>NC_056691.1:37160000-38645833 GCF_018350215.1 Panthera leo | reverse complement strand
TTTTACTTCAACTTACAGCCGGCTTCATTCTGTTGTATTTCACTTCGTAACAGTGAAAGAAAACTATCTACCTCGAATGCTAATATCTTGACGGTAAAATGGGATGCTAAATGACAATGTCTTTCAATCAGTTCTTCGTAGGCATTCTGAAATCACATCAAATAACTTTAGCATCTTTTCCACATGACAGCTCATCAATTATGAGAAGACAGTTACCGTATCCAACCCTACCGTATCCTCACCACCAGTCTCTTATTCAGCCTAAAAGTTTGCAGTTCCTTAAAGTACTTCTCATGCGGCTTCATCATCTCTCTTCACCATTCTTGTTATTCCCTTTTAATGGTACCCTAATTTGCCAAAATTCATTTAAGGATGCAGTGCCCAGTTTCTCATGTAATGCCCCGTGTAGATTTTGTGTAGCACAGTGTAGAACAAGTCTCTTGATTCCTTTTTCTAGATACCGTGTTCTTATTGCTTTCTCCTAAGAGATAGTTGCTTCTACTCTTGAGTCATAGTTTTCTCTTTCTTATGTCCTAAATATTATGAAATACTTAGCGTGAATATAAAAATGACATTTACTGGTTGGTCCTGCCCAATCCCTCACCAGATCAGCCAGAAGGAGAAGGAAGCAGCCTGACCCCCGAAGGGCAGAAAAGAACAAGCCTGGGGGAAGCAGGAAATAACTAGCCAGCCCAGAAAGGGCTCCTGGTGGGAAGGAGGAAACTTCGTCTGCTGCATGAAGTATAGTCTTATGCAAATTATTAGGTCTTCTACGAACACATCTTCCAGTAAGTAACTAGGCTGCTCGTTCAATACTGACAAGTGTTTAAGGCTATTTCTCCAGGACACCAAAACATCTGGAAGAAGAGAGGTAAAAATCACCCAGATGTTTGAGGAATGATAGGGATGAGGTGGGCGCTCACTGCAGCTGGCAGAGCAGTTCTGTTCTGGCACTTCCACAAGACTTCACTGAACTCCTTAAGTTTCTCTAGCATATCAGCTACACGCGCGCACACACGCGCACACGCACACACACACGCACACATACATCTACATACCTGTAAAATTGTGAAGGACTTCTATAGCTTTTCTAAGGGAAGGAAAAGGACACACACACATGCATGCACACACACACACACAGATCTGCATACCTGTAAGATTTGAAGGATTTCCACAGCTTTTCTAAGGGAAGGAAAAGGATTGAGATTGTTATCTTCAAGGTCTGACATCAATGACTACTGACACCTGGAAGTTGAAATGGAATTTAGATTTTAATTTTTCAGTGTCTTTGAACCTCCGGAACTTTTTTTTTCTTTTTTTGCCTTATACCAGCAACATGTTGGCTCGATGGTGACACCCATAGAATGCCTGTTTCTAGAACGTTTAATTTGTACTCTGTCCATTGCCTCATCTACGGCTACCCGATCTCTGAGGTTCTCTTGTGCTCCAGGATTCTGGGAGCCCATGATAACAGAATTGTGACTTCATGACATGGCAGTTATTGCTTTTTACCAAAATCTAACATCTTAAGGTAGTTCTTAGAGTGAAATATTAAGTGAAATATTAAAATTATGTGCCTCCATGGCATTCCCATTAGTGGAAGGACTAAGGGGAAAAAAACTATAGAGAATTATATATGGGTCTGTTTCCATAAATATACTTCCCTGCCAAAAATTATATAGATCCCCTTCACTATAGTTTACACTCTGAGCTATAATTGATTTTCCAATGGAAAAAAGACATATCACAGTGGCTAACTGAATGGGAATTCAGTCTTCTTTCTTTCTTTCTTTGGCCATGAAAAATCCCACTGTGATAATTAAGGAAATTTCTAATGCCACTGAGGAATGGGAAACTAAAAGAGCATATTACACAATATAGAAATTTATAGCACCACCTATTGGTTTCAAAATAAATATTGAATTTTTTTCTACTTGTCCTAATTACAAAGAATAGTATAAAGAGACACTATGATTATTTTGAGTCATATGAAGATTAATTTTCTTTTACTTCCCAATGAATGGAAAATTTTTAAACAAACTCATAGTCAAGGCTCATGCAAATTAAAGCTTTCCTGTACAAAAGAAGTAAGATAGAATTGAGATTTTTGTTTGTGCATTACTTGTGCCGAGTTGTATTAATTTTTTAAGCCATGCTCTGAGTATTATTTTTAAACTGTCAAAGTGTGTTGGGCTGCATTTTCTCTGCTGGCTAACTAGAACAGAGGGGTTAAATATCTCCAGCTTTTAGTTTCACCTGTCAGGTCTTTCCCTAAAAGCTAGAGGAGATGCTGAAAATCTCTGAGTAAAATAAATTCTCAAAGCATTGGCTACCCCGGACTCTCATCCAGATGATCTTCATTACTCAGTCCAGCTTCTGTAACAACGAGGGGGCCTTTACGGTAATCTCAGAAATGCTTCCTTTCCCCTTGGCTTTAGCGTGTACTGTCTGCATCCTTTTCCAGAATGCATGATCCTTGCTAGGAACAGGGGTCGAAAGAACCACTCTGTGCTTTTCCCAAACATTGGGAAGCATATGGACAACACTCTATGGGAACACTCCGTCCCACCCTTAGGGAGCATCTAAAACGATCACTGTCACAGCTTATAAGCATATTTCTCTCTGTGACCCTATTTCTTTCACAGATTATTTTTAAAATCAGATTTCTCTTTTTCAGGCTTGAAGTGAAGTAAAGTGATACCTTACAGGTATCAAACATGACATCCTGCCCCTAATATTTGCAGTGGGCAAAAGATCTGGAAAACAACTTCATACAGAGCGTCTCTGGCTAGAATTAAAGGAAAAACAAGGCCATTTAGACCGCCCATTAAACACGGGTTTTAAATAGTTTCTCCCCATCTAACCAAATATTCACTTCTCCAAAATTTCAGCAGGCATTAAAATATGAAAAATGACTTTAATGTGAAAGCAGAGGGAAAGAAACCAAACAACACAAAAATAACACCAGATTTTAAGATGAGTCCATCAGACGAAAATAGACACCTTATCTTCAGGGAAGGAATTATTAGGCTGAAGTATATCAAACTACATTTCGGTAAAAGTCAAAATTGTCAAATCATCTAAATTTCACACGATTCAATCTAGTATTAAGTGAAGGGGGGGGGGGGAAACAATTCAAAGATGTTTGGAAACAAAAATGAAAGGGAGGAAAAGAGCCAACAACGTGTCACGTAATTCGGATACGACAAGTTGGTATTTTAGGCTTTCTTAACGAAGGCTGTCAGCGCGGCTCCACTCAGCTCCCGCTCCCTCTAGCACTATGTTACCGCTCTTTTCTTAGCGCCCTCATTCCAATGCATTGCTTTTCACTCGGTTTGTAACAGGTAGTTTCAACTCTCCCACATATGGGGGCCCTTGGGTGGCTCAGTCAGTTGAACCTCCGACTCTTGATTCCGGCTCAGGTCATGGTCTCAGGGTTCTGGGGATCGAGGCCGCGCTGGGCTCTGCGCTGACAGCACAGAGCCTGCCTGGGGTTCTCTTTGTCCCTCTCTCTCTCTCTCTGCCCCTCCCAGGCGCTCTTCCTCTCTCTCTCTCTCGCAAAATAAATAAACAAGAAGAAGAAGAAGAAGAAGAAAAAGAAGAAGAAGAAGTTATTAAACTTTCCCACATTCGAAACCCCCCGCCTCTACGGTCACAAAATTCAAACTGGGATCCGTGACATTGGGGGGATTTTGGAAAATTGTTACTTTGCCTTGTTTTTGAAATTTCACCAAGGACGGGCACAGCCCCGGCTCGACTGGACTCAGAATCCTTCCCTACCCATCTCCTCCACAGGCTTCATGCTAGGCAGCCTTCACACCCTCCCTGCGGGTCCTACTCACAGAGCAAGCCATAATAACAAGCTTCCATACCCTGGCTGGCTTTTTGGCTCAATGGGACAGTTCTGTTGCCAAATCCTGTTTCAAGAGCTTCACGGGTTTATCCTTACATGCACCTCAGTGACGTCCCGTATTTCGTCTCTTCCGAGCTCAGGTTCATTTTCTGTGCCCTCTTACTGCTGTTCGGGTGACAAAATGTCTACATCTGGAGGGAAAGAAACCCCTACTGTATTTTTGCCTTTTCCTCTGGAAAATGTCATCCTGTTGTACATGCGGGGGGAGAAGCATGTTAGTAAGAAGAGAAGGAAATGAGGGGGTCAGCTGGGGCTGTTAGAGACAGTCCAGATGAAATTTAAAGAGGGAACTGTGGGGACGGTTTTGAGAAAACTGGGAGAGCTGAGCTTTGAAACCTACAGCCCGTAATCTGGACTCGGCTGAAACATACCAAAAAGCTTAGCTCAGACCTGCAAGGTTCACTTCTCCTAAACATAAAACAAGGAAACGTGGAAGGTTTGCTCTTTCTCTTTAACACAGCGCATTAACAACCTGCTTTCGGGAACACAAATCTTTTTATGGAGTAAGAACTAGCTCTTTAAAAACGGGAAATATGTGTGGGGATGGTGTTTATTTACGCACACATAAATGCACACACGCAATGATTATTAATATTTGCATACACATACCCGTATGGAAATAATTGTCTCTGAAAGTGGTTTAAATCGAGAAACAATTGGCAGACAAAGAAAAGGAAACCTGGGACTGGTCCAGTCGACAAAACCATCCCACAGGACAGCGTTCCCAACAATGGGAAGACCGATAGAATAAGAATCCCCATAAAAATAACATGGGGGTGGAGGGAGTGGAGGGAGTCGAGGGATCTTTAGTGTTTTTATGGATTCGTACAAAAAGTTTTAGAACTTAAACTCTTTCCAAATCAACTTTTATTTATGTGGGCAAAGCTAGATTGACAGCCTCAAATGAAGGGTAGGTAAGTGGGTGTCAGAGTCTTGGCAACTCGTGATAGCTGGTGGAGGGAGAAAGGGAGAGAAAGAGAGCCCTCCCTTCTGAAAAGATATCCCCACCGTGAACATGCCAGTGTCCACTACAGAGCATGTGTTTTGTTCTGCCTGTGCAGGATTCGGGTTGATTTTTATTCCTACACAACACATGCCATGGAATATTTACATGTTTGGGTACATCAACAAAGAGGAAAAAACAAAACAAAACAAAACAAAAAGCCTCACACCACACACACACACACACACACACACACACACAAAATGGGATTGCCCTCCTTTGTTTTGCATTTTCTGTAACCCAGATTGCGGTAATTATCTCCCTGGCTTTACAAGCCTTTTCTTTCATTCTAAAGGCAGTTTTTGGAATCGTGTTACACTTAACTCAGTTTAACAAATAAGAGTAGTCTGGCAAAATGGCACCATGTGCTTTCCACAAATATTTGTGGTATAGGCAAGCTCTCAATGTTTTTATTATGCCCAAGGTTCTTTGGTTTTAAAGCAAGTGGAATAATGTAAAGCACGGATTTGGGAGCTGGGTGTGGGTTGGATGCACTTTGCAGATCCTTCTGTGCCAGACAGCGAACGAGGAAAAAAGATACATTTTAAAAATAACTAGGGGAATAAAAAGAGGGAAAAAGGTTTGCAGGCATTCAGCAGAGCACAGTTTACCCTGGCGTGAGCTACAGGCTAATGATGGAATAATAACATTTGGAGCTCGCGGCCCCGAGAGGCTGACAACGCGCGCCTGTAGCCTGTGCGCTTCACACGTTTGCCCGGCTGTGTAGTCAGGACAAAGAATTGTGGAGCAGAGGCGAAGTGGGGAAGGGGTGAAAGAGAGAGTCTGCACTCAAGTTTGCAGTCATATAAATATACATACGCTGGGCTGCAGATGTTCCTCATTGGCGAAGGCTGGCACGTAATTACGCTATGCGCTTCATAATATTTTAATGAGCTTTTTCTCCAAATAGCAACGAAAATGAACAATAAGAAGCTCTCAGGGAGGGAAAGTTGGTGTTGTTTTTGTCCCTGGGAAAAAAAAAAAAAAACATTCTCATAATAGGTTATATTAGAACGGCAGAAAAAACACTGGTCTGGGTTTAATAAAACTGAATTGAGTCTAAAATATGGTTCTTGAAGCTAGTTTCCTCCCCCCCCCCCCTTCATCTTTAGCAGTTCATTCAGGCTAAAGAAATAACAAAACAGTGGTTATAGCGTAATTCTGGTTGATTGTTTCTCTCTCTCCCCTTTCTCTCTCCCTCTCTTCCTCTTTTTAGGGGAAAAAAAATCTTAAGTGGAACTGTTGCAACAATGCTGTTAATATATTGTGCCAATTAAAGTCTCGAAATAAATAACAAACCACTTAATATGTGTTGTAAATGTGCTGATTTAAGCATTGTTACGCAGAGATTACATCTCTTCGGGGGATGGATGGCTGGGTCCTCAACAGAGGTTTTCTGTGTGTGTGTGTGTGTGTGTGTGTTCCCAATTATTCTTTTTTATTCTTCTATAGGGTAAATTCCAGATAAAGAATAAAGAGCCAAAGTTTGTCATCTGCAGTAATGCAGCCAGGTTTAAGCATTGCTAGCCCTACAAAGAAAATAATTATTTGGGGCCATATTCAGTATTTCATTTAAAAAAAAAACAACTCTACAGCAAAATTGGAGTACGTACCTTATTTTGAGATGTAATCCTTTGGATGGGTTCTTTGCATGCAACTTTTTTTTTATTTGACAGTGAGCTGAATGAGACAGTTTAGGACGTGAACATGTGACTAGTAAAATTTTAATAATCGTAAAAACATAATACCCTCTGAATGTTGTTATTTGGGAAAGGAAAACAAAATTTCTACATATAAAATATTGAGTATGCAAGTATGGGACACAGATACTGTGGATCTACTTTTCTAATTTGTGGATTAGAGATCAATGATTATTATTCAGAAGGACCATTTCTCTGGTAAAAATTCTATCATTTGACTGAGTTGAATGTTTTCATTACTGACCGAATAACCCTTACCCTCTCCCTCTTTTGATAAAGCTATTGTGGTATATGCCTAGATGCACGATGAAAGTAAATCCTCATTTCAGGGGATCCAGCAGACTACCGGGCTTAAATAACTCAAATTTGTTTTCACTTTTTGCATCTTGACATTAAGAAATAACAAAAATAGTGGACCCCAGGGATACATTCCTATGAAGTGACTTTCAGAAAAGTTCCTGAAATATCGTTTAAAGACAACTTAATTGCCCCCTATCTCCGTCCGTCCTTGGGATGTAAAATGTTGATAAGGAAGACGAGATGGGAGGTGCTACAGAATTTGCCATGCCCTCCAAATCAGACTTTAAATGAAATTGAATTATGATGAGTGCAGTGTTAGTGTCAAGTTTATTCTAATTTTTTATTTTTATTTTTATAAGTGGATACTTTGTACATGACAGTTTTGTTAACTTAATTGGCCAGAATATGTTAACAATCTGAAAATCACTTGCTGCTATCCTGGATAAATGCTCTGTGTGTAGTAGATCTTTATATATATAATATATATTTATATTCATATTATATATATATATATATATTGAGTTTACAAAGGAGTTTTCTGTGTACATAGATGAACTTATGTGAAAGGTAAAAAAAATGGGCATGTGTGGCTTTTGATGAATTCTGTTTCTAATAAGTAGCCTAAAGGTTTCGGCATTTTTTTTTTAAAGTAAAGCAGATTAGAGGCACCCGGGCGGCTCAGTCAGTTAAGCATCCAACTCTTGATTTCGGCTCAGGTCATGATCTCACAGTTTGCGTGTTCAAGCCCTGAGTTGGGCTCCACGCTGGTAGTGTGGGGCCTGCTTGGCATCTCTTCTCTCACTCTCTCTCTCTGCCCCTCCTCTGCACACTCTCTCTCTCTCTCTCTCTCTCTCTCTCTCTCTCAAAAATGAATAAACTTAAGAAAATAAAGCAGATTCGTAATAATGAGTTAAATTACATGTGGGCAGAGGCAATTAAATAAGATGCAGTGTAGCTGTGTGCTTAAAAGCAGGCACTCAGGGGCGCCTGGGTGGCTCAGTCGGTTGTGCGTCCAACTTCGACTCAGGTCATGATCTCGCAGTTCGTGAGTTCGAGCCCCGCGTCGGGCTCTGTGCTGACAGCTCGGAGCCTGGAGCCTGTTTCGGATTCTGTGTCTCCCTCTCTGTCTGCCCCTCCCCTGCTCACTCTCTGTCTGTCTCTCTCTCAAAAATAAATAAACATTAAGAAATTTTTTTAAATAAGTAAATAAAAGCATGCACTCAGTAGCTGGGTTACATGGAATCAAATCCTAGCTCTGCCACGTGCTAGCTATGCCCTTGAGCAAGCTAATTAACTGCATCATGCTTCAGTTTATCCATCTGAAAAATGGAGATCACGACACCTTCCGCATCGTCTTGCTATAAGGACAATACGAGTTAATAAGAGCAAAATGCTGAAGACAGAACCTGGCACCTAGTAAGTACTGAAAACGTATTTGCTATCACCATCATCATCATCATCATTGCTGCTGCTATTAAATGAATGAATCCGAGATGCTGCTATTAAATCTCTGTGCTTCTCAGCTGAACCAAGAATTAGAAGTCCTGGGTCTCAGGTCGGGCTCCAACATTGACTGGCTTCATGTTCTTCGCTTAGCCTGCCCCACTCTTCTATCTACTTTAGCTTAAAATGAGGGAAAATTGGAAGATGATTTATGAATCTAGTCACGTGTTAGGACGTCAACCTCTTCAAATAATTCAAAAGTTCTCCAAGGAAGCCCAGTGATGGTGCACAGACAAAAAAGTGACGTTAGAGGAGCTCAAGTCTAGGGCAGAGGATTGGGAAAGGCTGTCTCAATACATCATGCCCGAGAGGATCTTACCTCCTACGTGTAGCGCTACTAGGTCCTATGTCCAGACAGGGTGCCACGGTGTGAAATATGGGGGCCACCATGGACAGCTGCGATCGCTCTGGTGTAAGGCTGTGTTCAGGGTCCTTAGTCTCAGCTCCTAACTCTCTCAGGAGAATAACCATTACTTAAAATTCTGCAGTTCCAAATCTGCTATGTGACAGACCACAGGCTTGTCTTCAAGGATATATGGCTTCCTCTCTCTGGACAGTCAGGCTTCTTGGCTCTCGAGAGTATTTTAATCCCTTCCATAAAATTAAATGAGTATCCAAAAACAACAACAGGCAGAGGTGCACGGAGCTTCCTCTTGGGAGCTGAGGGTGCATCTTCTGTTTCAGTGGGTCACTCCCGTCCCTACCACGGTCAACGGCACCATTCTGAACAGAGTGCTACTCAGCTGTAGTTTGTGGGGGAAATAAAATACCCGAGCACTACTACAAAGTTTCCCTGGACACCAGGACCAAAGGTTTTTATTGAGGAGTGAGCGTTGAAAATGTCTGATAGTCTATCTGTGTAATGAGAGTAACACCTAACAGGTCCTGAGTACTTACTACGAGCCACGCTGCTTTCTAAGTGCTTTCCATATTATTAACTTGTGTATTCCTCACCAAAGATTTTTGTCCCACAAAGGCCACAATCAGGTGGCATAGCCCATGCTGGAATCGGAGCTTCCGCTGACTCAGAGGACCCAGGCCCCAAGCAGCCATGCTCGTGACCCAACTCCAGCCATAAAGACAAAATAGTGAATCTTCAAAAGCGAAGTCAAAAAAGCTTCCCAAGCAGGTAATCGGACTTCAGATTATGAAAGCAGACGCTAAGATATAGCTATTTGTCACCCTCTAGTTTTAAAAATAACAATGCTTTGCTATTTGAATTGTGATTTTTGCATCGTGCTCTGATTTGAATTTCCCAGCGACATTGAGAAGTGAGGAAAACCCAGGTTTTTGAAAAATATGAGTTAGCATTTTTTTCTCTTGCCTGTGATTTCTGCTTCGGATAGTTTCTAAGGAAATATACTCTCCAATAATTACACACTAGCAGCTGGGTAAGAAAACTCGCTAGCTCCTCTCAGGATACCAAGCTTAGATATATTAAATTTGGTAACAGTGGGAGAATGTCTGGCTGGTATGGGCCTTAGAGCCCCTGCTCAAACTGTATTCGGGATGTCTCTAGTATTTTACCACTGCCACCACATGGGTTAGAACCTGCTTGTTTAATTCATAAAACCAAGCCTAGCTCCCTCAATGTTGGCCAACCAGCAAGTGATCCCTTAATGGACGGGACAGGCCCCCTGGTCCTGTCACAACCAGCTGGTCTTGCCATCTTGCCTGAGGCTTTGATTCTCTCTGCATTGCCAACCTTGGGGGACTGACGTTTTATTAAGCAAGGCAGATGAGTACACCCCTCCACTCAAGAAAAAGGAAAGGGAGGGGCACCTGGGTGGCTCAGTCAGTTGAGCTTCCAACTTTGGCTCAGGTCGTTATCTCGCAGCCTGCGAGTTCGAGCCCCACGTCGGGCTCTGTGCCGACAGCTCAGAGCCTGGAACCTGCTTCAGATTCTGTGTCTCCCTCGCTCTCTGCCCCTCCCCCACTCATGCTCCGTCTCTGTCTCTCTCTCTGTCTGTCAAAAATAAATAAACATTAAAAAACAATTAAAAAGAAAGAAAGAAAAAGGAAAGGGAAGCCCAGTGTGAATTGACACTGTGGAGGAATTTCAAGATAGTAAATGGAATTAAAGCTGGATTAACTCTGAATATGTACAGCTTCATGTAGTCCTCCCATAAGAAAAGTAAATAGATATGAACGTTTTACTTGTAAATATTTTAATGTACATTTTAATGTCTCTTTAACCTTTGTTGCAAGAAAACAAATGACAATGCCAACAGCATTGAGCAGAATTAACAAAAATTGGGGTTCTCTGTTGCTATCAATTATAACTGTTTCAATGGCTTCGTCATCCAATCTGGAATGGCTCAACACAAGGTACTTGTTACCAAAACCTTGATCGCTATTACATTATCTTAGAAGCTCCCTATTTAAGGAGTTCTAGATGACACTGGCAACAATGTGAGCTATACATGTACCCTGCATCTCCTGACATCATAAAGTAGTCTACTGGGGAGTCAGGCAGGCAAGTCTAAATTGCTTTTACCCAGGATTTTCAGGTCTTGGCTTTTCTATTCACGTCTACACTTCCAACATCAAATTTAAAGTTTGGTGAACCCTGGCTCTGCCATTTAAGAGCAACCTGAATTGGGGAGGGTTACTTAAAAGTTCCAAGCCTCAGTTTCCTTATCTTTAAAATATGAATAATAATAACTCCTGCCTACAGCATTGGAAGGATGAAGGAAAATGGATGCATCGTTCTGACCCGAAGGCATGGCTCAGAGAGGAGGTAGGTGATCTGTAAATAGCTTAGCCACTCTTTTTTTGTAATTATTCTACCTTACATTTTCCTGATATTCTATATCTGTTGCTAATATCATCTAAATTCTAGTCAAGCTCATCATGATCACATTGTACAGCCCTGTTTTGGCCAGGAATCAAATAATCAAGTCGGGGAAACTGGCCACAAAGGAAATTAGGGTATAGGGAGTGAGAAAGAGAAGACTGAGGGAAGACAATTGTATTGTATTCCTGAAACTGATATTTGAGGGGTAAAGGAGCATAATGTGACGGTTCAATTTTCAGCACAAAGAAGCAGTGTATTGCAACGTAACTAAAGAAAAGGAGACGTGATATTTGGGACTAAGTTCTTGGTTGTGGAAGAGGCCCTTGTTCAATATGACTCTATGGCAAATATTTAAATACGTACAATGCTAATTACCTTTTAATTAATTAATTACCTTTTAATCAATGAATGTTTATACTTAGGAAAAGAGCCTATAGGCATTGACTTGATTTCCCCACAAAACAAAATAAAATGGCATTATGACAATGATCTCCTTATAATCGAGTAGATGAATTTTAGCACACCCAATCTGAATGCACACCGCTCTAGCACACTGGAAAGAATCTCACTAAAATTTAAAGAGATCCTGTAAAATAAGGCCTCCCTCGAAAACCTAATGTTGTGCAACGTGCCAATTCTTTCCATTGCCAAGGGAGTAGGAAATAGTGTGTATGGGCGTTTCCCTAGACAAGCAACCCAAGGAAAGGACTGGAGAAAGCTGAGCCACAGATGGCAAATGTCTGGTCTGTCCTTCCTGGCACAAGTGTGTTTGTGACCTGCTCTGTCTCTCATGCAATCGAGTCGGCTGGATATGAGCCTGGTACATTACAAATGATAAAGGGAATGGAAAAAGTTGTTTCCCATCGAGAGTATGAAGTTCAGAAGGCAAAATAAATCTGGAGGCAAGACTTTCAGGCTTGCACCGTCCTTCAAGTATAACAGAATCCTATTCAGTTCATAGGATTCTCTCAGGCCCCACCCTGTAGTATATTCTCAAGGTGCTAAAAAGAGTTTCTTTAGAGGAAAACTTCTATGTATTTTCCCACTGGATTGGGCCCCAAGAGCAAAGAGAATTTCCACTGTAGTTAGAGAATGTATTTTGCTTTTGCATGAGGAAGAGAAATCAGGCTTAATCTGAGTGACTCCAAAACACCTCTTGGTGAATGTGACACAGAGGCCAAGTTCAACTCAATAGAAGGAAGGATTTTCTGACAATTAGATCTACCCAAAACTCGAATGGGCTGGAGGTATTCCAGCCAAGGCTGAAGGAGCACTTGTTGGACATGTTCAGGAAATTCATGCCTTGGAAAAGTGTTGGGCTAGAAGCCTGGAATTCTATAAAAATATTTGATAAAAGAATGGAAAGTCTTGGTATCAGGAATCACTGGAAAGCTGAGTTGCATCAGTTCTAAAACAACACTTGCAAAGCAAAGCTAAACTGCTCTGCTTATTCTCTCCACCGTCCCACTCAAAAGCCCGGTCATTAACATACGGACTTTGTGCCAAGAAGATAGGAGCCTGCACTGGGGACAGCACTTGCTTCCAGTGACTTCAGAAGGCAGCTAGTTGGAAGGGAGACCCAGATGAGAGTTGCGTCCCAAATTTCTAGTGGCCTGGAAGCACACTGTTTTATTGGGCTCTGGTGGGATTCTTCCCATGGCTGGTGCAGATCCTCTCCACTGCTTTGCGCTGACATACAGGGAGCGTACAGATTGTTTTTCTTCCATCTGTAAAAATACATTATTTGCTTTCCTGCTCTTACGGGGATGACTTTCAGTTCCAACCAGGCCAGTATCATGTTTAATATCCTTGATCTTAAGACATGTTGGTTGTTTTGCTTCCAGGTTTTCATTATCTGAATTCCCTACCCCCTTTCTCCACTTGGCGAACTCCCTGGCATTTCCGTGAATCCTTATCTGCGTATTTTCCCTCCTCTGTGCTTGTACAGAGCTGTGTATAGATCCCTATGGAGAACACATGATCAGGACCTGCTACAAAATTTGCACAATCCAGGGCAAAATGAAGATGCAGTGTCCCTTGTTTATAAATTATTAAGTTTGTGGGGTTTTTTTTGTTGTTTTTTTTAGTAAGCTTCATGCTCAACGTGGGCTTGAACTCACAACCCTGAGATCAAGAGTTGGATGCTGTATCAACTCAGTGAGCCAGGCACCCCAAATTATTACGAATTTTACAATGGTGGCACAGAGCATTAAACAACTAGGCATGGGGCCCTTCGTGACAACAAAGATCACATGTCCACAAAGCCAACCCTACTTATGACACTGGAATCAGATTCTGTGTTATGTATTTTCTGTTGATTTTGGGTTGCTGATCACCCATCACTTTTTTTTTTTTTTTTTGTAGTAAGGTTTCTTCTCACCTGCTGTATATCGACTCAGTGCACCTATAAATCAAGACACCCTATCCTCTCCTTCTAAGGGGTAGGCACATGACCAAACTCAAGCTCCCTCCAGTAGGTCCTCTCTCTCTCCCTCCCTCTTCCTGTCCTTTGTCTCCCTCCCTTTTTTCTTCTGCTAAGACTTTGAATCTTGAGAACAAAGATGAAAGAACAAGGGAAAAAATTGGAATGCATGTATTCACCTGTGATGCCCTCTAAGACTGTTAAGATCCTACGACTTAAACCCTTAGGTATGCTAGTTCTTCCTGTTTTCAAGCCTGATCTTCCAGCCTTCTACTTGACCCTGTTAGTAACCCAATAGCTTTCCAATAAACGTCTCACCTGTTTAGGCAGCCAGAATTCGTTTCTCTTGCCTGCAAAGAACCCCATAAGTGATAGGTCTCACTCACTCACTGGACGGTGAGGTCTTTGATCTAATTAAAATTATAGCACGCATGAGTTAAGTAAATACCCCGTAACAGGAAAGTGCTGAGTGCCTCACACACCATTTTTCATTTACTCTTCACAGTGAGTCCTCAAGGTCAGTCTCTTTGTCCTCACTTTTCAGATGATAGAAATGAGGTTCTGGAAGATGAAAACATATTCTGAGAGTCTCTCATTTACTTAGCTATGGAATCAAGGAGTCTCAGGATGCATTTCTTTCTGACTCCCAAGACCACACTTTTTACAATGTCGCAGGGGTGCCTGGGTGGCGCAGTCGGTTAAGCGTCCGACTTCAGCCAGGTCACGATCTCGCGGTCCGTGAGTTCGAGCCCCACGTCGGGCTCTGGGCCTATGGCTCGGAGCCTGGAGTCTGTTTCTGATTCTGTGTCTCCCTCTCTCTCTGCCCCTCCCCCGTTCATGCTCTGTCTCTCTCTGTCCCAAAAATAAATAAAAAACGTTGAAAAAAAAATTTTTAAATGTCGTGTTCCTTTTGTATCTTCATTTTCTAGCACATTGCTTGGCACACCATGTTCCTTATAACTATTCAATGAGTGAGAGAATAAAACGAGCAGTATTCATAACCATGCCTTCATCCAGCTTCAGTTTATAACCAATACATAATGGTCTACAATTATAAAGTCAAATTTTTATCTTCTGCCTCTCTCATCATAAAATTTTATTTGCCATTCACCACTATGAAAACATTGGCAGATCCATCCCTTTTTCTAAAATGGCTTCCCATACCAATAATCTCAGTTTATTTCATGATTTCTTTAGTGATTAACTGTGACTGCCACTTTCCGATCACAGGCACAATTACAGGCACAAGTATAAATCAAGTATTGACACCCAGGGAACAAACTATGTAACTTTAACTATGATGATCTTTACTTTACTAGGGACATCCACAAAGTATTGCCCTTTGCCCAGAAATATTTTCAAAATCAATAATGTGAATGGTATAAAGGTAAATAGAAGCTGGAAGTCTGCCTAAAAATGCAATTCGGCCACAGTGCAATAGCACTGAGGAGAACCAGAAAGCCACAGAGGCAGCCCGAGAAGTTTCATATTCTACACGGGATCTATCTCACCATTGTAAATACGAGGGAAATATGTTTGGCAGGTAAAAACAAAACCCATTATTTCCCCCTTTATGTGTGTCTAAACAATTCAATGTAAATAAGATGTCACTGAGCAGAGGACTAATCTTTGCTGTTCCATATACAGGTTCAGAGGTAAAAAAAAAAAAAAAAAAAAAAAAAAAAAATCAATTAATTACAAAAGCCTCCAAACAATGCAAACAGCATTAAGCACAGTAATTATAAGATAAGCATGGAAGCAATTTTCAGTTGATTGGGTGTGGGTGTGCAGAAGTAAACCTACAGTTTTCCTGCTGGTGCAAGAATAGCTTACATGCCAATTAGTGGTTATTGCTACTAATTATTAAAAACATTTTTAAGAGTAATTAAAAATTAAATGCACCTGTATTATGGCTCATAACTGCGTTGTGGTAAATTGCTCAGATTTTCCATATCAATCATGCAGGAAATGCTCGGTGAGACGGAGGGGCATCATGACACCCACTATCAGAAGCCAAACTACATATGCGTGTGCCCTCCACAGGGAAGCATTGCTGGGATTCGGTCTTTCTGCTCCAAAATTTCTATGAATAAATGTTGCAAGGCCAGGCTCTTGAGGACAAGAGTAGAGGGCATTATCCTTTACTTCTGACATTAGTCACAAAATGCTTTGCCACAAAATGCTGCTGAGAAGAGAAAGGAGAGGGGAAGCCCGGCCTCATCTGAGGCCTCGCTTCCCCTCTTCAAAAGGGAAGGCAACTTCCATATTCTAGAACGAATACCGGGACCCCATCTCATTTCCACCAGTAACCATACGACCATGCACACACAGATCACCGTTCCTCCTGGATTCGGCTGCTTTACCTTCAAAGCACGAACATGGTTTAACTGGCCTTGAGGATTCCTTTTTGGAATAAAAATCTGTGTCCTGACGAAGCTACTCTTCATATCGCACCAATATGAAGACCTGGGTGATAGTGCACTGAGTGTTCCTTTGGTTTCAGGCTTCTCCATCACATGTTCAAATCCTTGGCTGCACGGTGGGATCACCAGGGGAGCATTGAAACACTCGAATGCTAGGGCGCCTGGGTGGCTCAGTCGGTTAAGCGTCTGACTCTTGATCTCGGCTCAGGTCATAACCTCACGGGTTGTGAGTTTGAGCCCCGCATCAGGCTCCGTGCTGATAGTGCAGAGCCTACTTGGGGTTCTGTCTCTCCCTCTCTCTGTTCCTCCCCTACTTGCTTTCTCTCTGTCTCTCTCTCAAAATAAAAAAAATAAACCTTAAAAATAAATAAATAAAAACTCGAATGCCAAGGCCTGTGCCCCAGAGATTCTGATTCAATTGGGCAGAAGATGAACAGGGCATCGGTAGCTGTTCAAAGCTCTCCAGGTGACTCAGATGTCCTTAGCCTGTTACAAACTCCTGTACACGTTTTATATACATTTGCATCACTAGTTCTGGTGTTTTCAAAATAGTCTTGCGAGGTCTGCATTTTTGTCCCCATTTTACAGATGAGGAAATATACTCAGGGAGGTTAAAGCATCTATCGTAACGCGAACGTGGCAGAGACAGAAATCCAAGTATCTTTCACTCAGAGATCCCACTGTGTTTTTTTTTAACCTTAAGTATATCATCAAGGTTATAAGTTGTTGATTGACTTCCCCGTGTGTCTTCTCTTTGCTTACTATTTGTATGATCACAGCACACATCCCTAAATGTCTTCTATTTAAATTCCCTTATTGTTCTCCGATATTGAAACGGAATGACATACAACATTAGGGATACGGGTTTGCTTGTGATTCCCATAAAGGATTCTTTTACATACTGGAAACAAAACATTGAAAGCGCAGGGGGTGATGTTCTGGAAAGTCAGAGCAATCCGGGCTCTTTCAGTGGCCCACTGAGCCTGAAGAAGCATGGAAGCTGGGGATGAGGAGGCGTGAACAACTTCTTTTGCTTCCATACTAACAGAAAGTGCACGAGGATGAGGCCGAGGGCCGCGCAGCAGCAAATGGAAAGTGAGGGACATTTCTATCAGTCTCTGCCTTTGACCTTGCAGGCTTTGTTTGTGTTTTGTTCTCCTTAAGACTGTCACCTCTGTTTCTAATGATATCTCATGGGCCCCAGGACATTCGTACCACTTACCTAGTTATTATCTCCACTGGAAATCTAATTACCTTTTCCAAGGTACAAAGCAATTTTGGTGCCACCATAATTTTATTTACAATCGTCATCCTACACAGCCAAGGGAAAGAAAAGTAGTCATTACCCGCAGATATATTGGGAGTCTACTGTCCGGTTGATTTTCGGAGCTTCAGGAAACAAACAACAAACAGCAGCAACGACGACAACACACACGCTCACGGCGCATTCGCCACTCTTCTTCACATCAGAGGGCTCATGCCTGTGAGTCCAAACCTCAACCGCCAGCTCCCTCACCTGAAAGCAAGAAGGACTTATGTTTTCGCTCCAGCATGTAATTGGCAGATCCATATTTTGTTTTCGCTTGGTTTGTTGTTGTTGTTGTTGTTGTTGCTTTGACAAAATCAGTGTGCCTTCCTTCTGACTGTCCCTGCCAAACATATCAGATTGTGTGAGCTTTATGGATGCCCAATAATCCCTGGGCAACCTGAAAGCCAGGGAGACTACAGGAGATGGTGGGGGGCGGGCGGGAAGGGGAGTCATGGAGAAAGCGCGAGTGAATAATAAATAGATGACAGATTTGAGATAATTATTGGAGAGGTGACAGAGAACATCACCGTGATTCGTTTTGCCAGGTTGTCATTTCAAAGACAATGAAGAACTATTAAATCGATTTCTTTTTTTTTCCCCCCTCGGGGAGATGAGTACACAGATATTAAAGAATAAATGAAATGAATACACAGATACTAATTATAAATACTGATGATGATAAGTTTGAGTAGCTCGCGACTTTATACAGCACTGGAAGCGTTTGTCATGCAAATGCGTAAACTCTACCCAGTGGCCTTATAGATCACTGGCATCAGGTCCGCAACTATTGTGCAGGAAGATGATGGTGGCTCAACTCGGTGGGGGGTCATTTTATTGCCAATTTAACTAGTGTTAAATGAGTGGGTATTTAACTGTCACTAAAACAATTTAGGGCTCAATTCACTTAAGTATCATTTTTACTAATATTTCAGTGAAAGTGAAGAATTGTTCCTCCTGATGCTGTACTCCATGCTAGAGGCACCACTGTTTCCTAGTCTTCGGTAATGAAACTTGCATTAGCAAAAGTGGGCTGGTTGCCTACTAAGGAAAAAAAAAAAATAATAATCTCCTTGAGAACTCGGTATCCTGCTGTATTTTATTGCAGTAAAACCATTTTAACATCCCTTTTCACTGAATGAGATTTTTTAAAATTCCTAAGTCACGAGCCAAATTAGTATAATCCATCCAATATTTCGTCGAAGACCTTCCCTGTAAGACGATTGCCTTGAACTCCCAACTTTTTGTGGGTTTTTTTTTTTTTGCGGGGGGGCGGGAAACACGCCATATTTCTCCACCAACACGAAACACGATCAACTCCAAATTCAAAAAGATTTACAAATGCCACAACACACTTATCTACCAGCAAACATATCATTTCTTTGTTTCGTAGGACACCAAGGATGAATTATTCATGAGACCCCATTTCAGATGCTTATTGTGTCTGGTGGCAAAGTCTCCGCCTGCTCAGCCCCAGGAAAGCTCTGGCGCTTTGCTGCGGGCGCAGTGCTCGGTGCCATCCTGGGACCAGCCGTGTGCTCTCGAGTTACTGGAGCAGCTCAAGCAGCTCCAGTGGCCTCAGCTGTGGGGACAGCTGTTTGCCCACCGTCTGTGATGGCAGAAATGTGTGGTAGGCTTCCCCCTAACAGCATGCCCTCCCACAGCACACACACACGCGCACGCACACACATGCACGCAACTCCCATGTCATGCATCAAACACACAACCGCCAAAAGGGTGCAGAGAAGCCCCATGATTTGAGGGCCAGAAGGAGCAACGCGTCACAGCTTAGAACAGTTCTTTATCTTGTACGCAAAATTATTAGAACAGAGGCGGTAGCCTCCAAATCTCAACCTTTCTTGTAATTTATGGATCAAAAGGTTTGTGCATGCGTGAAATTCAAAATGATTTATTGTTCAGTTATTGCCTTATTTACTTACTTAATGGATTGATTGATGTGCCAGGATCCCACAGATAACAGGGGCTTTTTTTTTTTTTTTTTTTTAAAGATTGCTTTAAAGGAAATAGATTGTAAACAGGAGTTTCACTAAGCCAGTAAGTCAACCCCTCCTCCCCGGTTTGCATTCATAATGAGTTCCTTTTGGCTCTTGCCTGCTACCTGTCTGTGGCTATTCGTTGACACAAAATACCGCACCTTGCGCACCGTGGGAAGCGGCAGGGATGGAGGAGTAAAATATTAAGTGTGGCAGGGTAAAATCTGGGGAGAAAATATGTATCAAACCCCAGAGTTTCAGCCAATATAAGCACCTATAGTAGACAATCTCTTGCATGGTGCTTGGGCTGGAAGCCACAGAACCACTCGACAACAATGGGAGGTATTAGAATTCCATCTGGCATCATTTCTCCAGAGAGGAGGGAGGTGCAGACACAGAAGTCCCACAATTAGGATTCCTACTGTAGACCTCGGATCATCTGGTTTTTTGTTTGGTTTTGTTTTGTTTTTTTCTGGACACTAAACTTACTTTCATTTTCTAAGGCCATGACTACACCTGGATCAATGTACTAAAATAAAATTCGCTACGAACACTGCAGCGCTGGTCCCAAGAAAAGTTCTACAAACCCCTTCCTGGCATGCCTCTTGAAATGTATGTATCCCTTTATTAGAGGGTCCGCTATTCTCCTCGGTCTTGGCGCAGAGGGGCCAAAGCAGGAAGGAGGTTGATTCGTTTCTGCGAATCGGGCACCGACGCCGCGCACGACGCCGCCTGGATGTTGGACGCGTGCGACCTTCACGTAAGACGTCTGCAACCTCTTTCCGAACGAACTCTGATTTGACATAATGCAGCGTCGAACGGCACCAGCCGTCGGCCTTGCATCAGAAATGCATTTCATTTGGATCCAATTCAGACTCTTAACGAACTGGTTCCCGTAAATGCAGCAGATGGGACTGCGGCAAACGGGAGCGGGCGTGCGGCCTCACACCCAGCATCCACGGCTGCTTCCCTGTGCGAAAGCCTTTCCTGAGTTAGCTGGTTAGTTAGTTAGCTAATTGGTTAGGCACACGTCCGCTGAAACTTGTCCTGCTAATTAACGTATTTTCTCCCACCGCCGCCCCCAACTGGGGCCGGAGAGGCTCCGGTCCGGCCAGGGCAAGTGGGTTCCGTCCTTGCTTTCCCCGCCCTGCTGATCCATGCGGTGCCCGCCGCCGGAAGATGGCCCGGCGGTTTATAAACCTGGCAAACGGTAGCCAGGCCTTCTCTTCCAAAGGTCAATTCGAAATGCGAGTCGCACGGCAAACAGAATTCTCCGCAGGAGAATGCCACGCCGTGCCCGGAGTGGTCTCTTAATACAAAATATCAATTTGATTTTCCTCAGGAGAGTCAGTCTCCTTTTGCAATGCAAATATTTTCAAGTGTACTAAACACGTTTTAGCACCTCAACATAGGCACTAAAACTATTTGCATGCAAAATTACCCAGAGTAGGCAGACAGGCACAAGCTTATGCTAGTGCCATATGTGCTGAAGAATTTGAGCCAGGAAACAACTCGTATCTGGACGTTATTTACAATTTAAATTTAATTTTACATTATTATTCAAACGAGAGCTTATATATAAAGTCTCTATTAAAATTAATGCTTCACATGGAACACAATGTCACCTAAAATTACGTGTTCAATAGCGCCCGGGTGTTTTTGTTCAAGCCGCCTAAGCCACTCAAGAGTACGATCCAGCATTTTGTTCCTTGTCTTTCGACTCTACCTGCATGAGTGGCTCATTTTTCCTTCTCACAACTTCTCTCAGAAAGAGCAGCAAAATTAATGTTGATTGGAAGGCCCAGAAACCAACACAAAACATAGGCCAAGCCAGACACATGGAGGAACATAAGTGATTTGAGGAAATACACACTACCTGGAAATAGCATAGAACGTCCTAAAAAAAAAAAAAACCACACACAAAAAAAAAACACCTTTTTTTTTTCTTTCCATGAAGCTTCTTCACTTGACGTTTTTGAGAACAGGGAAATGACTTTGGTTTCGCATTTAATTTGCAAATTGCAATGTTTCATACTGTCCCAAGAAATGGCACTTCTTTCTGTCCTCAGGAACACAATGAACCCTGTATCTCTACAACGCTTTCAGCGGACCTTAATGAAGAAATCTTAAAGCTATCGGCAAAGTATGGGCAAGGTGTTTGATGATCATTTGTTAATGTCTATCGAGACAAGACATTGCTCTTCTTTATCTTTTCAAGTACTTTTCCATTTCAAATTTGGTAAGATTTCATGTCTTTAACATCATTGGCTTAAATATCTAATAGTTTATTTTTATGTTAGTTTTAAGAGAAAAAAGTTCAGATGTATCAGAATAATGATTTCTAACTCTCTCTCCAATGTTCCTCAAGGTTCAAATGGGACTTGTCTTCTCTCAGGGACTGTTTGAGAAGTACTACCAGAATAATCACTTCCCTGCTCTCTGGCAGGCTTGGTGAGGTGTTTGGAAATTGTTATGTAGTAACCCATTTTAACTCAAAACTTAGAACAAAGGAAAAGTATCTTTTCAATCCTAGGCTGTGAAACAAGTCTTTAATAGCCCACAGCTATAGAAATGAATTTGGGGGTGAGGGAATATGATATTTCATCACAAGAACACTATCAAATATACCCAGAACTTTAATTACAGAAAATTCCTCCCCGTGGATTAAAGATCCTCAAATTTATTATAAACCTAGCACATGCTATTTTTTCTTTGAAAACTTCAAGTATTGTTCTAGGTCAAATATCTGTTTTACTTTCTTTCTTTCTTTCTTTCTTTCTTTTTTCTTTCTTCCTTTCTTTCTTGAGTAAGAGAAAGAAGCTGCTTTCTTTCTTGACTTGCAATCAGTCTTAGAAATGTTGAATCATTGCCTAGGTGCATGAACTCAGTTCTGAGCAGCTTTAATTTATAGCAGCCAACATTTCTATAACATAAGCTCTCTAAAAGAGGCCCACAGAAGAACCAGAAATATGTGGTTGTGTAGAAAGTTTAATGGGAATGGAAAATCTCCACGTTTACATGTCTATCCTTGCATATTAATATCATTACATTTAAACGGTGGTTTGATTTCAAACATTGAATTAATTAAGAAGGGAACTTCCAGGTCGAGTTAGAAGGCCAAATCAAATGCCAACAGCTCCCTCTACTGGCTCCTAGAGGAAAGCATTTGGTCTCTATCATTGAAAAAGAAATTTACTGTTTATTTAAGAAGCATCTTTGCCAAATTAAATCTTTTTAAAAATCTAAGTTTCTTGGGAAACCTGAAGAATGTTCACTTGTAGTTAGTTTTAGGAAGAAAAATCCAAAGGATTATGGAAATGGAAATTGACGGTCCTGTGACGTTTTCACCATGGAGAAACAAGTCCCACGGCCACTAAAACACATCTGGTCATTCTGTTGCCCAGCACCCTCTATTATACAAAGTTAGGTTTAGGTTAAAATATAATTAGGGTTAAGTTTAGAATTGTGTTTTCTCAAATCTGACAAAAAAAAACACAATGAATTCGTTTTCTGGAAGTTGAGAAATCTTAACAAAAATATCCAATTTTTTTCATAATACTGCTTTGTCTCTTGCTGAGTTCTAAAAAAAGAAAAAGACCAGGAACCATCTTATTGTTATTTCAATGAGGATAAATAGGTCACATTTAACTTGTACATAGTTGGAAGGCAAAGATACTGGCTTCTTTCAGCTCAACTCTAGCGTTTGATGGAATGAGTAGTTTGAGTAGGGCAATAAACATTTAAAAATGTAAGAAATAAAATAAATTTTCCTCCCAAACTCCTTGCCCCATCCGTCATGGAGACCACTGTCCTCCACCACCTGAAAAAATTGATCTATTTAGTTTCATTCATTTGGAGCTATTTCTCCCCCAAATTCCCCACCACCACCTGCCCCCCCTCCAACTCTTGACCTCATTTTCACACAGGCATATTCCCTGAACATAAATGGAAAATGTAGTAGCACACTCAGGAGTTTTCAAATCCCACTCATTTCAACAAGTGAGACGTGACAAGGTTGATATGATAGGCTCATGTGAGACGGTTTAGAATTTGGACGTAAATGCACTGTGAAGGAAGACCTTTCTTCTTTCGAAAGGACAAAACACAGCACTGGACAGACATCAACATCTCACTCTGTGGATATGTCTTAACGCAGTCTCCCTACCCCCACCAGCTTATCATATGAACTTGGAAAACAAACATGTAATTTTTGAAAGATTACCAAAATAGAATGTAGAGAGTAAAATCTTTCGGGGCTCCTGGGTGGCTCAGTCGGTTAAGCATCTGACTTCTGCTCGGGTCATGATCTTGCACTTTGTGAGTTCAAGCCCCGTGTCGGGCTGTGTGCTGACAGCTCAGAGCCTGGAGCCTACTTAGGATTCTGTGTCTCCTTCTCTCTGTGTCCCTCCCCCACTTGTGATCTGTTTCTCTCTGTCTCTTAAAAATAAATAAACATTAAAAAAATTTTGAAGAGTAAAATCTTTCTTTTTTTTCACCAAACCCCAACACACATACACACACACACACACACACACACACACACACACTCACACACACACACATATAGCCTCAAAATATATGTATCCTTCCTCTTTAGCAAGTGATCCATTTCTGTTTTTTAAAAAAGCCCTGCATCTTGAACTTGATATCTTAATTTAGGAAATCACACTGACTTCCTAAAAGCATCCATAATTGGTGTCAAAGCCACTGAGAATCTTTATATGACAAGTTCTTCCTTGTTTAACAATATAATTATTGTTGAATTACCGTACATATTAGTGCACAACAACTTTAGAAAATTTCTTATTTCACTAATTCTCTTTCAGAAGTCGGATTTTTGAAACACTATATTAAAAATTTGGCTTCGGAGTCAGGTCTTCCTAGATTCAGCTGTAAACTGTGTCATTTGTAAACTTAAACTCAATGGGCCTCCATATCTTCTTTCGTAAAAGGACAATAGTAATATGTCCTTGCCTCATTGGGTGGCCCATTGAGGCAGCCACGAGGGAATGTGTCTAACGTGCTCTAGGTAACAAATGACCAATGTTACTGCCACTGCTTAACAAACAAGAAAAAAAAAAGTCTTATGTGAAGGAAACAATATAACTGTTAATTTCCTGGAAAAAAAAAAAAAAAACTGTCATCACAGCCATCCAAGGGAGCTCCAAATACTGATGACCTTGACTAGAAGCCCTAAAGTAAATATCATCTGAAACAAGGATTCGAATTTGATGGGTGAAGCAGTTATACTTCTCACCCGAGACAGCGCAGCAGGGTTCTCCCCGATAGTGGGAGTGGCCAGTTAGAGCCTAGAGCCAGACAACAGGTCACCCGGAGTGAATGTCCACTGCACAATGTGTCACAGCGGGATTGTATATCACTGAGAGCGACAGCTGTGAATCTGGGCTCTAGAAGTGGCCAGACGTTCCAACCCCACCTCATGCAGCAACTAGCCGTGTGACCTGATGCCCCTTGCTCACTCTCTCTAACCTTTATTTTCCTATTCTGCAAAGTGAGGATATAGTCTAACTCACAGAGCTGGGGGGCAGATTTGTGGTCATGGATTATTGCAAAGATCCTGTACGATCTGGTTTCTTCCTTCCTCTGTGGCCCCTTCAGCTTCAACCCTCATCCATGACCCTTCTGCTGCGGCCCAACTAGCCTTCTGGGAAACCTGGGACCTTCATTCTGGCCATGTTCCCTCACACTGTGTTATCTGTTTAAGGCCTGCTCCTTCATCATATCTTAGAGAATCATTCCTGGTAGAAACCTCCCTTGATCTTGCTGGGAGGCCCAGTTTCTTCTATGTAATTCTTCAGCTACCTTACAGTTCTCCTTTGTCATGGCGTGTATCACATATTTAAGGTAATTTGGGTTTTTTTGTTTTGTTTTGTTTTAGTTTATTTATTTGGAGAGAAAGAGAGAGACAGAGAGAGAGAGAGCAGGGGAAGGGCAGAGAGAGGGAGAGAGAGAATCCCATGCAAGCCCCGTGTTGTCAGCACAGAGCCCATTAGGGGCTCCATCTCATGAACCGTGAGCTCACGACCTGAGCTGAAACCAAGATCCAGATGCTTAACTGAGCCACCCAAGAGCCCCTATTTAATTTAACTTGATTGACTGTCCCCCCGACTAGACTAAGAGCCACCAAAGGGCAGTGAGTGACTGTTTTGTTCACCATTATATCTCCCACGGTTGGCAAAGAATAGCTACTAGCTATTTGTTGAACAAATAAATGAAAACCTAACACGTAGTTGGTATTCGAAAAATGGGACTTATTCCTGCAAAACCTCAGTATCAAAGGGACCTTAGAGGACCTCTAGAGGTTAGTCCGAACTACTTTCCTTCAAATATGTCTCTAGTGGTTTGAAGCCATCTTAACACCAGTGAGCAAGGAATCAATTTTTTTTTAATCAACAGACACCTATTAAAACCTTCACTTATTGTCCAATGGCATCCACATTTCCCTCTGTTCGCCTAAATTGGACTCCCTTTTGCAATTAAAACAATCTCTCAGCTGCAAAGAGCTATGACGGTGAGGACGGTGAAGTCTGAACCTTGCACTCCGGTGGGGAATTTTATGCAGTGATGGAACTGGAAATTATTTACTTCGGGAAGAGAATCCTGTTGGGATTTCTGCACAGGCCTTGGTATACAGTGAGATGCTGTGCCTATTTGTGGGGCTGGTGGGGGCAGCGGTGTCCCGGAACTGCATTTTCAGGTATTCCTTAGTCCTCTATTTGTATATTTATACCACTACCCACCCCCTTTAAAATTCTGTCACTGGGTAGAAATGGTGATAATGCCTGGGAAATATTTTAATGCCATAATAAAAGTCACTGGAAGTGTGGCAACACAAGAAAGAAAGTGTAGCGGTAAAACTGGAGAAACATTTAAAATTTTTTTCCACTCATTAAAAAAAAATAACCCTTGGAGACTTGAAGGGCAGGAAATGCTGCCACTTTATTGCCTTTTTAGTCAGATGCCTTTACAGGCATATCCCTTTAACCTGTATTATTAATATTGATCCCTCAGGGTCTAACACAATTTCCACCTCCTCCCTGTTCTGACTACCCCAGGACACGCTGACCTTTTTTTCCTGAATTCCCATTATGCCTCTTTGAATGCTTTACTCTTGCCCAAATTGCTTCTGACGTTTCTTTTTCTCTGTCAAGCACCTTGGAAGGTAGGGACAATGAGGCTAGGAGGCTAGGGAATACCCCTTCAGGAGGGCTTGGTAAGGACACTAGAGTTTGAGACCACATGCGGGTTTGGGAACAGCTAGCTTCAACTGGAACTCCATTTCTTGACTCTTTTTTTTTATAAGTTTATTTATTTATGTATCTTGAGATAGAGCACGAAGGCAGGGGAGGGGCAGAGAGAGAATCCCAAGCAGGCTCCAAACGGTCGGCTCAGAACCCAATGCGGGGCTTGATCCCTGGAACCTGAGATCATGACCCAAGCTAAAATCAAGAGCTGGTGGCTTAACCAACTGAGCTACCCAGGTGACCCTCCATTTCTTGACTCTCACAGTCAAGGTGATCTGGCTTGACTGGCCCGGGATCGAGACCAGGGGGAGAGGCCCAGGATCGAGACCAGGGGGAGAGGATAACTTATCTTACTGAATTATGATTAGAACTCAAATAGACGAAAACCTGGTCAACTAGACACGGTTGACCTTATCACCCTTCCTCCCACTGAGGTGCTGCACACAGATTTAAATGAATTCCAACCCTTTTTGTAAAGTGTTTGTATTGCTGTTCTTCTTTTCTGACTAGGAAAAATAAAGTCTTTCCTAAGATTTGAATACTTCAGAAAAGCAGAAAAGAAGACAATGTAATTAGCAGCTTCCAGACTGTGTGTCATGACTATGTTGTTTGTTGTGTATTTATGTTATTGCTTTTCATCACGAGAACAACCCAGGAGGTCAATACTAATATTATTCCCATTTTACCTGTGAAACAACACAGGCAAAAGGCACCTAGGGGCACACAGTACGTGATAGACTTGGAAATCCAATCCAGCTGCGTATGTCACATCATAGAGAAAAAAATCCAGTCTATCAATAGATTGTGGACTCGATCATATTTCCCTCCAATTACATATGCACACACATATGCACAGAACTATGTGGGATTTCTTAAATCAGAATTGGGATTAGACTGTGTATACAGCTTTTTTAAATTAACATTACATTTTTGGCATTTTAATGGCATAAAAATTCTTTAGATACATGCTTTGAGTAGTGACTATGTATGCATTCCGCCCCCCCCACCCCCGCTTCGTTGAACAATTCTTCTCTTGTTGGACTTTCAAATGATTCCCAATCCTTAGCATATAATTTTTCTCCAGATTAAATTTACCACAAATTAAGATTAGGTACATTATAATCTTCAATATGCAAATTGTTCATCGTAGCAAGGAGATAATTATATAATCTCCCAGATGTACCATTTGTGATTCAGACCTTGTCAGGAAAAGGCTTTTATAATCATCCTTCAGCCCGTCCCATAACGCCACCCATTTTTGAATAGTGTTTGAAAAAACAGATAATGCAGTGAGTCTAATGTTGCCCACTGTACCAAAATGCATTACCCAACTGCCTAGAAGCCAAGAATGAAGCTTCCCGTATCATGTCAACAAGCCTGATCACCCATCTGAGAAAGACGATGTTGTGTGGCTGAGCACCGGGCCTGGAGACGGAAGGTCTGAGACCCTAATCAGTCCCAACGTGGCACCATGTGACTGTATTTTGAGCCAGGAAATTGATCTTGGTAAGACTCAGTTCTCTTGTTGTAAATTATAACAGCAATATTTTCTCTGCTGTATTATGGGGTGGGGCTGAGAATGAAATGCCAGAACTCTGCACACAACTGCATTTTATCATTATTATTAACTAGACTGGTCTAAACAACCATGCACATATTCAGAAAGAAAAATCACAGAAAATTATTGGCTCTGTCCTTTCAATGCCTACAAAATTCACGGGGGCTCCATTTGTTCTAGGGAAAAAATTAAGACCATGGTTGCCTCATGGAAGGGAAGAATGTGTCAAAAATGGAAATTGACTTTGTTTTTAATGAGACGTATCTGAAGATCTGAAGATGCTTGCTTTTTTTTCCTTTTTTCTTTTTTTGGTCACTGATTTCTATTTCAAACTTAAAACTGCTTCTGTGTTTTTAATCATCCCTAATTTTCCTTTTCTTGGGTCTATGATGCAAAGCCTCATGCTCCTTAGAATACAGAGTGAACAAAAATAGCCACAATAAAAGCAATCCCTCGAATGCAAGCCTGATGCCCTCTCTGGCTGTGGCTTTTACAGGTTCTTCTGCGGCTTGGAGCTCATTGCCTCGCCCAGAAAGCAGAAGACTTTTATCTTGATGTGGTGGGTTGAGACCGTGCTCTTCACCCCATAGACACCGTCTTGGTCACTGCATTTTTCTTGACACCTGCTCTGTGACCTACCGTGTAAATAGCCACATTGCATAAAAATTCGGTGAAGAAGAAAAAATCTTCTCGCTAGTGTGTGTTTCTAGGATCCTCTCTTAAAAACACTTGGGTCGGAAAATCATACTGCAACTGGCATGCTGGCTGTAGTTTCTGTTCTCTTTTTTTTTTTTTCCTGAAAATTTCCTTGTCACATTATTGTTGTTCTCCCAGAGATTCTTTGGGAATACATCCCTTGAAAAGTTGACAATTCTCTTAGTGTTATTACAATGCTGGTCTGGGCCAGCATCGTGTGATTTGGGCTTTATTGCATTTTTTGCTGAACTTTCTCCTATGTGTTATTACAATGGAGTTTATATCACGGTTCCACCCAGCATGTATTTTCGGGTGATGGACGGTTAAAAAAGATTCTACTCTCTTTCCCCTCTGTTTTGTTCTTAAACATCACATGCCTCCTTTTTGGCAGGCTCTTGAAAAGTGAATCTGGCTTTCTGGAGTCAAAGCTCTGAGCAGTCTCTGCCCTGCCTCTATGATCAGGGGTGGCAATTTTATTTAGAAACCTGAGCTTGAAATCTCAGAGGAAACATTTTTTTCTTTTCTTTTGTGTTCTATGTGTTTGTATGACTCCTGCATCAAGAAGCAAATGTAGGGACACCTGGGTGGCTCAGTAGGTTGAGCGACCGACTTCGGCTCAGGTCATGATCTCACGGTTCGTGAGTTCGAGCCCCGAGATGGGCTCTGTGCTGACAGCTCAGAGCCTGGAGCCTGCTTCGGATTCTGTGTCTCCCTCTCTCTCTGCCCCTAACCCACTGGCGTTCTGTCTCTGTCTCTCTCAAAAATAAATAAACTTTAAAAAAAAATTTTTTAGGGGCGCCTGGGTGGCTCAGTCGGTTGAGCGGCCGACTTTGGCTCAGGTCATGATCTCGCGGTCCGTGAGTTCGAGCCCCGCGTCGGGCTCTGTGCTGACAGCTCAGAGCCTGGAGCCTGTTTCAGAGTCTGTGTCTCCTTCTCTCTGACCCTCCCCCATTCATGCTCTGTCTCTCTTTGTCCCAAAAATAAATAAAACTTAAAAAAAAAAAAATTTAAAAAAAAATAAAAAATAAAAAAAAATAAAAAAAAATTTTTAATAAAAAAAAGAAGCGAATGTGATTATGGTATACTTTAGTAATGTAAATGTTTACATAAAATAAAAAGTAAAAATAAAAGAAGAAGAAAAAGAAAAAGAAGAAAATCTTGTTAGGGTAGACTTTCCATTTGGTTCAAAGTTAACACGCCCAGCTACAGGTTGTAATCCACCTCTTTAAAAGAATTTCAAATCTTGTGGTTACTTGCCCTCAAATATTAAGATATCGCTATTCATCCTTCTATTATGTGTAAAGGAGGAGGCAGTCCAATAAAAAGTGTGAAGGCAACTTTTATTTGAAAAACAGGGTCACACATAATATACTACTTACCTCTTCTCTCTGGTTTGTGGAAGATTCTCCAGCCTGCCATACTTAAGAAATCTTACCAAGACATTCATGTGTTATGTGAAAGAGGAAGGTGGGAAGTGGTTTGTTGGGGGGAAGAAAAAAAGTAAAATTTTGCCAGCTCTAATCCTTCCTCACGAAATGACCCTGAACAAGATAACTGACGTCGTCCACTTACAACCTGGAGATAAGAGCAGCTTTGGCTCTGGATCCAGCCATTCGTCTGATTTGTTACAAGCGTGGGCAGAAGATCTAAAAGGAACTCTCAAAGAATTGATGAGACTTTTCTGATCATGTGCCTCCGAAGATTTGATGACTAATATTAACCCATATGATGTTTTTCCTTCTATCTTAGGTGAACAGAGTATCTGGCAAATCGTGTGGAGTCAATAAATGGTTTTTGACTAAATATAGATTTTAAGTATCTCAAGCAATCGGTCTTTTCTTTGTAAGTGCATCACAGTTCATAAATAAAACCGTAATTAAGTTTTATTACATGCAAACGCTGGAATACACTACTCAGTCAGACACAGCTCTTGCACGGATATATTTGGAGAAGAAATATGGATGCTTCCAGGGGTGTGCTATAGACAACTGGTACCAGCTCATGAAAGCCAATTGTGAAAGTCTCAGGAATATGTGGGCCAATTGTTAAAGACAACCACTGTTAAATAATACATATCAAATTAAATTTATGTTTAAAACACAAAAAAGTCACAAATACAATTCATTTACTTCCTTACGTTGTTATCCATGCTGTTTGAGGTTCTTCACGTTTTACTATACCTCTACGGGGAAAATATTGGATAACATGTTTCAGTGCATCTCTCCCCACGTCTGTGCTTAGTGATGTCCCGCTAGTACTTAGAAATTTCCTAGAGCGTTTGCACCAAGGAAATCCGCACACGCTGTGAATCACTTTTTTTTTTCTTCCTGGACGATCGGTTGTTAAGCCAGCACACTACTGGCTCTGTCTCAGTAGAAGACCGAAATAGCAGTTTGAGAGAGTATTGTATGAATATTTATAATATCTAAGTTGAATATTTTCATTACCTGCATTATCTCGTTTCAAATAGAATCTCCTGTTGACACATCTAGTTGCTGCCTCTAGAAGCAAAATCACAGTTTCCAGATTCAGGTCGTCCACTGCATTCCCTCCCCCACTCTGTTAATGGGCCCCTGTCTTGAGAAGGCCACGAGATGTCCTGGCTCAACAAGGAGTATGAGAGCGGTTTCTTAATGATGGCTTTAATGGTCAGAGAGCGGCAAAACAGCCTGGTTTTTTGCTATTTGACTTTTTGGCTTACTCCCCCTGCCTTCTAGGAGACTATACGGTTGATCTTTGAGCACCATGGGTTGGAACACAGGTCCACTCATATGTGGATTATTTTCAGTAAATACAGTGCAGTGCACTTGACCTTTGAGCAGCATGAGGTTTAGGGGTAGTGACCCCCATGCAATCAAAAATACACATATAACTTTTGATTTCCCCCAAAACTCCACTGCTAATCGCCAAATGTTGACTGGAAGCCTTGCCAGTGGCATAAATAAATTGATTAATGCATATTTTGCGTGTTATATGTATTATATAACGTGTTTTACAACAAAGTAAGCTAGAGACGAAAAAGTATTATTAAGAAGATCAAAAGGAAGAGAAAATACATTTATAGTACTGTACTGTAAGTTTATCTTCTGTTGTCTGTTTACAAGATAAATCATCTGTCAATACCTACATCAATATTGTCTGGTATGATACAAAACACTGCCAATGTCGCACATATTACTAACACTAGACATCAGAAATGAAAAGATAATGTGAAAAAGAAATTCATATTTATTTACAGGTGTAACAGTTTATGCGTTGATCATGAAAAAGCAATACGATGGCTTTATTGTAGCCTAGTGTAATCAATATGATTGCTTAATGGTAGTCTTGCCCACACAATGATGAATGAACCATGATGAAATTTTTATGGGATACGGTATTAGAGTCATATTTATGAGACAGTATTGGAAACATTGTTACATTTTATGAAGTTTTTTTTTTTTTTTAAGTTTACTTATTTATTTTGAGGGCAAGAGAGAGGAGAGAGAGAATCCCAAGCTGGATCCAGGCTGTCAGCACAGAGCCTGACATGGGGCTCAAACTCACGAACCGTGAGATCATGACCTGAGCAGAAACCAAGAGTCAGATGCTTAACCTCCTGGGCCACACAGGTGTCCTTTTTGTTACCTTTTTTTAAAAACCTCTTACCTGTGATGATAGGCCGGAACACAGTCTCTCCAATAATGAGAGAGGGAGGCATACTGTAAGGTAATGTAATTCTTTGAAAGTAAAGTTATGAAACAGTAAGAAAACTAACACATTATTGATTTTATATTAAATATTACTCACCTCATGCCTGTGAAGAATTGGCTATCCATTCGCATAGAGGTATCGCACTCGATGCTCACGTGATCAATACTGAAGCGATGAGGACACTACCTGGGGCCCACAATTCTTGCCTGCACTTATTAGATTTCACACGAAGACACACACATGCCCAAAAGGTAAGGCTATCAAGTGCATGTCATGATAATTATTTACTCCTCATTAAGTGGAACTGGATCATCATAAGGGCCTTGATCCTCACCATCTTCACGTTGAGTAGGTTGAGGAGGAGGAGGAAGAGGAAGGTGTGGTCTTGCTGTCTCAGGCGTGGCGGAGGCACAAGAGGTGGACGAGGTGAAGGAGAGAAAGGCGCATTTGGTGCAACTTTACCGAAGTACATTGTGATTTCTGTCTCATTGCTTTTTCATTTCTTCAAAAGTGTCACTATATGGTATCAATCCTTCTTCCACCATTTGCTTTAGTTTCAGTGTACGTATCATAGACGAGTCTATGTCGTAAAAGAAGAAAAAAGCGGTCTTGAGTAACCGGAACCCTTCTGCCAGATTGTCTAATGTCACATTGCTTCCTGGCACTGTCTTCTACATCTTCTTCCTCTTTGTCTGGCATTGATTCTGAAGCACTAATCTCCTGTTCATTCCTCTGCTGTGGTCTCTATGAGCTCTTGAATTTCTCCAAGATTTATATCTTGCACCCCTTCACCCCCCCTACACACACCTTTTAGGCCATATCCACCATTTCCTTCATGATCTCCTTGACTGGCTTTGTCTTAACCTTGTGAAGTCATGTGCACCATCTGGACACGGTTTTCTCCAGCAGGAACTGATTGTTTCAGGCTTGATGGCTTCTGTGGCTTTTTCGGTGACAATGATGGCATCTTCAGTGGTGTAGTCCTTCCAAACTTTTATTATGTTCTCTCTACCAGGATTCTCTTCCACTAACAATCTTGCCATAGTGGATCACAGGTAGTGTCCCTTAAGACCTATGACCCCCTGATCTGGAAGCTGAATTAGAGACCTTATGTTTGGGGTCAAGTAGACCACTCAACACCTTTGGTGTTGAACTTATGGCGTGGCCCAGGCCATTGTCCAATATCAAAAGAACTTTAACAGGCAGGCATTACTGGAAAGGTACTTCCTGACTTTAGGGACAAAGCATTGGTAGAACCAATCCAGAACAAAGGGTTCTCCTTGTCCAGGCCCTCTTGTTGTACAACCAAAAGAGTGGAAGTTGATGTTTGTCTTTTCCCTTCAAGGCTCAGGATAGACAAGAACAGTGCTGGTCATAAACCCAGCTGCATTTGCACTGAACAGTAGAGTTAGCCTATCGCTTCCTGCCTTAAATCCTGGGGCTCCCTTCTCTTCCTTATGAACAAATATCTTAACATACTAACAAAATTTATGACATTTTTTTTTCCAGAATAGGGTACTTGTCTGCATTGAAAACCTTTTCAGACAGATACCCTTTCTCCTCAATGATTTTATTAGTGGTGTGTGGGAACTTATCTGCCGCCTCTTGGTTGGCGGAAGCTGCTTCTCCTGCCAAACCTCTTTCTGCAATTATCAAACCATCCTTTGCTGGCATTAAATTCTTCAGCTTTCTATCTTTTACCTTCCTTTTGCTCTAAGTTATCACATGACCCGGCTTTTTCTCGAATCCTATTAGAGTGGGTAGATACGCACTCACAGAAAAGCTGCATTTTCAATATGAGATAAAAGGTATTTCACAAAGAGTGCAAAGTTTTTGCACCTGCCAGCATAGCTGCGGCAACGGCTTCATGAATTGCCTTTTCTTTTTTTACAATGGTCCTTACGCTGGACTCATTCATCTTAAAATGGTGGACAACCACAGCTGCGGTATGTTTAAGCAATTCAGCTTTTTCTTGTAATGTCATGACTTTTCTCTGTTTCTTGGGAGCACTTTCAGCATCACTAGTGGCACTTGCTATGGGCTGCATGGTGTCACTCAAGGTTTACAGTTACTGCACTAAACATGATGAAAACTTCGCAAGAACCACGAAAGATCGCTTTTTACCGTGATGTGCAATTTACTAGAGAGACAAACTGCTTACTCAGAGCTGGCTAGCATCTCATGGCATTTTAAGTGACCCTTGCAACCCACGAGCTCTCCGCAATAGCAACAGGAGGTGGCTACAAAGTTTTCACAAGTAGTATACGGTATGTCTACACTTAATTTTATGTCGTTATGATTTAATACCTCATCTTTATGTTGTTTACATTTCTCTTGACTGAGCATGGAGTGCTGTGTATACTCTGTAACCATTTGTGTAAGTTTTGATTTTAACTTTTTATCATAGTTTTGTGTGTATTTTATGGTAGTAAATGGTAAAATAGACTAGTATCTACATATATTTTATGTATACATGACATACCTAACTTGTCCTTTATTAAAAATTTTTTAATGTTTATTTATTCTTGAAGGTGAGAGAGACAGAACATGAGTGGGAGAGGGGCAGAGAGAGAGAGGGTGACACAGAATCCAAAACAGGCTCCAGGCTCTGAGCTGTCAGCACGGAGCCCGAGGTGGGGCTCAAACTCACAAGTCTTGAGATCATGACCTGAGCTGAAGTCAGTCATTCAACCAAGTGAGCCACCCAGGCGCCCCATACCTAACTTGTTCTTAAATTTTTTTGATCTTCCTAAGCTATGTGGTTCATCTGCGAGTTTTTTCAAATAGCTACAGGTGTCCAAACACATTTCCAATATATTTGTTTTAAAAATTCATGTGTAAGTGGACCCATGTTGTTCAAACCCATGTTGTTCAAAGGTCAGCTGTACTGTAAATATATTTTCTTTTCCTTATGATTTTCTTTTTTTTTTATGTTTATTTATTTTGAGAGAGAGAGAGAGAGAGAGAGAGAGAGTGAGCATGAGCAAGGAAGGGGCAGAGAAGGAGAGAGAATCCTAAGCAAGCTTCATGCTCAGTGAATGCAGAGACCTGTGTAGGGCTTGATCTCATGACCGTGAACAAGGTCACGGCCTGAGTCGATACCAAGATTCAGATGCTTAACTGACTTAGCCACCTAGGCACCCCTGTGATTTTCTTAATAACAATCTCCTTTTCTCTAGCTTAGTTTATCATAAAAATACAGTATATAACACTGTATACAAAATATGTGTTAATTAGCTATTTATGGTATCAGGCCTCTGATCAACAGTAGGCTACTAGTTGCTAAACATAGGGGGAGTCAAAAGTTATAAACGGATTTTTTACTGTGAGGGGGGTTGCGATCCCACCCCCCACATTATTCAAGGGTCAATTGTATATAGTTAGTTACCTGGTAAATGACATAAACAATACGTCTGAACTATTTGCTATTGTCTACATTAAATAGAATGGAAAAAGTGTTTCTTTTAGTTTTTACTTTTTTTATTTTTGACAAATAAAATGGTATCTATTTAAAGTATAGAACTTGGTGTTTTCATATTTGTATACATTGTAAAATGATTGCCACAATCAAACTAATCAATCCATCACTTCCTGTAGTCACCATTGTGTGTGAGCAGCCAGAATGAGGAATCTGCCCTCTTTCTTAGCAAATTTCAAGTGTACGTACCTCATTCTTAACTGTAACCACCATGCTGTATGTCAGGTCTCCAGAACTTACTCATCTTGTAACTGAAAGTTTGTACCCATTGATCGATCCCCCACCCCCACCCCCGTCTTGACTTCTAATAACCACCCTCCTACTATCTATTACTACAAGTTACACTTTTTAGAAAAAAACTCTTGATCACTTCAGGAGAGGATTTGAATATAATTCTGAAGAATGGAAAGGATTCATTCAGGGGAGAGAAGACAAACCATCATCAGATGCATACAGAGAAGGAATGTGATGACCATTCTGGAGAAAAATAAAGGATTCTGGTTTGGTTGGAGAGTAGAACTTATCAATAAGAGTATTGGGGGAAGGAACCAAAGGGATAGATGGAAGCCTAATTACCCATAACCTTAAATGCTGGTATGGAATTTTGTTGCTCAACTGATGTAGGTTTGGGACAGAGGGGCAGAGTTGAAGAAGAAAAGGAGTTTTAGTATCTGCTTTAAAGTTTTGGGTTTTTTTTCATAACCGTGTTGGGACCCCTGGGTGGCTCTGTTGGTTAAGCGTCCAACTCTTGGTTTCAGCTCAGGCCATGATCTCACGGTTTCTTGGCTTCCGGCCCTGCATCGGGCTCTGTGCTGACAGCTGGGAGCCTGCTTGGGAGTCTCTCTCCCTCTCTCTCTCTGCTCCTCCCCCATTCATGCTGTCTCTGTCTTTCTCAAAAATAAATAAATAAACATAAAAAAATAAATATGCTTACCTGATAACACAAGGCAATTTAATTGACCTTGTTCTATGAAAATGAAATGTATAAAAGATCCTCTCTCAAATGCTGCTGCATCAGGCATCAAAAACATGAGAAATTACCTATAGGTACTTCAGGAAATATATGCAAGACACCTAAATTGTACCATAAAAGCTTAAACATGGTGCAAAGAAATGTAGTAGTTTCATGCCAGTTTGCAAAAATTCAGTATCTATGATATCATCTTAGGGAACTTACTATGTGCACATTTGAAACATTCACAATAGCCACCCGCTTCAGTTAATATTGCATATAATTGTAGATTTATATGAACCGGTATTCAAGGAATTGAATCTGAGTGATACCATTGGCTCAGCTAGTCATCTGGAACAAAGAAGGAAATTTAACATATTGGTGGTCTACTTTGCTGATTTTTATATAAAATGAAATATTCAGTTTCATCCTTACCTTTCCAGAATTGGCAACCATACCATAGCAAGGTGTTCTTTCTACACTCAGTGTACCTGGGGTGGCATACCACCAGTCTCCTTGACTTTACGTTGACCAGACTCGGTTATAATACGGGCGCTATATCAGCTCAACCATCACCTTAAAAAAGAAAAAAGTTGGTCATCTTGAAAGATTAGAATAGAACATTTAGCTGTATTTTTAAAAGGCCATATTAACGAGAAGTAGGAATCATAATTTCAATCATAACAGAGATTTTTAATTTCTATTCTACCCATGGTAGAACACTGATAAAGGATTCAAGGATAATTTTTGCAAATATCACAGATTTCAGAAGAAAAAGAACACCCAATAGGACCAACAGTTCATGTTACTGATATACCTTTCATTGTTTCAATTTTTAATAATCTCACTCAATTTCTGTTATACACAAAGGCATCTTACAGAAGAATTTAATGATGGAAAAGTTTATGGTTTTGCATTTTTTCCAAAGAGATTTTCATTTTACTTTTTTAATTGGAGTATAATTAACATACAATGGTATATTAATTGCAGGTGTATATCTTATTGATTTAACAATTCTATACCTGTTACTCAGTTCTCACCATGAGTGTAGTCAGCATCTGCCGGTGTTTTTAAGGCAGTTGTAACACGATCAGTCAGTGGCCATGTTTAGGATGATCTAGAATGGTATACAGAAAACAGAAAGCAAAAAGTGCAGCTAGTAAAGTCCGATTATCTTGCTGTGTCACAAATTTTGTGCCAAGGAAATTTTGCTGAGGGCAAGGGCTCAAGTACAGCTCAGATGTACAGTCAGCAGGATATATGCATCTCAATGGTCACCATACCCCATTCCCTATACTAGGCCCTGGTTAGATATGGTGAAAGAGGAATACAATGGAATGCTTGGGAACTCAGGCTCTGGGGTGTGGCTATCTGGCTTGAAATCTGGGCTCTATTGCTTACCACTTCTGTGACTCTATAGGTTACGTAAACTCCTTAAGCTTCTCTTTTCTGTAAGATCTTGATACAATAGTGCCTCCCTGAGAGCGTGAGTGAGAGGAGCTTTTGTAATAATGAATGTAAAGTGCTTAGCACGTATCCAGGCACTTGGTAAGCAAATTGACTGTTATTGGTAGTATTTTACTGATGTTGGTGGCCGAAGAAAGTATGATATAAACAGTCTGACCAGAGCACAATAAGGAATTATATAACGTTACAGAAATTGAAGTCATCTGAGGCTGCATTTGATAGAGTGTGTGTGTGTGTGTGTGTGTGTGTGCACATACATGCTCCCACATGTACCCACCCATATGTGTAAATGAGCAATTTTCCTGTAATTCTTCCATCCTATTACCCCAATCCTACCCATCATCCCTCTCCCTGAAGCTATCCTATTCTAAGGTTAGTTAGAGCTTCTTTTCTTCCTCTCACAAAGGTCCCAACTTGGGCTCCGACTCTCCTGGGAAGAGGAGAAGGATGCCCCCACCCACCCACCCACCACCACCCCGTGCCTCTGTGTATAAAGACTGCCTGAGAATGTAAAGCAAAGCAGAGTCAACACAGGGAGAGCTTTGGCCCTGGAAACTGAAGGACAAAAACAGAAACTTTAGAGGGCATTCTTAAGGAGTTTTTAATCCAGTCGTGAAAGATTAAAAAGGATAAAACTAAAGCCCTCCTGAAGAGAATGTGATTATCCACCTCACTTCCAGCCTTAGACTTTATATTGACAAACTAAGGCATTCTTTTGCCTCTAGATGATTTGGCTGGATCAGGGTTTAAAAAAAAAAAAAAAAAAAAAAAAAGAGCTTGCCTACAGTGTTTGATCCAGTGAAGTTTCATGAGAAGGTAGATGAAATGTAAAATATTTGGATTCCTGGGGCAGCTGTTGCTTAGGTATTTACCTGCCTATTGTTCAAGAACTCACAGAGGATGCCTCCTACCAAGATCAAAGCATCGCTATTTATACTTTGAAATTGGGTTATTGTGGAAATCAGCTTTCCTTGACAAAAGCTTCAGGAGGAAAAGTGAAGCCTTCATTACAAAAATGTTTATTTGGGGATATTTTCCTAATATTACCTCCGTTAAATCATAACTGCTGAATTTCCTCATTGACATTTATGTTGAGGATACTACAAGGGGAGGGTTTTTTTTAAGTTTTTCCCACATTTTCATGATTCCCAGACTTGTGTATTATTTCTAATAGCAACAAATAGCATCACTTATGTAGCATTACTTATGATATTTTTACTTATGATTCTACTTATGATAGCAACAAATAGCATCACTGATATAGTATTACTAAGATATTAATTATTATATTACTTATGATTCTACTCAGTGCCAGTCACTATATACTCATTACTTCTAAATTTTTAGCAATTCTGCAAATATGCTATTTTTCTCATTTTTACAGATAAGGAATCTGAGGCTCTTAAGTCTGAATGACTAGCCCAAGGTCACATAACTAGTAATTGATGAAGTCAGGTCTTCAACCCATATCCTTCTGATAACAAAATATATATTCCTTCCAAAGATTTTACATTACCTCTAATACCCAAGAAAATGCATTCTGCCCAAATTCGTTCCCACAATGAGTATTAAGCACTTAACAGAAGCAAAGCAATATGTCGGGTAGGGTACAAGCCATATTGTGTCATGGGCATTTAAATGTCATTCTTTGAAATTAACCTACAGAAAATTTGAATCTCCGATTGCAATAATGATGCCACCCGATATTCTCATTCCTGACTCCACAGTTCCTATATATCCAAAAACAGAAATTCTTATTGAAACTCAAAGATGATATGAGATTTGAACAAGTCAAAGGATTAAACCTGTAATGTGTTTTTCTTCCCAATTTGATTAGCAAACATTAACATATTTCCAAGATGCTCCTCCTGAGCTGTAACTCCTTGACCATAATCACCTAAAAGAAATCTACAGCAATTGCTGAGTGTTTTTTATAGCTGTAGTTATTGTTCAATTTCTGTAATAATCCATGCATTTGACTTAAGCAAACTCGGTACAATCTTGAAACCGTTTCATGGTACTCAAAGGGTGGAAGCTTGCTCCCTTAACATCATTTTTTTAAATTTTTCATTTAATATATTTATATGACTAGTTCCTGCATCCCATCTCTACCTCCCACATGGTTCCTGTATTCATTGTCAATTTTTAGGAGTAAGTAGTATACGCTGCATTTTTTTCTCCCAACAAGCCTCTTTGGCCACCAGCAATAGAAATATAAGTTGAATAAGAATAAGGAATGGTCAGAACAGGTGAAACATTCCAATGGCTACTCTTCAGTGAGAACTAAAGGAAAAATAAATGAGCACAAATCACACCTCTTGAGTTGCTTTCTCCAAATATTTATAATATATATATAATATAATATATTATATATATATTATATATATTATATAATATTTATATATATTATTATTATATATAATATATAATATATTATATATAAATATTATATAATTATTATTATATATAATTATATATAATTATTATATATTATTATTATATATTATATATAATATATATAATATATAATATATATTAATATAATATAATATAATATAATATAATATAATATAATATAAATATTTATAAGCAACATCTTCATTCAAAGACCAAATATGAGTTTGGGGGAATTTTAGTTTATCTGATGAAATCTGAAGGAATTAAGCACCAAAACGTAATAATTGTCAGTACTTACTCTAGGCTGGGAGACAAAACATTTAGCCAGAACACATTTGGATCTTTATCACCAGCCTCTAGTTTGTCTGAACCAACGTTCTTTCTGATTAGTTGATGCTGAGATGGATGGATTGTTAAGTATTCTGAATGGCACCCCAGGCTAGCACTTTGTAAAGCTATTTAATTTATTCCTTAACCACAAGCCATTGAAGTAAGTCTTACTATTCCAACAAACAGATGAAGGAGCTGTGAAACGAGGGAAAACATTCATGTCCACACTGGTTTGAGATTGTTTCCTCTAGGTCAATTCTTAACTCTAAACAAGAACAAGGCCATACCTTTGTAATCTCTGTACCCTAGTGTCTGCAAGAGTCCTGCCACACATTCGTGCTCAAAAAATGGTTTGCTCAACTGAATGGAACAGATGGTTGTTTACCTTGATTGGAATCAAGAATACCTCATGTGTTGCCCAAGTTCCACATGGGATTCAACCCAAGATTTAACAGTTACATCTTCTGTTCTGGCTGACAGCTGTAAGAATTTAAAGTTCTGCTATGTTTATACCACCAATAAGTGCAATTGCAGAAAATGTACTTACATTAATCCCTCTTCTCATTACAGTGTAATTTCTCCTCAGGAAAGTTCCAGAACTCTATCCCAAATGAATGTGATGCAAATGAATATTTAAGTATAAATATTTTCATAACAGTATCATTATTTAATATTAACAAGTAATAAACTAAATACCTAACCATGGGAGAAGGGCCTAATCAATCATAGCAGAGCCTTATAATGAAAAGTTAGGCAGCCATTATGAATCATTTGCTGGTTAATTTGTGATTTTGTATTAAATAAACTTTTTATTGATATAAAGCATACAGAAGAGAAAAATACACCAATTGTAAGTGTGCAGTTTGATAAGTTATCAGGAAAATTATACCTGCTACCACCAACCAAGTCAAGAAATAAATGATTTGCCTTAGAAACAACTTCATGGCCATCTTGAACACTATTCTCTCCTTTCATCTCAAAGATATCCATTATCTTGACTTCAAATTGGATATGGGAAACTTCTATTATAGCATAAGTGAGAAAGATTGGAACAAAGAGTGTGTGCAGCATTTTCCTGGTTATGTCATTATTGGCATGTATCGAAACGTTCAGGGAAAGGCCTGGAAGAACTAACCAAAACGCCCACAGTGGTTGTATCTTGGCAATCAGAGTGGAGGTGATTTTTATTTTCTTCTTTCTTCACAGAAAACATATAGTACCCTAATAAATAATTAAAATACAAATACTATTTGAAGGGGATAAAATATATTACAGTCAATTGTAAACATGATTGTTCATATTTGTCAGGAGTTGGCATTGTTTCTCTTGTCCTAAAGTATGGAAGAGCTCAAAAAGTTTCCTAGGAAGTCAGGCTATTACGCACAATGATATTGCAAACAGTACATCTCCTATTAGAACAAGGCCAATTATCATATGCTTTTGGTTACACCATGGACACCAATTACTGAGAACCCTAAGTATACACCAAACCACAAATGGTTTCGTTAAGTCACATAACCAGTGTGAATTCTCCCCTACTTCCAGCATAAACCTTACAAGGTTCCCATTATGCTAGCTTTGTCATGTTCCAGAGAACTTTCTTCCCACCCTCATAGCTCTGTTTGGGAAAGAAAAAGTAAAAATGATGCTGGAGATTATAAAGTCAGACTGGCAGAAATTGTCCCAACAAAGCAGCACAAGGTTCTGGAAACACAGCCAGAGTTCTGGAAATCGGCCAAGGTCCAGGGGTGTGTAGACAGCATTTTTTTGCATCTTGTTTAAAATTAACAGGAAAGAGAATTGTATCTGTTACCTTTGTTTCTACAGAAGTCAGATAATATACTGGTGTGGGGGTAGAGAGGTGGAGAAAGATTTAGTTCTCAAATAAGCCTTAAATATACAATCAAGATTAGCTGGATTCTTTTTCATTCCACCCTTCCTCCTAATATTTCTTTCATCAATCGTGTATTTATTTTGAAAACAGATTAGAATTTACTATACAAAAGGGATGTATGAGACCTAGAGGGAATGAAACAAGAACTAAATAGAAAACAAATGGAGAGGAATTCAACAAAAGTAATTTGCCGTATGATTTATCTAGGAGAGAAGCTTAAAAACTTTCCTAATCAGAAAAACTTCCCACTTGGGAAGTTAGTTTTCCCAGAAGGACCTGGAAAAAGGAGCAAATATTTGAATCATTGATGATAAAAGCCTCGTCCTCTATCCAAGCTAAGGATCTGATTCTGCTCTGTACTACAGAGAATATTCCAGACTGGGTTGCCCAGGATGCTGAGAAATTACAAAAGTTAAATTGAGGGAAGAGAGTGGAAATTGCTAAGAGCCACTATGGCTCGAACTTCATAAATAGTAATGAAGTTTGAAAATTTTAGGCCCGAACTGCTCTCTTTATTGTCCAGGAAGATGCTATTTTTCCTGGAAAGAAAAGCCCAGGACAGCGGAATGTCTAAAAATCACTGTTGTAATAGCCAGACCATAGAATTTAGTGGCCAGCAGTGACCCAAAGTGGTAATTTTTCAAATCCTGACATTTAGTTAATGCCTTTAGTATGGTTATGTAAAAGTATTTCACATGCACGCTATTAATATTTAGGTGCCAGGTGGCTTCTATGCATAGTGGTTTATTATTTATGAGTCTGTTTCTTCTGGTTCACGGGGAGACGAGTGACTGCCATTGACCTGAGAAGGATTCTTTTCACATCGCCCATTAATTTCTTCAGAGAAAGAATAACATTGCCTTACGGCTTGGCAATAGGGTAAAATATACCAATTCAGCCATCCGGGGAGCAAGAGAATTACATTGCTGTTGTGTGTCTGTAGCCAGTGAGGACTCTAAACCTGTGCATTTGCCTCGTCTCTCTGACACTCCGTTTCCCCATCTGTCAAATGGAAATGGTAACAACTTTTCTCGTGGCACCACGTGTCATATACCTATCAGGGTACTTTGAACATAGAAATTGCTTAGAATTAGTTTTCTCCCACCTTCGAGAGGGTCTCAGTTCCTTCGTCTGAAAAACCAGTGGGTTCAGGATGGGATGTCGAATAGTTTCATTTCATATTCAGATTATATGAATTGCCTTATCATTTCATATAATATGGATCCCCTACAGCACATCTTGAAGAGAACTTAAAACTCAGCATGGGAATATCATGGAATGCTAGATTGATTATTCATGCCTGCCTTGGATAAAGAAGGAAGAGTAGTTGCACATGTACCATCGATTTCTCAGCCCTTCTATGTACAAAAGTCTCTAATTTTGAACGTGGCCTTTGTGTTTATGAACTACCTGGGGTAGAATTAAGGGAACCTAATTTGGACCTTTGTTGCTAGATCTTTAAAGTGTTCCTAATAAAATTCGAACACAGCCTGGCAATTTCCCCACTCAGCTTAGGGACTCTTATTCACAGACATTGCACAGAAGCTTGCCAACTTTTGTCCAGTGAAGCTCTAAGTCAAAAGCTGGTATTTGAATATTTGCCAGGAAAAACAACATGCTGGAGTTTTACTACCTTATATATTCCCAAAGGAGTCATGATAAGATCTCTGCTTATCTTATTTCTTTAAACCATTCCACTCACCTTACTTCACTCCTTGAATTTCGTAGCAGGAAGACAGGGAACAATATGGTTGGAAAAAATGAGATGTAGTCAGCAATTCAGTTGTTAATAAATATAACAAAGAATATAATTTCAGAAATTGAATGCACCATTATGTATAATGACTAAGTTTATTGAGACCAATTTTTAAAACACTAAGTTCTATTTTCATGGTTTTTTTCACTTTTATGTAAAAAATAACATTTTGAAAAAATAATTTCTAATTGCCCCCAAATTTCACAAACACAACAAAATAGTTATGAGTGGGGTTTATTTCGTTCGAACTTTTGTGTATATGCGCACGTACAGATACTTTTAATGGTTGAAAATAGAATACACATACAATTTTACATCCTAATCATTTATGTAGAATTATATTATAAATATTTCACCGTATTTTCCATCCTCGCTATAAACAGAAGAAGTCATGTTCATTGCAGCCCAGTAAGTCACTGATGTTTGGACTATAACTTATGAGCCATTTACTTCTCACAGGATTTTTGTATTGTCAAGCTATATTGTGGTTTGGACTTACATTTTTTCTACACATTCCAACATGGTAGTTTACACAGATTGATAAAGCTGTCCTATTGTTCTAATGGAGAAACATATTTCATGTTAAAATCAAAAGAGGTCCACAATTCACCATTCATTTTTTTAAAGGAATGAGAAAATGTACTGGCCGAAATATTTTAAATATGCTATATTTTAAAATAAATGCCGTTTTATTGCTTCCAAATATCTCATGGATTTTGAATAATATAACGAATGTAATGATATTAATTTAATCATTGTGCCATAAAATAATGACATGGTGATATCTGAAATATTCACCACCATCTTAATTTTTGTCAAAAATGTAACAGCCAACACTAGGTCATACCTCCTTGGAAATGAACCTCCACTGGGCATGCATGGAAAATTAGTGAAATGAGGCCACCAGGGCTCTGTTTATGTAATTTACAAGGAACTTCCTAGGTAAAAACACAAACAAACAAACCAAAAAAAAAAAAAAAAAAAAAAAGAAAAAGAAACACTTTTTAAAAACACTTGAAATGTAGTTGAGAAGTATAACATAATAGCCTGGATTCTAAATAAGACAGTTTGGATGATCTTTCTATGTGATGATGACAAAGTCATTTAACATCTCTGTTTCTCAGTTTCCTCATCACATGGTTGATGAAAAGATTCAACTACTCTCTAAACAATGGCCAACATATAACCACTCAAGAGATATAACCACTCAAGAGATTTTAGCTATTATTATACAAAGACAATGAGCCAGGTTTGGAGGAAGATAAGATTCTGAGTAAGGCCTGATGCCTTTCATTCTCATGATCTCCTAGTTCACCTCCTAGGAACTCATGACACTGCCCAAGGATGGGAATAAACAAAAAAATGAAAACCAAAATAATCATTCTATAAAAAAATTTTAGCTCGTGAGAAGAGAAAGGAACAAGGACAAAGGGTTCTGCATGGCAGGGGATTACACGGATGTCCTCAACATTAGTCAACAGGTCATTAACCATGGTTAATGTGACAGCTAATGACACATATGCCTCTTTGCCACTGATAGCAAAAGAGACATGATTCCAACAAAGCTGGGAAGAATGAAATGTAAGATAAAACATGGAAGAAATCATCCCGAAATTCTTTTTTTTTTTTTTTAATGTTTATTTATTTTTGAGAGAGAAAGGGAGCATGAGCCAGGGAGGGGCAGAGGAAGAGGGGGGCAGAGGATCTGAAGTGGGCTTCTGTGCTCACAGCAGAGAGCCTGATGCGGGGCTTGAACCCATGAACTGTGAGATCATGACCTGCGCTGCAGTCGGATGAACAATTTCTGAGCCACCTAGGCTCAGACCCCAATGGTCCCAAAATTCTTAAAGAAGAAATTTAGAGGGATTATTCCTGAAGTTGAAAGAGCTGTGGGGGTAGGGTCAGAGAGAAATCGTGTTTTGTGACCTTTATTTTACTGGCAGGCAATTATGATATATCCAACCCAGGTTTTAGGTGGTGTGAACAATGATTTGCTACAAAAATTGAGAAGCTTATACATTCAACAAATATCTATTGAACAGAGACAATGTGCCAGACATTGTCCACCATACCAATAAAGGTCAGATAGATTATATTGTGGTAACAAAGTACCCCCAAACCTCAATGATTTACAATATATCATTCCTCTTTTATGCTATAGTTCTCTCATGGCCAACAGGGACTGTTCTCCATCATCAATGTCACTTAGGGGGCCCAGCCAACTGAGGAGCCTCTGTGACGGACTCCTGATAGAGACAAAGAAATGATGAGGCATGCACTGAATCTTAAGTCTTCAGTGCTGAAGTACCTGTTGGTGCCTCCCACAACCATTCCTGAAGTCAACACAGTGGAGATCCATACAAAATCCCTTACAGAGGGAGACAGCAGGGGGAAGAAATGTGACTATTCAGCAAACAGCAGCAGGATCTATTTTGCCACAGAAACTGTCCTCAATGGTCTTACAGTTTAATATCATTTCATTTGGTCATATTGGTCTTAAATACTCAGACCATCAGTGAAAGTACAAACGTGATAACACAAAGTCAGTATGCTTCTAAGTTTTAGTTGCTTGAAGCTATTTGGAATTGAGAATCGTATGAGTTCAGGGCCCTACGATTCAGAAATGCCTCCAGATTCTTTCATCATTCCCCAAAGGAAAAGCAGTAATAAGTAGGATACCAGACATTTATGCAATCTCTCTGAGATCATAAAGGCTAACAAAGGGAATGCTTTCAAATGCGAAAATACTTTACAACTTCTTTGCAATAGACACTATTCAGTAAATACACACAACGGTATTCATTGCCTGGAGACATACCATCTTGGATTGTGATCCTGGCAGGTATCAGAGATCCTACAAGGTTGGACAGGTTAAATTCTTACAGGAAAGACCTCTTTGGAACACCCAAGGATTACATAAAGTATAGCTGTCCTTCAGATGTGATTTTGTGTTGTTGTTGTTGTTGTTGTTGTTCAGTGACCCTTCCTAACTACACACAGAATACTTTTCATTCACTTACCCTGACCGATTTATCTTCAGCAATCCTGGTTTGTATAACTGAATTTACCTTGCCCTTTCCTGCGTTTAGGTAGGTGGAATGGGTTTTAGACTTCTGAAACTATTTGTAGACCTTTGCCTTCACATGTTTGAAATAAATGTGAGGCATTAATTTTAGTCAGACAACACTGAGCCCTGTTCACTTGGGAAAATGCATCTCAATGCGTAATTTATCATCTAGGACCTGTCCACTAGTTCGTTACTCCCTGGGAGTAAATTAGGCACTTTGAAAGGTGCATTAAACTCTTCCTGGCTACTAGGTAACATTTAGGGCTGTGAGGCAATAATTTACCTAATGGTACCTTGGTGACCTCAAAAAGTTTATGTTGTTTCAAAAGTTTCTAATTTTCTTCCACAAAATAATTTATGCACTAGGAGGTCGGGGAATGCTTATAAATATGTTTCTAGGGAGGCAACAGCTATTGACTAGAATAAATAAGATAACATTGTCATCCTAATGCACAAATGAAATGTTTCATGAGTGTGTTATCTATACTATCCATGGAATAGATGTACAGCTCACAGAGCAATTTATTTCTCGGGGATTTCTTTTTTTTTTTTTTTAACTTAAAAGGCTGCCCTGCATTTTACTGTAATTAGTAATGCTTCATTGCTGTAAGGATTTCCAGATCCACATCACTGCATTTTTCCATAGTCCAAACACACTTATCCAAAGTTAGAATACTATGCTAAATATACTAACACTTCCGACAGCAACTTATATCCTGCCTCTTTCTTCCAGCCATAACACAGCTTCATCCATATTAAATTACTTGGTCATTAAGTTTTGATATCTCCTACTTCAGTCATTCTCTTATTTATTAAAATGCATCAAATTAAACTTGATCCACCAAGTCAAGTAAATGTGGTATGCTTTGGATTTTACTTCCATTGCGGGGGGATAGCATTACCGATATAAAGAACTAAAAGCATTCATCCATTCTAGGATGCAAAGGTTTTCACATTGTAATGTCTCTAAAATTTGGATACACCTTATAGATGTGTCTTGTTAAATGTGCTTGGCACCGTTTTTATCTGTCTTGTCATAAAATGATGGTACACCTTATGCTCGATGGCATGGTAGGTTTTTGAAATATAATTTTACCTTGAAAGTTTGAAGATGAAGACTTGAGTGAAAAGAGTTCTAAAAACATGAAAATATTTCCATGAACGAAGGCAGAAGCTGATAGTATTTTCATACCCATCTCAGTCAAACTGTCAGTCTGAAGATGAGTTTATCTGAATATTTATTCAGTTTATTCAGTTTAATAAAATGTTATTCAGTTTATTCTGAATGGGGCAGAAACTGACAATTTTATGGAAGTAAAACCTGTGTGAAACTTTAAGGGAACAGATATATGCCATACTAAAAGAAGTAGAAATATTGGTTTAAATAATAATGAAAGATTATTTTTACTACTCCCCCAAGGAATGGAGAGTGAAATGATCCACCATGAAACACAGCTTTGGGGAGAAGCACCAACCCAATAAAACTTATGTTTACAACTAAAATATTTTCTTTTATCGGGAAGAAAAACCTGTAAGGGAATGTCTTTTTCAGGATAACTGCACTCAGATGGTCTCAATTGCACCTAATTTGATTGAACCTCTTTAGAGGGAACATCAAGTTCCCATGTCAGTGAAAATAGGGAAGAGAGATAGTTTGAAAAAGAAGAGAGCGTAAAAGAAGAAGGAAGGAAGGAAGGAAGGAAGGAAGGAAGGAAGAGAGGAAGGAAAGAAGGAAGGAAAGAAGGAAGAGAAAATGAGCAAATTTTACAATATATTAAGATATAGAATTCCTGAACCTAAAACCTTGTTGTTATCCTGAATGCTAGGAAGATATTTGCCTAAATGTTCTACACATTTTCATTAACAGACAATAATAAGTAGACAAACGTGCCTTATTCTCTCAGTAAAATGTGATGCTCATTAGAGTTTGATTGCTGTATTATCCTAAAGTACCAGCATACAACTGGGAATCCCACTTCTAGTTTCCAAAATGTTAAAATTCCAAAATGTGATTTCATGAGTACCTAACACCAAGCTCTCTGGCTGAAACCCTTTTCAGGAGAGATTTGATTCAAATTTAAACAAGAAGCTAAGACATAATTAAATTCTCAAATGAAACATATATAGTTGAATACTATTTGAATTCATGCTCTTAAGTCCAACAAATCAACAAACTATTATACAATATGAATGTTGGATGTGCCTACATACTTCTGTAGAATTAACTCAGTATTTCTCTGTGAAGCGAGGAGTTAGGTAGGAAATACATTACAATAGTAAAAGTTCAGAGGCCTTCTGCACTGTTCTAGCCAACGTCACAACACAACTTCGCGGTGAAATTGAGTCTATTGGATATTCAAATATATTTCCAGATATTCAAAACTTTACTAATAGTTACACATCTACAAATTTCACAATTGCCTGAAATTATTTGAGTATCTTATTTTTATGATCTTTATAATTATAGAAATAATTAACACGAGTAAGAAAGTTTCAACTTAATTGAAAATTAGGGAAAATATGATAACCATTTTTTTTCTTTAGGATTCACTATTTTTACCTTGTGAGTATAACCATGGTGTGCTGGCAGGCAGCAAATGCTGTTAAGTTAGTAAAACATGACGTCCAAAATCTTATTTGCTACTTGTTATTTCTTTTTTTTATTTTTTTTTAATGTTTATTATTTTTGAGAGAGGGAGACAGAGAGCAAGCAGGGCTGGGGCAGAGAGAGAGGGAAACACAGAATCGGAAACAGGCTCCAGGCTCTTGAGCTGTCAGCACAGAGCCTGACGTGGAGCTCGAACTCACAGACTGTGAGATCATGTCCTGAGCTGAAGTCAGCCACTTAACTGACTGTGCCACCAAGGCACCTGCTACTTAGTATTTCTTTAACACCCAGTAAATAACATTAGTTCTTTGAACCCTCGTTTCCATGTCCATAAGATAATGATAATGATATTTATTTTTATAGTTATTGAGAAGATTAAATGAGTTGATGTATGTAAAGCACCTGGCACATAATGTACATTCAATTATTGGTTACTTAAAACAAATCCATAGTAACTGAAGAGTGGCGATAACCTACCTTTTTGTTCTGTAGATTAGAATCTACTTGATGGTTTACCCCTAATTTCTTTATAAATTGCATAAGCATTTAGTAATTCAGCTCAATACATATTTGTTGAATTCTGTGATAGGTCTAGAGAGAATCAAAACTATAAAGTGTCTCCCACAGAAGTGCTCAGAGAGCAGGTTGGCATACCAATAAACATTCACAGTAGAAGAGCCCTGGACCTTTAGTTTGTGGTCTTAACAAGCAGTGAGGGATTCCTTACGGCAAAACTGTGATGCAGAAAATTACTGATGGCAGGTACCATGAAACCACTGATGAGAAACAACCAGAAAGATGAAATTGAAAATACTACCTAAAACACAAAAACAGCATTCAGAAAAATAGGAGTTAAAAAACGTACAAGGACATGTTAACACCCAGATAACTTTTAAGATGGCTTGGAGACAAGAAGACTCAGCAAATGTATCTGGTAGAAATAGAATGGAATGAGAATCTTGGTCACCTTGCTAGTTTGATAGGTTAAAAGACACATAAGCTAAAACCCCACGTTCTCTTTGCTGTAGAAGACAGCTAATCAGAGGGCTATTTTAGCTTAGTTCACATATTAGGGTCAATGGTCTTTTAGGATGAGAAACTTACTATTTCTTGCTTGAGGTTTTAGGTCCACGAGGCATGGGATGATTTATTTCACTGATGAAGAAATGTTGGATGGCCTTTAGGGAGACATAAAATGACCCAAGAATTTGTGGGTCATAAGGGAAACTCTGATCACAGTTTTTTAGTGGCTCTGCACCTCCCCCCTCATTCTTTATCTTTTCTGCCCTCCCAAATCCCCACGTCCTCTTCTCGTCTCATATGGGACAGATGATCTCTCACATTTGGTTCCTTTAGAATTATAGCTTCTAGCCCAAACAAGCACATCAATAACTTCCAAGAATAAAAAGGCAGTTTTCCCTCATCTAAAAGAAATTTTTGTGCCAACTGTTTGGAGAATACTGTGTTCTCTATTTCAGCACACCAGGAGTAGGGAGTAGGGTATGAGGAAGGACTGAAGTTCAGCTGTAAATCAAGGCGTCCATCTCTAATCAACTTGTAATCAAGGTCATGATCAGAATATTGTTTAGTAACGGCATCTTTGGTAACAATGCATTTAATAGTTAATTACCCAGCTTTTCCAAAGATATCTCATCTTCTGTTGCCAAAGATTCTCTCTCTTTCACACACACACACGCACACACACACACACACACGCACACACACACACTTTTTTTTCCTTTTTGGAAAATGCTTATGTAGTGGGGGAGATGATGATGATAAAGGGGAGAGCACAGTGGTAAAGGGGCAATGGGATGAGAAAGCTGCAGAGATTTCGTGCCTACTATAAGTGAGAAATTTGAAAATGGAAAAATATTTCTAATAGTTACGTGTGCTGCCTACAGCCCGTTAAACGAATATTCAAAATGTAAGTTTTCTTCAAGGACCAATAGACACTGCCATTTCTTTCTATGTTACACCATATAGACTTGGGGCCATAAAGAGCCTCAGGTGTTATATATGATATAAATTTATATATAAGGGAAATATGTGTATATATATTTTGTAAGAACAAGTTCTTCTTTATCTTCACGTCTTTCACAACACCAACCGTAGCATTTTGCCCGTGACAGGCACTCAATAAATATTCACTAACGCCATACAAAGAAGTATGGCTCTGAAGTCAGTGTTCGCCAAGCTGGAAGCATTGTGATATGTTTGTAAAGTCATAGGACTGGTGGCGTGGAAACATGTCAGCTATAAACCCAATGGCTTTGGAGCCTTCGTCAAGTTCTTTCTCTTCCCTGGAATCAGGGTCTTCCTCTGGATTATAAAGGGACCAACTAGGTCATCTCTCCCTGGCTTTCCAACATTGTCAGTCCAACGTTCTAACCTTATATGTCTGCAGGTAGTTTTATTTAGTATGGATGGACTAAGGATTATGTAGCCAAAACTTCATCAGATCTGCTTTGGCATTCTTCAAGGTTATGTTCGGGTTCCTATTGTTCACTGTTACAGGATAATAAGCTGAGAAAATACTCTCAACGAAGGGTGTTGGAAAGCACTTGTACACAACTTGTGCCACTACTGTCTGAATTACTTGAGATGATCCTCTCAACAATTAAATGAATTGTAGATCAGTACAGTATATAATAGAGTCAAAGTGACTTATGCAAATATCCCATTGATACGATTTGAGAGCCTCAGAGATAGCACTAGTCTCATTTATCTTGAAAAGGACAAAAAAAAAATCACACCGACAAGACAGAGGCCTCCTTCCCACCTTGCAGAGATGATGTAGCCCTGTAACAGAACTCAGAGTACTTACTGTGTGTTCCAGGCCCTGTGCTAGTCACTCAACAAACATTCCCTCCTTTGCTTATAATAACCGTCATAAGAAGACCTCGTTTTAGCTGCTGAGTTATCTCTCAGAGACAACACTGCTTGCAATCGGCATAACAATCACAAGTCAGTAGGGATGAGGGGTTAAGGATGGGTTTGGTTTTTCATTAGAGTTACAGGGAACACATTGGGCCAATTTGCATTTATGAATTTAGATTTGTAAACACACTACTACAGCCAGTGTTCTTGAAGGAATTGACTTTAAGAAGAGAGACGTTAGAAATCTGCAAATGGATTTTACTTGCACTAATAAATTTTGCTAGAAATATCCTTTGTCCTATTCTCAGCTGGTTCAGTTGGAATTTGCTCTTCCTTACGAGTAGGCGAATTAAAGATTTATTGTCCTTAGAACATGTGGAAATTAGAAAATGGACTAATGGAATCCATTAATATCCTCTCAACAATTAGATTAATTGTAGATCAATACAGTATATTAATAGAGTCAAACTGATTTATATAAATATCCCATTGGGAAAGCCTCAGAAAGATAGTACTGGTCTCAATTATCTTGAAAAGAATAAAAATATCATACTTACAAGACAAAGACTTCCTTCCCACCTTGTATTTTAACAACCTGGAAATGAAAATAAAACAAATTAGCCTGTATTGCCTAATGAAAACATCTCAGTCCGGATTGAAAACTGAACGTCTAATAATAGCAAATTGAACAGCATTCTTGAAATAAATTCTTGGTTGTGCATTCCACAGTCAAATATTTGTATTGTTTTTAAAAAAGATTTTAGATAATAATTGTTATTTTAGTTTAGATGTCTTTTTCGTTTTCAAGATGCAAGTAACTCTGTAAAACGGGACTGATTAAATATGATTGATATAACAGTTGCCCTCCCCTGTACACATTCTCCATAAACCTCAAAGCCTAACCTCAAAGATAAAAAAAAAAAAAAATACAATTCCAAAGGAAAATTACTGCAAAAGTACTTTGTGTTAAACTGGCATCAGACATAAAAATAAAATAATGTCCGTAAAGCTTAAGGGACTAATTAAGATTCTAATGTGGTCTTATTCCTAGGAAAATATTAGGCATCATGATTCAAGAAGCCTTGTGTTTCACAAATTAAAATAAAAACAATTGAGGTAGTCAGTCTATTAAAATGTTCCAGGGTTGAAATTTAATGAAAATCTTTAATTAATTTATATTAGGATCACATTTTGTCATTATCAGTGAGAATCATTAGGAAAATAGAGAATGGTATGAACTGCCCACATTCCCATTTAAAAAAGAAGCGGGGGTGGGGGTGGGGGTGGGGGGCGGGGGTGGTGAGGTCAAAAGGTAGACCGCAGCAGTTCAGTAAGAGAAAGAAAACAAACTATAAATTATCTTCTGCAGGACAGCATGTTCAGCCAGATACTACAGGTTTTATTTTTTTTATCGCTCATAGTGCTCCGGCACGCTTGCTTATGAGTTTAGATTTAACGAATGCATAGCTGAGCTCCACGTTTACTCAGCTCCAAATGAGAGTTTGGGACATACACACTCATGTTGCCTTAAACGAGACGGGATTCCCTTAGATCCTGCACAATTTGGAGCAGAATAAAGAAATCGGCTTTAATTCTGGGGGAAAGGTGGAGAAAAGACCGAACATCCTTTTCCATTTCCACTGACCGCATACAGAAATGAAAAGCAAGAAGGAAGCATAAGATACGTCGAAAGCTGTTTCTTATTATTCTGACTCAAGAGGAAAAAGTAACGTACATTGGGTTGACATGAGGTATTGATTGTCATATCACTGATTACGAATTTAATTTCCATTAACATAGATGTCAGAAGCCCTTCCGCTGACATCCAATACCCATCCACTGTGTCTTAGATGCACCTTAAATTCCTATGCTGCTTCCAAAGAAAAGGTTTATGTAATTTAATTTTTAGTGCATATTTGAAAGCATCAGATTAAAGACAGCAGACTTGTGTTGGTCAATAAAAAAAAAAAAAAATCTTGCCTAATCGGCCATACGATTCTAAGAGCATTCCAATTAATACAATTGGACACTCAGTGATTGTTCTAATCCTTAGTTGAGGGTAGAAAGGATTGGTAGCACACACCAAGGGGTCCAAACACAAGCTTTTTCCAAAATGACCCACAAAGGTAGTTGTTTTTCATCGAAATGACATTGAAGTCTTCCCCGCACAAGTGTATTCATTTCTACAAACGCCTCACAGAGAATGTGAAGTTAAAACCAGAAGTAATCTGATCCCTGCCAACTAAATGTTCTAGGATGAACTTCCACATTCTCAAATTTTTAGCAATGACACAAGATGAAATGCAAAGAAAGGAAAAGTTTGAGAAAGAGCAAAGACTGTTCAGAGGGAATAATATTAACTTTAGGAAGCTTAAGTCCATAATTCCCCAGGTTCACTCAGGAAGGATTTTCCTACCACCCAGTTCGAGAACAGATGGTGTTCTGGTGAGAAAAAAATTGGAGGACTCCAACATTAGGTTCTGAATACCTTACGTCAGCTTCCCGATTCAAGTGTCTAAATCACACCTTCTAAAAGGAATGGTTAAAATAATACCAAACATGTATAACAATGAAGATGTTATTTGTAGAATTTGTAGAATTATTTGTTCATTGTAGAATGAAAAGTCACCATGTCAAGTGTTTTGCATGGATTATCTCCTTTACTCATTGCAACAGCCTTCAGAAGCAGGTACAAAGATTGTCTGTATGTCATTACAGTGAGGTTAAATATTCCCCAGGAACACAGTCATTAAACCGTGGAGCAGAGATAATAAGTTCAACTTTGTCCTGGACTCTGGGCCCCAGTTCTAGTCACGTTACTTCCTGGGGCCATGATGTGAATATGGTAGCCGCTATTTCAATTTGAATTAATATACATTAAATACACTGAAAACGCATTTCCTCAATCACAATAGCCACTTCTGAAACCCTCCACAGCTACTGTATTTCATAGTGCAAATAGAACATTACCATCATCACAGAAAGTTTTATTGGACATCGCTGTTTTAGGACATCGGTTTCCCCTTGGTGATTTTCCTTTCTCTTCCAATTCCTCGCGATACTCTAAACCAGAATTATGTCCACAGAGAACATGTAGGCTGTGATAAATCTTTTCTTCCCACCTCCCCAGGAAAGGGTTACCATCTTCTCATCTGAAAAAAAAAAAAAAAAGTTTCTATCCCACTTCTCAAAACAAAGCTGTTTTAACAATAAAAAAATGATTAGGAATGAAAGCTTAAAATTATTATCAAGTAGAGATGTGAAGGGTACTCTGTGGGAGTCAATGTGGACTTTTCACCAAACCATCTGTATGATCTTTGACAGCCGAGAAAGAAAAGCAAGTAAGAACATTATGAAGCATATTTTACGGTGTTGATGTTATTTTGGCATCACATAAAGTACTGATGAAATTTCACTGGGGAATGCTGCTATGTGCATTTCGGCATAGAATGCTATAGGAGGACATTCTAAGTCTGAGAATACACATCAGAGAATAATCAAAATGATTCAGTGCTAAATCATGACAAAGATTACCCAGTCTTGGCTTGAGTCCTACAGACAAAAAGATGTTAAGGAATATCTGTGGAGGTAAATGAGATCCAGAAGGGAGCAGAACAGGTTATTGCCAATAATCTTCCAATAATGGCAACCTACTTGAATGTTAGTTAGTAATGTAAGTAGCTGATCATTAAACCAAGAATTAAAATGTTAGGCAGTGTACCCAAAACCCAAACTCAAACATGATAAAGAAATCAACTCAGGCAGAACTTTAATTGTGCTTTTTTGACGGTAGAAAAATAAAGCTTTCAGAAATATTGAAAGAACTAAAATAACGATTTCAGCTGAGCTAGGAAAGTATGTGAAAAATGAAATAAAGAATCAGTATTGTTGGCTTACACACAGTCTGAATTATTTGTGGTTTTCATTCCTAAAGGGAAGGTGTACTATCTTATGACATAATATGCTCCATTAATTTGTTTGCAATGTCTTTGAAAACTGGTGCAACTTCATTGGAGACATAAGAAAAAAAATCTTAGAATCTTGATATTTCCTTATTGAAAGAAGCTTTGGGAGGTCCTATAGTTCATCCCCTAAATTTCCTAAGTGAGGATACCGAGACCCGGAAATGGTCAATAATTCAACCAAGATCACTCAGTTTGTTGGCTACCGAGGGGACAGAAACCTCGGCACCAGGTGAATAATTACAGCCCAAAGTGCAGCCAGAAGCAGTGACTTTACCATATGTGACTGAGGACCTGAGAAGTTTAGGTGGGATGGTCTCAAGGGCCCGTCCAATCCTAACATTTTGAGAATTTTGTTCAATCAAAAATAACCCTTACAATTTTATTTGGGAATAAAAAAATTTAAAACAGAAAAGGAAAAAAAAATGCATGAAGTCCCCATCCCAGGAACACTACTCTACGTCCATCATAGATCTTGCCATAAGAGGGCACAGATATTACACCCTGGAAATGCCCTGTGTGGAATCCATAGCAACCATCTCTTTAAGAATAGCGTCCATCCCTCTTTCATCTTTGTATCCTTAGGCCTGGAGTGATGCCTGGAGCATGAAAACTGTTTACTGCTTTGAACTGAAGTCTTACTCTAGATGTGGAGAAACACAGGGCCAACCTGACGAGGAGGACCTTCTGTCGATTTCATCCACGCATTCTCAACAGGGGAAGTAATGCCCCAGGGATGGGGGGTGGGATTTGTTCTTGAGAAGTGAAAAAGTTACCTAGAAGACACAGATATACATCGGGTGTATAAAGACTTATACGGGATAGTGGAAGTATTAAGATTTTGTGAAGGAGGGACAGTTAGAAAAAAAAAAAAAACTAAAAAACGTCTCTTATGGGAACAAAAATGAGAAAAATTAAAGAGGTTGAGAAACACTGGTCTAAGCCGATAGAAATTCTGCTAAGTGAAGCAAATAAAGATCACAAAATCAGAGGAAAGATAGCACGTTTTTAGACTGATCCTATTTGGGCCTCAAAAAAGTTTAAAATATCTCACATTCTGTTTACTGGCTCCTAGACAATATAAAAATAATTTCTCAAGCTCCCCTTTTCCCTCTGAGTAGGAAGTTCCAATAACAGATCAGTCCAATTTCGTAGATGGTTATTAAAATGGCCTTAGTTTGTACTTATGATTCAATCGTTCAATTTAGAGCTTCATTTTCATGTCCCATCCAAAGCCATCTTCTTTCCAAGCATGTATTGCCCGTTCCTTGGAAACTCTTTTCCTTCCTCCGGGCACCCCGGTTCTCCCTGTGATCCCTGTGATCTCCCAGCGACACTAGCCTTCTATCCTCATCTGACTCATGAATTCCTCCTTCCCATTCAGGGTATGAGGTTCTATGGAATCCCTCTTCCAACCCCTTGGAAACCTCCGTGTTTCTCTGAGACCTGTAGCTTCCCCAAATCTTGATTCCCTCCTCATTTGGTGTCACTGAGGGCAAGCACTCCTGTCCTCTGTTCCACAAGGAAGTAAGACGGGGAAGTACCTTCCCCTCACCGGCACTGCGCTGCCATAAAACAGAACTGCTCCTTCCCAGTGCCTCCTCTGCTATCCCCCCTACTCTCCCGCTGCTCCACTCCAAAGTGGGCTGGCTTCTCCCAAGGCCCCCAGTGAGAGGTGGAAGGCCTCTACAAACAATGCTTCTTTAAACATCCGCTGTGAAATTCTTCATTCTCGGTGGTTTCTTCATTCTCAACTGTGAGCTTTATTTGCCAAATCAAGCCCTGGACTCCCATCATCATACTGTTAAAACAGCTGCCCTTCGGCTTAGGGACTATGTTAAGCATTTGATACGCACTATCTCATTTATTTCCCATTTCCAAACAGTAAGGTTCATAGTATTTTCCTCTACAGGTGAGGAAGGTGAGTGTTTGAAGTTAAACAACTTTTCTTAGGCACACAACAAATAAGCTGTTGAGCTGTTAATGGAATCCAGACCAGGAAGGCTCTCGATCCCAAGCTCTTAACCAATCATTTTTTTAAAAGTGAAAGTGAATTGTAATTAACTTCATTGGAGGCCTGCTTAATAGATATCTTTCTTTCGAGAGACTTGGCATGTGGCCTGCCTGAACACCTGTATCTAAAGTTGGGTCTCAGGGGGGTGCCTGGGTGGTTCAGTCGGTTGAGCTTCCCACTTTAGCTCAGGTCATGATCTCACGGTTCAGGTGTTCGAGCCCCGCCTCAGGCTCTGCGCTGACAACTCGGAGCCTGGAGCCGGGTTCGGATTCTGGGCCTCCCTCTCTCTCTGGCACCCCCTCCCTCTCAAAAATGAATAAACATTAAAGTTGGGTCTCAGGAAAACAAACGTTAATAATTTATCTCAACAATTTTACCTTTCTACCTGGATATATCACATCTTATTTTGTCAACCAGTATCAAGAGAAGTGTTGCCTATGGAAGGCTCAATAATGAAGAATAACATGGCAGCACCCAGGTATTTGGGGGAAGACTCAAAGAGCTGAAGACACTTTGCCTATTATTGATACCCCCCCCCCATAATTGTTATGTGTAGAAGCAGAAAGAAGATAAGAGATTCTGCCTAAGTACTAGGAATATTTCCAAAATAGCCTAGCTAACATTTGGGGCCACCATAACTGAATCAGAGCACTGCATCATTTCTGGTTGATAGATGAAAAATCTGTTGTAAGTCTGGCCAAGAATTCTGGACCCTGTGCCATCTCTGATTCATCTGTGTCACCAGGGCCTGAATCACAGCTGTGTGACCTCAGCCGATTGATGAAAAACAGAAGAGAGAAGAGAGGAAAGGATTTGAAGGAGATTTGACTTAGAAGTTGGTATGCTTTATTTCTTACCTACAAATCCTTGTAATCACATCTGTGTGTGGATAGTTTCTACAATTCATTATTAATCTCACAGATGTTTATATGGCAAACAGTGTAGATACTCATGTCCAGTCCTTACAAAATATCAGTTTCTTGGGGAAATATCTTTAGCTTTCTACTCCCCATAGATCATCTATGAACAGGCTTTAGTTGACTCTAGAGATAATCCAATGATCCCCTGATTGGGGGTATGGGTCAGTCCCAGTGGTTACCTGGCCAACTCACTAAAAACACACTCCAATCTTTCAGTTGTACCTGTTAACAATGGCATTGGATGTCCTCTGTCCGAAGAATTTTCCTTACTTGTATAAGGATTTCAAGGCCTTCCCAGAATCTCCCAGGTTAGTTTCATTAAAACTTATATGGGAGTAATCTAGCATGTTGGGGTTTTAGTTTTCAGGGCAATTGTCTTCTCTGAGGAAAGAATTCTGGAACCAGCATTTCTTCCTCCTAAGTGAGCAGAGATCATAGGATAGTCAGAGATCAAGGTCTATGTGTCTAGCATAGGCGACTGCAAAAAGAGCACTGAGGTCTCTTTAAATTTTAATACAGCAGACACCAGAGCTGCTGGGAATGCCAAATTCTTAAACATGTCTGATGAATTACACCAAATTCACATTCTTGTTGGCCAAGTGCTACAGCTAGCCTATGTGGAGACTTTAGAGAAATTCTTCAGCAAACCTTTCTAATTTGGACAGCTATGAAGTTAAATCAGTGTCTTGGGAGAATTACTAATCCACTGAAAACAAAAACAAAAAATTGGAGGAGAGTAGGGTAGGAAAGGAGGGAAGGACAAAACGGATTTTGTTCTTTCGTACGCACAGATCAGGTGTCCAGGCACTATGTCTGAAAGTTGAAGCAATTGTTTGGAAACGGTTAAGTAAGGAGGCCTGATGGTCAAATAGGTCAGAAAACCACTAATGACCCTCAGTCTTAGAACATCTTTGCTGCATCTCCATTGCCTCATCCAGAAAACAGAGCTACAATCGGCCACTAATACTTTAGAGATTGTGGTGTCCACTGCCTATGTTTGGGACCAGAGCTTGCGCAGACGGGACCTCATCCCCAACCCCAGTCTTGGAGAGGAGCACCACACCTCCCATCACCCACAGGAACCCTTTGAGTCCCACCAGTAAAAAAAAATTATTTTTAGAGCCACCATGATTACTAGAAATGCAAATCTATTATGGCATAATAATGTAAGAATTGATGAATTGAAGTTTCCAGAAAACTTTTTCACTTATTCTGTAAATACTTTTTGAGGGTCTCCTACACATGGAGCACTGTAGTAGGCCCTTGAAAGCACCAGTGAACACAACAAAAATCCCTACTTTCTTTCTTTTTTTTTTTAATTTTTTTAATGTTTATTTATTTTTGAGACAGAGAGAGACATAGCATGAACGGGGGAGGGCCAGAGAGAGGGAGACACAGAATCTGAAGCAGACCGCAGTCTCCGAGCTGTCAGCACAGAGCCCGATGCGGGGCTTGAACTCACGGACTGCGAGATCATGACCTGAGCCGAAGTCGGCCGCTCAACCGACTGAGCCACCCAGGCGCCCCCCCAAAAAAATCCCTACTTTCAATGGGCTTACCTTTTAGCTGTAAAGAATCAAACCTCACATCCCCCTGCAAGTGCTGCAGGGGACTTGCTTTGAGTTTTGATACAGTATTCATTTTCTTTAAAAACAGTCCACTCTCAGGGAGCCTGGGTGGCTCTGTCGGTTAAGCGTCCAACTTCAGCTCAGGTCCTGGTCTTATGGTTCATGAGTTCAAGCCCCACATCAGGTTCTATGCTGACAGCTCGGAGCCTGGAGCCTGCCTTGGATTCTGTGTCTCTCTCTCTCTGCCCTCCCCCGCTCACACTCTTTCTCTGTCTCCCAAAAAAGAAGAATTGCCAAAAAATTTTTTTTAATTTAAAAAATATACTATCAGAATTTTTTTAAATTTTTTTAATGTTTATTATTTATTTTTGAGAGAGAGAGAGAGAGAGAGAGCAGGCAGTGGAGAGGCAGAGAGAGAGGGAGACACAGAATCCAAAGCAGGCTCCAGGCTCTGAGCTGTCAGCACAGAGTCTGACTGGGGGCTCGAGCTCACAAAAGGTGAGATCATAACCTGAGCTGAAGCCAGACACTTAACCAACTGAGCCACCCAGTCGCCCCTATCAATATTAAATAAATAAATAAATAAATGAATAAATAAATAAATAAATAAAGGAGGATGAGAAGAAGAGATTTAAGTAAGGGGAATAGGAAAGAAGTGAAAAGTATTTTATATAATCAAACTTCATAACCCCAATCTTTAGCAAATTAAATTTTAGAAGTGGAAGAAAATTGCCAAAGTCATGTCATGAGAGCTTATTTTCAGTTGACTTCTTCATCCACCGTGTTTGTAGACTGAACAACAAGTTGGAGGGGTGCCTGCGTGGCTCAGTTGGTTGAGGATCTGACCTCAGCTCAGGTCACAATCTCCTGATTCACAAGTTCAAGCCCCAAGTCAGTCTCTGTGCTGATAACTCAGAACCTGGAGCCTGCTTCAGATTCTGTGCCCCTGTCTCTCTCTGCCCCTCCCCACCTCGTGCTCGGTCTCTCCCTCTCCCTCTCTCTCTCTCTCTTAAAACTAAGTATATGTTAAAACAATTTTTTATTTATTTTTTTTTAATTTTTTTTTCAATGTTTTTTATTTATTTTTGGGACAGAGAGAGACACAGCATGAACGGGGGAGGGGCAGAGAGAGAGGGAGACACAGAATCGGAAACAGGCTCCAGGCTCCGAGCCATCAGCCCAGAGCCTGACGCGGGGCTCGAACTCACGGACCGCGAGATCGTGACCTGGCTGAAGTCGGACGCTCAACCGACTGCGCCACCCAGGCGCCCCAAAAACAATTTTTTAAAAAAGTTGGAGAATGCATTACATGGAGAATGTGTTGTATTTTAACTTAACATCACATCTGTCGGTCTCATTCAACTTCTAAGAAACAGGTCCAGATTTATGTTAATTTTCCCTAATTTCCATTAGCTAATCCATTTATTAAGCATCCTTTATATTTCAGACATCCTGCTAGGTCATTTGCGTAGTATTATGTCTACATGTTAAATCTTAATGTAGTTATTACCCCCATTCTTAGGTGAGAAAATAGACACTCGGAGATTAAATAACCTGCTCAAGATCACCCTGCTAGTAAATGGATGTAATTATTTATTTCTCTAATGATTTAGTCCTCATCTATAAATGGAGGGTAACGATAACTACTTTGTAGAAATGTTCTAAGAATTACAAATAATACGTGAAAAGTTGCCGCGATGGTACCTGGTACGTAAAAGGCTGTCCAATAGCTGAGAGCTCTTGTATTATATGTCTCATGTGTCAACTGAGGATAACTTGAACCCCTAAATGTAAACACAACTGTATCAAACTTCACTATTTGTTCTGCCAAAGACCCATTGTCCTCCGTGATATTTCCATAATTAACCAGCGGTTGATGTTCGCCTCTGTGCTTTCCTAATTCCAGGAAACGTGCTGTTCACTCTGTAGCTTATAGCGGTTCCACGGTTGGAACAGCATGAAGTCGAATATTAGACACCTTTGTTCTTGAAACCCCTTAGCCATTCCAGCCGGTATTGCTGCAGTTCCCAGGCTGAAACCAAGTTCGCTTCCTCCGGGGAGGAAGCGAGCATGCGAGCTCTCCGTCCTTCTCACCACTGTCGCCTCAAGGCTTCAGCCTTAGCCCCGAGCAGCTTTTCAAGGCATTTTCCTAAGGCAAACCATTTCCCTTTTAGGAATGCCCTTGATATCAGACAATCAAGTAAGTGTTCACCCAACTACCTGACTGTTAGTTGCTAAAGCACCTAGAGGGCCCCTCATTTATCAACTGGGGAGTGGGTTTGTGGCCTGAGCGCTGAGGCTTGCTGGGTAAAAGACCGCGGACAAATCGCTCCGGCATGTATCCTCTCAATTGTCAAAATAAAAAAGGTTGGACTAGATGGGCAGCCGATCCCTTTTTGCTCAGTCATTTTATTCTCTTCAGGGCTTTCAGATCATTTCCTTTCTCATAAATTTCGGCACACAGGGTGGAGTTGGGAGTGGAACTGGAGAATATTTCATAACCAATCATACGTGAAAGACACTTTATGCATAAGGAAAAACCATCAGTTTTGTTTTCGCTGGTTCACCAAAAATGAAAGGAAAGCCACAAACTCTCCTTTAGCACTTCCAATCAGGGTGTGCTATATGACCGCACTAATACACACCGGGCCAAAGGAGATACAATGTTTTGAAAATGATGGTAAAGGGCAGAAATGTAATTGCGAAGGACAAAATATGTTACAATAATATTGATGAGACCAGGAAATGTTTTCCTATCTTGCCACTAAGATGCAGGGAGATAACTGCTTTGTTATGCTGAGCCTTTGGCAGTTTTTTGCAGCTCCCGCAGCAATATGTTTTTCTGTTCAAAAAAGAAATACATGCTCATTGTAAGGCAATTGGAATATTCGAAAGGATACAAAAGCAAATGTAAATTACACATTCTATTTACTAGCTAGGAATAATCATGGTTAATGTTTTGATTTCTATCTATTGGACTTGATTAGAACCACGGCATACGCACACCATTAAACTCTGCCTTATTTTTCTTAGTGTGGGTGGCAATTATATCTTTCACATCAACCTAGCATTGTTTTATGAAGTATCGAGTCATGACTAAGGTCATATTAACCAGAATCAGGGTGCATTAATGACCACGGAATTCGAATTATGACTTTATTTTCAGGTGAAATAGCAACGCTGAGCACTTGCTTTCAGAAACTCTGAGGGAGACTGAAAGCTGTCTCCATATCTGAAGGTTGTTTTCATTTGTAGAAGCCATACCTTTTAGTCGCATGTCAAGGCAGTTGCTACAATATGCCTGGCAAGCACCTCATAGCAGGCCTCAAGAAGAGCCCGTTTTGGGGTGGGAGGTAGACACAATGAGGCTCAGGAACCAAAGCAACCAGGAGCAATATGGTGCCATGGGGAGCGTAGGTTCAAACCCAGGCTCTTAACCCTTGCTGGCTGAGTGGACTTACACAAGTTATCCTCTATAGGACTTTGTTTCTTAATATATAGTATTTTATCTCCTATCTCCCTGGGACTCTGCAGAAGCTAATTGATATTATGCATGCCACTTGGCCCAGACTATAATTTTAAGTGAAAAATAAATATTAGCCATGCTTTCTTACTGTTATTATTATTCCCACCAGTTTTTGACCAGTTCCAAAAAGCATAAGTCTCAGTGAAATATAATCGGGAAACACTTCAATTTTTCTCTGGTCAAAACTTTTCACTGCTATTCTTGATCTCCTTTTTCCCATCCTCAGCAATGTCTTGAATTAATGCCTTAACTTTTCTGGCCCTTCAGATTGTTAAAGTCCAATGCTGTTTAATACTTCCATCTCAATTCCTGACCATCTTTTCTCATCATCTTACCTACTTTCCCAACTCTCCTCTCCCCAGATGCCTTGAACTGGGGATCTGACTTCATAGAGTGAGGGCAGGTGGTGTGGCCCCAAAGACTTGCACTTGCTTGCCCTTCAAGACACAACAACCCTGACTGAGATAAGCAGGGAGAAGGAAAGAGGTAAGTGCTTATTACTGTCTCATTTCTTTACCAACTGCTTCCATGGACCTATCCCTACTGGGTGTTGCTTCTCTGGGTGGTCATGACTGACATCCTATACCTCATGCAATGTTGGCTCCCTATGAGATGCTGGCTTGAGTTCTCTGGACAGAGTCACATGAGGCTTCTCCCATAGCACGGTTATCTGACATTGTGTTCTGGGTCAATGTATCGGTTTTCTAGGGCCGCCACAACAAAGTGTTGCAGGGTGGGTGGCTTAAACGGCAGAGATCTTTCAGTCTCTCAGTTCTGGAAGCCAGAAATCTGAGACCAAAGTGTTAGCAGCGTTGATTCCTTGGCTTATGGCTGCGTCACCTCGGTCTTTGCCTTCCTTGTTCACTTGAGATTCTTCCTGTGTGTGTGTATGTGTGTGTGTTTCAGTCTCCACATTTCCCCGTTTATAAGAACACTAGTCATATCGGATTAGGATCTATCCTAATGACCACATCTTAACTGATTACACTTACAACAACCCTATTTCCAAATAAAGTTGCATCCCTAATAAAATTCTGGGGGTTAGGACTTCAACATTTCAATTTTGGGAAGACAATTCAACCCTTAATAGTGAATATCAACCATTCTCATGCCAACCGGCCCCTCTCCAAACTTTTGCTTCTGAGGAAGTGCACAGGATGAGCCCCATGTTGTTACACCTATATTTATGGCAAGAAATCAGTGCCTAGGCTCTGTAACTCCCAGTGCTCCTGATTTGAGGAGGCATCTTAGACACCCAGCATGAGCTCGCCTGCTTTGTGATTATAGGTGACTGAGCCTATCATGCCTCCCAGCAGATATTCTGACAGGAAGCCTACTTAAGTCCCAAAACTTGGTTTAACTTTTCATATTTATTTAACTCCTTTTTCCAAATCGGGTTGCCCCCAAATGATTGCCATGAAGCAAATATTTTGCTGCTCCTCTCCCTAGATCTCGTCTGTGGCAAGAGAAGTACACGGAAAGAAATAAAGGCAACCGGGCAGCTTACTGATGCTTTGGTTACTTTACTCAAAGGCACATGCAGGCTTGCCTCTGTTCTGGTTTCCTAATATGACACGACGACTTATAGGAGGCACTCTTTGGAGACCCTACCATGGTTTTCATTTCTTCACTTTAGAATACATCTTCTCTTCGATACATTGCCCCAGTGTTCTCATAGTTTAGAAAACTGGTTCCAGTGTAATTGATTTCCAGTAAGACACTGTGGCAGGTTGTAGGCAGAGGCTTAACTGACGGAGAGAGTGGCAACCTCAGATCCCATATGCCTGCCCAAAATAACCAATACCTTCCATGAGGGGCCCTTCTGGACATAGCAATTCTATTTTTTTAACTCAAGAATGGGTAGAGAGAAGCACACCCAGTGGAAGCTAATTTTTTTCTCAGCTCCTAGCAGGAGTGAGAGAATCTTGGCCAATTTCACCATTTCTACAAAGCAGTGGTTCCAGCCTATAGTCCCTGGATCAAGAGCATCGGCATCACCTGGGGTCTTATTAGAAATGCAAATGCTGGGCCCCCCACTCCAGACCTATGGCATCAGGAACTCAGGTGGGGTCCAGCCAGCTGAGTTTTAACAAGCTCCCAGGAGATTCTGATGCATGCTCGAATTTGAGAAGCACCGCTCTGAAGCCATGGTTCTTAACCATGCCTGCACATGAGCACCTCTGGGGCTCTGAACAAAACAATTGTCAGGGCCCTAACCTCCATCAGTACCCTGGGTGGGTGGTGAGCAGGGTTACTTTTCAGAAGTCCCCCCAGTAATTCTAACGGGCAACCAGAACAAGAACCACTGCTCCAAGGCTACAGATTCCACCCTCTTCTACAGAGTTCTTCTGGGGCCGCCGGCAGGTGGGAAGGGGCCCAGCTGCCAGGGCCGGGCCCCCCCTCGCCCCCCAATTCACCTGGAGCAACTGAACATTTATCTGTTTTCCACACTTGGCTTTAGTGCAATGTTTTGTTTGAACAAAGGTTTCTGCGACCAAAAAGTACAAACATTAATCCTCTGAAGGGTAATAAATTATAAAAGCCAAGAGCCCCTTATTTCCCCCTAATTCCATTTTATGGAGAAGGTGAGACAGTAAAATAAATATATCTGGAGCTTATCAGGAAAGGATAGCAGCAGGAGGCTCCTCCTAAGGTTATAGGAAATCTGAGGCTTCGGAACGGACTGAAGTGCATGGAAACATTTGTGTGGGAAGTTCAGGAATGCGGTGTGCTGGTCCAACCCCTTGATGAGCCACTAATCTGATCCTCTAAAACTCCTTGCTCGCCGGAACATAAATTATACTATCGCAGATTAAAAACATGTTCACCTTGTGAAAAATAATCCGTGGCATGCCAGTTTGAAGCAGACATTTCTTTTTTCCTGATTTGGGTTGGCCAGCATCAAATCTAGGAACAAAACATGAAATAGAAAATACAGAGATGCTTATAATAATACGATGGACAAAGAGGGGCTACATCAGCATACACAGCCCACACTGGATTTTTTAATGGCCAGTGAGATGTTGCGATTGAAACTGTTCGAGAATTTTAGAATATGTCTTCTAAATACATTTATCTGAGGGGCGCCTGGGTGGTTCAGTCCGTTAAATGTCCAGCTCTTGGTTTTGGCTCAGGTCAGGGATCTTGGGGTTTCATGAGTTCGAGCCCTGCGTGGGGCGTGTTGGGCTCCGCACTGGCAATGTGAAGCCTGCTTGGGATTTTGTCTCCTCTCTCTCTGACCCTCCCCCACGTGCGCTGTCTCTTTCTCAAAATAAATAAATAAATAACCTTAAAAAAATAATTAAAAAATACATTTATCTTAATAGAGGCAGTTTTGGTCCATAAAGAAGGTAGAAATACCTTAAAGGTGGGTAACTTCATGAATCACGGTAGACAGATATTTTAGAAGGCACTTTGACAGTCTCTCTCTCTCTCTCTCTCTCTCTCTCTCTCTAACACACACACTCACACACACACACACACACAAACACACACAATGAAAGACTTTGTCAACATTCATGATTAAGAACTTTCAAATATCCACTAGGTCCCTGGAAACGGAAGCCCTACTAAGGGTAAAGTTAGCTGCGTGTTACACACAAGAACTGTGCTGCTGACGGACGTGAGTTCTGAGTAAGCACGAAAACAACGAACAATATATGAATCTGAAGAGTATGAAAACAAAAGCCTGATGAGTGTCAGAAATGTCAATTGAACAGATGGAGAAAAAAATGAACCTGCAGGGTGGGGAGGCAGAGGTGGCCACCAAAGGTGATGAAAACAGGAAACCCTCACTGGTGGCAAGGGTGGTTAGAATCATAATAACAGTGATCATCACTGTTACTATCCTTCCTCCTTCCTCCTCCGCTCGCCCTGCGATTGTCTAAATAAGCAACTAGAGTATGTTGAACGTTCCGTAATACACTACAGAATTGTACTGTCCCTGCATCTCTCCTTAGGGGCACCCCTGCTCTAAAACTTAATGAACAGACTCAGATACCACCTCACGCCAGTCAGAGTGGCCAAAATGAAGAAATCAGGAGACTATAGATGCTGGAGAGGATGTGGAGAAACAGGAACCATCTTGCACTGTTGGTGGGAATGCAAATTGGTGCAGCCGCTCTGGAAAGCAGTGTGGAGGTTCCTCAGAAAATTAAAAATAGACCTACCCTATGACCCAGCAATAGCACTGCTAGGAATTTATCCAAGGGATACAGGAGTACTGATGCATAGGGGCACCTGTACCCCAATGTTTATAGCGGCACTCTCAACAATAGCCAAATTATGGAAAGAGCCTAAATGTCCATCAACTGATGAATGGATAAAGAAATTGTGGTTTATATACACAATGGAATACTACGCGGCAATGAGAAAAAATGAAATATGGCCTTTTGTAGCAACATGGATGGAACTGGAGAGTGTGATGCTAAGTGAAATAAGCCATACAGAGAAAGACAGATACCATATGGTTTCACTCTTATGTGGATCCTGAGAAACATAACAGAAACCCATGGGGGAGGGGAAGGAAAAAAAAAAAAAAAGAGGTTAGAGTGGGAGAGAGCCAAAGCATTAGAGACTGTTAAAAACTGAGAACAAACTGAGGGTTGATGGGGGGTGGGAGGGAGGGCAGGGTGGGAGGGAGGGCAGGGTGGGTGATGGGTATTGAGGAGGGCACCTTTTGGGATGAGCACTGGGTGTTGTATGGAAACCAATTTGACAGTAAATTTCATATATTAAAAAATAAAAAAAAATAAAAAAAAAATAAAATAAAATAAAACTTAATGAACAGAAAGTAATTCTCCCTGGCAGAGAGAAGAGTTAAAGCAAGACTTTTCCTTTATCAGGAGTGGGAAGTCAGGACTGACGGACAACACAGAAAAGGTACAGTACTTCTCTCATCCCGAATCGTTAATACTTGAAGATCTGAAACACTTTGGCTTGATCCGAGGGTTTGTTTGTCATGGCTCTTAAACTCCTTAAGGTTGGGGACTTTGCTCTCCGTGTTTCCAACACCCCATGGCAAGCATAGGACTGTTAGTTTGAAGAGAAAAGGAAACATCCTTTGAATTCTCTGTTGATTCTCAGAGTTACTGGTAGGGCTGCAATAAAAATTACCAACGGACCTGTGTTTTGTTTTGGTTTGGTTTGTTTTTAGTGAAGTTTTAGATCACACATAATCTACGTATATTTCAAGTATAACTTCCTGCAATATCTTCAAACACTTCTAGCAGTGGAATCTGCTAATGCATTAACTATTAAGGCCAAGCCACAATTTATAAAACAGATTAAACTAGAACCACACTGGCCGATACAGGGCCAGAGAAAGGCAGGTCACCCTCCCTTCACCCCACACAGTGACCCTGAGCACCGTCCATGAGGCACTCGAACTTAGCAGCGCCCTTTCTTTGAAAATCATTGTTCTAATGTATCTATGTTACGTATCATGAGCGTGTATATACCTGTAAAATAATGTATATATGCTACATATCATGAGCGGGATATATTTATAAAATAAGCACAAATGATGGGTGGTTCAATAATAGTAACTATTCACCATGTAAGGCAGTTAACATATCCATATCCATGAGACAAACCATGTGTCTGTGTGTCTGTCTCTCTTTGACCCAGGCACCACCATCTCCAGAGAAACTGCTTTGCCCAAGGCCCTCAGTTTTCACCTGTTCATTGAGTAGACATCTCTCTCTCTCTCTCTCTCTCTTTTTACTTGATTAGATTTTTGACTTGTCTTTCTTTGCAGTTGAGGTACAACTCACAAAACTAAGGTGCACAAACCTTAAGGGTATGATGCTCCATTATTTTACCTATAGACATACCTGTGTAATTCCCACCTAGGTTAACAGAGAAAGCAATTCAGCATCCCCAAATATTCCCTCCAAGGGAATACCATCTCCAGAAGGCAACCATTCTTGTGACCTTTAATACAGAAGATCAATTTTGTCTATTTTTTTTTAAATTTTTTTTTAACGTTTATTCATTTTTGAGACAGAGAGAGACAGAGCACGAATGGGGGAAGGTCAGAGAGAGAGGGAGACACAGAATCTGAAACAGGCTCCAGGCTCTGAGCTGTTAGCACAGAGCCCGACGCGGGGCTCGAACTCACAGACCGCGAGATCATGACCTGAGCCGAAGTCGGATGCCCAACCGACTGAGCCACCCAGGTGCCCCGAATTTTGTCTATTTTTGAACCATGTCTAATCCTAATCATATAGTATTAAGTTTTTGTGACTGGCTTCTCTCAGGGGGCGTGCGAAACTCATCCACGTGCCTATCTGTGATATTGGTTCACAAAAATGACTCTGACTTCTATTTTCCTAAGACCAAAATTTACCTGCCATATACACCTTTTCCCTACCACCCCTCATCTCAGCTTGTATCCCCATTAGGATTCAAGCATGAAAAGGGTGTCAGGACTTTAAATTTCTCTACCCCAGTAACGCTAAGAAACTGGACAAAGGTCGTGCCCCTGGTTCTCAGGAGAGATAGGAATGGAGAAGTTTTGTCTCCCTGTCCAGTAGCCTCTCCATTACCTCACGCTCCTGTCTCTGTTCCTCTTCTCTCCTTCATTGCCACCACTTGTTTTCTGAGAAGCAGCAGGAAAGCTGTCCTCCCTAGTAGTCCCTGAGGAATGGGGCTTAAATTCTCTCTCACTTCTCCACCATTGATCTGAGCCCTGTATGGGTTTTTTCATCTCCACTTTCAAATTTGTACTCCTGTCCGATATCCTTAGAAAGCTGCCATTCCCTGTTCTTTTTTTTAAGTTTATTCATTTATATTTGAGAGAGAGAGAGAGAGAGGGAGAGAGAGAACACGTGCACGTACATGCACAAGCAGGGGAGGGGCAGAGACAGAGGAAGAGAGAATCTGAAGCAGGCTCTGTCAGCACAGTCAGTCACGTGGGGCTGGAACCCATGAACTGTGGGATTGGGACCTGAGCCGAAATCATATGCTTAACCGACTGAGCCATCCAGGCGCCCCCCTGTTCTTTTTGTTCCAAATTCCTACTACTACCTGCCTTTCATCCTACATTTATCTAGTCCTTGGTACTTTGAAATCTCCCTCCCAGTGCCTTACACTAACATTGCCAACACCATGCTGAGCACAGATACTTTTCCGGGCCTCTTTTCCAGTCCATCTTTCTAGCTACCTGTTCTCAGATTTCTGAGACTTTGATTTCCATCTACAGGAAATATTGTTCTGTCTAACCACCCATAACTTTCCCATCTCATTGTAGCTTTTTCACTTTTCTCTGGATATGTGTTCTCTGTACTCCCTGTGGTTTGGTTCTTAATTCACATCATCTAGCTTATTGGTAAAATCATGAACACATCTGGCAGCCTCAACAACCCAGGGTGAGTTATCTCAAATAAACAGTGATATGATGGTGAACATTTATATAACATTCACTATGTGTTAAGCATGATTCTAAGCCTGATTTTACACATATTAACTCATGTAATTGTCTCAGCAACCCTCTACAAGTAGGTACTGTCATTAATAATACTGCTTTATAGGTGAGGAAACTGAAGCAAAAAGAACTATCTCTACTAAGATCATAGAACTGGTTAGGATTTGAATTTAGTGGGTCAGGCTCTGGAGCCTTTGATCTTAAATGCCTCCAAACCATGAAGACAGTTACAGGTGGAGAACACAGACGCAAAAGGATGAAGTCAATTTAGGGTAAAATTGGGATCAGTTTATAAGTCAAGATAAGGCTGGGATAAATTTTTAGGAAAAATTTCAAGAGACTTCTAGGATGGGCAACAATATAGCAGACATGGGAATTTAGTGTGTCAAAGCCATCTGCAAGGACGTGACAGGTGGATGAGGAGGAGAAGATTCCACAGGGCTCAGAAGTAGTTGCCTTCACGAATAGAATAAATGAAATTGAGCATTCAACCAGTGCTGTAAGGACAAATTGCTGATATGAACGTGAGACTCAACAGGAAAAAGGGATAATAATATTTGGGGTTAGTCAAGAACAATCCCTTAGAAGAAGCTGGTTTTTATAGATTATGTAATGACAGCCTATATATATATTTTTTTAAATAAAAACGCTAGTTCCTTGCTTTCTATAAAATATCAAGTTAGATTATTAAAGTGGGAAAAATAATTGATTTGGCATATATTAAATTGCACTTAATTTCTTCAAGAACATGGACAATATTTCATTATTTCTATGTCATCTATGGTGACTAGAGCAGCATTTCTGCATTTTCTATACCAGAATTGCCGTGTCCGTATGGAATTTACAGTGGGATTAAAATAGTGATGGATGGTTGCAACCTACTAGGACAACAACAGGTAGTCAATATTTATTAAATCTTACTATGTGTTAGGTCCTATGCTAAGTGCTTTATCACATTCAGTCATCAAAAAATTCTTGAATGGAATGTGCTATTCCCATTTTTAAATAAGGAAATCAAGACCCCTGACCGCAGTGTGGTTATGTAACAGGCTCACGGTGGCACAGTAAGTGGTGAGACCAGTGCTCAAACTCAATCTGCTTGATTCCAGAACAGACAGAAAAGTATGACCCAACATGCTTGAAAGAGACCAACGGAGACAGAGACAGAGAACTGAAGATTTGTGCCTGTATAAAGAAGCAACGTGAATTTATGTGATCCCAATGAAATGACAATTTAGAGCTAAGAAGTGCTTCATTCGTGATTCTCAGAGAAAAATTCTGCTTTCACACACACACACACACACACACACACACACACACACACCTCCAATTGTGAGGTGCAAGGGCTGCCTGAAAGGATCTTTGGTCAATGATTATCCACATAACAAGTCCGCTAGGAATGAATAATGCCACACACTTTGTCCTCTGTGCATTGCAGACCACTTTCTCTTATTTCATCTCATGTTATCCTCACCATCATGAGATGTGGTACAGAGATCCTTGTGCAGAAACCTAGTCACAGGGAAGGACTTATATTTCATATCTCACAGCAAGACAGTACCAGCAGGATTCTGCAGCCAAACCTGGATCTGCTGATCTTGAACATGGACCCAGGGCTTGCTCCTCAGTCTCCTTTCAGCTGACTCCTTTTCCTCACCACATGCCTCCAATATTTACTCAGCTCCGTGCCTGACCTAAAGAAGGTGTATAGGAAATATAAACTGAAGGAAAACAAACTATTCTGCCTGAATAGGCCGGGGCCTTACAAAAAAGTAGATGTGTTTTCCCACCTAAGTATGCCATCACTTTATTATGGTTGTGGGAATGCCATGAAGAAATTGCAGTCCTCTCCAAATGTAGACCTTTGGACAAAAATGGACATGAGTTGCTGTTTTTTGAAGTTGGTTCATCGTGCCTCTCTTAAAGGATCAAGCTTTGGGGGCATATGGGTGGTTCAAGTAGGTTAATCGTCTGACTTCGGCTCAGGTCCCGATCTCACAGTTTGTGAGTTCGAGCCCCACATCGGGCTTGCTGCCGTCAGCCTGTCAGCCCAGAGCCCCCTTTGGATCCTCTGCCCTCCTCTCTCTGCCCCTCCTCTGCTTGCACTCTCCCCAAAATAAATAGATATTTTTCAAAAAATCAAGCTTTGGTATCAGACATACCCGAATCCCAGCCCTAACTTCAACATTTACAGTCAGTGGCCCCGGGCAAGTTATACTCAAATTCTCCGGGACTTAGTTGCCTCGTCTGTAAAAATTAACTAACAATATCTGCTTTTCAGGGTGGCTGTGACTATTATATAAAGTCTGTAAGGTACCTGAAGTGGCACCAGACACAATGTAAACTACACATAGCAGCTCTTACCCCATTTGCACCATCACCCGCATTCTGTGTTTTATCGTAGGTAGCAGATTATTTTTTACTATAAAGAAAGAAAAAAACCTGTCAATTCAACCATGTCTTGACATCGACTATAAGATGCCTCAAATTTGAGTAACATCAGAAACGTGAAAAAGGTTTCATCTCAGATCTATAAAATGCAGAATGTGTGTGTATGTGTGTGTGTTCGAAGATTGAAACTGCTGTCTGAATCAACTTTGAGAGTGGAACGTTTTAACAAAATTTCCCTCAAGAAAGTTTAAAACCATTCTCTGTTCAACCAAGTAAAATTCTTTCACCAGTGCAATGAAAACGTTCTGAAGTAGAGAACTATGTATGCTTCTCTAGTTAGTATATTTTTAAACTTACGAGCGATGTTTTAATAATGTGTGTGTGTGTGTTCACAGATTTCTGTGATGGGCTAATAATGTATATGGCAAATACAAATAAACATTTCTGATATGTCATTTGAAGAAGTGAAATGTAGTTTTGTTTATAACCAGATAAATAAACTTGCAGATGTTTTCCTGTAAAAAGAAGTGTTATCTAGTGAATTTCAGGAACTTTATTGGAATGACAAAGTTCAAATACTGCCAAAGCCAACACATGAGGTTTATATACACAGAGAGAAGAACAGATTTCACTGTGTTGATGAGATTTTTATTTCTTGGTTCCCGTTTTCCATTACTACTTGGTCAATAGCCATGAAGGATTCAGGGTGGTTTTGCTCAATAAATGTCTCAAGTCCCATATCCTTCTCTCCTAACTTTTTTCAAAACCAAGCACAAATCTTAACAAAAATTAAATTCCTAGAGAACCTAGCAAGTCACTAGAGAGCTATACTAAGATCTCTATACATATTTGAAGAAAATCTAATGTATAAGCTATCCTTGGAACAATGACTTTAAGGTTTAATAATATCATGACTCTAGTATAAGTAAATCAGTCATGACACAGTTAATTCAGAATCTCAGACGCTCACTATTGCGGTAATTGATCAGATCGAACACATTGATCCAGTTCAGGATGTGTTTTTTTGTTGGAAGTGAAGATTAATGATACATCAGCAGTTATTTGACTTCCATAGCTTACCATTTGCAAATGGAGACCTCATTTATTATGGACACTTGAAATGGATGTAAAAGGAAAAGAGCTCTCAGTCATAGTAAACGACAACACATTCAAATGTTAAATGTTTTCAAACATTCTGGTTTTGCTTTTCATTCATTTCTTTTAAGTTTCACTTCTGAATATTCTTGCTATGGAGAATAGAATGCAGAGCCGGCTAGGCTCACTATTCCTATCACAGTTCCAGAGTTGAAAATTAGGACCTCTTGGGGCGCCTGGGTGGCTCAGTCGGTAAGCGTCTGACTTCGGCTCAGGTCATGATCTCGCGGTCTGTGGGTTCGAGCCCCGCGTCGGGCTCTGTGCTGACAGCTCAGAGCCTGGAGCCTGTTTCAGATTCTATGTCTCTCTCTTCCTCTGACCCTCCCCTGTTCATGCTCTCTCTCTCTCTCTGTCTCAAAAATAAATAAATGTTAAAAAAAAATTAAAAAAAAAAAGAAAATTAGGACCTCTTTGAAGGCATGCTTAAAAAAGGTGCATTGTAACTCTAAATGTAAGAGGACTTTAACTGCAAAATGGAACATGAATTTTATGTACCACCAAGTTGAAAAAAAAATACAGGCAATCAAGCTATAATGCACCATCAATTTTAAGACACATTCCAATTTCAGAGAAGTTAAAATGTGAAAATATGGATGATTTAGAATTGATAAAATATGGCAGTCTCCATGATAAAATGTAGCCACATCATTTCAGTGCATTCAAAGAAGACCACATATTATGCTGCAGAGAAAATCTGGGTATTTGATCATTTTAAGAGGCAAAATAGAGCTCCTACATCAATCTGGATCCTTTGGAATGATGCAGTGGAATTCTGTACTCCCTAATTTTGTACTCCGGAAATTCAAGGGATCTTTGCTACCTACCCTCTCCCCACATGCCAGTGCAAACTCCAGAGCAAAGGAAATAATTCACAGCTGGCAAGATAGCAATTTGAACGTTCCTTGACAGTTTTGCAAAAAGAAAGTTCAAGAGAGGCTTCTAATGCTCATTTAAAGCAATTGCTGATAGAGGTATTGCAATGGGGGACCTGGGGGCAGAGAACCGCTAAAGTCTCAGAATGATCCATGACCTGTAGGCTCTCTTATTGTGAGACAGTATGAGAGGTTTATTCTTCCAAGGCAAGTGAATGCTTCACATCTGCCCTCTCTCCACCAGCCTGTTTTAATTCATTAAGCCACATTATGACAAACAGAGTAAACCATTGGAACAGGGAGGTGGAGGGCAAATACCATGTTCCAAAGGGTTCTGGGGTTAAACCAGGATAGTTAGTCGCAATATTCAAGGACTAGATTGAAAACAGGAAAAAGCAAAACAAAACAAAACAAAACAAAATCACTCATGGAAACAGGAAAGTGAACAAGCAGTGACAGAGGAAGCAAACTGAGTTTATCGGAATGCATTTTAGAGATACAATGCAAATATCTGACAGCCTTCTTACATACTTCTAGCATGTTTGGGGCTGGATTAGCCTTGTTTTTTCCACAGAGTGAGACAGGAAGCAATCAGCCCCATCATCCTTGACTCGACCCTTCTTCTTAACTCCCAGTGATAAATGTGGTTTCCCAAGGGAAGGAAATTCTAAGGGCATTATCTCCCCAGGGTGTACCAGAAAAAAATTATTCTAAATGTGATAGACATTTGAGAGGTTCTGTTCATGCCCAGACATTTTCATACCTGGACACTTCAATTAAGACTAAAAAAAGTGTAATCTAATCTCATATTTATGTAGTCTGCCAAATCTTCTTAAAACTATTTTAGTGGGAAATCAAAAAGTTGCCCCCAAACTGTGCAGGATTCTTTGCTATTTATTTTTATTCTCATTGAGCATTGTTCTCTTGTTTGAAAGGAGAAAAAGGAATCAAGAGAGAATGTGCAGGAATGGTGTGCCTACATGATGTGCACATAACCACAAATTACAAAGAAACCCAATTTCAAGTGTGCCAAACTGCACAAAACTGTGAAACAATTGAAGCCAAACTGTGAGGTGAAAGGTTTAGGCTGTTTTTAAGTTTAATCTTTAAAGAGTATATGAACACAGAAAAAAAGGACAGAATAAAGTTGTGTGCAATTTACTTTTCTTTTTTTTTTTTTCCAATTTACTTTTAAACTGTTTACTATTCCAGCATGGATGTGTACTTTAGATGCGTGCTTGTACCATTTTTGATAGATTTCAGGTCATTAATTAGGCTTTAGAGCTTGAGGATTTCACATGTATGTGGCGTGTCTGTCCTTTAACGCAGTGGGTGCACCAGGGAGAGCAGCTGCAACAATTTGAAAGGCATTTCCATTGTGTGCTGCTCTCTGTGGTCCTGAGAACCGGAACTGAGAGAGCTTACCAGCCTGCTCCCTGCCTTGTTGCTATGCGGGTGCACCCTCCTTTATGGAAGGAACATAGGCTCTAAGTAAGGACAGAAAGCCAATTTCTGCTCATTGCCTTCAATTTGTTATTAATAAAATTAGTGCTAGATCAGGAATTTTAGCTCTGATAAAAAATAAAAATTCCTCTTAAGATTGCGGCAACCTTTATTTTATTGATTTGCTTATTTATTATTTATTTCTTGGAGCAACTTTTTTTTTAAATCACATGATGAAAGGGACAAGATTTCTTGCAATTCACGAATGGTAATCCTCCTTAAAAAAACATCTGTACAGACTAAAATGAAACTGATGATTCTCTCTAAGAAACAGAGCCCTCCTGGGGCTTATTCCACATAAAAGCAATTGCCTTAGTCTTTAAATATAAAAGATATTCCTTTAAACACAGTTGGAATTCATGCATTCCATTAGGGGCAGTCCCTGTCTCCCACCCCTGTATTTTCTTTTATATGTATTTGAGAGTGGGGAGGGGCAGAGAGAGAGGGAGAGAATCCCAAGCAGGCTCCATGCTGTCCGCACAGAGCCCCGACTCGGGCTCAAACTCACGAACCGCATAATCATGACCTGAGCCGAAACCAAGATCTGCATGCTTAACTGACTGAGCCACCCAGGCACCACTGTCTCCCACTCCTTTAAATGTGTTGGTTCTCCTCCTTTTTTAATTTTAATTTTTTTTTAATGTTTGCTTATTTTTGAGACAGAGAGAGACAGAGAGGCAGATCATGAGTTGGGGAGGGGCAGAGAGAGAGAGAGGCTCCAGGCTCTGAGCTGTCAGTACAGAGCCCCATGTGGGGCTGGAACTCATAAGTTGTGAGATCATGACCTGAGCCAAAATCAGAGGCTTAACCAACTCAGCCACCCAAGCACCGCTGTACTGGGTCGCCTAAATTTTGACAGGAAACCTCCTATCATAGATCAGGGTTTAGTTACTTGTTTTACAATCCTGAGCACCTAGTATGCGCCAGGTGCTTTCTCATACCTTGAGTTTATCTGATCCTGTCAACCTTGAGATATAGCTACTAATACCATCATGTTTAAAGACAAGGAAATAAAGTTTCAGAGAGATTAAATAAATTTTTTGGAGAAAACTGTAAGTGAAAGAATGAACATTTGGACCCAGTTTTGTCCAGTTCCATAATCTGTCCTGTTTCCATAAACTGCCTTTGTCAAGGCTGTTTCCATAGGGTTTTGTTCAGAACCACAGGCACAAGCGGGTAAATGGTTGGGCAGCCCCAGGTAAATCTTTCAAGATGTCAATGTAGACATAAAAAATAGGGGAGGGGGAGAAGGAGGGTGAGGGAACAGAGAAAGAGGCGGGGGGGGGAAGAGTGAGGGGTGGAGGGGGCAAGGGAGAGAGGGAGAGAGAGAGACACCGGGAGGGAGAGAGAGAGGGAAGGGAGGGAGAGAGAGAGAGATCAAGAACAGTGGAGATTAGTTCACGCTAGAGACAAACTACAAACCAGCCTGAGAGCCTCTAGGCAGTCCGCCTGACAAAGAAGAAAGGCAGAACCTTAAGTACTGAAGACCAGCCCTGCCCTGGGACACTTAAAGTCTCTAAAGCTGTAGATTGCATGCAAATACATCTCGGCTGTCCTTCCACTTTGCAGAGGTCTGACGGGGCAGTCATGTGGGTTGCTGTGCCACCCTTCTCGGCTTCGGTGTGATCTTGTCCGGCTGCAGACCCCACCTCTGTGAGTCTGGAGCAGGTGCCACTAGCTCCCAGGTGATGCTGCTGCTGCTGCTGCTGATTCAGGGACCTTGAGTAGCAAGCGTGTAGAACAATCCTTAAGCAGGGGGTCAGTCCGCTACAAAAACCAAGCTCCACCAAGTCATAAGCAATTTAGTTAAGGCAGTGTCCCCTGTTTCCTCATCAGTAACATGGAAGGGATAATATTCAATTGGTACTAGATGTCCGGCAGCTGTTGTAAATGCCTTACGTAAAGTGACTTATTCTATATTCGCGATAATCTGAGTTTAGTATTTGTGATGATGAAAGTGTTAACAAAAGAGGCTTACATTACCCACACCAAAGACCCATGGCTAGCATGTGGCCAAGACTGAGTATGGGTCTAGGCAGCTTAGCTCAAAGGCCCCTCTCATTAAAACCACCCCATAGAGGAGAGGTCTTGCTCGCACGCACGGGAAATAACACACTTAGTGCTCAATAAACCCCAGTTTCTCTCCCCTTCCTTCCCTTCTCCTACAGCAAGCTCGGTTGTCCTTAAGCAGAATCTACTTATACCTTAAAATTAAGAAGCTGATACCACTTTCTATGATGTGTGTTCCACAATGATCCTCTCTCACGGACTTCTCTGTAGTTCAGGAAAGCCTTCAGTGTTTAGAGATTTGCATGAATTGCTACTGTTGACAGAAGGAATTGCTTTGATCTCTCTTGCATTATTGCTTGATCCATTTGCTTCGTTTCTTTCCAGAAGTGCCAAAAAAAAAAAAAAAGTCTGCAATGGATAGAAAATAGCATTTGCTACAGGGTATGGCTCTATAACTGTACCTAACCTGTAGCAAAATCAAAATCTAGATTCATCAAATATAAAATAGCAGTAGTTTACTTCACAAAGAGCTTTACCAAAGTCTTTTTTTTTTTAAATAGTAAGCTCCCCCTGATGTTTTAAAATTTTTGACTAAGGGTTTTTTTGAAAATCAAAACCACTCTTTTTAAAAAATGTAACTATTGGGTTAAAAATTGGACGCAATACAAAAGACTGCTTTACATGCACTGGTTTGCAGATAAACCTATCCTACCAGATGAGTTCCATAGGAAAGATGAACGAATGAAAACTATTTTCTATTCTGTAGTGGCAAAATAGCTTGCTTTAGGAAGTAGCTTCAAATATTTCATATTTAAACTTAATTAATAATACCTTCCAAAGCATGATAGTTGTTTCTCTTCCTGGTGTTAATAGTAGAGAATGATGATAGTATGATATGATATGATATGATATGATATGATATGATAGTCCAGCATGATATGATACATATACATATGATACGATAACATGATAGAACGATACCACAGAATGAACTTTCTGCAATCCAGAGCTTAGATGTCTGGAAATACTTCTCTCATGTGCTAGAATAGTTTCATTTTTTCTGCCACAGTAGACCTGTCTCTCACCATATCTGTCACTTGGTAAAGCACACTGTGAGAATCTCAATTTTTTAGAGTAAGTATGTTCTAGGTAAATGCCTATGTGGGTGAAGAGTTGATGAGGATGAATCTTCTGATTGGCCCTAGGGGAAAATATGAAAAATAATGAAGAATTTGTGTTTTAAGAGTATGGGGTGTGGAGATGGGCCAGGGACTCTCAATACCAAGTGTTTTTATTTATTTATTTTTTTAATTTAAATTCTCAATGATTAATACAATACGGTGCTGGTGCATCACTCAATAGACAGGGCAATGACATACAATAGAGAATCCAGAAACAAATTCAAATACTTAAAGGAATTTAGGATGTAAAAGTGGAGGGGGGCATCTTAATCCAGTTGAGAAAATATTTATTATTCAAAATATGGCATGGAGGCAACTGGTTCATCAATCACCTGAAAAACGTAAGTTGGACCCATGTAGGGTACCTCACACCAAGTATAAATTTCTAATAAGTCATAGATTTGACTGTGAAAATACATACCCCAAAATTTAAGGAAAAGGCAAGGGAGGATTCACTAAGAAGAGGAGGATAGCAATCTAGCCTAGCAGCCTCTTGAAGACCTGTGACAAGGGAGGTGGCACTCCTCTTCTCTCCTAGCCTCACCACCCACAACACCAAAGAGCCAGAGGACTTTTACCCCAGGTATTACAATCTCCGAAGTCTTCCACTGCCCTTACACCCTTCCCAGTTCCTGAGCCAATCTTTGATTTTAATGTTTATTTATTTGTTTTGAGAGAGGGAGCAAGCAGGAAAGGGGAGGAGAGAGAGAGAGAGAGAGAGAGAGAGAGAGAGAGAGAATCCCAAGCAGACTCTACACCGTCAACGCAGGGCTTGATATCACGAGCTGTGAGATCACGACCTGAGCCGAAACCAGAGATCTGACACTTAGTCAACTCGGCCACCAAGGTACCCTGTTCCTGAGCCAATCTTGACTAAGACAGAAAACATATTAAAAATGCCTGCTCTTGACTGAGTCTTTTGTTCTGTCTGCACTTGGGGGCTGATCTGATGTCCCCATGCCCACTAAAACATAGCTTTTCTTTTAGCCTTGTTGTGTTTGATAACCCTTTACGTTTTTTCTTCCACTCCTTCAAGGTAGAGTCTTTACATAGATTTTAGGAAAATTATGTAACCTGACATTTGCCATTGCTGTCACTAGTGCATAACAAAATAAGAATTTGAATACTGATCTGATTCCTCAGGTCAATATCAATCTTATTCTTCTCTGTTCCCAGAGGAGAATGAGCTGCTCACAACAACAACAAAGTAATTGTTCATCTTAATAAATTGAATCCAAAGACCCCGAAGTGTATCGGACTATTCACGTGTTCATGCAAAGAATGTTCATGCTAATATGTGGTTGATTACAACATGGATTATTTGCTCATAACATATAGACAGCTATAAGACGAGGTTGCACATAGAATTTTTCTATCTTTATAATCTTCTAGAAAATAAAACATCCTGTCAGATGAAACCTGATTCCCTTAATGAGTTCACTATGAGAGTCACCGTGGCTTGCAGTTATTTGATTAAAAGAGCATAAATTGGGATGCCTGAAGGTTCAGAGGCATTTCCTATTGTAATTTAAATAAAGCAGTCTTGGGGCAGTAGACTTTACTGATGAGAGTTTAGAAAGGGATTAGTAAAGGTTTCATGAGTGAACCCAAATTCACCAAATATCCAAAGTTTTTAAATGTTACTAGAACCCACTGATACTTTTTTTTTTTTTTTGAGAATAAACATTCGGGGGCTAGAGAGTGCTTGAAAAGAAGAAAGGCAGATGCAGAATTAAAATTTAGAACGAGTAAAAGAAGTTATTGGTTTTTAGAAATCACTGCACACATTAAAAAGCCCTACGGTTCACGGTAAGTCTAAATTACAGTTGGAAGAATGCCAGCTAGTTACAGAGCTCAGAAAAGGTGAAAATCTCCCAAACTAGAGTACAATTAATGCTGCCTGGGCTCTCTGGAATCCTTTCCAAATGTATTTCCAAATAAAAGTACTCTGTTTCTCTGTTGGATGCCAATAAATGGTAAAACTTAAACTTGAGAACTTACTACCCAGCAATAGCCAAGAGCTCATTTACAAAACACCATGGAAGGATCCTTTTCTCCATGTGACACGAAGGAGAAAAGATTCCTTTCTTAAATGGGTCCTTCTACTTATTGGACATTCTACCCTCTACTGTCAATACTTTGTTCCGTGGTAACGGATTAGTAACGACTAGTGGACGAATTTCACTGTCAAACTACATACTGAAGTTTCTATGGCTCTTAACTACACTATGTGTCTTTTCTGGTGGGCATTGGGGTTTTTCTTCTTCCCTCAGACCGCTGCAGCATGCCCAGGGATGAGTGATAAGCAATGCCAGAAGTCACTGATCTTTAAAGCTGCAAGTAAGCTTTACCTCCCTCCTTCAGCAGATGTGTTAAATGAGGCTCAGAAAGTTGAGTGTCTCAGCCAAAAGCTCACAGCTAGCTAGTGGAAAAAGCAGGCCTTAATTTCGAATTAAGAAATAAATTTGGCTCCTAATAACTAACATTTATTGGACACTTTCTCTGAGTGATACTGCACTAAATTCTTTACACAAGTTTCCACACTTTATTTGCAAACACAGACACACGCACACACGCACGCACAACCCACAAGGCCGTTATTAGTATAAGCCTTCCTGGACGAGTGAGGAAATTGGGGTCAAATAACTTGCCCAAGGTCACACTAGTCTTGACTAATGGAGCGAGGATTTGAATCCGGGCCTTGTGAGAGACACAGCGATAAAACTGACAGCATTCCTGTCCTTGAGGAACCATCTAGAAAAGGAGCTAAGAGGTGCTTACTGATAATTCTGCAGAAGTCATATGTGACTACATACAGGACTGTGTACTCTGGGACACTGGAATTGATCCATAATTGGAAATGCAACCATGCCTTTAGCTTCATTAATTTTGAGCACACAGTAATCTCAGAAACGTACACAGATGCTCTGTGGGCAATCGCAACACTTACCACACAGAATGCGAACTATTTTTCTTAGTGTCTATCACAGCTGTCTAATTCTTCAGCTGGTATCTGAAAATTAGCTTCACTTCCCTTATCTTAAACCGAGAATCATTGTCTTCGATATTGTTTAGATTTTATCTTTGATAAAAGAACAAAACTTTCACCAAACCTAGGTTATCTGCGGCAGCCTTGGAAAATAGCAGAAAGAATTGGGCTATCTAAAATTTACCTGAGAAACATGAAAAAGTATACAGGATTTACACTTCCAGAAGGAACTCTCCTCTTCAATCACTTTCTTAAGGAACGTTAAGTTGTGGTTTTTCTTTTTTCTTCCCCCATCATATCATTATGGTGGGTTTTCCTTTTAAAGAAATGTTTCTTAACTGGTTTCTAAAAATGTAGATGGGATCCCAGACACTGTAGGTTGCCTAACCAACAGTTAGTTTCTTCCATTTTGTTCTATACAAACATGCAGTAGTAGAGTTTGAAAATGCCAGATACTTCCTTTCCCAATCTCCTTTGCAGCTAGGGGAAGCCAAATGCTTTCCTGGGTAATAGACCAGGTCAGACAACAAAGAATTGGCCCAGGTTAAAAAAAAAAAAAAAAAAAAAAAATATATATATATATATATATATATATATATATATATGAGAAGAGGACGATTTTGACATTGTTCAAGGTTGCAATCTATCACTTTGGTTTATGACTGAACTAGCAAACAAGTGGTACAAATCACACACACCAGATAAGTCTACAAGAAAGGGTGCATGTGGTTTCCCGGAGGCTGAGGAGTGGTGCCCAGTGAAACCCACCACAGTTCTCGGGAACCAAGAAACTGCAGTCTCAAGTCCTTTATATGACTAGACTAGGAGAGAGGCTATGTGGGTTGTAGAGCGTCTATCTGCTACTTTATATGGTGATTTCCTGCTGCATCACAGTTTCATACTTTGCAGTTCAATTTTCTTTTCTTTTCTTTCTTTCTTTTTTTTTTTTTTTTTTTTTTTTTTTTAGAGAGAGAGAGAGAGATAGGGAGCATGAGCAGGGGAGAGAGGGGGGAGACAGAATTCCAGGCAGGCTCAGCGCTGTCACTGCAGAGCTCAGCAAGGGGCTTGATCCCAGGAACCATGAGATCACGACCTGAGCTGAAACCAAGAGTCTGTGGCTCAACCAACTGAGCCACTCAGGCGCCCCCTCTCGGTTCTATTTTTCACTGCATCGTGTAGCCTGTAATAGACCTGGTCATAGGCTTCTACAGAAGGGACAATATTCTCAGAGGCAGGTAGAGAATGACTTGTTTCTGGGAATGATTTTTTTCTGAACAAAAAGAGAGAGATACATGTTATACAAGCTCTTCTCCTCCTTACCATCCTGTCTTTGGGGCAGAACGTGGATCCTGGAGGTCAAGCAACCTGCTAAGGCTGGTTGAGGAGAAGGTTAAAACATTCTAGACTCTTGACAACTTTGATAAAGTTTAAAATCATCAGCCCTGGGTTTCCTACCTCTAAACTTCTTAAGAGAATAAGGGCTATTCTGTGACCTGCAGAAAACCTCTTTAAGTGATGCAATGGGCATGTTAATTCATTGAGGAAACAAGCCCTCAGAGAGGGAAAACAATATTTTAAGGGAAATATTCTCCAAGAAGAATGTTCTCTAAAGAGAACCTTACCTTCTTTGCCTCATCCTTTGGGTCTCAGCATAAAAAACACTGCTTCCAAAAACCCGTGGTATTTAATTAGGGCCCTATTTGCATACTTGTCCTTTTAACACTCATATAATTTACAGTGATTTCTTAAATGTCTCTCTTTTTGACAGGCAGTGCAATTGTGAGCCTCAGAAAATCGGGGACGGGGGTATCTGGGTGGTTTAGTAGGTTGAGCGTTCAACTTTGGCTCAGGTCATGATCTCATGGTTGGTGAGTTCGAGCGCCACATTGGGCTCACTACTGACAGCATGAAGCCTGCTTTGGATCCCTGTCTCCCTCTCTCTCTGCCCCTCCACCACTCGTACTTTCTCTCTCAAAAATTAATAAACATTAAAAAAAAATAAAGAAAAGCAGGGACTATAACGAACATAATCTATACTGAATGCATCACACCAGGCCTGACATATATTTCAGTTTTGTTGAATAAATACTTCAATGAGACTATTTGAATCCCTAAAATCCAACCCCAAGTAAAAACCATTAACTACGTAGGACTACCTTCAGTGGTTCCTTCACGTTAGTTCTGTGGCTTCCCTTTTATCAAAATGTTCTGTTTCCCAAATCCCACCTTTACTACAGGTCTGCTTGACTTTCGCAAAACTTCATGCTGCCCAGCGACGAGAATTCTGTGTTTCCTTATATACGATTACCTGTCTTTAGCACCAGACATTGTTTAGAGTTCTGGATTTTCCATGAATAGGCTGGCTGATAAAAGGTTCTGAAGAGCTATTGAATGAATTAACACATGAACAAGTCACTTACATCAGTGATTGTTGCTGAGTGGGTTAATATCCTTGAGCCTTATTTCCTTAATATGTTAAATGGGGGTTTAACCAAGTCTTCATTTGGCAACTCTGATGTACGAGGTACCTAAGCCCTGACAGGAAGCATCTCCCCATATCAATTTAATTGGATTTATTTAAATGGTGGAGTTTAGTGTCCTTCAAGAGTTTTATTTTTCTCATTACTTGAAAATGTTCTGAGTTTGTGGGATAAAATTCATTAGCACATGAGTACACATTTGTTTGTTATATTAATTAGGTGGCATCTTGGTCTCTGAAGGATCAGGAAAGCTTAGATTAGGATAGGTATTCTGCCACTGGGAGGGAGCTTAAGAAACCTTGTGTTCCAATTTCTCTCAATTTACAGTTATTTTAGCAAATTCTAGAATTAGTTTTCTGTTGCTGCAACAATTTTCCAAAAACTTCGTGGCGACACAAATTTATTTTCTTACCGTTGTGGAGATCAGAAGTCTGACAGAGATCTCACTAGGCTAAAATCAAGGTTCCAGGGGCGCCTGGGTGGCTCAGTCGGTTGAGCGTCTGACTTCGGCTCAGGTCACGATCTCGCGGTCTGTGAGTTTGAGCCCCGTGTCGGACTCTGGGCTGACAGCTCAGAGCCTGGAACCCACTTCAAATTCCGTGTCTCCCTCTCTCTCTGCCCCTCCCCTGTTCATGCACTGTCTCTCTCTGTCTCAAAAATAAATAAAAACATTAAGAAAAAAAAATTAAAAAAAAAATCAAGGTTCCAGAAGGTCTTTCTTTGTTCATTTCTAGAGGCTCTGGTGAGAATCCATTTCCCTGCTATTCCAGCTTTTTTAGGTCACATTCCTTGTGGCAGCCCTCCTGTGTCTTCAAAGCCAGAGATGTCTCATCTCTGACCCTTCGTCTGCCATCATCTCTGACTACAGCCGGGAGAGATTTTTCACTTTTAAGAATCCATGTAATTAGATTAGGCCCACCCAGAAAATCCAGCAGAATCTTTCCATCTCATAGGCCTTAATCACATCCTCAACGTCTCTTTTGCCATGTAAGGTAACTTATTCACAGATCCCAGAAATTAGGACATGGACACCATGGCACCTTGGGAGGCACGGGGGAGGCATTATTCTGTCTACCACACCAGGATTCCTAGCAACTTATTAATTTATGTGCACGATACACAGTCTTTACCTAAAGACCATAGAATTATTGAAAGGATACTCGGTAGGAATTCAAGGACTTGGGTTCAAATTTCAGGTAAATACTTCAAAGAGGGCATTGCAGGCAGAGGAAACTGGGAGATCTAAGAGGTGTGAAAGCACAGAGAGTATTTAGGGAACATTAAATTATTCAGCTCAAGCACAGAACAGCAGTAGAAGAGTCTTTGGGAGAAACAGGAAGAGGGACTGAATGTCAGGTTAAGGACAGGGCCACCATCCTTAAAGCAATGGAAAGTCACTGAAAGTTAGTGACGATAACTGCATTTGCACCTTCTAATGGGTCATCTGGAAGCAAGACGCAGAGAGAACTGGAAGGGAGACAGTGCAGATAGACAGACAATCTAAAGATTATTGCCTCCTTCGGGGGAAGAAGAGGTTTGGACCAGGGATAATGGCAGTGAAAACAACAAGAATGGGATGGCTGACACATTCATAGAGCTGAGTGGTTCTTATGCTTCAGTTTGATGCTGCTGAACACTCAGCATAATGGTCATGACCCTCTCTGGAGGGTTGGTATTGACAAATACCATACAAAGGCAATGTTTTAGTGTATTTGTTTAGGAAACAGTCTAGAATTTTTTTTTTTTCTAAGAATCATGTTCATTAGTTCCTGGGTAACTGTAATTTGGGGGTCCTCTGCCAAATAACTGGAGAAATGAGTTCCAACTAAGTACGGGTAAGAAACAGAGCTTCAGATAGAGCTTTATAGCTGGGAGATATATCGATGTCAAGATTTTCCTGGAAGGAGTATCAGGAGAGCTTTGGGGAGCAAGAGGTGTGGTAGAGGGTAGGGGGTAAAATAAATATGGCAGGAAGAGAAGATGAAATGCCAGGAGACTAGCTAAACACAATGAGCAATTTCTAAAATTTAAGATAAAAATTACGACGTTTTGAGATTTTTCTGAAAAGCAATCTGCTGAAATCTTGCCATATGCAACAATGTGGATGAAACCAGAATGTATTATGCTAAGCGAAAAAAGTCAGTCAGAGAAAGACAAATATCATATGATTTCACTCATATGTGGAATTTAAGAAACAAAGCAGATGAACATCGGGGAAAGGAAGGAAAAATAAGATAAAAACAGAGAAGGAGGCAAAGCATAAGGGACTCTTAAATACAGAGAACAAACTGGGAGGGGAGGGGCGGGGAGGTGGGTTGAGGGATGGGCTAAATGGGGGATGGGCATTAAGGAGGGCACTTTTAGTGATGAGCACTGGGTGTCATATGTGAGATGGGAATCCCTGGGTTCTACTCTTGAAACCAATCCTATACTGTATGTTAGCGAACTTGAATTTAAATAAATAAAATTTTTAGAAAAGCAATCTGCGTGTAGAATAACAAAACTTGGATTCAGGTTGCCCCTCAAATTCGATGTGGTCTGCCAAAAAATTCGTTTAGCCGCGAGGAAGGCCCCTGTGGCATCCCTTCAGACTGGGACCTTAGACTATGATTCTATCTGAGAGAATTCACCTCTCCGGAATCTATTTATTCTGACACGCTGTTACGGTCCCGACCTGATACTTCAGAGTTAACTTCTCCCGAGAGAAGCTGGCCTGACTCTTCTTTGTGAGCCTTGGCAAAGGTCGTAGTCTGTTGGTGGTATGGCTGTAGGCCCAATTCTCATCTAGTGAATGTAGTCGATGACTCTATGTTTTTGGTATGCAGGCCTGTTTGTGTGCACCAGAGAGAGAACTTCAACCTAAAGGAAAAAGCCTTGAAGGTATTTGAGTCTTACAACTACTGTGAAGTGTGAGGGGGGCTACCTTCTTATTACCGCACGGTCCTCTCTCGTTTTGTTAATAAAAGCCAGACTCCCATTTCTGTAGTTAGGGCTGCGGCAATGATGAATAAGGAGCGAGGGAGCAGATGAGCAGAACTGTGACACCCAGCGAAGACACTCAGCCTCCGGGACCAGTTGTAGATGTGGGCTACTAAAGGGGTCGCAAAAAAGTGGCTGAAATCTTTTCTGACTTGCTAATTCTGCGTGGCTCAGGTAAATGGTTTTCCTGCCAGAGCAGTTAACGCTACCATTCCGCCTTTCTGGAATTAAATCGAACGTTCAGCTGCAGACAAGTGTCTTCCAAAGATTAAACACCTTTAAAATCTGAAGAGTTGAGTCGGATATCCAGATGTTTGACCATATGGCGTCAAACATCTGCATATTCATTTTCCATCGATTCAACCAGCCTTCAGTGAGATGTTTGGAAAATTATGTGTCCGTGAACTAACTCACTGAGAGCAGGAAGGCTAGAGAGCATCTAGTTGCTACATTTTAGAGCTGACGGCAGAGTGGAGATAGCAAGTTGGGGGAGAGGGAGTGATTAGGGGCCCCAAGAGATAAAGCAATTTTTATTAAATTTTGTTACTTTTAGTCATGTTTGTTATTAGGTAGATAAAGATGTTCTCGATTTCTAGTAATTGATCAGCTAGGTTTGGGAGGGTGCAGCAAAAAATAAAAAGACGTGGACCTAAGTACCCAGATTCCTCAGTTTGTCTCAAAAGGAAAGAAATAAAGACCTTTTTCATGTACCGCTAAAGCTCTCCTCCTTTCCAAGGATAAACGTTCATTCCCGTAGTATACATATGAAAACGATTTAGAGTGCCTATCAATGGAAAATGTATTAGCTAAGTCCCTTGGACCTGAAATTAATAGGAGAGCTTTAAGATTAATGGGACTAGAAATATCACTGCTTTCCCTTGGCATGATCTTTACGGCCTCTTCATATTTTTAAGGTTCAGTATATTACTATGAATCTACTGTGTCTCATCCCTCAACTGATTTTTGTGACTTCTTAAGACCATGAAAACAACAAAAGCTAAGGAACGATTCTTTTTCTCTGTGCCACCCAGATCAAATGATACCTAATCCTGTTTATGTCAGTACTCTTAGAGACTAGTACACAGTATACAGAAGTTATATATACTGGTGTTCCATAAAATCCCAAAATTTAATCAGATGATCTAGGGACATAGTATCCATTTTGCTAAAAATACCATCAGATTCAGTGTTATTCTTTCAATATGAAGAGCCTAAATGAAGTTTTTCTGGCAACCAGTCATCAGGTATTTATTGAATATAAAGCTCGAAGTCTAAGAATGCAGACTTGTTCTTGAAGCATGTTCTTTTCTTTTCCTCTGACTTTGCATCTAGATAAACTGGATTAAGAGAGAAGTGATAGACAGTAATGAAAAGCCTAAGTTCTAAATTGTACATCTTGAACTCCAACACAACTTTAGAGTTTGAAGTAAATTAAAATCATTTTGGCAAATTTCTAGATTCCAAGTTTATGCGTGTCTCTCTCGACATACAGTGCTGAGTGTTCATGACCCACTCACAGTACAGGGAATGGACAAAATAGCTGCCTAGGGTAGACTCCTGACAGTTCAACTTGAATCAGGGTAATCTTACCTCAGTGATGAGTCTCAATTAAAAATGGTAAGTTTCACTGTGGCAATTATAGTTGGGAAAGGAACAGGAAAGGGATTACCATTTGTTTAGCATTTAAAATTGCCAGGCATTTCCCATAAATCTTCTCATTTGGTTCTCATAATAGCCTTTTGAAAAGATTACTGAGATCCAGAAAAATAAAGTAATTTTCCCAAAATTGCATGCCTAGTAAATGGAGGGTAAAAATTCAAATCCAGATCTGTCTAATTCCAGACCCAGTATTCCATTACAGCTAGCTAACTCATAGTAAATTTTCATGTATCGTGTTGTAGATACATGAGTACTTAAAAATAGAATTTCCCATAGTTGAAATGAGATTGTGGGATGAAAAGGGATGAGATGAATACAAGCCTAACTTTGCCATTGATTCAGTGAATAATTGTGTCTCAGTCACTTTAATAGAGTGGCCTCCTCTTTTTCATTTATAAAAGCAGCTAAACAGAAAATTTAGGTTGGTCATTTGGAAAATGCATAGCTTCCAAATCAAATGATTGCTTTCCTCTCTTCTGAGATGACAAATTGTAATGACTAACCCTATCCTTATGCCAAAGGGAGAAACATGTTTCAAGCCAAAACCAAAATTCAAAGTAGTATATTTCTCCCATATCCATTTGATGATATGTAAGCCTAAATAACAAATATGTGCTTTTCCCCCATTTTTTACTGTATTACCTCTACAGAGTTAGAGAAGCAGGGACATATTATTGCAGAAGAAATTCTTAAATCTTCCTATGTGATACTCTTTTTTTTTTTTTTTACTGTTTTAGAATTTAATTTACATACTTTTAAAGAGCTTTTTCTTAAAACAGTTTTTACTCTTTCAATTATAAACAAATCTCTGTAGGCTGGGTTGAAAACCTTTAGGAAATTTGTAAAATAAAGACAAGAAGAAGAAAAAGTGATCATATAAAATTATTAATATTTGGAGGAAAAGATCTTCAAGTACAGAAATCTTTTCCTGGGATCAAGGCTTCTATGAATCAGTTGTCTGATGTGTCAATGGAACACTAAAAATTTAATAGGAATTCCACTATTAACAGTACTGATCTACCCATTATTCTTACTATTCATTCTATTACTAAAACAAAAGAAATCTTTTACTTCTATTTTGACAATATCTTTCCTATTTTCAAGATCATTCAAATGTTTTTTAAGTGAAGACAATTTCCTGTCTCAGATTTAGCAAATTTTGCCAGAATACCCAGAGTCCAAAATCAAATAACAAAACCATAATGCTGAAAGGGACCTCAATGAGTCACTTTACCTTGCCCTAGCCCAATGTCTACTCATTCTCCTCCACCCAGATCAGTCTTCATTTCCCCTATTCAGATGGTTGTCCCCCAGTCCTCCAGCAACCCCTACACTGAGCCCAGAAAGGTAACTCCTCTCTGGCTCAATTAAGTTATTTGTTTTTATAATTCAAAGATGCCACAAATTTCAGTCTTACACGCATTATTTCTGTTCATAGTCGTGTAGTAATTTAAAATATCTATGCCTATATCTTTAACTCCAACAATGGATTACTCTTTCTAATCTCAAGAGCTCCTTTTCTAGTTTAACAGATGCTCTTGCCCTGAATGGAGGAAGTCCTAACAATACATCTTTCAAACTAACTGGAAAACTGCATGAGTGTCGCCCCTCTTACTGACGTACAGACTCAATCCTTAGTACAGTCGAAAAGTTTAAGTATTATAGAAGGGTCTTAGTGTTGTTTATTTTTCCTTTTAACTGTGGGTACTATCTTCTTGTACTTTTATTGTAAACTCCAGAGGTTAAGCTATGGTTACCTACGTGAATTGTAAGTCTAATAGCATCTATTCTGGAAACATGCCCCATTTATTTTTGTTGTGTTTTATTTATATCCCTCCTCGCTTTGTCCCCAAAGTTCCAGAGTCTACAAGGATACATAACATACAGCAGTATGAGAGGGAGTATAAGTGAGTATGGAAGATTAAAAAAAAATCAACTGTGCTTAGGAATGAAGTTATTGTAAAAATGTAAACTCTAAAGACCATCACACTTGCTGTAGGACCATACTTTTGCTCTATGCTTTCTTACAAGCTGAAGTTGAGGGAGAGAGAGGAATCTGGTTACGAAACGGTCTACTGTGGAGTAAAATTAAATAAAAACAATTATAAAGAGCTCAGAAGAAGCAAGCCATTGCTGACCCAAAGATTGAAAGTTGGAACTCCGTCAAACAACGACCAGCATACTTAACACATCCTCATTCTTTTTTTTTTTTTTTTAATTTTTTTTTCAACGTTTTTTTATTTATTTTTGGGACAGAGAGAGACAGAGCATGAACGGGGGAGGGGCAGAGAGAGAGGGAGACACAGAATCGGAAACAGGCTCCAGGCTCCGAGCCATCAGCCCAGAGCCTGACGCGGGGCTCGAACTCACGGACTGCGAGATCGTGACCTGGCTGAAGTCGGACGCTTAACCGACTGCGCCACCCAGGCGCCCCCACATCCTCATTCTTAACACAAGTTCCCCCAAAATTACTTCCTGTGTTTGGCCCTTAATGAAAGTCAAAGGCATCCCAACAGAGTGAATTAAAGTAGAAAGAATGGCACGTGGTGTCACAGTGATGTGATTGAAGTTTATTCATCCCTGAAGTCCAATGCAATGTAAGTTTTAGAGTATCCGGGAGATTGGTCTTTGGCAACTGCTATGCATCAGACTTCACATAGGAATCCTACTGACTACAAATGCTACAAATACAGTGATTTGTGTATCATGCAGTCGACTGACATACATTTTTATCTGTTTGCTGTGTCTCCATGATCTACGGTGTAGGTTTAGGATGTAGTCTTTGCAGAGAGCAGTGTCTCCATCTTGTAGTTAACATGGATATATTGTTACGTGTGAAAAACACACACAGAGTTGGCTTTGCTAAGTATTTTCTAAAGGTTTGATATTTAGCATGTAATATAATATCTTTTGGAGAAATCCTGCTAATATCATGGCAGTTCAGTAACCTAACGGGTCAAAAGTATTATCATAGATGGGTTTACTTAGATAGGCAAAAGCAAGATGATCACAACGTTCCCGTTAGTATATACAGCAAAGAAGGCAATGTGACCTTCCAAAAATACTTTAGATGTTACAGGGACGTGTTAAAACACGGGATGTCTGGGAATGTCTTGTCTATCCTGATGAAATCAACAGAGGTAGGCCAGGGCAAGAGAATCTTTATGGCCTGCAGATATGTAATTTGCGCAGTTTCTGATTTCAAAACTGGAATAGATTTTTCATTTATGATTGAAAAGATTGAGTTCACCTTTGAACAGCTTAGGTAAATTAGATTGCCCCCAAGTCACACTTGAAAAGCACCACAACCACCACCATCAGTTTCAATTTGTAAAATGGAGCCAATGAAATTGTCGCTAGGGGCACATTCACACACCTAGCCCTTAAATTATGCGTAAGTAAGAACCACCAACACCTTCAGCAGGCAAATTAATTTCAAAGTGCAAGGATTTCTATTGAGAATACTCTGTTCAAAAGTTCAACCCAGCAATGCCAGCAGGATTGCGCTAATGAATCAACTCTAAAACCACAGTAGAAAAGGAAAGAGATCAGTGTTTCGTTATGGCCAATATTTCTCTGTAAGATGCTTGGAAGCTACTAACGTGTGCTTCTTTAAAAGAGCTTAGTGAATTTAGCCTCCTAATATCAGGTACCGTATATTTAAAGGGCCAAAGAAACCCAAAAGAGGGTAACTAATGTAATTCAAGCTAAAATTCTTAATTTCCTTTCCTTCTCTAACAAAACCTACAAGAAACGTTATAAAGAAAAAAATGTCAATTGCACAAAGATTTAGAAGGTAACATTTGGGTCTATGAATTCTCATTAAATTAGTTCTATAAATCAGACTCTATAGAATAACTGAAAAGCAAACCTTATCTTATCCAGGAAAATCCACTGTATATATTTAAAACCTCATAAGATTCTATTACTTTTGCAGTATATTGTATTAAGTAAGCCCATTTAAAGTATACACTTTAGCTTCCTTAAGCCAATGTTTTTACAAGTTCATGACCATGATAAAATATATTGCTTTTCAGAATAAATATCCTTTATGCCTATCATAACTATGTTCTAGCAATTAAATTACACCAACATTTATGGGACAAAGTTTTCTAGAAACAAAGACTGTGTTTAATGGTTGCAGTGACACCTACTGGTGATGAGGCACACCTAATTCTTAAAGATACTGAAAATAATACTGTCGTACATCCATATTTTCATTCTTGGGCCCCAAATTCGCCATCCACAGCAGATTCTTTCGTTTCATCAGCTAACTCATTTCAGTAGCTCTTTGGTAACATAAAATATATAGACATAACATTTTCTTTTGCAGAGTACAGATTTGGCATGTGGTGGTTTGTTATCTTTGTTGAGTATGGCGATAAAATGCCCTTTTTGTTGGTGACAGATTGTCACAAATCATTTCATTTCTGCTTATGCAAAACCAGATGTCTCTTCTTAGTGAGAATGCCCAGGAAGGACAGAGTTTGTGACAAACGGAGGAGAAAATGAAGGAGAAAGAAGGTTTTTGCATGAATTGCAGATTCGTAGGATGGTCTCACTACCACCATCTCGAAAGGCCGCTGGATACGACCTGTGTATTTCGTGTTGACAGTGTGGTCTTTACTCAGAGACCTTGCTCACTTGACAGCTGTAAACTCCTCTTGTTCAGCCTCAACTCTGTGAGGTCTCCCATAGAGCACAGCAATGCTTCCCCCTGACCTGCATTTCCCCCAAACAAGTGACATCAGGCCACGTCTTCCGTCACACCGGTCGGTCATACCCTTCTCTCCCCCACTCCTCTAGGCAAAGTTATGGAAATTATAAAATCCAAAAAAAGGTTGCCTGACCACTCTACCACCAGTCCATTCCCTGCTCTTGAATTCTCATGATTCTCTGGTCTACATTATACCGCTAAGAAATTGTTTATATGCTTGTCTTTAATCACTGCCAGCAATACTTGTAATAGAACCCATTTGTAGATCATCCCCATGGCAGTCCTTACAATGACCCTTCGAGTTAGGTACTATCATCTTCGTTGCTCAGATACAGAAACCAACACTCAGAGAATTGAGACAGTTTGTTCAACGTAACAAATCTTGACATAGTTAGGTTTCCAAATCAAATCTGTCTTGAGTTCCAAACACCTTCTTTCCTTGTGATACATAAGTTTGTTGCCTGAAAGTTCTTTCCATGCACTGCTGGCAACATTCCGACCTCCGGAATCTCCCACAAACAATGAAGACTGTTCACCAAGTGATCTCTCCTCCAGTCAGTAGACTCTCAGAAATACTCTTCTGCTTTTGCCTAAAAGTTAATGGTCCCGGAGGGTGAGGGACCCATCGTAATTTTGTTGACGGTAACATCTGGGAGTTTCTGGATATCCAGTCTGTGTCTGTGACTCCTTACCTGCTAGAGCACTGGCTCACTAAGAGAGACTTTAAAAAAACTGCCCAACCTCATGATGCTACAATGACAGATATCATCATATGTTTGTCATATGTTTGTCAAAACCCATAGAATGTACCACACCAAGAGTGAGCCCTAATGTAACCTGTGGACTTTGAGTGATAATGATGCGTCAGCGCAGGTTCATGGGTTGTAGCAAATGTACCTGTACAGTATGGGATGATGGAGCAGGAGTTTTGTGCCTATGGAGGGTAGGGTGAGGGTATGTGAGAAATCTGTACTTTCTGCTCAATGTTATTGAGAACCTAAAACTTCTCTAAAAAAAATACATTTTATTAATTAGAAAAAAAACAAAATTGCCAATGCCTGGCTGCACCCCAGGCAATTAACACAGAATCTCTGGGGGCCAGCACTTTGCATTAGCATCTATTTCAAGTTCCCCCGGGGCTCCTGGGTGGCTCAATAGGTTGAGTATTTGACTCTTGATTTCGGTTCAGGTCATGATCCCACGACCCCAGGGTCATGGGATTGAGCCCCGTGTTGGACACCACACTGAGCATGTAGCCTGCTTAAGAGATTCTCTCTCCCTCTCTCAAAAATAAATGAATAAATAAAAATGAAAAATAAGTTCTCCAGGCGACTCAAATGTGCAGCCAAGGTTGAAAACTGCTGTGCTGTCTCCTGTGTATCTGGAGTACCTCTGGCCCTCAGGTCGCTGAGTTTGCCTTATACACGGATACTCTGGAGTCATCTCCATGGTGAGCTCAGCTTTGGTCTCTCTGGAATTATAATGGTAATGATAATATGTGCTATATTGTTATATTTATAATATATCATTGTCATATGTAATAAAAACTCCATGTCCTGGCAAGTAACCAGATGTGCAGCTAACATACCATAGAGCCACCCATCTGGCTTCTGCGTCTTTGCCCCAGAGCCCCAAACCTCTGACTTCTGTGTACGTGTGCCAACTAAGAATTAGATTAGAGTTGCCCAACTGCTCTACTGCAGGATTAATTTCCGGCCCCAGAGTCAGGCCTGAGTGCCTACAGCTCTTGTCTCCCATCTTACCAAGATCTCTCATCAAAACTGCATCCACATGTTCTCAAGAGATCAAGAACTTCCTCCAGTGTTTCTTCCCTGCCCCTGGGAGCCCAGGGTATGCTGCTTCTATACTGTTAACCAGGTCGATGTTCATTCCTTCTTTAGCTCTCGTGAAAATGTTCACGGACCTCAGCGTTAAAGGTCCTCTTACATGACCTCTAAATGCATCTTCCATACATATATACCTGGCTCCTAAGCGAAGGTGGGCTTATTCAGTCCTACTTCACTTTTGCTGGATTGCAAACTCTTTGAGGCCAGAAGATATACCTTGTTTAACCTCTACTATGTAGCACAGTGCCTGGTAAACCTAACTAGATATCTAAATATTGTAAATGAATAAATTAGTCTTCTACTTTCCTTCCTAAATTTCTGAAATACGTTTAGAGAATTAACACTACCTACCTGTCATCATTAAAATATGGACTCAGTTGATTTTTTCCAATTTGTGGCAAAGAAGGTTTCTACTAAGTTATTCAAAGGCTTCACTTGGACACTCTTCTGACCAAGGTCAAATGGTGAGATAGTTACATAAACTAGTTACATAAACTATTTGGTGTCATTAGCATGTCATTCTAGGTAATCAAAAGGTTCACGTGAGGGCCATAATATGCCATTTTATTAAACACTTCATTTAATTTGGGAATAAATGATAAATTATTCCCCAACAAGAAAAGTTACTTAATGTCAACTACTTTGTAGAGTTTATTGTTATGTATCTGTTGTAATAAGATTTATGTGCCAGTTACAGGCCACATAACAATAATGACAATCACGTTTATTATTATTATTACCGACATTATCTTTGCTTCTCCATAAAAATTTTTAAATGAGGATTTAGCCTACAATTCATATATGAAATCTTTCATCAATCTACATTTTATTTGGGAAAGTTTTCAATTTGCTAGATCAGCCAATAGTCTTAAAATACAGTCTTTCATTCCCAGGAATACATTATTTAGAAGTGAATTGGCCCGCATAGCTCAGCAAATATTTTGATTACGTCAGGAAAGCTTTAATAAAGCAAATTGTATATATTTATCATCTATGCCAATCACCTAATATCCAAAGAGCACCATTATGTTCTACAGATGGTTCTTATAAGGAACAGACAATCTTAAATTTAGCTTAACCATCGGGTCTCCATAATTTACGCCAACATCCTAATTCTCAGAGAGTTTTGTAATTCCTGCCCCCACAGTGGAAAGAAAAGATCAAGTCAGCTCTACTTGATATAGAAGAGTCAGACTTTGGATCAGACACTGGCATTTTTAATCTGCGCAATTTGTTTTAATGCCCTCTAAGTAGAAGATTAATATTTTGGAATAGGACTGATGCAGCCAGACAGACCAGATGTTTATTTCTGTCTGTTTGGGGCTGTGATTGTTTAAACACAACCTACAAAAAGGTCTAATGAATACTTGCTATGGGGATGAAAGTTCCCGCAGTGCTTTCAGGGTGGCAGTATTTGGTTTGAATTTCAGCCTGATGGCAGGATGCTGGTGGGGTCCTATTATGCCATTTCGTAGAACATTTTCTATGTGCTTAATTTGGTATACATTTGAATGTATATATGTACACACATAAATGTTTGTGCTTGTTATTTAAGGTATTTCAAGTAAGCTTTAAAACATTGAAACCATCTGATTTGCATTTTTCAACAAGAACCAACATTTGCATTTATTTACGGAAATATTTTTGGCATAACACTTTCTATTAAATTATAATAAAAAGATTTCTCTATCACCCGGGGGAATATGGCAGTCCGCCTACCTCCTACCCAGATCAGTCTTCTCCCGCCCACTACATGCATAACTTAAATCTGTAGTCTTGCCTGGAGCTGATGTTGAAGAGAAACAGAAAGTCGAATAAAGGAGTATGTGTTAACATGGCTGTGATTCCCATGATCTCAATCCACAGATGGCCCATCTATCAATTGGGTAGCTCTATTTTCATTTTCTGTAAAATGGAAAAAAATATATTTTATATTTATATTTTATATTTCAAATTTTAACAACATCCAAGAAACTGATTGAACACGATCATTCCTTTGGCATAAGTCTGGGAGAGCCACACTCCTGGCGATCTTTAAATTTCCTGACCCACGTCCAATCTACCTTTCCAGACTAAACTGGATCCAGTGCTAGTCCTCCAGATAAACACTATGATTTTAAAAGTATAATTATCATTAATTACCACCACTAAAATAATAATAATAATAGGAATAATAATAATAATAATAATAATATTGAGTGGTATCTTTCAGTCAATGCCACGATTTAGGTGAACACACTCTTTTGTTTTCATGTTTATTTGTTTTTGAAAGAGACAGAGACAGAGCATGAGCAGGGGAGGGGCAGAGAGAGAGAGAGAGAGAGAGAGGGAGAGGGAGACACAGAATCCGAAGCAAGGTCCAGGTTCCGAGCTGTCAGCACAGAGCCTGATGCGGGGCTCAAACTCATGAACTGTGAGATCATGACCTGAGCTAAAGTCGGATGCTTAACCCACTGAACCACCCAGGCACCCGTAGGTGTACACACTCTTAACATCCATGATTTCACTTAATTGTCAACATTTTAACAGGTAGGTATTATGATGATGCCCATTACACAGGTGGCAAGTCTGACAATTCAAGAGATTAAAGTGATTTGTTCACGATCACACAAGTAGAAAGTGTCAAAACAAGAAATCTGACCTGGGAGTGGCTGACAATAAGCCTATATTCTCAGCTACTATCCAAGCCAAGGACACATGGTAATAATACATTTTTATTAATAATAATTAACACAATGTGTATCTTTCCCATTGGTTGAGCATTTATTGTGTCCCAATTATCATATTAAGTGCTTTTGTATATGTACACAACGTCTGTTAATTATAGCTCCTCAAAGTGGGCATTATTAATTGCACATAGGCCTTTTTCTCTGCCCATAATGACATGTATTTGGGGATTTTATTGGAACATGTTTCCCTGTTTAACAACTTTCATCTACTTAGGAAATTGAAAAGATTGGGACCCTCAGAAGCGAAGGAATGAAGATTATAGAGAAATTCACCAGAGACCCTTTTGTATATTTTGAATTTTGAAACAGATTTTTGAAATCACAAAATTAAAGTTTTAGGATAATAGGGGAAAAGCATGGAAAAATAATGATTGACTACAAAATAAGAATATTATGGAGGGAGGCAGTAAAATACAAAGTAGGCAATATTAATAGGGAAGCTGGGTAGAGAAAGGACCATAATTAAAGCATTTGGCCATTACTGCAATTCAATTAGAAGTAAACATTTCTTTAATTTAAAACATATTGTTTGGAAACTATAATTCACATCCACAAATAACTGATACACAAAACAGAAATTATAAAATATGTAGAATGAATAGTAAAAGTAGAATTTTTAAAAACTTGAAAGGAAACCTATAGGAGATATAAGTAAGACAATATCAGAAACAGAGAACAATAAACTAACAAAGAGTCAAATATAAACAAGCAAATGTTAGGGCAATTTACTTAGAAACGCTAATGAAATAACAAAAATTTCCAGTACATCAATCAATGAAAAAAGTTTGCACTAATAAAAAATTTTACTAGTTAAAACAAACAAACAAAAAAATCACACAAATACAGCACAATGGGAAATTTCAGATCATTATACCTGCAAACTTAAAATAAATGAAAAACTTCTTTAAAACAATCACTAATGTTAACTTAAAGAAGAAATCCAGCAAAACTGAATAATCAATAACCAAAAAATTAATAGTCAAATCCTCCCACATCCACCATGTATCCAGGCAAGAGAGTCACTATTTTATGAAAACTGTTTCAGAATTTTTTAAAAGATCAAAAGAAAGGAGGAAAAGTGCAAAAAAGGAGAGAGAGGAAAATCTATCAAATTCATTTTATGAAACTATTTTAAAATCAGGAAAAAATTATGAAAGAAGAAAAAACTATAAGCTAACCTCACTTATGAATACAGATATAAAAATGCTAATACAGTAGTAAATAGGATCCAACAGTGTATTAAAAATGATAACATACCAGGATCAAGTGAGATTTATTTTAGCAATGCAGAGATGGCTTAATATTAGAAAATCAATAAATGTGATTTACTATATAACTATATTCATGGAGAAAAGGAGAAAAATTTCATATAATTATCTCTATTGATGCAAAAAATCACTTCATAAAATATTACACCCATTGATGATAAAAATTATTAGAAAATGAAGGATAGATTTCTTCCATCTAATAGAGGATCTTACCAAAAATCGATGGTAAGCATCACATTTAATGATGAAACAGCCACTGTAAATCAATGATGACCCCACTGCTATTCAATATTATACTGGAATTTTTAACCAATGAAGAAAATAAGAAAAAAAAAGAAGAAATAAGAAATAGAAAGATAATGAGAAAATTCATTCTTTGCAAATAACATAAATATCTAACTAGAAAATCTTTAGAAATTACTAGAACTTGCAAGTTCAGCAAAATTGTTGAACACAAACAAGATCATCATACAAAATCAATAATGCTTCTAATCACCATCACTAACAAAATTGAAAATTTAATTTAAGAAAATATGTCATTTATAATAGCAACAAAACCCATAATATGTTAGGGATGAATATAACAACAGATATACATGACTTTTAGGGTAGAAATTACAAAATATTTTTGAAGAACATAAAAAAATTGAAATGAATGGCAAGAAATGATGGACAGAAATACTTGGTATATCAACAGGATAAATACATACACATTCTAATAAAAGTTGTCACAGAATTTATCTTGGTCCTTGACATACTTTTACTAAAATTCTTATGGAAGCAAAGTCCAAGAGCAGCCAAATACCCTTCTGACAAAATAGAACAGTGACACTGAGATGTATAAATCTATAACAATTAAGATATAGTAATATCTGTACAGAGATAGATAATAGGTAATGAAACAGACTCAAGATCTCAGGATGGTAAAGGAGACTTAATATATGCTAGAAATATCATTACAAATCAGTAGCGGAAATACAACACATATCAATATATGGTACTAAGACTATTGACTTGCCAGATAGATTAAAAATTAAGGGTAGCTGTTTACCACACACATACAACAAATTTCAAACGGAAATATAACTCCATGTAAACATACTGTAGGAGGAAAATATTTTGGGATTTTGGATTAAGGAATTATTTATTAAACAAGATGGAAAGAGATAAAACTATAAAAGAAAGATTGTTATACATAAAAAAATTTTAGTATCTGTACAGAAACCACCCAACACACAATGATAACCCCCAAAAAAGTGACAGATGAAATATATTGCAACATAGTCAACATTCAAAGGATTGGTGTCTAGAACACATAAAGACTAATATGAAAAGACAAAAAAAATAGAAATAGTCAATTCAGAGAAAACACAAACCCCTGTAAATATATAAAGAAATGTTCATCTTCTCTAGTAATCAAAGAAATACAAATTTAAATAAGATACATTTCATATTCATCCAACTGAGAAGAAATTCAGCCAACAACAGTGTTGGCAAGATGTAAGAAATGAGAACTGCCATATACTTCAGTAGATGCATAAATGAGTCAATCATTTTAAAGTTATCCATGTCTAGTAAAGGTGAGAAATTCCTTATGACCTGGCAGTTTGGCTTCTAGGTAAATACGCTCTACAAACAAAGAAATTTGTCCGATAATGTTTATTGTAGCACCATTTTTGATAGTAAACTTTGGAAACTATTCAAATCTCCACTATTACAAGTCAGGACAAAAAAATTGTATCTCAATTAAAAGGAATAAACAATTCTACATAGATGTAAAAAAATATATGTTTAATAAACGTAACAAATTACAGAATAAAATATATGCGAATATATGAAAACAGAGCCTGGATATACTCTGAATTAATGACAGGGTTTACCTTTGGGGTGGTATAGGAATGTTTCTCCATAGATGGAAGGATTTCATCTTTGTAATTTTGAATCACTTAGGCATACAAAGGGTAACTATATCATAAATGACAAGACTATCATCATTTGTTAATTCTAAGTATAGGTACAAAAGTATTAGACTATATCCTTTAAAAAGGAGAAAAATTGATATCTTCTTCTAAGTTTAATATTTTTAATTTTTAAAAGATTTTTTAATATTTATTTATTTATTTTGGGAGAGGGAGAGAGGAGGGGAGGGCAGAGAGAGAGAGGGAGAGAGAGTATCCCAAGCAGCCTCTACATTCAGCATAGAGCCCGACATGGAGCTTGATCCAAGACCATGAGATCATGACCTGAGCCAAAATCAAGAGTTGGACACTCAACTGAGTGAGTCACCCAGATGCCTCTAATAATTTTAATTTTAGTGTTATTTTCCAATAGTCACTGCTACTCCTGAAGAGTGATTTCAGCATTTTGTTTTTAAAGTCAGTACATTTAAATTAATTTCATTGAGAATTAGTGGTTAACCCTAAAGATAACAGGGAAAATAGACACTGAAATTCATCAGCTTAGAAATTAATATTAAACATTTTACTCTAGCTTTTAAAGGTTTGGTACCATAAGAAGTGAACTACTTTACACGTATTTTGAGATCCATTAACTTATACCTATGGTGATAAAAGCTCTTTCCTACACCCTTGAAAATAAAACAATGTGTACTGAGTCCTGGCCAAACATTGTGCTAATTGCTTTACGTGCCGTTTATCATTTAATTCTCATAATATCCTATAAAGAGGCACGTTCATGTCCGTCTAGATGATGAGGAAACTTTTTTCACATCCATGATAAAAACCTACTTATAGCTAGGCGGTAGATTTGTTATGAAGGTTGAGTTGATGTATATAATGGTAATTTCACGTAGTAAGATAATATTATTGATTTGCAAAGTGAGGTTTAGAAAGGTAAAATAACTAGCCTGAAGGCATAGGTGCTAGTGAGGTTTGGAATCAGGACGAATAAGGAAGACTCAATAACTATGCTTCACCACTGCTAGGAAGATCACAGTTTATCAGTTTTCTCTCTTAGTACATGACAGTGAAATAATATTTTCATTTATTAGATTCACAAAGATATAAATATTTCATTAAAAAATATACAGTGATGAGGCACCTGGGTGGCTCGGTCAGTTAAGCGACTGACTCTTGTTTCTGCTCAAGTGATGATCTTGCGGTTTGTGAGTTCGGTCCCCATATCCCGCTCCACACTGTCAGTGCACAGCCTGCTTGGGATTCTCTCTCTCCCTCTCTCTCTGCCCCTCCCCTGCTAGTGCTCTTTTGGTATCAAAAAAAAAAAAAAAAAAACAACAACAAAAAAGTAAACTAAATATATGTATATATACACACACATACACACATATATATATTCACATATATGTATGTGCATATACATATGCGTATATGTATATACATATTTACATGTGTATGTATATACACATACATATAATATATACACATATTTATACACATATAAATATATATGCACTGTATATATATATATGCACACATGCACACACACAGTGTTGGTGAGGTCAAGAGAGAAGCTAGGCACTAGTAAGGAGTATATATTGGTATAATTTCTTGAGAGGGAAATTTAACAATCCCTATTAAAAATTAAAATTTACATAGCTTTTGACCCAATGACTTTCCTTCTAATTTTCTGAGTTTGTTATAGACATATGCACATAGATTCTTACTGCACCTCTGTACTGGTAAAAAAAAACAAAAACAAAAACAAAAACTGGAACCGACATCAATAGTCACCAGGGAAGGATATACTTTTAAGATATGATACATTCATACAATAAAACACTCTGTGCCCATTGCAAATGGCAACACAAATGAAAACATAGGACAACCCTGTAACACTGATAGAGAATTATCTATATTATATTTCACTAACTTAAAAAGGAAAGATGAAAAAAAGTACATATAGCATGCTAGCATTTCTGTGAAAAAAATCATAAATATGTCAGCTTACATATGTGTATCTTTTAGCTGTTTCTAGAAATATACATAGGAAACTAAACTGAGTTTCCTCTGAGTTGAAGAACCACATGAATAGGCATCAAGAGTGGGAGGGAAATGCATTGTTAACTCTACCCTTTTTATGTTTTTCAATTTGCACCATGTGCCTGAATTAACTTTGTAAAAATGGCTAAAAACTCAAAACAAACCCACACACAAAAAAAATACAAAAGCAGTTGTACATAGTATCCCCTGTTTAAATTTTTTATTTTAATGTTTTTATTTATTTTTGAAGGAAAGAGAGACAGAGCATGAGCGGGGGAAGAGCAGAGAGAGGGAGACACAGAATTCAAAGCAGGCTCCAGGCTCTGAGCTGTCAACGCAGAGCCTGAGGCGGGGCTCCAACTCACAAACTGAGATCATGACCTGAGCCAAAGTTGGACGCTTAACTGACTGAGCCACCCAGGTGCCTGTATCCCCTGTTTAAACTGCTCCATGGAAATATTTTGTATCCAAAGTCAGCACTACTCTACTGTGTCCTTTCTCGAGGTAAGATATGAACTAGGAAAACCACTCCAGGAAACCACTCCTTCCTGAAAACTTGAAGTATTTGTTCAAGAGGGTTGAGGGAAGGAGGTGGAATGATAGGGGAAGGGAAGAGTAAAAGGGAACATGGCTCTGTCTGTGCAGAAGCTATGAACGGGGAGAGAGGGGAGTAAGGAAACCTCTAAGAATCCAATGTCAACCCCAGGCCAGAATCTAGATGCCTCAAACATGGCAAGACAGATGATAACACTGGAACTTGCAACTGGGGGAACAGCAGGCACAGAAGCAGCATCTGGGGGAAAGTGAGTGGAGTCCTGGTGTTCTAGAGAGCTGACTCTCCTAGCTTGAAGCAGGTCTTCATGTTTATGTTTCCATATGGTTTCAACAATAATATCAGACACACTTGATAAATCTATAGTATAGCTGGGAGCTCAAAAGCCAGATGGCTTGAAACTGGACGCCAGACAGCCTTATTTGCAGCATCTGATGTCATGGAGAAAAAAAAAAAAGCAACAACAAGGTCACAGAGAATTCTCTGAGCATCTCTTTCTTCTCTGAGTGTTCTGATTGAAGAGAAAGTATGGTGATGGGCTGGGGTGGGCGTGGAGCTGATGTTTTAGGACCCCAGGTTGTGAGGGGCCAATCATACAGGTGCATTTGATGTCACCCCACACCTGTGCTGACGTGGCTCGTGGAAACGTGGTTTCAGCGATGGAATCATATTCCCCGTAAGGCACGCCAAACCGATTACGAATTTCTCTTACTGTTTTTAAATTTGCCACCACGTTAAAAAAAAAAAGGAATTTCCTGAGTAGAAGACAAAGAAATTGTACCTTAATTTGGAAACTATAGAGGAAAAAATGATAAATAATAAATAGGAGAGGTAGTTTTAGCTGTTCCTGGACAGTAAGAGTTAAATGTGTTTCGAGCAACACTGGAATGCGCAGTGCTTTTTGCGTGTATACTCTGCACAAACCTGACTTTTTGACAAATCCTACAAACGTTTCATTTGTCCCTTGTGAGAAAAAGCTGATTGCAAAACAAAAAGAGAGAGAGAGAAGAAGAAAGAACAACAACAACAAAAAAACTTCACAAGGACTGTTCTGAGAGTGGGATAAAAACTCTTTGTAAAAAATAAAGCTCAAGCAAATAAACAACTTTAAGTAAAGTTTAAAAAAAACCAAAATGTTAACCTTCCTGAAAACTTGAAGTATTTGTTGATAAAGTACACGTCCGTTGACTTTTCTTTCCAAGTTACAGAGTTGTTCTTTGTCATTTTCCACCTCTTCCACTACTGGTAAATGCAGTTCTCCAGTTCCACTCTATTGTTGCTTGGGAATTTTCTTGGTTTATATTTACTTTTCAAAGGAAATTAGGAGAACTTTCCAAGAATTGTCCCCAATTCTAATTTATTGAACCATCTGCCAAATTAATTTTACTTATCAAGCTCCTTTGTTTATTCTTTTGAGATGCTACACCAAAAAGTGATCAGATTTATTATTTTTCTCAAAGAAACACAGATTGAGTTTTAACAGATGTTCAGATGTTTTAATTTTCAGAGTTGCAATTCCCACTTGGCTTTAATGAGTTCATTCAGTAATGCTGGCTTTTACTAGATACTATATGTTCTCACGCTTGGTTTTTAGCTTTAAACCACAAAAATGAAGCAAGTTTACTGTGGGAATGGAATTTTCACGTACGGGGCGGGGGAGGGGGGCGCGGTTCAGAGGAGGGAACATCCTTAGTTAGGGAGTGGGAAGTGACGAGGGATGATAAATGAGAAAACACTTCAAAAAATAAACTCTTCAGACTCTTAAAAACTGAGAACAAACTGAGGGTTGATGGGGGGTGGGAGGGAGGGGAGGGTGGGTGATGGGTATCGAAGAGGGGATCTTTTGGGATGAGCACTGAGTGTTTTATGGAAACCAATTTGACAATAAATTTCAGATATTAAAATAAAATAAAATAAAATAAAATAAAATAAAAGAAAAGAAAATAAACTCTTCACTCCAGACTTTAGCAACTCACCTCTTCTCAAATTGTACATCTTCTTTGATATGTGTAGCTACCTTTGATTATAAATCATGACATTTGTCTTTACTAGGAATCTGCCTGAGAAAATTTTAAATAAAAATGTAAAGTTTAATATTTGCAGATTCTATTCTTAGTTTAAATCAGACCAAACCTGATAGAATCTCGTTTAAAAGTTCAGATACAACGTTTGTAGTCTTCCTTCTGTTTTCTATGCCAGACTCTTCTTCATTCCTTTCCAGAATGAAAGGACTCAGCAATTATATCAGTTATAATTCTCATGTTTCAAGCACTTGGCACCAAATATATAGTCATTCATAAAAGTAGTAAGTATATTTAGACTTTTCCCAAGGGGATGTTGTGCTAAGGATCGTACTCTGATGAAACTGACTCCTGGGAACCAAACTGAAAATCCATGCTTGATATAATATGATATAGCATGGCAGAACAGGTGTAAAATATTGGAATTACCAATTGCTATAAATTGATAGTTCTAGGTTTCGACCTAATATACAGTGTCATCACCTAGGTAAGATCTCTATTTTAAGCCATTGCCAGATTGAAACTCATAGATGGATAGTGTTAGCGTAAAAACCACAATTGAAGGAACAAAGTAAATTTTTTCAAGAAATAAAAAGGGCAAGAAGACACTCCAGTCATTTTATACTCTCTTCACTCTGGCTCAGACATTACATTGTAGTCTTCATTGTCCCTTGCTCTTTGTTCTTTTCCCCCCACCCCGCAACCTTGCCCCACCAAAATATTGCACCTCGAAAGGTTGAATAAGCCACTTGCTTCTGAACTCCAAACTGTGGGGAAAACAACAACAAAAAGGTCTTTGGGAAGTCCCGTGGCAGGCTTCTTGCTGAGCATGGATTTGGCTTAAGACTCTCTCTCCCTTTCTCTTCCTGCCCCTCTCCCAACTCTCTCTAAAATAATAAAATAAAATAAAATAAAATAAATAAAATAAAATAAAATAAAATAAGGACTTTGGATGATAAAGGGCTACTAAAATTTCCAGTTATTCAAGATGATTCATGCTTAAGCAAAATATGAGTTTAAAGGTGCTACTTTTCCCATCTAAGTCTATTGTTTTAGATAGCTTGAGATGGCCAGGTGAGAGAGATTTTTAAAAACCTAAAATAAGGGCACCCGGGAGGCTCAGTCAGTTGAGTGGCTGACTCTTGGTTTCAGCTCAGGTCATGATCCCAGGGTCATGGGATTGAGCCCATGTCACATTCTGCAGTGAGCGTGGGGTTTGTTTGGAATTCTTTCTCTCCCTCTCCCTCTCCCCCGCTCATAGTCTCTTTCTCTCTCCCTCTCTAAAATAAAAATAAATAAATAAATAAATAAATAAATAAATAAATGTTAAAAAAAAAATAAAAGCCTAAGATAAAATATTATCAAAGTAAATTTCATTTGGATTATTCCAGGAATGAAAGGATGTTTGATTGATAGAAAACTTCAGAATATGAAAGAATACATCAGTGAGTCCAATGTAAAAATAATCTCAGTATAATATCAAAATATAGAGAATAAAATCCAGCAACCCTTCCTGACAAAACTCAGAAAGTCGCAAAGAGAAGGGTACTTTATGAACGTAATGTAGAACACCTATCGTACATCAATTGCCAAAATCATAATTGTCGTGAAAGCCAAGAAGCAGTCTCAGTAACATGAAGGAAATGACAACGATGAGTGTTGTCCCTGTGTGCTATTTGCTTTCAATCAACATCCCGGCGGGAAACAGATGACACACTCAAGCTTGGGTAGCAGGGTTAGAAAAACACCAAACGATTCCATAGCATCCTAAAGTAGCAAAGACAGGGAACTAAGACCTCTTACAGAGCCGAAGGGGCAAATGGAGGGACCCATAAACATAACTGGGATAGGTTGGCTATGTGGACAAGACTCCCAACAGGGCTGCTGTCCTTGGCCAGATGCAGCCACAGCCACTGCAAAGCAGGGAGAGAAATAAATGAAAAGGAATACTTTCCCCTTACTTTCTTCCCACTCTGAGTTCCTGCCAATGTCCTCCTTTGCTGAATCTAACTGGAAGTCAAAAGGCAACCAGGGTGCCTGGGTGGGTCGGTAGGTTAAGCCTCTGATTCGTGATTTCAGAGCTAAGGTCATGATCTCACAGTTTGTGGGGTCGAGCCCCATGTCAGCCTCAGCACAGACAGTGTGGAACCTGATTGAGATTCTCTCTCTCTCTTTCAATCTCTCTCTCTCTCTCTCTCTCTCCCCCCGCCCCTTCCCTGCACACACACGGTTATTCTCCCTCTGTATAAAGAAATAAACATTTCAAAAAGAAAAAAAAAAAGAGGCAAGGAAGCCCTAGTGAGGGAGCTTACAGGCCTGTGTCTATACGCACAGAGCAGGGTACAAAGAAGGGAGAAGTGAGAGAGATATGTGATACGGCACAAGTCACACAATAAGACATGAATCCAGATACAGATGAGAAATCTAGATGTAGGACCTGAGCTTTTAATTACCACATTTTCTGCTTCTCCTAATCTCAAAATCACATTTTAGAAGATCAAAAGCGAAAAAGGATTCCAATCCCCATGGCAGCAAAAATCATAAAATGCCTACATACATAAAATACCAAAACCATAACATATGTAGGAATAAACCTTAAAGAGGTATAGGAAACATTTACTTATGGGGCGTCTGGGTGGCTCAGTCGTTTAAGCTTCAGACTCTTGATTTAGGCTCTGGTCATGATCTCACGGTTTTGTGAGATCGAGCCCCACGTCGGGCTCTGTACTGACCGTGTGGAACCTGCTTGGGATTCTCCCTCTCCCTCTCTCTCTCTGCCCCTTACTGTGCCCCTTACTGCTTTTGCTTTGTCTCTCTCAAAATAAGTAAATAAACCTTAAAAAAAGTTACTTAAGAAATGTAAAATGCTACTTGAATAAACGGAAGGGATAAATGCTCCTAAATTGGAATATCATAAAGATGTCATTTCTTCCCAAAGCAATTTTAGATTTAACCCTATCCCAATTAAGTTCTTCACAGTATTTTTAAAATTGGAATGACCTTCAAAGCTGCTTTGAAAAAAAAAACTTGCAAAAAAAGTTAAGTTTTTTTCTAAAGATTATTGAACAGGATACTTCCCACTTGAATGGAAAACTTAATAACATACAATAACATTTCAACTATAAAATATACCTTTTTTTTAACCCATCAAATTAGCAGGATTCCCCTCCTCACCCTGTTTTGTTTGAAATATCCAGTACAGGGTAGGATGTGGTGAAAAGATCATTCTCACACTGTTGGGAGTATAAGTTGTTTCAAACTTCATGAGGTAATATGGATAGGAACCTCAAATATGTTCATACTCTTTGGTCCAGTAATTCAATTTTTAGTAATCTATTCTTACAAGGTGATTAGACTGCACAATGGTCTAGCTTAGACAAGTATCCATAGCATCATAGTAGTGCTTTAAAGTAAGCAACATAAATGCTCAACTATATGAAATGTGTTAAATTATAGAAAAGCATGTACTAAAATGGCACGTGGGCTCTAAGTGGATTTAAAAAAATATTGAATAGAATAGCGGTAAAGAACAAAACTTGAATAGAGTAAAAATACGAGAATACTAAAACAATAAAAGATATAAGAAGCATGTTTATATGTTTGTATATATGAGTTTTTTAGTAATATATTAATATACTATTATTTATTAATATAATTATGTTATATTATAATGTACTAATGATATTTAATTATTTATAAGGAATATATATATATATGCAAAACTCTATATGATTTGCATCCAAAAATTGTCTCTTTTCTAAGATCGCACAGGGAAACCACAGAAGGCAGGGGGAGATTCACCAAAATCTTAACGTATGGTTTTCCCTAGTGGTTAGTTTTGAATGATGTTAAATTTTCTTTTTTATATCTTCCTGCATTTTACAGATTTTCTGTGTTCAGGAATTACTTACATAATCAGAAGAAGGTGTGTGTGCACGTATGTGTGTGTGTTTTAGAAAATAGTTAATTTTTAAAGATTAAAGTAAATTGCTAAAATTAAAACCTATTCAGGGCTAAAGCATAGTGTGACCAGCCACTGCTGATGTCTAATACAATATATTTTTATAAGAAGCAGAAATTAAAGAAAAATTTTCTCCTTCCTAAAGCGAAGAAAAAATTCATGCCAGAAGAAAATTATGCAGGTGATAAAGTTTCAGTAGTTTTCTAAATCAAGTCAGTTCTTTCTTTTGACTATCACCTGGATAATGGCAGAGCAGAGTTATTTTTACCAAACAAACTTCTAGAAATGGAGGACTATGCTTCCCTGTAATTCTTTTTACAATAATTAACAAAGGATTCTTAACTGATTAAGAAATTGTTGTAATGAGTAGTACTATTCTTCTTACATGTGATCACTGGTATAAATAATAAAAACATATTTTCACAAAGCATACATTTTAAGACATGTGCTGATATTCCGTTCTATTGACCTATATGCCTGTTTTTGCGTGAGTGCCTTACCATTGTGGTTTCTACAGCTTGGAGATATAACTTGAAGTCTGGAATTGTGACGCCTCCAGCTTTACTTTTCTTTTTCAAAATTGCTTGGGCTGTTTGGGAGATTTTGTGGTTCCATACACATTTTAGGGCTCTTTGTTCTAGTTCTGTAAAAGTTGCCCTCTATATTTTAATAAGGATTGTATCAAGTAAGGATTGTTTTAAATGTGTAGATTGCTTTGGGTAATACAGACATTTTAACAGCATTTGTCCCTCCAAACCATGAGCAAGGAATGTCTTTCCATTTTTGTGTGTCTTCTTCAATTTCTTTCATCAGTGTTTTAAAGCTTTCAGAGTGCACGCCTTTTACTTCTTTGGTTAGGTTTATTCATAGGTATCTTATCATTCTCGGTGCAATTGTAAATGGGATTTTTTTTTTCCAGAAACTCACAACGCTGAGATCCAATCTGAGCTCATATCAAGAGTCAGACGCTTAACCAACTAAGTCACCCAGTTGCCCCAACGAGATTGTTTTCTTAATTTATCTTTCTGCTGCTTCATTAGTGGTGTATAGAAATGCAACAGATTTCTGTCCATTGATTTTGTATCCTGTGACTTTCCTGAACTTATTTACCAGTTCTACCAGGTTTTTGATGGGGTCTTAGGTTTTCTATATGTAATATCATGTCATCACCAAATAGCGAAAGCTTTCCTTCTACCTTACCACTTTAGATTCCTTTCATTTTCTGTTGTTGTTGTCTGATTGCTGTGGCTAGGAACTTGCACTACTATGTTGAATACAAGTGGTGAGAGTATACCTCCTTGTCTTTTCCCTGATCTTAGCTGGAAAGCTCTCAGTTTTTCCCCATTAAGGATGATGTTAGCTGTGGGTTTTCATAGATGGTCTTTATTACGTTCAGATAGGATCCCTATGAATCTATTGCCTCGCAGCTTCAAATTTACCCTTTTTGCCTGCTTTGTGAAAATTAAACCAGGCCCTTTAAATATTTTTCCTTTGCCTTTGGGCACAATGTTAAGCTTTGTCAGTAGAGGGTGCTGAAGAGACACTGCAGGAGAAAAGGGCTTTACTGCCTCTCTCTGTGGCTTCTCCAGCAGCTGGCTCCTGCAACTCATGATTACCAGCAGCTTCTCTTGGCACCTGTCCCTCCCCCATAGGCAATTTGTAGCAGAGCCTCCTGTTAGACACTTCTCCATGAACAGCTTTCCTGGTATTCTAGAGAGTAGATTTCTGGTAAGTTCTGCCAATGCGCTCCCACAGCCAAGTTCTCTTCCATTCTATGTGCCACATCCAGCCCTTTCTAATAAGGTTTGGATGAGGGGAGGGGAAGACCTTCTTCCTTGGGTGTTCTAATTAGGTTATCTAATGCCCATAAAAGCTCTCAGTAATAGATTATTGTCCCTATGTTACAAATGAGGAGACTGAGGCATTGTATAAGATTACATAGACATGAATGGATGAAATCAGAATTTAATACAAGCACTTTGGCTTCAGTGCATGTACTTGCAACCATTATGCTACAGCAACTTCTAAAATATTGAGTATATACACACAGATACATAAAAAAGACACTGGAAGGAAAAGCTGGTACATGAATATGGTGCCTCTCTTGAGGTGGTGAAAATTACAGATGTCTTATTTTGCTCTTGTACAATTTCTGATCTCCTTCAATATGCAAATATTAATTTTATAATCAGAAACATACACATATTTGAGTTAAGAAAGACATCGTGAGGAATTCTGTCTGGACCAAAAATATTTCAGTCTTTACATGAAGCCATGCTACCAATACAAGAAAGTGCAGACTCTGAAACTATTCTGGTAACCAAAGCCACCCTTCATTTCTACAGCCTTTACTTCAACCCCTTTCCTGATGCACAGGTAAATGTGCATCACTAAAAACAGAATTCCAAATTTGCATAAGATCTGTGCTTACAACCCATTCAGCATGGAGGCAAGAGTAACTATAGCTAAAGTTTAATTTGCATAATTACAATACCATTCAAATAAAAAACATTCATTATGGTAATGCCTGGCCTGGCTCCAGTGTGTATCATTCCCCAGACTATACAGCTAATATTATTAACAGTGCAGAACAAATTTATAATAAGTTTCAGGAAGCTAAACTATAAACATTATTTCCCAATTTTATATTATGTAAAGTTATTTCTCATTTCTTAGGGAAGACTTTTAAAAATCTACCTATCCTGAATTCTTTATATCACATTTGATAACTTGCTGTCTACTTTCCATTGACTATATTGCACTATGTGACATTTTCCCATTTTATTCCTCAAATACAATTCCTTCATGAGATGTTTGCCCATCTAAGAGAATCAGTGTCCTAACTTGCCTGATATTATTACCTGCAGAAGTTTCAGTGTCAACAGCACAACAATTACTCTTTTTTTTATAAGAAAAAAAAGGTCATCTACATTTTTTCCTATATAGTTCTACATACATCCTGGCAACATAGTTGGAATAATTACTTCTAAGTTGAAAGCAAAACATAAGAGGACATTGTAAAGAAATTTGTAATAACTTAAGAGAACTTCAGATCAAAGTTCATTACCTTCATTACTGGGAATCATTAAGCTTGTTTATTAGCTATGCAAAAAATGGATTTTAGCTTTTTCTACTATAATTTAGAATACCATCGCATAGATTATGAAGCTTTTGAGAATCTAATACAATCAAAGGGGATCTTGATTATTCATTCTTTACTACTAATCTTTTGTTTGTTCTTTCATTATACACTCAATTATTCAATCAACAAATATATATTGAGTTGCAAATAGTACCTGGGGAAGAGTATTCAGCTATTGAATACATATTAGATGGTTAATATACACATAATTTACAGAAAACAAACATAAAGACAATATAATAGGATATTTATACTAGTATCTCTATGCCAAAAATCTATTTAAATAGCTTACTTATCTGTGACTTAAAAACAGGCTTATCTTTTGCCTCATCCATATTTCTCTTTTTCATTGCCTACATTCTGCTTTTGTGTCTGCCTCCATGGGTATTGTCTTTCATGACCTGAGCTAGAAAAGTTTTCATATGTAAATATCTTACTACAATTTGCAGAAAATTGTACTCACTGTACCCTACTCACTGTATCTGCAATTACTTATTTTAACTCTATTTTAAAATTGTATTAATACAGAGGTTCTACTTTCTCTGATACACTCTGCTAAATGACTGTATTAGATTCTTATTACCTATAAAATTTTTGTTTTTTAATTGAAGTAATTGTTTCTATTATGGGTGTTCATGTATCTTGCTTGTCTTCTGGGTCATTCCTTTTTCTAAGGATCTGAGTAGTATATTCCTTTTTTTTTTTTTTTTTTTTTTTTTTTTTTTTTTTTTTTTTTTTTACTTGGAAGAGTAACTTCTAGATTGATTCTGTATCATAAGGGATTTCCCAATGCTCATATATATGAGTGTCATGATACTTTCTGTGGTAGAATAAAGGTGGCTACCATTTGCACCTTCAGCAGATCTCTTGGAATATTTTCTCTGTAAGCACTGGTCAGTCAGGTAAGAAGCCTAACTACCCTGAGACTATCATCCTGGAGATGACACTTACAGATGGTCTGGTCAACTGGCACAGTTGAACTCAGCCTTCCAGTCACCTCTGCCAAGGGGACAGATAGCAAATGCAGCTACCTGAGATCCCCTACTCAGTCTCCTCATTGGCTGAATATCACCACGTGACTTCCATTCATGCTATGTGCACCAGAATAGAATGATCACCTAGACCTGCCTGAAATCCAACCTGCAAAATCATGAAATATTAGAAAGTGGTTAGAAAATAAGTAAGTTTGGGGGTAGTTTGTTATGCAGCAATTGGTAACTAGAACTTTCATCCCTGCTTGTAGAAGTTTGGCGGTTTTATTCCTTAAGCATTTCACACCCATTTTTGGGTCAACAACATTAATATGGTAGAGATTACGAAAATTAGGCTTTCTACAGAATGAATTGGGGTGCAGAAACCGGCAAAATTGTCCGGTTAGCCATTGTATTGTGTGAATTTACAGTTTCAGTTCAACTAGAAAACATCTCCGGGCAGAAGAAAGAGATTCTTCATAGAGTGAAGGATTAAGGTGCTACCATTGCTCGGCTTTATGTATAGAAAATAAAACACTGAAACTTTTATCCAGGCTCAGGGCAGGAGAGATGAAGGAGCATTACAGAGGCAGAAAAGTTCAACGTACATTAAGCAATTTATGTATGCATCAGATAATGAAAATTTCTGATTTCTTCAAGCCCTTTGTTTTGTGTGATTTTTTCCTAAGTAAGCGACGTGTTTCTTCCTCCTGCCATCATCACTATTTCATACTTCTTATGTGAGATAAGATCTTGTCTCCTATGCTGAAGATAAGAAGTGCAGAGTTTACTGGAACACAAGCTATTATCTCTATCCAAATTTGAAAGATGAGCTCATTAGAATCCTTATGGAAGAATTCAGCTCATTGCTAAGATCACTGTTTTTCAGAGTAGTGATTCCCAAACCAGACCATGCATCAGAATCACCTAGGGAGTTTTTCCAAATACTTTTTCTCCCCAAAATTCTGATGTGGCATTGGAGTATATGGATGTATGTTTGGACAAGACTTGGTCAGTCAGGAAACTAAACTGTCAGTAAGTAAACAAAACAAACATGAAAACAAAATTTAAAAAAAGAGGGAAAAGGAACTCAAACTGACTCAAGTAAGAAAGAGGAATTTAAACATTAGTCTATTATTTTACATGTTTCTATTGGGGTATACTTGCTACTCGTAAATAACACGAGTAGTTCCCATTCTTATATTTTGGTTGTAGGACTTTTCTATTGACTTCCTCCTTTGAATGATGAGAATTTAGTTTACTTACCAATTTCTGTCCTCTGTATGCCACCACCCACCCAAGTTCTCTCCCTCTCCTACTTTCCAATGCAGTTCAATATTCAGGGTTATTTTTCTATAGCTACTCAACTGCCATTCATACACGAGCTATGTGAACATTCATTTTTTATTTACACACAAACTCTCTTGTAGAAGTGTTCGTTTTCTCTCAGTTTGTTCAAGTATATGAAGTCTTCAGTAAAGTTTCCTTTTTTTTCCCCATGTGGACTGTCTGTCTTCTCCTAAGAAGGATACAGGCGTCTCCTGGGGCGTCCCGTTGCCTCTTCCAGCCAATCTCCAGCTCTCTGGCTCACACGTCTTGCTCTCCCATGATTTATTTCTTTATTCTGGTAAATGGAAGATAGTATCTTGAGATGTTGCACGCTCGAAAAAATATTGTCGGGTACCCTTAGTTGTGATCTACTGGCAAGTTTAGAATTGTAAATTACAAATCTCATTCTCTTGGAATTCTAAGGCAAATCCCCTTTGGCTTCTATCTCCCAATACCATCATTGCTTAAGTTCAGTGCCATTCTGCTCCTTGAACTTTTATATGAAAGCTCTTTAGGAGCTTGTAGGCTCTTATCTTTTCTCCCAAATGTCTGAAATTTCATAATTATGTGTCGCATCTTGATCCATTTGTTGTCAGAGGATGTTATAATCTGAAAACTCATGACCTTTAGTTCTGGGAAATTTTCTTGAATTATTTATTTAGTGATTTTCTTCCATCTGTTTCTTTTGTTCTCTGTTTGCATTTCTGATTACTGAAAATCTGGACTTCCCAGCTTCTTATTTTTTTATCTTTTCTCTATTATTTTTCACTTTATGTCTTGTGCTTTATCTCCTGGCAGATTTCAATTTAATAATTTAAAATTGCTAATGCAGTTTTTTTTTTATTTCTACCGTTGGTTTTTATATTTCCAAAACTTTTTTATTTTCTCTTTTTTTAAATCATGTTATTTTTTTATGAATGAAATCTTTTCTTTTTTCCTCTACCTTTAAGTACCTTTAATGGGTTTTTTTGTCTTTTTTTTTTTTTTTTTTTTTTTTTTTTTTTTTTTTTTTTTTTACATTTTCCTCTCCTTGCATATGTCTTCCAGGTTCCTTCTTATTCTATGTTTAGGGGTCTCTCTTTCATGTTCAAGGCTTTCAGATGTTTATATTAGCAGACTCTCCAGTGCTAGATGGTATTACCGATAACCAAACTCCTATTTTCCCTCCCTTTCAGTGTAAATAGCTCCCAATGGCAGCTGCGAACAATTTATCCCATCCTTGTATACTTCTCTTCCCTTGAGTATGGGTTGACCAATGGAGTGCCTCAGAAGTGATGCCAGTTCTAGGCATAGGCCTTAGGTGGCCGGCAACTTCCATTTTGACTCTCGTGAAATGCTCTGACCACCATATAAATAAGTCCAGCCTAGCCTATTGAATAATAAAAGACCTCATGAAGGAAAACCAAGATGATTCCAACCAACAGCTGATACCAACTGTCAAACATGGGAAAAAGGCCATATCGTGGCTGTTTTAGCCTCTGCTAAGTTCTTGGTCAAATGCAGCTACTTCAGTGAATCTGGTCTACACTGTAGAAAAGAATCACCCTAATGAGCCCAGCCAACCTTTAGAATCATGAAAAATAATACATCAATACATATTGTGTCAGGTCACTAAGCTCTGGGGTAATAGATAATTGATAGAAAGGGTATTACGTATCTCTATGACATTAGGCTTAGCCATGTGATATACTTTAACCAATGAAATGTTAGCAGGAGTGATGTCTGTTACTCCTGAGCTTTATGGGTCATTGCACAGTTTGCTATGCTCTTTGTAATCTGCAAAAAATCAGCAATATTTCAGCTAGAGGTTATTCCCCAGTAGACTATGTCTCAAATGAAAGCTGAATTTGAGCAGAGCACTGCATTGTTATAAACCATTGCAATTTGGAGATCATCTGTTACTCCAGCACAACTTAGCATTTCTTGCATGATACAGACTCTAAATAGCTAATGGGGAACTTGTGCGTGTGACAAATGTGGGGCCCACCACAGACAATCTAGCAGGTGTTCCCAGCTCCTTCAGAACAGAAGGTCTAATTTTCTTAGCTGCTCAAAGTGCCTCCAGTTGACCGTCTTCAGCTGGAAATTGCCCTCTTTGGAAATTGCCCCCAGGTGAAAAAATTTTCCTCACCAAAGTGATGCGTCCTTCTTGGGGGCAACCTGCATCCAATGATTGGCCAGTATGAAGGCATAAAAGCCCATTCCCTGTGTGGTAATGCAGGGCAACTCTGAAGGACCATACCTGCTCCAGATCTCCCATGGCATCAGTTTGAGATGTGGTCATAGCCCAACTACCTCCCTCCAATCCGGCTTCTTCCCTTCTCTCCCTTTCGTAGGTGTGGTTTCCATGAGTACTCCCTAGTTAACCTCCTGTAAGCTAATTTCTATTTCAGAGTCTATTTCCTGGGGAACCTAACCTATAATTGTTTTTATTTTTATTATTAAAAAAATAAATTTAGGGAGCATCTAATATCAATATCTTTAGGAATTTAATCTTAGCTTGATTGGATTCCTCAATAAAGAATATTCCAATTCCATGCTTAAGGGTATAGGTCAGGTTGTTATTGCTCTGGGAATTGAATTGAAGAGGGGACTGTTGGGCATTAACAATTACCTTCTCACCCTCACTTCAACATCCCTATTTTTTCAGTACAGTTAACACTAGCTCTCAACTGCCCCATTTTCTCCAGGGCAGAGGCCTTTGGTTTTACTCGTCACAAAAAATAACGCGCCCCCTCCTCCCCCGTCTGTTGTCATGATGGAAAAGACACAAAGGCCCAGGTGTGGAATGGGATAGGGAATCTGGGAGCTACTTCAGCTTAAAGATACTTCCAGCCAGTCTACTATTTTTGCATTACCTTTACTCTCATTTCCAGAAGCACCTGGCACCATCAATTCCCAACTCTGCAATGCACATCAAGTGGTTCTGTGGCTTTCCATTTCTTTCCAACATTACGAATTTGTTACTGTGGACTCTTCTCGCAATATTTTTACCCTTGTGTATTTCTGACTACTTTTTATATGGTCATCTCCACTTTTTCTCATGTAAGCGGGGCTCAGTAGCAGAGGGAAATGTGTATATTTTGCTATCAACCAACTTTAATTAGAAGGTTCATGTATTGATTCTTCTATATATGCATTTGAGTTATTGGACCATTTTCCCCCTAACAGTTTCTAAGCAGATCTTTATAAGAATTACATTTAAATTCTAGATTAATGTAAGAGAACTGACATGCTTCTCAGTCTTCTTTAACAACAAAACATACTTCTCCATTTATTTGTGTCTTTTTTTTGTGTGCATCAAGTAATATTGTCTTTTTAGTGTATGTCCCATGTTTTAAGAAGTTTCTTCTTAGTTTTTTTATTCTATTGGTTTTATAAATGGAATATTTTCTTCCATAATATTTACTAACTGTATTTGCTTATTAATAGGGAAAAGGTTGAATTAATAATATTAATTTTGTAATTCATTTTTTGATATATTAATTTTGATAATGTTGATTTTGTAATTAATTATTGATGATGATTTGTTGAGTAATTGGAATGTTTTCGTTAGAGAAATGGCAGAACTTCCCATCTCAGGGACAATATAGGTGACATCTAAGAGATGACAGACAGTTATAGAGGTCACATTAGAAGCTTCACTACATGCCTCCATTTCTAACACTTAATCTAAGATACTAGAACTCCATCACAGGATTGCACTGTGGTTCCTTGATTTTTATTGACTCTAGAGACTATGGCTGGGGTTAGATCTTTCCAGGGCATCTTACTATAGCTCAGGTGGAATCTTAGGAGTACCTAATATTTCCACAAAATTAAAAAAAATGCTTCCTCCTCCGAGCCTACCTGTGAATGCCTTGTAACTCTCAGATATAAGCCAACTGGGGCAACCAGTGATAAGAAGAAAATTGTAGTAGATTGTTTCTGAAGATGGTCACAAACATCCCTCCCAAATGACCCGATGTCATGTGACTCTCATTCTTCTCCAATAAAGAGGTTGAGTCTCTTCCTCTTGTCTCCTGATGCCTAGGCCATACTGGTGGTTAAAAATTTTGAAGACATCCCTGGTTAGGCTCCTATTCAACCTCAATCAGTTGCTGATTCTGGATCATTGTGTTACATAATCTTCCTTTACTGAAAGGAAATGGAGCCATTGTGAATGGTTCATGAAAGCATCCTTTCTGGTAGCTACCCAGGTAAGAAATAGCATTATTGTTACTGAAGGATTTTTGTAGATCAACTTTTAAAAACATCATTGTAATTTTGAAAAACGTTTATTACCCCAAAGACATCTTGGTGCTTTCAACTCAAGACTAGCTAGTATATTGTGTGACTGGCTTCCCACCTCTCATTACTCATAGTAGATCTGAATTCAAAGTAAATTGGTATATGACCGTTTATAAACAAAATAGAACCAAATCATATTCTGTTTCGTTAGCAACTGAAAAATCTTTTGCATTTGATTTTATCAGTTTCACTGTGTTTACCATGGTAAAAGCTGAAGCAGTTGTTGTAAGATTATTTTTGTGCAATAGGAAAAGTATTTTAATGTGTTGTAATTGCAGAGTCCTCTTAGTAGTTGTTAAAAAAATTCAAAAATGATAACATTGTAATCCCCGGTTCTACATTAAGGGCCATATTCATCCCAAGATACTAATGCATACAGTAGAATAGTAATAATAGGTACTTGAAAATGTGTACTCAGGGAAGAATATAACCTTTTAAAATTACTTACAAATGGAAATCCATGCACTAGGAGTGCCAAAACACATTTCATCACAACTAAAGCTAATTTTCTATTCTTGCAAATACAATTATAAAAATATACAGTGAATTCCAAATAGTAAACTTAAGATAAAGTTTTCTAATTTCAAGTTCACATAATAATATGGATGATGTTTTATAAACTTTCTCTAATACAGTAGTTTGCAAACTTTCCAACAGAGGTGGAGTTTTTCCTCAAATAATAACTTATCCAGAAGACCAAGTGATACAAAACAGATTAAAAATAAGTCTTCTCAGGGCACCTAGGTGGCTATTCAGTTAAGCATCGGACTGTTGAGTTTGGCTCAGGTCATGATCTCACAGTTGGTGGGATTCAGCCCTACGTTGGGCTCTGTGCTGACAGCACGGAGCCTGCTTGGGATTCTCCCTCTCCCACTGCCCCTCCCCCACTTTCTTTCTTCTGTCTCTTTCTCTCTCTCTCTCAAAATAATAAATTAAAATTAAAAAAAAAAGTCTTCTCTAGTTACAGGACTCAGAGGTCTGCCCAACAGACTCTCCTACTCCCAAATTCATTGATTGTTTTTTTTTGGACAGGTCTATGAGGCACTTCTTAGAAATTACTTATGCTTTTGAGACACTTAAAACCACTGATATCTCATATATTAAATTTTTAAAATATATAAAAATTATTTGATAATTTTGAAAGTAGGGGACCCCCAAGTACTGTAACAAAGACATGACAGTTTATTCTCTCACCAAATATAACCATCTAAACAAGTAGACAAAAATAGGTATGAAAACCTCACAGAGGCAACAGGGACCCGGGTCTTCTATCTTACTGCTCTGTTGTCCTCGGGTCGGGCTTTTATCCTCAACGTCACTGCATGGTCCAAGATGGCTGCTAGATAGTCAACCATCTTACTTTATTCCAACAATAGAAAGGAAGAGGAGATAAAGGACAAAAAAAAAAAAAAAAAGTACACTCTAGCTAGCTATCGTCCTTTTAAGAAGCTTTGCACAAATTCCTCCCAGTAATTTCTACTTATAGATCCTTTGTCAGAATTTACATGCCTGGTTATCCATACCTACAATTACTTTTCCACAAGTAAACCCTGGAATTTGATTTTACCTAACTTACAAGCTATTACGTTATCCTATTTCATGGATACTGACAGAAGACAACAGACGATTGGGTCTTTATTAATCGTTATGCAGCATATGTTGTCCCCCTAGGTCCTCTGGGAATGATGTCATGGCCTTGACAACAGCCTGCACGTGCGATTGGTTGCATTACAGGAGAAGAACACTGAGTTTTGGGAAACACAACATCTTACAGCAAGTAGAAAGCAAGCCTACTCTTGGTTCTGCCTGCTGCAAAAACAACCTTGAGAAATGGTCTGGGTCAAGAGTAGTCAGGACCTTGCATCCTTGACATACCCAATGAGAAAATGCAGGAATGCTCAGGGTCCATGCCTCTCCCAACATACATTACCCCCCTGAAAAAATACAAGATTCCTTCACTAAGGAAGAAGGGAAGAATAAAATTTTACATAAAATGAGTAGTCTCTGTCACGTGTTACTATATTCTTGTGAGATTCCTACTTTATATAATGATTTTATTTTAATGAAACTTTAAATAATCCAATATGTTCTAAGGTATTTAAAAAGATATTTTATTATAATCTAGCATTCTGGCTACATTGCAACTGGAACTTGTACACTTAGGGTAAATATGTAGAATATACTTCCCTAAAAACCCTTCTTCAACTCATGAGGTCTTTGATTTGGAATAAGAGCACGAAACTTTTGGTGAATTTGTTTTTCATTTGTTTGTGGGAAGGGAGTGTTGCGATGATGTCTTCGAGGTGAGCAGAGGAGAGATGAGCATCATGGAGAAAATGGCATCTTTTCATGCACCCAGGCCCACTAATTGGTTTGGTTTCCATACCCTTCAAGTTATCCCTACTGACTACCTATTGTTTATTTATTTATGCCATCTGTTTCCTACTGGAACCATGACTGATGTATTTGTCAAACATATTTCAGTTTCAGGGTCTTTTCTTTGACTGGTCTCTCAGCCTGGATATCTGCAATATTTGTTTCCTTAAATTATTCAGGTCTCTGCTCAATGTTATTTCAGCCCAAATGTCTTCCAGACCACACTATCAAAACAGAAAACTCATGCACCTCTGCCATTCCTTTCTTCCCATCCTGATTTATTTTTCTTCACTGCATTTATTACCACCTGAGATTTAAAAAAAAATCTATCTCCCCACATGAGGATGACCATGTCTCAAAATGCCTGTGTCTGTGATTTTTTCAGGTTCAGTGCTGAAGGTCCTACATCTAGAGAATCCCCTCAGTCCTCAGCCAAAAGAAACTTGCTTCTACTACCCCACGGTAGTATACAAGCTCTATGAGAGCAAAACTTTAATTTTTTCACTGTTGTGTATCCTCAGCACTTAGAACAGTGCCTAGTACTCAATAGTAACATAATAAATATTAGCTGAATGAATGAATGAATGAATGAATGAAAAGGTGTGCAAGATCACATGGAAAGTGTAGTGGGACACAATCCCCAATAAAAGGGAGATTAGAAAGGACCTTAGAAGTCAGTGTAATCCTCATGTTGTGTAAAGGGACACAAAAATTAGTGGCTATATCAACTTTCCGACAGAAAAACAGCCTATGCCAGCTAGTTTCATAAAAGGAATTTAGCATGAGCAATGACCTACAAATGTATTGGAAAGACAGAAAAAACAAAGAAGGGCTGATGAGCCCTCCCAGATGTTAGCTACAGCAGAAAGCCCATAGTGTCCTTAGTGAGGGATTAAGAGACAAAGGGATGATGCAGATACACCAGAGCTCAAAAGCAGGGTGAATGGGGGCCCATGGATAAATCCAGAGGAAACAGACATCTCCAAGGAACAAGGTATTGCTAGAGGCTGCCCAAAGCAAAGAGAAAGAGGTCAGAAATGGTTTCTCCCTTTTTTTTCTGTCCTTTTGTGGAATTGAGCTGGAAGTCAGTTGGTCAAAGAGCTTGAAAAATGTTGTTTTCTGAGCTAGGTAAGAAATGCATCTTTTGTGGTTCCATACTAATTTTAGGATTGTGTGTTCTTATTTTTTTTAATAATTATTTTTATTTATCTTGTTTTTCTGTTAATATCTTTCCATTTATTTATGTCTTCCCCAATTTCTTTCATCAATGTCTTACAGTTTTCAGCGTTCAGGTTTTTCATCTCCTTGGTTAAATTTATTCCTAAGTGTTTTATTCTGTTTATGCAATTGCAAATAGGATTGTTTTCTTAATTTCTCTTTCCAATACTTTATGAATGTATAGAAATACAACTGAGCTTTATACATGGAGTTTGTATCTTGCAACTTTCCACAATTCACTTATTAATTTTAACTGTTGTTTTTGCTTTTGTTTTGTTTTTTTGTTGAAGTCTTTAGGGTTTTCTAGATATATGTCACCTTCAAATAGTGACAGTTTTACTTCTTCCTTCTTGATTTGGATGGCTTTTATATATTTTTCTTGTCTAATTGGTCTGGCTAGACTGCACTGAATAAAAATGGTAGGAGTGGGCATCCTTGTCTTATTTCTGATTTCAGTTCAGCTTTTCACCATTGAGTATGATGTAAGCTTTAAGCTTGTTACAGCCTTTTGATGTTGAGGTACGTTCCTTCTACACCCACTGTCTTGAAAGTTTTCATCATAAATAAGTGTTGATGCTTTTCCTGCATATATTGAGTTGAGTATACGATTTTTATCCTGTATTTTGTTAAAGTGGGGTAGCACACTGACTGATTTGCATATGTTGAGCCATCCTTGCATCCTTAGAATAAATTCCATGTGGAGCGCCTGGTTGGCTCAGTCGGTTGAGCGTCTGACTTCGGCTCAGGTCATGATCTCGCAGTTCTTGAGTTCGAGCCCCATGTCGGGCTCTGTGCTGACAGCTGGAGCCTGTTTCAGATTCTGTGTCTCCCTCTCTCTCTGCCCCTCCCCTGTTCACGTTCTGTCTCTGTCTCAAGAATAAATAAACATTAAAAAAAAAATTAAAAAAAAAAGAATAAATTCCATTCTTCAAGGTGTGTGATCCTTTTAGTGTATTGTTGAATTTGGTTTCATAATTTTGGTTTGGATTTTATGAGGAATCTTGCATTTGTGTTCATCAGGGATATTGGCCTGTAATTTTCTTTTCTTGAGGTGTCCTTTTCTGGTTTTGGTATCAGAGTAATGCTGGCCTCCTAAAATATTTGGAAGTGTTCCCTCTTCAATTTTTTGGGGAGTGTTTGAGAAAGATTGGTATTCATTCTTTAAATGTTTGGTAGAACCCACCAGTGAAGCCATCTGGTCCTGGACTTTTGTTTTTTGGGGACGTTTTTTAATTACTGATGTAATCTTGTTACTAGTAATCAGTCTGTTCAGATTTTCTATTTCTTCATGATTCATTTCTCTTGAAAAAAAACCAAACAGTAAGATGTCTCCTCTCTTTGTGTCCTTTTGAGCCACACTAACCACTTCGTTTACTACATATTTAGGACTAAATGACCCACAAAGGCACACTGTGGTCACGGGGTGCTATTTGTAGCAATTGCTTTGTTTTTGACCTACTCTTGCACTGCTCCAGTTTCTTCCCCACTCCAGTTTCTGTCTTTATCCTGATACCCAAACACTTTTCCTGTTTGTTCATTACCCTGTTTCTGCCTTTGGAGTTGACCTTTGTACTTGCTTTCCCAGGCTTGAGTCAGTCACGCCTTTGTCTCCTTCCACTTGAGAGTGCTTTGATGTGCTGACTGTACCCTAATCTTGCTGTAATCATCACTGCAATTTTTGTACTGCACCCTTGTGTATGGAGAGAAGGAGAGGTGGGCAAAACTCATTCAATGTAATTAGATTCTATTTGAAAAGCAACTATAGAATTAGAAAAATATCCGGAGCAAATCGTTGAAGCAAAGTCCACAAAAATAGAAGGATGATGGTGTTGAAACAATCTTTGGGAATCATGTTTAATAAGTTAGGCGAGTTTCATGGACTTATAAAAGGCCAGACCACTTTCTTCAAGGTGGGACGAGTCTAAAGGGCCACCTTAGTTCAGATCACCTGTAGGATCTGCTTTGTTGCAAAGCTTTAACATTCAACACCTCCCTTTGCCCACTCCTATTACTTTCATGATCCCCTCACCTAAGTGTTGATCCCCATGGCATCCCCCCAGTACACTTTACACTTCCCAGGGAATCCAATGATGACAAAATGTACAAAGTTAAATTTTACTTCAATAAGTAGCTAAAACCGAAAAGTCAAAATCTCACAAAGTACAATCATTTTGATATGGCAAGAGCTTGGTTTTGTCTAAAGGTTTTGGAGACACCTATCTCTAGACAGAAAATCAGTGGTAAACATTTTCAAGATTTTTTATAGGAAGATTGACATGATTAGCAGAGGAGAATTGCCTAAAATCCAAGAGAAGAGAAAACTTCAGGAAGAAGACATTCTCTGCAAATATTTGTTGGATCTGAACTAGGTCAAGTCAGGCCATCTAGTGCAGAAGTTGCTTGGATAAAAATGGCTGTTGGGACACCTGGATGGCTTAGTTAGTTGAGTGTCTGACTCTTGATTTGGGCTCAGGTCTTGATCCCAGAGTCATGGGATCAAGTCCTGCACTGGGCTCCATGCTGAAATGGAGCCTTCTTAAGATTTTCTCTCTCAATCTCTCTCTCTCTCTCTCTCTCTCTCTCTCTCTCTCTCAATTTCTCTATCTATGCTTCTCCCTCTTGCTCTCTCTCTCGCTCTCTAAAATGAAAAAAAAAATGGCTATAAAAAAAAAGTGTAATTTTGGTGGGCGGGTCCGAGTTGGGTGTTTTCTATGATCACATATGACTCTGCAGACATGTTGGACCTGGGAGATAAACACCATATCAAAATGTGGTGAAAAAAAAGGCAAGAAGATATCCAGAAAAGAAAGCCAAAAATAAATCAAACTGGGGGAAGCTCAGCAATAAGAAACTGTGGCCAATTCCCCTAGTTTCTCTGTTTTCACTGAGGGGAAAGGAAATGTCCCAGAATTTGATTTTGGAGGTGCATTTGCCCAGGTCACACTGTGTGTGTGCACAGAGTGATCCAACTAGGGCTCACAATGGGTATTCACCTAATGTCCAAACGTACAATCACCACCCACACCAGGTCGTCTGCAGCATGCAGTGTTGTTGGGGCTGATCATGGCCGTGTGGGGTAGGGAGGTGACTGGGAGAGAGTCGGTTGCAGCACTGGTGGTAGCAGGAAAGTGTCGACAGCAGGGTCCTTGTAAATAGCGTGTGTAGGTATTAGGAGCTATGTCAATGGGGTCCCTGAACAGTTCTGATGTACATATCACCCCCATGGTTGAAGTCAATCCATTGTGGTGGGCCCGCTGCTTCCCCTCTTTGCCTCAGACTCTAAGTCTGGATGAATTTCACCTCACGCTAAATATTATAGTAAGTATTATTCATGTAAGCTCAGTTTCACAGGTTATCATCCACGTTATATGTAACATAACTCATAATCGCAAGAGAAAAGAGAAAAGCCTCAAAATTGAATTGCTGTCAATTATAAACAAGCCCATACTTTCCCTGTAAACTGGAGCAAGTTTCTCAATAACTGAACATAAAGACCATGGCATATATCGCAGCGATAAAGAGCCAAAACTCAGACACTGTTATGATGAGGCAAAGCCCTCCAAAGTAGAAACTCAAATATTTACCTGAAATGATATTACTGATATGTTAGTGAGCAGTGTGTGTTATGTTAGTGTGTTTTCGTCAAATTTTTCACCTTCCCCTTTTCAATTTTGCAATAACGTTACTGAACTAAGATTACGAAGAACCCACCGAGTTTCTTCATCTCATGCATTTTTTTTTAGAAAATATAATCACTATGCTCATTAAATGTGTACTTCTCTTGCAAAAAAAGATAAGAGCTTTCAAAGGTGAATTATTTAGTCTATGGATAATTTGAATCCCTCACTTTTGTGTACCTAATGCCTCACTTAACCCCTTATCATGTATTAATTTGATAGGTGGCTGCTGGCCGAATAACTGTGTTTTTAAAGGGAATGTCACAGGGAGCCTGGGTGGCTCAGTCATTTGGGCGTCTGACTTCGGCTCAGGTCATGATCTCACGGTTCATGGGTTCAAGTCCCGCGTTGGGCTCTATGCTGACTGCTCCGAGCCTGGAGCCTGCTTCAGATTCTGTGTCTCCCTCTCTGTCCCTCTCCTGCTTGCTCTCTCTCTCTCTCTCTCTCTCTCTCAAAAATCAATAAAAACATTTAAAAAATAAAAAATAAATAAAAGGAATGTCACAGAAAGAAACACATCTCAAACACATTGCTGTTATTGCTATTATCTATTTGCTTAGAAAATATAGATTCCATAAAATCTGCAAATGTTGCAACCTGTAACAAAATGCAAATAACCTTAGATTCTACTGAAAGAGAGAAAGAAACTACAAATTCCATTTGGATTGACTTTGGGTTTTCTAGTATTCTTGATTTCCACAAATTGAAGTATATAATTAAATAATTTTTCGTATCAGCTAGGAAAAGCTACGGGAATTTTGAGAAAATAAAAAGGTAGTGGTGAGAGAGCACCAGTTTATTACAACCTATTACAAAGTATAATAATTAAAAGGATGTGATATTGATGCAACAAATGGGACAAATGGGGCATGATCCAGGAACAGGCACTGTCATATGTGACTCTAAAATACAACAACACAAGTGTTGAGGCACTGACTGGCTCAGTCAGTTAGTAGATTGACTTTTTATTTTTTAAGTTTACTTATAGTTTTGAGAGAGAGTGTGAGTGAGCACACAAAAGTACGACGGGGGGTGAGGGTGGGGGTTACAGGAGCGGGGGACCATCAGTGAAGGATTGAGAGAGGGAATCCCAAGCAGGCCCCCTGCTATCAGTGTGGAGCACCAAGCAGGGGCTCGATCTCATGAGATCTCACAGCGATATCATAACCTGAGCAGAAAAAAGTCAGTCGCTTAACCAACTGAGCCACCCAGGTGTCCCAAGCATACGACTCTTAAACTCAGAGTAGCAAGTTCAAGCCCCACATTGGACACAGAGGCTACTTTTAAAAAATGTTAGAAAATAACAGAAGTGTTAGTGATGTCAATTGGGTCATTTCTGTGGTCGTGAAGCTTTGATGAAGTCCCAAATTTCAGGCCCCAAAGGCTATTTGCTCCACATATTCTAGTATATGTGCTGCCGAAGCGAGCACTGCTCCACATATTCTAAACAGAGAAATTGTTTAGACACATTGTCACTGCACTTAACTAAAAAACACAACATGGATCCTGATGCCCTTTCAGGCCACGTTAAGAGAGACTAGGATTTCAACCAGTGTCTTCCAGGTGAGGCTTTCTGTGGCGAAAAATGCACACTTGGGAGAGAGCACTATGTTTCTTTACCACTTCTCATAGTCACAGAATCTCACTTCTTCACCATCTCCCTATAAAAATGAGGGGGGCTTCAAGAGAATCTCTCACCAAGTCTAGTTTGACTGATAGAGAGGACGCATTTCATTACCCAGCCTGGATGCTTGCCAAGCTGTAAAACTTAGATCCTGCCTGGTGTGGTTACTGAAACGGAACCTGGTCGAGCATCTGGGTGGCTCAGGTAGCTGAGCATCAGACTGTTGATTTCCGCCCAGGTCACGATATGGAGGTTTGCGTGTTCAAACCCCACGTTTGGCTCGGTGCTAGCAGCGTGGAGCCTGCGTGGGATTCTCGTTCCCTCTCTCTCCCTCTCTCTCTGTCCCTCCCTCACTCATGAATGCTCTCTCTCTCTCAAAAATAAATAAACTTTTTTAAAAAAGAACATGGTAAGTACGTCTTTAGGGAAACTCATTCTGGGTCCTCTGGGGTTTGGGGAACATAGAGAACACTGACTCTTCCCTAGGAAAGTCTGGATATGAAAGCCTGTCTAAAATTGCCTTTATGGAAGGGCTAAGACCAATCCACAGATTTGGATGTGGCTAAGCTGCTGAGTTTTTCTGAAGTGCCATAAAGACAACTTGGATGTATTAGGTCTAGACTAGTGCCATTTTGAAAAAAAAAAAAATCCCAAAAGAACTGCCTGCCTGGATTAGTGGACACTACAGGAAGAGGCTGTGTGGGGTATATCAAGAAAGCAGGAGTTGAAGGAGAATCTTACAAGGTCAGCAGGAATGTACATCGTCCCTATAATGACAGAGGTCTGAGGAGCCAGAGTGGAGAGGGTCTCCCCATAACCAAATCACCCCCTAAGAGAAGGAGATGGCCTTTGGTTATCTGCCCTTGGAGATTGGTTTCAACATTCGGCCAAGTAAAAAGATGTTTTCCTTCCTTTTCATCTTAGTCTCAGCTTCTTACTCTTAATTTGGATGGGACAGAAATAGCAGTGAGTGAGTGAATGGAGAGGAAGGAGTGAATGAAACCAACAATATCCAATTAAACTTGGGTATAAAGAGGAGACACTTTGAATTGAAAGGAAGATGAATTTAAAAAAAAGTCGTTTGGATAGGAATTTTTAATACTCAAAAATAAGGGTTATTCACTATAATCCAAAATTGGCTACAAAAGCAATGGGATCCGGGGTTTAAAAATACATCTGAAAATTCTTTGATACTCCTTCTGTCAAGAGACAGAGTCTATGTTCCCTCTCCTTGTACTTGGTGAGACTTTGTGACTGTTGTGATGAATGAAATATGGCAGAAGTTAGTTGCCTTGGGTGACTTCCAAGGCTAAATCAGGTAAGGAATACAGCTGGCCTGTGGCTCTCTTGGGCACTTACTCTGGAAGCCTTTAGCTACCATGTAAACAGCTCAGCTATATGGAAGATATCATGTGGAGAAATCACATGTAGTTATCATATTAAAAAAAGAGACAAGAGGGGCTCCTGGGTGGCTCAGTTGACTGGCATCCGACTTCTGCTCAGGTCATGATCTCATGGTGCGTGAGTTCGAGCCCCAAGTCTGGCTCTGTGCCTACAACTCAGAGCCTGGAGCCTGCTTCGGATTCTGTGTCTCCCTCCCTTTCTGCCCCTCCCCCGCTCATGTGTGTACGCACGTGCTCTCTTTCTCCAAAATAAATGAACATTAAAAAAAAGAAAGAAATAAGAGACAGAAACAGAGGTTCTCTGACTGCAGGGTAGCCACTAGGGAGACTCATGTAAGGTGTGTGCGCTGGCCTTGGGCCAAGATTTAAGACAGAGGACATTAAACAACAACAACAACAACAACGAGTAATTAAGATAAACCATATTTAAATTTTTTTTTTAATGTTTATTTTTGAGACAGAGAGAGACAGAGCATGAATGAGGGAGGGTCAGAGAGAGGGAGATACAGAATCCGAAGCAGGCTCCAGGCTCTGAGCTGTCAGCACAGAGCCCGACGCAGGGCTCGAACCCACGAACCGGGAGATCATGACCTGAGCCGAAGTCAGCCGCTTAACCGACTGAGCCACCCAGGCACCCCGAGATAAACCATATTTAAATGCAATGTATTTCTTAAAAGTTAATGTAAATGATGAATAAAACATCAATATATTACATAAAGACAGGTTCGATATTCCCGATTGTTCTTTGTTTCCAACTCCAGTATGGCTCAGCAGGGTGCTGTTACTAATGGGACTGACTGGAAAGGTCAGGACACAAACAACTTTCCAGGCGTTGGAAATATTCTACATCTTGGTTTGATGGTGTCTATGTGGATGCATATAATTGTCAAAACTTAAAGAAATTACCTTTAAATCTATACATTTTAACGTTTGTAATTATACCACTCTATATGTGTATATGTATTAGAATGGGCCTGTGATCCAAATCAGTCGAAGGAACGTTGGAGGAAGGTTGCGGGAGGTTTGGGGGACAGAAGTCTCCTTACCTCGAGAGAGAGAGCAACGTGGTCTCTGGGTCGCACTCCATGAGAACGTGAGAGCCAGGACGCTGGTCCTCCAGCCGCCAGCCAACATGAACAGGAAGCTGGCACATGGAGAATGCGCAGGGCTGAAAAAGTTGGAGGGTAAGAGGGCCGGAGCCCTGAGGGAACTGGGCCTGACCTCTGCATTTACTGCGGACCTTTCCAGTTACTTACGCCAGCATCCTTGTTTTTTTATAAGCCAGTTTGGGTTGGGCTTTCTGCTACAAATTCAGAGGGACACACAGAGGAAGCTATAGACAGAAAAGGTGGGGCAGTAGGAGCCAGGGGCGAGCAGAGTCATGAAATGAACTGGAGCACAGTGTAAGCAGTGCTGAGTCCTACCCCCAAGCAGGCAGGGAGCTGGCACTGGGTAAAGGACAGGAAATGAGACAGATCTCTGTTCTCATTGAGCTTACATTCTAGCTGGGCTGAGTGTAGGGGAGGGGGTGGGGCAGGCAGAGTCAGCAATAATTTTAGATAGCTCTAAATAATGTAAAGAATATAGTACAAGGTAATGTGATGTGGAAGGGGCTGCTAATTTTATTGGAGAGCCAAAGAAGCCTTCTCCGCAGAGGTGATATTTGATCAGTGGCATGAATGAGGAAAAGACAAAAAGATGCCAGCAATCTGAAACTCAGAAAAAAAAAAAAAAATGAAGCTTTCTGCATAAAGATGTAAGCGGTACATTCCTGGAAGACAAAAAACAGATGAAAGAGTAGAAATTCTCTACGATCTTTGACATGTGTACAAATCACCTGGACATCGAGTTAAAATGAAGACTCTAATTTAGTTGTCTCGGGTGATGACTGGGATTCTGCATTTCTAACCAGTTCCAAAGAGATGCAGATGTTTCTGGTTTATTGACCATAGTTGGAGTAACAGGGCCCTGGAGAATTGCTTTGTGGGTAGCCTGGTCCACAAAGAAATTAAACATTTCTTTAAAGCTCTTTAGAACAATTGGACATTGACCCAACATCTACGCATCTAATCATTTGTAATTCACTTAAGGTGCATTGGTCAGTGATACTTTGGAAATTAGAAGAAGAAAGAAAGAAAGAAAGAAAGAAAGAAAGAAAGAAAGAAAGAAAGAAACAGAAATCTTCACAAATAGTTTGCCCTAAGGCCTAAAATACTACAGCTATGGAGGGAAGCAATCCATGTACTAAACTGCAGAAAAGCTGTGGATATTGAAATGTCACATATAATGGAGAGTTGAAATAAAATGTCAGGTACAAAACATGGGGATTAAAACAAATGACATTACTGGGGTGCCTGGGTGGCTCACTCGGTTGAGTGTCTGACTCTTGATTTTGGCTCAGGTCGAGATGTCACGGTTCATGAGCTCGAACCCACGTTGGCCTCCACACTGACAGTGCGGAGCCTGCTTGGGATTCTCTCTACTTCTCTCTCTGCTCTTCCTGTGTGTTCTCTCTCTTTGTCTCTCTCTAAGTAAATTAATTAACTAAAAAATATTTTTAAAAACACTGACATTCACACTACCATATACATGCATATAGACAGGCGCACACACACACACACACACACACACACACACACACACACAAATAAATATGTGCACACACATGCATATATACACATAGGCAGCCACCATACAGAACTCCTGGCAGCCAGGGGTCTATTTCTCAAACACCTAAAAACATCCTCTTTAAATCATCAATGGATCTGAGCAAAGACTTCTTTTTCTGAAATTTCAGGGCTCCTGAATGTAATGTTGCTCCCTTAAAAGTGAAACATATATGGGGCTCCTGGGTGGCTCAGTCTGTTAAGCACCTGACTTTGTCTCAGGTCATGATTTCAGGGGTTCATGAGTTCGAGCCTCGCATCAGGCTCTGTGCTGACAGCTCAGAGCCTGGAGCCTGCCTCAGATTCTGTTTCCCTCTCTCTACCCCTCCCCTGCTCACACTCTGTGTGTGTGTCTCTCTCTCTCTCTCAAAAATAAACATGAAAAGAATTATTTAAAAAAAAATGGAAACATATATGTCAACAAGCCTTACTGTGGGTACAGAACACAAGAGCTGTTTGTTATGCCCAGAATTCGTGATCCCCAAAGACCACCAGGGAGCCGAGTCCGATGCAAAAGCAAAAGAACCTTTATTCGAGCTAGCTCGAGCTCAATCCCCTACCTGCACTGACGCAGCGGTGAGATACCAGGGAGAGAGAGCGAGTTTCAAAAGCACAAAGGTTTTATAGGGGTCTAGGGGCAGTTGGTGAGGTAATGGCTGTGGCCTCAGCCGATTGGCTGGGGAAGGGTCGGAGTCCTGTTACACAGGTCGCTGGGCGTGTTTTGATCAGAAAGTTTGAACGGGTGAGCGGGAGGTTACTCAAGGGGAGGAGGCGCAGTCTGAGGTTTCTGTGATTTTCCCGGAAAAGGGGTCATGTTGGGGACATAGTCACTCAAGGTGGAGAACACAGAACAAGATGGAGTCAGCCGGCGTAGGCCCGCCCTTTCACTGTTCATTGCCTCATTGTAATAAAACAGAATATGAAGAATCACCAGATTTTCAAGGAACCAATTTAAGCAAACATTGTTAGAGGCAGAAGGAAAACAAGGTAAATAGAAACAAGGCTGTGCTAAATCATTATTATGGTAGAAGGGCAAAAACTCCAAGAAAACTAGAACTTAAGAGCTGGATCCTCTGAACTGACCTCCCCTTTCTCTCTGTGTGCTTGTGGTATGACCAGAAAGATGTTACATTTCACCTATGGAGACTTTGTCTTCTTTACAATCCTAGCTATTCTTTAACAAACTCCTTTCAGTTGAGGTAATCTCAGTGTGTTCTTTGACACCTGAAAGTACCTGTCTAGCTCACTGTGAATGGCTTAATATGGATATTTCATAAGCTTAAATGATTTTAGTTGCAAATAACAGAAAACCCAATACAAGCTACTTTAAGAACTAGAGGAGATTTATTGGCTCATCTAAGTGCAAATTCAAGAGATGGGGCAGGCTTCAGGTAATATGTGATCCAGTCACACAATGGTCATCTCAAAAGCTCAGTTGTTTTTTTTTCTCTATTCTTATAGAACATAGAGAGTTATTACCTAAAAGACACTGTGCAACTTGAACAAATTGTTTTCATTACTGTTAACTGCTTATTCATTGCTTATTTTTCTTGACCTCTGTTTGGATATTTGACTTACAGTCATATTTTGTAGGAGAGAGGTTCTAAAATGTCATTCAAGTTTGCATTAAGTTGAGTCAGATTCTGGAACAGTGTTTGGATGTATCTACCCCCAAAATAACCTAGTTCCAATGTTTTTGCCCAGGATTTCCTCATTCCACCGGAATTCTGTGGGTATAAAAGCAAATTAACTCAAGGTCAGATGGTCATGACCTCCTAGTGCCCTTTCTTTCTTCCTTAGAGATATGAGACCCAATCAGACACATTGTAGATTTCACTGCCTCTAATCTTCTGTAAACAGTTGTTACATGAAGAGAGACAGATTATTCTACATGTTCTCAAAAGAGATATAATTTTGCATTTTTCTCATGCCTGGAATTCTTTCTTAGCCATTCCCTCCTCCTAATGGCTTTCTTCTAGACACATATATATATTTATTATGCTAACATTCTTTCCTGTCTTCTTCATATTCTTCTCTTTCAATCTTGTCTGTTTCCAATGGTGAAAACAAGCCAAAGATTGTTTAAAATGGTCTATGTTTTTCTAACATTAAACAGACTGAAAAAAAAATCTCTTATTTGAGAAACTAGAGGCCAACTGAACCCATTAAATCAGTCAGCCAGTGGACAGAAAAAAAAAATCTTTCTGCAAACTGTAACAAATCAGAAATGCCTATCTGTTATGTAGTGGATAAGCTTTAGGCAGAGGATGATGCACACATGCTACCTTCTTTGCTCTTAAATGAAACATTAATCAGAGTTAGAGCTGCTTAAGGTATGGAAATAGTCCACTGTCCCACACTTAGAATTTCTCCAGAGTCATTTAGTCCTGGGGAAAGGATTTGGTTCATATAAAGCATTGACCTGGAGTCCTGCAGAAACACCTCCCAGTGAGAGATGCCCGTCTTGCACACCAAGGCTATCTGCCTTTAGGAAGGTGGAACAGAGACTGTGTGCTTGAAAGGCAACTAAAAGGGTCCTTCCTCTGTATCTTCATGAACCAAGAATTGAACGTCCATGGGACCTGGGTGGCTCAGTCAGTTGCGCGTCCGGCTTTGGCTCAGGTCATGATCTCAGGGTTTTGTGGGTTGGAGCCCCGTGTCGAGCGCTGTGCTGACAGCTCAGAGCCTGGAGCCTGCTTCGAATTCTGTGTCTCCCTATCTCTCTGCCCCATCCCCACTCACACTCGGTCTCTCTCTCTTTCTCTTTCTCTCAAAAATAAATAAACATTAAAAACAAATTAAAACAAAAAAAAATAATTGAATGTCCACGATCTATCCTCCTAGCAGACATTAAAGATTTTGAGCAGACAACTTGTGCCTTTCACCAGTTTTAGAGTTACAGAGGGGCAACAAATGTAAAATAATATTATGTACTTCATTTATGCTTGTGATTATTAAATTATAATAAAAAATAATTTAAATCAATCCTGGAAGTCCCCCAAATTGTTTTCTGTATAAAAATGGTCTGAAGATTACTCAGATTTGAGAAAAACAAATTGGTGTGGAGAATGCCTCACTGAGGATATACTTGGGATGCACACAGCATTCCTAATTCCCTCATCTTCAGATCCCAGAGTCTGTGATCTACACAAAATAGAATTATTGATCTATATGCTTGCGATGAGTTTCAACCCACCTCATAGAGAAGTGCGGCTCCATTTCATCTACTCTATAATTTGGGTTTCTCTGTAAGGTTTTGCTTGAACCTCTTGAATTTTTTTTTCAAATCAGAGCAATACACCACAGTGCCTTGCTTCTTGTAGAAAATCTTGGTCCCTCTGGCTTAGAACAAGCAGAGGACAAAAGAGCTATAACTGTATGGGTTAACTTCAAAAGGGGAAGCTCCCAGATGAAATCATCCCCAAGTGCTAGATAATTTTATGGAAGAACTGACCTAAACAAGATGCCTGTTGTCCTCTGATATACCACTTTTTAAAGTGGGCATGTAGGATTCGCTTTGCGAAACGAGACCAGAGCAACAGTGTCTTTTTAAACGAGGTAGAATCCTTTGTTTTAATCTCATTTATATACTTGCATTAAATCAGAAAAGGAAATTCCTTAAACTTACCCTCTAATAAGGGCTTTTCCCCTAGAGTTCAATAGAACAGATGTCATTTTACCTTTTAAGACCCTCAGAATACCTGCAGTATTCAGATTTGTTCCCTTCCTGTACTTTCCTAGCGGTTAGCATTTCATGCACTTATTTCCTTTGCCTTTGAGAATGACCAGATTTGGAAAATGACAAATGGCAAAGCTTTACTATTCAAAGAAGAGGAATCCTTCAGAATTTGTAAGCAATAAGAGAATCCTTTCCAAAAGGGATGCCTTGAGATGAGTCTATGGCGAGAACACAGAAGTACAGTAAATGAATCATTCATTCTTGCAGTCATATATTTGTCTATATCATTTGAACATTAACCAGTTGTGAAACCTTTTGCTGGTCTCTGAGGATGAAACAGTGACCTGGTCCCTGCTGTCCTGGGGTTTGTGGCCTAAGGGGGCATAAAGCCACTGCATAGGCAATTATAAAACTAACTAGAGAATTACAAAGTAGGACAAATACTATGAAGCAATAGAATACAAGGGGAATGTAGCACAGTGGGTTTATATTAATTTGTGGGAATCTGAATAACATCCATGGTAGGTCCATTCACTGAGACACTGAACTGTGAAAGATGACCAAGTTTGAGCAGAAATATCACGGTTCCATTTTGGATAATGTAGGTTTGAGACAGGCAAACAGGGAAGTCAAGTAAACACTCAGATACATAGAGAATGCTAGATTGAAGTAAAAATTTAGGAATCTTTGGCCAATAGATGATAAGCTGAAGGGGAAAATCAACTTACTTATGTAGGACCAGTAACTGAATCTTGAGGAACTCCAGCATATAAGGTTAGGGAGAGGAGGTTAGTTGGCAACAGAGATTGAAGAGCGCCCGAGGTCAGAAGCAGATCTACTCTGAAGCTAATGAAGTCTAAGATTCTGGGTCTTTCTCAGAGTCTGCTGGACTGGCTCAGTCAGAAGTGCATGCGGCTCTTAAGCTCAGGGTCATGAGTTTGAGCTCCACACGAGGTGTAGAGATAAATAAAACTTAAATAAAACTTTATAAAAAGGATTCTGGGTCTTTCTCTTGCCTAGGAGAACGTTTGCAATGTTGCATGGTCACATATGTCTGTAAAGTTTTCAAAAGAAAGATATATTTGGTTTTCTTTTCTTAAAGCAGAGCCGCAAATTATATAAGCTTTAGGTCCCACACACCTGCCCTTGAATAAGAAGGAGCGAAAAAGTTGGTTTTATGGAATCATGAGGTGGGGGGTAATGCTTCAAGAGAGGGTTCAACAGTTATAAATGCACCTGAGAGGACAAGAAATATGACGAGAGAAACATACCCATTGGGCTTAGGTAATGGAAGGTTATTGGTGTCCAGCAAAAGCCCTTTCAGTGCAGTTGATGGGGCAAGAAGGCAGGATGCAGTTAGCTGATGTCAAGAAATCTAATAGCGAAGGAAAGAGAAAATGTAACTGAAGAGAGATGGGCTGGAGAGCAATGTTTTTGCCTGCCTGTCTTTCTCTCTCTCTCAAGATGAGATTTGAGTGTGCTGATTGAAAGATTATACAACACAGAGATGTGTTGAAGATATAAGGGATGAGTTTTCCCTTCAATCCTAACTTCACTTTCATTTTCAAACGACCCAGAGGAGATGGATATCCACAGATGCTGAAAAAATTTAGTCGGTGTTTTTAATTCGCTAGTGGGCAAATCTACGCTGATGCCGACTTTTGAGACAGCACAGTGGGTCTTGGGCCAAGGACACTTCCTCCACCCAGGGCACTTGAGTTCATTTTACTCCCAGTCATTTGCGGGCAAATGATCTAATTCGAAGCTTATTCATTAAACATAGCTCAAATCAGTCTCCGTCTGCAGCTCTGTATGTTTTAAAAATTGTATTTCCCCTTAAATATTTGGTGAATACTGGAGAAATACAATGGACTATTTTTAGTAGACCAAAAAAAAAAAAATTACAAGTTTGTCAAAGATCTCGGAATTTTTAATTCAGGATATTAAAAGAAATTCTTGTAAATATTTTAAATTGGACTTCTGAGTATCTTTGATGTATGCCCTAATATTAGATTTATGTTTGGAGACAAGGAGCAATTTTCTTCCAAGAGAAGATTCCTGGGACTCAGGAATTGAGGGTATCAGAAACATCCTTTAATGGCACAAAATAGAAATGAGTAGGTTTTTTCCTGGCACCGTGCGATTCCGAACCCTTCTTTGAGGTTTACAGCTTTTGTCTGTTAATTGGTTGTCTAAGAAGCACACCAAGTTCTGAAAGTTAGAATGTGAGATTATTCGTCTCCGCGCCCCATGCCTCATTAAAGCGCTTCTCGTCACCATCCCATACCACTTACCTAAGCTACCCATATAGAAGGCATCCACAAGGCAGTCCACGTAATAAAATATAAAAATTAAAAAAAAAATTAAGACCTCAAAACTATAAATACAGGCTACCAGTTCCCACAGGTTGCCAGCCTTAGAAACGACAATACAGGCCGCCCAGCTAAATTCGAATTTCAGATAAACAATGAATAATTTTTTAGTGTAAATGTTTCGTATGTCCCAAACATTGCACGGGCCACATTTGACCAAAATAATTATTCCTTGTTATTGGATATTCCCAAGTAACGGGGCGCTCCTTATTTCCCCAGGCAACCGCACGGAACCCACTCCCCGCACCCCAGGACCGGCGGGCTGGGCCGCGCCCCCTGATTGGCCGAGGCGCGCCCGCCGCCCCGCCGGCCGCAGGCGTCACGCAGCCCCGGCAGCTCCGGCCTCGCCGCCGCCGCCGCCGCCGCCGCCACCGCCGCCGCCGCCGCCGCCACCGCCACCGCCGCCTCCTCCTCGGCAGTCCCGGTCGGCGCAAGTGCGGCGCGCGGGTGGGGGTGGGGGGGGCGCGGCGGAGCGCGAGACTGGCGTCTGGCCGCCGCAGGCCGGGCGGGATTAAGTTTCTCGGTCGCGCGTGAGTTTCTGTGCGCGTTTATCCCGGAGCTCCCCGCCGGGCCGTTACTTCAGCAGAGAAGAGGGCGAGCGCGAGCGAGGCGAGGCACCCGAGTCCCCGGCGACCCCGGCTCCCCAGCCCTCCTCCCTCTCCGCGTCCCCGCCCGCGGCGGCCGCCGCTAGCAGGGTAAGCGGCGCCGGGGCCCGGGCCCGGAGGCCGGAGCGCGCCCCCGCGCTCTGCGCGCGCGCGCCGGCCGGGAAGGTGCGCGGGCGTCGGGGGCTCCGCGCGCGGGGCGGGCGGCGGGCGGGGTGCACTCGCCCCACCCCACGCGGCCGGGCCGTACCGGGAAACCGCGGCTCCTCCGGCTCTTTAAAAGGATGGGGTCTGGAAGTTTCCTTCGCTGTTTGCATGGCCCCCGAGCGCTAGTCCCAGTCCTTTCAGCCCTCCCACCCCCCTCTTTGCCCTCGCTTACTCTAAACGGTTTAAAAGTTTTTTTTCGTTTTCTTCGCCTGGAGGGGCCCGAGGATGGTGCCAGAAAGGGGAACGGCGGGCCTGGCGCGCGAGCCAGTGCTCGGGGGCGCGGGAGCCTGTTGCTCGCCGCTGGTGTGGCCCCGGTCCAGGCCGGACGTCCCCTCTAGCGTTATGCTGTGCCAGGCGGGTAGCGGGTGGGGAGAAAGGCCCCCCAGACTGGCGTCTCCAGCCTAGTCGTCGGGACCCCAGAGCTCCGTTATTTGGTACCCGCCCCAACCCCCCGCGGATCGTGTCCCCTTTCATCCCCCCCCCACCCATGGTGGGATCAGTTTGCTCTCGCCACCCTCTTCCTCTACCCCGCGTCTTTGGGGCCCCTTTGTCTGCGATTCTTAGCCGGATATTTCTCGGGAAGCGCGGTTCGGGAGATGCTTTGTGTCTTGGAACTTGTGTGTGTGTGTGTGTGTGTCGGGGGTGGTGAATGGTGTACATTTTTGCTTGCGTTCCTTGCGGAGGCCCAAAGGCCAGGCTATTCTTTCCTGCAGATCACATGGGAATTCAGGCTGGGACTGCCTAACGTAGGAGGGGCCAGGCGACAGCGGGGGACTGGGGGGTGGGCGCCGCTGCGCAGTGGCTGGGGGCGAGTCGGGGGCGGCTGGACGTCTCCATCCAAGCGGGCGGGGCTTGCAGAGCTTGTTCAGCTTGCGAAGAACCCGGGCGTGGGCGCTACATGCCTTGTGTGGGGAGGGTGCCGGTGGCGGCTAGGGTTTCTTTGGTGGCATCAGATAAGAGGACCATGACTTCAGCCTAGAAAGAATACTCTCCATATTCCTTACATGTCCAGAGGGGAAGAATCTGGAAAGTGTCTAGATGCTGTCATCCAGCTTTGGTGCACAGCCGTGGTGTAAATATACCTTTTGTGTTTCCCTAGACATCGCTCATTTAGGTTACCTTTTATGGAGGGGAGGGGCATTATCTTAAAAACTTATGAGATTATGGTTTGGGGCTTGGGAGTTTTTATATGTTGAATGTGGGTATAGGTGACTACAATGAACCTTTTTAGAGGGTCGAGTCAGCTAAATTTGTATAATACATGCTTTAGCGCCTGGTACATGTAAAAAACCGACAAACTTCCAAGTTCTTAGGTTTGAACTTCTAATTCAATGCAAAACTCTGGATGGGTGCACCTGTGCCCTTGCCTGAAAGAGGGGCTGAGAGGGTTAGAGAGTGGTGAGGATAGTCTTGTCAAGGATCCTCAGATTTCCAGCTAGCTAATAAGCTAGTTTGCAAATTGGCAGGTCTATCTGGATTGGGCTCTATCTCTGCCCTGAGTTCATAATAGGGTCTTTTAAAGCTGAGGTCTCTAAACTTAAGGGCCATAGGCCACAATGGCCAGCAGCAGCCTGTTTTTACCCATAAAGTGTAGGAGTTAGAAATCGTTTGTATGTTTTTAAATGGTTGAAAATTAAAATCAAAAGAATAATATGTCATGTGAAAATTATGTGAAAACCAAATCTTAATGTGCATAAGTAAAGTTTTATTGGCACACAGCCTCACTCATTCCAATCGTGTATGGTGATTTTTTACTGTCTGTGGCTGTTTTCAAAGCAGCAGTGGGAGAGTTGAGTAGTTGCATAGTTGAGACATAGATGTATAACCTTCAAAGTATGAAATATTTACTCTTTTCTTTACAGAAAAAAGTGTCAACGCAGAGCACCTTTAAAAGTATTGCTTAAATGCTCCCTCTTGCGATGGGTACATAATCTCATTGCCTTTCATGCTCTGTTTCTGGTATCCCTTGAACTGTCTGACTTTTCCTCAATAGTCAGATTAAGTTAATGTGTTGGATTTTTTTCATTTCCAAGTTTCACTCTCAAAAAGATTTCTTAACCTTTCAGTATTGCTCTGGGTCAGAATATAGAATACAGTCAGTGGGTTTTCTGATTGGCAAAAATTGTGTGCGTAGTTACTTTAATATAGATAGGCAAATATCAGGGTGTTCTGCAGTTAGTCCAAGTGACATCTTACTGCCCTGCTACCTGAGCAGGTTGAAATTATAGTTTTGTGTTTTTAGGTAGAGACCAGCAGAGGTTGGGGGGCATCATAGATTCCTTTTTGTAGGGAAGTTACCACTTGAGACAAAGCCAGTTTCTTGGGGAGGCTTGACTCTTCCCTCCTCCTTCCTAAACATTTGCTGAAACAAAAAATGATGAAGTTTATTCTCAGTATTACTAAGAGATTGATCATATGTGTACATGCCTCTAACGTGTTCCTTTTCTTCTTCTTCTTTTTTTTTTTTTTTTTTTTTTTGGCTCCCATTGGTCTTTCTTCTTTCCATTTCCCATGTCTCGTTTCTGGTTTTCTTTCTCGCTTTACCATACTTCTTCCTTTTTTTTGCCTGAGTGCCTGAGCCTGTTGCTTTTGACTTAGGCAGGGAAAGATGTCAGTTGCAGTTTTTAGTGTGCTCCAAATTCCTGTTACATAGACATTGCCCTGTTTGACCGTTAAAGACTTCTTTGCATTTCAGATACCTTTGAAATGCACAGATATCATGAAGGAGTGGAGGCTGTCCCTAGAGTTTACTGTCTCACTGCAAGGTGGGAGTACTCAGAGAGATTTGTGGAAATCCTTGAAATGTAAGTTTGCATTGATTCAGGCTTTTACCCATTAGCTGCTGGCGTGTGGAGGCTCTGCCTTACAAATGAAGAAGTGGACCCATTGTCTAGAGTTAAGATTAAGGGATTTAGAAGCTGGCATTCAGCAGTGAATTGTACAGAAGATAACTAACTGCCCTGAGTTAAAGGCAGATTATTTTGTTCAGATTACATTCCAAGTCTGAGATCATAACCTGACTCTCTTAGGTTGAGTTGCAGGTTGGTTCCACGTTGTACATTTATAATATGTACAAAGTACTTGGTGAATTTCATAAAATATCTTGAAGCAAAGTTGATGTGTTGGACTGGAAATGTCCCCATACATGCTTGAGCAAACAACACATCTGCCAGAGAGAGATCCTATACTTCAAAATGAAGAGGCAGAAAACTTCCCATAGAATTCTTAGTGGGACATATGACTGATGATATATTTTATCATCATTGTATTTCCCAAACAGCTGTATGTGCTTTTAAAGTACATTTGGCCTAAAGTAGGAATTCATTTGGTACTGTTACATTGTTATGTACATTATCAACCCCTTATTTATAACAAGAAAGGTGTTATTTTCTCTTGTAAATTAGGGTTAGTATGGTAAAGTTGATGTACTATGGTTAAATAATTATAGTGGGGTTCTGTGTGGGCGAATAAGGAGATGAAGAACTACTTCTACTTAAATAATCCATTGCCTTCCTGTGAAATATTTTCTGGGAAGATCAGAGGTAGTTATTTGTTCAGTAGATAATAATAGATGGACTAGGACGCATGTTGCATTGGGTTAAGCACTGAGGAGAACGTCAAATAAGATACTGCTCTAGAAGCTTACTGTCTTGGTCGAAAAAGTAGTCACACAAAGAAAGGAAAGAATAAGAAAAGTTTTACACATGTTAAAGTTACAGGATTTCAAAGAAATTGGAGATCAACATAGGATTGCTTCCTGGCAGTTTGTAGATGGCCATCTTCTCCCTGTGTTTCCCAGTCATACTGGATGAGGGGAGCCCCAATGATGTCATTTAATTTTACCTCTTTAAAGACCCTGTCTCCAAATACAAGGACATTCTGAGGTATGGGAGGTTAGGACTTCAACACGTGAATTTTGGGGCAGTGGGAAGAAGGACACAATTCAGCACATAACAGACTTCTTAAAGAGACCTTAGGCTGTAAACTGGTGGTGACCTTGAAGAATGGACTGGTTTAGGGTAAGGAGGGAGGACATGTAGGAGGCTGTTGTGTGAGTCTAAGTGTTATTGTGGTAATTTGATGTTTGGGAAGAAAGAGAAACTGCTATTTGAGGAAGCCAGAGGCCACTTGTTTTCTTTTTCTGGTTTTCACTGAGAAACTGGCCTTTGTTTTTTATGGACAGAGCATTCATTACATTAGTTCCTTCTTATTGATGTGTAATTTGTAATTGATGTGACAAACCGCATGTATTGAAAGTGCAGTTTGTTGAATTTTGCCCCCCGTGTAACTATCCCCATAATCAAGATAGTGAACATATTCGTCACCCTCAAAAGTTTCCTCATGGCCCTTTATAAAACTTCCCTGTCCCCCCTACCTACCCATGTCCTATAACCAGTGATCTTTCTGTCAGTACAGAGTAGTTTGCATTCTCTAGAGTTTTAAATAAATGCAGTCATACAAGATATTCTCTCATTTTATGTGACTTCTTTTGCTTTGTGTTTTGGGATTCATCCATGTTGCCTCTCTTCATAGTTTAATACTGTTTATTGCTGAGTACTAGTTCATCTTACTGAATGAATATACCATTCAGAGGTTTTTTTAAAGAAATAGTTTCGGGTTGCCTGGGTGGCTCTGTCAGTTCAGGGTCTGACTCTTGATTTCTGCTCAGGTCAAGATTTCAGGGTTTCTTTGGGCTTCACGCTGACAGTGGGGGGCCTGCTTAGGATCCATTCTCTCCCTTGCTCTCTGCCCCTCCCCTGCTCGGGTGCTTAAGCTTTTGCTCTCTCTCCAAATAAATAAACTTAAAAAAAAATAGTTTAGAATTCTCCTGCACTTTATTCATTGTGTTGTATTTGTTGTTGGTTTTGACTTTGTTTTGTTAGACTTTTGTATTTGACAGTATTACTGACTCTTAAATTCATGCCTCTTTTGGATAAACTTAAAATTTAAATGCCCTTATATAAGATTACTTGAGATTTCAAAATATGTAAATTACATATTTTGTAAAAAAAACTAACAATTGTAAAATAGAGATTTAAAATTTTTCTAGTCTTTAAAGATATCAAGTAAAAAAAAAAAGGTCACGTGAGTGTTGAGGCTTTCCACAAGCCTATGTATCCTACTTTGTGAAGTCAGTTTCAGTATTGAGCTCAAAACTTTAAGACTGCTTGCCTAATTCTCCTGACTTATTTGCATATGTTTTTGTAGTTTTTATAGTTTTTGATGAATTTATTTGTGATTTCTTGGGATAGATTTATGTGACAATCATATAGTAAATTTGCTAAGTTGTAATTTGGTGCCTAAATTATCTAAGTAATTGCCATTCAGTACATGTTACAACTAACATTGTCAAAGGTACCAAGAATTGGAGAGAGGATGATCGTTATATTGTGAAAACATGTTGTTCTTGTTGGCATCACTCGGATTTTGGGGGCCGCTTTTAACATTTATATGTTTGTCTCTTAATTTTAGTCACTTAATTGAAATTAAGTGGCAAAAGCTAAGCAAAACAAAACTCAAACAACATTTAAGGCAGATGTGTTCTCTGGGTTATTACCAAAGTAAAAGTTGGTTTATAATCTTAATGTTAACAGTCTTTTGAGTACAATAGTAAAAGACTGTTAATGAATGTAGTTAAATTGTGGTTGAGTTAATTAAGAAGCAAATAGTCATGTTTATTGAAAGAAAATAAGACCTCTTAAAATGTTTTCAGAGAGAAAATACCAGTTGTCAGGATGGCCCTACTGAGTCCTGTGGAATTATATGTGGTAACTAAATAGTGTAGCCTATTAACAGTTTTCTGTCAATTAGTAATTAGGGGATTGAATTGGTCCATGCTTATTTATCTTACATGGCTAAGTTTCATGTTTGGATAGGTTCATATGAATTTGGATTTCTTTGTATAAATTTCCCTAATCTGAAATACCTGTAATCTTGCCAGCAAGATGTAAATTGTCATCTCTTTTGCTGACTTGCCTCAGTGTATTCTCAGCAGTGTAGACTACCACTGACAGGCTTATCTGCTGATTTAGACCATGACATCTCTTTGCTGTCAGAGCAATACAAGGTTCTCTCCAGTCATTCTTTAGTTCCAATTATGTAATACATTGCTTTTATTATTATGAACAAATTTTGTTTTCCTCTTGACTGTATACATATTCAATTAACAAATGATCTGAAGGTGAGTTTGTTTTGGTTTGGAGGTGAATAAGAGAGGATTATAGCTGATTTTATATTTTTTAAATATATTCTTTTCTGTATATGTAGACTTTATTTCATTTTTGAAGAAATAAAGATTTTACTAGGATTTTTATTTATTTGAGAGAGAATGGGCGTGAGTGAGCGAGGGGCAGAGAGAGAGAGGGAGGAAGGGAGGGGGAGAGAGAGAGAGAGAGAGGAAGAGAGAGAATCTCACGCAGGCTCCACACTGTCAGCACGGAGCCTGAAGTGGGTCTCAAGCTCACCCGATGTGGGGATCAACCTCACCAACCATGAGATCATGACCTGAGCCAAAGTGGAACACTTAACCAACTGAGCCACCTGGGTGCCCCAGTTCTGCTAGGATTTTTAATTTACCTCACAGATGATTGTTTGATGTCTAAGATATTTTGATTTGGGGCACCTGGCTGGCTCAATGGTAGAGCATGCAACTCTTGATCTTAGGGTTGTGAGTTTGAGTCCCACGTTGGGTGTGGAGTTTGCTTAAAAAAAATACTTTGATCTCACCCTGTTTTTAATTTGATCTTATTAAGGTTATCTTCCGTAAGTAATTTGTTTTCACATTGGTCTAGGAACCAAAGTGAGGTCAAATAAGCTTTATTTTATATCAGTATCACAAATAACCTTGCCTAGTGTGTTAGTCATAGTGGGTGCTTTATGCATATGGTACTTAGAGTGATAGAGCATGAAGGGCCGGCCTGCCTGCCTGCCTGCCTTCCTCCCTCTCTCCCTTCCTTCCTTCCTTCCTCCCTTCCTCCTTGAACATCCTCGTTCACTTTCTTGTTGAAGGGTCTTTATTTCTAATTGATTTTTACCACTAAAATAATTCTTATATATTGAGTTATATTTTAAAATGTTCATGTTCCCCAGGGTTCCAACTTTAGTTCTCTATCCTTGTTAATCCCTACCTACTTCTTGACTAATGTCTTTTATATTCAGCGACACCCAGAGGCTAGTGATCACCTACTCTTAGGTCTTCCAAGTTCTTTTCTCCATAGATGCACATGTGTAGTTGATTCATTCTTTCAACAAATATTTAGTTAGTGCCTAATCCGAGCCCACCACTGTTTGTGGTTCTGGGGATATAGCCCTGAGAAAAGAAAGGACCACCACTACCACGAAAACAACAGCAACAACAAAAAATCCTGCCCTCATAGAGCTTAAATTCTAATGTTTCCTATTTTCTAGAAACATTTCAAACTGGTTATGTTCACAGGAGTGTATTTCCACCCCTTCCTCTAAAAAATAGAAGATGATTCTCTTTCTGCTGTTTAAGCTAACAATGTCCCAATATTTCTTGGTTTCCCAAATTAGAAACATTGCGAGTCAGCTTCCATTGCTGTTACTTACTCAGTCTGCCTGCCCCCAGAACACATCTAGTGGTCATTGAATTTTTTCGTTTCTCTCTAATGAATGTGTCTGTATTTCCTTGTTTTTCTGGTCTTTGCCTTAATCTTGGCCTATATTATTTTTCTATTGGTCTGTTTTAACAGCCTAACGTGATTATGCTATCATTATTTCTTTGTCTTTTTCATAAGTTACTTACCCTATTACCAAAATTGTTTTTCCAGGAAATGAATTTTAGTTGCCCCACCACACCCCTAGTCCTGGGTATCTATTATATGCACTGCCTCACCTGCAGGGCAAGAGCCCAAGGAGGCTTGAAACATCGCTTTCCTGGCTCCTGTCTAGTTTGGGAGCCCTGTACTGTAGAACTCCTGTCATTTAAATTCTCTGGTTTCTTTGTGGTTTCTTTCTTAGCAAGACATGCCCTTCCCTCTTCATGCCCTTGCCTCTTCTAGGCAGAAATCCTAGGTTGTGCCTTCTTTGGGACAGTTCACATGTCACATCTCCAAATTCTTTCTAATGCATGCTGAGAGCATTGGATTCCAGTGTACTCTCACAGAATTTAGCATATCCCATTGCAGCGTAGTTATTTAACTATTTTCCACTAAATTGAGAGCTCAGAAGTTACGTATCTGTCCATCTGATAGAGGCAGATACAGATTGTGGGGCTTACAATTTGTAGACTTTGGGAGGCCCTCTTGAATAAAAACGTAACAAAATTATGAATACAAAATAAGATGTGAGAGTGCCTATTTATTTGAGAATGGAAGGATCCTGTGCAAATATTTCATGCTAACTCTGTTTAGGGGAACATAAGTGTGTGGCTAAAACTTGGTGAAATAATGCTGTGTGTATGTGTGTGTGTGTGTATATCCACACACACACACACACACACGGATAGATTTTTTTGCTTTGATTTTCTTGTTTTTTTAAAAATGTTTACTTATTTATTTTGAGAGAGAGAGTGCACATGCACACAAGCAGGGGAGGACAGAGGGAGAGAGAGAGAATCCCAAGCAGTCTCCATGCTATCAGCACAGAGCTGATGCGGAGCTTGAACCTACGAACTGTGAGAAAATAACCTGAGCTCAAATCAGAAGTTAGACATTTAACCGACTGAGCCACCCAGGTGCCCTTTTGCTAATTTTCTTAAAATTAGGACAATATCAGTTAACCATACTGATGCTAATAATAATGCGTAATGCTCGTACGGCACTTTTCATTTTCTCCATACTTTCACACACTTTATCTTACGGGATATTGACAAGCTAGTTACAAGGAAAGTGACTCAGACTTAATGATTGTTACTGCGTATGGTTACTTGGTTGGTGACAGAAAATAGAGTTGAAGTTTTTCCTTTGAGATCAGATTTCACTTTGCTGGGGGAAGTGATTCAGTTCTTGTGCGTCTGGAATCTCCGTTAACACCCTGTTCTACCTCCTATTAGGCTAGTGAATGCTAAGGAATTGTTTTGTAAACTATCTTTCTGCCCCTCCATGTTTTCTATCTCTTCTCCATTTTAGCTTCCTCACCTCATTATTTTTTATTCCGTTCGTGCCCTATTTGTTTATCTCTGTCTTGCCACACATCAGACCTATTCTCTCTCCATCTGTCTTCTCTGGAAGACAACATAATACTCTTAAGTGACAGTTCTTTGTGTAAGCTGAATTTGAGTTTGCAATGGTTGGATTCATTTCTACTTCTTTGAAGTATTGTTGGGGGTGACTTGGGGGATATTCAGCAGTAAGTATGTATAGTTTTCAGCAATGGGGAAAGAAATGTCCTGAAAGCTGTGTGCTTTCTTTATTGTGCTTTGCAAATTCCAGTTCAGAAATGCTGGATTTTCATTTGTTAAAAGAGTTACTGATTTAATAAACCTGATTAATCTGATAGAAAATTGGAAGTAGCAAAATGGAGAGATTAGCATCCACACATGAATAGAAAACAAAATAATAATAGTAGCTTTTGGTTTGCTTATTATTTCCAGTCACTTTGAGTGTTATTGTAAATGTCCACTTTACAACAGCAGCTCAGGATCTTACAATTAATAAAAAGGTATAGTGGTTTTGTAAGTGAGCTTTATAAAGTATTCTGGGAACTCTGAAAGTAAAGGTGCCTGGGGCTACATAATCTGAAGGTAAATAACTATTTTCTTATCTGCAGTAGTCTTATTAGAGCACAGAGCTATGAGGTGGAAAGGTCTTAGTTTTGATATCAGTCAGATATCAATCAGATCAGACTTGGGTTCATTTTAAATGACAGCTCTCTTGCTTACAAGCTTCATCAGGTTCGGGGAAACACTTTATCTTTCTGAGCCTCAATTTTCTTCTTTAAAAATGTGTGTATCTAATATGAAACTGTTGGTAGGGTTAAAGGAAATGTATGTGTGTGAAGCACATATGCTCTGTTTAAGAAGACAGGGATACAGGAAGGCTATTTCATAAATAGTTTCATTTCCTACAGTAGACATAATGTTAGTTTATTGCCAAAAATAGTCACTCATGGAGACTATTTAATTCCCTGGGAGAATTACTGTTATGGTAGATGCAATAGCAATCAATTCTTATATGCAGTTTTATTATTATTTTTTACTGAACAGCATATTTTTAAAGGCCCCAAATAACAAGTTATTGCTTTAATTTATGGATTACAACCAAGTTTACATTTTAGACATCAGTGGTGAATATATGTTTGGAAACTTTGCCTCCTGAAGGGAGTATTTGGTAGTCAATTTATACCTGAGGAATAAAGTTTTTTTTTTTTTTAATCAGCAAAATGACATGGAAAATTAAACACTTTGTTACTTAGGGAAGCTACTAACAGACATCCAATCAGATTGAATAAGGCTTTTAAGCCTATTATTTCTTTCTTCTTCTCTGTCCCCAAATCCTCTTGTAGCTGAATTAGATTACTTTTGATTGATAGTTTCAGATAATTGTTGATGTTTTATTACATAGACTTTATGGTACCCCTACATAATAGTGGCTATCGAAATATGATTGCTTAGTAAAAGTCTGAGTTATGTGACCTTGAGAAAGTAATCTTTTTGACTTTCCACTTCCACATCTGTAAAATGTGGTATTAGCAGGTTATATTATGGAAAGAGTAAAAACTCAGGAAATTTTCTTATGTTTTCAGATAAGATATTCGAAATGCTGCATTAGTAATTGCAAAAACATACATTGATTTCTTCTTTCAGCTGAATTTAAGGGTTCTGAATTGGTTCATGAAAAGAATAGCAAAAATGGGCTCAGAGAAAGCATAATCTTTCAGCAGCCCTTCTCAGTACACACATGGTACTTCTGTGTGCAGACCAGGAAACCAAGCCACCGGGGGATGCAGACTACTAGTCACCCCAAGCAAAGTACAGGAGAGAAGAGAAGCCACATTAAATATCCCTCCAATATGCCATTCTCTTCCCAGAGGACTTCCTATCGGAAATTTGAGCCTGCCCTTTTCTGAGTAAAGTTTATAATCTTTATCTCTGTTCATATCCAGATTCAACAGGGGGAGATCATAAGGGCCACAAACTGAATTTAGGAGGCACTGATTGATGGGAAAGGATAAAAATATCTATAGCTTCGTGATAGCCAAGTAGGCGATATGATGATAGATTGCAGTCCTCCTAATTTTTGTAGAAAAGATTCCCAAACAGAAGAAACCATAAGGAACAACAATGGGGAAATGGCAGAAGTAGAGTTATTTGAAAAGTGATGGGAAAAAGCCCTAGAAAATGGATCTTGGCTGAAGAGCATGAACTTGAGGTAGTTGGGTGGGGAGCGAAGTTGAAACAGTAGGGTTATAATATTCTTTCCTCCCCCGCCCCTGCCTTTCTGCAGTTTAGTCTGCATTGAAAACATCTCTATACTGTCCTTTAAGGCTTTACCCTGAGGAATTGTTCAGTCACAGCTGACAAAGCTGTATATTGTTCTGCCTGGGTATCGTCATTGAGATCTCACAAACTCAATGAAAGTCCTGTCTCTGAGAGGGCAGCTGAGAAATGACAGATACTTCTGTACCTCCTCCTGCAGTTGACAAGTCCTAACAGCAGCTGTGGGCTGTGTTTCAGGGTCCCATGGGGACTCTTGGAGTATCCATGCTTTTTCTAAGCACCAAGGATACAGTTTGCTTCGGGTCCACTGGAGAATTGCCTCACTCCAGGCAGGCAAAAGGGCAGGAGGCAGGAACCTGGAGTAATTTCCCTGGAGGATTAATGTTGCCAGTTCAGGAATTGCACCTGAGAATTCTGTGGCCTGAAGTTAATCCTTCTGTGCATTTTTGGTTTCCCTCAAGAAAATTCTGTGCCTGGAGTGAGTGCTCTATGAGCAGTACCTGCCTCTGGAGTCTGATGCTGACCCGTTGTTGTTCCCCTGCAAGGGCAGCCCTTGGAGGGGTCCTCCGCTCTGGTTCTGTCCAAGAAATATGCTGGCCTGTTGCATGTTGGTCCTTAACACTGAAAATGTGGTAGCAAATTGTGGCAGACTGCCCAACAATCCGAATTCCTCTGAGTTTAACTAGGGAGTGAGAAACAGAAGGGCTGAATGGGCATTCTCAGAAGCATCTAAATCTTTTCCCTGAGTCACCATGTTTGGGGTGAGTTCACAGTTTGGGGGGAGGGCTGCTGTCCTTCTGGGGATGTACTAAGATAGGACAGTATGCATGGAAAATATGTAAAAATGGGTCCCCAGAGAGCAGGTATTGTGAAGTCCGTATTTCTCGTGTGTGTGTGTGTGTGTGTGTGTGTGTGAAGTTATGAGTGAGGGTGAGGAGAAAGGAAATAAATATAATACAGTAGATTACAGACAGAATTGATGTGTCTAATAAATTTAAAGAGAAAGTCCGGCCTTTCAGATGACCAGCTGAGTAATAGTAGCAGGCAGCCTGAGGCTCTAATCCCAGACACACCGCCGATTTGTTGTGGAGCCCCTCCTCGGGAGGTGAGCTTCAGCTTGTCTTGTCTCTGAGCCGGATGTTTTCTGACATTCCTTTCAACACCAGCATTGGACTCCTGCTTTGGTGCGCGTAGCAAATAGGGGAAATTAACTCAAAAGCATCACAAAATATGATTTAAGAGTGTAATTCTGGAAGTGGTTATGAATCTGGTAAATGTCTTTATAAAGTAAGCATGTGCTTTAGGGAATCTGCAGTTAAGGGTAGAATGTTCGAACGGTCTTAAAGATAAAAGGAAATAACTTTCAAAACCAAAAGAAGTTTAATCAGCATGTTTGTTAGTGTAACTATACTGTGAAAATCTACCTGTAACAAAATATTCCAATTTCTATATTATGTGTATTTTCCTTTTCAGTAGGTTTTTTTTCCCTGTTAGGAAATTACTGTGAAAAGGAATGAGGCGATATTATTTTCACCAAAACTTGTTTAAAGTATGTGGATTCTTGGTCAAAGTAATGATTTTGATTTATGTATGTCTGCGTAATTGTGGATTAATTTGCTGTTTCTCTCTCTTATAGTATTAGCTTAGATACGTGACTGTTTATTACATTGAATTTTCATTTGAGTATACATGAAAGATAAGTTTTCTCTTACTTGAAACAGACTTATATTTATGTGTACTCTCTTGGATTCACCCATCATTTCCAAAGGTGGGGCTTTGCATCTGCACTGTATATGCCTTCCGAAGTAGAGCAGCGAAGGTCATTCATCACTTCCTGCCCTGCTGCTCTCTCTCTCACAGAGTGGGTGGCTAATCCACAGCCATTAGCTTCTGCCTTTACTAGGCTCTTAACTAGCCTTTAGTAAGGCTCTTACTAAAACAGACTGGTAAAGCTAGCATCTGAGTAGCCATCAGGAAATCAGAATAAAGACACTTGTTTTTTTAAAGACTTATTTATTTTTGGGAGAGTAAAGTGGGGGAGGGTCAGGGAGAGGGAGAGGGAGAATTCCAGGCAGGCTCTGCGCTGTCAGCACAGAGCCCGATGTGGGGCTTGAACCCACGGACTGCGAGATCATGACCTGAGACGAAGTTGGAAGCTCAACCGATTGAGCTACCCAGGTGCCTCTAAAGCCTTGTTTTTAACGATAAAAATGAAAATTCTTTACAAGATACTAATTTTTGAAGAAATCTTTTCAGAATATTTCATTTCCTTTCACGGGAGTTAAGTAATATAGCCTGCGACAATTATTTTCTGGCAGCATTTATCAATGACATTTTTTTTTCTAAGTAACTTAGTAGTTTGAGGTGAAATCTTTTTTTATTTTTCCTGAGCAAGAATGAAGGGTTTGAAAAACATTGTGAATTATAAAAAAGGAAATACTCTTCTCTCGTTCTATTTTCCAAAACTAGTTATTAACATTTTAACATAGTTACTGCCCAGGTTTTTCTAATTTTTATTATGAAAACTTTCAAATGTACATTTCACAGTGAAGTATTATTATAGAGAATCCTCACGTGTCCATCATTCAGTTTCAACAGCCTTTGGTTCATGGCCAGTCCTGTTGCTTTTGTCCTCTTTCATTTCTTAGAAGTAAATCAAACATTTCACATTTTATTCATAAATATTTCAACCTGGGTACTTTTTACATATATACTTTAAAAATATTTTAAAAGTATAGTTTATTTAAAAAAATAGAGAAAGCTAAGGCACGCTTTGGATTTCTCTGTGATCTGAGACTACCATTTTTATCTGTCTACACCTAAAAGTAACTTATACTGTAATTGATTTTAGAATGTGCCCTTTTAATTCATTGTTGAATATAATGAAAGTCTGTATGTATACATATTTATATGTAAGCATATATTGTTATTTCATTTATGTATATATGTGTGTGTGTATGTGTGTGTATATCTATATATATATATATATATATACACATTTTTTTAATATAGGTGAACAATGCCAAATTCTTCTGCAACTCTAAATTTCATGTTTGAAATCTGGATTCCTTTTTGTTTGTTTGTTTATTTTGAAAGAGAGAGAGAGTGCAAGCTGGGGAGGGACAGAGAGGGAGAGAGAGAATCCCAAGCAGGTTTCATGCTGTCAGTGTGGAACCTGATGCTGGACTGGATCTCCCAAACTGTGAGATCATGACCTGAGCCGAAATCAAGAATGGGAGACTTAACTGACTTAGCCACCTAGTGCCCCGGATTGTGAATTTATTGTTAATAAGTGAATCTAACCTGTTTGTATTTATTGTGAATACAAATATTTGAATTTATTTTAGTCCCTTTGTTTTGTGTTTTTCATTGACTATGATTTTCCCTTTTTTCGTTTTTTTTCCCCCCTCTGTTCCCAAGTTCTTTCAGATTGCTTGAGTATTCTTTGTTGCATCTTTTTTCTCCTGGTTTATAAATTATATCCATTTCTGGTTTCTTTCTCTTCTTTCTTTCTTTCTTTCTTTCTTTCTTTCTTTGTTAATTTAAATCTTTTAACATGCATACTTGGCTTATTTTTCTAGTGGAGTTTGAAGTGAATATTTCTGTTCTCCTATGACTAGAATTTTGAAGCCAGAAATATTTTAATTATTTGTGTTTTTTTCACAGTTAGTAAGGTGAATTAGATCTTTTATGCCTTTGTCAGTTAGATCTTATATGCCTTTTCAACAGTGGATTTGTTTTGTTTGGTTGGAACCTGGTGGCTTTGCTCAGGCTCTGGTCAAAACTGAATACTTCAGGGGCGCCTGTGTGACTCAGTCAGTTAAGTGTCCAACTTTGGCTCGGGTCATGATCTTGTGTTTCACAAGTTTGAGCCTCGCATCAGGCTCTGTGCTGACAGCTCAGAGCCTGGAGACTGCTTCAGATTCTGTGTCTCCCTCTATCTCTGCCCCTCCCCCCACTCACATTTGATGTCTCTCTCTCAAAAATAAATAAAAACTTTAAAAAAATTAAAAACAAAACAAAACTGAATACTTCATAGTATTTTATTCACCTACCATAGCAGCTGCTTCCCTATACTTTGTTTTTCTGATGTAACTATCCCCCCTGTAAGATTCTTAATTATTTCAGTGGTCTTACTAAATTTACTTTTGCCTGAAAGCTCCCTCAAATTCTTATTGGAACTAGTGTGTCCAGATGAAGTAGTTCAAGGAGCAAGAGTACTTCTTAAGCAGGATGCTTGGAAGGATTGCTTTTTTGGGGTATGATAGTGTGCTGCTGTACCCAAACAGGCTGTGATTGGTAGGTATTTGAATGGGACAAACAGAACCTCATAACAAATTCTTTCTGTCAAAATGAGGTTCACAGTAAGAATGAATGTCAGTGACTGTGCATCTTATGGACCAGCTATTCTGTTTACCTCTCATTGGCTGTGTTGGATCTCACAAGGAATACCTGTCACTCTCATGTCAGTTGTGTTATGTCTCTATCAGCTCATTTGTTTTGTTCTCTTATAACTAAGGCTTGTGCTTTATCTTAGCCTTTTTTTTTCATTATTCTTCCTCTTATCTTTTCAACTCTAACTTCACCACTATTCATTTATTCTCTCAGTGTTTCTCTTCAGTTCCCAAGAGAGAGACTCTAGCCCAGTTCTGCCTTTCAGGTCAGCACTTAGATTGTCTTCCCTCAAGTGAGGAGCCCAACCCTTGTTCTCCTGGTTATGGGTGGAAGAGAAGAATGTAGAATAGTGTGCAGTAGCATATTCCTTGGAGCAGAGGCAGTGGAAAGGTTGAAATCTGTATTAGTTAGGTTGGGCTGTCATAACAAGTACCACAGACTAGGTAGCTTAAACAACAGAAATTACTTCCTCATGGTTCTGGAGGCTAGGAAGTCCAACATCAAGGTCTAGTAGGGTTTTGTGTCTGGTGAAAACTCTTCCTAGCTTGTGGATAGTCACGTCCTCACTGTGTCCTCACATGCCTTTTCTTTGGTACTTGCATGTGGAAAGAGGGAGGGAAAAAGGGATAGATAAATAGCTCTTCCTCTTATAAGACCATTAATTCTATTGGGTGAGGACCATTCCCTTATGACCTCATTTAACCTTAAGTATGTCCAAACAGCCCTACGTCCAAATACAATCACATTGAAGTTTACAACTTTAGCATATGAATTTTGGGGGATAAGTTCAGTTGATAGCAGCATTATAAAGTACTAGAACTCAGCCTTTTAAACTCTTGGTCAGGACCCATCTTAATTTCTGGAACAGTCATACCACACCCTCTTCTCATATTCTGTATCTTGGTGATTGATATTCCTATCCAGTCATAAACTCAAGCAGGAATGTGGGGTTCATCCTAGGCTCATCGTCCTTGCTTCCACATTACCAGGTCCTGTTGCTTATAGCTTTTCATTAATTCTTGAATCTGTCTCTCGTTTTCATTTATTCACTTTCATGTCTGTTTTTGAAAATGCCTCTTACCTGGCTTTCTTGTTTCCAGTTTCTCTTTTTACACGTCTTCCACACCATTATCACAGTGATGTTTCTAAAACAAAGTTTGACCATGTCATCCACTATACCAAATAAACTTCAAAATTAAATGTCTAGGGGCGCCTGGGTGGCTCAGTCAGTTAAGTGCCCTGTCTCTTGATTTGGGCTCAGGTCATGATCTCATGGTCATGAGATTGAGCCCTGCATTGGGCTCTATGGTGGGCTGGAAACTGCTTAAGATTCTCTCTCTCCCACAACCCCTCTCTCCTCTCTCTTCTCTCTCACTCTCTCTCTCTCTCAAAAACAAGAACAAAAAATGAAAAACGCTAAAAACCAAAATTAAATGTCTGAACTCTTTAAGAATGGTATGCAGAGCCTGTAGTAATTTAGCCTGTACCCACATCTCTAGCCTTATCACCTGTTTTTCCTTTTCTCCAGGCCCAGTCCACGTATAAGGAACTAATGGGGGGACCTGGGTGGTTTAGTCAGTTAAGCGTTCAACTCTTGATTTCAGCTCAGGTCATGGTTTCACGGTTTTTTGGTCAATCCCCATGTCAGGCTTCATGCTGACGGTGCGGAGCCTGCTTGGGATTCTCTCTCTCTCCTCTCTCTGTCTGTCTGTCTTTTCCTCCCTTCATGCTCTCTGTCTGTCTGTCTGTCTGTCTCAATAAACAAACAAACATTAAAAGAAACTACTTGCAGTGCGCAGAAGGAGCTGTGTGCTCTTGCCTCTGTGTGGCCTGAGAGTCATGACTCTCACCCTGACTCCCACCTGATCTTCAGGACTCTGTGTGGGGCTCTTTCCCTCCAGGAAGCCTTCTCTTTCTCTTTAATTTGGTGCCCTGCTTTTGTCATTTGTATTTTAATCGTCTGCTTATTATTTTTTTCTTCTATTTGCTTGGCCCATGAGTTCCCAGATCATGTCTTCATTTTTCTAATTCTGCCGCCCAACAACATGGCAGTCACATAGGTGCCCCATGTGTTGTTGAATCGGTAAAGAACAGAATTTGAGTTCTTTTCTTGCCCTGTGCTCCCCTTAGCATGTTTCACTTTGGACAGGTAATTTTTCTTTCTGTTTTATAAAGGAATGACAGGACTGTCAATTAGCATTTCAAGTATATTGGGAAGGCAAGGTTATTTAATACTTGATTTCCTTTGATTCTGGGGAACAGAATAGAATTAATAAATTCTATTATTATCGAAGGAATTTGGAAAGATTCATAAATGTGAACTTGAAAATAAAAATTTTGTTCACGAATGCCTTTTGATCAAGCCTATGGAAATGAAGGGGAATTTGAAAAGAGCAGATACTAAGAAGAGGTGGAGTGTTTTCTATCGGATGGGTGCACTAACATTGGTGGGTAGGGTGATGTTTCTGTGCTTTTGGAGTCCTCGTTCAGTAACCTTACCCTAGAATGTGAATTGTGATTACAAGTGTAAGGTTTGCTCTCATGGCCAGTTGACATTGTGACAGACTCCCTGCTAATGACTACAGCCTTGCATTTGTCTGCTCCCTTCAGGAATGCCCAGGCCACTGTAAATGAGACAGATGCTAAATTTGTGTGCAGTAAATAGATGCTGAGTGACTGTGACCAGCCACAAAGCATTGCAGCAAGCTCATTTAAAGTTTACTCCTTTGGCCATAGCATCTTTTTTCCTAGATGTCTCCTGAGGCAAGGGAGACAGAAGCAAAATTAAACTATCAGGGCATCATCAGAATAAAAATCTTATGTACAACAAAGGAAACCATCAGTGAAACAAAAGGCAATTTACAGAATGGAAGAAGATATTTGCAAATGATGTTTCTGATAAAGGATCAGTATCCCAAAATAAAGAGCTTACAAAACTCAACCTAAACACCCCACTCAACTTATAAAGCTCAACCTAAAAACAAATAATCCAATTAAAAATGGGCAGAAGACATGAACAGACATTTCTCCAAAGAAGATATCCAAATGGCCAACAGACACATGAAAAGATATTCATCATCACTTACCATCAGGGAAATGCAAATCAGTACTACAATGAGGTATCACTTCACACCTGTCAGGATGGCTAAAATCAGCAACACAAGAAACAACAGGTTTTGGTGAGGATGTGGAGAAAAAAGAACCCTCTTGCACTGTTGGTGGGAATGCAAACTGGTGCATCCACTGTGGAAAACAGTATGGAGGTTCCTCAAATAGTGAAAAATAGAATTACTTTATGATCCAGCAATCGTACTACTGGGTATTTACCCAGAAAATACAAAAACACTAATCCTGAAAGGATGCATGCACCTGGCTGATTATAGCAGTACTATAATGAAATAGCCTAATTATGGAAGCTGTCCAACTGTCCATGGATTGATGAATGGATAAAGAAGGTGTGAGACACACACACACATGCGCACGCGCGCACACACACACACACACACACACACACACACTGGGATATTATTCAGCCATAAGACAATGAAATCTTGCTATTTGCAATGGCATGGATGGAGCTAGAGAGTATAATGCTAAAGGAAATAAGAGAAAGAGAATTACCATATAGTTTCACTCATATGTGGAATTTAAGAAACAGAACAAAGGAGCAAAGGGAAAAAAAAGACAAATCAAGAAACATACTCTTCTAGAGAACAAACTGATGATTAACCAGAGGGGAGTTGGGGGGGGGGGGATGGGTTAAACAGGTGATGAGGAATGAAGAGTGCATTTATCATGATGAGCACAGGGTGATGTATGGAATTATTGAATCTCTATATTGTACACTTGAAATTAATATAATACTGTATGTTAACTAACTGGGATTAAAAGCAAAACATAAAAAATAAAGTTTTACCCCTTTCACGGTTGAATTGTTTAAGATAACTAGAAAATTTTATGTGTTTAGGACAGTTTCTCTTTCTGGGTTATTTTTAGCCAGAAGCTTATTTTCACTTGTTAGTTGCCATATAATCTGAATTGGACAGAAAGATCTATTTTATGCCTGAAGCACTGATTCTTTACTGCATACAATCTGTGCCCACACATTACCAGTACAACTTCTTGAAAAATAAAATGATTAGTCAATTAATCAGGTCCTATTTCTAAGTAAAACCAAATGTGATCTGATTTTTATCCCCTGCTGAAACTAGTATTATCAACTAGTTGTTGCACAGTCATTGGGTCCAGCTCAAATCTTTAGAGATTTGTAAAGAGATTTATGCAAGAAGCATAAAGGCCTTAAAGTAAAAATGATTTTCAAAACTTTTTTTCCCCTAAGGAAATATATGTATAAGTGGGATTGCCAGATAAAATGGATGTCTAATTAGAAATATGAATTTTAGATAATCAAAAAATTGTTTAGTTGTATGTGCCAAGTATAGCACAGGATATGCTTATACTGAAAAATTATTTATTTATCTGAAATTCAAATTTATTTGAATTTGAAATTTATTTGAATTTTTTTGCATCCTGTATTTTTACTTGCTAAATCTGGCAACCTTAATATTGATATAAAATTTTAAAAGCCCCAAAGAAATGCAGGGCAAAATAAGTTTCTTGGTGTCCTTTAGTCCCTTATAATCCCACTATTAGTGTCTTTGGAAAGTTTGCAGAAATATTCTGTGCTTTTGTAAACATGTATATATTAATTTTATTTACATAAACATTTCCCTCCCCTTTTATACAAATACTAACAACTTAATACATTGTCTTGCACAGTCTTTTTTTTAATTTTAATTTTTTTAAATTTGCATCCAAATTAGCATATAGTGCAACAATGATTTCAGGAGTAGATTCCTTAATGCCCCTTACCCATTTAGCCCATCCCTCTCCAGTAACCCTCTGTTTGTTCTCCCTATTTATAAGTCTCTAATGCTTTGTCCCCCTCCCTGTTTTTATATTATTTTTGTTTCCCTTCCCTTATGTTCATCTGTTTTGTCTCTTAAAGTCCTCATATGAGTTAAATCATATGATATTTGTCCTTCTGTGACTAATTTCACTTAGCATAATACCCTCTGGTTCCATCCACATAGTTGCAAATGGCAAGATTTCATTCTTTTTGATTGCCGAGTAATACTCCATTGTGTGTGTGTGTGCGTGTGCGTGCGTGTGTGTGTGATATATATATGACACATCTTTATCCATTCATCCATCGATGGACATTTGGGCTCTTTCCATACTTTGGCTATTGTTGATAGTGCTGCTATAAACATTGGGATGCATGTGTCCCTTCGAAACAGCACACCTGTGTTCCTTGGATAAATGCCTAGTAGTACAATTGCTGGGTTGTAGGGTAGTTCTATTTTTAGTTTTTTGAGTTACCTTCATACTGTTTTCCAGAGTGCCTGCGCCAGTTTGCATTCCCACCAGCCTTGCAAAAGAGATCCTCTTTCTCTGCATCCTCGCCAACATCTGTTGTTGCCTGAGTTGTTAATGTTAGCCATTCTGACAGGTGTGAGGTGGTATCTCATTGTGGTTATAATTTGTGTTTCCCTGATGATGAGTGATGTTGAGCATTTTTTCATGTGTCCGTTGGCCATCTGGATATGTCTTCTTTGGAGAAGTGTTTATTCATGTCCTTTGCCCATTTCTTCACTGGATTATTTGTTTTCTTGGGTGTTGAGTTTGATAAGTTCTTTATAGATTTTGTATACTAACCCTATATCTGATATGTCGTTTGCAAATATCTTCTCCCATTCTGTCAGTTGCCTTTTAGTTTTGCTGATTGTTTCCTTCGCTGTGCAGAAGCTTTTTATTTTGATGAGGTCCCAGTAGTTCATTTTTGCTTTTGTTTCCCTTGCCTCTGGAGACGTGTTGAGTAAGAAGGTGCTGCGGCCAAGATCAAAGAGGTTTTTGCCTACTTTCTCCTCGAGGATTTTGATGGCTTCCTGTCTTACATTTAGGTCTTTCATCCACTTTGAGTTTATTTTTGTGTATGGTGTAAGAAAGTGGTCCAGGTTCATTTTTCTGCATGTTGCTGTCCAGTTTTTCCAGCACCACTTGCTGAAGAGACCATCTTTATTCCATTGGATATTCTTTCCTGCTTTGTCAAAGATTAGTTGCCCATACATTTGTGGGTCCATTTCTGGGTTCTCTATTGTGTTCCATTGATCTGAGTGTCTGTTTTTGTGCCAGTACCATACTATCTTGATGATTACAGCTTTGTAGTATAGCTTGAAGTCTGGGATTGTGATGCCTCCTGCTTTGGTTTTCTTTTTCAAGATCGCTTTTGTTCTTCGGGGTCTTTCCTGGTTCCATACAAATTTTAGGATTATTTCTTGTAGCTCTGTGAGGAATGCTGGTGTTATTTTGATAGGGATCTCATTGAATATGTAGATTGCTTTGGGTAGTATCGACATTTTAACAATATTTGTTCTTCCTATCCAGGAGCATGGAATATTTTGCTGTTTTTTGGTGTGTTCTTCAACTTCTTTCATAAGCTTTCTATAGTTTTCAGTTTATAGATTTTTCACCTCTTTGGTTAGATTTATTCCTAAGTATTTTATGGTTTTTTGTGTAACTGTAAATGGGATCGATTCCTTGATTTCTCTTTCTGTTGCTGCATTGTTGGTGTATAGGAATGCAACCAATTTTTGTGTGTTTTCTGTCCTGCAACTTTGCTGAATTCATGAATCAATTCTAGCAGTTTTTTTGTTGGAATCTTTTGGGTTTTCCACATAGAGTATCATGTCATCTGCGAAGAGTGAAAGTTTAACCTCCTCCTAGCTGATTTGGATACCTTTTATTTCTTTTTGTTGTCTGATTAATTGTTTTGTGGATATTGACCCAGCTCTGCATCCCAGGTATAAATTCCACTTGGTCATGGTGAATTATATTATTTTTTTAATGTATTGTTGGAGCTGGTTGGCTAATATCTTGTTGAGGATTTTTGCATCCATGTTCATCAAGGAAGTTGTTCTATAGCTCTCCTTCTTAGTGGGTCTCTGTCTGGTTTTGGAATCAAGGTAATGCTGGCTTCATAGAAGAAGTTTGGAAGTTTTCCTTCCCTTTCTATTTTTTGGAACAGCTTCAAGAGAATATGTGTTAACTCTTCCTTAAATGTTTGGTAGAATTCCCCTGGAAAGCCATCTGTCCCTGGACTCTTGTTTTTTGGGAGATTTTTGATTACTAATTCCATTTCCTTACTGGTTATGGGTCTGTTCAAATTTTCTATTTCTTCCCGTTTCAGTTTTGGTAGTGTATATGTTTCTAGGAATTTGTCCATTACTTCCAGATTGCCCATTTTACTGGCGTAGAATTGCTCATAATATTCTCTTATTATTGTTTTTATTTCTGCTGTGTTGGTTGTGATCTCTCCTCTTTCATTCTTGATTTTATTTATTTGGGTCCTTTCCTTTTTCTTTTTGATCAAACTGGCTAGTGGTTTATCAGTTTTGTTAATTCTTTTGAAGAACCAGCTTCTGGTTTCATTGATCTGTTCTACTTTTTTTTTGGTTTTGAGAGCATTAGTTTCTGCTCTGATCTTTATTATTTCCTGTCTTCTGGTGGCTTTGGGTTTTATTTGCTGTTCTTTATCCAGCTCTTTAAGGCATAAAGTTAGGTTGTGTATGAGAGCTCTCTTCCTTCCTTAGGAAGGCCTGGATTGCTATATTTTCCGCTTATGACCGCCTTTGCTGCATCCCAGAGGTTTTGGGTTGTGGTGTTATCATTTTCATTGGCTTCCGTATGCTTTTTAATTTCCTCTTTAACTTCTTGGTTAGCCCATTCATTCTTTAGTAGGATGTTCTTCAGTCTCCAAGTATTTGTTATCTTTCCAAATTTTTTCTTGTGGTTGATTTCGAGGTTCATAGCGTTGTGGTCTGAAAATATGCACAGTATGATCTCGATTTTTGCACAGTCTTTTTATCTAACTGTGCATTTCCACCACGTGATCTTTGCAGTACAATATGGAAAATATGGGGCTGTGTGAAAGAGTGAATGTGGGCTTTGAAATCAGGCAGAGTTAGATTCAAATCTGGGTTCTTTGCTTAGTGGCTTCGTGACCTTGAGTCAGACCTGAGTCTCTCCCTCCCTCTGTTGTCTTATCTGGAAGATGGAGCGGATATATGCAAGCCAGTGGAAGATATTGTGGAGAGCATGAGGGTCAGTGTCCCTGCTCCCGTGATGTAATGTGTGCAGACTGCCCTTGCCCAGCACTGTAGAGCTTCATAGGTGCTGAATTCATTGAGCCTTTTATGGGTGTGTCTTGTAGTTCTAAGTGTCATGGCTACTGAAACAGGATCGGCTGTAACCAAATAGTGGTTCAATTACATGGGCAGTAACTAGAGGGACTAGTGTACGGTAGGTATGTTTTTGACACTGTTAAAAAATGCATATTTTCATTGTGCTGAGGGATTTAGCACCTTGAAATACAACAGCCATGTTTTTTAATATATGTCGAATATTGATGTAAGGAGGCTTATTTTCTCTTGGAGATTTTTCTTGAAATCTTGGATTTTAAAAGTGATTTTTTTAAACATACATGGACATGATATAAATGGTGAATGTTACTGATCTTTCTTTCATGTACCCACCCGTAGTTTCCAAAGTGCTTCGTTCTGAGTTACTCAAACCTTTGCCTGGATTGTTGGTTGCATTATCTACCCCAGTCCATTTCAGACTCCATGCAGTTTGGGCCTCTGTTTTTTTACTTTGGTTTCTCATTGTGTAGGGCAAAGTCAACATAGTTTTGAACTTGGAAAGAGGAAGAGGATGGTAAAGCGGATCTTCTTTTTAACAAGAGGACCATATTGTAGAAGTTAAATTGTTAATTGGCTCTGGAGCCAAGCTGCCTGGGTTCACCTCTGGCTCTGTGATGTACCCGTGGTATGACCCCGCGCAAGTTACTTACTCTCCCACTTCCTCAGTTTCCTCATTTGTAAAGCGAATGGATAGTGTGAAGATTAAACGGGTTAGTTGGATAACATGTTCCGAACGGTGCCCAGGATGTGGTAGTTGTTATGTATGTTTGCTGTTTTCACCACTGCTTCTGCCCCAGCATTGGAGTCACCTACTTGTTACCGTATCCACATCTCATTTCCTCTCTTTACTGCCCCTCTGACCCATCATCCTCACTCCTAGACTGAATTGTCCAGAAAAACCCCAAGAATTTGGTATCTTCTGACATGTATTGGATCTACTTTACGTCTTACCCGTGGGCCATGACCCACTGTTATCACCCAGGTACCCCTTTGTTTCCACATGGTGGTGAGATAGGTGAAGGGGGAGGATTGATGGTGAGGTGAGAAGGAAAATCCATGCAGTTTGATGGAAAGTTGTGGTTACAGATGAGTTTTTTTATACTTAGAGCTGAATCCTGGGGATGAAGTATAGGTCATAGAAAGGAGCAATTTTTTTTAACCTCTTGTCTCTTTGTCATGGCTACTAATTGTAAAAACTAGAAAACCTCAAAAAAGCCACATATTTATTTTAGGGACATCAGAGAAGAAAAATCATGGAACTCATTTTTTATCTCTGAAATCCAGAGGAATGGAGCTCTCCTCTGGGAGCCAGTGTCAGTGACTTGCAGCTGAATTGAGCCTTTTTTGTCCTCTTTCTTTTCTTCTTCTTCTTCTTCTTCTTCTTCTTCTTCTTCTTCTTCTTCTTCTTCTTCCTCCTCTTTTAATCCTTTATGATAAGAGTTGCTCTGGGGAAAAGAAAGTAATTCTCTTTCCACATAACTGACTTGAGGTTCAACTTTGGAATGGCAGTGTTTTTCTCAGTAGGGAACTGCTTACTCTGTACTTTCTCTGTAGACTCCTCATAGATCACTGGGTCTGTAAATCCACAGGCTACCACCCGTTCCACGTCATCAATACTGCCTGTCTTTCAGAGTTAATTTTTCAAAGGGGGGAGAAGATAGAGCTAACTTTATTGTGCATACCAAACACTCATGTATATAGTTTTTTCCTTTCAAAACTTTGAGTGTCACTCATTTGCAGTTAGAGTTTTCTAGTTCAGTAAAGATAGATAAGTGACTTAACAAGGACCTATAGCTGGTAAATGGTCAAGCTGAAATATTAATTCAGGTTATCAGACTCCCTAGTTCATGCAGTTTCATTACTATCATGCTTCCTCTTGGACATATATCAATTATAGACCTTCTTTATATTGGGGTATCTTTACTTTTATTTGTTAATTGTCAGAAGTTGGTAAGTTTTTGAGGGTGGACCTAATAGTATACTATTGTATGACGTGTCCTTGTAAGTTAGGATAAAAATATGACGAGCTTATTTTAGAGATCTCACTGTATTTTTCCCCATGAAACCATGCAGTGCATAAATGCTCACCTGTGTGGGCTCAGCCTTGTTCCTGAATATATATTTTATAGTTATGAGTTATACTCTTGGAAATTTGTATACCTTATTTATCTCATTTATCACACTATACCCACTGATTAAGTTTTCTAGGAAACGGAGGTTTGGATGATGGGCCCCTGGCACAGGCCTGTACTGTGATTTAGGGTTCAATTCCACGTTAGAGCTGGGGTGTTCTCATTTGACACCAGGGCATTTTATAAAACAAGTGCTAGTAGTTGAGCTATTTGACTATTGGAAGTGGACTTGATGGTTTCAATAGTATATTCTAAATTGGCGCCAGGAGAGTCGATAAGAACTGTTCCCTGTTATCACACAGAGCTAATTACAAGCGTTGGTGGTCTATATGTCTGCTCACGTACATCACATACTTCGTTTTTTCCGGATGCATTTTCTGTTAAAGAGACAACAGGGATGGCTTGTTCCTTCTCAGACAAATCCTGTTTCATCTTCCAAAAGTGAGGAAGTCTGGTTGTAGGTTTTTTTTTTCTCCCTTGAAGGAGTGGCTGAGGGTTTTCTGCAAGGCAGAGGATAGGTGTGACTAAGGAGAAGATTTATAAATTGTTGGAGGAGATGTGGTTAGCAAACAGTAGATGTGGTAAGTGATATGGACATGGTCATTGGAAATCTGTAGCTGGTACTTTAAAGAGTCTAGGTAAATATTTTCAGAAAAGGTGAGTCTGTGTGAGTTGAAGGAGTCGAGAAGGTTTATTTTGATTGAGGGAGAAGAGAATATAATCAAGAGGGTATTTTGAAAACCTTTGAAAACCCTTCTTCCATTTAACACTGTGCTCTCTTTTATTCAGCATTTCATTCATGATTTAATGTATTAGCTCCCCGTGGTTCACATATTCTTTGAGTGTCATAGTTCATTTCTAATTGGTATGCGTATATTGTCTCCCCAGTTAAGACTATGAGTAGTCAAGGGCAATATCACATCTTATGCTTTTTAAGTTTTAATGTTCTTCCCCACAGAATTTCCCATGCCAAGCCAAGTATGTCCTTACTCTGTGGGTGAGAATCTGTAAGTGAATCCAAGATTATAGTGGGCTGTGTTGAGACGTTCTTAAAGAAATATTTTGGGGGCGCCTGTGTGGGTCAGTTGGTTAGGTGTCCGACTTCGGCTGAGGTCATGATCTCATAGACTGTGGGTTAGGGCCCTGTGTCAGGCTCTGTGCCAGTAGCTCTGTGCTGGCAGCTTGGGGTCTGGAGCCTGCTTTTGGATTCTATGTGTCTCTCTCTCTCTCTGCCCCCCTCCAAAATAAATAGGGGCACCTGGGTGGCTCAGTCGGTTGAGCAACCGACTTCGGCTCAGGTCATGATCTCACAGCTCGTGAGTTCGAGCTCCGCGTCAGGCTCTGTGCTGACAGCTCGGAGCCTGGAGCCTGCTTTGGATTCTGTGCCTCCCTCTCTCTCTGCCCCAACCCACTCTCATTCTGTCTCTCTCTCTCTCTCAAAAATAAATAAACATTAAAAAAATAAAATAAATAAACATTAAATTAAAATATTTTGGGTACATCTATCACTCTATTTAAAACAGATTGTATGCCTTTTACTTTACTATGCTAGTGTTACCTGCAACTGTAATTTTGAGTAAGTCCAAAAATGATTACTTTTTCCTACATAGAAAACTATCTTAAGTTAAATCAACAAGATTTTAATGATCAAAGGAATTATAGTAGCATCAAGTACTTTTTAAAGTATATAGTTTTAAAGTTGTGGTAAAACATAACCATTCCATTTTATTTTTTCTCCCCAGAGTTCTGTGTTAGTTGCTGTTTAAAATCATTGTAGAGAAGAACGCTGAAATTTGGAAAAACATGTTAGAAACTATAGGTAAGACCTATTTTTTCTTCTTCTTATTTTTTTAATGTTTATTCTCTAGAGAGAGACAGAGTGTGAATGGGGGAGGGGCAGGGAGAGAGGGAGACACAGAATTCAAAGCAGGCTCCAGGCTCTGAGCTATCAGCACAGAGCCTGACGTGGGGCTCGAACTCACAAACCGTGAGATCATGACCTGAGTTCAAGTGGGACACTTAACTGATTGAGCCACCCAGGTGCCCCTATTCTTTCTTATTTTTATAAAAATCAAACCTTTGTCCATTGGGATCTTTGAAATGGTTTTTCTACATAGCAGGATTTTGACTTAAAGTTTTTACAAGTTTTTATCCACTAGAATTATACCAGGGTAATGTGTTTCTGTATTTGGATGATTTAATCTGAAGTGTTATAAAAATACCTCATTTTTAAGCAAAAGATAAAGCCATATGAAACGTTCTATCAATTATGAGAAATTTAATGAAACCGTAGTTTAATGTAAACCTAGTTGATTTATGGACCCACTTCTGGTTAATGGTTGTGTATGGGTAGCACCAGAAAGTTTAACAGTATTTTTAATATTGAAAGAAGCTCAATGCCTGCTTTATTTGTGGCAGTTGAAATACTACTGAGCTTTGCTTTTAAGTTGATGATGAACAATAACGGTAACAAACATTTAGTGACAGTTTAAGGCAGTTTAATTTCTGCATGAGATAATTTAGGTTGAAATATCCAAATTCATGTGTTAGTCTATTTTTCGCTGCTCTTTAGTTTTACAGAAGCTAGTTTGTAGAAATTGTTTGAGGTATATCAGGTATACCCATCCCTTGTCTGATGGCCCAGTGCCTCATATTTTCCAGGGAAGTCTTTGGGTATGATTATCGGAAGGTATCTGAATTTCACCCTGGTGCCTTTATGATTGTGGCTGGTGCCTTGATACCTGCATGGTTTGGGGAGTAGGATGAGAGTAGGTAGCAGGGAAAGGAGAAGGAGCTGTCTTTGTGATAGATGGGATCATGACTATGACTTTTGTTCGTAATGTGCTGTGCCAGTGATGAAAATGCATGGGTGTGTATTTCCCTCATCTTATTTTGTGGTAAAGTCACACACCATAAAGACTACTAGTCCACAAACCAGAGTCTCTCATAAAAAAGTGGATAGCAAAGGGGAAATACAGAATTATTTAAGCTGTCCCCTTCCAATCTTTATTTTGTAAGTTATTACTGATCTGTACACTTTCTGAGAATTGACATGGAAATTAATACTAGATTTGTATTCTGAGATCCCATGGGAAATAAGCCTAGAATAAAATTCTCCTGTCTTTATTATACCTTGTAAAATTATGTGCAAGGGTAAATACTGTTTGTTTAAATTTGAGTATGTGTGTGACCTCATGGTCAATAATAATTCATGCCTTCATTTCCCCATTTCTGTGTAATCCCACATTTGGTGCTATAGAAAGTGTCTGTGGTGATCACACTCTTTGATTACTATAATACAGCAAATGAATGTTAATAGGTACACTTATTACCATGATGAATCCGTTAGAACATATATTTGAGTAGTCTCTATTCCTTTAAAACAAATTTGGGTTCATTTGTGAGAGAGTGAGAGATAGTTTTAGGGAGATGTTTTGATTTTTGTTTTTTAAATGTTTATTTATTTATTTTGAGAGACAGAAAGAGCAAGTGTGCTTGCATGGGGGAGGGGCAGAAAGAAGGAGAAAGAGAATCCCAAGCAGGCTCTGCACTGTCAGGGCTTGATGCAGGGCTCAATCTCATGAACAGTGAGATCGTGACCTGATCTGAAACCAAGAGCTGGACGCTTAACCAACTGAGCCTCCCAGGCGTCCTAAGGGAGATGTTTTTAACTGTTATTTGTCATAGAAACTCACCATCTCGTAGTAGCATGCATGTAAAATGGTAGGGATTAGGGCCGGTAGGTAGGGTTACTAGGGATACACTGATTCAAAATACTTACTTTTGCAACTTTATGCCTGATACATAGGGTGATCAATAAACATTTGAATTATTTTGCCTTGATGCCTATATGAATATGCTATTTAATTTTAGGGAAAGACATTTAAAGGATTAAAAAGTAGTGTTTTTAGGGGCGCCTGGGTGGCTCAGTCGGTTAAGCATCTGACTTCGGCTCAGATCTGATCTTACTATTGGTGAGTTCGAGTCCCGCATTGGGCTCTGTGCTGGTAGCTTAGAACCTGGAGCCCGCTTCGGATTCTGTGTCTCCCTCTCTCTCTCTGTGGCCATCTCCTGCTCACATTCTGTGTCTTTCTCTCTCTCAAAAATAAATAAAAACATTTAAAAAAGTAGTGTTTTTGAAGGGTTATACATTGTTGTGATATATTCTCAAGTAAATTCTCAAGTATAGAATATTTGTTCCTTAATATATGAGACTGTCATATTTTGGATGTTTTGCTCATCAGTGACATTGTCTGCATCCACTTATTGGTTATATTTCTAATTTTTCTTGAATGTAAATAATATCTTTTAAAAAGTAATAACACCAGCATTTGCAAGATCACAAAGTGGTTAGTTTTCAGTAGTTTGTATAAGAGCTGACAGTTGGCACCGGAATTCAACTGTACTTCATCTGAATTGGTTTCCATAGTTTACAAGTAGTTGCATGGAGCATACACTATACCCAGTTCTCTGCTTTCACACAGACTGTCTTACCGGAGACTTGAAGGTTTGAAGGATACATTTATAGGGACATATTATGGTCCCTTTTGTGCTGAGTCTATTTTATGGTCTTGAAAGGAGTAGTGTTAGGATTTCTGTAAGCATGGTTTGATATGTGTCTTTCGAATCTTGATAATGACCTGCTGCCCTTTGATTTAGACAAAAATCGGGCCCTGCAGGCCGCAGAGCGTTTACAAGCCAAGCTGCGAGAACGCGGGGATGTAGCGAATGAAGACAAACTGAGCCTTCTAAAGTCAGTCTTGCAGAGCCCGCTCTTCAGTCAGATTCTGAACCTTCAGACTTCAGTACAGCAGCTGAAAGACCAGGTAAGACACGATGCTCCTGAAACAGGCATTCATGGCAAGGATCTCGTGAAAGTCTTGTGTTTTTCTGAAAGGCTGATTTTTGAATGTGTTAATGAATAGTTAATGAAGTCATTTAAACCTCCAAATGAGACATTCAGATTCACTGTGACTTTTCACCCCCCTAGTTATTTTTGTAATGGTTGTTGCTGTATATTGTAGATGATATGACATTGTGTTGAAAGCTGTGTGGATGCTGAAGTGTGAGTCCTTACAGGAGGAGGGGATGATAAAAATAAGTGTAGGGTAGATGGCCGTAGACTTGGTTTCCCTTCCCATTAAGACTTTTTGTTCACCTGATCCTGTGTCTTCAGATTCAGACATTCAGCACGCTTATGAGATTTCAGATAAGCCTGGATTTGCATGTGTAATCATGTGTGTGAGGAAGGGAAATCACCTCTATTTTGACAGTAAAAGAAATAATTACATTGTCATCAGTTAGAGGAATTGCAATTCTCACTTCTTATAAGAGTGTAAGTAGCAATTGCTTCAATGACAGCATCAGATGGTGATAAACATTAGAACTTCTAAATGTAACACTGTTTTTTTTCTGTAAAAATTAAGAGCTTTAAAATTTCCTAGCATTTATATTAAAATCGAAACATTGCAATGACAGAATGAGCACTCAAGTTAGATGTTCTTTGAACTTAATTTAATAATCATTTTTCAGGTTTTTTAACAAAATGTTTTTAAAATGGTTTTTATCCTTACATCGTTTCAAGTCAATCTCCTCATGCTTTCAACCTAAGTTAATTTTCATTCTGATGGTTTTAGCATTAATTGAATTACCATGGACGGATTGCTAACAGGTATTTTACCTTTTATTAAAAGGTTAAAAATGAAATTTGAAGACTAGTTTCATAGTTCAGTGAAAGAATAGCTCTAGCTAAAAACAAATGTGCCAGATGCAAAAAGAACAAATAGTAGCAATAGGGAAGGAATTTATTCAATGTCACATCTCTTCTTAATCTAGATATTTCGGTAGCAAAAGGAAAGAAAAGAAAGAAAGAAAGAATTAAAAAAAAATAGTCTTCTCTAGTGAATGTCTACTTAGTGATTTTAAAAGTCATGATCATGATTTAAGAAAAAGGTGTGTTTTATTATATGTAGTTTTTTTTTTTTTTTTGCAAGTTATTGTAAAGATTGGTTTTAGGTACTCCCATTTCAGAATGAATGGGCAAGAGTTTAGAGAGATCAGTGTCCTGAATAGAAGTGTAATTATGATGAGGAAGATTATCTGGTTTTTCAGAGAGAGTGAAGAAGTTGAACAGGTATCTTCTCCCCTATTATATTATGTGAAAATATGAATAGAATGAGAGGAAATGTTGAAACAGAAAGTACTAGTGTGTTAGGAAATACCACTAATCCAGTGAGATAACTGGAAATATCCCTGCCAGCTCCAAAAGGAGGGCAGAAACGGCTCTGCTTGTTGACCCTGTTCTACCATCTCCAAATAGAAGTTGGATACGGGCTCCGAAATTTTGGGTCCCACGTGATTCAGCTGAAATCTCCCTGGAAACCCTTGAGCAAACTGTTATCAAGCCAGACAGTCTGCGACTAAAGAGAGTGTGATCTTGTTCATTAGTGATAGATACGGATATATTTCAAGACTCAGTACATTGTGAGGTTTGGAAATTCTATGGGCATGTCTCACGTGCCTTTGGACTTTTGGCTAGTTGGTCTCTTCAAATACTGAAAGGGACCCAGGAAACGAACTGGCCCATACCCTGCTTATTTCAACTACTTAGTGAGGTGTAGTTACTTGCTTGTAAGGGCAGAGCCAGAACTAGAGCTCGGTTTTCTAGGCTCCCGAGGTACAGTCTTCTCCCTTTTTTTTTAATTCTGCGGCCTGTCTCACATCTTTTTTCCCCGCAAGGGTAGAAACGTGGCCCCTGTAAGTCAAGAGTTTAATTTTGGCAAATACCATTGATTTCTCTCACAGTTTTTGCAACTCCTCGCTTCATTCTTCATTCTGACTAACTCAATTTCATGTGTTTGTGGAACCAGTGTTTTTCTTACATGAGTAGAGTAAATTTTAAAACCTTGTATTGTTTTCTATTTTAAAGTTTAAACATAAATATTATAGGCTTCATCATGCTAGAATTAAATTTTCTATGTAGCTTACCCACTGCTAATGTATAAATAATTGTTATTTAATATTAATGAACCTAGGAGTTAAATTTGTGCTTTTAAACCAGTAGCTACACCAGTCTGACTGCATTAGATGCATTAGATGTTTTAGATGTATAGTTTTATGTGCACAACAGGTACAAGTTATTGTCTCCATCTTTTTTAGTATTACCAAAAAATTTGACTCCTTCAACTTTACTCCACCATCATTTCTCCTACCTTTTAGAAAGCGAAAGGAGTGAATAATTGAAAAGCGCGAGGTATGTGCAGCATATTGGAGAACATGATCATATTGTTGCGTTAATGACAGATGCTGACATGCCATGTTGAATTAAGCCAACTATTTGTTCCCCTCAGATCCTTCTCATTACTTCCATTCAATAATGTGTAATTTTTCCAATTTGCTTCTTCAGTATTAAGACTGCCCTTAGAAATCAAACTGTTTCCCTTTGGCAAATTAAACACTTGACAGGTGTGTAACTGAGAGGGCAAAAAAGCCATGCCCTGAAGGGATGTGCTATTTAAATATTGTCAAAAATATTAACAGGTCTGAGAGCATAATTGATGCCTCTGTTTAACTCTGCCACATTGTGTATTGTTCTAACCGCCAGCTAAAAGGATGTGTGCTATTAAACCTGAATAATCTCTAATAGCTCCAGTTCTTTTCCTATTGCATGATTCCTGTTTAAGTGAAGAGAAGGGAGAAAAAGAGCTGTGACTGTGTGTCAGTGATCTGTCAGATGCAAATTCTCAAGTAGTGTCCTCACTGTCACCTAGTCATCACAGCTAATCACTGCAGGGCTCACCGCGTATTCACGACAGAAATCCAGCTATTGTGGGGGAAATAAACACGTTCGCAGTTTAATAATAGAAACTTGTCAGCCATGAGGGTGTTGGATTTGCATATTTATTCTGTGATGTTTCTCCAGTCCAGTAGAGGTGGATACTGCTTTCCTGATTAATTAATTGCCTTGCCTGATGAGCTGACCATAGACGTGAAATTAAATGCCTTTTTACCCAGAGTTATTGTACAAAAACCATGAATTAAAATTATTACTTTCAGTGGAAATTTAGGACTAGTACCTTGAAATCGGCATTGCTGCGATTTTGTTTTTTTAAGCTATGGCAGCCAAGACCAAAAAATGATGTGGATAATTCAGGTTATAAATGCTGCTGATACAGGGAAGCGAGCCTCAGGGCACAGCATATTCTGGAGGTTTCTCCATGTCTATGATTTCTGGCTTTTTTTGGAGTATGATATTCTGTTATTTTGCTGTTGTTTTTGTTGTTTGATATTTCAAGGCTCCTTGTTCTTCACCTTTTTTCCAGAAAAGTGTTGGCTTATATACATAGCATCTAAATGCATAAAGTGTATATATACACACACAAAATGAAGCCAGGATTTTTCTAAGTTTTCTTTGGAAACTTTATGACATGTCTTGAAATAATTGGACATGTAGAATCATGTTGGAAATTATTGTTCAATGTTGATTAGAATAATTGGCTCCTTCTTTTTTATTTGAAATATAGTCTTCATGGTATAAAAATTTTGTCTTGTATTTCCGTGTTCTTAAATTTTACCTATTCACATTCCCAGAAAAGAATTTGGAACAACTCTCATGGCAAAATGTATTGACTAATGGGTGATTCAAAGGTAAATCTAAATAAAGACCAAATATAAACATCAGAGAACTAGATATTCCAACGACCTTGGTTTACTCAAGTTGAGTATTATTTAATTTCCATTTCCCAGGAGCAAAGGCAGCAATAACAATTGTATACATATAAAGAGAGAGCTGGAGGGTTATATATTGCTCAGTGTGAGACATCAATCTGTGAGCCAGATTTTCCTTGGCAATTGGAGGGTTATCTCATGGATGCTTTTATAGAAGACTTATAATCATTTAGTAATAAAGTCGATAAAAATACAATGAATAAATAAGATGAAGGTTCTCATTATATAGAGGGGGGAAGAACATACATGCATTTTATGTAACTAAATGAGAAAGTGAGAGGTATAAGAAGAAGGAATTATTAACTTTGACTTTGAAAGAAAACTTTGCATTGGAGGGAACATATAAGACGGATCTGAAAAGTGAGTAGGGGTTTTCTGCAGTGATAGGGGAAATTATTTCAGGTAGAGGAAACAGTGTTTACAAGGGAATAGAGGAGTTGTTCTCAAGTGAAGGTGATTTCACATTCTCTCTCTCTCTAGGGCTTGTACAGCAATATGTGGAGATATTTTTGACTATTGTAACTTGGGGGTGGTTGGGGCATGCTACTGGCATGTAAGTGGACAGACATCAGGGATATTGTTAAACATTGCTCAAACGCATAGCACAGCTTCCTAAAACAAAGAATTGCTGGGTTTGTAATATGTGTAATGCTGAGGTTGAGACCTTGATACAGAATCAGCTAGAGATGTATGTTATCAGGGCAGTAGCCTATGTGTGGGCTCTTGGCAAGGGAGGAAACTTAGAAGCCAGATTGTGAAGGATTTATTAAGTGGGCTTTTTTCGCTTTTCTGGGGAGGGTTGTATGTGTGTTTATCATCTTTTCTCTTTTGCACTCAGCATTCTGTATCAGACGTCATTGGATCAAGTTGAAAATTGTATCAACTTCTAACACTTCTTTAAATACGATATTCAGCCATCATATATTTTGTTTTTCCACATTTTAAAAATTATAGCAAAAACATGTAACAGAATTAAGGTAAATTTAAAGTAAAGTTTTTACTGACATTTTGATAAATAGGACCTTCAGTTACAATTGTAAAATGCATAAACTGTTCAAAGAAATGCTTCTTTCTTCTTTCTAAGAATGCAGTACATTAAGAGCACACACTACGAATACAGTGTCCCATCCTAATTTAGTGATGGCTCTTCTGCTAAAATGTACTGCATTCTATGAATTTTTTTTTCTGATACTCTGTCTTAAAAGAGGGTACGTTTTAGAGAATCTGGAGAAATAAGTAGTCAGTATATATTTCACAGTATCCCTTCCAAATATCCGATGTAAGCAGGGGGTGTTGGCTAAAACACAAGTATTCAGGGGCATGCTTGAGGAGTTACTATTCTGTAGGTACTCATTTGTAAGACTGCTAACTCAGGTTCATGGGCAGCCTGTTAAGGTATGTTGCTTTGAAGCAGTGGCATCTGCAGCACTGGTAATTTCTTACAATTATATTTTTTAGATTGGTGGAAAGACGAGAATTTTGATAACTGGGCATTTTTTAATCAGAAAGATACAGTTTTGTAGGATTCATGGAAAAAGGCAGAAATGCCTGTGTTTCTTCAGCTTTATTGCTTACATAAATGGTAAAAGCATCACCCCTCTCTCTACGGTTTCTAATTTGAGACTGAAATGGAGACGATTCGTCTGCAGTCTTGCTATCAGTAAAGGGAATAACTGCTGTCTCCCAAGAATGCCTGGGTTAAGTTATGACTTGGTGGTGGCGGGGGAGGAAATACAGAGAGAAAGAAAATATGCCTTGACCCCATTAACAGGAATTATCTAAAAATGGAATGGAATTCTTCCAAGTTGGTGTTGCTTGTGAAAATGAAAAAATATTTTTCTTACCCCTGAAATGGTTTTACTTTCATGATAGAGCGTTGCAGCATTGCAGCTGCCTAACAGGAAAGTATCTGTTTCTTGAGACTTCACCATACATTATCTAGGGGAAGTTAAAAGAGAAGGAGTGAGTCTTATGTTTTTACATTTACCATAGAGTTTATTTACTGTGGGAATTTCAAATACTTTATTTTTGGTACAATAACAGCTTTTAAATGTTTGTTCCTTTAACCAAAAGTTTGTAAATATAGAGCCTTTGAGGGACTAAAATTCTTGTTTTATCCTGGGCAAGAAGGCACTGTTCAAGCTTTTTATACAGTGCTGGATTAAAATGCAACACCATCTTGCTATTGGGTATGCATGTGTATCTAAAACAGCAAATGGTGCTAATTGTATGGTGTTTTTGTGACAAAGTTAAATGGTCTTTGGAGAAGAGGGAAAAAATGTGAAATTTACTGGGTGTAACCTAAATGAGTTTTTTAACCCAGGAATTTACGAACAAGAGAGGTTGATCCACATCTGAAGCTATAACCAAAACAACCACTACTGCCTTTAGGAAGCCCTCCACTGCTGTGGACTTTGTCTCATTTAACTAGTCCTTCAGCTCTGTGAGGTATGTATTATCCCCATCGTGTCCAGGAGGAAACTGGGGCTGAGACAGGTGATGTAGCTTAGTCTGGACCACACAATTAGTCTTTGGTAGATTTAGAGGAAGAATGTAAGTCCGTCTGACCCTGAAGCCGGAGTGCTTTTTTACTTTTAATTTACACTGTTCCTAAACTCTTAGTTCTCTTCCATAAAGGAACAAATAGGTTAGAAAAACAGTTATTAGCATTAGTAAAGAGAAATGCGCTTAATGTTTAGTAAATTCACGTTCATGAAGATTGGCCATTTCCCTTAAATTCTCCCCCAGATTTTAATCAGAGTACCTTTTACATACAAAACAGAATTTTCATTCTGCTTTTTAAAATATTCTAGATTTTAAAGTAGATGAACTGGGTGGGATAATAGTGGGATGGAGAGGCCATGTGACAAAGTGACATCAGCTTCCTGTGCCCATTTCCATATATTTATACTTGTCTGTAAGGTTTTGTTTTATTTTTCTCTAAGCAGACTGTGAACTGTGAATCAGTTTTATTTGTCTTCTGGAAAAGTGGGACCGATAGAAAAAACACTACAAACATTCTAACATGTTGTTCGTCTGAGTTTTCGATTCTAAATTTCTATTTGTCCTGGCATTTAAAATATATTAATTTACTGATTTTTGATACCTTCACCCCTTTAATGTAGAAAGTTTTAGCATACTTTGATAAGAATATTACTTTTGGTCAAGCTACATTCCTTAAATTTTTTTTCCCTTGGAACTTTTGCTAAGAAAGCACAGAAGTGTTGAGATTTAAATAAAGAAAAGACATTCTGCAAATACACATCAACACACATGCCTAGACCGTGGTGTGTATGCTGCATTCCACTTGCCATTTGTTCTCACCAAGCATAAAAAGGAGTTGTAGAATTAAGTGCATTTCACATTTGTTTGGAGACCATTTATTGCTTTTTGGGATAAAACCATGTCATGTTCATCTTTGACTGCTTTGTGCCTAATACATTTCACCCAAGGTCAATAAATGATTGCTCGATTAAGGAATATGTAAATATTCATGAAAATTCAGAATTGTTATACATCAGTGACTATCTTTCCTTGCCAGAGAACTAATCTTTAATATAAATAAACTAGCCAAGTAACTGAAGTTACTTTGAAGACCTTGTATTTTTCTTACTAGCCATATTGGGAAGATGCACCACTTTTCACCGTCAACATCATAGCAGTTAACAGCTATGGAATTCTTACTGTGTGCCAGAACTGTTCCAAGTACCCGTTTTGTCATTACAACAATACTGTAAAGTGGTAGATACTAGGAGATAGAGGGAGTAGATAATGTTACCTTTCTTCTTTAAGGGATAGGGAAATGGAGGCACAAGGAGGTTGAGTGGTGAAGCTAGTATTTTGTTTTGTTTTTTAAATATTTACTTTTGAGAGAGAGAGAGAGAGAGAGAAAGAGAGAGAGAAAGAGAGGGAGACAGAATTCCAAGGAGACTGTGCTGTCAGCACAGAACATGGTTCCATGGTTCATGGAACTTATGAACCATGAGATCATGACCTGAGCCGAAACCAAGAGTTGGACATTTAACTGCTGAGCCATCCAGGTGCCTGAACCTAACTTTCCTTTAAATGGTAAGCTTAAAATTTCTGTAAAAATTTTATTTACATAAATACAATTAAATAAATAAATAAATACAATTTATTTTTATAAAATTTACAACAATAATGAAAAAAAGTTTAAAACTGTTCTAAACTGACTATTTTAAGCTCAGTTTCTATTGCAATCTTTACTCAAGTATTCATATATATTTTAGGAAAATGGGTCGAAGGGAAGAATTTGAATCTTTTTATCTATGAGTATTTCTAAAGATTTTAGTGAAATTTAGACTTTTAAAAAATTAGTTTATAAAAACACATGGAGCCCCCTGCTTTATGATGCCTCAGCCTGACATTTTAGTGCCGTATGCCTTGTATATTGATCCTACTTAGTATCTTTTGTGGTGTAGTTTTAAAAATAAATCAAATTTTCATAGATGCAGCTCTGAATGAAGACTGAAACGTTATAAAATAGCATAACTTGCCGTGTGGCCATTCATTTAACTTAACAACATCACCAAAGTTGTATAAAGGTACAAAGTTGACCATTTTGTTACTTGATCTTGTCATTTAATGGCCTATAACAATACACATTACTTTAGGTAGATTTTTGATGATTTATATATATCTTTCTAAATATCAAAAGGGAGAAGACAAGAAGAGTCGTAGGTACTCTTTAATTCATTTTTTTCTTTGTGTTTCATCTTGGGTTTCCTGGTTGATCATTTATCCTTTTTATATAGCACATGGGAATTGTAAGACAAATGTGCCTCTGAAACTTTGTACTTGTATCCACATAGAAAATTCCACATGCAGAAAATTTACATTTTGATTACTCAGAATGACTGCCTAAATGTTCTTGGGTTAAGGGATTATTTTCTAGATTCAATAACCTTATATTTTAAATTTGTCAGCCAATGATCATCAATGGCTACATTAAGAATATCTGTAAATTCTCATCCACTATCTGCCTTGCTATTCCAAGAACTCATAGCTATGAAAAGAAAGTTTTCTATCTCAGGAGGTGGGTTAACTATGCCTGGTAGAGTAATTTTATAGGATATCTAACATATTAGTGATTATGCAAAGCATTTTATATGTTTAATTTCTGTCCTGTTACCTAGAGCCCAATGTCTTGGACATTTGAGGTACTCAGTAAGTATTTGAATGAATGAAGAGAAGTTTTCATAGAAAACATGAAATTATGCTGATTCCATCAGAAAATACCCCCCCCATACCATCTTATAATTTGCTGCTCCATTTTGTATCTTGTTTAATACAGGAGCTATGAGGTACTTTATGTCCAAAATAGTCTCGTCACATTAAGCTAATCCCCGTTGAACATGCAACTCAATTTCTTTAATTAGCTTTAAAAATAAGGATCATTAAATCAGAGTGCCACCATCAATTACTGTGCAAGGGTTTGCCTGTTCAATAATGCATCAGAGTTGTGCTCTAATCAGTATTTCACTGAAAGATTTATGGAAAAGGAGGCCTCCCCTGGTTCCAAACTTGAAATGCAGTTCTATTATGTGTAAAATTTTTTTTCCTCTGATTGCTACCATTTTAGGTGCTGTATTTCATTGAATACTCTTGGTATCCTGTCTGTCTTTGCATTTCATGTTTGGGATCAGTTCCAGAGAGTGTTTTACAGCAGTTTTGTAAGTTCACAAGAAAATAAGCACTTTTCTTCCTCTGCAAGAAGAAAAAACAAGGCGCAGATTAAAAACAACAGTCTGCATTTCTATGAGGTGCACCTGTTATGGCAGATTCCCCAGAGTGCCTTATTTCTTATTTCTCATTACATTAAGGAGTAACAAACAAACAGAAATTGGGAAATTGAACTAGCAATATTTGTTTATAAATTTGTTTAAAGTCTACCAAAACTAGGACTGCAAAAGCAGTGGTCATTTTCTTACTTAATTCAAGATAATATATATATTTTAGCTTTTAAGTGATAGAAATATCCATCAAATTATATAAGCATTTGGGTCACTGTATTCTCATTGCTATTCTAGCATTCAGAATAAGTCAAAATAACAGGACCATAAACAGGTTTTGATAATCTGTATAAAAATGCTTTAGGAAATTTGGTTTGGTCCTAAGCAATCATTTTTCTAGACAATTATACGAGTACTTCTGGAAAGATTGATGCTAGCCTTAAAACAGAGTTAATAATATTAACTTCATTTTCAGTTAACAACCCAGAATAGATGGAGCATAAGAAGTCAATATTTCAATATTTTGTAGCAGATTAGTTAAGTGAATCTACATATTTGAGAATATTCTATTTTGTTAAACTTGAGAGCATAGATCATATTTTTATGATCAAAATATTTAAGACATTGATCTTTTCAAGTATTTTTGGATTGACATTAGTTTTACAGAATAGGTATTGTTGAAAAAAAATTATAATTTTGAAACCTCATGTGTCAACCTTGTATCAGGGTAGATCAGAATACTTCAGTATAAAAATATTAGATAGCGTAATGATTATTTTTTCTTCTTGTAATTTGCTGTGCAATCAAATGATTACAAGTTGCAAAAATTCATGATCTTTGAGGAGGAAACATCTACATATGCTACAGAGGTTAAAACACACGTGCTGAGGATTCATCTTGACTTGAGCACTTGTTGAAGGATTTCTTCTGTAGATGGGAATTAGCCAGTGGAATCCGTATCAAGCCTGCAGAGGGCCATCCATCACAGTAATGGTCTTGGCTTCGTCTTCAGATACCTAGTTTCTGTGTTCTCTTTCATTTAAGGTGAGTGCCTGGTAATTGAACTTTAAATTCCGAGTTTCTGTCAGGAGATTTAGCTTAATAATATGGAGGTTGTTCAAACCACCTTCTTTCTTTCAGAGAAGTAGGGTTTTGTTGTTGTTGTTGTTGTTGTTGTTGTTGTTGTTGTTGTTGTTTTATTAGTCATTGGAGTGCCCCAAGTTCTTAGCACTTACCTACCTTGCAAACTTAAAAAAACATTAGAATTAACATAAAGTCAAGGGCAAAACTATATAGCTCATGGGTATTTTATAAATGGAATGTACACATAAAACTCTTCATCTAAATCAAAGTATAGAAAGTTACTAAAACTCCATCATACTCTGTATCCCCTCAGTCAGTCCCCATCCTCTACCCCAAAAGAATCACTATTTTTTTTCCAGGCTGCGTGAGATAAAATTGACATGTAACTGCATAAGTCTAAGATATGCAAAGGGATATTTGATACACATGTGTGTTGTGAAATGATTACCAAAAATGAGGCTAGTTAACACATCTGTCACCTCAGTAATAACCTTTTTTTGTGTATGATGAAAACATTTAAGATCTACTCACTTCACCACTTTCAAATATACCATAGAGTACTGTTAACTGTAGTGACCACAGTGTACATTAGATCCCCAGAACTTACTTACTTATAACTGGAAGTTTGTACCCTTTGATCAGCATCTCCCCATTTTCCCTGCCCCTGGCAACTACCAGTCTTCTCTCTGATTATGTGAGTTTGGCTCATTTAGATTTCTCATGGAAGTCAGATCATATACTATTTTGACTTTTATCCCATGAATAAGTATTTGAATTTTACATAAATACAATATGAGTATACATGCTTTGTTCCTGGCTTTTTCTTCACTTTGTGTCTGTTATATTTCTTCATGTTGTTATATGTAGCTGTAATTCTTTTCCACTTTTCATTGCATGAATGTACTAGAATATATCTGTACTTTCTTCTGTTGATTGTAATTTTTTCCAGTTTTTTGCTATTACAAACAAAACTGCCATAAACATTCTAACACATGTCCTTTGATCTTCATAAGTGTACATTTCTCTTGGATGTTTACTTATGAGTGAAATTTCTGGGCCTTAAGGTATTTTTTTCAGCATTTGTAGATTCTGCCAAATTGTTTTCCAAAGAAGTTGTAGGTCTACGTTCTCACTGTAATGTAAGAAAATTCTCATTGTTCCGCCTCATTGCTGGTACTGTCAGCTTTAAATTTCTCTTTTTCCATTTCTAGCCACTGTGGGGGGTATGTTGTAGTATCATGTGATGATTAATGATATTGAGCACCTTTGTGTATGCTTATTGATCATTTTGATATCCTCCTTGGTGGAGTTCTGTTTAAGTCTTTTGCCAATTTTTCTATTGGTTTGTGAGTCTTATTGATTTACAAGAGTTTGTTGTTGTTTTGTTTTGTTTTTTTTGTTTTGTTTTGTTTTTTGGTTTCCTGAATACAACTTCTTTGTTGGATATTTGTATTGCAACTTGTTTTTTCTGCTTTTGTCTTGCCTTTTGACTCTGTTAGTTATATGTTTTGATGACAAGAAGGTTTTTTTTAATTTTAATAAAGTCCAGTTTTTAAAACTTTTCCTCTATGTGTATACACTGCCTTTTTTGTCCTACTTAAATCATTGATTATGCCAAGGATATAGAGATTTTTCTCTCAGAAGCTTGCTTTAGCTTCTAAATTTTGGCTGTTTTGTGAGGTAAAGTGTGTTTGTGAATTAATTTTCCATTTGAATATCCATTTGAACCAGAACCTTTTATTGAAAAGACCATTCTTTTCTCCCTTACATTGGCACAGTAAATCATGTGGTCATGTATATGTGAGTGTTTCTGAACTCTATGTTGTATTCCAGTTTTTTCAAATAATTTTATTATATTTTAAATGCAATCTTTTTTTAAAGCTTTTGATTTTCTAATTGTTTTTTTCTTTTCTAGGAATATAGTTTCTTTTTTATATTGATTCTATCAAATTTATTTAGAATTTTGTTCAGATCTTTTATATCCTTACTAATCCCCCCCCCCCCCCCCATTCTATTAGTTACTGGGAGAGATGTGTTATAATCTCTAATTAGGACTTGGATTTGTCTGTTTCTCATCTGGATTCTGAGCCCTTGTGCCTTACGTGTTTTGAGGTTATATTTTTAGGTGACTGAGATTGTCTTATTTCTACTGAATTGACCCTTTATCTCTATGAATCATCTGCCTTTGTCTCCAGTAATGCTTCTTGCCTTAAAGTCCACTTGCCTGGTACCAGTTTAGGTGTACCAGGCTTCTTCTGGTTGATGTATGTATGGTGGATCTTTCTATTTTCATCTTTATCTTTTTTATTATTAGTCATATCTTTGGTAAACAGCAGGTATTTTGTTTTGTTGTGTTATACAGTGGGGCAATTGTAGTCATTTAATGCAATTATTGATAAATTTTTATTTTGATTCATTATTTTTTTCTCTTTGTCTTGTTTATTCATTTTTTTTTTCCTTTTGGTATTAGTTCACTTTTAAAAATTTAAAATTTGGTGTCTTTTGTTTTCTTTTTTGAGAGACAGAGTGCAAGACAGAGTGAGAGAGGGAGACACAGAACCCGAAGCAGGCTTCAGGCTCTGAGCTGTCAGCACAGAGCCTGACATGGGGCTTGAACTCATGAGCCATGAAATCATGACCTGAGCCGTGAGATCAGGACAATTAAGCAACTGAGCCACCCAGGCGCCCCTAGTTCACTTTTTATTTCATCTTCTTCCTCTATTAGCATGCTATTTATACTTAATTTTATTATTCTTTTAGTGGTTACCCTAAAGATTAGAGTGAGCATCCTTGGCCTATTAGAGTCAACTTTTAAAAAATCTTACAATAATTATAAATTCACAGGAGGTTTTCAGTATAATAGAGAGGTCCTATATGCACTTCACCCAGTTATCTCCAGGGGTGATGTCTTGGTAATTCTAGTAAAATATCAAAACCAAGAAACTAATAATGGTACAATGTGTGTCCATTTCTTCAGTCCATGTCATTCTCTGGCATACATTTGTGGAGCCACCATCGCAATCTAGGTACTATTTCATCACCACAATGATCTCTCTGTGCTACTCCTTAATAGTTATACCCTGTTCCCTTCCTGCCACCACCCCTGTCCTCTGGCAACTTTTTCCATCTTTATAATTTAACCATTTCAAGAATTTTATGAAAATATCATCATAATGTATGTGACCTTTTGAGATTGTCTCATGTTTTTCATTACTCATGACACTCTTGTGATCTATCCAAGTTGTTGTGTATATTAATATTTTATTCTTTTTTGTTGTTTAGTATTATTTGCTGGTAGGGGTACACCTCTTGAGAGACATTTTGTTTGTTTCTAGGTTTTTACTTTTGTAGATAAAGCTTCTGTGAGCATTGCATACATGTTTTTGTGTGAATGTTAAGTATTCATTTCTATATAATAAATGCCTAAGGGTGTAATTGACATGTTGTATGGTAAATGCATGTTTAGTTTTTTTTCAGAAACTGCCTAACTCTTTGCCAGTGGGGCTGTACCATTTCACATTCCTGCCAGCAATGTGGGAGAAATCCATTTTCTCCACATTCTTACTAGCACTTGGTGTTACCACTATTATTTATTCAGTCATTCTGATAGATATATAGTGATATTATTTGTGCTTTTAATTTGCATTTCCAGGATGGATAATAATGCTGAACATATTTTATGTTCCTATTTGCCATCCACACAACTTTTTGGTGAAATGGTTTTCCTTTTTTAAGCCAGACCTGAGTCCTTTGTCAGATATATTACCCTGAAGTTATTTTGATTTTATTTTAATTGGAACTTTTACTACTTCTTGGAAAATGAAAGAAGCTTAGTACAGTTCAACCTCATGTACCCTACTCGTGTCTTTTATGTAATTGACATGTACTTTCATTCTACTTATATTTAAAACCCCACAAATTTTATTTATTGTTTTAAGATATTACCATTGATTTACTCATATTTTTATTTTCATTTATTTATTTTAAGTATATTTATTTATTTTGAGAGAGAGAGTGTATGTGTGCACAAGCTGGGGAGGGGCAGAGAGAGAGAGAATGAGAGAGAAAGAATCCTAAGCATGAACCATGAGATCATGATCTGAGCTGAAATCCAGAATTGGATGCCTAACTGACTGAGCCACCCAGGTGCCCCTGTTATTTTATTTTATTTTATTTTATTTTATTTTATTTGAGAGAGAGAGAGAGACAGACAGACATTGTGTGAGCAGGGGAGAAGGGCAGAGGGAGAGAGAGAAAGAATCCCAAGCATACTCCACACTCAGCATGAGCCCGATGTGGGGCTTGATCCCACGAACCTGGGATCATGACCCGAGCCAAAGTCAAGAGTCGGTCATAAAACTGGACTGAGCCACCCAGACACCCCTACTCACATTTTTAAAACTTGTTTTTGTGTGTGTGTGTTCTTCAGTCTTTTGTGCTAATGTAAGGAAATTCCATGAGGGATCTTTATTAATTCTAAGAATTTACTTGTGCATTTCTTTTGTATAGTTCTGAAGCAACACTGTGTGTGAGTATGTGTGTAGGGAAGGTGTTCTGAAAATGCTCAGGTGACCTTTTTTTGTTGTCATTTTGTACTTTTTTATTCTATTGTCTTCTGTTTTTCATTGATTAACTTGAAAAGTCAGCTGTCCGTTTTACTCTTCTCTGAAGATAAGGTTCTTTTTTGTTCTGGTGACTTTTAAGATCTCCCCTAGGTCTTGGCTTTCAGCAGTTTTACTATGACACGCTGTGGTAGTCTACCTCTGGGATGGACACCAATATTCCCTGCCATCTGGTATTCATGCTTTTGTGTGATCTCTTCTCTTTGAGTGTGGGGTGGGTTTATTGATTTACTTCTGATGAATAGAATATGGCAGAAGTGGTTGTTTCTTTTTGACACCTTCCGAGTTGATCTCACACACAGCTCTTTATATAAATTTTCTAATTGATCTCAGTGGAAGGGTTACTCTGATACAGCTATTCCCACAGGGTGGGCTTAATTATATATAGAACGAAAGAGAATTGTTTATTTTCCTGGCATGCTATTGTAGAAGCAGCAGCTCTCTTAGCAACACCTCCAGATGAGTGGCTTGCTTTTCAGTAGTCCTGGAAGGCATAGTGACCGATGCTCAGAGCACAAAACACTTATTTCTTCAGACATGTCCTGTGTGCCACCTGAGGGCGCAGTGTCACCTGGGGGGCAAATGTACATTTGTCAGAGTCCTTTTTAGAGCTGTTTTGCTAGTCATAATTTTTTTTGTAACTATGTGACTCCATTACATAACATAAAAGTTATGGCAACAACTTTTTCCATGAACATTTACTTAAATTCTCTTGAAAGACTATGTAAATGAATTGAGAAAACAGTTGTTGGTAAATTTTTTTTTTTTAATTTTTTTTTTCAACGTTTTTTTTTATTTTATTTTTGGGACAGAGAGAGACAGAGCATGAACTGGGGAGGGGCAGAGAGAGAGGGAGACACAGAATCGGAAACAGGCTCCAGGCTCCGAGCCATCAGCCCAGAGCCTGACGCGGGGCTCGAACTCACGGACCGCGAGATCGTGACCTGGCTGAAGTTGGACGCTTAACCGACTGCGCCACCCAGGTGCCCCAGTTGTTGGTAAATTTATTGGGTGTGATCAAACTGTAACATTCTGAAGAAAGATCTTCTAAACATCGAGATTTTTAATGAAATGGTTTCTCAGGTGTCCAAACTCTTGCTCCATCTTAAAGAGACTGAAATTAAAAATAATGCCATATTACTTGAGTGCAGTTCATGCAGGAAAGAAGGTGGGGACCTCTCATGCATCAAGATACTTGTGAATGAATACATACATGCTTTGGATCAAAGTGCTTTCCAAGTTAGGTATTTGTCCTTTGTTATGATTTCTGCTCAGTCTGACGTTTTGAGATAACTCAACCAATTCCTGTTCTGACTGCATCTTATAAGAGGACTTCACCTGTACTTCTAAAAACTGAGAGGTGTTTCATCCTGCCTTTTTACAAAGACTTTGACAACTTTTTCAATTGACTGATTTACATAACCTTCATTTTATGTTTTAGGTATTAGCACTAATTAAAATCCATAAATTAGGTTAATCCGTCTATTTACTAAGAACACAAAAGGACCTTTTAGATTGAAATACTCAGCCAGAATTTAAACAGAGAGCAGATAATTACTTGGTGACTCTTGCTCGTTTACTAGCAACTTACATAAATTATACAGATTGTTTATCTGTATATAAAAATCACCAGATAGTTGTGTTTTCTTCTGTTTATTTTATATTTATAAACCAAGATGGGAGTCAAGCTTTTTTATTAAACATTTATGCTGTGTCTGCTATGAACAGGTCTGTCAAGGCAAGTAAGATCCATTCCTGTTTTTCAAGATTATATATAGTTCAGAAAGCCATTTTAGTAAACAGTTATAGCAGAGTTGAAAGGTGTGTTTGTGCTTTCTCCTATGAATGCAAATCTGCACATTTAAAAACAACTCTTTGGTATAATGATATAATTAGGTTATAGTTTTTAAATATGTAATCTCTTTAACCCTTGCTCTTCTATTTACATAGACCTCAAGGGCCAAGAGGAGTTTGGAACAGTTATTGACATTGGTTAAACCTTTAGCAAATTTGGAGAAAACATTTGATATTCAATACTTTTAAATGATTCTCATAGTGTTGTACTTTTCTGGTTCTGTAATTTCACTCTTAGAGTGCCTTCATACGTGGTCTTCTATGATATCAGAGCTTCTGTTTCACCAGTCAACTTCATATAGATAAACTCTGTGTTCTTGGAATGTGATTTGTTCATTCTGGCTTACCGTAGCAGAAGTCCAAATATTTTTCTCCTGTGCAAACATACCATAGGCATTAGGTCTTGGTGTGTGGGATCCTCAGCCTGTCACAGAAATCATTATGCCATCTGCTTCAACCTGAGCGGTGTATCTTCTGCTGGCAGACTTTATTGAAGTTGCCATGGTTGAGGATTAAAAAAAATCAAGTTTGGCATACGGATCTTGCTTTTGAAAAAAATATTAATTGATAATGCCTGCTGTATATTGTAAAATGACCATTTGAAAGATTCCTAAAAGCCTCTTCTAAACACATTGATCTTTTTTTTGGTTTTTAATCCATGATTGTAGATAGCCAATATAATGTTTGGATTATTGGTAACTTTGTTCACTTACTGAATCTTCTGTTCAATTTTAACGATAGGTAACAAACTCTTAGGCATGGATTGGTGATGTGTTGTAAAATATTTTGATTGCTCTGTCAATGTAAACTCTTTACCGAATGTCTTATTTCTGGAAATGATACCTCAAATGACTGTTTGCTATATGTATAATTTTTTTTAATGTTTATTTATTTTTAAGAGACAGAGAGACAGAGTGTGAGCGGGGAAGGGGCAGAGAGAGAGGGAAACACAGAATCCGAAGCAGGCTCCAGGCTCTGAGCTGTCAGCACAGAGCCCGACGCAGGGTTCGAACCCATGAACTGTGAGATCATGACCTGAGCCGAAGTCGGACGCTTAACCAACTGAGCCACCCAGGCGCTCCTGTTTGTGATATGTATAATAGAAACATAGGAACACTGTGATGAAAAAAAATCTACGTCACAGTCAACTTATTAGACGTGTGACTTTGTGTAACTATGTCATCTGTAAAATGGAAATAATGATAGTTGGGTTGTTGGGCAGATGAGATCAGAGTAGGTCCCTAAAAAGATGAACATTCTGCAAATGTGTATTGAATGCCAACTCTGTAAGGCACTCTTCTAGAGAATGAGGATATAATAGAGAATAAAATACTCAAATTCCTCCACTGGCAAATTCTACATTCTAGTCTGTCCCCACCAGCTGGGATGGAAGGTCTATGACAACAGGGTGCATCCAGGTGGTAATAAGTGCCATGGAGAAAAACAGGGCAGGGTAGGCTCATGGAGCCTAATGATGGGGTGCTCTCTTGGATAGCATTGTCAGGGAGAGCTTCTCTGGGGTGAAGTTGAGCACATCTCAATGAAATAAAGAAATAAGCATGTCGATACTTGTGGAAGGATGTATGTGGCTGATAGAAGAAGCAGGTTGGCAGTGTGAGGAACCATGAAGGGGTCAGTATAGCTGGAGCCTGGCAGGTGAGAGACACAGTGCAAGAGATGAGTTCAGAGACATATCCATAAAGCATCATTGATGTACTCTTTCTGATAAATAATTGTGGGTAAAAATTTACATTAGAGACACCCTACAGAAATAGGAAATTATTTAGCCTTAACTGGTGCTCTTTCTAACAGGTGTATACAAGTAATTATAGAATGTTTTTCCAAAATGGAATTATCTTTTTTTGTCACTGTTGGTACTTATGTGATTGTACCTGGAGTTAGCCAAACTGTGAGGTTTGAGGGCATAGTCCTCTAGACTTCCACCTCTGTTCAAGACTTGACACCAACAGCAAAGAGTTAAGATCTAACTATGGAGTTAGAGGGAAGAATCCACAAAAGACCATCCTCATTTCTGAGATGGGCTGAAAGTCCTGGATCTTCCTCAGACCATCTCCAAGTTTAATAATTCAGTAGAAGGGCCTACAGAACTTTCTGGAAACTGTTATACGGAAGCTTATGGTCCATTATAAAGAAAGGGTATGGGTAAAAAACATTAGCCAAAGGAAGACATAGTACAGGCTGAGAGGATTTCAAAATCCGAAGCTTCCATAAACGTTTCTTTTCCCAAATTGGTAGGCGACCAGTATGCATGGAGTATTGCCAACCCAGGAACCTTGCCTGATTTCGGTGTTCAGACATTCAATTACGGTATCATTTCATAGGCATAATTGATCGCCTATGTGTTGAACTTTGTGTCAGTGTGGAGTGATATCTTGTAGCTTTGGAGCCCCCCATGAAGAGCAAGAAGACCCTCCTATCATTCTGGAAAGTCCATGGGTTTAGCGGTTACTTCCTAGGAGCTGAGGATGAAAGTCAGACCTGTCTTTGGGAAAGGCCAAATTCATTACTACATACATTGTTCTAAATAGAATTCAAGAATGTAGAAGGTAAATGGTGCCCTGGAATCCCCTCTCAGGGACAACTGTTATATTGGTTGGTGTATAATATTTCAGATGTTTAATACAAATGTAAACATCTTTTTGAATGTACATTGTATCGTACTGTGCACATTGTTTGATAACTAGCCTTTTTCACAAGTTTGTATAGAATGTATGATTGTGTGTGTGTGTGTGTGTGTGTGTGTGTGTGTGTGTTTTAATGATACCTTCAACACTGGAGGTAGTTTTTAAAAATTGTCCCATCTAATAAACAATACTGCATTGAGCTTCCTTTTATTTTTATTTTTTTTTTATGTTTTATTTTTTTTATTTTTGAGACAGAGAGAGACAGAGCATGAGCAGGGAAGGGGCAGTGAGAGAGGGGGACACAGAATGTGAAGCAGGCTCCAGGCTCTGAGCTGTCAGCAGAGAGCCCAACGTGGGGCTCGAACTCAGGAACTGTGAGATCATGACCTGAGCCAAAGTCGGACGCTTAACCGACGGAGCCACCCAGGCGCTCCTTGAGCTTCCTTTTACACACATCTTTGTGTATTATTCTCATTTTGCGCTTGAAATTAATTTCTTGAAATAGAGTTGCTGATTGAAAGGGTACAATACTGAAATTGTATATGTAACTTCATTATTACCCTCTTGGGATGTTTCCTATGAAATAGTTTATGGAATGTCAAAATTGTTAATAATCTCCTTATTGCTCCTAGGTAAACATTGCAACTTCGGCAATTTCAAATGTTGAATATGCCCACATTCCACATCTCAGCCCAGCTGTAATTCCTACTCTGCAAAATGATTTATTTTTATCATCCTCAAATAATGGGAATCTGGAAGCATTTACAGGATCTGGCACTCCACACATCAATGGAAAACCTGCTTGTGATGACTTTGATCAACTAATCAAAAATATGGCCCAGGTAAGAACATTTCTTCCTGTTAGTTATGATAGAACAGTGCAGTCAGGTCCTGGATAATTGGAAGAATATGCTTGTTTATATTAACATTATATAGATATAAACATATATTATTAAACGTATTTATGAAGACATAACATTTGAAAAAATTGAAATGGAAAAAAAGTGGATTTTGCATCAGTTTGGATGGTTCAGAGATTTTTCTATTTCATTTTTCTTTATTTTTTTATTCTTCAGGGTCAAAATAAAATGTCTCATTGTAGGTGATGAGTGATAAAAGTTATCTGAGAAAATTCTTTGAAATTTCTGTTATTTTTTTTAAATTTTTGTTTTAATGTTTATTTATTTTTGAGACAGAGAGAGACAGAGCATGAACAGGGGAGGGTCAGAGAGAGGGAGACACAGGATCTGAAACAGGCTCCAGGCTCTGAGCTGTCAGCACAGAGCCCGACGCGGGGCTCGAACTCACAGACCGCGAGATCATGACCTGAGCTGAAGTCGGACGCCCAACCGACTGAGCCACCCAGGCGCCCCTCTGTTATTTTTTTTAAACAAAGTAATACCATTAATAAAATAACTGAATAGAGTGATTGACTTTTAATTTGATTTCTTGCTTTGTTTCCTGAACAGGGTCGCCATGTAGAAGTTTTTGAGCTCCTCAAACCTCCATGTGGGGGCCTTGGTTTTAGTGTTGTGGGACTCAGGAGTGAAAACCGGGGAGAACTGGGAATATTCGTGCAGGAGATTCAAGAGGGTAGTGTGGCTCACAGGTGAGACTCTCATGGTATCTTCTCTGTGTTTGATACCACATTCAGAAGGTAGAATATAGAGAAACAAAAATGAATTAAAACAGAAACAATCTGTTATTAACCAGTTGTTAGAATTCTTTAACACTGCTATGGTAAGCAAGTTATTTTAAGGGAGAATATCTTTTAAATACAGTCATAATCACTTTTTAGGAAGAAAAGGAAAATTTAAGCAGAACATTATTCTCACTGTTATTAAAACGGCTCTTTTTGATTAGTTTAAAGGTTACTATATAGAAAAATATACAAATGACCCATGATTGCTTGAATTACATTTTTAGTAATATACTCAAAGCAGCAACTAAATGTATACACTTTTGCTTTTATTTGTTAGTAAATAGGAATATCTAAGATAAAACGTATAAGTTGAGTGAGTAGCTGTAAAGGTGGCTTTTAAATGGGAAGGGTTGATTAAGGATGGACCGGCTGGAGCCAAAACTTATATTTTTGAAAGTAAAATTGTAGGGAAAAGCTTAAAAAGTGTGGACATTAGAAAACTGGATTAAAAATAACCTGAGAATATATGCCAAAGAAGCTTTCCTTTTCTTGAGAGCTGTCAGGTATCTTTTACCCCTTTTTTCCTTCTTGCTAGAGATGGAAGATTGAAGGAAACTGATCAGATCCTTGCCATCAATGGACAGGCACTTGATCAGACAATCACACATCAGCAGGCTATCAGCATCCTGCAGAAAGCCAAAGATAATGTCCAGCTAGTTATTGCCAGAGGCTCATTGCCTCAGCTCATCAGCCCCATAGTTTCCCGTTCTCCATCTGCGGCCAGCACAGTTTCCGCTCACTCTAACCCGGTGAGTCCGTAAGATTTTTAAAAGGGACAGAACATATTTTTCCATTCTTGTTGGTTGTCTATAGACCTACCTTTGTGTAGGTCCTATGTAGTTCTTGAGTTTTTCCCATTTTATGCTTTTATCTCTCCCTAGCTTGGAAAGTTTGTTATTTAAGTCTATGTCTTCTAAATCAACTTTAACCTTTCTTTGTGTGATTCTTTCAGTTGACTGACTGCATTTCTCAAAAAAAAAAATTATTTCTTCAACAAATCAGATTCTATCTGTAGGCAGATACAGTCTTGATTTTGCTTTGTAAATTACAGAATTATACTGTTAGTGGTAGCTGTCAATGACTTCAAAGGAATCTTGTAATTTGAAATTCTCTGAGTCAAGATTTTACTAAGATTTTACTAAGATTTACTAAGATTTTACTGCTAAGATAATCTTAGCAGGTGATGATTTCTCCTTGATCTTTGTCTTTTTTTAGAAGTTCTAGAAAGGATCTTGCAAATCAGTGCCTATCTTCAACTGATTAAATGTGGTCACTATAAAGATGTATTGATAATTTCAAGAATGATTATATCAGTAGCAGTAACAATGTGTTGAAAGGGAAGTATACTAAATAAAAGGGACATTGTTAAGGCTTATTATTATGTCTGAACTCCGTTATTTAATATTAATCACAAAGTAATATTCACAGAAATCTCAACTGTAATAGAACTTTTAGTTTCCGCAGATTTTTTTTTCAAATTCATACAGGAGTTTTGTTTTCAGGTTCACTGGCAGCATGTAGAAACTATTGAATTGGTGAATGATGGGTCTGGACTAGGGTTTGGCATTGTCGGAGGAAAAGCAACTGGTGTGATAGTAAAAACCATTCTACCTGGAGGAGTAGCTGACCAGGTAAGCTATTCCAACAGGTCTCTTATGCCGTTTTATCAAATTGTATGCCTTTATTCATTCATTCATTCATTCATTCATTCATTCTAAGATACAGACATTGAGTGGGGGAGGGGCAGAGAGAGACTGGGGGAGAAAGAATCCCAAGCAGTTTCCACACTGCCAGCAGTGGAGCCCAGTGTGGACTCACAGTGTGAGATCATCACCTTAGCTGAAACCGAGAGCCAGACACGTAAGTAATGGAGCCCCTATGCCTTCATCATTTATATTTTGTGTTAGAAGAAACTTTGGCTTTACATAATGTCAAAGAAGCTGAATGAGAATCTTCTGTTTTGCTGGGCATTTTCTAAAGTGTTTTCTTAGATTTGGGAGAAATACCTTTGAAAAGGGACATTGATCTTAAGTTACAGTTTTAGGCAGTGATCTTAAGACTCTTGTAGAACCATAGATTAAAGTCCAGGTTATGGTTTTGATCCTTGTAGAGGTAGCTACCTTTTATTTTACAATCATGTATCCTATTTATAAACCTACTTAGCTGCTGTATAGCCACAAGGTATTATGGAAAGAAGAATACTTTATTACTGAGAGAAAAAAAAACAAGATTCAACTTGTCCCTTTAGTGATGGGTCACTTGTGTCTTCTTTGTAAAAGCACAGCCTATTTTTATCTCTCGGAGTAGTTGGTTAAAGCATTGCCGTTTATGCTATGTGACATTGCTGGAATATATGAGAGAAAAAATGCAAAGTTATTATATATTTAAATATTTAAATATTTATATATTTAAAAAATTTTTTTTAATGTTTATTTCTGAGAGAGAGAGAGTCAGAGTGTGAGTGGCGGAGGGGCAGAGAGAGAGTATGACATAGAATCTGAAGCAGGCTCCAGGCTCCGAGCCATCAGCACAGAGCCTGATGCGGGGCTCAAACTCACGAACCATGAGATCATGACCTGAGCTGAAGTCGGATGCTCAACCAACTGAGCCACCCAGGCACCCCTGATTTATATTTTAATTTGAGAATTTCTAGTGTCAGAAACTTTTGCTGTTGTTACAACATTTTGTTTATAAATTTGTTTGTTTTTCCATGTGTATTTGAACTTAAACTAGGAAGGCAATTCATCAGATATTTCTCATATTCATATATACAAGCCTTGTTTAATGGCAGCTTTATCAGTAGAAGTATTAGCAGTAACACAATAATGTGCATATTTTCTTCCTTTTAGCTCTTAGCCAGCATGTACAGTATTGAATGAAATTTCCCTAGGTGACTGGCTTGCAGTAAATTAAGCTTTATCTTCAGTGTAGAATTGCCCCGTCCAATAATATAGCCACATGTAGCTACTTGCTACTTGTAAAACTCAAATTTAAATTAATTAAAATTAAATAAAATGACAAATTCAGCTTTTCAGTTGGACTAGCCACATTTCAAGTACTCTGTAACCACATGTCACTAGTTACTGCCATACTGGATGATGCTGTCATTGAAGAAAGTTCTAGTATGGAGATAATAAGTCTGCTGTTTTTACTCCCCTTATCCATCTAAATTTTCATCTCATAAGGATTTCATCTGCAAATGAGTTTTTTAGGGATATTTTTAATTGAAAACACAAGACAAAAAATTGTAGTATTAATTCAGTGCTTTCTTGTGTTCTGTACTATATTTTTTGAGTAATATGTATTTGCATAGTGACCTGGGCTTCATCTTTGCTTAGTGGCATTTTCTTCTTTTTCTGTTTCTCAAAAAATTTTCAAAAGGCTTCATATTTTCTTGCATCTGGTGGGTAGATATTGAAGTGATAAGCTCTTATCAACTATTGGTTTAGGGAATATTTGTGAATTTCAGTTACTTATATCACATTGAATAACATTAAGATGCTTCAAAAGGCAGTTAAAATAACAACCACATGTTTAATATTCCATGATTGGTAATTCACATGACTGCTATTTTTACATTATTCTCTTTCCCTTGTTTGGGATCTCTCTGATGAAATTAAAATATTAATATCCTGGGGGCTGGGTTGGCACAGTCAGTTAAGCCTCTGACTCTTGATCTCTGCTCAGGTCATGATCTCATGGTTTGTGAGTTGAAGCCCCTCATTGGGCTCTGCGCTGACGGCACTGAGCCTGCTTGGGATTCTGTTTCTCTTTCTCTCTGCCCCTCCCCAGCTTGTGTTCTCTCTCTTTATCTCTCTCTCTCTCTCTCTCTCTCTCTCTCTCTCTCCCTCTCCCTCCCTCCCTCCCTCTCTCAATATAAATAAATAAACTTAAGAAAATTAAAAAAAAAATCAATATCCTGATTAACCGATCTCTTTATTCAGCATGGGCGATTATGCAGTGGAGACCACATTCTAAAGATTGGGGACACTGATCTGGCAGGAATGAGCAGTGAGCAAGTAGCACACGTGCTCAGGCAGTGTGGAAACAGGGTCAAACTGGTGATTGCAAGAGGTGCCGTAGAAGAAGCAGCAGCACCTGCCTCTGTGGGCATCACCCTTTCCTCATCCCCATCTACGCCAGAAATGCGGGTAAGTAGGTGGAAACATTAGGAGGAAAGTCGCAGGCACTAGCATTTAGATGATGGTGATGTTTAGAAACTAGTCTTAATGATATTCACATGTTAGTGCTAAAGAATGTAAATTCAAGTGTAACTGTGTTTCAGCACTGATATCTTATTAATTAGGAATAATGTGTAACAGATGAAAAATAGGTTTCTTTAAAAAATTCTAGATTACTGTTTTACATAGTAAACGTTTACATGAAATGTAATGTTACATGAAATGTTTACAGAAATGTTTCGTGTGCTTTCTCTAAGCAGCACATTTATGAGGATAATCTTTTGAAATAATGGACTAAATTTTAAATAATTATTTGCTACTGATAACTAAAATGTTTAATTCTATCTATCTCTTAACTAGAAGGCTCTAGTTAGGTGAGCTGGGAGTTCCAGTCATTCTCCTTCAACAGCTTTCCTTTTACTGACTTTGGATGGGGGGAGGAATAGGGGTGGGAGTATCAACAAAATAATTTTATCCCCAAATCTCTTAAATATTTGAGAAAATAATTACACCCAATTTCTAGATAAGCTTTATAGCAAATGCAAGTGCTACATTCCTTTCTGGTAGATCTAAAAACATCAATGATTTTTTTTTTCCTGTTAAAGTTTTTTCTAATTAGTTGCTACAGATTCTTTTTTTAATATCCTAACCTCCTCCACAAGCCCTTTAAAACTTTATTAGAACACTTGAAATTTCCATGATTCTGTTGTTTTTAGGATCGAGTTAGTTGCTATTTTTTGCAGAGAGAAAGAAGTAAAGAAAGAAAGCTTGTGTATGAAAGTATTTAAATCACATTCTTTTGTGGTAAACAAAACATTTTATTCAGCAATATATAAATGAATGCAATACCGAAAACCACTTGATGTAATTGAAAGCTTAGAAAAATATCTATTCTGTGCATATCATCATTTCTGAAGCTTGTGCCCCTTTTAAAACCATTCGATAGTCAAATTGCCACCCTCTAAAATAGCACTCGCATAAGTCTTATTAAAAATAGAAAACACATTTGTTTCAATTGAAGCAGATTTCATCCTGTCATTTTCTTGTAATTATCTAAACTTTAAACTTTTGCTAAGTTTGCACAGATAATTATGTGCAATGAAAAAAATAAATCAAACTTTACTATAAAATTATATCTCATTTAGATGGACTATCAGTGAGATACAGAGTTTGCTTAAAGAAAATCAAAACCATTACCAGCTCACTGCAACGTGTATGGGCATTCGAACCCATAACCTTCGTTCCGTTACGAGCTTTGTAGGATTCTCTGGGGACTCTGCTGGAACCACACAAGTATGTAATGCCAGTAGCTTGTTGGTGACATACCACACTAGTCCACCAGTGCTTAATTCAGAAAACCATGCCCTTCAGTCCAATATATAATTAATAACAACTCTACATGTTAGAGAAACTTGCTTTCAGCTGTCATTTCAGGAATGAAGATCAATGCAGAAAGGCATACTTTTCTTACAAAGAGCTTTTTATGTTAAAGTCTGAATTTATAAAACAAATACAGTAACAATTTTAAATAGCTTTGTTGCATTTCCCTGGCTTTCAAAATAATCTTCAGTCTATTAATAAAATACCTGGAAGATAGATTAACTCATATTCATGGTACTAGAATCAACTATCAACTTAAGATCATAGCAGCAACAACTTAGTGGACACTGTGGCTCCTACATTCTCCTGAGGATTTTACATGCTGAAAGGCCTTTTAAGAGCCTTGGTTTTGCAGCCAGCTTATCTGCATTTGAATTCTGCCTCTATTAGATTGCTTGCTGCTTGTCTTTGGTAAGGTTTATGTTCCTCAGTTTCCCCAGAGAAGAATTTATCAATTGTACCTAACCTCATAGGCTTGTTCTAAGGAGTAAATTAACTAAGACAAGTCAAGTGTCTGTTACATAGAAACCGCTCAGTAGATGTTAGCTGGGCTTGTTATTCTTATTCCTGATAGACAGTTGAGCCAAGTGATGCTTAGAAAAGTTCAGTGGCAAAACTGGATATGAACTTGTTGACCTGAATTCAAAATATGAGTTCTTTCAATTGTGGAAATGAATATAAACCATCTCCAAAAATAGAATTTGTTAATAACAGACTATTTGATTAAAAAAAAATTGTACACACAAATAATTATGTATTTCTCTGATAAGGGGGTGTTCACCCTTACTGCTGACATTCCTTTTGAGTAAAAATGTAATGGACAGTTCATGTTGTCAACATTGAAGGAGTAGTCCCTGCTATAATTCTCTAGCAGAGTTATTTGCCATCTAATTACGTTGTATTATTCTTAGATAAAGGTTGTTGCTTTTTGAGTTTATCTTGTTTGTTTACATGTCTAATCGCTCTATTTGTTTACCAATTTTATTTTAGGTTGATGCTTCTACTCAGAAAAGTGAAGAAAGTGAGACATTTGATGTAGAACTCACTAAAAATGTCCAAGGACTAGGAATTACCATTGCTGGTTACATTGGAGATAAGAAATTAGGTAGTTTTAAACACTTTTTTTTTTCTACCTGAGAATTGCCTCTCATATCTTTTCTTTGTCTTATGAAACATTGAATCAACATTATTATGTATTTTCAGATTGTTGGATAACCTGATTGAAAACTTCCTTAGGAATAATTCAGTGTAGGAAACTCTGATACTGTATTTGACAGACAAAATCATTGTCATATTTTCTAGCCTAAGTTTCTGTTGGTTTTGCTTGTGTGGCTTGTTGATTTGTAATTATTCATAATTAGGACTTTATATTTGGAGAATGAAGGATGTATAGTTTTTGAGTGTGCTTTGTAAATAGTAAAAAATAAAATCTAACAACCCTATTTCTAATCTTAGAGCCTTCAGGAATCTTTGTAAAGAGCATTACAAAGAGCAGTGCTGTTGAACATGATGGAAGAATCCAAATTGGAGACCAAATTATAGCAGTAAGTAACACATTTAATAAGAGCTTTGTTAATTTTCATGGTTGAGAAGTGCATTCTCATAGTTTACTCAGTTTTGGGAACTACTGTTAGCTCCATACTAATTTAAGCTTTTTGGTAATTTGAGGCTATCATTACAATTACCCGTTTTGTTATTTTGTGAAAGTAAGAGCATTGGATAGAAGCTTCACTGATCTCAAGTCTAAATATTAGAATAATTTCTGATATATCTGATTCCTAGTTGTAATGAACTTGTTACAGTAATATCACACTTTAGTTGTTGATACGTTAAAGGTAAAGACCAGACATCATAATCTTTAGTGTAGTTGAATCTGAATTTTGGGATGAGTGCTTTTTTTTTTTTTTTTTTTTTTTAATATCAACAGAATGATGGTGTTGTTGTTGGCTCCATGTCCAGGACTCTTTTAACTTTAGGAATATATAAGAATAAAAGAAATAGATCTAATCCCCTTAATCAGATCAACCCCATCATATGGATATTGTCGTAACCTCAGTGTGTTTTGAGCCTATGGCTATTCAAGGCTGTGTACAAAAGAATACAACTTTTCAGTTCAGTGTTCTGCACAAACTGGGCTACCCTAACTACTCCTCATAACATAAGTCCGAGAGACCCTATATCAGGGGCTTCCTGGTCAGGTAAGTTTAGGAAAAACTGCATGTGATAGGGTCTCTTAGGGATTCATAAAGCACAGTGAAAAAATCTAAGACTCTGAGAATTTCTGCAATAGAGAAAATGCAGCTGTTTTACTTTGGATTTTCCTAAGCTTTTGTAATCATAGACTCTTTCCTCAAACATACTTTGGAAGACATTTTGGAGTATACTGATTTATCTTAAAATGTATCTGTTTATATATAAGTCCCTGTTGTTCCCTTGGGATGTTAATATGTTAAGAAAGAAGAATGTTAAGATTCCTGTTCATAGCAGCATTATTCACAATAGCTAAGAGAGAAAGTAACCCAAATACCTGTCAATGGATGAACAGATAAACAAAATGTGTTATATAAATACAGTGGAATATTATTTAGTCTTATAAAGAAGGAAATTCTGTCACATCCTGCAACACGATTGAACTCTAAGGACATTATTTTAAGTGAAATAAGTCAGTCACCAAAAGACAAGTACTGTGTGTTTCCACTTATATGAGGTACCTAAAATAGTCACACTCAGAAATAGAATGGTCATTGCAAGATTTTGAATAGAGGGCCAATGGGTACAGAGTTTCAGTTTTGCAAAGTGAAAACATTCTGGAGATCTATTGTATGACACTGTGAATAAACTTAACACTACTGAACTGTGCATGTAAAAATGATTAAGATGCTGAATTGTTTTGTTCTGTGTTTTCTACCACAATTAAAAAAAAAAAAAGAGGTGCCCTTATCTCTCTGCCTTTGCTTCTACGTTACAACTTCTTCTTGGGCTTCAAACTAAGTACACCTGTTCACTTCTTGAAAGCTATTCTGAAGATGCAGTTGTGCTTGCCACTTAGGTTGGTTGGCTATATCCTATGCATGAGTTTTAACCACTGTATTTTCTTTTTAACATAAAATGAAAATTAACTACTTTTTTTTTTATTTTGGAGGAAAAGAGAGAGAGAGTGCATAGATATAGACCCCAAAAACCATACCCAATACTGAATTAAAAATTGAAAACATAGCTAATGTACTCTTTTTTCCCCCTAAGATACGTATTTTAATCCATTAGAAAGCTGTTTTTAAAATGTTCAGTTACTTTTGAAAGAGAAAGCCTGTGAGAGTTGGAATTATACAATATGTGGTCCTTTGTGTTTCTTTTTTTTTTTAATGTTTCTTTATTTTTGAGAGAGAGAAAGAGAGCGCAAGCAAGGGGGCCACAGAGAGAGAGGGAGACACAGAATCCGAAGCAGGCTCCAGGCTCTGAGCTGTCAGCACAGAGCCCGACACGGGGCTCGAACTCACAAACTGCAAGGTCATGACCTGAGCTGAAGCCAGACGCTTAACCGACTGAGCCACTCAGGCGCCCCAACATGTGATCCTTTGTGATTGGTTTATTCCGCCTAGCATGTTTTCATGGTTCATCCATGTCATAGCATGTATCAATTCTTCATTTGTTTTTATAGCTGAATAATATTTCATTGTAGGGATATACCACCTTTTATTTACCTATTTATCAGTTGATGGACATTTGGGTCATTTCTGCTTTTTGGCGGTTACGGATAATGCTGCCATGAACATTCATGTACAAGTTTTTGTATGGATGTATGTTTTCATTTATCTTGGGTATATAATTAGGAGTGGAGTTGCTGGATCCCATTATAACTGTTTAGTAAGCTTCTTTCACCTACAAAATTTGGATAAGGAAGCTTCCCGTGTGTAATTTTTAGCAAGACCAAATGAGTAATTAATATACCTGTAATTTAATTAACATAATTAATATACACTAGACATATAAGTACCGTTTTATTAATTAGGCAGGTACTTCCTGAAAACCTGAAATGATTGCACATTTTAAAGAGTCTCACAATAGCTTCCCTCCAAACTTGGTGTCATTTTCATTCTTATTAAAGTGGAAATTCATATACGGTTTTGCTCACATAAGGTCAGTAATAAAGGGCATTGTTGAAGAGAAAGTAGAAGCACCCTTCCTCTGTTTTCTTGCTTTCAGTAAAATCACTTGTCTTCACTGTCATCAGTGTTCTGAGTTTCAATTTTTAGCAATCTGCTCTTCAAAGTTGCAAGCATCTCAGGCTCTAAAGAAACTTCCTGCAGTGCTTTTGCTCATGCATGAATTTTTGTGAATGGCGCCATCTTGTGGACTGTTGAGATGTTGGTGGTGGCATTCTTCACCCTGGTTGCGTTTTCACAACTGCAGTCTTTGCTTTTCAGTTTCTGTTTTGGCAACGGCTGTTTGAAGCTGTGCTATACTCTGTTTTTGTTTTGTAGTTGTTGAGGTGGTGAGAAGATTGAGAAATTGTTTCTTACTATTGTGAGGAAGTATTTTATGACATTAAACCAATTTTGTTATAAGATTCCTGTTTCACACATTGTGATCTGTTGACCCCTAGGGTTTCACTGTGACTATTCTAGGGGAGGGAATAGAGCAGTTGACTCCATTTTATTCTGGTATATTGGTATTCCGTATAAGAATTATTTGATCAAGGGATTCTATTGTATTTTAAAAAGTTGACCAAACTTGTCATCTGATGAGATCATATACTCATTCCATTTAATTAATTAATTAATTAAATTTTAAATTATTTTTAGAGAGAGAGGGAGTGCAAGTAGGGGTGGGGCGGGGGAGAGAGAGAGAGAGAGAGAGAGAATGAATGAATGAATGAATGAATCTTAAGCAGGCTCCCTGCCCAGCATGGAACGCAATGTGGGGTTTTAATCTCATGAATGTGAGATCATGACCTGAGCTGAAATCAAGAATCAGCCGCTTAACTGACTCTGTCACCTAGGCATCTCATTCTTTTTAGATTGATATATAGAGGTCTTTGCTAAAAGCGATGTGGAATTATGATTGATTAAAAAAATTATTAAAAAAATTATTGAACAAGTAAGGAAAGGTGTCAAATGTTGCCTTAGATATTCTGACTTTGTTAATAGGCGCAAGTTCTCTCTTAATACGTGTCTCTGTAAGCTGTGTTGGAGGTGTTGGCTGGCTAGATCGAGTAAACCTCAGGAGCTGGGGTTTTCAAGTTGTTTCAACTAGTGATTCTCTCCTGTAACTGTCGTGTCTGCCCTGTGCATTGTGAGGTTACTGGAACTCTCCTTGAGGGAGCACATAGGCAGTTCTGTTGCTGTTGCGTGTAGTTCCGGTGCCCTGTGGTACCATTGGGTCTGAAGCCACGTCTTCACTCTGCCTGTGATAATGACAGACCATGGCCGCCCGGGTCCCTGTTTTGGGCTCTGGTGACCTCGTCTCATGTGTGTGATGAGTGTAATGATATTGAACAGAAACTGCTCTCGGGAAGGCCTGAGATTTTCATGTTGATGAATCGCTTCTTCCGTCTGTTAATAATACCAGCTTCTGGGTTCCTTCCCAGTGTAAAGTGCTCGGGCACTGTAATTTGGGGGAAATTGTACCCTTATTCCCATATAACAGATGAAGATACTGAGAAATTGGAACTGAAATCTAGTTCCATGATTATTCCATTACAGCAATTTCTTTTGTACTGGTACCATCTCTATCTAACGTTTGGGTAAAAGGGGATGTGGTTTTAAATTGAGGTCATCAAATTTTGAAAGTAAAGGAAGCATGCAGGTTTTGGTTTGTTTTTGTTTTTACCATACTTGAACTTTATTGCTATTGACAAAATAATGTGCATTTGACTTTTAAAAATGAAATTGAGCTTTGAAAGAGGTGAGCAATAAAAATCTATTATAGATGAAAAGTTGCAACCTAAGTGAGCCTCAAAGTTGAGATTTTTATGATTTTTTTCTTATTTTCTTTACTATCCTGGTGGTAAGTAACATGTTCATTTGTTTTTAGATTAATATTTGTCTTTGAGGTTTGAAGATCATAACATTGGAACATGGTTGAAAAACCTCATAGAAACCACTATTAGTATTTCAGAAAAATTCCATATATATTTAAATAGGATATTATATTTGCTTTACTTTTTTTTTTAAATTAATGTTTATTTATTTATTTATTTATTTTTTAACGTTTATTTATTTTTGAGACAGAGAGAGACAGAGCATGAATGGGGCAGGGGCAGAGAGAGAGGGAGGCACAGAACCGGAAGCAGGCTCCAGGCTCTGAGCCATCAGCCCAGAGCCTGACGCGGGGCTCGAACTCACAGACCACGAGATCATGACCTGAGCTGAAGTCGGACACATAACCGACTGAGCCACCCAGGCGCCCCAATGTTTATTTATTTTTGAGAGAAAGAGGGGCAAAGAGAGAGGGAGACACAGAATCTGAGGCAGGCTCCAGGCTCTGAGCTGTCAGCACAGAGCCGGACGTGGGGCTCAAACTCCCGGACCACAAGATCATGACCTGAGCCGAAGTTGGACACTTAACTGAGTTAGCCACCCAGAGGCCCCTGTTTTACCTTTTTATTTTTCATTTTACTTAAAAACATACTTGGAGGGTATAGTCATCTCATCACATGTAGTTCTATTGTAATATATTTAAGTGGTACGTATTCATGGATGGTTAATATTTTTTACAGTTTTCTGCTGTTATAAACACCTGGCATTACATACCACTTTTTATGTCTTTTACAGGCTGACTTGAAGCATCTGATTTTGCTCTAATACTGTTAGATTTGAATTTTACTTGTTCCTCTGCATTGGATCTTGTATGCCACTGTTTTCTTTCTTTAAATTTTAAATCTGATTAATCTCTCAATCAGCTAGAGTGTTTTGAGTAAATTTTATGGAAAGAGAATGTATTGGTAGGCTTGCCAAACCTTTTCTATCTGAGAATCTCTTCTGCTGCCTTGGACAGTTTGGCTGGGAATAACAAAAACATTCCATAAGAGAAACTTAGGGGAGGTAATCTTAAACAACTTTTAAGATTTTGCAACATTCCTTTTTAATTTTTAATAGGGAAGGATTTTTCCTTTCCCTCTGGAAGAAATCTTATACAAGTATCATGGCTTACCTCATTCTCACAGAATAAAATGCCCTATGGCCAATTAGAATCACTAAACACAGTCCCAGTTTAGTGACTAAAAATTTCTTCGGGCTCCTGGGTGACTCATTCGGTTGAGTGTCCAACTCTTGATTTTGGCTCAAGTCATGATCCCAGGGTCATGGGACTGAGCCCCACGTTAGGCTCGGCACCGAGCGTGGAGCCTGCTTAAGGTTCTCTCTCTCTCTCTCTCTCTCTCTCTCTCTACCTCTGCCCCTCTCCCCTACTTGTTCTCTCTCTCTAAACAAAAAACAAAAACAAACCAAACAACAACAAAAACCTACCCCCCCCAAAAAAAAAGAAAGAAAGAAAAGAAAAGATAGAAAATTTCTCCTCCTAAGTAGTAATTGAATTTTAAACTACAGCCCTGGTGTAGCGGAAGCTTGCTCTGAAGTGATGGCTTACCTAGGGATAGAGAGTGTATGCTCCAGTTTATCTTTCCCTACCTAGCTATTCTTTTTCTCCCTCACCTTCTTATGGCAGGTTCTGCCCCTACCATCATAAAAGGCGAGAGAAGGAAGTGTAGGGTGGATAATCAGACACACTGTCCTTGACTCTTCTGCTGTAAGATGGTTTTGTGCCGAGTGAGCCTGGCAGATGCTTAAAACTGCTTCTTAAGAGTTCCTTCTTGGATTCTTAGGAGGTCCTAGATGGGTTCCTGAAGATGTTTGATTTAACTTCCCAAGACGGACGATGGAGTTTTCATCTGACTTTCCTTACCTTTGGCCTCTGGTTTCTCAGCAGTCTACTCCGTAGATTGTCTTTGGGGTACCATCATTCCCTAGGGGCACTCTTGGGTAGGTTTCAAAATGGCTTGAGCCTGACTTTCTCATGTGCGTGGCCTGCCTCAGGTCTATGCCCAAAGTCAGACATTTATCAACATAATAGCCTTTTTTCTCTTGCTCCACCGTCAAAGCGACTAAACAGCCTCTCCCTTGTCCTTCCGATGAAGTTAGACATAATCCACTGCATCCTTCCCTACTACCGGTGACTGATCTCTTCTGACTTGAGGCCAAGGGTGAAACATATAAGTGGGTGGCTTGGGGACTTACAGTCATCTTCTGTCTTAAACAAACAAACAAAACAAAAAAACAAACCTCCTCTTTAATTTTTCCTGACCTGTAACAACCCACCTCTTCTATGCCGTAACTGTGTGTACATTTTCATCCTTACTACTTGGTTTAAATTTCTGCCTGATGGGCCCGCTCATAGCTCGTGATGGTACAGGATATAAATCATCTTAGCATCTCAACCATGATTTCCATTTTTACATGTATCACACTAAATGTAAAACCCTTGATTTGTAATTTCTTTACCACAAATTCTCTGGATAACCTGCTCACTCTGTTGCCTAAGTGCTGGCAGATTCTTTTTTCTTTTGACCTTTGGAATCCAAGAATTTTACCAGGATATGTCTAAGTGTTAGCATTTTGTTTGGTTTTGTTTTTTAAATCTGTTTTCTGGTTTTTCATGTACCTCTTTTATTTGTAGACTAAGGTAAATTTTCCTAACCTAATCACTTCTTTGCTTATTTTTTTCCTCATTTATTCTCTTTTCCTTGTAATTCTTTTCATTTATATTGATTTTTAGATCAGCCTGTATATGTCTTTAGTCTTTTCTGATAATTTTTTTGCTTATTCTTTTCTTCTGAAATAGGGGAACATTGTATGCTCCTGCCTTCCATTACCTGGCTGTTTTTGTGGTATTTAAAATCCTGTTGACTGCCCTCATTGTCACAACTTTCCTTTTCTTTTCTGGTAGATATTTGTTTTTTTCTTTATAACTAAATCCATGTTTCCTTGAATGCTGTGAAATATGAATCCTTTTGAGGGAAGTTTCAGAAAATATCTTTTTTCCTGTTCACTACAGTAACAATTTCATTGGAAGATGTTTGTAGTGACGCCTCAGTGCAAGCACCTTCTTTTGGACATGGTATCTTCCTCCATATCCTGTGACCTTTCATCATTCTTAGTAGGAATTGTGCTTGTACACATGGGATTTGAGATGGATTCTGCCAAAGACTGTGTTGGTTTTGTCCAGATGATTCAGGAATTGACAGAGCAAGAAGGAAGGGGGGCATTTAAATTTATTTAAGTTTCACTTGTAGATTAATTAATAAAGACGAAACCAGTGCTGGGGTATCACCGTGGGGAATTTTGCCCCTGTGTACTGAGAGATTGTTTTCTGTGCCTGTTGTGGAGCCAGGAGTTGGTTGGGGTTGTGTGGGTGCATGTGTGTAGGGTGTGATGTCATTGCGTATGTGTAATTCCATGCTGCTGCATGCTCCCAGCATGCTGTGCAGCCTTTAGCACTTGGTGTAATTTTGTGGAATCACTGGTTAAGATCCACAGGTACCATCTGACTACCTCATTTTAATAAGAGACTCTTGTTGGATTTTACTGGAGTTTCTTCTCAAAGACCAAACAAACTATTCTTTCACATAGATTCAACTGGCCTGCTTTGGATCTGGTCATGTCCAGGCCACTCCTAGTAGAAGTTTCCTCCAAGTTACTGGCATAGGGACTTTTATTTTTCCATGGTTTCCAGTTGTGTTGCAGTGTTTTCTCTGTTGTTATATTTTTATTAGTTAGTCCAAAAGGGAATCAACAGGGTGAAGGTAGGAGGAAAGAGAAGAGAGGTAGACACCTAAACTCAAAAGCATTATGTCAACTTTAAGTAACTTGCAAAGGGTAAGATTGTTATCTAGATAAATTTAGAAAAATCTATATCAGAAGTCTCTAGATTTTTGAGTATCTCCCAATTAAACACTGCATTCTCCCTCTTCTTCCCCCTTTATGTATTCATATGTGATATATATTTTCTCTTTCTGTCTATATGTATATATGTGTGTGTATATATATATATATATATATATATATATGGTATTATATAATTAGTATATATGTTATATGTGTATGTAAAACAAATGGAATTTTAAAATATGTTTAATTAAAAGTCCTTTTATATTCTTTCAGAAACCTCTGAAGTAAGGTATTATATCTTAGAGATCATGATCTAGCTCTTGTAATTCTCATTCATTTCAGTGCCTAATGTGGCCAGCACTGTGCTTAGAAAAGCATGACACTTACACAGCCATTTTATACCCATTTTACAATACAAAAGAAATATCAATGACTTGGAGTTTCAATATTAAATGTTACACTTTTCCAAACCGTTTTCAATGTAGTTTTGAAATTTTATAATTTTCAGTGAAATTTAAAAAAATAATGTGCTATAAACTGCACTTATTTATTCAAAAGGTAATTTGCTTTACAAATAAATCCTTGACAAATGGACAAATGACTCTATATTCCCATTTAGGATGAATATCTGCTGTATAGACAGCGGTATGTTTTGGTGACATCAGAGCCCGTCCTCTTGGAGTATGTAGTCACAAATCTAATAATGACAGAAACTGTAAAATTAAAGTTCTGGTAGGGGCGCCTGAGTGGCTCATTCGGTTAGGCGTCCGACTTCAGCTCAGGTCATGACCTTGCCGTTCCTGAGTTTGAGCCCTGCCTTGGGCTCTGTGCTGACAGCTCAGAGCCTGGAACCTGCTTCAGATTCTGTGTCTCCCTCTCTCTCTCTGCCCCTCCCCTGCTCGCACTCTGTCTCTCTCTTTCTCTCCCTCTCTCTCTCTTATAAATAAGTAAACATTAAAAAATTTTTAAAAATATTCTGGTTAATGCTGGGAGGGAGAAATGGCAAAGGGGGCTTTTAGTTAGAGACCTTATGATAGCTCAGTTCTGAACATAACTATTGCACGGACATTTGAAGCAAGTACAGGTGTTTTCTGGGTGGACAGATGAGAAAGAACATGGGCTGGAGGGAGCCCAGAGAGTCTAGACTCGGGGAGCAGAACCTGCAGAGGTCTTCTGGCTAAGGGGAGCATTGCAGGGTGGGAGCGGAAATGCGTGTATGGGGGCTGGAGGGCACAGGGGTGGGCAGCCCCGTGCCAGATGAGATTGGTGGTGCAGCTGGGGACACTTGACACAGGTCTTTCTAAGTTGTGTTCACAGTATGGAAAATTGACCTAAGGAATATTCTACCAAAGGCAGGGTTGGGACGATGTGATCATATCTTCAGTTTGGAAAGATCACAGGGGCATCTTCAAATGTTTCATCCTTTGTGAACTAGAAAAAGGGAAAACCCCATGTATTTTTTGAAGAGGCAAAGAAATAAAAAGGAAGGTAGTTTTGTCGTCTTTTTTTAAAGCTAGGATAAGTGTGATTTTTGGAATACATCAGTGCTGTCGGGGACTACTTTTGTCACTGTCTTCTACACTTTATATCCTGCAGAGTACTGGTTTCCAAGCATGACTGTGTATCAGGATCACCTGAGGAATATAAAAGAGTATTCCCACCCTGGAACTGTTGGCTCCTAATATCTAGAAGCGAGACACCATAATCTCTAATACGCAAAGCAAAACTCTTCTGGGTAATTCTAGCGCTCTAAGTTATTACTAGTCCCCAAACAGGTGTTCGTTCATTCTGCAATTAGGGGAGCACTCAGCCCCATTCTTTTCCCACTAACAAGCAGTAAGCATGCATTACGTGAATCGGTAATACAAATATTCATTTATTTTTTAACATATGTTGCTCTTATCACAGGTAGATGGCACAAACCTTCAGGGTTTTACCAATCAACAAGCAGTAGAGGTGTTGCGACACACAGGACCAACTGTGCACCTGACACTAATGAGGAGAGGAACGAAGCAAGAAGCTGAGCTGGTGTCAAGGGAGGATGTCATGAAGGACGCGGTCTTGTCTCCTGGGAGTGCCAGCGGAAGCAAAGGTAGTGCCAGGTTCAGTTGGTTTTCAGTTAGACCCTTATATCCCTTAGATGTTTTTCTAATTCTGAAATTATTTAAAGAATGGTCTTTAGTCTTAACTGTTCACTATGAACCAAGTAAAAAGGAAATTTGATGAAGTTGGGACTAACGAGAACCAGTGATGTGTCCGTTGACTATAAAATGGGCTCTCGATTAAAGCAAATTTCTTTCTTTCCTGTTTATTCAGTCCCCATTTCAGAGTCAGAAACGTGCATCTATCCTTCCATCCCTGCTTTACTTTTGGGTGTCATTGCCATGTTTTCTTTCCCTTTAGGGGGAACCTTTTCGGCCTGGGCAGTGTATGTATGCAAGCCTCATGTTTCTAAACATCCAGCCTTCCCCTGAAGGAATCTACTTTAATAACACATTTAGAAATGTCTTTTATAAGCTGTTAGTCCATGAATATCTCTGAAAATTATGAAATCCCCAGGTAGCTGACTGGTGTTAGAGTTTGTTGGTAGAAGCCAGGCTTTTGGTTTGAAAATGCTGTTTCATTTCTCAAACTGTTGACCATTCTGGTATTTATGCCATATACTGTTCATTGCAGTACTAGGAAATTGGGAGGTCACAGGAGAACTTCCCTTTAAGTACAGGTGGTTGTTTTGAAAGGTGTACTTACAAAAAAACACTCATTGAGGGGTTCAGATAAATAGAGTGGGATTTGAAAAACGTCATGTGCTTGATTATATCATAGATATAACTACTAAAATATTCTTATCTTTAAGAAAATTATGAAAAAGATGAAGATTCTTCATCTTTGAGTAGAAACACCAGCATATTACCAATTGAAGAAGAAGGTAAACACCTGGAGCCAGGTTATTACGTTCTTTATTGTTTGTTTGTTTTTTAGAGAAATGATTTTTGCAAATGTGATTGAGTCTTTATGGATATATTGTAAATTACTAAAAAAATCTATCATGAAAGAAAAAGAGATGTTTTTAAGTCTTTATTTGTAGATAGGATTAATTTCTCTAACAGATTAAAATAGTTCATTTATAGCTGGCATATTTTATGGTCATATGTTCTTTCTTACATATTTTTTTAATTAAAAAAATGTTTAATGTTTTTTCATTTTTGAGAGAGAGAGAGAGAGAGACAAAGATAGCATGAGCCGGGGAAGGGGCAGAGAGAGAGGGAGACACAGAACCGAAGCAGGCTCCAGACTCTGAGCTGTCAGCACAGAGCCCGACACGGGGCTTGAACCCATGAACTGTGAGATCATGACCTGAGCTGAAGTCAGATGCCTGACTGACTGAGCCACCCAGGCACCCCAGTCTGTCTTACATATTTTTGAAATCAGAGGGCTTTAGGAATCAGTTATGTACAAGGTTTTGTATCAGTCCCCTTACTTCAGTATAGCCGACATGTTCATATCTTATTGAGCAAGGAATAATAAAATTATGAAGTATTTTTAAAAGAAACGTGAAAATCTTCTTTTAAAGCGTAAGCTCTTAGGAATGAAACCGTTCTATTTTGGGAGGCTTTTCCTTGTCAATTTTTCATAAATTCTAAATCTTAATATTGGGGAATTGGTTTGGAAAGGAATTGTATGGAGAAATTATTAAAACTTTCTGAGATTTCTTTCAGTATAAACGTAGACTTCATCGAGCCATTTAAACATTTTTTAGAGCAGCATTGTTTTAATATATAATTATGCCAGAATATTATTGCCATCTTTTTAGTCTGGGAGCTATGTGCTTTCCTTAGCTGTCAGATTGCTTTAGGCGCTTTGGTAACTTATATCTACTGAACAGAGTCCAAGAGTGGTCTTCCTGTTAATAGTTCCTTTGGAGCTTTGTGGTTCTTTAAAGTATCTACTCCATTATTAACAGGTTTTATTTTCTGCTGAAAATTTTGCTTTACTTTTATTATTTTAAAAGAATATTTGTGTTTGCAGTAATATCCTGAGAGTGTGATGTGTAGGATTCATATGTGTTAATTGCACTCTGCCATTTTTATACAAGTAGGTGAAGAAATTATTTAGGCTAAAGTGAGTATCAAGAGTAGCAGGAAAGAATAAAAAGCTTTTAGAGCATGAAACTTGAGACAGTACATAGGGATGGGTGTGGGGGATCATCTCGAAGGCCCAGACCACGTCTTTGCTTGTGAATGTGCATATGTGTGTGGGAGGATGGGTGGGAGAGGCTCTAGACTTAGAATTAGAAGTCCCAAATTCTTTTTTACACAAACTAGGGAAAAGCTTCTAAATGATTCGAATGCATCTACCCTAGTGCTTATCCTTAGACAACAAACAAACAAAAGAAATTAAATAGACCCATAGATACAGGAAACAACTGTTTGATACAAGAGTGAGGAGGGGTTCAGGAGCAAACGAAATAGGAGACAGGGATTAAAAGGTACACACTTTGGTTATAAAATTAATAAGTCATGGGGATGCATTGTACAGCATAGGGAATACAGTCTGTAATATTGTAATAGCTTTATATGGTGACAGATGATAACTAGGCTTACTGTGGGGGTCATTTTATAATGTATGAAAATATTGAATCACTATGATACACACCTGAAACTAATAGGATATTGTTTGTCAGTTATCTTTTAATAAAAAATAAGGGTAACATATACTGGGTGAAGAGTCAGACTTGCTACAACAGACAGGTTCTGATCACAGTGTCTCTTTTATAGAATGTTAAAATATGGAGATTTTTGTAGTTTGTCACTAACGTCATCGTGTTGACTATTTCAGGGTATCCATTATTGGCAGCAGAGATGGAAGAAACAGAAGACCCACAACAACAGGAAGCTGCCCTGCTGACGAAGTGGCAAAGGATTATGGGAATTAATTATGAAATAGTGGTAGGTTAGCTTAGCCTCCCTAACTTCCTAACTTGTATTTGAGCAGGAAGTTCATGACAAAAATAAAGATGATCTTCATAAAGAGACCGAGAGAAGTAGCAAATGCCCAGGACTTTTTTTGAAGACCTAAATGCATTGATTCCTGTATTAAAAAATTTAGGTAGGAGAAAGTTGGATAGCAACAAAGGAACTGAGATAAATAGGTTGAAAAATTTAGGACTTGTAATTCACCAATATTTCGACAAAAGGAATGTTTTTTTTTGTTTTTTGTTTTTTTGTTTTTTTGTTTTTATTCTTAAGTCTGGGATTTAGAGAAAGGATCAGAATAGAATGACAGAATTTACTTAAAGGTAAAAAAAAAATCATCATGATCCATATATAATATTGTAAGAGGATTTTTCCCACTCTTCCTTTCCATATATATTTTCCTTAAGAGGCTTAATTCTGCATTCTCTTTTCATACCACTTATGCCACAGTGAATGTTTTATGTTTATTAGCAGTTTGCATATCTCATACAGCAATCATGATTTGCTGTCCTGAAAAGAGACTTAACAATTGTGACCCAAATTATCAGTCTTGAGATGTACACCAGCAAATTTCACGGTTTTCAAAAGGAAAAATAAAATACTAGGTTAAGTAGAATTTTTCTTATTGCTTATAATATTCAAACAACTCTAGATTAGAAGAGATCAAAGAACAGATGTCATATAATAGTAACTAGCATTTATTGAGCACTTTGTGCTAAGCGGTGTTCTTAGTGTTTCATTGAATCTTCATGACAATGACAATTTTTTTTTTTAAAACTCAAGATGGTTAACAAATAAGTCCAGCTGTTGTTACTATTCTAATCAAGTCAGGGAAGAATACAATAAGGTCCAGCTTAACTGTGGTTAATTTGGCATGAAAAGAAAGTTGGGAGATTCCTTCTTTGGGCTGGGATTAACATGGCTGGGACAAATAACCAGACTGCACTTCTTCGTGGGTAATTGAATAGTGAAGGGAACCTTTTAAGGAACCACTTGCTCACAGAGGGAAGACCCAGGACCTTGAACTTTTGGCTGCCTTTCATGCACATTGTCCAGTAATCTGGTAGCACTCCCAGTTATGTGTCAAGGGCAAAGCATGCTGTAAGCAAGAGCTAAGCTATTTATTGGCCTTCATTGAACAAAGACATAGATCTGACTTTAAGTTGTTTGCTACGTGATTATACAGAATAAATGTAGTTATAAGAGGAGTGGTATAGTAGAAAGAAGGATTGATGGACATTAGCCGAGAGGGACCTGGAGAGCTGCTCAGAGGAAGTGACATTTAAATTGGGTTTTAAGGAGTTAGAAGGATTTCATCCAGCAGATTTCAAAATTGGATGATGCAGTTTCTGATAATAGCCCTGCACACATTAGCAAGATTTGAAAGAGATCTTTTTTTAATTAAAAAAAAATCTCTTTAATTAAAAAAAAAAATTAATCTCAGCCCCTCTATCCCTTAGATTCTTGAACTGTACAATAAAGGGACCGAAGTAGATAATCATTGGTATACCTTCTGATTTTAATATTATAATGATTGGATTCTTTGTGAAAGTGGGTGATTTCCCAACATTCTTCATTATTTAGTGTAATAGTGGGAAATAGGAAGTTCATTCTCCTATTTTAAGCTTTGGTTCACTTTTTTTTTAAGTTTATTTATTTATTTTGAGGGAGAGAGAGAGTGGGGGAGGAGCAGAGAGAAAGGGAGAGAGAGAATCCCAAGCAGGTTCTGCGCTGTCAGTGCAGAGCCACACGTGGGGCTCGAACTCGTGAACTGTGAGATCATGACCTGAGCTGAAATCAGGAGTCGGATGCTTAACTAACTGAGCCACTCAGGCGCCCCAAGCTTTGATTCACTTTTAAAGACCATTGTTGTCAGTTGTCGACACAGCATAAGGTCAGGAGTTTGGGCTCCAGGTTCAGACTGCTTCAGGTTCAAAATTCTTTTAGAGCTGTCTGTGTGACTCTGGGAAAGGGACTGTCTCTGAACCTCATTTTCCTAATTTGGGAAACAAGGATAGACATTGGCATTCTTTATGAGAGGCCTATGAGATAATCTGTGCAATGGGTCAACCCGGTCCCTCGGACATAGTTTAAATGCTAGGTATGTGTCTTTTCTATACTATTGTTGGAGCTCAGGCATTTGATTTTATCTGTGGTAGTTTAGACGACCCTCCATCTGTTACCAGCATCTCTAGGCACTGCAGAGTATCTTGGGTGCTTGCACCTGGCTCCTCCTTTGGGGTTTGTGTTAGTTCCTAGAGCTGACAGATAATCAATAATCTGTCAAAGCTCCAAAGCTTTGCAGCTCTACAATAAGATTTTTGAAGCTTTTGTGAGAAAGTTGACTGTTTTGGGGTAAACATAAAATATATACATGAGGGAAAAAAAAAATGAAAAAAGTGCTAGATTCATGATGATTTTCTCCTTTCAGGTGGCCCACGTGATCAAGTTCAGTGAGAGCAGTGGGTTGGGGATAAGTCTGGAAGCAACAGTGGGACATCACTTTATCCGATCTGTTCTACCAGAAGGTCCTGTTGGACACAGTGGGAAGCTTTTCAGTGGAGATGAGCTATTGGAAGTAAAGAGCTATTCCATTCCTTTATCCCCTTAAGTAAACTTCTGAAAAGGCTGCCGGGGGGCTTAATGTGTAATAATAGTATGCATAATAAGTAAGTTCTTATTTTAAATTTCCCCTCCAAAGGGTACTTGAGAAAAATAATGCGAGTAAAAACCCACCAAAAGTAGAAATTTCAAATCTGTACGTACATTGATCTTCACACATAATTCCATGCTGGGTATTTTTTGGTTTGTTTTAGTCCAGAGAACCATAAACACTTTCTTTTTTAAAAATGTTAAACATCTTTTCATTTTTTAGACTAGATAATACATGTACATGTTTCAGAGTCGCAAAAAACGTAAAGATGGGCAGTGAACAATCCAGCCAGTTCTCATTACCCTTTATTAAGTAACTACTGTTATATCTGGTACTGTGCCGTCTTCCAGATATATTTAAGGAATAACTAAGAAAATTTGAATATATTCTTTCCCCCGGCTTTGAAAAGCATACTGGCACGCTGTATGTACTGTTTTCCCTTGTAATTTATCGCTTAATGATATGAAATGTCACTTTGTAAAATAATCTCCTCCTTATCCCTTCATCCCTGGGTATTTTTTTCATTACTTCTCCCTTTCCCAGCTACTACACTGGCACATGAAATGTGGGTGGAAGATAGTGATTATCTTCCGACACAACTGTAAATTGCATGTGAGTTGTTTTAAGTCAACTATGTAGGTGACTGTAGTTCCGAGCACAGCAGAACAATAGTAATCACTGGAGTAAAATCCCTATTTACTTAATAAAAGATTGATTTCAAAGGAGTATTCATGTTATGAAATGTTCCCTCTTGAGCAACTTCTCTTTTTGCACAGGTGAATGGCATAACTTTGCTTGGGGAGAATCACCAAGATGTGGTGAATATTTTGAAAGAATTGCCCATAGAAGTGACAATGGTGTGCTGTCGACGGACTGTACCGCCCACCCCCCAGTCAGAATTGGATAGCCTGGACTTATGTGATATTGAACTGGCAGAAAAGGTATTAGATCCGAGACTACTCGGAATCAATAATGGGAAGCCTAAATGGCGTCTAAAATTTTTTTAAGCCTTTCTTCTTTCATTTGGTATTTGAATTTGAATTTTGCATAATCTGCAGTCTAGTCAAATCTCATTTAAGGTATAATGAGACATGATGTTAGGATTTGATTTACATCAGACTGCAGGAATCGGTACAGTGGAGTAATTCTGAAAACTTTGAAGAATGTAATATTCATATGAGTAGAACAGGGTAAATAAGGAACGTAATTCTAGATTGTAGAGACACCAGTCTGGCACCGTGCATATCCGTATACATTTTAATGTGGTATAAAGGGGATTATTACAATAAAGCAGGTAGGCAGATTTGCATCCATGGTCCTAGCATGTGCAGTAATTAACAGCAAAGGTATTATATCAACTAGAATTTCATCATCAAAAATATGCCTTTCCTGAATTTGTTATGTTCATACAGATAAACAAAATTGAATTAATTTAGGTTCACTTTAATATATTTTTACTGAAAGAAGCTAACATTCTGTATTCCTATTTCTGTGCCAAATGCTTTATAATTGTTACCTCCTCTAATCCTCAAAACTTTTATCAAATGGGTAACTCTGAAGTCCAGCTTAAGAATATTGCTCAAGGCAACACAGTAAGAAATCATAGACCCCATCTTTAAGCCAGGCCAGTCTGACTTCACATCTTGTCTTATTGTGCGTGCTAATTTATTAATGAAATAATCACATGCACAAGTCACAACATTTTAGAACCTTTGTTTGCCGAGAGTACAAAACTTTTACGTATAGCCGTTTCCTCTCCAATTGTTGTTATTTATCATAAGAATTCCTTTTCTTTAATATCAAAATAGATCTACATTTTGTTTCTGACTGTAGAGGTGATTCAGACACTTGATGAAAAAAAGTGAAAACCGCCCACAGTCCTGCTGCTGAGATGTAACCATTGTGTATTTTTATAGGTGATCTTTGAACCATACATTTTTAATGCCTGTTCCAAGTTAGGTATTTCTTCCTCTGTAACAACTTTCAGTAATGACTGCCTTAATTTGCAAAGGTTCCATGGTAAGCTGTTGCTACCCTTATTTGTGGGTGTTTTATTCTGGGCAGATGCGGGGCCTCTCCCTTTCCCTTGTAGTGTTGGTTATGTGTCTGCTAAAACTAGTGCCTCTGAAATAAGAGCTGCCCGGTCTGTTACGCAGCCGCATATAGATCTGGGCGAGTTCACCGGGTCCTCGGAGACAGAGGATCCTGCGCTGGTGATGACCGACGTGGGTCAGAATGCGGAGGAGGTTCAAGGACCTTTGGCCATGTGGGAGGCTGATGTTCAGCATATCGAGCTGGAGAAAGGAAACAAAGGACTTGGGTTTAGCATCTTAGATTATCAGGTAAATATATCCTGTTTTTAACAATTTTTGTAAAATGATACAATACTAAAGGTATATTGTGGATAATAGAAAAATCAGTTAATATTTTAGTTTTCAAAGACATTTCCTTGTTTCTAGCAAATCTTTCCAAATGATGATATATAGGATTCATTTATCATGAAGGGTTCTTTTAACATTGAATTCATTGAGCTCTTCTAGATTTCAGCCTTGAGAATTTGAAGAGCTTACAAAATACATTTTAGGACTATCCTAGAAATAGAGTTTTTTTTGTTTTTTTTTTTTTTGTTATTTGGGGAGTATGTCTAAATTATTCTTATCCCCGTGCTCATAATTGATAGTTCATATTTTAGTGGTAAGACTGAAAGTGTTAAATACTTATTTCTTTTGTCTGTAGTGAATGACTGAGTTCTAACTGGATATGGATTCCTGTCATTTGACTAAATGACTAAATTTATGAATAAGCTTACATTGGTCAAGTGTGGCCTCCACCCTTACCCTGCATTGTGTTCTGTGCTGAGTAACTGAGGAAATGCTTATGCCGGGTGCGAGAGCACAGCTGTTGCTTCTCATTAATTAATACTGAACCGGAGATCCACCTCTGAGGACTCATGGGAGTTGTGTTCCTTCATGGGGCTTGATTGCAGAGCCTTGTTGCTGTGTATCTGAACGCTGCATCGTCACATACTACTGTACGGACTCTTTCTAGATGTCTTCATTTCAAGAAGGCAGGCCTGACCATCATTCAGTACACTCCACAGCAGTAGCATCCTACTTAACAAACGCTGTTAATAATCCTGTATCTGATGTCTGGCCTCAAAAGCCTGTTATAAAATTGGGCAGCTTATCGAAAATTCAAATTACAAGTTTAAAGGGATCTGTACAGTGATGAGGTCTCCTCAGGAACAGCTTGGTACTTGAGGATGCCGTCCTTCAGGGGGAACTCCTTCTGCACTCTGCAAAACGGAGACAGCCTTTACCCCACTCATTCCTCAGAAGTGGTGCGTGAAATTCTTTTTTGAGACATTTGAAATGAGTACCCGTCCATTACAATTCAGAGTGACCAATCTATAAAAACTCCCACACCACCCCCCCCCCCGTGTAAAAAGGAGCTACCTTATTTTTTTTCCCCCCTCATTTTGTCAGGATCCCATTGATCCAGCGAGCACTGTGATTGTAATTCGTTCTTTGGTGCCTGGGGGCATTGCCGAAAAGGATGGTCGACTTCTTCCTGGAGATAGACTCATGTTTGTCAATGATGTTAACTTGGAAAACAGCAGTCTTGAGGAAGCAGTGCAGGCGCTGAAGGGTGCGCCGTCAGGAACTGTGAGAATTGGAGTAGCCAAGCCTTTACCTGTAAGAATTCATGTTTTACTGCTTTTTTAAAATTTGTAAACAAAATGGCTTTCAGGCTTACTGTTAGCTTCAGAAGGTGTTCTCGTGAATGAATCATGACATGTGGTAATTTTGACCACGATGGTTATTGGCTCGATGAGTATAAAGATTTAATTTTGAGTAATATTTTTTTAAAAAGTAAAGAAAACTGACAATTCAGAAATAAATTTGTAACTTTAAAATTATAGTTTTGTAGTTCACTTTTGATCTTTTTTTTTATTGGGTAATAAGGTCACGATGAGTATCAAATGAGTATTTTCAAAGAAATATGCCTTAAAACATCTATACCAATGTAGTGGGGTATTAGAGAAATTAATAGCATTAACAACTGACAGTGGAATCTTTAATTATAGTGGAATAAAGTAGGATCTCTGTCAGTGTGGTTTAAGGTCCTGCATTCTGTTGATTTCAACACATTTCTTGTCTAATTACTGCAGAGCAAGAAATTGAACTTTTCACAGTAGGTTCATCAGCTTCTGGCTCTCCTCCTGGGAGGGAATAGCCCTCCTGTTATTAATTAGTACAGTATTAAAAACAACTAATCAGTTCATGCTACATAACGTCAGTATGTTTATTAGGTATAATGATTACAACATAGCACTTATCACTGAATTGCAAATAAATATTAGAGACGTTCTCGATATTTGGAGGGCTTTTTCTGTGTATAAATCTATTTTAAGTGAAAGGGCAAATACACCTTTCTTAAAATACAAACACAGAGGTGTATTTGCCTAAACATCAGATAACAATTTGCTGACTTTATGAAAGCATTTGTTCAAATAGTAAGCTTTATTAATGTATTTGCAATGTTAATTAAATTTTTCATGCCTCACTTTGTATTACAAAGTGAACTTTGGTAGTCTATGAAAATATATTTATGAAAACAGAGAAAAGGAGGCAAGTTCTGCATATGTTATTAATACAGGGTGATGTGGGCAAGGCAATCTGAAGATTTTAGCCTATTTTATTTGAGATTGAAATAAAAATGTTAGGTTTTCTGTCAGTGTGATCAGTTACAATATCCTTATATTGGGTCTATAATATAAGCAGATTGTCTACAGAGAGAATTTTTGTGTGTTTTTTTAAACCATGCTCAATTGAGAGGCTTCACTGTAGAGTTCACTCACATTCCTTGTCAAGTAAATCACATGCTTTATCATCATGTTCTAGTAAAGGATGACAACTACAAGTTGATCCTTCTTTTTAATGTTCTTTTTTTTTCATGCAGCTTGCTTTATATCTTAACACCTAAAAAGTGCCTTACTTATTTTTATATTAAGAAGTCATTGTGTAGCCAGAATATTTGGCAGATAAAAATGGCCAGAAGATTAATATAAAAAATTATTGATTTGGATGATCTTTTATAAGAAGAATGAAAACGTTAGAAGGGATTCTCACTTAACAGTTGATGTGTTGGTATTAGAAGAAATATCCTTGTTGTATTTAACAAATCAAAACATTAAATATGAATATTTATCATTTGAAAACTTTCCCATTTTTTTTCCTCTTCTCTTCTGACTGTTCTTCTCCTATCCCCCTCCCCTGCTTTCCTTCTTTCCTCCTTGCTGTTCTCTCTTATCCTCATCCTCAAACACTGAGCCTCATTCTCCCTGCAGCTTTCACCAGAAGAAGGTTATGTTTCTGCTAAGGAAGATTCCTTTCTCTACTCGCCACACTCTTGCAAGGAGGAAGGGCTGGCTGACAAAGCCCTCTTCAGGGCTGACTTGGCTCTGGTTAGTGGCCACAACTTATCAAGCTTTCTTTCAGAAATCTTATGAGTCTTATATTTTGCCTTTCAAAATATCCTAAAATCTTACTCTACTCATTATTCATTATGTTTTGGAAAAGTAAACATTTTAATTTCAACTGCAGTGGTTCTCATAGTTCAGAAATCATGTGTGAAAGCTATTTGTTGGATTTGGGGAGGAAATTCAGTTGGCAATGCATTCTGACAACTGGTAGAATTAATCTTCACGTCATACCAAAAGTTGTTGAAACATCTGATTGTTTTAATTTCATACTTGGGCCATTTCTAGGCATTTATGTAACTGTCTTTAGTATTCAGTCATTAATCAGGTGTTTTGGCTACCTGTTAACAAGGTTAACAAGTGTATTTTTTCCACTTGATATTTAAATAATGTGAAAATATATCAATTGATGCAGTTATTAAGAACACAAAAGTTTCCAAAATAGTCAAAATCCACGTTTTCTCAAATTACAGAATGTAAACATCACTGATTTGCTAGAAAATTTTTAATTAAAATTTTATTTTTACTTGATCTATGTAAAAATTATTTGTTGGAATAAATGTATTTGTGGACCACTGGAGGTCACTTTGACGAATAAACACATGAATCTTGCTCCTAAGAACTTTACAGTCTGGTAGAGGAGACAATACTATAGCAATAATTAAAATATAAAGGTAAATACTAGATATAAATAAACATGTGGCATTTATACAACATAAATATAACAGATTGTACATCCTATTGCATTACTTCTATTAAAGCCAGGTTCCTGACCTAACTTTTCTTTTGGGCAGACATTGCCCTGGGTGACTACAAAGGAATATGCCCAACTTTTTAAATTCTTGTTTCAGGGCATCAGACTAGAGTGAGGTTTAAAACCCATGACATTCTCCATTATGTACTTATAACCAATTGTGCATATCTTGCTTTAAAACAAAGTATGAATTATTTGATTTTGATAATTCTAATTCTGGGGAGACACTTCTCCTTGTTAATATTTTTATATTAACCAGCTCCTAAAATTGCCTTTTGGAAAGTTTTGGAGTATATTAAATGCAACAGTATCATATTACAATATTAATAATCCATTGCACAAAGCTTAGTTAATACCATCTATCTAGATAGCAGTGTTATTTATTATCTAGATTGTTCTATAATGTGTATTTGTGAAGAGTAAAACTCAACAAAGCAGTTAGCTAATGAATTTTGAACATATATTTAAAATGTATTATTAGAAAGAGGGTCACTTGGAAATGGCCTATCTGTGTTCTTACCATGTTTTTGTAAGAATGTGACCTGGTATAATGTTATTAATTCTTCTCTTGGCAAAATACATGTAAGTTGAAATCACAAAGAAGTAGAACACCAGGGATTTTGCCATCAAGACAGAAAATACTGGTAATATTGGAGAAGGGTAGTATTTATGTTAGTTCTATGTATTCTAAGGTGTAACTGTAAGTGAATTGTAAATGGAGCTTCAGACTCATCATGAGTTGATTGCTTCACTTCGTTCTGCTACAGAAGATAGTAATAGGAGTTGGGGTTTTTTGTTTTGTTTTGTTTTTTAAGTTTATTTTGAGAAAGAGCACAAGCAAGGAAGGTACAGAGAAAGAGAGAGAGAGAGAGAGAGAGAGAGAGAGAGAATCCCAAGCAGGCTCTGCACTGTCAGCACAGAGTCTGATGTGGGGCTCAGTGCCACGAACCCTGAAATCATGACCTGACCCAAAATTCAAGAGTCGGATGCTTAAATAACTGAGCCACCCAGGTGCCCCAATAGTAACAGGAGTTAATATACAGTCAAATTCTCTACTTTCTATGAGTTTTCCAACAATAGGAGTTTATAACTTTATAGCTTCCCCACAGCCATAATCAGGCCCCTTGTTTGTTAGTATAATTTCAGCATGAAACCACAGATACTCTTTCTGGTTTCTGATGATCACCATCAGGTTCTGAGTTTGCAATTTGAATGGTTTTAAAATCTAGTTGAAAATAACTTAAAATATATTGTTTTAGTGAGTTTTCTAAATAGATATTTGCCTGGATGCCTTGCTGAAATTTAATTCAACTTACATAAATAAAATTTAATAAACTTTAATAAATTTAATAAAATCTAATAAACTTGTTGAGTTTATGTTAGTTGAATAGGGAAGGTGTTGACCTCATTCATTTTATTAGACAGTTCTAGGAGTCGGGCAGGTATTTTTTAAAATAGTGTGACTGGAAAAAGTAAATATTTTCCTTAATTTATGGAAGTTTTTAAACTTAGAATTGATCCCGGCCATTTGTTAATTGTTACCTTTGCCCTTTTATTATTGGAATAAATAACTGATGCCAGCCCTGATTTGTCCTTATTCTCTTGCGTTAGTCGGTCTCTGATGTGTTGTAGAGTGTGAAGGGGTCATGTAGGAGATAGAATGAATGCCGGGATGCTTTTTAGTCTCAGGTAGAGACTTGTCGTATATGTAACAGAACAGAATTTCCAACCGATACTATCATTTTTGTTCCTAGGTGGACACAAATGAGGCTGACTTAGCAGATGAGTCTACATTTGAGTCTCAGTACTCTCCTGATAATGACAGTATCTACTCCACTCAAGCCTCTATTTTATCTCTTCATGGCAGTGCTTGTAGCGATGGCCTGAACTATGGTCCCTCCCTTCCATCTTCTCCTCCCAAGGTACAAAGGGATTGTCATTTTATTTATGGGAGAGCCTTCCGTGTAATTTTCCAGAGGTCAGTGTTTATGGGGAATTGTGGGAGTAGCATGTTAGAGGCACTGTGTTTCTCCAGTCATGGATTCATTCAGACTAAAGCACAGTTTCATTCAGGTAGTGCTGATTGAGCATCTTTTACTAGACTACTAAGTACTACCTAAATTGTTCGGTTTTACAGAATGATAGACCCAAGGATTCAAAGCCTTGATTAGGATTTGCATGTTAGAAAGAAAGAAGTCAATGTTATTTCTCAAATTGTGTTTTTAGCTGTGTCTACTTTAGAAAAATCACCAGTATAACTTTATTTTCTTAATGGTTTTAAAATTGATTTTCATGCAGAGTTGGATGGTGAATGTTTCTTGCATTAATATTTACCAGCAAGTTAAATTTAATGCTGTTATATGTTTTTATGTAAAATGATGCCAAAAATACTTTATGTAGAAATCACAGTGAATGGCAAAGTATGTTTAAACGTCACTGGATGAAGAATTTAGTTATTATTTGACATATCTGTGCCAAGTATATTTTAGAAATAGAGTATTGGCACGAGTGCCCCAACTCCATTCATTTTCTTGGTGAGGTACTTTATAAGCTTTAATAAGTAATATTTTAAAACCTGTCCAATCTTCTGGATGTGAAATGGTATCTTACTATTTGGATTTGGAGTTCTGATTTCTAGTGGGGTTGAACACCATTTCATATATTGGCCATTTGGTTTTCACTTCTACCCATGGCCTCTTAATATCTTTTGACAATTTTTATATTGTGTTGCCTATCTTTCTCTTGATTCGTTGAGTTTTTAAAAATATTTTCTAGAAACTGATAGACAAAACAATACAATGTATTTTATGAGGATTGTGTGTGAGTGTGTGTGGGAAATGACATTTTTTAACTTCAGGAAACAATTTATTCTTTGAGAAAGAAGGAAGCGTAGGAATTCAGCTGTATCTGTAATGAATTATATCCTTTTAAGAGGAAAGAGAGATTGAAGAAAATATGGCAAAATGTTAACATCGGTTAAATCCGGGCCAAGAGTTCATATATGGATATATTTTCTTTATTCTTCTATGTTGGAAATGTACCATAAATAAACATTAAAAACGAAGATAAAAAGACTGGACAATAACTTACTTAAATACAGGAAACATCTGTTTTCCACATAAATTCAGTGGGAAGGAGATCTGTATTTTTGAACAAGATGGAGAGCAGAATTTCCGCGAGTCTAGCACACTTTTCCTCCCTTCCTGATTAACAAGTAATTTTTTGGCCAGAACATTTTCAAAGCATTTTCTTTCACGTTCAAGGTGCACCTGTTACCCTTGCAAATGATGCTGGGAAATCTCCTTGAATTGGTTTGCAAGGTATAATCTTGAATGGAGCAGCTGCTCCTCTCTCACCACACCTGAGACGGTCTGTGTGACCACGTCCCGTCTGGAACGTGTTCAGTCTTTACTGGCCTCAGGGCTGGAAGCTGAGTTCATCTCCTAATGGACCCTCCTAATCCACAGCATAGCACACTTCTTCTTGCCAGCGGGACAGATTGCATTGTTTAACTTAGTAATTGTTACTTAAAGGGATTACACAATCTGCATACTGAGAAGCATATATTTTACAGGGCAAATGCTGGCTGTATGCAGCACACCATATTGGCTTACTGAAGTCTATTTGCCTCCTTTTTTTTTTTTTTCTCCCTAAGCAGTTTACTCTTTTGTTGAAGCAAATTTTGGCAAGCTGGCCTATCAACTGAAATATTTAAACTACAAAACAACAAAGAAGACATTAATGAGGGTGTTTTAAAACACATTGAGAAACTCCTGTGTGCTTTCAGTTTTTCTTAGCAAGTAGGACTGTTTCTGCATCGTGGTAAATCACTGCAGCATTGTTTTTTATTTTTGTTTTTGTTTTATGGCATCTTCATAGTACCAAGGTATTTACTAGAAAATTGTACATAAATAAAAAACCAGATGATGCATCCATCTTCCTGTTTCTTTGCACTAAATTTATTTTAAAAAGACAGCATGGTTGGGGCGCCTGGGTGGCTCAGTCGGTTAAGCATCCAACTTCGGCTCAGGTCATGATCTTGCGGTTTGTGAATTCGAGCCCCACGTCGGGCTCTGTGCTGACAGCTCAGAGCCTGGGGCCTGTTTCAGATTCTGTGTCTCCCCCTCTCTCTCTGACCCTCCCCCGTTCATGCTCTGTCTCTCTCTGTCTCAAAAATAAATAAACGTTAAAAAAAAAAAAAGGCAGCATGGCAATTTGACATGGAATTTAGAACTGGCCATTTTTCTTAAAAGCAAGTTCACTTTGGAATCCTTTAATTGATAAGATAAAATCATACAGTATGTGATATTTAAGACAGCAAAGCCTCCATACTGATTTGAAAGAAGTATAAAATAGTGTGAGGATCTCAGTGATTGCTCACAGTTTTGACTTTACTTTGTTAGCTATGTAATAATCTTGGTGGTTGGAAATGCACAAATAGTTTCACCTTTTCTCTTACCTTGATGAGAGAGAAGTCTTTGACCGTGGTCATGTATACTACCAGAAGCTGTAAGAACTAATCATCCAGAGCGGGGAGTCCTCTTAGAGGAAGGCCTGACTCCTACAAGCAGAGTGTGGGCCTGGCCAGCAGCTTGGATACCAAGGCCTGGAGGCACACCTTGGAGCTCCTTTGCCCCAAATTCTCCCATCTGGGAGCCCATTCTGATTTTTATTTTTTAAGGAGTGGTGTTTGCTTAATTTGATTATCATGTAACAGTTCAAGGAAAATAACCATTACTCAGGAATCTGAAAAATACCGTCCAGCTACTTCTATGGCATCTGGACTAACAGAGGAAGGTCATTGAAATGTGAATTTGAATGGCCAGAACCCAGTGGATTTTCTCATTGTTATAGGTTTGAATTTTTTTTTCTTTTTATCCCCTTTTCCTTGTCACCTTCACAGGCATAACAAAATGCAGAAATAATTGTTTTACAAACTGAAGTGCTTGTAGACTTTTGTTTAAAAGCTCAACATGGTTTTGGGAAGAGGATGCTTTCATTTATTTTTTCCTGTTTTGGATTTTTAAATACACCCAATAAAGATCGAATACTTATAAAGAATACATACATACTTACATATACTTATAGAATACTTATATGGAAAGGAGTCTTCCTTTCTATTCCTTATCCACATTCCCATGCCCCGCCCTTTGTTTTACATCCACACTGGCTCTCACCCCAGGGATGAAATGATTACCAGTTTTGTTCATGCCCTTCATTCTTCATATTGGTCCCACTAGGAAATGCTGTTGATTCTAGTGCAAGGGAAACTCGGTGTTTGTCCAGAGAGAAGCCCCTTCTTGCACCATGCACATAAAACACAGCTAATGGATTCCATGATTTAAAAAAAAAAATAAAGTAAAATCTGAGGCAGCTGGGTGGCTCAGTCAGTTGAGCGTCTCTTGATTTTGGCTCAGATCACGATCCCACAGTAGGTCCCGAGATCAAGCCCGTGTTGGGCTCCGTGCTGAGTGTGGAGCCTGCTTGGGCTTCTCTCTCTCTCTCTCTCTCTCTCTCTCTCTCTCTCTCTCCTGTCTGTTTCTCTCTTTCTCTTTCTCTCTCTGTCTCTCTTTCTCTCTCTGCGTGTGTCCCTTTGCCCCTCTTCCCTGCTTGTGCTCTCTCTCTCTCTCAAAAAAAAAAAAAAAAACAATTAACAAAAAATAAAAATCTACCTATTCCTATAGATCTCCATTTAGAGTCATTCTGTAGTATTAAATGTTGCTGCCTTCACACCCATGTTTAAAATGTTTGTTTCTTTCTTTGGAGCAGGGGTTAGTATGAAAAACTAATTAAAGCACTCCAGTCAGAATGCTGAGAGTGATTGTGGAAGTCTTAGTGACAAACCGACAGGCTCTCAAGGTATAAAACCAGTCGCTTCTTTTGCTTAGTCGGGTCAGTGTACGAACAATAAAGGAAGCACTATACCTTATCTCAGAAAGGGTGGGAGAATGATGGTAAGTTGGGGCAGCTTTTCCCACGTGAAAAGACTATGAAAAGGCTTTTGTGGTAGAGTGCTCATTGAGAATATTAGGTTGTGTCCAGTAAATGTTTCAGTATTTACTTAGTCTATATAAATAAATCATCTGAGTAAATAATGTGCCCAGGTATTACCCTCACTTATTCATCACCTTTAAACGGCGGTTTACAAGTGTCCTTGACATTTTTATTTAACCTGTCATTTTGTTTCCCTGAGAACAAGGCCGTATCAAGTAGAGGCACATATTAATGTGGATTTTTTGCAAGACTTCGGTTTAGCTACCAAGTTGCACTGGGAAATTATAGAATTATTTTTGAACATCTTACAGGGGAAGAGCTGCTTTTCTTTTAGATCCATAAGACTTTTAAAAATAAAACTCAGTTGGTTGTTCAGCAACCAGAAACGTTTCTGAAGTAGGCGTATGTTGTCTGCTGTGTTGATTAGCTCTTTCTTTTCTGTGTGTCTGTGTTAACTCCTTTATGAATAATGCATGGAAATTTCTGTTACACGATTTATAGTAAACCCCAGCTAACAAGGGTGGCTTGACCTCTTTTTGTGATGAAAAGTGGTTTTTAATTGTAACCTTTATTTGAGGCCTGAGGAAAATGATTTACTGCTAAATATTATAATTAATATAGTAATACAGAAGCTAATTCTGTAGTAAGTGCATTGTTGTTTTTCATTAGAACAAAATCACCAAAGTTGGGTGAGTGGGCCAGCAGGTTATTGGTTAGACTCCCAACTGTGTGGAGGATGATGGTTTCCTGTCATTGTTCCCAAAGAGTCTAAAGGTGTTACTTGCTTGTGTGATGCTCCCACTTGCCTCAGTTCTTTGTACCAAGAATATTTGATAATTCCAGAGAGATGATAACTTACACTGAAGAAGAGGAATGTAATGGACTGTATTGGAAAAATTGATTACCCTTTTATGAAAAACAGAAAGGGACTCATATCTCTTGCCACACCCTGAAATCAATTCTAGAAGGATTAAAACTGAATCTGAAAAGAAAGCATTTATAAATAAGAAAAATACTAGAAAGCATTTCATTTACTTTGTGTGGAAGGATTTATTAAGCAACTTACGAAACCTAGAAGCACAAAAATAATTTGACACTTTGATTGCATCAAGAATTTCTTTCCATAAAGAATTCTTGATTACATAAAGAATTTAATTTCTGCATGTATACCTATATAATATAACATGTACAGGCTGAGAAGATAAGTAAAGACTCAGAAATATTTGTGGTATATATCACAGACTTTTCATATACAGTGTATCAATGACAGGAACAAGTGGAAACCCTGATGAAACTTATGAAAAGTTGGATTAAATATATGAAGGAAGTATTGACAGGAGATATACAATTGTCACGTTCTCACTAATTGTCAGGGACATGCATAGTAAACTCTAAATTTTATATTTATTTAGAATATGTTTCTTTCAGCTCAAATTAGCAAACTAATTTAGGGTTGGCAAGGTCAGTTAAAAGGTATTCCCATATTTTTGTGAGCAAAAATTGGAAGACTCTTTGGCAATATATGCCAGCATCTAAGTGTGCATATTATTCGGCCCATAATTCTAGTTTATACTAAATAAATTTTCTCATATGCACAAAGATGTGTAATAAAGATAACAGCAATGGTTAATAATTATTGGGCATTTTCTCTTAAGTCAGATATCTTATTAGTACTTTATAGTATTATTTTAAATTTTTTTAATGTTTATTTTTGAGAGAGAGAGAGAGAGAGAGTAAGAGAGAGCGAGCACAAGTGGGGGAGGGGCAGAGAGCGAGAGGGAGACACACAATCTGAAGCAGACTCCAGGCTCCGACCTGTCAGCACAGAGCCAACGCAGGGCTTGAACTCACAAACCGCGAGATCGTGACCTGACTGGGAGACAGATGCTTAACCCAACCAACTGAGCCACCCAGGTGTCCCAGTACTTTGTGGTATTAACTCTCTCTGTCCTCCCAACAGTCCTGAAATATGTCCTTTTATTTTCCCAATTAATAGATGAGGAGACCACGACACAGAGTATAACTAGTGATGCAGTGAGCATCTGAGCCTGTGCTCCAGAGTCTGTGCTCCAGTGCCTTTCATACTTAGGTATAGTTTTGTGGTCACAAGATCGAAGTTGATTTTTATTTACGGACATGGATATCTCTCCTGCCCAGATATTAGATACTTCAATAAAGAAAGTGAAAACATTCTATTTAACTAATGGTTTCAGTGAGGTTTTAAAAATGTACAAGTGCATGTAGTATGCGTGAGTATGCACGTGTATGTATATCTATTTATTATGCAAATAAATACAAACTTCTGACAGACATCCAACTGACTCCAGCCATTTCTACCAGGGAAAATAATGGGAGTAGGAGCCATAAGGAAAAGCTTTCAGATTGTACTCTGTAAGCACACACGTATATATCTGCACGGCTTGAATCTTTGCTGATGATAATGTATTCATATGCTACTCTTATACTTTAAACATATTAATTATGAGGATTGTAGGGAAAATTGGTGTTTGTTCACTAGCAGTTCGTGTAGCAACGGCTTGCCCAAAGCACACAAGTGATACAGTATGTCTGTTGTAAGTACATGCCTGCATTTTTGTCGAAGGACCGAATTTTAAAGTTTCAGGGAATTTTAGAAATTAAGTAAAGTATAAAGCCAAGAGAGGTTCTGCGGTGATGTATATAGATTGTTAGTAAGAGAGCCTACTTTAGAACCTATACCTTATTATATACCTTCTTAATATTTCCTGTGTATATCTTGCACAATATTTATGAGACTTTTCCCTATAATAATTTGAATAACATAGCTTTCTGTTCTCCATAAATACTTACAAGTGACTATCAAAATAATTTTTTCATGGAGATTCTTGTAAATCAGAATCAATATTCTCTTGATATTAAATAGGAACTTCGTACTGATTGAAAATGAACTGCTTGTTTAAATAGGATTTGAAAATACAAGTTACTTGCCTTCCTGTGTGGATTGAACTAAAAATAATTTTATTTGTGAATAGAATAGAATATTGTATTTCAGCGATCTCGTGTACAGTATACAAGAATAACTCAGTTGAACATAACATCTATGATTTGTAGGAAATGTATTCAAAAGCATTATAAAAATAAACATCTACAGAATGTTAGCTAAATGAAGAATTTGTATGTTTGCTAATACTTTTTGGGTAATGAATAATTGTGTTGTGTTTTGTTTTCTACCAGATAGTTATTCATTAAGAAATGGTCTTACAAAAAATACACTGATGTCTCTGGCCATGATTTCTTACCTTTTGTTCTTTCATCATCAGGATGTTACTGAAAATTCTTCAGATCCAGTGCTTGATCTGCACATGTCCTTGGAGGAACTGTACACCCAGAATCTCCTGCAAAGACAGGACGAGAGTCCACCTTCAGTGGACTTGACCATGGGACCTGCCTCTGGCTTTACCGTAAATGATTATACACCTGCAAATGCTATTGAACAGCAATACGAATGTGAGAACTCGAGAGCATGGACTGAATCTCACCTGCCAACTGAAATTACATCGAGTGCAGAGCTTACTTCTGTGCTTCCTGATTCAGCTGGAAAGGTAACGTTGTAAAGATATGTATCGTATATTATGATGAGGTTGGAAGCAGTGACGTGGTCGAGGATTCGGGCTGGTCTCTGCATTTGGAGCAAGTGCTCTCTTGATGCTGAGATTTTCAGAATCCAACCTATGAACTTGTTTTGGTTGTAGCTTCGTGCTGAAGAAAGCGCAACCAGTTAGAGAATATGGGTGATGTTGAAATCATACTCCAAAGTCTTGTTTTCCTTTCCATGTGACTTATTTATTTATTTATTTATTTTTTTTTTTTCCTGTCAGGGCTCCGAGTTCTTAATTCAGCAGAACTCCCTGACTTCACCTGCTGAGTGCGTCATGCTCCAAAATATAACCAACGAATCTTTTGAGAGGACTATTACTATAGCAAAAGGCAATTCTAGCCTAGGTAAGTCCCTTCCTTTCCACATATATCTTGCCTCTTCAACCCTCTTGCCAAAGATGAAATATCAAACATGGTTTCAGCATTGTTGGCTGTAGGTGATAAAAAAGGTGTTACAAATCTTCCTATAGTTTTTATGGTTTCTCTTTTTATGTACTCTTTTTCCTGAAATGGTTAATAGGTTTGTTTACTTCAGACTAGCGTAAATCCTTCACTCTCTTAATTATTTAAGAGTATTCACGAGCATCATTTACTTTCAAGAACAGATATACGAACTGTTTGTGTATGAAACAGCAAATCAGAAAAGGAATTCTTAGAAAATGAAAAGTCAGCAATTTGGAATTTCAAATTCTTTGAAAAAGTAAATTATTAGTTTCTTTGAATGTTACCAGTTATGCATAAGTCAGTTTGTGTTTAATTTCTCTCATTCACTGAAATAAAGACTAAAAAGACAGCCAGGTGTGCCAGCACCAAACTATAAATGCAAGTTATTCAGTATTTCTTCCCAGGTGGCAGGGTTTTCGCAACCCCATAAAGGGTTGCGTTTGGTGAGCAGTCACAAAACTTTCTGAATCGGACAAAGAAGATTTCCTGTAGACATGCGGTCCCAATTACAGTAGCTAAAACCGTATGCGGGCAGAGCACAGGCTTTTGAGTTGATGACTCAGCTCTGTCCCTAGCGCTTGGTGCTGATAAATAGGATCATAAATTAGTTGCTCTGGATGCCCAGTCGTGGCCCGAGACACTCTGTTTAGCTCCACATCAGAGGTGATGTTCTTCTGTCATGGGACCAGGCAGTTTCCTCTGCATCGGTATCTTACGGAAGAGTATTGTTTCCTTGTTAAATCTGAGACTTGGTGGAGAAGCCAAGCAGTGCTTACTTGCTGAGCGGGATGCCAATCTCTGTCTCCAGGATGTTGTTCCATTCGGTGGCAGCCAGGTACTGCTAACAGCAGCTAAATGGAGAGTTATAGCAGAGAATTTCTCCGTAGTTATAATATTTCTTATATATTGTATTTGGTAGAGTAACATAGAACTTAAGCTACAGAGCTTCCTATTAATGTGTTAATTATGAGACAGATATTACGGGTATCTAAACGTGTCAGAAATATTTCATCTGGTAATACAGGGTTTCTGAAAGCATGTTACTTTGGGTTTTTTTATTTTTATTTTATTTTATTTTATTTTATTTTTTATTACTTATTTATTTTGAGTTGAGAGAGAGAGGCAGAGAGAGAGAATCCCAAGCAGGCTCCGAACTATCAGCATGGAGCCCCACACGGGGCTCAGATTAACAAACTGTGAAATCATGACCTGAGCTGAAATCAAGGGTTGGACACGTAACTGACTGAGCCACCCAGGTGCACGGCCCCCCCATTAATTTTTTTATTTTTTTTTTGAGAGAGAGAGAGAGAGCTAGCAGGGAGGAGCACAGAGAGAGGGAGACAGAGGATCTGAAGCAGGCTCCACACGGACAGCAGAGAGCCCACAATGCGGGGCTCAAACTCATGAACCCTGGAATCATGACCTGAGCCGAAGTACAATGCTTAAATGAGTGAGCCGCCCAGACACCCCTGGAAGGAAAGCATGTTACTTTGAATACTAGTTCTGTGGGATGTTCATAGGAGTGTAAATGGGCTACAAGTTTAGAGGTCTGGAATGTGATACACGTAAGGAGACAGATTTTTGTTTGCAAAAAATACTTCTTGGAATCTTCGGCACTCAGATGTGCACTGTGGATCTCTAAGAAGAGGTTATAGAATGCAGCATTTCTCACATTTCATTGGCCACGGAACCCATTTTTTTGACTAGCTTGTAAGGCAGAGGTTTTGCAAAGCCCATGTGAAAACCCCTATTCTAATGTATTTATTTATTCAACTATCAAACACTTATTGTCTTCTGTATTCTCACCACCATGCATAGATAGCACGATTTAATCACTTTCTTCAAGGAACATGAGTTTTAGAGAGTAAGAAAATCAACATATAGAATCCTAAATGCATTAAAATACACGCTATGATAGACACTCATATAAAGAACATTTGAAAGCTTAACAGGAGTAACTGATGCCTACTCTGAGTGTCGAGTAACCTTAACTTTTAAGTTTAGATGTAAGAAATACACTAAGATGATGAAGCTCTTGGGGAAAAAAAGCAGTGAAAGGTGAACTATCCTTCCGTTCTACCATATCGGGAAATCCCTTTAAAAACATTTTTTTTCACACTTATTTATTTTTGAGGGAGCTAGACAGAACACGAGTGGGGGATAGGCAGAGAGAGGCAGGGACACAGAATGCAAAGAAAGATTTCAAAGGGGAGATTTTTATCACATAACTGAGGGATGGGGAAAAATCGGAAGCTGCTAGTGCTGAGGCAGAGTGATGTGAAACATGACTGGTTTCTGTGGCGTGGATGAGGTGGGGTGTGACAGTGGGCAGAGTGAGAATTGAAGCTGAAGAAATGATAGGTGGGATACAGTTGCTGGAGGGGTTCCTGTGCAGGACACAGGACGTCTGTCCTAACACCCTCCTGCTTTAGGTTCCTACCGGAGGTGGTTGCTAAGGGCAGAAGAGGGACATGATCTGATTGTGTTTCAAGATCATTCTGGCACAGGCTGGTAGATTATATTGGAAGCAGTTGGGAGACTCTTGTAAGAACCATGGTGTGAGTATACCTGATTTTACAAACTGACCCCTTGGATTGCTTGCCTGTTTTTAGTTTGCTGAGAGGATGTTGACTTTTGTCAAATATTTTTCTTCATCTGTTGAGACAATCATGTGGATTTTTTGCTTGCTCTATTTTAGTATGTCAGGCTATATCATTTTTTAGCGTCATACAGGATATACAGAATTGACCGTTTTAAATATTTTTAAGTGCGTATTTCTGTAACAATAAGTCCATTCACATAGTTGCACAGCTTGTCACTACCAGCCATCTCCAGTAGTTTTTCATCTTCTCAAATTGAAACTGTGTACTCATTAAATAATAAATACCCATTCTCCCTGTCCCCTGGCACCCATTCCGCTGTGTGTGTCTATATATATATATATATATTGACTGTCCCTAAGAACCTCCTGTAGATGGAATCATACAGTATTTGTCCCTTTGTGACTGGCTTACTTCTCTTAGCATAATGTCTTCAAGACTCATTCATTCAAATCCCATGTCAGAATTTCCTTTATTAGGTTTTTTAGGATTTCCTTCCTTCTTAAGACTAAGTAATAATGCCATTTTATATATAAGCACCACCTTCATTTATTGTTGGACACTTTGACTTTTAAGTTTAGATGTAAGAAATACACTAAGATGATGAAGCTCTTGGGGAAAAAAAGCAGTGAAAGGGGAACTATCCTTGCGTTCTACCATATCGGGAAATCCCTTTAAAAACATTTTTTTTCACACTTATTTATTTTTGAGGGAGCTAGACAGAACAGGAGTGGGGGATAGGCAGAGAGAGGCAGGGACACAGAATGCAAAGCAGGCTCCAGACTCTGAGCTGTCAGCACAGAGCCCCATGCGGGGCTCGAACTCATGGACCACAGGATCATGCATGACCTGAGCCGAAGTCGGACGCTTCACCGACTGAGCCACCCGGGCGTCCCAGGAAATCCCATTAAACCTCAGTTTGACTTTAAAATTAAATCGTAAGAGCTCTTTGCTGCATCTACTGTGAGAACGAAGACCATTGTCAGTAATTAGACCGTCGACAGAGCAGAGAATGTTGACATCATTCTGAAGAGATGCACCGGTACAGTGAAGGTCCCCGGAGGAACTGTGCGGAAGGACTTCAGTCACATCAATATGGAACTCAGTCTCTTGGAAGGAAAAAGAAGAGGCTCTGAGTTGACAAATGGTGGGGAAATACAAATGAACTGGCTACCATTTGTACTATCTGTAGTCACGTGCAGAACGTGGTCAAGGGCGTTACGCTGGGCTTCTGTTCTAAGATGAGGTCTGTGTATGCTCATTTCCCCTTCAGTGTTGTTATTCAGGAGAAGCCTTCTCCTGTTGAAATCTGAAATTTCTTGGGTGAAAAATACATCCACAGGGTTGGGCGAGGCCGGGTGTTGCTTGTTCAGTATCTCAAACCCAGAAAGATGAGTTAATTCTTGAAGGAAATGATGTTGAATTTGTATCAAACTCAGCTGCTTTGACTCAGCAAGCCGCAACAGCTAAAAACAAGGGTATTGGAAAATTTTGGGATGGCATCTATGTTTCTGAAAAAGGAACAGTCCAGCACGCTGATGAATAAGATCTAAGTCGTTCAGCTACAGAAACAGCAAGATGCCACATGATTTCTCTGATTTTCCAGCCTTCCTTGTGATATTTTAAAGAGGCAATAAAAGCTGCATTGATTTGGGGCTTTTTCTTAAAGTAAAAGAAAATAAGGTTAAATGAAAGCATAAGGGAGCCATTTCATTTGCTTTGTGAGACTAAACCACTTACTTGTAAGTGGGAAATTATAGCACCATTAGTTTGCCAACTAATTTGTAATATAAAAGTATAAGTAACTTGTAGTTTTATTTATATGATTTATGTATGCAAAATGTTTTCAGGGCTTTGTTCCTGGATGTTACACTTCCTGGAACCCATTGAGGTTCCTCTAGCGTTTTGGGGTTCAACTTCAGTATGCCAAAGAAAGAACATTTATCCATTACCTCATTTGACAGATGTTGGACGTTCAGATTTTTATAGCATTTATAGTAAAGAAATGCAAAGGGATCACAAAAAAGGGACTATTTAAAATCTGTGTAAAACACTAAAATAAATCATTCATTTAAGCTTTTAAAAAGTGTTGCCTTTACAATGTAAATTAACAAAAAAGTGTGTTTATGTTCTAGAAAACCTGAATAGAGGCTGGCTTTGTGCTGATAGGAGAGTATGCTCTGAAAGGGTCTATCACTGAACACATTTTCCTAGATTCATAGTCTCCCCTTAATTAACTGTATAAGGTTGTTTGCACTTTCAGCCTTCTGGATAATTTGTTTCTTTCTCTAGTGATAACCAAAAGAAATTGTTAATAAATGACAGACTTCCATAAAAGCTGCCACATTCTGTTTGCTTTAATGTCATGAATCACTTCTTTTTTAACTTTGTTAAATTTAAGGGAGAAATGTTATATGCTAATACATACACATGCACATAATATCTTTAAAAAAATCTAATCTTGATGGTTTTTGATAAGGTTGTGGTCCATTGGCTAATTACATTGTATTAGAACTTGAAGGTAAAAAGAAAAGGTCAAAAGGTCAGATGGAAAGAAAGGTATTACCTTCTTTTCACTGATTAGGAACAGAAACATAGGCAGACTCAGGAATTTCTCTGAAAAGTATTCAGCAGTTGGAAGGTGGAGCCAGTACTCAAACCTTAGTCTGTCTCTGGTTTTCATGTACCATACGTCACACTTTAGTGCTTGCGTTGCCCAAGGCTACATCAAGATTACTAGAATATGCTTTACTTTAAAGCTGAATTAAGGGGCACCTGGGTGGCTCAGTCAAGTTAAGTGTCTGACTTCAGCTCAGGTCATGATCTCATGATCTCCAGGTTTGTGAGTTTGAGCCCCACGTCAGGTTCTATGCTGTCAGCTCAGAGCCTGGAGCCTGCTTCGGATTCTGTCTCTCTCTCTCCGTCTCTCTCTCTCTGCCCTTCCCCCACTTAAGCTCTGTCTTTCTCTGTCTCTCAAAAAATAAATAAATGTTAAAAAAAATAATACATAAAGCTGAGATTTGCATTTAGCCTTTAGAGAGCAATATAGCTTTGGATTGGGCTAGAGATGCCTTTAGAATACATTTTTGTGAGTTTTCTTTTGCTTTTATTTTGTACTTTTTTGGGAACTTTGTGCCAGGCACTTTGAAAGGTACTCCCCATGTTTTTCTCATATAATTCTTTAAACAACTCTAAAAGGAGATATTATTCCCATTTTACAGATGAGTAAAATGAGGCCAAGTGTGATGTTAAGTCAGCATAAGGCCATACTGATTAGAAGTGGTGAAACTCAGATTTGGAATCAGTTCTCTGGTTCTACAGTGCGTGATTTGGGCTGTTCTATTCTATTTCTTGCAGGAAAAACATTGAGAGATCTTAGAAGTTACAAGAAAAATCTCATTAGTGGATATTATATTATACAGAATTTCTTGAACCCCCAAAATTATCACCTAGTGAAAGGAAAGTATAAGCTGAGCAAATTGGTGCCAACTTCTTGGTTTATGTAGTTAATGTGAATGGGAAACTTTAATAGCTAGTAGCTGGTGGAATCGTGGGTTAAATGTACCATTAAAAGTGAATTCAGAGGTCATATTAACTGTAGCTCATGATGATTTGTCCCATGTCTGTGACTTGCTTTATTTTTTTTTAATTTCTTTTATGTTTATTTTTGAGAGAGAGAGAGAGAAAGAGAGAGAGAGAGAGAGAGAGAAAGAGAGAGACACCGAGTGTGAGTGGGGGAGGGGCAGAGAGAGAGGGAGACACAGAGTCCGAAGCAGGCTCCAGGCTCCAAGCTGTCAGCACAGAGCCCGACACGGGCTCAAACCCACAAGCCGTGAGATCATGACCTGAGCCAAAGTCAGATGCTTAACCGACTGAGCCACCCAGGTGACCCAGTGACTTGCTTTATTTATACCAGCACATGGTGGCAGTGAGAACAATATGATGGGTTAGAGTCCTGGTCTATACCACTGAGCTAAATTTTGTTTCATACTCTTGCCTTTTAATTTTAATTTTACCATAGTAGTTATTTGGTGGGTCTTGATGGGAGGAAGGCTGGCAGCATCAGGACAAGCTAAAGTACCTATTGAAACATTCCAGACCCACCCCGTTTGCTTGTAAGAAACCCACTAGGGATGAAACAGCATCCAAACTTGTTACTTTATGGGAAGCAGGGGTGTTTCCTTGACAACAATACATTTAGAAATCATCAGTGTAAGTCTTAACAATATTTTAAATACATTTGATAATAGTTCATTTCTATCAGAAAACTATAACTAGAGCTCAGATGTCCCATATCCAGGTATGAAATATCAAGTTGGAAACATTATAGTCAGGATTATTCTCAGAAAGATATTCTCAGAAATCTAGTTTGGTATTATTAAAGTTAATATTTAGGGGCGCCTGGATGGCTCAGTCGGTTAAGCTTCCAACTTTGGCTCAGGTCATGATCTCACGGTTCATGAGTTCAAGCCCTGCATCAGGCTCTGTGCTGACAGCTCAGAGCCTGGAGCCTGCTTCGGATTCTGTCTCCCCATGTCCCTCTGCTCCTCCCCCACTTGTGCTCTGTCTCTCAAAAGAAATAAATGTTTAAAAAAATTAAACATAAACATATAGGGGCTCCTGGGTGGCTCAGTCGGTTAAGCTTCCAACTTTGGCTCAGGTCATGATCTCGCGGTTCATGAGTTCAAGTCCCGTGTCAGGCTCTGTGCTGACAGCTGAGAGCCTGGAGCCTGCTTCGGATTCTCTGTCTCCCTCTCTCTCTGCCCTTCACCTGCTCTCACTCTGTCTCTCTCAAAAATAAACAAACATCAAAATTTTTTTAAAAAATGTTAGTATTTAGAATTTCTTTATTTTTACATTAAAAACAAAACCTAAAAAGGAATTTGTGACTTCTCTCAAAGCAGGTTTTTGCAAACTACCCTTACAGAGTTGTACCTCTCCTTATATTATTTAATTATATGATCTTGTTTGGAAGGAACTTCTAGCACTTGGTTTTAAGTGAATTTACATTATTTTATGTGAAGTTTTAAACATAATTTCAAAAAGTTTTATATTTTTGGAGAAAGGGTAGGGTGGGAAGGGAATATAAATCCAGAGGGCGTTTGTTGAGAAACCCTTTTGGAGGAAGTGGTGGTGACGAGCAAGAAGGAATTAGCCGTATGGGAGCTTCGGGAAGAAGGTGTGAGGCCAACACTGAAGTGGGGAGAGACTAGGTGTATTTCTGAAGGCAGTCAACATGGCGGGAGGAGAAGGAGCCCAGGGCGTGGTGCTGAAGAAGGGCGCGCGTCAGGAGGGCCAGGCCAGCAGTGCCCTCTGGGTTGCGCCACTTAAGTGTGTTGTAGGTGTGTCCTGCACGACAGGACGCTGGTGAAGGATTGTTAGTTAACAAGGGAGTGATGTGATTTGTCTTGTTTGAACGGTCGCTGTGTCTGCTGTGACAAGAGTGCAATGGGAAGACCAGTTGAGAAGCTCTTTCAAAAGGTGGGGCAAGAAGTGCCAGCTTGGCGTGGGGTTGGCCTGGAAGCAGAGAAGGGTGAATGGATTTGCCATACATTTTGGAGACAGCGATGACAGGACGTGGTGAGGGATTAAATACAAGAGCTGAGAGAGAGGGGTAGGAATCGAGAACAACTCCAACATTTCTGCTTTGAGAAATGGAGAGTAGGGTAATGGTGCCATTGTCAAAAATGGGAAGAAATACAGGAAGCGGAAACTTGGAAGTTCAGTTTTGTATATCCTAAGGTTGTGTCTCCTGTTAGCCATCCAGGGAACATGTCGGGACGGCAATTAAATACCCAAATCTGGAGCTCATAGCACTTCAGACTTAGAGATAAAATGGGAAGAGATTAGGATTAAGTCCACATCACTTCAGTTAAACAGACCACTGTACATCAGTCACTGAGGATAAGACTTGAAGAAAAGCTTCTTGGTGTTAGCTATCCTTTTTTTTAATCTCAAGAAATCAGCATAGTACTTGGCACATAGTACGCATGTAGTAAATATATACTGAATGAATAAATGAACTAGAAATAATAATAATAAATAATAGCACGAGTTTCTTAATTTACACAACTCATTTTCCCTTTGTAGTCTTGTTATTTATTCTCTTATATGTCTAAGAAACGAACTGCTATAAAATTGACTTGTTTCTGTCAAAATATTTTCCTCAGGAGCGTTTTCTATTTCAGGGGCAACACATCAGTAACCTGAGTTGTAGTCACTCCACAACGTAGACCTATTTCATCTCTGATATGTCTAACATAGAGTATCATTTTCTGGATATAATTTCACAACCATTTCAAAAAGTAAATTTTGTGTTAACATTTTTTTTCTTTCCTTTTGATTGTGTTTTACTGGATAAAAAAGTTACTCCTATTCTTTTATCTGTGAATCCATAGGGTATATTAAATTCAAGTTGAAATGAATTTGAAGGTCAAGTATCTGTGCTTCCCCTTTACCATAGGGATGACAGTAAGTGCTAATAAAGATGGCTTGGGGATGATCGTTCGAAGTATCATTCACGGAGGTTCCATTAGTCGAGATGGCCGCATTGCCGTTGGGGACTGCATCTTGTCCATTAATGAAGAATCTACTATCAGCTTAACCAATGCCCAAGCACGAGCGATGTTGAGAAGACACTCTCTCATCGGGCCTGACATTAAGTAAGTATCATTCGGACTCCAGTTTGGCTTGGGAAATTCAGGAAGTTCAATTCACGGATCAATTTTTTTTTTTTTCAGTATGTACTTCTGTTTAATATGCTAAAATTATCACACATTTATTAAAAATAAATCACTCAGAAATTTGTTCCTGAATAGTTCTTGATTGTAGATATAGTTTCTTTAAGATGATACAATGTTTAAATATTTGAAAAAAATTGCCTGCTGTGTTTAATTTTACTCTAATAATTCTGCAAGAACCTTAGGTCTCCGTGATATGAGCCATCTCTCATAGAACAGGATGTCCACTTAGGATCAGTATAAGGAACTGTGTACTACCTAATTGACCTATGCGAATCCTAGAACTAAGCTAGTTTTTCAGTGGTCGGTCATGGAAAAGACTATATAGAACAGTGTCAGCTGACCCATAATTCACCCTTTGGTCAACTACCTCGTGATCCAAGAGAATTCACCAATCTGTTGGTATAGTCTGATTGTAGGTCATGTAGGCCATTTTGTCAGGAAGTGCTTAAAACTATCCCATAATCCCATATTGTGCTAAAAGCACATCGTATATGTCGCTTGGTTTTTAAGTCACAAAACATTTCTTGAGCGAACATAAAAATCAGTTTATGACTCTGACACACCTCATCAGTGTAATAGTCTGGCTTTTCTTCTCTCGCATCAACTATTGAATATTTGTATTTAATGTATAAGGGATAAAATAGTAAAATAAGAGCACAGGGAAAGATTGTTTAGCTTACATTGAAGTAACGATTACCAGTATGGGAAACTTTGCTGTATTAATGTTGTTTTACTGACTGCATTCTCTATTATTCTTGTGCAAAGTATATACTGCTAGAACTTTGGTAAGAAAACTGTATTTACAATCTGTTTTTCATTCTGCCATCAGCAAATAGCAGAAAAATATATACTGTCTGAAGTGGATTCTGCTATCTTACACAAAAGAAGTATTATTTTTAGGCAGAATTTCAGTGATGGACTTTTGTAAATTTGCATGCCCTTTTGACTTTTGTAATGGAATGGATCATCTCATCATGTGACAGTTCCTTAATTATCTGAATAATGTGAGTCCAAGAGAATACGTTAAAAATGTCAGTGCCTCTAAGAAAAAAGAGAAACTTTAAGAGCTTTCTTCACCACTTATAGACCAGTGCCCATTCATCTAGCTTCAAAGATGAATGATACAGACCCACATGGAGACCCTTTTTTGCAAGGCTTTTAGCTTACATGGTTTAGATGGAGTATAAAACACACATGGCCTGGTAACTGATCATTTGATTTATTGTGTGATACGCATGTCTTATGCTCTAGCCACCAATGCGAGTCCCCTGCCCAGTTTTTGGCACTGAGGCCCGGAAACGGTGCCTGTGTCTAGTCTTCCCCCTCAGTTTGAATGTCCCACAAAACTTACAAAGTGGCCGAAAAATAAGACGATTTTGACACTGTTTTGGCCTAAGTTAGGCATCTAGGCCACTCTAGAAAAGTCTCAGGGTACTTTTTCAAGCTCCCAAAGTCATTTTTTCTCTTTTCCTCATTTCTGTTGCTACTGTCCTTTGCTTTGTTTGTTCTCCCACCTTCTGATTCAGCACCAGAATGGACCCATTCATGCTGACAGCAGCTTCATGAGGGCCTTGAGGATATCTAAAGAGAGAACCTCATGAATTACTGCTTTAGGATCCCAGGAGTCAGAACATATCGTAAAGAATAAGAAAAGTCCTGCATCTTCCCCTCCTCTGAAGACCAGTCAATCCATTTCTTTCTCACATGGTCAGGTGTGTGGGGATGTACACAGGCAGAAACACGCGAAACACACTGATTTCTTCTCAAGTGTCCTGGTAAGGCTGTGATTCAGATGGGTTTGATTTGACTCACTGGGTAAATGGTAGAACGAAATTAGAATCACATAATCCTTTTTCAGAAAAAGCGTGTTAAATGATCAACACAAATAGCCATTTAGATTGACCAGGGCTGAGCAGCGTGTTCCGTGCGTTTTGCGCGAAGTGTTTTGGCCCCGTCCCCTTCTTATCACTTGCTTTTATGAAGCAAAGGTTTAGAATTACCTTAAAAGCTCTGTGAATAATCCTCCCAAAAAGAAAGTCTAGTCCTTCCATTACTCTGAATGGAACCATAACGTTGCCCCTGGCCAGTTAAGCTTTGCAGTCATTGCTGGATGTAGGCTCCATCCACGTCTCTTCCTCTTTATTTCTGGTTATGAGCCTAGCTTGATGTGGGATAGGAGTGGAGGGAGCGTATTGGGGGGACTTAGAAAATAAGAGGCTCTAAATGGTTCAGTTACATAACTGGCGGGTTTTAGGAAAATCATTGCTTATTGAAGATAATGTACCGAATTTCTTTTTTGCTGTTTACGATAGATAGCTGGGAACTTGGTGTGTGTGCGTTCATGCGTGCCTGGGTAGATAATTTGAGTTTCAAGAGTTCAAGAACAGCCAGTTTAAGTTCCAGGTTTCATTATTTTCTATGGAAAACCAGATGTGAAGCCTCACCAGAATGCACTGTTTCACTTCTCACTCCACCTTGCCAGGAGCTCTTATATTCCTATAATAATAGCCAGGGTTTTGTGCTTAGCAGCAGCTGCTTCTAACATCTGCCAGATAATTACCAAGCTGAATCAGAATTCACCTGCCTTAACCCAAAGTGTGGGATGAATTCCTGATCAAGGAATAAAAGATTGATTGCAGTTATATTTTTCCATGCTTGTTAATAATCACTGCTATAGACACCAGTGAAGAGCAGATGCTTTTCTGGGGGAGGTGTAGATGGGGAGGGAGGTGGAAAGGGGAAAAAAAAACAACCAGGAGCACCCACTTTTAACTACATATGTATGCATCTCACATTCAGCACAAGACATTGACATTTGTTAACACCATTGTAAAAAGATGCCGCGGCGTATGCTTCACATTCTAGATTTTCTACAGCACCTGCTGATGATCGAGCCCCCTTTTATGTGTGAGTATCGGTGATTCAAAAGCTCATTATGGCTGTGTGTTACAACTTGTCTGTGAAAACCATTTCATGCTTTTATAACTTCCCAGTGCAGGGATACATCCAGATAATAGATTCAGTGTATACATTTTGCACCCCCCCCCATTTATTTCAGAACATAAATCCCAAAAGAACTATGAGATTGTTACATTTTCACATTGCACTGCTGATTGTGAACTCATTTGAAAATCACATTTTCCAACTACTAAGCTACCAGGCTCTTTGTCAGGGAATGTCTGCATGTGCAGACGCGGTCTCGGGATTAATAGCCGTATCACATTTCGGCGTTCCTAATGCTATTCTTTTTTCTTCCACCCCATTTGTAACCAAAGATTGGTTTACATTTAAGAATTTTTAATACAGCTGTCAAATAAGCTGTTGCGGTGTGTTTATTTTTGGTGCTCTGGCGACTTGGAGGTTTTGTGTGCTGTATGACCAGGCGTGTGTTAGAATTGCTTTGCATGTGCTGTTGCATTGTGGGCCTCTTGTTCTGGTGTCCTCGCTGTCTGTGGGCTAACTACTTATGAAAACTGCCTTCTTTTCCATTTCTCACTGCCATCTAACGTATCAGAAAAATATTTGTGAAACTCCCTGTCCCCTAGCCTTGGTAAAAGAAAAAAACAATTTGGGACGAACACGGAGGAAAATTCATTTTCAGCATTGTTAGGGGTAGAAACCTTTTTTCCTTCTCGAAACATTGAAAAAAAAATCAATACTTTGAACTGATTATTATTATTTTTGCTATTGTGTTCCAGCTCCCCCCTCAACTCCTGACTTTTATTTATTTATACAAGTCTTTTTATGTGTTTTATCTTTTATTTTTATGTTTTTATTTATATGTTTTACCTGACTTTTATTTATATGTTTTACCTTTACTGAGTCTTCAGAAATAATGCCAGTTTTCTTGAATGGGCTTTTTAGTTTTAGGTTTATCTTTACTTGTCTTCGTGTAAAATAGAGTCAGTCTTCCTGACATAATGTGTTACACATTTTTTACTCATTATTTTTGAAGGGATAAATTCAAGTTTATTATTCCATATATTTTTAACACCATGGAGAAGGTGTTTTTATAGATGAATAAATTAGCTAGAGCCAGAATTAGAATGTGACTCTGTCTCCCAGTGTACTCCTGAACCCTCTCAACTGTGCTGCTTTATTTTTTGATCCTTGCGGTAAAAGTGTTATGAGGAGACTCCCAAGGGTCCACGGAGTCGGCCAGAGCGATCAGGTGCGACCAGGCTAGCTGATGCCCTGGTACAGCACTGCGTTGCATTTGTTTTATGCTTCTCGGGTTACAACAGCCTCATAAAAAGTGACGTCCTTTTCGTGATTGAGGATATAGGGATTTGGTCGTGGTGATTTACCCTCCCATTACACTCTTGATGAGCAACAGAGCTGTGTCTTCTGACTCCAAATTTAAGTGACCTCACAAGAGTGAATGCTTTTTATGGGATAACCAATATGTCTGGAATTACATATCCTCCTCACTCAGTAAATTATGCCAGTGGTATAATTCTTATTTTATTATGGCATAAAAGACAGTCCTTTTATCCTTGTCCTCCATTGCTAAGGTTTTATGTACTTATTGTCTTCATGGGTAAGTTATGGATAGCTGGCTTAATAGTCTTCATGATTTTTATATTGTGCAATTTTGATACATACTTCTTCTTTTAGTTGCACAAGGTGCTGAACCAACTTCAAATTGAGTGTTTCTCTTACCTAACTGTTCCTTAATTTGAAGATCTCGGGACCACCTCCTTGAACAATCAGTTCTGTAGCCTTGTATCAATCAGTTCTGTAGCCTTATAGGGCAGCAGTAAACTTGAACTTCTAAATATCAGTTTCTAAACATTATAGCTGTAGTCAGCATCTTGCTTCATGCCCTCCATATTGTAGGCATTCAGCCAGTATTTGTTGAATTAGTAAGTGACCATTCAAGGGCAAATATCAGGCTTTTCTCTAAAACCAAAATAGCTTATTAGGGAGTTGCTCCAAATTAGGAAGAGAATCTTCCCATAAACTTGTGATAGTTTAACTTCAGACTTTCGGGTTCATAACTTAATAGAGCTAACATATAATTATTATAATGCTTATAAGTGCCTAAAATTAATTATATATTATGGATGAATATAAAATAATTTGGGGTAAGTAGTGTTTTAGTAGAGCATGCCTGATTTTTGTCTGCTAAGGAACCCAGAAATCTTTGGATGAAATCAGTGTTATTGCTGTTTGTTATGTTTCTAAGGATTAGTAGATCTTTCTAAAAATTGCTGTTACTCTTCTCATTCAGAAATGAAAATAACGCTGCTTTCCTCCCTCACATAATTATTAGTAAGCATATAGTTTATCAGCATTTTAAAGTTTAATTGTCGCTTGACATTTAAAGTAAAAAAAAAAAAAAAAAAGAAACTTTAGGTGCAGCTGGGTAGCTCAGTCAGTTAATCGTTCAACTCTTGATTTCGGCTCAGGCTCAGGTTATGGTCTCATATCCTGAGATCGAGCCCCACTGAGTGTGGAACCTACATGAGATGCTCTCTCTCTTCCTCTGTCTCTCTCTCTCTCTTTCTCTCTCTAAAAAAAAAAATGTAAACCTTAACCTGTTATTTTTGCTTATAGGATGCTTTATCTTTTCCAAGTTTGGATTCTCTGCTGAATAAGCTGTTAAATGAAAAAATGAAAAAATAGGGATGAAGGGACAATATAATTTTATTTCTATATTTCAGAAACTTTGCCTGTTAGGCAAAAAACTTTGCTTCCTTTTTTTCCCCCTGGATTGTGTTCTGTTTCAGAATTACTTATGTGCCTGCAGAACATTTGGAAGAGTTCAAAATAAATTTGGGGCAACAATCTGGAGGAATAATGGCACTGGATATATTTTCTTCATATACTGGCAGGTGAGTGAAGCTGTAAGTTGGCTGCAATGAGTGACTGATACAGAAAGCTAGAAAGACTTTAGGAGCCAGAGTCAGGGAGGACTAACAATGAAAAAGAATGGATTCCTTTTCTCTCTTCTAAGATTTTAAAAATACTCAGCCCCCATTACTTGAGAAATTATCATATAGTGTGGAAAATACATGACAGTTCAAATCAAGAAATTAAAATCCTCTTTAGTTGCACCACTCAGTATGGTACTTTTAACAGACTGGGTTTTGGGAATTTACCCCAGATTTCAGTATTATTTCATTGATTCCCTGGAGCCTACAGATTGTATGGTATTGTATCATGGTTTTTCCTCTTTCATAAATGTTTTCAAACACATTCAGAAATTATACTTAGTTTTTTATTAACATACATACCAATTCAGAAACATTTTTAATGATTATTTCTTACTCTTTTGGAGTGTTGTGAACTGAACATCTTTGTATATATGCATGTTAGGCAACAGTGTATGGCTTTTTGAAGGCTTTTGACACATAATTTATTAAGAACCTTTAACACAGAGAAAGGTTTTCTTATCTCCCCTAAGAATGTCAGAAAGTAAATTTTGCTGCTGCTGCTGACTGAGTTCAACACAGGAAGAGAAATGTTGTCAAATTGCTTTTCCATGAAGAATGAACCATTTTACACTCTCAACCCCAGGCCTGTTTTTTTTCAGTTGCATTAACAACTGAGTGCCAGATTTCCCTTTAAGCATGGCAGAGAAGTGATGGCTCTGCAAACATTCTGGAGTGTTCTCACAAGAGTTCTGCCATTCCATAGAGGATGTCAGAACATCCCGGAACACCCAGGTGTCCAGTGACTGTGCAGGTATCTTGATACAGCATCACGGTTTCCTCTGCGAAGTGCTCATGACTGGAGTAATACAGAAAGCATTAGGGAAGGGAAAGGTATTTTATGAGCTAATAAGGAGGCGGAATGTCATAGGCCTTGGGGCCTCATGAATTTTATGGGAAAAGGAGTATTCACTCCACCCTGTGCACAGTTCAGCCATACCCCTCTCTAGAATTTGTCTCATGGTTAATGGCATTAATTGATTATAGCTTCCTGTCAAAATGGTAAAGCAATAATTCCAGTATCCCCCTAAAATATTATTTCAAATAGTTTAAAGACTATGCCAAGGTAACATCATATTCCTATTAAGTTCTGAGGCCTTACAAGCTCTCAAAAGTCATTAGAGAAACAGCCACTTTCAGCACTGTGTGCTCCCTCCCAGCACATTGACCTGGATTGTCCAGTGCTGTGACTACCTGCTTCATTGCAGAGAAAGTATATTTGCTGTTAGTACAAGGGCCCTCAAAACAAAACAGCCTGCATTTTGTAGAAAAGGAATCTGCACCAGAGAGGATAAGTAATTTGTCCAAGTTCCGTAGCTACTAATTGGCAGAGCCAAGATTAGAATATAAACAGTCAGGCCCTATGTTCTTAACCTTTGTACTCAAAGAGAGAATTGCACAAGCCCAGTATAAAAGTATGGGACAGTATAGCATGGAGGTTAGAGCTCAGGTTTTATAATAAGATGGCCTCAGTTCATACCTTACCTCTGTTACTTTACTGTGTGACCTTGTGCCAGTTTCTCAAATCTGAATGCAGATGTACAAAGAGTTGTTATACTTGATAGAAATGTCATTGGTAGTGGCCAAACACAGGTGCAAAGAAGTCTAATTCATTCTGAGCCAAATGAGTTCAGGAGAAGAGAACTGGTCCCTTCTGTTCTCTGGAGCACACGGCACTTGATTCCTGTAAACCACATTCTAAGATGGATAAGGAATGAATGAACAGCACATTTATAGGAGCTTATCTGGGTTGATTAAAGGATTCTAGGATTATAGAATCATTTGAAGAAAATGGAGTTTTTGTATCAGAGGATTCGGGATATTAGTCTTATAGCTAAAAAGGTAGGAACATGAGGTTAGTGTATTTGAGAGGGTGTCTGTGTAGCTCCCTGAGCTTGGGCTTGATGGGTAAGAACTTCTCTCATCCCCATGGCTGTCACTGAATATTTCAGGAACTCATTTTAAGTTCTCATTATTGTCTGTGTTCCATACCGGCTTCTCTGCCATCTTCCCTCCAGCTGTATTTCCTGAGGGTTAGTCTAGTTTTCACCTGTGTACCCTGTATCTTCAGGAGTACGGTTTCCCTCAGTCTCTCTAGTCCTCAGTCTGCTCCTCAACATCCTTCTTAAATCCCCTTTTTGGAGCCATTCCCATCAGTCTTGTCCCACTGTCACGCTTAGGCTCCTGGGTCCCAGCCTCATTCAGAACCTTGTTACCTCAATTTGCACAGGAAGGGAATTCAAACATACGACAATGGGTAGGACAGATAGGCAGAATTCCTCTTCACATGAAACCAAAAATCTAACATTTAGGTCAAAGGAAGAATGAGACATTCAAGGAGAGCCTGGACAGTTGCTTTCCAAAGATGTTGTGAAACACATTCAAACACAGATGGATTATTGGGTTTGGGTTACATGACTTCTGATCTCAGAGTCTAAAGGTTATACAATTTGACAGAGTTGAGTATTCATATCACTGGAGAATAGACATAATTTGAGCATACACTTTCTTTAGATTATTCAGCTTCTATAAAAGTCAACTGGAAACATTTATTAAATTAGAATTTTTACAGCCTTCTCTGCTTTCAAAAGAATGTGTTCACGTATGTCTTTAGAAATCCGATTTTTACTAACAGTGTAAGGACACACTATAATCGATTTAATCATTCTCTCTTGCTCTTACAATGTATTGATGCAGAGTATACCTTTTGAAAAACAAAGTATGTATCGATATGGTTTTATTTACAGTTTAATTTAAAATTAGTTAACAGACTGAACACATTTTTTTTTTTACGTGCCTGGCATTTGGCAAAATCTGAATTCCTAAAGAAATTGAAAAGTGGCCTTGAATACAGGTACATTGTACACTGCTTTCTGTGAGGAGTACTTTATGCATGACCCCTCTGGGTGGGCTGAAGCTGGACCTAAAGCATCTTCTGTCTTCCTTGAAGGGAAAGCTTTGGTCTGTCCTTAGGAGGCAGAGATGCTAATTTTCTGTCTTACTTGTGGATAAGTTCTTTCAAGAACGGAATCAATCAGGGCCATACAAGTTTATAACCCACATGGTGCTTCTATCTCTTACATGTTTAGTTTAAGAAATATTTGTTGAGGGGCGCCTGGGTGACTCAGTCAGTTAAGCGTCCGACTTCAGCTCAGGTCATGATCTCACAGTCTGTGGGTTTGAGCCCCGCATCAGGCTCTGTGCTGACAGACGGGAGCCTAGAGCTTGCTTCAGATTCTGTGTCTCCCTCTCTCTCTGCCCCTCCCCCACTCCCCCCCCCCCAAAAATAAATAAACATGAAAAAAATTTTAAAAAAGAGAAATACTTGTTGAATGTTTTTCTTTAAAGTTCTTGCATTTATCCCTTTCTTGTTCCTTTCCCATATTTCCTTGGGAAAGAAACAGACTAGCTAAGAATCTTAGTGTTCATCTTATATCTCCAGACTAAGTTGTGGTAGATTGATTCTAATATAAGGTTTTCATTTTGTTTCATTAGGTTTTTCTTTTCCCCTTAATGTAAAATTGGCCAAGTATGTAAAAATATAAGGTAGCTCTGCATTTTTAGCCAAATAAATAATACGGTATATATAAGACAAACTTGCATAGTTTTACTAGGATTTTGGAGTACTCACTATGTAAATTTTTAACAGAGACATTCCAGAACTACCAGAGCGAGAAGAAGGAGAGGGAGAAGAAAGTGAGCTTCAAAATGCAGCATACAGTAATTGGAATCAGCCCAGACGGTAAGGACTATTTCTGTCTTCTGCCTACTCAGTGTTTAAAGATAGGGAGGTGTGGTTTCAAGTACTGGATTACAACTTGCTGCTGTGACATCAAGCAAGGTGTTTTAATATCCCTTACCGTCCGTTTCTTCATGTGTGCAGTGGAGAAGATAACGTGTTACTCCACGGGGTTGAAACTAACATGTATACAAAGGTTTGGCAACGTAGTAGGGGTAAAATGTGGTTGACTAGAGAAAATTATGCACAGGTAGATAGAATGCATAATATTTTCTATAGAGTTTGATCTTAGGTATACCACCAAATGTTAATTTAAATTTTCTCTAGCATTTATAGCATATATATTCAAAACGTGTGTGTGTGTGTGCGCGCTCGCGTGTGTAAGCATCTTGTTATCACAGGCTGTAGTTATTTTAACCCATGCTCTGTCTGGAGCCAATTTCATATATAGAAAAGATAACTTTCCTAAATATGTTCCTATATATCCCTATGCATCACTAAGGCATATTTTTGTATTCATGCTGAGTAAAATCAAATTCAGTTTCATAGGAATTTATTGAGCTCTGATTATGGATGCACATGTTTTTGTGAATAACAGGGAAGTATAAGACAGAAATCCTACCTTCAAGGAAGTATAATATACTTGGATAGACAAGATATAGAGACACACAAAATACTGAAGGAAAAAAATGTAAGGTATTTTGCATTAAGTATAAAATAGAAGTAGTCACTGGATTGTCCTATAAACAGATCTACAAGTGACCATCATAATGGTTTCTTGCACTTATTTAGTAAACACTTAATATTTATTCTACAATGAATAAATAAAATACTGTGAAGAGAAAAATTTCTACTATTCAGGGATGTAATACAGTTTGATGATTTCCTTGCTTACATTTAAACATTTCTGGTTGAGTCATATTCAAAATGTAGAAAACATTTTATATTGCTTTCACAAAAATCAGTAAGCATTTCTAGCCATTTAAAATGACTTTTTGAGAGGTTCCTGGGTGGCTCAGTTGGTTAAGCATCCAATTTCAGCTCAGGTCATGATCTCATGGTTCATGGGTTTGAGCCCCGCCTCAGGCTCTGTCCTGACAGCTGGGGGCCTGGAGCCTGCTTCGGATTCTGTGTCTCCCCCTCTCTCTGCCCCTCCCCCTTCATGCTCTGTCTCTGTCTCTCTCTCTGTCTCTTTCTCTCTCTCTCTCTCTCAAAAATAAACACTAAAAAAAAATAAAATAACTTTTTGATTGGAATTCTTGTAAAGCTATTTAAGCTGCTTAAAGAAATCAAGGTCTTTCTGAATCATTCTCACACTCAGACCAAAATATAAATGCTAGATCTGTGGCAGAAAATAGATTATGGTGTTTCTTGTTTATATGAAGATAAAGGCAAAAGTAAGTTAGATGAAATTATTTTGTAGCTGGTGATCCTAGTGATAAACTTGAATTTTGTTGGAGGACAGAAATCACAAGTCTAATTTTAAGATAGATTTATCAGCTTTTAATAACATTGTTGGAGAAAAAGTAGATTTTAGGAGACAATATGCAAAAAGTTTGGAGTCCCTAAGAGCCATGTTAGAATTCTAAGTTTGACACTTTTTAAGATAAATTTCTTAATCTCTGCTAGGTTTGTTTCTTCATCTGTAAAATGAGGTTAATAATCACATCTTTTAGATTTGGAGAATTCAGTGTGATAATGCACGTAAAATTTTTAGCACAGTGCCTTGTGCAGAATAAGCAGTCAGTGGTTGGCCTGGTCAGTAATCACCGCCATGACTAATAACTAAGCAAATAAAAAATGTTGAACACAGGAATCATCTGATATTTTATTATGAGAAAGAATTGGGTGTAACTTCGGAAGTGGAAGATTTTTATACTTCTAGCCTGAGTTTTAGTCTTCACATCTCTAAAGGTGATAGCTACTTTACAGAGAGAATATGTTTGGAGCTTCCAGAAATCTTAAACAAGGTACCCTGTGCTAAGGCATTTTTTGGGAACAGTTCACAGAATAGCATGAGGAAGCTTGTCGAACTAACCAGAGCTTTTAGTAAACGAGGAGCAAGTGTCATGAATATGCATTACAACACGGGAAATATGATGTGACATTCATTTATGCAGTTTAAAGAAGTTTACTTTGTGTGGCAATAGAGGATATTTGTTAGCAAAGTATAAATTTTAAGAATGCAAATAAGCTGTTACTCTTATTTTGCATGTGATTTTCATGTACAGAATTGGTATCATACTCTATGTGCCATTTTCTTGCTTGCTTATTTTCTCTCAATCCAGTGATTTGGAGATCCATCATGTTGATACTCAATTCATTCAGTTTAGTTGTTGCAGTGCATTTCAGCACATGAATACACCACCATTTATTCCCAGATTGCTACTTGAGTAGTTAACATTTATCCACAACTACAATAATTGTGTGCCATAAATATAGCTATTTCCTTACACATATGTGTGAGGATTTATCTAGGTATGTTTCCAAAAGAGGAATTGCTGGCTCATAGATTTAAATGTATTATTTATTTTATTAGAAGTTGTCAAATTGCTTTTTAAGGTGGCTGTACCAACTTTTAAATCAGGCAGTTCTAACATATGAGAGTTTCCTTCTCCCCATGTCCTTGTGACCACATCATAGGATCATTTAAAAAACACGTTTTTTTTGTCAATCTGATGGTTAGAAAATGGTATCTTGTGTTAATAAGCAGCGTATAGGTATAATAGGAGTAAGGTGGTGGGGTACACATTTTCTCATCTGTCATCTGGATTGAATTTTATATCTTGCTTACCTTGCTGCAGTAATCATAATCTCAATCTTCATAATAAGAGTAGTAAAAGATTTATTGATTGCTTGCTCTGTGCCAAAGCTTTATTTTGCACCTTGCATACCTTCATTAATCTGGTCCTCACAGTAATTGACATAGAGAGACTTACTGGATCCATTTCCCGGCTGAGGAAGGGTAAAAGAGAGACTAAATAAGTTGCAGAGGGTCACACAATTGTTAAGGAGCAAAAAATTGGGACTTGAAAAGAGGGAGTCGGTTCAGAGCTCAGGCAGCCTGGCCTCGGAGCTCTTTTACCTTTGCTTTTCTGAATTTCATTCTCCGCAAACCTGTGTATTGGTCTCAAGGAAGGCTGCCATTATTCCGTTCAACTGAGTCTGAACATGTTCTATAACATTTTTCTTTCACACATCTCCTTTTTTCTGTCCACGGCATGTTTTACCGTGTCCTGTTCAGTGAATAACGAGTCTGGTTCCTTGCTCTGGTCATTCGGCAGCTCGGTCCTTGTTATCTTCCCCAGTGTTTTAAGGAGTTACAGCCTTTCTCCTGGCAAATATGTTGTATTTGAAAACACTTTACTATCTGCCAGACCCTATGTGGACATACAGTGCTATTTTCCAAAGGTTGTTTAACTTCTCTGAGCCTCTTCCCTTTGTAAAATGAATGAAAGTAAACAAACTCATCTAGAGAATTATGCTGAGCACATGATAAGCTCTTAATGAGTGTTTCCTGCTGCTATTTTTATTGTTTGAGAAATTATAAGAATCGGTCTCCCCAATTCACACTAACTACAAAGAACCCTAGGAGACATTTTCTTTCTTTGCTTTATTTTTTTCCTTTTTAAGAGAAGGGTTAAGGAGTCCTACATACGTATTCTGAATTCCTAAATGTCTCCCTACAAATGGCTAAATTTACTGACATCTTTACTTTGCCATTTTATCTTAGGAATTGCTTTAAGAAACAAGAAAGTTTTGGTTCTTGTCTTTCACAGAATTCCCACAGTGAAAGAATATGAGGACTAGGATTTTAACCAGTTTAAACTATTTATACAAATATTATTAAGATTCAGGAACCTGATAACATCCTTTCGAACTAAATAGTTAGGTCTCTAGGATTGTAGATTTCTAATAAAAAAAAAAAAATGCTGACTTCATCTGCCTTCATCTGGCCAGGGGCTGTCCTCTCCCTCCACCCATGGTACTCCTTTATACCCAGCCTTTTCTTACTGGGACCTCCCTCACTACACAGGAGTCCACACTCCAATCTTTCCTGTCCTCTGGACACTCCTCAAAGCTCCTCAAATTGAGGCCATGTTTGGACCATGCTTTGTTTTCCTATTTAATGCCCAACGTTGTCTCCCATCCTGTAGCCCAGAGCAGACTGCATTATCTCAGAGCTCTCTGCTAGGTTTCTCTGCTTTTTTTCCAACACCCTGAGCTGCTTGTTCCTCCTCCCAGCCAGACACCTACCTCACTGCAAATCACCTTGTTCTTATCTCCCAGCCTTTTCTTAAGACATAAATTTAGTGCATTCATAGCTCTTAGAGCTATATGCAGTCACTAAATAGGAGTTCCTGTGTTTATTATAGGGGTAGGGGAAGTGCACTCAAGCAGGGGAGGCGGCAAGCAGCAAGGCCCCAGAGCAGAGAGCATGCCTGACCTACTTAAGGAACAACAAGAAGATGCTGGGGTAGCTGGAGTATAGAGAGGAAAGCAGAATTGTGGGAGAGGAATTTAGGGCGGCGGTGTGGGATCAAATCACGTAGGATATTGTCAGCCACTGCTTTTCATGCCCGGACTGCTAGGTACCAGGTCTACCTTGGCAGGGAGGATTTCTACAGAGACAAGCTTCTGACATGGAGTGTGCAGGAATGTTCTTTTCCTTGATTTGATTGCCAAGTGTAGAAGCTACCATCTGTTCAGGGGTAGCTGAATTTCTTGGTTTCTTAATGTCTGCAGTATTAGAGCTCCTGGAAAATGGTACTTTTACGTTGGTCTGCGTCCCAGCCAGGAGTGTGAGTCCAGCATTTGCTTGTAACAAATCAGCTTCAGAATGGCATTAGTGTTTATCAGACCCTATAAAACATATAATTGAGAAAGTGTTTAATAAAATGATTTTGTTTCACTACCGGTAAAACCTTAAATTGGCAAAATTTCATAAATTGGCAAAAATTAACTTACATTACATTACATTGAGTTTTTAAAATTACATTACATTAACTTACATTACATTGAGTTTTTAAAAATTTTGTTACAATTTTTGACCATATGAACCATTTTTTTTTTTTTTTTCAACGTTTTTTATTTATTTTTGGGACAGAGAGAGACACAGCATGAGCGGGGGAGGGGCAGAGAGAGAGGGAGACACAGAATTGGAAACAGGCTCCAGGCTCCGAGCCATCAGCCCAGAGCCTGACGCGGGGCTCGAACTCACGGACTCACGGACCGCAAGATCGTGACCCGGCTGAAGTCGGACGCTTAACCGACTGCGCCACCCAGGAGCCCCATGAACCATTTTTTAAGTGTGCAAATCACTGGCATTAAGAACATTCCCATTGCTGCATAGCCATCACTACCATCTATCTCCAGAACTTAAATCGTCTTACAAAACTGAAAATGTGTACCTGTTAAATAATAACTCCCCATTTCTGCCTACCCCCATTTGCTAGCAATCACCATTCTTCTTTCTTTTCCCCCAGTCTTACTGAGAATTGAACATACATCACTGTATAAGTTTAAGGCAAATAGCATGATGGCTTGATTTTATATGTGTCCTCGAAAGATTATCACAATAGGTTTCAAGCCTTACGTTTAAGTCCTTGATCCATTTCAAGTTAATTTTTGTGTGTGGTATAAAATACGAATCCCTTTCAATTCTTTTACATGTAAATATTCCATTATCCTGGCACCATTTATTGAAGAGACTTTCTTTTCTCCATTGAGTATTCTTGCCTCCCTTGTCAAATATTAGTTGACCTTATTATATATTCTTGTGTTTATTTCTGGGCTCTTGATTCTGTTTCACTGGTCTATGTGACTGTTTTTATGCCAGAACTATACTGTTTTGAATGACTGTAACTTTATAAGTACAGCTTGAAATCAGGAAGTGTGATGCCTCCTGCTTTGTTCTTTTTTCCTCAGGCTTTCATTGACTATTTAGATGGAGTCTTTTGTGATTCCATATAAATTCTAGAGGAGTTTTTTTTTTTTTTTCTATTTCTGTAAAAAATGCCATTGGAATCTTGATAGGAATTGCATTGAATCTATAGATGTTTTTTGTTAGTATTCACATTTTAGCAATATTCTTCCAACCCATGAACACAGGATACCTTTCCATTTATCTGTGTCTTCTTTGGTTTATTTTGTGAATGTCTTGTTGTTTTCAGAGTAGAGAAATGTCAAGTCCTTAAATGCATTACTATTTTATTATTTTTGGTGCTACTGTAAATGAGATCAATTATTTTTTTTCCAGAAATTTTGTTGTCAGTATATAGAGATGTTACTTATTTCTGTATGTTAATTTTGTATCCCACAACTTTACTGAATTCATTGATTAGATTTAACAGTGTTTTGATTATTTTTGATTTATGTATAGAAAATTATGTCATCTCCATAGAGACAATTTTAATTCTTCCTTTCCAATTCTGATACCTTCTGAATATTTTTCTTGCCTGATTGCGCTAGCTGGGGTTTCCAGCAATATGTTGAACAGGTGTGGTGAAAGTGGACACCTTTGTCTTGTCCTGATCTTAGAGGAAATCCTTCCATACTGTTTTCCATAGTGACTGCAACATTTTACATTCTACCAACAGCACAGAAGGATCCAATTTCTCCTTGCCAACACTTCCTTTCTCTCTTTGTTTGTTTGTTTGTTTGTTTCTTGATAATAGCCATCCCAGTGGGTGTGAGGTGGTATCACACTGTGGTTTTGATTTGCATTTCCCTAATGATCAGTGATGTTGAGCATCTTTCATGAGCTTTTGGGCCATTTGTATATCATTTTTGGAGAAAAGTCTGTTTAATTCCTTTGTCCATTTTTTAATCAGACGGCTTAATTTTTTAATTTTTTTAAATTTTAATGCTTATTTATTTTTGAGAGAGAGAGAGAGAGAGAGAAAGCGAGAGTGTGAGCGGGGGAAGGGCAGAGAGAGAGAGAGGAAGACACAGAATGAGAAGCAGGCTCCAGGCTCTGAACTGTCAACAGAGAGCTGGACACAGGGCTTGAACTCACCAGCTGGAGATCATGACCTGACGCTTAACTAACCCGAAGGCTTAATTTTTTATTGTTATGTTTTGGTGTTCTCTAAGAATTCTAGATATCAATCCCTATCTAAAGAGTGATTTGCAAGTATTTTTTCCCAATCTGTGTGTTTCCTTTTTACTTTATTGATAGTATTTTTTGATTAACACAAGTTGTTTTTTTTTATTTTTTTGAAGTCCAGTTTGTCTGTCTTGTCGTTTGTTGCTTGGGACTTTGGAGTCATATCCAAAAATCATTGCAAAGCCCAGTGTTGTGAGACTTCTCTCTCTAAGCTTTCTTATAAGAGTTTACAATTTTATTTATCTTTATAGGGTTGAACTTTGGAGAGAACCAAGCAAATCCTTGGGCATCAGCATTGTTGGTGGACGAGGCATGGGGAGTCGTCTAAGCAACGGTGAAGTGATGAGGGGCATTTTCATCAAACATGTTCTTGAAGATAGTCCAGCTGGCACAAATGGAACCTTGAAACCCGGAGATAGAATAGTAGAGGTATCCTCTAGTGAGCTTTCTGTGCCAAAGTTCCCTCCCTCTTCCATCCTTTTTACTAAGGGAATCGTTGTCTTTACACTGCTTACTCGACCCAACATGAAAGTCAAATGTGCTTGTGGTGGAGGCATCTCTCTCTCATATGTCCCATTTCATCTATAATTTTTCTCTTTAGAGCATGGTGACAGATTATATATCTTGATTCAGACACTGGTGTTTGGAGGTATCATCAACTATTTTTAAAAACATTGGCCCTGAATTAAAATAATGAAGTTCTGTTTGAAAGAACAAAGCAAGTTTCTTGGGGAAAAATTGAATTGTTTGAAATTATGTATACATGTACAGAATGTGTACATCATAACTAAGCTCTCCAGTGAGATTTTATTTCAAGAAATGCTTTGTCACGATCATTTCATTGTAGATTAACTTCGTTGGATAAGATTGTTTTCCAAGTGAGTCTCTTTGGTAAATCTTTTATGCTAATCACCCTGGTAACCTTTTATATAAATGCCCCACCCCCACAATCCAGGCTCAGATTTTCCTCCTACTTCTCAGTGCTGTGCCCATTTATCACTGAGGAGTGTGTGTGTGTGTGTGTGTGTGTGTGTGTGTGTGTATTTACACACTCACGTATGTGTAACTTTGTTATGAACAAGAGAAGTATTTGGTCAAATTGTTGCTAATCTCTTAATTCAAAACAAAGTATAATATGTTAAATAGACTTTTCTTCCTTGGTCACTACTCATTTACTCAGCAAATATTCCTGGAACAGCTGTTGCATTCCAGATGCTACGACAGGCTCTGGGCATTCTGCAGTAAACAAGGCACCATGCCTGCCTGTCAAGTGTGACAGACTTAACAAGTAATCAAGTCACTTCAGAACAGTGTGATAAATTATTTGATCAGGGTAAGTGTAGTTTTAGTTAAGAGGGTGGAGGGAGGGTACCTGACCCAGATTTGCTAAATTGTCAGGATTTGTAGAGTAGAATAAGAGACAACTTCCCAGTAGAAACCAATCACTTTATTATTATAAGGACCATTATATTTACTTTATGCAAGTGATTGTCTCTCATTTTCTAAATCAATATAACTAATTAATTAATAATTAATAATGCATTAAAATGCATTAATTGTGTAGAAAAAGATGATAACATATTAACCACAACTTTAAAATGAACAGTTTCAGGATTTATTTATTTAGTCCTTTACTGGTTGATTGTCTGTGAGAGCTAAAGAGGGAGGAAGATTGAGACATGGTAGGATAAGGGTCATGTCTTTTCTGTTTTGTTTTGTTTTTTTCTTCCAACCATTTATAAGGGAGAATAATGGGCTTTTTCTCTCTTCCTGCATCCTTGCCTTTCATTAGGTGATATCTTAGCCCCTTTTTAAAAGAAATGTTTACTTATTTGTTTTGAGAGAGAGTGCACGTGTGTGAATGGGGGGAGGGGCAGAGAGAGAGGGAAAGAAAGAATCCCAAGCAGGCTCTTTGCTGTCAGCACAGAGCCCAGTGCAGGCTCAGACTCATGAACCGTGAGATCATGACCTTAGCCAAAATCAAGAGTTGGACATTTAACAGACTGAGCCACCCAGGCAGGCCCAGAGCACCTTCTTAAAGAACTCTTTTTTAGCTAGAACACTATTTAAAGTTCCCAATTTCAGATTATCACAGGGCAGTTTATTTTATGGATAATTCACTATTAAATACCTTTGACCCAAGGCTAAAAAGTAAGGAAACATTTATAATTATTTCTAGAAAGGACTGATTATGGTTTGTACCAAAATGCTGTTAAAATGTATTGAGGGAGTTAAAGTATCCCTTTCAAATTGAAAAGAAAGTATGTTTCTGTGTGTGGTAAAATACTATATGCGTTTTAGCACTAGTTTGTTGAAGGCTCTTATGTACAGGGGCTTTTCTAGTAAGTAAGAAAGCCTTAGGCCTCTGGGATCCTGGAGATTCTAAAACCTGTCTCTGCCAAGTGTCTAAAAATGTATTTAGACTAGACGAGTAGAGACCTGCACACTATTCCATTCTAAGTATAGAGTTCTTTGGACTTGAGCAAAGATCTGTAACGTCCTGGTAAACATCCACAGATGGAATATTTAGTGGATGTGAACACTAACTTTTATTCTACAAAAATGAAAGCCATTTTTAATACGCACTGAAAGATGTAATACATTATCTAAGTATCAACCTGAGGGAGGTTTTCAATTAAATGCATGTACTTCTTTTAAAGGTGATAATGTCCTATGCAGAGATCGAATAATTAATTTTCTTTTCCAGAATTGTGCCTATTCCGATTTTGCTATTTTGTTGCATATACCATATTGTGGTAATTGGAAATGATAAAATGATAACAGTATCCTATAATTTTAACCTGACAGGATTAGCATTTGGCCTTTCGAACTATTCTCCTTCCTATTCAGTGCATAAGCTGACCTGATCATCACCCAGGCATTCCATGGTCAAAAAAAAGTTACAAAATAACTTTCATTTTCAAGCTATTTATATAAGAATTACTAACAAGCACAATTTCTTGGCTTCCAGCTCCTGTCACATCTACTACAAAGATTCTTTTGCAAAACTAATCTTGTCATAACCCGATTTTTCCGAACATCAGACTTTTGTTTTTAACTTCAAGCATCTGTATACAGAGAGAAACACACAAAGCATCGCCCACCCATTTCCCAAACTAATCTATAATGAATCGGAAGCAAATGTGTACGGTGATTTTCCTGATGAAGACAGTGCTGCGGGACAGATCCCTCATATGATTTCTTTAATGATGTTGATTTCCTAATTTAAAGGAACAGCTGATAGTGTAAGGAAAGCAGAAGCAGAGCTTTCATTTCAACTGATTATTATTTCAGTTGATTATTGGAGACAGAAATCTGTGTCCAAAAAAAGGGACCACAAGTCTCCCGGACAAATTAAGAGTTCTGGAGCCTCACAAGTAGTCACCATTATTTTTGATTCTGAAACAGAGTTTCCAGGAGCCTCACCCAGGATCCTCAAAACTCCAGATCCACAAATTGTTCTGTTGTTCTATAGCTTCTTGAAATGTTAAGCTGAGGCCTTCCATTGCAGGTGGATGGAATGGACCTCAGAGATGCAAGCCATGAACAAGCTGTGGAAGCCATTCGGAAAGCAGGCAACCCCGTAGTCTTTATGGTACAGAGCATTATAAACAGACCAAGGGTAAGCAAACAAAAAGGGCAAGGTAGGCAAACCCAAACAGTGTTCAACTTGGAAGCTAATGTAACAAGGGCCAAGTTGTCTCTAAGAGCAGATAGCCAGTGTTGAAATCTCAGGAGACTTGTTAAAATTTATATTGTTTTGTTTTTGTTTTTGTTTTTTTTTTATTGAGTTATCCTGGAAATCCCTTCTGCCACGTTTAATAAACACTGGAAGCCCATTGAAGACACAGAGAAGTAGGATTCATTGATGGCCATCGGTGTCTAGATGGATAATTGTTAGTATTCACCATAGTCACAAAATATATAAGTTGTTAAGAGGAACGTGATACAATCATTTAACTTAATAGTGTGTGACCTCTGGTGGAGTCCCTGAGAAGCCCGAGAGATTACATTTTCTTTCTACACTTACTTTCTAGACAGAATTTCTAGCTGATGCAATCCCGTGATCACCTGTGAATCATCTTGAGTGTATTTGTCTGTCCCACTGAACATTCTACACAGTGGAAATGTGTAAGCAGTGTGTTTATACACTAGTGATTTCATAACTGAAGCTTCCCGGCCACAGTCACTGTAAAGGTCTTCATCCCTGGCAGACAAAAACCTACTGACCCATTTTACCATCAGTCCTGACAGGTAAAATGGCTTGAAAAAATATTCAAGAAAGTAGGATGAATGAATTTCATGAATGTTGTTGATGGAGAAGAGACGAAGCAAGGCTTTGTGGATTTGATATGCCCTGACGATTCCGAAGAGGAAAACGATGCCAAGAGTTTACAACTGTTTTTTTGCTTAACTATTCCTTCTTCAGGTCTCACTGAAAAAGCTTATTTTCATGTGCAGCAGTTCTTAACCATACCCCTTGGAAAGTTCTTCAGAGCCACACATTCACTGAAAAGTTTGCGTATCATTTCAGGAGCTTCCTAAATGTTCTGAAGTTCACAGAGGTTCTAACTTCTGGATTTTAGTAAAGAGAAAATAAAACACAAAAAGACCCTGTCACACTGGTTGTCTTTCAAATACCTGCTCATTAATTAGCTTTATTTAAAAGAAAAATGTCAACATCTGTGAGGGAAGTTAAAAGAACCTTCTAAAACTTAAAATAGGTAATTACTTTATAACTTTAAAATCAAGAATACAAGAAATCAGTGCTCAGATGATGGAAAGAGAGTAGCAGGCAGCTCCGTAGATGAGGTCAGCAAAAGTGACTCGTCAGTATTCTGTGCAGTGGAATTCGAAGTGACCAGATTTATCCTGTCGGTCCTTCTGTTGTCAAGACAGGTGTAGCTCTGGTCTGGGTTTACTGTAAGAAATGAATTTAGTCGTTCTTCATGTAAGCAGTTATCTTCACATCTGCAGTTTTTAATCATTCCGTTGTTTATTGTTAGGTAATAATTGCCCATTCAGATGAGAAAATCTGCCAAATGGTAGGGCTGCACCATGCTGCAATTCTCTTCAAATGGTATTCAGTTTGTTTAAATAACTACAAATCTTTCCACATTTGTTTCCATTTGTCGTGTCCAATGTAGATACAGAATGATGATGTTGGCAAATGGCTGTTTAAGTTAAAACCATTTTTTTTTTGTACGTGGGTAGGTTTTATTCCTTTGTTTTATTTTTAATTTCCAAGTTGCATATCATGCAGGACAGTACTGTAAACTGCTGAATAGGATTCTTCATATTAGTTTTAAAAACTTAAACTGCAGACATTTCTTTCAATGCTGGTCACAGTTTCTAATGAACTGGGAAGATATTTTCTCATACACCTGGAACATACCGCTCTTTTATTCTGAGGTATAATGACTCTTCATTTTATAGCAATTACTCCAGGATAAATCTTTCTTAGAGTGACATGTTTAGTCAAGTTATGTGTGACAGGATTCAGAGTATGCTACCCCAAAATAGAGAATACTGAATATTTTAAGCCAAAGGAATTTAGGAAAAGGCAGGTGCTGGAAGGACTCAGACCTCCCCCTTCTCCCCTGATGCAGGTCGTAAGACCTTCCTCCTTCCTCTGAGAGGCGCCCTCCCCATACCTGGAGGAAAGGAACATCCCTGCCTCCAAAGACAGAGGGACACTGGGAAGAATCTGAACGAAGAGACCTTCCTAAGTTTTCCTCAGTTTCCCCACTGTGTTCATACTCTTTTGTCCCATCATATTTTCCATGACTTTCCACTCTTAAGCAAACCTCCTGTAAAAAAACCTCAAGTCTAACTATTGCTTCAGTTCTTCATTATCTAGTGAAGGCTCTGTGTCATTCAGATCATGTGTCATGTGAAAGTTAACATTAAATCAACATAAGTACTTTTCTCTTGTTAATCCCATTTTTTATTACAGAGATCGAGCTGAGAACTTCAGATGAATAGGGGAAAGATATTTTTCTTCCTCTTCATACGCATTCAGCTTTGGGAAATCAGAATCACTTTTGCATTTAAAATGAGGTCTATTTTCAGTGGTTTACTTCCTTGTGGAAATAATCATGTTTCCAGTAATCTAAAGGGAAAAAAAAATCACCAATACAGAAGACTCTCTTAATAGAAAATGTTTTCTTTGTAGATACAATAAAACTTCAAAAAAATCCTGTACATAGGATGAAAAGATAGTCAATCTCTTTGGCACCTAAACTATTCAAGAATCAGAATTTCCCAGAACTGAGAATGATGATAATAATCCTCATGATAATTAATAATATATTCTGTACTTATTATTACTGACAGTTCCATCAGTTGGACCACATGGTCATACCAAAGGGTGGACAGACCCTATTAATATGGACTAGAGAATGGTTTTGTCTTTCCTATGCTTTGTCTTAGTTAATAACATTTTCGTTTTTATCAGCCCTTCGAACTATAAGTAGAAGTTTCATCATTGATTTTTTAATAAAGAATATGGCCTGTTCCTATAAATCTCTTCATAGTAATAGATCTACCACTCCATTTGCTGTACTCATGCTGTACTTTATACTCTGCTATCAGGGCCAAATTCTAATCCTACGTAGGAGCTGCAAATTAAAAAAAAAAAAACAGGAAAGGAGAGCTCTCATTAAATATTCCATTTCTTACCATTATGTTTTTTTTATTATTCTATAGAATTATAAAGGAACTTTAAAACCCAAAAATTCCATGTATGAGGATCAGAAATAATTTCCACCTTCCATAGCATGGAATTATTTTGCCTAGAATATGATTTTAATCTCTGCCTAGTCATTTCTCCCACCCTTAATAAATGGTCGCGTTCCTTGGCATTCATGATCTTTTCTTTTGTAAAGCAGGAGTTGACATTTAAACTGAAAAGCAGAGAGAAAGTTGAGATGAGCAGAAATGTCATTGTGCCCATTTCTTTTTCCCATCTTCCCTCTGTAGGAAAAACATTGCAGGAAGAGCAGATTGAAAGGGTAATGTGGCATAAGCTTTAGTACAGGCGTACTGAGGATAGAGCCTTTCCAGAGTATTCTCCCGTACAGGGTGGCGTCACATGACAACCTCTCCCTACTCTTGATGCTTGCCAGTAGGGCTTTTTTATAGACAGAAGTAACACAAACATTTAATTGGAGCCAAAATGAATTTTAAATGTCTGCAATTTCCCCTGAAAGATACAGTCAATAAAAGAAGAAGATAGCGGGTATGAAAAGAAGGAGAAGAATTTATTGTGCTAAGGAAATTACTTTCATTTTTTTTAAACTATGAAAATGCTAAATTCTATCTGGCAGTCATCCTGCCTTTAATACATATATTCAACTCCAGTAGTCCTAGCTCAGGGAGTATCTCAAGCAAGCCACAAAATCTGTGAGAAACACTCTAAGGCAGGACTTCAGTATATGCATAGCCTCATAAATTCCCTCTCATATGGGAACTTTTATAGGAAACTTTTAAAAATCAATGTTTCTACCTCCACAAAAAAAAAAAAAAAGGGCAGAAATAAAGAACACCACTGTAGGGTGGTTCATTTATTTAAAATTGTTGATTTCCCTTTTTAAAGGGAAAAATCCTATTGACCTGATGTAACCTTAATATCCAATCTAAGTTTGAAAATTTTCCTTCCTGGGAAACAAGATAAAAGAATCATGAAGGTTACCAGTGAACTAGCAGACAAATGTTTAATTTGCATTCTGCAGCAGATAGACTGTTTCTTTTTTGTTTTACAATAGAAGCATACTTTGCTTTTAAATGTAAACAAAAAACATTTATGGTTTTCGTCTTGAAACCTGTTTACTGATATGCATGGGACATACATGACTATATAGATTGGGCAACGTGTATGTGCATCTGTCTGTGACAGTGAAAATAAAAGAAATGTGGTATCAGCTTCACCAGCTCATATCCTACGTAGTTCGTGGCCAGATTTAGGTCGAGGTGTAGATCCAGATCGCTAGAGGTTAACCTTTAGTCCTAGACTGTTTAATACGATGTTGCTCTTAATGACTAGATCTGACTGGATCTAGTAATTTCACACTGTTATTTAAATCAGTACTTTGTTCTTAAAACTTGAGTTGTTTTAAATATATTTCTTTTGCGCTCAGCGCCTCTTATGTTTCCTTTTAGAAATCCCCTTTGTCTTCCTTGCCGCACAACCTTTACCCTAAGTACAACTTCAGCAGCACTAACCCATTTGCTGATTCTCTTCAGTTCAACGCTGACAAGGTTGGATAATGCCATTGTCTTGCCATTCGTTGCCTTTTGCAAATGTTTCGTTCTTTGTTGTGCCTTTGTCCTAGTTCACTGTTTACTAAATTGGGGCAGGGAAAAAAAAAAAAAAAGCAAAACTGTGTGTTTGGAGTGGGCATGCAGATCCTTTCATAAGCACATTTTTTTTTGCCAGAGCATATTCATTTTTATAGCTGAAATTAGATGGCCCTTCTGAACAGTAAGGGAGAATCGTGAGTCCAGTGCCTTTCCTATATTTTGGTGTGAGTTAAATTTTCTGATATTTGAATTTTTGTTAGTTGCCAAATGTATGAAGTACTTTCACACATAATTTATTTAAAGCCTTGTATTGATTTAAATCCTTCTCAGACTTCTACAAGGTGGTCCTAAAAAAGCCCTTCTGTAAGTTAATCACTCCACAAATAATTGTGTGTATGCAGGAGTATGTTGAATATTCATAAAGTGTGTCCATATAAATGCCTGAATGAGGAAACATGCCCCTGTTTCAATGCTTATAAACCTATACTTGGATAGTCTTATATTCTGATGAAATTATAAACCCAGAATTGAAACAAAACCTTACTTACAAGAATCTCTATATGATAATTTGATCATGATAAGGAAGAAAGCTCTCAACAGTTTCAGGAAGCATTTTATGAATATTCATTGGGTTTTCATGTTATTGTAATATGGATAACCAAAGATGTTGTATCTGAAGGAATATGTTTTCTGTTACTATAGGAATTACAGAATTCAAGTAGAGTTATCTTCCGTTGTTCCCCAACTAACCCTTTTGCTCCCACACCATTTAAGGTTTGTCTCAGTGTGAAATTTTCATGAGTAAGTAGGTGTGTTACCGTGTGCTATGTGTGTGTTACACTTGTGTGCATACATGGCATGGAGTGATCTCAAGTGCACTTTGCGTTTTTTGCCAATGAAGGCTAAACAGTCTCTGTTAAAGAATTGTATTTTCGTTAATAAATCTTAAGTGTCAACCACAAGCTAATTACATGATCTCATTCAGAAGGAGGGTTTTCGGGAGTAGTAAAATAGAACACCTAATCGCTTGCCCCTGTAGTAAATATAAATAACAGGCTTGTATTCCCTTTATGATTAGTCAGTAATGTGAGGACCCACCGTTTTAGTTTACTCACGGTATGAAAATGGTGTGCCTAAGTCAGTTCCTAAACAGTTTTTTAGGCAGATTTTGTTATTTTTAAGTAAAATAACCGCTCAGGAAAGATATGCAGCAAGATCTATAACGTTTGCATCCATAAATTTATTAAAATTATGGGAAGTTTAAATCAGATTTTGTCCCCCTTTTTAAAAACCAAATGGGCTTAACCTATACTTGCTAATATTCTCTCTTGTTGTAGAGAAGTTGTTTTTATTTTAACCAGAAAAAAAGTAAATTCCATCCTCCCCCCTCCCCCACTCCCTGCCTCCCCCGCCGCCCCTACCTTAGTATGTTAAATGAACCTTGTTTGTTTGTTGGACATTTTTATTTGTACATTGTTGATTTGAGGGTTTTATGGCACAGTATTTGGGAAGATAACAAGGGTTTTGTTTGCAGTGGTAGTTTTTGTCTGGGTGGCCAGCTGTGTGTAAACCAAACATTTGAACACAGTAGATTCTGTCACTTGAAAATCTATTGCCTATAAGTCTCTACCAATGAGCTCTCTGTTACTTTGCCAGAAAAAATAGTAATTGATATTTATTAGGTTCATTTTGGGGCAGCTTAGCATCCTAACGTGGTTTCTGAATCAATAAAGAAAGATCACCTTCAGTGCTATATAGTTGTAGTATTAGGTGTATTTTGTGGTATTCTGGTTCTTGACACGAGTTAACAATTTCTAACTATTTGTGCATGCTTATCATCTGATGTGTTCTATAGGAAGTTTTTTTTTTTTCATCAAAATCTTTTTCCAGATCCACACATATAAAATGAGGTATATCAGAGGGATTTTTGTATGAAAAAAGGGTAAAATAAGAATAGGAAAAATGTTGATTCAAGGCATCAGGGACAGCTTCATACCATGGTTAGAAGTTTAAGTGGGTATCTCTGAGCGTTGGATTAGGTACTAACTATGGAAGTTGGAGGAGACAGCATGGCATAATGGAAAGTGCAGAACTAAAAGAAATCTAGTACCGGTGTGATTTTGAACAACATCATCTCATGGCCTCAGGTCTTTCATCTGCAAAATGAGTAAAATGAGCTCAGTGACTTATAGGCCTTTCCAACTCTAATATTCTATTTGATAATCTGCAATATAAGAGCTTGATACCAAGCCCTCTTTTTGAAGTAGGACCCATAGCCCCAAGTGACAGCAAGTATGCCGTACTCTGGGTTTGTATGAAGTGGTCTCTTGTGTTTTCTCACTTACCTTGTGAACTCCCTTGGCAAGGGAATGATGGGGCCTTCCCTTAAAACCTGCTCCTCAGATCTGAGTCTGTGCGCTCTGTGCTAACAAACCAGCTCCCCTGGTAGATGAGCCTGCATGTGTAATGCTCATTTTCATGGGTTTGTTAAGAGAGTCATTTGGAGAGAGGATTCAGGTAGCGATGAAGAATTCTTTATATATAGTCTGACTGCCAGCCTTTGAACGCCTTTCATTGTTTGATTAACTTATTTGTTCATTTTTTTTTTTCCAATTTCTTGGAAGACTTTTCTAGACACACAAAATCTCGCCTAGACCCCTGCATATTTATGAAAACTTTTGAATGAGAATTTTTTTCCAAAAGGGGAAGTTTGCACAGTTTTTTTCTATCTTGTCATTTAAGCCTTCAAATTGAAAAAAATCATTGGCCTAAAATACCAAATAATAGTTTAATGAATTATACTTTTTTATTATATATTATGCTATTTTTTACTATATTTAAACTTTACCTGAATCCTGTCTGCCATTGTATATACATTTTTTGATTATATATATGTTAGATATTTTAAAGCCAGTTTTTGACATTATACTTTTATTTCTTTTACTTAAGTTGGTCTTCCTTAGACTGCACATACCCACTGTATTCTTCTTGTTCCCGCAGGCACCCAGTCAGTCAGAATCAGAGCCGGAAAAGGCTCCATTGTGCAATGTGCCTCCACCCCCTTCTTCAGCATCTAAAGAAATGAGCGGCGATCATACACAGTCATCCACAAGCAAAGTCTCAGAAGATGTGGACAAAGAGGATGAGTTTGGTTACAGCTGGAGTAAGTTGTCTTTTGTGATGCATTCAGTTATAATAGCGACATTAAAGTAGCTCTGGGTTTCTCAAGGCTTATGCCCTGGGTGGATAAGTATGTTTCAGCTTTAGTTATATATACTGCAATTTTGTTTGGAAAAAATACTGTTTGTTTTGCCTGGATACAGCCCACATTCCCAAAGCATGAAATCATATTCTTCCTTGCCTCTAACCGAACGTTCCTGCTAAGCCCATTTTGCCATTTGTATGAGCATTAAAGAGGGCAGGGCACTCTCTCAGAACCTAGTACAGGATCCGCCACCTTGCGGTCTTGAACAAGTCATTGCCCCTCTCCAGACCTCACATTCCTCATTGTAAAGTCTGGTTGCTGTTCATATTTTGCCTTGAACTCTGGTATTGTCTTGCCTAGGGTGGTAGCATAGTATGTGTTGAGATAAAAACTTGGGGCCTTTGGCAAGTTGTTTAACTGCCTCTAAGTTTTTGCCCAGTGGGCTAATATCTCTTTTGAAAATTCAGTCCTCACCTCAGGTTGCTAACATCAAATTTGATAATGTCTGAGGAGTGCAAACCACAATGTCTGATGCACAGGAAGCATTCAAAGGCAGCTGTTCTTAGGATCATTGGGGTGTCTGTTTTTCTAATGAAAGAAGCCTTTTTATAAGGAAATATTAAAAATTTAGTGAAAAGTTACTCATGTATCAGTGCTTTAAGAAGTTCTGTTTTAAAAAATATAATTCCTTTAAGAAAGCCATGGTATATGCTTTTAGGAAGCACAGGGTATAAACTTTGTGCCGCTGGATTCTAGAAGGAATCAGGAAATGGCAGTTTATGAAGTTGGCGCAGGTGAGAATCAATATGGAATGCAAGACATCAGCTGTGTAGTAACATTTTCTAAGAGAAGATTTGTAAAGTTTGCAGTTTTCTAAGTCTGTTTTCAATAAAATAAGAATATATTGCTAATCCGTTGAGGTGGCCAGAATATACTCTGAGGAAAACATGAAAGGGAATGTCATGTCACAAGCTACCCCAATACTTAAGGGCTTAAGGAAACAGTTTATTACTGTGTTGTGGTGTTGTGGTCGACTGGGCTCAGCTGGACTGGGCCTTAAGGGTAGCTCACTCGCATGGCTAGAAATCTGTGTTGGCTCCTGGCTGGTTGTTCATCTGGGCCTGTGGCCTAGGGCACCTCCGTGTAGCCTTGCCCTCTCAGATTCAACTCTTGAACATGTGGGATGGGAGAGTTGAATGGTCTCATCTAGTGAGGACATGGGTCCTAAATCTGAGACGGGTACATTGATTTGTCCTGGCCTAATGGCTCTGTGCAATAAGACAGTGCATCCTCTTTATTCTGGGTGTATGTACCAAGTAGCTGCCCAACATGATGTGACACACATAGGCCAGTTTTTCTATGGGAGAGATGTCTCCACTGATCAGTGAAGATAAATCCTTCACTGAGAAGAATGTTCTCTTCTCTGTGAATGATAAACTAGTGCTTTGTTTTAATCGGAGTCTTTTGAGAGTTGGTTAATAATGAATCTCTTGGGCCTGATCACCCAGATGAACTGATTAATTAGACATGATACTGTCTGCACACTAGATGCAAAGAAATTCCTCAGAGTTTGGGTACTCCAGGAACCCAGTCTTGACGCCTAGGGGACCAGAGTTTTCTTAGCTTTCCTTAACTGCCAAGGATTTAATTTTGGTCCAAGTAATGCTCTTTTGAAGCCAGATGACCCTCCATAGTAAAACATCTGGCTGTGAATTAACTTATAATTTGTCGATGTTGTTGTTTTGTTGTGCGTAGAAAATATCAGAGAGCGTTATGGAACCCTAACAGGAGAGCTCCATATGATTGAACTGGAGAAAGGTCGTAGTGGTTTGGGTCTAAGTCTTGCTGGAAACAAAGACCGATCCAGGATGAGTGTCTTTATAGTGGGGATCGATCCAAATGGAGCAGCTGGGAAAGATGGTCGACTGCAGGTTGCAGACGAGCTTCTAGAGGTAAGTTCTTAATGGAAAATGCTGAATTCATTGATGAATTGGTGCACTGGAGTCATCAGTTTCCAGAAAATCCACCCGGGCCTCATATGGTGACTGAGAAAACTGTTGCTTGCCTAATAAAATAGATGTGCTGCAGCAAGTTTGGCTCTAAACCAAATCTCTGTTAAGTAGAGTCCGTGTTCCCATTAACTTCCATTAAAAGGTTGTGACTGTGTCGCACCAGAAACAATTTTTGCCCCAAGACAGTAATAAAGATCACACTTCAAAAACATTTTTTTGTGTGCTGCATTTTTATTAGGAGCTTTTGAAAAGCCAAACGACCAATCACTCCTTAGTAATGAGATTGACCCACTGGACGTTCTGGAAGTTGAATTCCTAATGGTAGAAGCGATAGGGGTCGGGTGAGGTGGGGTCAAGGTTAAGGCTAAATAACAAAAACAATAACTCAGCCCTCCAAACCAAATAAATTTCTGGACCAGACTTTATAGTGTTTAGAATCACATGTGCTTGTTTTGTTTGTCCTTGCCTCCTGGAGGCTGGGATCCACGTGTCTTTATATTGCCTTAATACTCTTCCTTGCACTCCTGTGCTTCTCCCTTGGCCAGGAAGGCTCAGTCAGCAGGGGCTAAGTGACTAGATGACGGGAAGTTTCCATTAGGTACTATTCTGCTTGGGCACGTTCTGCTTCCCAAATCCCTGGTCTGCCGGAATGCTTCTCCCAGCGGCCAATCCCAGGGCCTGATTCTTGAGACTGACTAAGATCTGTGACCACAGGGACTTCCCTTGATGATCTACGGAGGTCACTAGTGCTTCCAGGAGAGCCCTTGCTTCGACAGAACATGCTGGAACCCCAGTGCCCTCCAGGAAGCTTGCTGTGCTTTTTTTTTACAGTCCCAAGTGCTGCCTCTGTTGTCTATTGGGATCACACTACACACACGTCATCATAACGTCGGCTTCAAACATGAGCTTTTCTTTACTCTCCTTCAGAGTTAGGTTCATGTTCTTGGAAGAGACATACATATAATATTTTATAGGAAGAAAAAAAATGACCTGTATATTAGCTAGATAAGGTGATAAGAAATGAGCAAAATTAAAATTTCAGGCTCAATTAATGCTATTTGTTTCTCATAGATCAATGGTCAAATTTTATATGGAAGAAGTCATCAGAATGCTTCTTCAATCATTAAATGTGCCCCTTCTAAAGTAAAAATAATTTTTATCAGGTAAGCACTTTCTTTTTCTGGTTTACTAAGTATTTTTGATTAGGCTTTCAATTCAGAGTTCTTTTGAATGAAAATAAGACATTTATAAATGTATGAGTGTTATAGTCCAAAGTCTTTGAGGTTGCAGAATTTTCTCTAATAATCCTTCTGAGTCCTCAAGTAAAAGAATGAATATAATATGAATCATTATGCTATGATAGGTCAATACTCTTTCTTTTAGAAATAAAGATGCGGTGAGTCAGATGGCTGTATGTCCTGGAAATACAGTAGAACCTTTGCCTTCTACCTCAGAGAATTCTCAGAATAAGGAGGTATGTATTTTCTGTCTATTTCTCTGGGAAGCTTTGACTGATGTACTATGTATTAATTCAGTGAACAATTACACAGCCCTTATTGGGATGTTGAAGATAAATGACTCATAGTCTTGGCCCCCAAGGAGTTTATAGCCTGGTACAAGAAACACTCCTGTAAATAGGCACACTGCTTACGTGGAGGCCACTAGTGGCGTCTGCATGGGGAATAACGAAAGTAGAAAAAGTTGTCAAGTCTCCTTCTGGAGAGAGACAATGACCCCCTAGGGGAAGTGACACATGAAGTGTATGTCGGAAGTAGAAGATGTGGGGGGGCAAAAACCTTCCAAACTGAGGGCATGCACTGAGGAATGGCGTGTGGACTCTGGCTGATGCAAGGAATGTAAATCACAGGGCATCACTGAATAGTGGGAGCGGGGGAGTGGGTTCCTGGTGAGGAAAGGGTCACTGAGAGAGAGGAGGTAGGGTCAGACCATGGGACTCACGATGGAAACTTTGTCTTTGAGGCCTTGGGGACCTCAGTAAGAATTGTATTTTGAAATACTTCTTTGCAAATGGCACAGAGAAAAATCAGAGGTTGTAGGGAAGAGATGATAAACTTAAGAGGAGGAGGAGGGGGAAAGGGACGGGGAGGAAGAAGAAGAAAAGAAAGAAATGGTTATGTCAGAAGTTTCAGAAGTTTAGGATCCACCTTAGTGTCACCTTATCCCTGACTAAATGTACTCAGTGAGGAACAGTGAGTGGTTGACGATCTGTTTGTCCAACAAGCGTTTGCTGAGTATCTGCCTTGTGTCTGGTGCTGCTTTGGGGGCTGGAAATGGGCTGGTGAAAGAAACAGACAAGATGTAGCAAGGTTTGGGTTGGCTCACTTGGTGACTTGGTGGATGGCTGACTTTTACCAAAAAGAATACTAAAAAGCAGATAGCTGTAAAAATGGAAAACATTCTATTTGAGGCTGCTTGAGAACGAAGTGCCTGTTGAAGAGCCCGGGAGAAGTGTACATCGGGACACTGGGTCTAGAGTTTAGAGAGGAATTCCCTTAGATGCAGATTTGTCATTTGTTAGCCACAGGAGCTGAGGCTCTTATGTACAGAAAACACTTAGAAAGAAGAAGAAGGCCAAGGTCAGAATTATTTAATAGCAATAAGAAGGAAACCTAACAAAGAGTGCTCAGAGGTAATGAGGAAGGACCAGCGGGCATGTTGCATAGCAGCCGAAGGGTACATTCTCCAGTCTTGAGTGTGGCAAAGAGGTCAAATGAGGAGATGACTAAAGAGAGTCCATTGGACCTGGTAGCCAGGTGATTACTGGTGTTTTTTTGAGAGAGCAAATGGTGGCTAAAAAATTAGGAAAGAGAAGGCAGTGGCTAGACGGTGAGTCTAGAATTTGGAGTTTTTGGTGGGAGTTCTGATGTGGTAAAGCTTCCGATACTTGTTTAGGATGAATGAAAGGAGGCATAGAGAACGAAGAGCATAAAATGAGAGAAGCCGTGATGATCGTGGTGGAAGAAGGTGCAGATACGGAAACACTGTCCCGTAAAGGAGCGTACAAACACTGGGCGCGTCGGTACGCGATGCAGGCCGCTCGTTCTGGTGAACTGGCAGTCGTTCACAGTGGTGCACCGAGCGAGTGATTTCTCAAGATTAGAAAGGAGAAAATTTTATTTTCGTATGAGTGGGACTGCATATATCCCTTAGGAAAATGGAATATTTTAGTAATCTTCAAGTAAAACGTTTAATAGCTCCCAAATTCACTTGATGACTAACAGAGTGAAAAGGAGTGAATGGCGCCTCTGCTCGTGTTCTGTGCTTAAAAAGCGAGTTTCGCCACTTGGTAGCTGGGTCGCTGTTAGATTTCACTGAGAGGAAATGCAGGCAGTCTTGAGAGCTGCTTTGTGTCTAAAACAATTTGTGGTCTAAAACAATCGCTGTCTAATCACGCCTTCTTAGTATTTTGAAGAGTCTAATGTTCATAAACGTCATGAAATGTTAGAATAATAACGAATTCTAATACATGAAACAATTTTGATGAAGTGGCCCTTATTAAGCAAAAATACATAACACTCCGTTGTCTATTTTGCCGTTCTTTCCCTGTGTCAGGCCGAACCAAGTGTGACTACTTCTGAGGCACCTGTGGACCTCTGTTCATTCACAAACGTGCAGCATCTGGAGCTTCCCAAGGTGAGTCTGCTTTGCGTTGGAATGAAAAGGTGTGAGCACCTTCACACCAGTGGTCTAATTTACTGGCCCTCAGAAGTGTGCTGTCTAGACCAGCAGCATCAGCATCACCTGGGATCTTGTTAGAAATGCGGCCGCTTGGGCCGGCCCACACCTATGGAATGAGAAACCCTGGGGGTAGGCCGAGGTTTGGATTTTTGTAAGCCTTCTTGGCGATTCCGGCGCACACGGAAGTTTGAGAATTACCGTGTTAATTGATACTTTAGCAGGGACTAAGCTTTTCCCGCCTTTAGGATTATCTCCCAGCATGACGGTTGGCAGTCTCTGCTCTGATACATTCACCAAAGACCCACTGTGGAGGAAATAAAAAGAATAAAGAAACAAGTTATAGTCTTTGTGCTTCATAAAACCGAAAGCTCCAATTACTAGAAGTTTCACTGATAAACATCAGCGAAGTATTTACTTTTGAAAAGATCTGAACCTTCCGTTCAAATGACCACTTCAAAGAAGTGGTTTCCTGAACAGAAACCTAGAAATGCTTTCAGGTGCTGCGGGCTCATGCTGGAATACAGGCAGGCAGTAGGTGAAGGAGAGCACAGAGCCCTGGGGTGCTCAGGGAGAAGGGGAAGGCGGCGGGGCGGTGGGATATTCGCCATGGGCGGAAAGAAGAGAAGTGGTCCATACGCCAGTCTTCAGCGATGAGGCAGTGCAGTGTGATGCTTACCGCTTGGGCTCCAGAGTCTGTCTGTCCACCTTCGATCCTTACTTCGTCAGGTACACACCTGACACATTACGCGATCTTCCTTTGCCTCCATTTTCTCACCAGTAAATTGGAGATAATAATATCACCTTTGACCTAGTTTTAGAGGTTAAATAAGTTGTATGTAAGGAGTTGGCATAATGCCTGGCGCACAGCCAGTCTTTGTTAAGTATTTGCGAGGGGTGGGGTGGAGGAAGACTGTGGCTCTTGATTTTGTTTCTTTTTTTCAATAAATAACTATGAGCAAAATGGATTGCCCTGGTCCTGTCATTTACAGTACACGTAGAAGTCATTATTATGCACAATTTGTCTCCTGGCAGAAGGAGAAGTACATCAAGTCATTAAGGTTTTTGCCTCTTCTACTGAGAAGTTCATACACTTCAGGAATCCCTTGCTCTGTTGCCATGTAAGAGAGAGGATACCTTTCTTTCTCTCCTGCTGATTTCAGATTGAGTTTCCTTTTCCTCCTAAATCCTGAAGTGTCAGAATTTATAGTATTTAACAGTGCAGTTACTTCCCTACAGTTTGTTAATTATGAAGCATTTAAATGTAGGCTGGATTCATTATACTATGTGCTTTTTTTAAAATACAGGTTTATGCGTATCTTTAGAAAAGCCCAAAATAATATATATTTTTTACAAGTACTTTTCATGGCACTGATTTAATGTATTTACCGAGGGTTTAGTATATCCTAGAATATGAGTACCCAGGAAGTGTTGGGGGAGTGACCCAGCTAAACAGATGAATAAGGAACAGAACACAGTAGCAGCTGAACAGGCAGATTTAGAGCCAAACCTTCCGAGTCGGAGCCCTCGTTTGCCTCTTACAGGCTGGGACCTTGGATAGGGTTCTTAATCTGGAAAACTTCCCCTCTACCAAATGGAGATCATGGTAGTGCTCGCCTCATAGAGTTGTACTGGGAATGAAATGTATGTTGTGTGAAGAGTCTAGAACCTTGCACACATACATCAACACTGCCTGTTTTTGTTGTCGTTGTTGTTGTTGTTGTTTTTATTGTTATTAGGAAGGAATAAGCTGGCAGAGAGGGAGATGTCTAACTGCTTGTTGGCACTGTTTTTTTGTGATGCTTTCTCCTCCTGCCTCAGGCTACCTGATTAAGGTGTTCTTTAGATGTTTAATCGTCCTGATCCCCTGTTCAGAATCTTTCAAGGACTTCCATTCCCAGACAGATAAAGTCTCTTGACCTGGCATTCAGCAGTGGAGTGGACAGAGGCCTGCTTTGTCAGAAGCCCTTCTGAGTGATCTCCCATAAATCACTTGGAAGCTTGATATCACTGGTCCCCACTCTCCTCTTCTGTAGATGGGGCTGCTTGTTTCAGGGGTTGCTTCTGAGATTCTTCAAGCTAATGGGCAAGCTGCCCTCATTCTACAGCAGCTTAAGAGCTATTCTGTCTTTAGCCTACTGCTGATTTATTCAGCAGTTGTCTAACATGTACACTTCCCTTTCTGAAATAGTTGCTGTGGGGGAAACCTAAGAACTAGGAAGAATGTCAGATTTTATTGCCCACAGAAAGCTTCTGATTATATGTCGATTTCAAACACATCTAAAGCTCGGTAACTGAAATGTATTTATTGATGAAAGCCAAAGTGAATAAAGGGGAATATTCAAGGATCTTTTAAGATCAGCTGACAGAAGAAGCAATCAACTATGACTTAAAATGTGGGCTCTTGGAGCCACTTGACTTTTCTGGGCCTCAGTTTCCTTACCTACAGTATAGGGAAATAATAATACCTTTATATTGGAAGTATTTTTGTAAAGATTAAATGAAAGAATTTGTATAAAGCACTTAGCGTGGTGTGTAAATGTGATGTGTCTCCTGATCATATGGGGGCCCCCGCATGTGGGGTGACAATCTGGTGGAAGCCAATGGCACAGGTGGTAAAAGCATTTACTTGTAGTAGAACAAGGAAGATAGAAATTTATTGAACACGCCGCAGGGGAGCAGTAGGCAGGACAGCAAAGGAGAGGCTGTCTGCAACCAGGGAGGGACTGGGGGCCATAGTTAAAGTGAGAAGGTGAGGAGGTAAGGCAACAAATGGAATTTTCCCTGTTTTGGTAACTGTGCCTGGTTATAAGTAGCCTATTGGTTAGTTAGGGCCTGTGGATATTTTGAGGGGGGGTCACCTGATGAGCCTGCCTATATTCAGCCAGGGGGTCGCTGTGGGCTCTTTCTACATTCCGTCACCCAAGCCTGTTTGCCTAAAGCGGCCTTTACACTTGGCACAGTTTGAGTTATTATTTGCAAGTTAATATTTTAACCATGAGGTTCTGAATGCTCCACAGAATGTAGCCTTGGAGGAAGCCCTTGCTAAAAATGACATGTTAAGAGACGGCATATGGTATAAGCCTGTCCACTCTGAACCCCATTATTAGTCGACTCTGGGAAGAAAATGCAAGAAAGCAAAGAAGGGAGAATTAACCAATCTTCTAGCATTCATACGTCATCTGCAGTTCTTTATCCTTTATACTCCCAGTATTTTGAAAAATTACGTTTATTTGACAAAAATTAAAGGTAAAGTCACTGTGTTCTGTACTTCTCAGCAACCCTGTGCGATTGGTTTGGCTTTTCCCACTTGTAACAGTTCCCATAACTCAAAATGGTACCTACCGCTAGAACTTAAACTCTAGTCTTACATTTGCCATTCCTTGTTTCAACTTGCAACCAGGGCCCATTCACCTTTCCAAAAGACCTGTGTCTTATGAGTCTTCTACTTCATTCAGACTGACTTGTATCAAGAGCCCATGGAGATTTGTTTTGAGAATTCATCCCTCCTTGCCTCTGCACTTGGGATGCCCTTCTGCTTTCTTTTAGCTTATCTACACCCTGGGTAACTCAAGGCCTAGTTTAATCTAATGCCTGTTTATTTTGACATACGCCTTCAACATTCTGGCCTATGTAATGCTTACTAGTGATATCTTCATTTATTTGTCATTTAACGAATCATAGCTCAAGAGCATGTCTCTTGCAGTAAACATTCATGTGGATAAGTTTTCTGTACGTCTGTATTGCAAACACGTTAAAAAGGGAGAAACTGCCATACTTTTTCTCCCATGACAAGTGGGGGGTTACATAGTATGGGGTACCATAGTTCATGCCAAGTATGTGAGAAGGAGGAATGCACGGATGCTTACATGCCACGTGTGCACAAAGGAAAGATGTCAAGTGTACTTGAAGAATACAAGGAGGGGAGAATAGTTTTTGTTACTGTTTCAAAACAGAAATTGTAGTAACAGGTCATTTCTAGTTCTGTTTTGACTTCTTAAACACTTGAGACAGGTTGATTATCTTTTTTTTTCTTTTTAATCCCCCCCCCTTTTGAAGTGAGAAAATAGAAGTATAAACAAAGTTTATAATGTATATAATCTGAACCCTTAGTGTTGACTGAAATGCCAGTTCAGTTTATCAGACGAAATATTTTTGATTAAAGAAAGATTGATTTTTTAGTACACATTGTCCTAGGAAAGTACCTATACATCAAAGCAGGTGACGACCTTACATGGTTGTCAGAGATAGGTTTTGTGTCCACACAGTTTTATAGGGTAAAAGTCTTCAAATAGCATTGAGAATTTTGGGGGGAATGTTCCAACTTCAAAATAGCTCTCCTGACAATAATAAGAGTTCAGCTTTGTTGCACTTTTAATTCTTGTTCACTCTTTTCTAGCTGTTTAATTATACATCTGTTGCTCCATAAATAATTTGGTCCCTTAATTTGTTTCACCTTCTCTGTATGGTGGTGTTTTAGTAACTGGCTCAGAACAGTGTTTCTCAGCTCTTTTTCTCTTAAGTACTGTATGTCCTGTGGCAGAAGTGAGGTGGAGAGCTAAGCAGTTAGCTAAGACATTGCTCTTATGCCCTGTTATCCTTTACCCGTGTTTTATCCTGTTCTTCTGATACCAGTAACGTCTGTATATATGTATACACATGCTTATTTTTATAGGACTCCAGGTGGAATTGGAACATTTCGCGTTTGCAGGTGTGCAGCTTATTGTTCCTTTTAGGACTCTGCCTGTTGCCAATAACAAAAACAACCACAAGAAAAACCAACTTCCTCCGACAGGCTTAGTCAAAGAAGGGGATTTATGGGCTCGGGTTACTGGGCAGCGATCCTCAGGGATAGTTGATCCTGTGGCTCCGTCGTGTCGTCAAGAACCAGTTCTTCTCCTCCCTGCACAGCCGTGAAGGGTCAGCGGTATCCCCGGGCTTGTCTTCTCTCAGTTTTACAACGGCTGCCAACCACAGTTGGGGTCATGTGCCGCTTCTTCCACATGCAGGGTGGGGGCAGAGTGGCTGTCCCAAAATGCTGAGCACAAGTCCTGAGACCCGTGCTGTTAAGCCAGTTCAGATCACATGCCTGCTCTTGAGCTATAGGGACTGTGGCCAGGGGACTGGAATTGTACTATGGACTTCACTCATTCACGCTCCATCCTTGGGGTCATTTATCCACTGTTACATAATGAATCACCACAAAATTTAGGAGCTTAAAACAATAGACATTTATTATCTCTGTTTCTGTGGATCAGGAATTGGGGAGCAGTTCCACTGGGTGGTCTGGTGAGACTCTGTTGTACATTTTGCCAACGAACGGCCAGCTAAGGGCTGCAGGCGTCTGAAGGCTTGACCGAGGCTACAGGATCCGCATCCGGGCTGGTTTGCTTAAATGACTGTTGGCAGGAGGTTCCCATTGCCTCTCTGAGGTGCTGCTTTCATGTCCTCATGACAGGGAACCGGCTTCCTTCAGAGCAGGTCATCTAAGAGGGAGAGTAAGGAGAAGCCCCAGGGCCTTTTGACATAGTTGTGAAATTACACACCATTCTTTCTGTTCCATATTTTATAATCAGGCAACCAAATCCAGCCCACATTCAGCATCTCCTTCTTGAAGGGAGGAATGATGAAGAGTTTGTATACGTATTTTATTTATCTTTTTTATTTATTTCTTAATTTTTTTAATGTTTATTTGTGAGAGAGAGCCTGCACATGCATGCATGTGAGTGGGGGAGGAGCAGAGAGAGAGGGAGACACGGAATCTGAGGCAGGCTCCAGGCTCTGAGCTGTCAGCATAGAGCCTGACGCAGGGCTTGAACACACAAACCGTGAGATCAGGACCTCAGCCGAAGTCAGATGCTTAACCTACTGAGCCACCCAGACACCCCTGTATATATATTTTAAAACCACCACCCAACACGTAGGCAGAGAGGAAGAGAGCCAACGAGAGAGAGAGAGAGAGTGTGTGTGCTCCTGTATGTTATTTGAGGCAGCAGGGGGAATGGGGCTGGATATTCTTTAAAACAAATGTATGAGCTTATACAAAAGAGTAAGATGAGAATGGGCGTTAAGCAAACAACCAGCAAATGCTCACTGTACTAGTAAAATACTTTCCTGACTGCAGGTAAGTGAATAGGCAATAATAGAATCAAATCCCAGAGTTGAGTACATACAATCATTGTAGATACAGAGTAATACTCAAACAAATATTTCTTTGTGGTAATAGGAAAGACCATTGGTGTAGAAAATCCCAAATAGAATGTTTAACTATATTAGATGCACTTGGCATTGGCATTGGGATTTTATCTTTTTGGTAGCACATTCACCTTCCTACTCATTAATCCTGATTCTTTTACCACTAAATCAGGATTCAGGTCTCAAAATCCTGGCAAGTTGAGAGAATTTATCTGGAGTAAATCCAGTTACATTCTGTAGAGTAACAAGCAGAAGGAACGTATACTGTATATAGCGCACCAAGTTTCTGATCCCTTTCTTATTACGTCCAATCCTCAGAGCAATGTCATGGTTGGGAAGGAACAGCATGGGTTTAAACTGTGTGGGTCCATTTATATGTGGGCATTTTTGATAATAAAGGATAGTACTGCCGTTTATTTTCTCTTCCTTACGATTTTCTTAACATTTTCTTCTCTCTACCTTACTTCATCGGAAGACACAGTATACAATGCATATAACATGCAAAATGCGTTACTCAACCATTCATGTTATCAATAATAAGACTTCCATTCTGTGGTAGGCTGTTGGTAGTTCAGCTTTGGAGGAGTCAGCAGTTATGCATGGGTTTGCACCTGTGTGGAGGGGGATCAGCACCCCAGCCCCCATGTTGTTCAAGGGTCACCTGCATCATTACTCCTTTATTCAGATAAGAAAATTGAGGTTCAGACATGTTATGTGGCTTATCCAAACTCCTGCAGGTAGGCAGAAAGTAAATTAGAACTGAGCTCTTCTCACCCCAAAAGTGCAATTTTCTCTGTCTTATGCATGTGACTGATTGTCTGGAAAGAGAGCAGTGGTAGAGAGAGATGCCCAGTGACAGTCTGAAAGTCTACGATGAATAGTCTACCTCAGAAAAGCCACAGTGTTGATAGTCTTTCAAATGGCGGTGTGACCTTATCTGGTGTCATGGTCATGGTCCCAAAGGCCCAATGGCTTGGTTGGCTCTCATGTGTACATGTCGTAGAAATCACGGCAAGATTTCCCTTTCCCTCTTTTGCTTTACCTTTGCTTTACATTTTACATTTCTGGGTAGAAACTACAATGAAAAAGGTTGCTAGCTCTAACCAGAATGAAAATATCCAAAACCCTATTTTAATTTTATTAATGTAAACATTAAAGAAATGTAAAAGCCAATACTATTGAACATTTGGTCTTGATAAAAGAAAATGTGGAAAATATAGACAAAACATGGATGGCTCTTTAGGCTTGGCAGGTTTTCAGTGCACGTCTTTGGGCTCAGGGTTGAGAGTGTTTTCACTCTGCACCAAATCAAAACACAAGTGTCTGGGGAAACAACGCTGGGCATTCAGCCCCAGAAAGGACAGAGCACGCAGAAGTAATTGCAGTCTGTCTGCTCCAGGAAGAAGGGCAGGATGACGGGGCCAGTTTGGGTTGTTATTTCTAAGTTGTAGGCCACAAAGAGGAAGCAGGATACTTTGATTTGGTTTTAAATGACTTATGCCGTCAGCCAGTTACACAGAACTACATTGGCAAATGTTGTATGTTTATTGAGTTATTGAATGCATTTTGTTCCCTGGATATTTTTCTAAAGTTACTGGAGATGTGTAACTGGATATATATGCTAAATATACTAGAAACAGTATACATATGGGAGGAATGAATACATTTGAATAGTTGATGGAAGAGAATTCCTTCCCATTAAAAAACTTGAAAGTTTGCTTAAGAAGAGATTTTTATTAATGAACTTTAGAATGGCTCTAATCAGTTTTCTAGCCCTTGGGTGGAAGATAATGTTTAGAAGTTACGGCCACATAGCTTTCCTTTGGATAAATTTAATCTGTTTCAAGTCTTCTAAGTTGTTCCTATTTCTCTAGGATCAAGGGGGTTTGGGCATTGCTATCAGTGAAGAAGATACGCTCAGCGGAGTCATCATAAAGAGTCTGACAGAGCACGGGGCGGCAGCCAAGGTGAGGCTTTCTCACGGTCATAAAGTGGTGGAGAAGGGAATTACTTCTATAAGATCGCCCCAAATCTTACATGTTTCCATTCAGGATGGACGGCTGAAAGTTGGAGATCAGATATTGGCTGTAGATGATGAAGTTGTTGTTGGCTATCCTGTCGAAAAGGTACTTTTCCAAAAGAAAGCAAATAACGCTGTGAACCCATCCGTGGGCATGGCCAGTGTTTGTGTGTGTCTGTGTGTATGTGATCATAGGGAATTGGGACCATGTAGCTATGTTAGACCGATGTCGTTAAGGAAGAAGAGAGATTATTTGGAAATCCTCCAATTTCTGTTTTCTATTTTCCGATGGAATGATGTTAAGATATTTTCTCTTGCCTAGTAAGTCCAGTGTTCAGTGGATGTTTTTGATAAATACAATTTCCATTTTCCCTTAGAAAAACTTGCATTTCTAAATAAATATCAACTTAGTGTTAAGATCAAAGGAATTTTTATGACTATTTGCTCCAATAAATATTCCCTATGTCTGTACTTACTAGTAGACTCACTTAGGCCTTTCATATATAAGTGCTAGAAAAAAAGCTATGTTTCTTGTGAGATTTGGTGTGCAAATGTTTTTGTTTCTACATTGGCCAGCAAGAAGCTTAAATCATTTTTTAAATTCAGTTTTAATAATTGTCTAAGGTTGGACCCTTTAACCCATACGTCTGTATTCTCACTTTCCCTTTGGCTTGATTCTTTGGTTGCATCGTTTTCCTTACTCTGAAACTACAACCATTCTTTCTTGACTCCTCAAGTTCTGACAAGGAAAGAGATTCCAACTATAATAGTGACTTACTGGTATGTCTACTAATTTGCTTTTGAATTTTGTTTCCCTGCCATACCGACACCCCGCCAGTTCATTAGCCTTTTGAAAACAGCAAAGACAACAGTGAAACTTACCATTCGTGCTGAGAATCCAGACTCCCAGGCTGTTGCTTCAGCAGCTGGTACAGCCAGTGGAGAAAAGAGCAGCTCCTTGTCTCCGATGCCCCCAGCTTCTGGCTCCCCGGAACCGGAGTCCATCCGAAGTAAGGGCTTGTGTGGTGCACTTAACCTCAGCAGCTGGTTCCTACTTGGGAGCCACCTGCCTGTATGTAACTCACTGTTTGAAAGGCCGTAGACAGGGAACACTTTGGTGACAAGATGGTATAAAGAGAGGAGCTCCTGAAGAAAGAGTGCTGGACTTCCAGGCAGGGAGTCTGTGGGCTGTACGCTAACCAGCCATACGGGCTCGGGAAACCCATCCAGCCACTCTGAGCCTCAGCTGCTTCCTCTCTAAAGCAAGGCAATGACACTCTTTGCTCTCCAAGGATCTTTTGCTGAAGGTACCTGTGAGTCTGGGTGTTTGACTAATGAAGTAAACAACATTTGGAATATCCCCTTTTTATATTGAGCACATAATTCAGCTTCTCTAAAGCCTTAGTGATCTAATCTGTAAAATGGATACAGTGGTATCTCTTTACCTGTGGAATCAACAATGCCTGGCATTACCAGAAACTCTTAAAAATGCTAGTTATTGCTATGGCAAGCATAATTGATTTGAGTTCTGTCATTTGGGTGTAATCCTGTCAAAATAAATGAAGTGGTTGTATGTGGACTATGGAATGAGACTGGTGTGTGCCATTAAAATGCCAATGTGGCATATTGAGGCAAATCCTTCCTTTAAGTTGCTTTTTGACAACAGTTCACTAACTTTTAAGTAAGACAGTAAATTTCAAGCTTTGCAACATTGAAAAAAGTACTTAAACACATAGGCGTTTTCTTTTTTTTAATATTTTTTAATTTGTTTTTGAGAGAGAGAGAGACAGCATGCAAGAGGGCATGGGACAGAGAGAGAGGGAGACACAGAATCCAAAGCAGGCTCCAGGCTCTGCGCTGTCAGCACAGAGCCTGATGCGGGGCTCGAACCCACAAATCGCAAGATCATGACCTGAGCCAAAGTCGGACGCTTAACTGACTGAGCCACCCAGGCACCCCCACGTAGGCGTTTTCTGTGATGGGAGAAGAAATCTTTTCGCCTCCAGTCTGAAACATTAACTTCTTTTGACAGGTATTTAGGGAAACAGCAATTTTTAAAACATATGTAATATAGTTAGATAAAAAAAAAAATCTTAAAGTAATACATATGTGATGAAGGTAATCCTTTATTTAGAAAGACTGGGTAATTCACTGAAATGTTAAAAGGTTTTACAAAAATTTTCTCATTTTTCAATTTTATGTCAATCTGTAAGTAGCACTGTCTATAAAAATATGAAATGCTAAATGAAAATGTAACATAAAAGAAAACATCTTACACCTACTCTTACCATTTCAGGAGCAAGAATTAGTGTGTTTCCGATTTCTAAAAAGAGCCTCTTGTCTTAAACTACTCATTGAGTATCTTAACTTTTTAATTTTTTTAATTTTATTTAAAAAAATTTTTTAACATTTATTTATTTTTTGAGGTACAGAGACAGAGCAAGAGTGGGGGAGAGGCAGAGAGAGGGAGTCACAGATTCCAAAGCAGGCTCCAGGCTCTGAGTTGTCACCACAGAGCCTGATGTGGGGCTCGAACTCACGAACCATGAGATTGTGACCTGAGCCAAAGTCAGATGCTTAACTGACTGAGCCACCCAGGCACCCCTCTTAACTTCTTCAAAACATCACATTTGCTGTATGCTCTTTGGGATATCATAAAACATATGATATGAAGACTATCATAAAACAACGTGTGAAATTATATTCTCCTTGTTTTTTCCTGATCTGTTCTTATGTCTTTAGTCCTGAGCATATATGCACCAGGATTTAATATCTGAGTTTGTAAAACATCACGCGAGACACACAAAGAACGAAACTGCTTGTGGGGGTGGGGGTCCCCTGACGTTTTATAAACTCAGATAGTAAATCCTGGGGCATGTAGACACAGATCTGATTACATAAGAAGAGATGCTCTAGGAGACGAAGAAAAGGAAAACCAAAACAAAAGCATAAAAAGCCCTGAAATGCGGGCACCATGATTAGAATTATTGATGTGCTTTGTGTTTTCTGGTCTTCTCAGAATGTGTTTTTAGTTTACTGCCACATATCACAGTTCTGAGTTTTACAAATCATAATTTCATGAGAAGGTTTTTTGGCTCTAGTGAAATGTCGACTATCAACATGACACTAGAGGTTCAGTTCAACTCTCTGTTCTTGGGCTTTTATGCATATTATCTCGAGTGATTTAGAAAATACACAATAGTGCAGAAAGTAACTTGGCACCCACCACCCTAATTAATGATGATGTAATCATTTTGTTTGATTTTTTTTTTTTTTGACGTTTTTATTTTTTATTTTTGAGACAGAGCGTGAATGGGGGAGGGGCAGAGAGAGAGGGAGACACAGAATCAGAAGCAGGCTCCAGGCTCTGAGCCATCAGCCCAGAGCCCGATGCGGGGCTCGAACTCACAGACTGTGAGATCGTGACCTGAGCTGAAGTCGGACGCTCAACCGACTGAGCCACCCAGGAGCCCCTGATTTTTTTTTTTTTTTAAATATAACTAAAAGATTAAGATAAATTTGACGTTTTGCTGTCCCAAATCTTGGGCCCTTTTTCTTTTCCATCCCCCAAAGGCAACCAGTGTGGTGAGTTTGCTGTTTATACCATCTAATCAATTTGTATCTTACTTCATTTCATGTTTAATTTATTTTTAGGTACAAGCAGATCGTCAACACCAGCAATCTTTGCTTCCGATCCTGCAACCTGCCCCATTATCCCAGGCTGTGAAACAACAATTGAGATTTCCAAAGGGCGAACAGGGCTGGGCCTGAGCATTGTTGGAGGGTCCGACACTCTGCTGGTGAGGACACTCAGATACACAGAGATTCTTCGGTTACTCAGGCAACCTCAGTGCACCTGAGAGATCACTGTCCGGGAGGTTTTTATCAGTTCTATTAAATGAAATATAAAGGCTTAGAAAAATGCATCATTCACTGTTGTTTTCATTTGTAGAGCAAATACCAGAAATTTAGTACTGGGATTTGTATTTGAGGAAGTGAATACCGACTCACTAAGATAGTTACACTCGCGATCGTGACTTTCAGGTCAAAATAGGTCCATCAGTTTTCCAGTCTTTGCCGTATTTTAATTTCCTTTATTACTGATGGGATATGATTGGGTCAGTCCCATACTGAGGAGTTTGAAAAGTCGTGAACAACATTTTCTAAAGGTCAAAAATCTTCTAAAATCTAGTAATTGCGTTTGTGGATAGGAAAGATGATGTATATCTATCATTTTCATTTGCAGATAGGAAAGGTGATATCTATCTATTATACATACATATGTATGATTTATATGTTTCATAATTTTTTTTCTTTTTTTTTTAATGTTTATTTACTTTTGAGAGACAGAGTAAGAGCGGGGGAGGGGCAGGGAGAGAGGGAGACACAGAATTTGAAGCAGGCTCCAGGCTCTGGTCTGTCAGCCCAGAGCCTGACATGGGGCTCAAACCCACCAACTATGAGATCATGACCTGAGCCGAAGTCGGACACTTAAGCAGCTGAGTCACCCAGGCGCCCCCATAATTTTTTTCTTTAAACCTCCCTATCATTGGAAAAAATAGATAAATATAAACTTCCTTGAAAATCACATTACACGTTTCTTTGAAATTTGATATGACTCACTCTGGATCCAGTGAGTATAGAACCCTTAGCATTATCTTTGAAAGTACAGTGTGTTTTCCTTTTATTTTTGCTCATCAGTCCTAGGGAGAATGGGATAAAGCATATTTTGTTTGGGCCCTTAGGGTGCCATTATTATCCATGAAGTTTATGAAGAAGGAGCAGCATGTAAAGACGGGAGACTCTGGGCTGGAGATCAGATTTTAGAGGTACAGAATACCTTTATAATTAACAAAGAAAGAGCTATTCTGGGGAGGGTGGTCTCTGTTTCTTTCACTTCCTCTTTCCTCCTCCTCTCGTCTCCCCCTCATCAGCCCCCCCACTCCCCGTTCTTGCTTTTTCTTTATTTGACTCACCCGGGTCCTCACAGTGTCCTGTGTCTGTCCAGGTGAATGGAATTGACTTGAGAAAGGCCACACATGATGAAGCAATAAATGTCCTGAGACAGACGCCACACAGAGTACGCCTGACGCTGTATAGAGATGAGGCCCCCTACAAGGAGGAACATGTGTGTGATACCCTCACTATTGAGCTGCACAAGAAGCCGGGGAAAGGCCTGGGATTAAGTATTGTTGGGAAAAGGTATGACCGACGAGGGCAAACCCAGTGACCTTTCGGAAATGATTGAATGTCACTTCTTTTAAAGAGTATTAACAGTAGTAGACTCTCTCCCAGGCGCTGGTGTTCCGTAGGCAGCTGCTATCAGCCCATTCAGTAACGGAGCACCAAACGACCTCACTTTTGAACTTTTTAAGTTAGTACTTTGGGGGATTTTGAAGGTACTAGACAAAAAGACGTTTGGTATTTCTTGAGTACCTGCTGTGTGCCAGGGAAGACATTAGGTTCTGGGGAACAAAGTTAAATAAGATATGGTTCCTGGTCTCAAAAAACTCACAGTTTGGTAAATGAGAGTTAAATATGTTCCTGCAAAGAAGGATTCCATTGATGAGTGACCAAACCATATGGTGGGGGAGCTGTGGCAGCATAAAGGGACAAATGACTCTATTTGAGGAAGCAGATTAGAGAAACTGCTCAGAAAAGAGGTGCCGGAGCTGAGGCTGAAAGTGATAAGTGATAGTCTGTGTGCAGGGAGTGGAGGATATTCTAGGGACGACTGGCTTGAGCAGAAGCTTGCCATCAGAAGGGAACAGAAAGTAAGAGGCCAGGTGGTAAATTGGTGAATTCAGTACCTAATTTATTTAAATATTTATAGATAAGTATCAACCAATTCATAATCCAGTAAATTCCAACACCTTTATGCTAAAGATAGCAAAGCCAGAGGATCAGATGGGGAAATGGTGCATTTGAGGTCCTGAACTTGACAAGAAGTTACGTGACTGCACTTTCACACTGCACATTTCTACTTACGGTTATGTTTTATGTCAGCAAGAAAATGCTGGTAGTTTTGTAGTTTTATGAATGGAAGGCAGGTTGGAATAAGATTAGTATTAGTTCATTTTGCATAAATCCATCTTGCACGAAAGTTAGATTGTAAGAATAATCCATTTAAAATAAAAGACATCACAGGAGTGATACTTAAACAAATGGTTTCAGTTTAAGGTACACATTCACTATTTATTTTCTTTTTTTATGTTTCTATTTTATTTTTGAGAGAGAGACAGGGTGCGAGTAGGGGAGGGGCAGAGAGAGAGGGAGACACAGACTCCGAAGCAGGCTCCAGGCTCTGAGCTGGCAGCACAGAGCCTGACGTGGGGCTCGAACTCACGAACTATGAGATCGTGACCTGAGCGGAAGCCGGCTGCTTAAACGACTGAGCCGCCAGGTGCCCCAGCAGCCACTTATTTTATAGAACACTCGGCTGTTTGGATCTGCCGGTTTGCCTGCGGTTGCTCATGTGAGGGTAGGTCAGTCATCCTTGGCAGGAATATCACAGACGCGGAGCGTTGCCCCTCTCACAGCATCCCACCAGGGGGCTCATGATGTCTTTCTGCACTGGGGATGTTGATTTTGATCTCTTGGCTAAGGTGTTATGTTCCAGGCCTCTCCACTAGTAAGTTCTCCTTTCCCTTTATCATCAGTAAATATTCTTTGTGGAGCTGTTTTGAGACTTCAGGATTATCCAGTTTTTCATCCTGCTTTTGCCCATGAGTTTCATTGTCCATGAATGTTTTCTTGCCTGAATTAATTATTCCTATGACGTTTGCCAAAAGGTGATTCTTTTTTAATTTTTTTTTTAATCTTTATTTATTTTTGAGAGAGACAGCGTGTGAGCAGGGGAGGAGCAGAGAGAGAGGGAGACACAATCCAAAGCAGGCTCCAGGCTCTGAGCTGTCAGCACAGAGCCCGACGCTGGGCTTGAACTCACAGACTGTGAGATCATGACCTGAGCCAAAGTCGGCCGCTTAACCGACTGAGCCATCCAGGTGCCCCGCTATTTATTTTCAATAATGTTAATGATGTTGATGATAATACCAACATATTTATGCTGCCACAGCTCAATATTCATTCAGGGCTTCATTATGATGTAGAAAGAGCAATAGACTTAGCACCCAAGAACTAACTCCTGAGTCCCATTCTTGCTAGTTAGTAACTGTGACCCATAAAATGAGAAAATAATAGTAGCCACTTCACCTCACACTATATAATTGTTGAAGAATAAATATGCTTATGAAACATACGTTTAATCCATGAAATACTATAAGACATAAGCTATTATTATCATAGAAAATAATTCTAATAATGTTGCCCCTGTGTTGCTGAAAACAAACTTTTAAAGTCATCAAACTAAAAGTCAAGTTTTTAGTTAAAAAATGTTCTCTTTTCAAAAAGTAAGCAGTACATTCCAGTGGCAGAAAAACAGTCATGTTCAAATTCAAAATTATGTTTGCAGAAGTGATAGTGGAGTATTTGTATCCGACATTGTCAAAGGAGGGATTGCAGACGCTGACGGGAGACTGGTGCAGGGGGACCAGATTTTAACGGTGAATGGAGAAGATGTCCGTGATGCCACCCAGGAAGCTGTGGCTGCTTTGCTGAAGGTAAACCTCAGAGGCCAACAGTGAGTATGCGGGGCATGGGGGAAGGAGGGCGAACTAATTGGGCTACCACGGTCAAATAAGCACTGAATTCTCTTTATTTAAAATGTTGTCTCAAATGAGACACATTCTTAGTGGCAATTTCTGAACAGTCTGTAATAGTGCTTTATTATATAATGTCTTTTCTGTTATTAAATGTCACAGAAAAGCCTTGTCAAGGTTGACATCCATTAAGGTCACATAGCTAGTGAATCACAGTAGGATTTAAACCAGTGCATCTACCTCCAGAAGCCCAGGATCTCAGACACCTCATTGTGCTTGCACATTAGACTACATGGTGTCTTTTGCATGCCTATGATTTATTTGGCAAAGGTCACAGGGAAGTTGTCTTCATTCTTATTTTGTGTTTATAGCAGTGTGGCTCATTTCAGTGTTGTATCATAGGTCTGTTCAGGTCCAGTGTGGCAGTAAAGAGTTTGCCCAGTTATCGATTAAGGACACAGTTGTTCTGTTGTTTCTGTTTTGTTTGTTAAGCCCTGGTTAGTTAGTACACTTGGCCTATCTGAACCAGTAGGTTTCCTGCGTTGATGGCTTGATTCTCTGTTTCTCTCTTCCTCGGCAGAAACAGTCTCCATGTAAATCATGAGGTGGTGAGGCAGACACTGGGTGTTGCTGCTGCTTGCTGTTACTAGTTTTATGTTTTAGGAAAGTCTCTTTCCACAAAGCATTGGAGGCATCCTTGACTGTGGAAACCCCACAACGAGGGTGCCTTTCAAACACCTAGTCTTAAAGAATATTATGTACTGCTGACGATAAATGGAGCGTTTTAATTGAACTTTTTCATAAAACAACCACTCCCCTAGTGTTCCCTGGGCACGGTAACCTTGGAAGTCGGAAGAATCAAAGCAGGTCCATTCCATTCGGAGAGGAGGCCTTCTCAAAGCAGCCAGGTGGGTAGCTGTGGGATTCATCAGGGTGATGTGGTCTGCATGCCAAAAGGGACTTGGCGATGGCCCCGAAGGTGGGGCTGCCCAGGGGGGGCATACCCAGACCTGGCCCTCTGGCCCCAGGAGTGAGGTGGGGAGTCTGAGGGGGGGCACCTGCTGAGAGGGACAGGTAAACAAGGTGTGGCTCTTGAGTAGTTTGTAAGTCATTCTAAGGAACTTGATGTCAACAATTCTGCTTTTCTTTTCCCATAATTACATACGTTAACCAATTAGTGGATGTAAAGCCTACCAAGATGACACATATATAACAAACATTTATCAATATTCAGCGGAAAAACTCCCATTTAAGTTGAACAAACCACATTTGTTCATGACTCTCCTCAGTTGTCTTCTGATGACAGAAGCCCACTTCCATCACCGGTCCAGAAAGGCCCCTTCTTCACCTCCTCAGGACTACCATTCATCTCCAATTGACTGGCCCTGATTTTACAGTTTGCACAAGCCCCAGTCTATGTACAACATCCGTTTCCACCTAGAGAGGGTTCGCTTGAATGAGATTATGAAAATCCACTAAAATTTTAGTTGGGTTGGAATCTGCCTCATCTATTCTTTTAGCTTTCGTTTTTTATGCCACTAGGAAAATTCTTCTGTAATATGGAAAAAAATTAAAAGAAACTATTTAAAGTGCCCTTCTAATTATCAAATGCCACTGTTGTTTAAAAGGTATTTCTCTCTAGATGCATTAAAAAAGAATTGAATTCCGAAATAAGTGGTATTTATGCAGTATAATTACTTCCAAAACTTTCTAGAATAATTATTGTGTATTTCGTAGATGAGTGAAGGCAGCCTGTCATCATTCACTTTTCCACTTTCTGGATCCAGTACATCGGAGTCACTGGAAAGTAGTTTGAAGAAGAATGCATGTGAGATCGGTTTGATACTTTAAACATGAGTTACTGGTTTGAATTTTGGTAACCAATGCTGTTGGTTTTTTTCCCGTCTCGATTTACCTTTGAGCTCTCTTTCCCTAAATCATTCTGTGCACTAATACAGGTGCCAAGGTGTGCATCGACAAAAAATCTGAACAACGTGAAGCTGTGCCTTTGTTCTTTGGCAGCTTTTCCATTTGTTGTTTTTTTCTATGAGTTATGCTAAACATTAGAATCAGGATTCTGTAATTTTTTTCTTACTAAGAAGACTGGTGCATTTGATTTTCATTTCCTTTTTCTGTTTAACACCAATAATTCAGAAGATACCATTAAGTGAAGCCTTCTTTTCCATGAAGACCGCAAAATTTTGATTGAGAAAATTAGTATGATCCTCCTGTGTTTTAATTACATGAAACCATGATGCAGAGGGTTTTTTGGCTTGGAGCATTGGTTGAAAGTTGTTCAAATTGAAGAACTAACCATATGGCAGTCTCTGTTTGCAATGTGACTAATATTCTAGAAATTTAGCCACTTAGGTCCATGAATTCCTTTTAATGTATCCATGACTTTATTTTTCTCAGCTGTGCACATGTGTCTTTCTGTCCAAAGCTTATTCTGTCCTTGACTCATTCAAGGTGGATTATGCAGTTATATAATCAATGATTAAAATAAGAAAGAAGAAATGGGATGGTGTGCATATTTTTCCAACTGGAAAAATAAAGAGTCCCTATGTGAGATGGATTAAGTCATGTGTACTGGCAACTTTGAATACCCCCCTTTCAAAAAAAAAAAAAAAAATAGTGTGTCTCATTTAGTCACATCCAGCTTCAGGCATTGACTAAAATTTAGTTGAACATAAAATAATTTAATAACCCTATTCTTTTTTCACCTTTACAGTGGCATCTGAAATACAGGGATTAAGGACAGTTGAAATAAAAAAGGTAATGGGGTGCCTGGGTGACTCAGTCTGTTAAGTGTCTGAATTCTGCTCAGGTCATGATCTTGCAGTTCATGGGTTCAAGTCCTGCATCGGGCTCTGTGCCAACAGCTTGGAGCCTGGAGCCTGCTTTGGATTCTGTGTCTCCCTCTCTCTCTGCCCCTCCCCCACTCACGCTCTGTCTCTGTCTCTCAAAAAAATACATAAACATTAAAAAAAAATCTTTAAAAAGAAATGAAAAGGGTAACTTGGGGAAGAGAAAACAATATAAATTCTGTTGAAACTTCAGAGGCATCTGCATATATATTTTCCTATTAGCAGTCTTACTATTTTACCATGCCATCTGAAAAATTATGTCCGAAATACAGTGGAAAGTAGCACAATTCAGTCTTCACTGAATTTCCTGGTCACAGGACCTTGTTTGAAAATCTTTGTTGGCATATCCTGTATTACCCAAACTGGCATCCACTGAATCCCACACAAATGATCACTCCATCTCTCGCTTCTCATAAGTGAGCCTTGGCTTTCAACAGCTATTTCTTACTCTCATGAAACAGATTTCCCTGACCGCCATCCACAGAGAGAACATAAAACCAGCTACAATTTATTGAGCCTTTTCTATATGCTGAAAATTCTCATAGACACATCATGCTGTCACCATCTCATTTAATATTTTCTGCAGCCCTTTCTGAGGGGTGCTCTAATCTCCATTTCATCGGTGATGGCCTAGTTACTCATTAAGAGGGCTGAACTTCATCAGGGCCCAATATTTGTAAGTGTGGGTTCCTGGCTTTGAATGCAGACCTTTCTGATTCCAAAACTGGGGTCCTTCAGTTCACCAGTTTACCTGCTTTCTTTCCGTCACCCCATAATGATATGATTTTCATTTAATGTGTTTTAATTTCTTTCATTTCCTGCAAGGATGCTCATTTTCCTAAGTCATGCTAAGGACCCGTGTCACATGAAATAATGCAGCTTTCTTGAGCTTCATTTTCCTCACACCTCAAAGACCTAAGTGAACTGGATGATATTGTGCCAAAGAAACCAAACATCAATTTAAAATACCACATTGACCAAAAAAATATTTTAATCTCTTCCATGGCAGGGGCCTGCTGACTCCCTGGGAATCAGCATTGCTGGAGGAGTGGGCAGCCCTCTTGGTGATGTTCCCATATTTATTGCAATGATGCACCCAAATGGAGTGGCAGCTCAGACCCAAAAACTCAGAGTAAGTTCTACTAATTACCCTGGCGGCCCTCACAGAGCTGGCAGAAGTTTTTATAAACCCTTTGAGTCCTCCCAGCTGTGGCAGGCAGTTTTAAATGTCTGATTCTGCTTTTAAATCCACTAGTCCAGCCACAGGAGGGCTTGCTTGGAGTAAAAGGTGAAGAGAAGTAAGAGAGGAGAATTTCCCGCTGTATGCAAATTGACAAGTAAATGAGCTGGGAAGATTTACCGTCGTTTTTTACTTGTTTGAAGGTCTGTGAAAGAAGTTAAAAGAAAACAAAGTGTTTTCAGAATACCAGTATGAAGTGAAGTTTTTCCTTACACGTGTCACTGGCTCAAATGCCAATTTAACTTTATTAAATTGAAAACTATCACGTAGGTTGTGGTTGATCTTCAGTTTTGGAGAAGTTTACTATAAATGTGACCTACGTTGTAAAACCGTACAAAACTTGCTTCAAAGTTGAGGGATTATGCTAGCATAGAACACTGTGATGAAATTTACACTAAATGTCCAGCCCGAAAATTACGTGGATATTCCAGTAAAATCTGTGTGGCCTCGTGTCAGAAAGGGTCTCAAGACATAGCCACATCTTAGTTTAAATAGTCTCTAAACTAGAAACGATGGAGTCTATTTTGATAACTACATTTGTGACTGACACTTAAAAATTGATGGTTGCACCCAGTGGAAAACTTTGCTGTGCAGGGCCGGGAGTGAATACTTTTGTCTTTGCGGGACAGATGGTCTCTGTTGCAGCCACTCATCTCTGCCCTGTGCAGACAACTGAGTAAGCATGTTCCACCCAGACTTTGTCCACCACAACAAGCAGTGGGCCACACTTGGCCCACGGGCCATTGTTTGCCAACTCCCGACTTAGAGACACAGCTAATGTGTAAATAATAATGTCCAAAGCAATTTTTTTAATTGATAGCAGATATTTTATTCTATAATAGGAAGCAGTGCCTCCTGAGGAGAAATGAAGGCAAGGGATGAGTGATTTTCCCCCTTGCCCCAGAGACTTCTAGAACTCAGTCATCATGTAGAGCTTCTTTTTATCATCACTCCTTCTTGAAATGATTGGGTTTCCTTGATTGTGTTTCAGTTGCTGGGAGCACTGTGTGTGTGATGTTCAAGGCAGAGAAGGAAATGACTGTTTAGGTCTCAGGGTCCCACTCTCCATGGCTGCCTTCGCAGATGTCTATTTTCTTTTCTCCCTTGCAGGTTGGGGACAGGATCGTCACTATCTGTGGCACATCCACTGAGGGGATGACTCATACCCAAGCAGTTAACTTACTGAAAAATGCCTCTGGCTCCATTGAGATGCAGGTAAGAGTTGGCATCCCGACCACTCTTCGCAGTGTGGTTAGCTTGACACATGAGCTTTCACAGTAAGGCGGTAAAACTGCTTAAATCTCCTGATGCTATTGTATTTAATATTTCCCTTGAACACAGATGATTACATCAAGCGTTCCAAGAAAGCATGTAAGAAACATTTTATCCTGATGCGTTTATTGCTTCATATTTTATATCTAAAGGGATATATGCAAGGCCTTAGTGGTAAACAGTTAATTGCTAGAATTTTAAGTGGTATGAGTGGCTTTGTAGTCTGAAGATCTTTAAAAAATAACTGCATATGAGACCACCTTTGGAAAACATCAAAAAAAAAAAAAAACTTTGTAGAATTGAATTACTAAAGTATTTTTACTGTCAGCTGAAGAGGCCTCTGGACCTTGTGGAATTTCTTTCTTTTCGGTTGAATATGAAGTTAACAGAAATGATTAAGTGGACATTAAAGTACACGTTTTAATCCAAAAGTTATTTTTGAAGAAAAATCACTGATGTGGCCCTGGCCACCTGAACGTGTGTTTCTGTCTCTCTCTTTCTCCCGTGTACAGGTAGTTGCTGGAGGAGACGTGAGTGTGGTCACGAGTCACCAGCAGGAGCCTGCTGGTTCCAGTATCCCTTTCACCGGGCTCACGTCAAGCGGTATATTTCAGGATGATTTAGGGTGAGCTCATGTTATGGTTTCTATGTCCCTACCACTCACCTCAAGGTGAAAAAATAGGAGATGAGTTTTTTAAATTGTCAGGTAATTATGGCATGGATTCAGTTTATCAAGCATAGGTACATAGCATGCCACTGCCCTGAGTTTTCTTTTGGGGGAGGGCGCATTTTATTCTTGATGTCACTACCCTGTGTGATATGGAACCGATCAAAGCTATCCCTTTTAAATTCCAATATTGCCAACTCATTTAATAAATGATCATTTTGATGAAAAAATTCACAGTTCCGGGGCTCCAGAACTGGGTGGCTCAGTCATTTGAGCGTCTGACTTCAGCTCGATTCATGATCTCGTGGTTCACGGGTTTGAACCCCACGTAGGGCTCTGTGCTGACAGCTCGGAGCCTGGAGCCTGCTTCAGATTCTGTGTCTCCCTCTCTCTCTGCCCCTTGCCTGCTCACGCTCTATCTCTGTCTCTCAAAAATAAATAAACTTAAAAAAATTTCACACTTCCCCCAACAAGTAGTCCAAAAGAATTAGAACATAAAGAGAGGGGAAGAAGGGTGCCTGGGTGGCTCAGTCAGCTGAGTGTCTGACCACAGCTCAGTTCATGATCTCACAGTTCGTGAGTTTGAGCCCCGCATTGGGCTCTGTGCAGACCGCTCAGAGCCTGGAGCCTGCTTCGGATTCTGTGCCTTTCTCTCCTTCTGTCCCTCCCTTGCTTGCGCTCTGTCTCTGTCTCATAAATAAATAAACATTAAAGACAAAAATTTAAAAAAAAAAAAAAAGCAAGAGAGAGGGGGAGAGAGGAACATCTTAAAGTCTTTTAAATAATTTGATGCAGCCTCTACATTGTTAGAAATCGATTTTTTTCTCTGAGCTTGGGAATACTGATGTTTATGCCTTTTCCATGATAGCCATCTTCCTTTAAATAAATGGGAAAAAGAATGTGCATGCATGCAGGGGGATCATGTCATGAACATGTTAGTGTAAGGGAACTTTAGATGAGTAATAGAATTAGGGTGTGTTAAGTAGGATTTTGGCAGATTATGTAAATTTAAAATACTGAGACCGGCATGCACTGACAGTTTAAGCATCCCCAAAATACCGCAATATACTCGTCAGTAGCACAGAGAATTTTCCTGGTTCTAGGTGGATGTCAGATAATCCATAACTTACAGATTTGATTTTGAAAATCCGAAAACCCTTTTTTTCCTTCCATTTGCTGTAGGCCTCCTCAGTGTAAATCTATTACACTAGACCGAGGACCAGATGGCTTAGGCTTCAGTATAGTAGGAGGATATGGCAGCCCTCATGGAGACTTACCCATTTATGTTAAAACAGTGTTTGCGAAGGTAAGCTTGCGAATGTCAACCTCCCCCTTCCCCCCTAAACATTCATTAATAGTGGTCAGCAGCTGGCTTATTAGTTTATGGCCTGAGGTAACGCCAAATGGTTAACAGTTGATCATTTTCTTTTGGAACTCCCTTCAGGAACAGGTCATTAAATATTTTTGTCCAATTTGAGGCTTAGTTATGTTTAAAGGAAAAGAGGCTCAAATTGAAATTCCATGGGAACTCTTGACAACATGCAATAAAATTATTAATGAACTTTAGTTAGACAGTAAGACCTGATTTTTTTGTCCTTTGAAAACAGGTCGCCTATGATTGAATGTCTTTTGAAAATGGGACATTTTAAATATGTATGCTGTAGAGGGCTGGCATTTATTTTTCTTTGCATTTTTTTTGTTGTGAAATACTAAATAGACACAGGAAAGTACATAAAATAGCTACACAGATTCACTAATATCTAACAGGGCATTTATTCTGTAGTTTAATTTTATTGAATAAAATAGATAACAACTAAAAAAATTGCAGAGTATCCAGAAGCTATATCACCTACAGTAAATCAGCTATTTGTAGCCCGGGGATTCGATTTCGTAAAAAAATTTATATAGTTGTATATACAGTAAGTGTTCTAATTTAAAGATGTTGAGAATAAGTTTATCACAACATTGGTGCTGTTTAACATAATCCAAACCCACATAATTATTATTAATTCGTTCTTGAGACATTTTCTTCAGGAGCTACAAAATTGGACATAATTTCCTATGGAGAAAATCTGGAATCTCAGGATTTTACAGTGCAAAGGAACAGTCCTTATGGGCAACCTATTGAACAGTTTGATGCTGCTTTAGGTTAGCGCTATAGTCCTTTAAAGTGCCTACATGTGGAGGTTTTATTCCATTATTTTGAAAAAGAATTATTATTTTTAACCAATTTAAAGCGCTGTATCTACAGCAACCTAGTTATAGGCTTAATTTACGAGATTTTTTTAAAAGCCATTGGTATGTCCAAAAATACAAACAGCATTTGTCAGTGAATAGAAGACTCATGCAGTCCTTTTCCTCAGCCTGGGAACAATTTATTTAAGGCATGCTAGTTAGAACATATTTTAAGAATTTCATCATTATGGATTCCTCATTAACTTTTCCATATTTTTAATCTTATATTTAATTGCATAATTGCCTACTGTAAGCATGCCTTAAGATGGGATTCTTTTTCAAACGGCAGTGTCTGTGTTTCATCTTAATCATTTAAGGCCCAGAAGAAATGCGAAGACTGCACATACCCTCAGGAAGTAAAGAACCAGCAGCTTGAGCGGCCTATTCAAAGCCCCAGAAAGAATTACATTTAGAATTAGTAGGACTTGCATCCTGCCTAGTCCTTGTCAACATGCATACGGGCTTTCTGCTCCTGTAGACCTTTGGGCTCCGTGGCCTGATGCCCTTGTCCTGTAAAGCTGCTTTTGTTCGTATCTAATCCTTTGTCGTCTTCTGTAGGCCTTCTTGACAGGATGAAAAATCCTGGATTCTATGAAATCATTGCTGCCAGGCAGATTCCCAAATATTCTTTATTAATTTGATTTCCCACCAACTGCTGTGCTGAACAGCCAAAAACCATCCAACTAATCTGTTGACTGCTAAATTCTCTCTAAAATTGGAATCTCAGTGTTAAAACCATGCAGGAGCAAGACCTCCTTTGTGTATGTTCATCATTGCTTAATGGCTGTGCAGCGCCCATGGAGCTTCGAGAGCAATGTGTGTGTACATGCAGAGCAATTTACATTCTTGTTTAGATCTTTTTCTGTTGTGTAGCTGCGAGGCAGCATTTTTTGAGAAGCAAACAAGTCTGCTTTATAATTGCAGGGAGCAGCGTCGGAAGATGGGCGTCTCAAAAGGGGTGATCAGATCATTGCTGTCAATGGCCAGAGTCTGGAAGGGGTGACCCATGAAGAAGCTGTTGCCATCCTTAAGCGGACAAAAGGAACTGTCACCTTGATGGTTCTCTCCTGACTGTACTGCAGAGTTGAGCCAACTCAACCAACCCCTCGCTCACCTCCCACACCGTGGAGAGAATGGGTCTTGTGGACACCTTTCCCCGTGCGGTCTTCAGCAGGCTCTTCAAAACTCTGGGTGGGGGAAGTACCATCTAAATTTGTTTTTCTCGTGTGGAAATGATTCTCTTACCACCTAGTGTCATTTTGCCTTTCTCCTTGGATCTTGTGAACGTACACTTAAAGAGAAGGACTGTGTGCATAGGTAAATCCAGCCTTTCTTTGTAAAGATGTCTGACGACTTGTCATCACATGTACAGAAAATGCGATACGCTGAACTGGTTAGTAGAGAAAAAAATAGTCTAAAGCTAACCTAAGAGAAATGGCTTTAATAAATTAGGGTAAGAATGAAAATATAAAATAAAGAAGAAATCTCAAGTGTCATAAAAAATGCGTCATTTTGTCAGTCCAACTCCTCTCCCCATTGCTAAATAAAAAAGGAAATTAAACAGTTTTTCCATTGAAAAATCTTTAAAAATACTCTCAGTAGTTACAATATTGAATATTATAGAAAAATGGCATCTCCTCACCTTTAAAATACACATATACATTTTATCCTAAAATGGGTTTCTAAGGTTGAGTAAATAGCAGTTAAATGAAGCAGTATCCCTAAGTTTGTAAAGAAAATGTTTGATGCAAATCTTGATGTTCATTTTTATTTTTGACCTGTGATAAAATATTTTCATGTTTCTGTAAGTACAGTGGTGATGCCACCCACTATTGACTGTAGTTTCTCTAGAACGCGGCCAAGCTGACCACGGAGGAACGTAGACGTCTCTCAGAATCTTTAATGCTGGTTTTAACCGATGCAACACTAAAAATGTGTTAGCGCGCTGTGCAATTGGTTTTCAATTACTATTAATCTTAATGACAGAGAAAAAAGCAATGTGTTAGTAATTATTTTGGTTGTGTGCCATTAGTAAATTGATAGAAAAATTAAGGGGATTAACATAACTTCATTTCGTTGCCTTATATTAACATCTTATAATACAATAGTTTAAGACTAAGGGAAACAGATGGAGCTGTTTATTGAGACAACTGGTGAGGAATTATCATGTGTTCATTCCCATTTTAGAGCGTGAAACTCCTACATTAGAATATATGAAGTCACTTTAAATATTATCTATATTTGTAACAGAAGTAGTGTACAGATATTTTATTACAGCACTTTTGTGTAAATGCAGAATTGGAGTGAATAAATAAGAAGTTTCATGGTGCACGAAGAAAGAAACAGGCGTAGTTTTTGTCTGTTCTTTTTACTGGGAAAAAGCTTATTATATTGTTCAAGATTTACAATTTAAAATTGGTTTTTATCCTGTCTAACTGAACATATGGTGTCCATAGTTACAATCAGAGGAAGTTTGGACAACATCATTATGAAAAGCCTCATGTTTTTTACACCCAGAATTTTTACTAATACTGCAGATCCATAGACTCCTCCCGGAGCGGTGGAAGACAGACAGCATGGTGGAAAGAGACGTGTCCTGCCTCTGTATTTTTTCTGAGGTGCTGTATTAATGTGGTAATACTATAAATTGTTCTTGGGGATAGTCACGAGCTAAAGTGAGTTCAGATGGAAAAAGTCCTAATGGAAGTTATTTATATTAATAGACATGAAAAGTCTGGTTGAACACTGAGGAAGGAATTGAGGAACGTCTGTTCTGCTAGTTCTGTCCCCAGTTAGCTAATGAACGTGTGCATTCTGTCTGACTCACCTTATCTGTAAAACGATGGGTTATCTTATCTCAAAGCGTGCATCTAGTGCTAACATGTAAGAATTCCGTGGTTCTTACACAGGATGGACGAAGCCACACACACCGCCAGCAATCCAGGAGGTATTCTTCTCCCACACTTCACGCTAGACTCTAGGGGAGCAACTTAACCAACCACATGAACATTTGAGTAAATACGTGGGGCACCCCAAGGAGAACAGTCCCTGGTATGTGTCTGTACTTGCCTGAGTTGTGTCTCCCCACAATTCATGGCTACAAGGAGCCCCAGAACATGATCTCATTTGGAAATAGGGTCTTTGCAGATACAGCTAGTTGAGACCGTGCTGAATTACAGGGGGCCCTAAATCCTTACTGCCATAGAGAGACACACAGACATAGGGGAAGAAGGCCATGTAAAGATGGGACAAGAAACAAGCCAGAGACCACCTTGGGGGCTACCAGAAGCTGGAAGAGGCAAGGAAGGATGTATTCTTGAGGTCTTCAGAGGGAAGCGGTGCCCTATTGACATCTTGAATCCAGACTTCTGGCCTCCAGGTCTGTGAAGGAATAAATTTCTGTTGTTCTAATCCACCCAGTTTGTGGTACTTTGCCATGGAGGCCCTGGGGCACTAATAGTGAGTGTCTTCGATGTTTTTACATTCATGGCTGCTCTCACTGGACCTGGGAACAGGAGGTGCACTGCACCTGTTGGTTGAGCACACACATGATTAAATCATAGGTCATGACTCATTTCACAGTATTAATATTGTTTTACAGGCTAGATGCAAAAAAAGAAACAGTGGAGGGAGGCTGGGTGGCTCAGTCAGTTGAGCTTCTTTACTTTGGCTCAGGTCATGATCTCGGGGTTCCATTCCCGAGTTTGAGCCCCACGTCAGATTCACTGTTGTCAGTGTCAGCGCTTGGGATCTTCTGTCCCCCTCTCTCTCTTCCCTCCACCCTCTCTCTCTCTCTCTCTCTGTCTCTCTCTCTCTGTCTCTCTCTCTCAAAAACAAAATACTAAAAAAAAAAAAAAAAAAGAAGAAGAAACAGTGGGTATGCCACTGTAGAGATATATAAATACTGAGGAAAAACACCCCTCCTGAAACCTACTAATTAACAGAGTCAGCACATGAAAGAGGAGGGAGGGAGGAAGAGGGGAGGAGGACGAGAAAGACCGAGGGGAATATAGATTCATCAGCACTGTAGAAAAGTGAAAAGGCTTACGCTTCCTCTATTATTATTTTCTGTAGATCTAAGAGCAAGAGTTCTCTGTAGTGACGAAACAAAGTGAACAAAGAGTCTGAGGACTTGAACGTTATAGTGTTGATGTTACGTACACTCAAGATGGCGGATAGCCCATCGTAGGTGCAATATAATCGCTTGCGTGATTAAGTCACACGGGAGAACACCACACATTCCTGGTGTTCTTCGTGACCCCCCCCCCCCAACAGGATAATGATGGCGATGATAACAATAACTATAACCGTGACGAGAGTAATAACGATGTGTTTAATTTCGGCACCAACGGGTATGTAGCTGCGGGAGTAGCAATGTGGTGTGGCACGTCCGTTGGCTCCATACATCAGAACGGTGGTCCAGTTGGAAGCATGAAAACCAACCTTACAAGCCACGAAACGTAAGAGGACACGTTCTTGTTGTGTTTCTGGGAATCTTGGTAAAGCAGATTTTGATTGGTTTGGCGAGGCAACTGGAGCCCTTCCTTGCTGGAGGTGTACTGTCGAGGTTGTCTTGGATCTGGCCAGGGAGCCTGTCATCTGAGAATGGCGTGGCATGTGTGATTTAGTGCCTTTGTTCTTATCTCAGGCCAGTGAATAGAGGAGTTGAAAGGACGCCTGCAGGGAGACAGGAGTAAATAGCCCTTTTTTTTTTGGCCTAGGTGTGGGAATGTCAGAACTATCATCACCTGCTTTCAGCAGCCCCGGTGTGTTGTTTCATGTCAGTGACAGGTATTCTGGAATGCATTAGATTTGTGCAAAGACGGTCCTCAGTTTTGTCTACGGGGAACTAACGTTTAACGTTGCCCCTTTCTAAAGAGAGTTATCTGTAAGGCGGGATTGTCCTCCGTTACCTCAAGAGGAAAAAAAAAAAAGATCAGCAGCAAGAAATTTTCTAAATGAAAGAGCATGAAAACTAGGCAGAGCAAATGTTTTAAAAGTGACTTTTGTGTACTTGATATTGCTGTTGCTTTTCCCTTTCAAAATATAGGTAGGTAGTCCACATTGTTCATTTTGGTGTCAATTAGAAAAAAAATTGTATTATTTGTCTCAGAATTGTGCTTAGCGGTGAAGTACTGAAAGTTCAATCATAGGCCCTTAAAAAGGATTCTGTCCAAAAGGAGGCATATCTATGGTAGTGATCTCGGAATTTTCTCACTAAAAATGTTTCTAGAAGTTTCTACAAGTACCACCGTGGAAAGACTGCTTTAGGCAGCTTCTGTGGGGAGCTTCAACTTGTTCGTTTGACACTGGGCATTTTTTCAGAGGGTGTGTCCTTTGGGAATACTTTGTGATCCCTTCTCCTTCCCTCCCCCACCCTCCTCTTCTTTACTTGTGGACATAGTTTCAGGAACAAGCACACTTACCCTTGGAAAACATACTTTTTCTCTCATTTCTTTTCTTATTGGTGGACTAGAAATCATGATATTTCTTTTTCACCTGAGTCTACCTTGAAATATTTGACATTCAGAGTTCCACTCCCCTGAACTTCATTACCCCAAAGGAACAAGATTGACCTTGCTTTGGAAAATTCAAAGAGATAACTGTATATAAAGCATCGACACTGTCCACGGGATAATCTCTCAAGAAATGGTGATAGTTGTACATGTGTGTTATATCCTGGTAGACACAGAGCAATATAAATTTAAAAGCTTTCCTAAATAGCCTTCAGTTTTCATTTTTGTGTAATCTTGTCTTTTTCTTCTAAAGTTGGGTGCAAATCAACTTACGCTGAAATTTCAGTTGTCATACAACCCATAATTTCCATATCCTCATATAACTCTCCTGTTAATTACTAAATATTCTTTTTTAAATATAGACTAATTTTTAACCTAAACGCTTCTCAGCACTTTGTTTGTTTATTTATTTCTTTATTTTTAGAGAGAGAGCCTGAGCGGGGGAGAGGGGCAGAGGGAGAGAGAGAGCCCATGCTGAGCCCGACGAAGGGCTGAATCCCACAACCCTGTGATCACGACCTGAGCCAAAATCAACGTTTGGACGCTCAGTTGACTGAACCAGCCAGGCGCCCCACGTCTCAGTACTTTAAACGGAAAGCTATTATCATTTGCCATTAATATGAAGTAACTACAAGCAAAAACTACATTATTAAATTCTGTCAAGATACTCTTGCCTACCAAAGGTCGGAAGGCCTGCTCGCTTTGCTAGAAAGGGAGAATGGCAAATGTCGGAATGGTAGTAATAATTCAGTGGAAACTCTTTTCTTAAAGGAACTGAAAGAAAACGTTTTTCATTATGTAATTCAGTATTTTCTAGAGCCTCATCAGCGCCAACTACCCCATAGGTGTCTTTGTCTATAGGCTCCTTTTTTAAAATGTGAAAGCAAGCCAGTCAATTCCTGTTCTTCAGAGTATTCTTGTTAACGAGGTTAGAATTTTCTTTATAAGGCTCTAACACTGGGATTGGGTCATCACATTTTGGCATTGCATTTTGGCAATCCGAGTTTGAAATAAAGGACAAATGACATAAATTAATGAAGTAAAATTAATGCTGTGGTAATATTAAATAAGGCTAATGCCTCTTGCACCTGGAGGGCTATGCAGATGGCAGGCATACCTAATTATGCACCCCGCTGCCTTTAAGTGCACTGATAAAAAATCTCTCAACTGAGTATAAAATATGTTCCTTCACTGGCACCAGACAAGTTTTGAGTGAGGCAACGCAACCTGACATCCTTCTTTTTTAAGGAAAAAAGGTGATTCTGTAAGTGAAATGAAATAGTGAAATATTTACCTAATTTAAAAAATAAGTCCTTCCTCACAGTCATGATCTTTTTCCTTTCTGTGAATATTAAAATATATGTCCCATAAGAAAGGATTGCTCTCCAACCAGCAAGGCAGTACTTAAGTTTACATTTTACTGGCTACAAGTTAGTTCAAAAGATAAATTTACTGATTGAATATTTAATAGGTTTACTTGATCGGCCAGTCATCGCTCAGATATTAATAAACCTTCAATATTTTAAGAAGTAGCTAGCTACTCTTGAAAATATGTCAGTATAATGAAACATATAGACAATATGTTTTGCTATGGGAATTTCAGAGACGTCACTGAACTTTTTAAATTTTTTTTTTAATTTTTTTAACGTTTATTTATTTTTGAGACAGACAGAGACAAAGCATGAACGGGGGAGGGGCAGAGAGAGAGGAAGACACAGAATCGGAAGCAGGCTCCAGTCTCCGAGCCATCAGCCCAGAGCCCGACGTGGGGCCAAGGCTCGAACTCACAGAGTGCGAGATCATGACCTGAGTTGAGGTCGGACGCTTAACCGACTGAGCCACCCAGGCGCCCCTGAGCTTTTTAAAACTTAACTGTGAGTTCTCTGCATTTAAGAAATGTGAATTTTCATGAGCTTTCTTTTGTGGCCGGTGGATACCTGTGCAGTTAAAAGGACACCCAGCATCTTCTAGTTTTAGCTTCACAGTGGTTTTTTAAACCCCTTTATGAAATTTGTATACATACCTATTATTTCCCTTACGATCAGATATGTATTTGTTACTCACATTCTAAAAATAAAAGGACAATCTATCCTTCTTCAGACGTTGTTTCCACCGAAACAGGAGATCTGGTGCCAGATATTCACTGTATGATAAAGGACCCTGACCCACCTTTAAAAAAAGTCTGGGGAAAGAACAGAAAAAGAGTGGAGGGTTTTTTAGGCCAAGGGGCATATAATTTCTTCATCTTTTAATCTCAGGATTAATAAATAAAGAAATTGTACATTTAAAATCTATTTTTGTAATTTTTATTGGCATTTGGGTAACAAACGATGTGAATTATTTCCACCCCATTCATCTACATTTATTGCGAGGGACCTGGCTAGTTTTCCTTCTATTCAGTAGTTGATGCTTTTTTTAGTTTTTCCTCTCTGTATGTTACAGGTATTTATGTAATGAAGACGTCAAAGTCTCAACACCCACTTTGACTGTCTTGCATGAATGTAAGTCATAGGTGATCAATGTCTTCTGCTGAAGGAATTCTAGATTTCTCTGAAATAGAGTGTGAAGAGCCTGAGCCTTCATCTCCTAATCCCTGGATTCATACCCTGGCTTGGCTGCCACAGGGCAAGTAGCTGACCTCTCTCTCTGAGCCTCTGTCTTCTTGACTTTAAATGGGAATAATAGCATCTTCTTCAAAGTTCTGTTCCTATCAAATGATATGAAGTGTCTACACATGATGGCACTTGAAAAATGGTAAAGTCCATGAACTCAAGGGCTATGACGATGCACGTAGAATTGTGGGGGCCGTATGGAGTATGCTGTCACTAGTATTGGTTTATATTTTGACTTTAAAAATAACCTTGTAAAGTGCCCCTTACTTTCTCACTCTAGTAATTTCCTTATAATTTCTGCTAGAATAGGAAACAGAAGCAAAAACAATTCCAGGAGAAGTAATAGCTGCAGAGTCTCATTGGTTGGTGAAATGCATGTGCCACTCCTTAATATTGTAAATAAGATGTATTTGGGATGGGAATTATTTAAACCCAGTGGGAGTTTTTATCATCAATCTAGCCACATCACTAGCATCATCCATAAGTATCTAGTTTTAAAAATAAATGGGAAATTGTACAATATCCATCACTCACATAATCTATCTTCCTTAGTCCTCTGTGTTAGATTGGGATAGATTTTATGTTCATCCTCCTTTTCATGCACAATCCCGTCTCAGAAGGGAGAGAACAAAGAAGAAACTAGTTTGGTAGACTAAACAGTCTTCTAGAAGGAAGTTGGTAAGTCTGAATGTCTTCCAGGTATTCCTTTCTTTCATATTAAATCATATTTCTTAAGCAACTGATACTAAACTGGATGGGGAAATGTAAGGTGAAAGTTACATGTAGTACTAATGGTTATTTTTTTTTTTAATTTTTAATTTTTAATTTTTGAGTTTCTAAGGATTCAAGGAAAGGGGATTTACTTTTCTTTTTTTAATGTTTATTCATTTTTGAGAGAGAAACAGACAGAACATGAGCAAGGAGGGGCAGAGAGAGAGGGAGACACAGAATCTGAAGCAGGCTCCACGCTCTAAGCTGTCAGCACAGAGCCCTCTGTGGGGCTTGAGCTCACGAACTGTGAGGTCATGACCTGAGCTGAAGTCAGATGCTTCACTGCTTAACCCCCTGAGCCACCCAGGCATCCTGGGGATTTACATTTAAACAGAACTTCTCCCAAGTGATGATCACATTTCACAATAAATAAGCTTCAAGGTCTGTGTAAGTTCATACCATTTAAGATTTAGGTGAGGGTTGGGAAAGTAGAAACTTTTATTTTCTTTTTTTCTCTTCTCTTCTCTTCTCTTCTCTTCTCTTCTCTTCTCTTCTCTTCTCTTCTTTCCTTTTCTTCTTTTCTTTTCTTTTCTTTTCTTTTCTTTTCTTCTTTTCTTTTTTTTAAAGAGAAAGAGAGAGAGTCAGGGAGCATGAACAGGGGAGGGACAGAGGGAGAGAGGGAGAATCCCAATCAGGCTCCACACTCAGCATGGGACCCAACGCAGGGCTGGATCCCAAGACCCAGGGATCGTGACCTGAGCTGAAATCAGGAGTCAGCTGCTCAACCGGCTGAGCCCCCCAGGTGCTCCAGAAAATAGAAGCTTCTATTTGGGATACTGCACACTTTTCTTTGGGTGTGATGAAGGGTAGTGTTTTTCTGAACTGGAGAGCAGACCGATTTATAGGTTTGTACATTGAATAGGGTAAGCTTCAAAAACATTCTCAATCTCCATATGCTAATAAAATAGTTTATGAATCTTTATAAAAGAAACCATGTTTTTCGATTATCTAAATATTAGACTCTAGCGAAGGGTCAAGAATCACCCTTAAACATTTAAAGAATTGCGATCCCAGAGAATACAGTGTGTTTAACCACCTGGTAGATAGATGTGCCCGTGAGAAGTTGTGATGGCAGGGGCGCCTAGGTGGCTCAGTTGGTTAAACAGCCAACTCTTGATTTTGGCTCAGTTCATTATCTCACCATGTGTGAGATGGAACCTGGAGTTAAGCCCCACGTCCAGAAGCCCAGAGGCCAGTTAGTGCTAATAGCATGGAGCTTCCTTGGGATTCTCTCTCTTTGCCCCTCCCCAACGTGTGCATGGGTTCATGTGCGCTCTCTCTCTTTCTCTCTCAAAATAAGCAAATCAACTTATAAATAAAGTAAGTAAGTAAAATGAAGTTGTGATAGCAAGTCCTAAAGTGTGCAAGTCTTTGGTGAACTTCCTCTGTGACCGTGCATCATCTTTTTTTGTGACATATTTACCATGATGTTAATACTAGAAAGAGAGCTTATCTATTTTTCACCTTCCACGTGAAAAACAAGAAAAAGATAATTAAAATTAACTTGACTTTCCATATGGGGACTCTGAATACTGGAGAGAATAGAAATTTAGTTACTAAAGAATTTGAATGGGATTGTGGAAAATGTTCTAAAATTCAAAGGAGTAAAAAAATGGGATTGGATTCATTAATCTTTACTAGGGCCAGATAGTTTCTCTAAATGTATTCATGGGAATAATACCTTCTACCCAGGTTTTTGAAAATCAAAAAGCTTTTTTAAAGTTTAAAAGCATACCTCATTGTTGCATATTAGCTAAACCACACATTTATAGCTATTTTGATTAAAAGTTATCACATTAACCAACATTGTCTATATATGCTGTCATTTTCCTGTTGTACAGCCCTAGAAATGAAACATCCTTACTGATGCAGTGCTTTATTAATGAATCACATATATCCCATTTTTTCCAGTGTATGAGGTGGTATATAATTCTTATTTTGCAATATGTATATGTTTGTGTATATATATGTATATGTATACATACACACACACACATACATATACATACACATATATACATATACATGCATACACACACATAAACATATATACATATACGTATATACATAAACACATATATACATATATATGTAACATATATATAATTTAAAAATATCTATATTTCATATATATAAAAACATGTTATGTATATTATATAGTAACATATATATAATTTTAAAAAATACATATATACATATACATATATACATATACATATATACATATATATGTAACATATATATAATTTTAAAATATATATTTTATATATAAAAACATATACGTTATATATATTATATAGTAACATATATAATTTTAAAAATACATATATACATATATATTACATATATACATATATGTGTATATATATATATATATAATTATAAAAATATATTCACAATAGATCCATTGAAGAACAATCCCACATCCATTCCCACGTATGCTATTTCCATTGTTTTTATCTTCGCTGTGTCTTGGATATACATGTTTTATTGGAAATGATTGTACTTTGTTGCTTTATTTTATCTACATTATGGGCTTTATTACTATACTGAACATAATATTAGCTCAGGAGTTTTGCTTAACAATGGTAAGAGGGCTGAGGGAGAAAAAGAAGAAGGATGGGAGGAAGAAGGAAAAAGGTATTTTATTTTATTTTATTTTATTTTATTTTATTTTATTTTATTTATTTTTTAAAGGGAAAAAGTTAGCTTAGAGGAAAGGGGAAGATCATTGGCTCCAAGCCTATTCTGATAAAATGTCTACCATTATATATGAAGGTTAAATAGAGGCTTCCTCAGAGCCCATGGAAAACAAAAGGGCAAGGTCAATTCTAATTTGAATTTGAGGACAAAGAGAACTTATAAAACCTCACATTTTGCATATACTTACCAAGGGCTTCATAAGTGTTTAGTGACTAAAGATAAATGGATGGTATAGTCATTTTGGGACAGACTAAGATAGATCAAGAAAAAACAAACCAAGAATTACGCCAATGGGGGGAATTGCTGGCTTGTATCTTCTCTTTCCCTTCTTTTTAAACATTTTGTTCAACTTTGGGAAAATGAGACTAAGAGAACGATGGTAAGTCATGGCTATTTTTCACTCTGAGGAAATAGGAAAAATTGCTCACAGTCAAAGGCACGAAGGGCAGATTGTCATTGTTGCTTATTTCTGCAGACATTGCCAAAACTTAAGTCCAATGGATGCTTTCCAGGGGGAACGGATGGTATCCAGGTAGATGCTGGCAGTATGGTTTAAACCTTTCTGGAATTTGAATTCTTCTTAATTGGAGTTGTTCACCAAGATAGTCTTTATCATAAAAAAGAAAATACGTGTATCTCCTTGAATCAAACCCACTTTATACAGCATATCAAAATGAGTGCCCTATCTTCTGGACAAACAATAAATCTTTATAAAACTTAGCACCTGGGCCTTCTCAATCTCCTTGACTTTTATCTTAGGAAATGGTAACGATAATCAGAATAGTCCATTCCAATGGTGCTTGGTACCATGCAAGGAAAATATTATTTCCTCTGCCCTTCAGCCTGTGAACCATCCAAAGTCCTCTGAGAAGCATCACGACAGATGGGCTGAGAGAAGAAATGAAGTAAAGCCAAAAATCTAGATATTTCAGATGAAATTAGTTTTCTGGATTAAATCACTCAGTAAGAGTCACAGTCTCCCAGATAGTTCTCTTAGGATAGATTTGGCTAGAGGTATAATCAAAATAAAGTACTAACAAAAAACTGAACACACAGGGCTATGGATTAGATATTTGATAAATAAGCTGAGTGTTGACAACCAGAATAGTCTTTGGGCCAGGAAGTATTTTCTTACCTATATTCTGCATGAAGTGTCTAGACAGTGAATGTTTACTAGAAGTAGATGATTGAGGGAGGCTCAGTGACTGCAAAGACATCCTCTGTGGGATCTTGCCCAGCCTTGCCTTCTCCCCACACCAAGCAACTCTCCCTCTAGTGAAGGATATTCGTGCATTCTTCACACCACAATGCAGCACGTCCCTTGCAGCACTGACATGCTTCCCGTCCACATGATTATCATTGCTTTTGTTTAGGACTGTAGGAAGAATGATTCTTTGCCTCTCTCAGAGAAACAAGTAGGTGCCAAGTTCCTGGAAACGAAAGGGCGTGGTCTTTAGTTTGGATCAGTACAAGTGGAAAAGGGCGATTCTGGCAAGCCTTTCCTTAAGAAGGATCACAGCATGAAGTGTCCTAGTTAAGACGAGTGGACTGAGAGATCATTGCGTAACACTAGGCTGAGAGGGAAAGGACAATCTGATTCTAACAGTCAAGGGAAGCCTTCGCTTCCAATCTATTGTTTTGCCACAAAGACTGAAGCCCACAGCTCACTCCCATGATTTTATTAACATTTCATCCAGAAGAGGTACTTGCAACCCCTTCTTGACAAATATAAAGCAAACAGAATCCACGAGACTTAAGTGACTTGAATAGTTTCGTGAAGTCTTATTTTCCCCTAGTTTTCCATCATTAAACATGACATCCCTGAAGACTACGCCTTTTCTACCCATAGCTTATTTATCAACTTTCCACTCTTTTTCGCTTTCTTGTGGGCCCCCTCCAGATTCCCAAATACAAATTTTATGGTAGATTTGAACTCTATGGTGGATTTTCATAAAAGCATGATCAATAGGTAAACCCCCATTTATATGTAGTACAAATATAAATGCGCCATAGTCCAAGAAACGCCACAGTCTGGCAACCGAATAATAAAACTAAAAGGGGTCTAAATATTTATTTCCTTTATGAAATCTTAAATGTTATGCTCATTAAATCTTCTTCAAATTCTTTGTTGGCCTGTATCTTCTCTTAATCTTCTACTCGCAAAGAAATGATTAAAACTGACATCGCCTCCCCTACTCGTTCTCTGATACTTCCTCTCCCTATGTGCTGCCCCATTTCTTTCTTCCACCTTCAAGCCGGAATGACCACTTGTGCCTGCCAGGCATGGCAAGTTGACCTGGGACTGCTGGACAGCCCAGAAGTTCCATGTACTCCTTGACTGTCACGGAGGGTAGCACAGAGTAACCCCTAGGAAATACATTGAATCTCTAACTCTGACAACTTTTCTCGGTAAAAATCATCCCATTACCTGGTTTCAGCACGTAAATAAGTGATAGCGAGCAAAAATAAAAAGCTTGGGGGATTGTATAGGGAAGGCAAACCAGGATATGTGAGTTATGTAGAGAGCAGTGCACAGGCATGTGGGGGGGGGACTATATTTGGAAATGTAAATAAGTGTGTCTTCTATATATTTCTTATCTTTTCCCCCTTGCCCCCCTTTCCATTCGTCCCCTCTCTCTCTTTCTTTCTCTCCTAATCAAAAAGCCATTTTCCCCTGCCCCAGACCACACTGAACTATAAGCAGAGTCTCAGAGTGGTTGATGGCAGAAATGTTAAAGCAAAATGTCTGGGTGCCTAACGCATAATTTTTCACTCCACAGAGCTCCATCAGAATGAGGCTTGTGAGGGGGAAGGAATAAAGGCATGAGAGGCCTGAAGTGAGGAGGTGGGGAAGAGTCCTCAGCATAAGGACCAGGAGGCTGGGGGTAGAGACTAAGTGACCCGTTGTCCTTGAGTGATGATCCCTGGTCGCCAGCTCACATGCGGGTGGCCAACAGTGCACCCACTGTATCTCTCCTCCCCACCCCATCACCTGTGGACAATGCACCATGTGACAGAACCAGTCTTGGTAAGTCCCCCAACTGAAAGAGGAGGCATTGGATGGCTTGGGTGAGTTTGGTGACATGGAAGGAAAAAAAACAAAAAACAAAAAACAACAATTCTTCCTGCCTTTCATTAAGGACATGGGCGTATTTCATTACCAGCTAGGAAATTCTCTAAGGGGTAGGGCAACAAGGCTTATGGCACTTCTGTTTCCTACAATGAAAATTTCTGAGTCCCTATGCACAAAGGCTATCTCCAGCTTCCATCTGGCTGCTGTTTCACCATTTTATCTGGGGATAGTTGGGGATGAAGAAGGTACTGGTTGAAGATAGGCCTTAGGGGGTATTTTACCATTGCTCTAGCCAATGGTTAGACCGCCCTGCACCCAGACTGGCTTGTTAAGGGAAAAACCTTCCTTCCTTGAACTGCAAAGATAATTCAGTAGTGCCCTCCTCCCCTGGGCCCTGGCAGAGGTCTCTCTCCAGTTTCAAATATGGCCTGCCCTGCATTTGTCATTGTTGTCATCTGCCCATGCTTTGAATGAGATAGAGATACACCTCCGGCTTACCTTAGTGTCTGTCCTTTCTTGCTCTCTCCTTATCTGGGTTGGGAGCGCAGGTTGCCCTAATGCCATATGTTTGTCCGCTGACCCAAACCTGCCCTTTGCACTTGCAGGGTTCGCCCATCGTTCTGACTGGATGGGTCCTCCTGCCGTGTGTCTGGCCACTCCTCTCTGCTGCTTTATAAGATGGGTTCCCTCACCTCCAAATATTTAACTCACAAAGTGGATCAGCATGTTTGCAGTTTTTAACCAAATAAATAAGTAAACAAACACTACTAATGCTGTATTCTGTTAATAGTTGAAATCAATTGCCTAGAAAAGCTAGTGTTGGGGATGTGTCAGAAGCTAATGTTTGAAGAAAAGTAGGCTTCACTGAGGAGTAAAACACTTTTGCAGAGATTTTGCAGAAAACCTCTTGCCGTGCAAGAGCTCTAGAAGTGAAGAAAGTACTGGCTCTTTCTGAGTCCTGATTTCGACTTTCAAATGCGTGGCTTCTGTTGTCTTTGATCTACATGTATCACAGTGCTTGGACCAGTTGTTCAAAACTACCACTTGCTGCCCACATGCGTCTCAGGCTTTCCACTGGTTAGAAAAACAAGTCCGTGCTTTGCTCAGTATTTGAGGCATCTACAACCTGGCCCCAAGTTTCCCATCTAACTCCAGAGTTTCATTCTGATGGAAACCTAGGCCTATTGTTCTCTTTATAATTTTCCAAACGAGATTGACATAGGCTGGCGTTTACGTTCCTATTTATACTTAGCTTTGTTCTGGAATGACCTTATCCTCAAACATGCCCCTGGGTTATTCATTCTTTAAGTTCTAGCTCAAAAAAAAATTTTTTTTTTATTTTTCATGAATTTTTCTATTTAATGGGCTAATATACATTACAGTGCTTCTCATGGACGGTGTACCTAGAATATAATGAACGCTCAGAAAATAGGAACTATTATTAATCAGAATTCGTCTTTCTTCTTGTGCTTATAAAATTGTGTCTCTGGCACAGTATTTTTCAAATGTGATATATTCACAAACCATCCACGGTCCAAAGATAAATGGCTGAAACATTGGTAAAACACAGTTAAAGAGATCTGTTTTGCGTCTGATTTATCAGAACGTCAAATATAGCAATATATTGTAAATCGCCACTGACTGTGGATACCATTTTCCAAACCCACTTGGCCAAAAATATCTAGTGAGGCTCAAGTTCTAAGGAATACCTTTTTGGGAGCACACCTCTCCCACACTAGACTTTGATTTGACAGAGTAATTCAGCTGTATATTCTCTTCCCCAACAGATTTTTGAGCTTTTGGGCAGAAGGATTGGGTCTCCTTCAGTTTTTTAACCCACAGAGTGAAACAGGACATAATACATTCTTTTTTTCTTCCTGAGAGAGAAATATTTTTTTTTTTTTTCCCCTAAAGGAACTGGATAGGGGTTGTGCTTTTATTTTTGAGGAATTAACTGAGTTGTGAGTGGTGAAAAGGAAACCCTCTGTGCATGGTCTAACCTGCAGCAAACATGGAGCTGGAGAGGGAAACATTGGGTTAGCTGTTGGCATAACCGTTAAGTTGCAGCAAAATAATTTAGTTGATATTGGAGGATTAGGTGTAGAATACAAGCCAGTCTTTTAATGGTAAAATGTGTTTGCAAGTTGGCTGTTCTTACTTGGTAAGTTCCTGTGCTTGGGTATATTTTCATACTCCAATTACCTACCATCTCTCTAGCTTGTCGAATTTGGCCCAAACATGGATCATATTCTATGGGCCTGGCACGGTGTTATTAATATGACTAAACAACATGCCTGGAAATTTCTGATTTTCAATAAGATTAAAGATTGTAAATTGGGAAAGAATGCAGTTCAACGCAATAATGTTATACACGAGTAATCTTCAAAATTACCAGTAATCTGTGGTAAAACTGGGACTAAAAGTCTCAAGTTTTCTGACAGTGGCTCTCTTAATTTATCGCACGTATATGAAAATGATGTTTTTAAAAGGGTTCATTTAAATAATTTCTAATAATAGTATCGTACCATATTAGCTTAATTCAAGGAAAATGAGCCCGATGCATCTTGGCTTATCTTGTTCATTTGAAGTTGGGATAAAGAAGACGAATAAGTAATAGCTGATTGTTATCATTAACATATTGAACCGTCCTCCCCAAAGTTCAGACATTAAGCCACTGGAATTCATAGCCATCAATATATAGAAATTTCCAGCAGGAAGTTACTTGAAAGATCTTTTCAATTCAAGTCTTTCTTTGACAGATGAGGAAGCTACATATGACTAACTTGCTCAAAAAGTATTAAATAAAGATCATGGTTTCCTAAATGGTATCTGTGATTTGGAGTTCATTTAACTTTTATCTGCCCTACCCACGGTAATATAAGGCAAATGCCCCGTCAGTTTCTTATCATGCCAACAACTAAGCCTTGGGACAGTTACACAAAAGCAAAACTAAGCTAAATGATACTTTGATTACTATTGTGGTTATTATTGGCACAGTTTCCCTACATAACCTTGATTAAATGTCTAGGTTTGTATAATAGGGATTAAAATATCAGAATATAAAATAGAGCCATTTTGTGGTAATTTAATATGTTGTGCAGTTTAAAAAGCATCTGTACATAGAATCAGTTGGATTATATGTGATTACAAAGTACACTCAGTACATGGAAACGCATTAGAAATTGATCAATATAGATTAGCAAGGAACACTATTAAGATGTTTTAGTGTAAGTTTCTAAAAAGTGCAAGTCCTATTTGAAGGGAAAATTTAGGAATAAGGGAATTAAGGATTAGCCTACGGTTTTCAGAGACACAATAAATAAATGTAAAAGATGAAATAAACTTGCGCCCACATTAAAATCTATGGCTTACCCCAGGAGCATCACCTTTTAGGTTTCAGTATGCGGGTTCAGGTGTGCGCATACAGTACAACAGTGACACCACCGGGCCAGATTTATCTTCATTCCTGAGCTCCAGACTGTAAAAAGAGAGCTAGATGTTTAGGACAAGTGGAGACACTTGAGGAAAATGTGCCTACATTTCTGAAACTGCGCTATTGGGTTGGGTGGGGGTGGGGGGGAGAGGGGGGAGGGAAGCACTTTCCTGTGATGCTTTTATGGTGCTGATTCTGTGCTTGGTATGCTTCCTTCGTGACCTGAAAAAATAAGGGACCAGATGATAACTGTGACTGATGCAGTAAAATATGGCCGCCCCGGAGACGTCAGGAAACGTTAATTGGTTAAAGACCTTTCCATTTAGTTTAAATTCTCAAAGGAAAAAAAAAGCTGCTAGAGAATAAAGGAAATCCATGAAACGGTTTAATATTTTCTGGAGTCCAAGCCCACCAGAGGGCAGTAGAGTCCATGCTCTTTGGGTTGTCTCCATTACCCTCCCCACCCCTGAATTCCCGCCCCCAACCTTTTCTCCATCCCCAGCCCAGCCTTCTCCTTCTGAGTAGCTAAATGGATTCTTCAGGAAAGGTTTTTGTTTTGTTTTGTTTTTCTCATTTCTAAATACGGGAACATTGTATTTCCTCAGATTCATACCTAAGACACAAAGCAGAGTAGAATGTGATAGATACCCCTTCCCAAATTTGAGAGTTTGATTAGCTCCTTTTGAAGTAAATGCTTAGGGCAAAAAGAAGAGTACATTTAGGCTTTTCTGTGTTATTGAAAAATTACTAAGCACTAGATCAATTAATTGTTCAGTCCTTTTTTTTTTTTTTAAGTTTATTTCTTTATCTTGAGAGAGAGAGAGAGAGCAAGTGCAGAAGTGGGAAGGGGCAGAGAGAGGGAGAGACAGAATCCTAAGCAGGCTCTGCACCATCAACTCATCAATGCAGAGCCCGATGTGGGGCTTGAACTCATGAACCCTGAGATCATGACCTGAGCTGAAATCAAGAGTTGGACACTTAACCGACTGAGTCACCCAGGCGCCCCCAATTGTTCAGTCAGTTCTTAAGAAAATCTTCCATTCCTGAAAATATACCTTAGGGTCAGAAAATATAGGTGATAACGCCAAGCTCTTTGTAATCTGAATAAGAAATTCTATATGAAGAGCATTACAACAATAGCCTCATGAAATACTTGATACTTAGAAGCCTGATGCTATTATCGCATGCCACGGCTAGAATTTAAAAGAGAAAAGTGGCTTTTTAAAATCATCATTTTCCATTGTCTTTCTCTTTCTCTCCTAACAAAAGGAAGATTTTCACTTCTGCTAAAAAGAAAGATTTGGCTGCAATTTTTCTTTGACTTATTTTAGACAGATTTCATAAGTGTTTATTTTGTATTTTACCCAATAAAGATTATGTTGTAATATGTCACTGATAAAAATCCAATCATTTTTCTAGGTTCTGCTTTCAGCTCTATCAGTGATTGTCACTGTAGTCTTCAGCATTTTGTACATAAACTTTTCTCTGAAGGATAAAAAAAATACATAGCTAGTATCTTTGGCCTTGGAACACTTAGAAGTAAATTTTTCTACAAACATACTTACAGAAATGGTAATTTTACCATTTGAGAAATGGAATGCCATGGAGAAACATTTTGAACAAATATGGGATTTCCTTAGAAAACTTAGACATGGTTAGACTTTTACTTATACTTAAAAAAAAAATTTTTAACATTTATTTATTATTGAGAGACAGAGAGAGACAGAGCATGAGCATGGAAGGGGCAGAGAGAGGAGGAGACCCAGAATCCGCAGCAGGCTCCAGGCTCCGAGCTGTCAGCACAGAGCCAGACGCGGGGCCCTAATTCACGAACCGGAAGATCATGACCTGAGCCGAAGTCGGACGCTCAACCGACTGAGCCACCCAGGCTCCCTGACCTATACTTTTGAATAACTATTTATTCCCAAGAGCAGGGCTGGGCATAGAGCACATGGTCCCTGTGTCCAACAAAAATTAGCACATTAAGTATATCTGAATTCTAAACATTATGCTGGACACTCTTATTCTTCCTTATAGGAGCTAAAGTCTCTAGATTAATAAATGTTTGACATTGATAACTCTACGCCAAATTAATTTTAACACCTGTATTTGCTAATGTTAAAGTTTCCACTCTGCACACAAACGTGCTCTCTGCCACGTATGTTTCTCCAACTAAAGAGAAGTGGATTATTTTAGCGGAGAAGCTTTAAACAGACGGTGAGATTATTGCAAACAAACTATAGTGTCTCAAAGACAGTGCTGTCAGTTACTGGCTTTGGTGATGAATCTGCTCCAAAATTCCTGTATGTTATAACCAAAAACCATTGCTTTTATAATTCCATAGTGTTGTGTTCTGCCCCTTCTGCATAAATTCACTTCGGAGATTTGCAACGGATTTGATTCTGGATGTGACCTAGGGCTTGACAAATAACTTCCTGGAAAGGCTTTGCAAGGAGAGCTGTTGAGACGAAAATCCTCCTGGCTCAGTCTAACTATCTCCTTGGTGTATAAGTCTGTTATTACTCATGCACTGTTGTTTTACGTTGGTCCTTCTTAGGAAACTACAAGGACGTGATCGCAAGGAGACAGTGTGCTCGTATCAAAGCAACCTACTGATAATTTTAAAGGGGACTCCCTGGGAGATAGTCACAGTGGATTCTGACATTTCTGTCTTTAAAAAAATACAAGTTAACCTCCAATATATTACCTTTATCTCCTTAGAACAGATTAGACCTTGGAGCAGAGCATTGGTATTTCAGGTATGAAGACCTGCATTTGTGCAATGACTTTTCTGGAATTGGAAGCCTGTCAGGACTGTTTATCTCATGAATATCACCCAAATTGAATGAGATATTTTATTTGGCAACTTTTCCCGAGGAGGGTTTTTTTTTTTTTTTTTTTTTTTTTTATAGGGGAGAGAGGTCTGTGAAAGAATCCTTTTCCTCCCTATGGATAAGATGATTGCTCAAATGAGATGCTTGAAAACATTCAGCTGGAAGGGATAACCTCAGCCCAATGTGGAATCCAGTTCGACGAGCATTCCAATTTGTCCAACTTTGCAAAGCTTCTGTCGGTTGACTCTGGGGGCCAGCCTTCCCCTGAGAGTAACAGTCGATTAATCCTCTTCTAGTGGGCACAGTGTAATAGTTCAACCATCCTCCGTTATCTGCTGCATTAGTTCTTGGTGGCCTCCAATGCGTTAGCTTTTTGCCCAAAACTCCAGTTTCCTATTCAACCATTATTTACTCGGGGCTTAAGATGGCTCAGTTCACTCAGATATGTTATAAAATGGAATGCTAAAAACACTCATGTGGGGGCGCCTGGGTGGCTCAGTCGGTTAAGCGGCCGACTTTGGCTCAGGTCATGATCTCGCGGTCCGTGAGTTCGAGACCCGCGTCGGGCTCTGTGCTGACCGCTCAGAGCCTGGAGCCTGTTTCAGATTCTGTGTCTCCCTCTCTCTCTGCTCCTCCCCTGTTCATGCTCTGTCTCTCTCTGTCTCAAAAATAAATAAACGTTAAAAAAAAAAAATTAAAAAAAAAACACTCATGTGATGAGGGCAATGATCTCCATTTTACATATGAGGAAAATAAAGATCAGGTAGTTGAATAATTGGTCTAAGGTCACACAGGTTAAAAAGAGGCAGAATAGGAATCAAAGCCACATCTTTTGACTTCATTGCCACTCTTATTTTTGCCAGAAGTGTAGCTGTAGCTACATTCCTGGAGGCAAAAAATGGTATGAACCCGACTAAAACAGGATTTGAAAGCACAAGCCAGGTTCAAGGGTCATCGTTACTAAATGGGAACAGTTGCATAAACCCCCAACAAGCCTTCTTGCACCCACAGACCCTATCCTGCCCTCAACCACCTCATTACAGCTCGGAATGCAACTGTTCTGCTCAAGTCTTGAAACAGGAAGGTTGCGCCACGATTCGTGCCTAATAAGTGCCAGTGATTCTGCCGCTATTTTATAGAGCAGCAAAACAAGTTTCAGCAACCCAGATCTTTATCGGCTTCGGCTGAAAAGCCCAGTTACATTTTAATCTCAGTTATATAAATGATTGTTTTGAAAGCAAGCTGGCACATCTCTAGAAGGATTTTTTTTCTCCCTTTAACGCCCATTAATTCTTTTTTTTTTTTTTTTTTTTTTTGAAGTAAAGAACAAATGGAGGTACAGTGAGCATAGGGAATGATGTAGATCTCACCATGGAACGGATGCCCTGGTCAAGATGTTTTGTGGAGTTAGACAAACTGGAGCTAAGATCACTGTTAACAAGGCATATTTATATTCAGTAAAATGTACCAGGTTTAACTGTCGATCTGAATGAATTTTGATAAATCTCCACGCCAATCACTTCCAGTATCCCCCCAAATTTGATTGTGTCCGTTTTCAGTCAAGTGTCCTTCCCCCGCAGTGACCACATCCCGTCACAGGCAACCACTGACCTGTTTTCTGTCACTACAGATTAGTTTTTCTTTAATTTTTTAACGTTTATTCATTTTTGACAGAGACAGAGAAGCAGAGAGAGGGGGAGACACACAGAATCTGAAGCAGGCTCTAGGCTCTGAGCTGTCAGCATAGAACCCATCGCTGGGCTCGAACCCATGAACTGTGAGATCATGACCTGAGCTGAAGTCAGATGCTTAACCAACTGAGCCACCCAGGTGCCCCTAGTTTTTCTTTATTAGAATTTCATATGTGGGCATCTGGGCGGCTCAATCAGTTAAGCGTCGACTCTTGAGTTTGGCTCAGGTCATGACAGCACAGAGCCTGCTTGGGATTCTCTCTCTCCCTCTCTCTCTGCCCCTCCCTTGCTCATGCTCTCTCTCTTTCTCTCTCAAAATGAATAAAACAAACGAAAAAATGAAGAAATCAAAGAATTCCATATGGATGAAATCATATATATTATGTATTCTCTTTGTATTGGCTTCTACTGCTCAGCTTGTTTTTGAGATCATCTATATGGTATGTATCAGGAGTACGTTTCTCAGTGGTATTTCACTGCTGGGGTAGCTACAGTCTATTTGTACCACTGTGGTTGACATTTAAGTTTTCAGCTATGATAAATGAAGACTCTATGATGATTCATGAGAAAGCTTTTGTGTTGATATAACATTTGTATTTCTTCAATAAAACCTACAAGTAGAATTGCTGGGTCAAGAGAAAAGTGTGTGTGTGTGTGTGTGTGTGTGTAAAATTTTATAGGGAACTTCTAAGCTGTACCACTTTATGTTCCCACAGCCAAGTATGAGACGTTTAGTTTCTTGATATCCTTGCCAATACTTGGTATGGTTAGGCATTTTAATTGTGGTCGTTCCAATAGGCATGTAGCAGTGTTACACTGCAGTCTTAATTTGCATTTCCCTCATGAATAATGATGTTGGGTAACTTTTCATGTGCTTATTAACTCTATAGATCTTCTCGGGTGAAGTATTCATATCTGTCTTGCACATTCAAAAATTGTGGCTTGTTTTTCTTTAAAAATTATTTTTGGGGCGCCTGGGTGGCTCAGTCGGTTAAGCGGCCGACTTCGGCTCAGGTCATGATCTCGCGGTCCCTGAGTTCAGGCCCCGCGTCGGGCTCTGTGCTGACAGCTCAGAACCTGGAGCCTGTTTCAGATTCTGTGTCTCCCTCTCTCTCTGACCCTCCCCCGTTCATGCTCTGTCTCTCTCTGTCTCAAAAATAAATAAACGTTAAAAAAAAATTATTTTTAACGTTTATTTATTTTTGAGAGAGATAGACAAAGTGCAAGCAGGGGAGGGGCAGAGAGAGAGGGAGAGACATAGAATCCGAAGCAGGCTCCAGGCTCTGAACTCTCAGCACAGAGCCCCACACGGGGCTTGAACTCACAAACCGCGAGATCGTGACCTGAGCCAAAGTCGGACACTTAACTGACTGAGCCACCCAGGCGCCCCTGTTTTTCTTATATTGAGTTTTGAGAGTTCTGTATATATATTTGATGCAAGTCCTTTGTTTTATATATATATGTATATATATATATACGTACATATATATATACATACATGTATATACATACATATATACATACGTATATATACATATATATACATACACATATACACATGTATATACATATACATATATATACATACATACGTATATATATACGTATACTTATACGTATATATATACGTACATATATATACATATATACATATATATGTATGTATATATATATTTGATGCAAATATATATATTTGATGCAAGTCCTTTGTTTTATATATATGTGTATATATACGTATGTATATATACACATATATATACATATATATGTGTATATATATATATACATATATTTTTTTCATCTTTGTCTAGTTTTCTCTTCATTCTCTCACCACTATCTTTCAGAGAGCAAGAAGTTTGATTTCAATAAAGCCCAATTATTAATTTGTTCTTGTATACATCATGCATCTCAAAAACTTTGTCTAACTCAAAGTCACAATGATTTTCTCATATCTTTTTTCATAAATGTATAATAGTTTTAAGTTTGACATTTAGTTCTGTGATCCATTTTGATTTAATTTTCATATGTGGTGTGAGGTATGTATCCAAGTTCATTTTTAAAGTGTGGATGTTCAGTTGTTGTAGCACCATTGGTGGAAAGGACTGTCCTTTCTCCCCTGAATTATCTTTGCACCACTGGGGAAGATCAGCTGTTCATTTATGTGCCAGTCTATTTCTGTTCGATTATTTCACTATTTTTACATACATACAAAAGTATTCACTATTCTAGCTTTAAAAGAAGCGTTGAAATATAGTAGTATTAATCCTCCACTTTTGTTTTTAATTTTCAATGTGCTTTTGGCTATTCTGAGCACTTTTCATTTCCATAGCAGTTTTAGAATCAAATTTTCAATTTCTACAAATAAGCCTTTGATGATTTTGAATGGATTATTATGAATATATAAATCAACTTGAGGTGAAGTGACACTTTAACAACATTGAGTCTTTTGACTCATGAGCAAAGTCTGTTTCTTCTTCTTCCTTTTTTTTAAGTTTATTTATTTTTGAGAGGAGTGGGGGGAGAGTGTGAACAGGGGAGGAGCAGAAAAAGAGGGAGAGACACAAAGGCTTTTGTCAGCACAAAGCCTGATGCAGGGCTCCAACTCACAAGCCGTGAGATCATGACGTGAGCCGAAGTTGGACACTCAACCGACTGAACCCCCCGGGCACTCCTATTTCTTCTTTATTTAAATATCTAAGACACCTTTTATAGTTTCTGGAGTTCAAGTCTTTCACATCTTTTGTGAGGTTTATCTCTCCTCAGTGTTTTATATTTTTGATGCTATTTTAATGGGTATCGTTTTCTAAATTTCAATTTCTGGTTCTTTTCGGCTACTATATAGCCATGCAATTTTATATATTGATCTTGTAGCATTCAAACTTACTAAATCTCTTACTATTTCTAGTAGCTTCTTTGCAGATTTCATTTAATTTCTATATAGGCAATCATATCATCTGTGAATAAAAACAGTTTTATTTTTACCTTTCTAGTATGGATAATTTTAATTTATTTTTCATGTCTTATTGCATTAGCTATAAGGTCCAGTGTAATATTGAATAGAAGTGGTGAGAGTTCACTCATTTCCTTGTCCTGTTTAATTTCTTTCTTTCTTTCTTTCTTTCTTTTTTTTTTTTTTTTTTTTTTTTTGCTATTTGGCATGATATAGCTGTAGGTTTTTTTAGTAAAAGGCGAAAGATTTATACGATCTGAAGAGAGACCAGAGTGCTGTAGGTTTTTTTGTCTATTCCCTTTATCAGGTTTAGGATGTTCCCTCTTTTCCTAGTTTGGTGGGAGTTTTAATCAGTATCTTAGATTTTGTTCAGTGATTCTTCTGTGTCTTTTGAGTTGAAATTTTTTTAAGCGTATTAATATGTTGAAGTACCTTAATTTATTTATTTTCAAATGTTCAACCAACCTTGAATTCCTGTGATAAATCTAACTTTGATTATAATGTATTATGTTTTTATATATTGTTCAATTAAACTTGCTATATTTTGTTTAGAAATTTTACATATATGTTCATGGGTAATATCAGTCTATGGTTTTCTTGTATGTCTTTGTATTTTGTTATCAGAATAACATGGTCTTCATCAACTAAATTGAAGAATATTCTTTTTAATTTTTTGGAAGAGTTTATATAGAATTGGTATTATTTCTTCTTTAAATGGTAGAATTTATTAGTGAAGCCATCTGGGTCTAGTGTTTTCTTTGTGGAAAGACTTTCAACTACAAATTAATGTGCAATCCACTTTTGTTGGGTGGAGTGGTCCATAAATGGATCAAATGGATTGAAAATTTGGTTCAGATAGGGATATTGCAATCTCTTACTGAAATCGTAGGTTTGTCTATTTTTTCTTTGTAGTTCTGTTTCTTTTGTATTCATGTATTTTGAAATCAAATTATTAGTTGCAAGAACATTTAAAATTGCTATGTCCTCTTGATGAACTAATCCCTTTGTCATTTCTAAATGAAATTATTAAGCTGTAATAATATGCTTTGCTTTGAAATCTATGTCTGATATTAATATAGCTACTTCATATTTCTATTCATTAGCGCTATTGTCTCTTTCCTTATCCTGTTTCTGAATTGTTTATTTCATGTGAGCTAAATTTCTTATAGGCAGCATATAGTTGGGTCTTACTTTTCTATCTGAAAATCCTTTTTTTTTTTTTTTTTAATTGGGATAGTTAGACCATTGATATTTAATATGAAAATCATATGGTTAGGTTTAAACCCATTATCTTGCTGTTTGTCTTTTCTTTGCCTCTGGTCTTTATTCCATTTTCCTTGTTTATGTATTCTTTTGCACTAGTTAAATATTTTTATAGTTACATGTTACCTGCCATTAGTTATACACTATAGCTCTTTATTTTGCTATTTTAGTGATTTATGGTATTCATCTTTAAGTTATCATACTCTATCTTCTGTCATGTGTTAAGTTATAGATTTTTGTCAAATTTGGAATAAATGGTCATTATTACTGAAATATTTTCGTCATCATCCTTTTTTTCTGGGACTCCAATTATATGTACATTAACCCACTTAATATTTTCTCAGTCAGCGTTCATTTCCCCAGTTTTTTCTCTTTGTGTGCTTCAGTTTGTCATTCTCTATTCCTTTATCTTTAATTTTAGTGCTCTTCTGTAGTGTCTGTCATTAACCATGTCCAGCAAATTTTTAAAATTTCAGATATCTTTTAGTTCTAGAAATATTTGTTTCTTTTCTCTTTTTTTTTGATGTCAGATTTTCTTTTAAATCTTGAGCAGATGTGTAATAATTCATTTAAAGTCTGCTAATTCTACCACTATTTGGATATCTGCATGCTTCTATTTACTGATTTTGTTTTTTTTTCCTTATTCATGGCTATATTGTTTTGCTTCTTGACATGTTTAATAAATTTTCATTATATGCTAGACATCTCTGGTTTTTATTTCTAGAAGTTTGCTATAGATTGTTTATGCATATAATTGTTTGATTCTGTTGTCTTTCTTTAAACAGTGGTGGATATGGGGGACACCTGAGTGGCTCAGTCAGTTAAGCATCTGACTTCGGCTCAGGTCATGATCTAGCAGTCGTGAGTTCGAGACCACATCGGGCACTGTGCTGACAGCTTGGAGCTTGAAACCTGCTTTGTGTTCTCTGTCTCCTTCTCTCTCTGTCCCACCCCTCCACCCTCCCCCTCTCGTGCTGTCTCTCTCTCTCTCAATTAAATCAAAACATTAAAAAAAAAACAGTGGTGGATATGGTTCTGATATGGTAATTTACATATCAGCTTCATTTTTTAAGTCTTGCTTTTAAGCACTTTTAGGGCTGGCCTTGCACAGCTTTTACTCTAGACCTAGTTTAACTCTATTACTAAGGCAACATTTTGGTTTTTTTTTTAGGGTCAACGCTGAATGCCCTGTTTTTTCCACAAGGATTCTACACTTTCTTTGGCAGACTCATTTGTTTCTCAGCTCTGTGTGAATTCTGGGAACTCTATATTTTACAGGGCTTCAGTGGCTCCCCTGTGAAGTTTCATCCTATATATGTGCAATGTAACATTTAGCAACAGATTCAACAGGAATCCTATTCAAACTCTTGGAGGTATTTTCTGCAACGCTACTATCTCTCTTGTAATCTTCCTGAAGACTTCAGTTGTTCTAGTCTCCCCAGACTCTGATTTGTGTTGTCTGTGCTCTGCTTGAGTACTGCTATCCTGCACTATGGTCCAGAAAAATATCTTAATGCTATAGTCATCAGGGAGAGTGTAGGAATGATCTGAATTAGACTTTTTCCTCCTGGATCACAGTCCTGCTCTGCCTGTTCCCACCATCTGAATATAACTATCTCATATTTTGTCAAATTTTATAGTATTTTTTTTCTTTAATAGCAGGATGGTATGTCCCACAGAAGTTACTTAAACGTGGCCAGAAACTGAAAGTCTACAACAGGGATTTAATTTTTAAAGGTTATGTGTAAGTTATATTGTGGTAATTTAACAGTTTTATAAAAGGTCTTTTTTTATATCATTGTCAAATTTCATATTTCATCTCTAAATACATTTACACATAGGTCAAAATACAAATCAGTGCTGAAATTGAAAATGAACCTAGAGCCACCTGGGTGGCTCAGTCGGTTTAACGTCCGACTTCAGCTCAGGTCATGATCTCGTGGTCCGTGAGTTCGAGCCCCGCGTCGGGCTCTGGGCTGATGGCTCAGAGCCTGGAGCCTGCTTCAGAATCTGTGTCTCCCTCTCTCTCTCTGCCCATCTCCCACTCACTCTGTCTGAACCTAAGTGTTCAAACAGAGTATATAGAAATTCTAAAAATTCCACAGTTTTGTTATAATAGCCATCTCCACACATGTCTTGAGCGTGTAGGTAAAGTATGCAACAAGTAGCATATGACATTAATGTAATAGGATTTGTAGTAATCTTGGTGAAAGTGAAAAGAGAAAGGAAATATGTTCAAGATATAGCTTTTTTAAAAAAAGAAAAGAATAATACATTCAAGAAGGAAAAGGAGAAGCACAACGAATTTATAACCTGCCCCATATGCTTTTGAATATCTACGTACATTTAAATAAAATCTAAGTAAAACTTTTAACAAATTTTTATTTTTTCAGCATATACTATGTTCAAGGCAGTGTGGCGTGATGAGCCAAAAAGAAGACATAGTATTTCTTGACTTTAATAAATATAGTCTTTAGTTAAGGAAGTCAGTAAAAAAAAAACATAGCCAAATATAACCAAAAAATAGCAGGTAGTGGCAAATGAATGATAATGTCAGTAGTATATCTTGGTCTCTGTAGTTTGTAGGGAACTCCAAATTATTAATATACATCATATTCACAAGAATCCAATGGAATTCAGTTGTGTTAAGGCACTTTCTTAGTACCCTAAGCAATACAAGTCATGATGCCCCAAGTCCACCACGGCTGACTGCCATTCTCCTTCTTCAAAAGATTGTTGTTCTTCTCAGTGATGGTGACATTCTCTCTACTATTCCTGGGCAAAGAGAGACTGCTTTCTCAGACAGAAGCTGCATCCTGAACTCTCTGTCCTAGCTTGTGCTTCCGACAGCCACAGGCATGCACCGGGTAACACCCTTTGTTGGGTTAATCCATTTCTAAATCACTTATCTAAAGTCTTTCTGTATGAAGACTTAAGAGGCACTCTAGGGCAACTTAAAGTACAGAAGGTGTGGCTCTATGTGAGCAGAATCTATGAGAAAGAAGAGTTTTGTGAACAAAGGACATGTAAGCTTGTCCCTCAGGCTATACTAAGCAATAGGGATGATCACCCCAAAATTGTTTTCTATGTGTAACTTACATTCCTATAATTAACTGGGTATCTTCTGTATTCTATAAGAAAATAATGTTAGCCTATATATTACATATTTAATTTCAACCTATTTCCAACATTATTTATTTCACCGGTAAAATGAGTGAGTAAAATCCCTTATGAATAAACAGGTATTATTTCCCTTTTTCTTATTTCCTCTATCGTCCCATGCATTTCTTCTCTTGCCACCTTATCTCTAACGTCAAGTTCCTGATTCTTGACTCCCTCATCTCTGTTTTCCATTCTTTCCTCCTCCTTATGCATGTGCAGGAGGGACTGGGTTAATATTTCTGATGGATTTTATTAAAATCAGTAGTTGAGCATCCAAATGAAGGCAGTCTTCCACAACAGTTATCTCGGGAAACTATGCAATATGGTAATAACATTGTCATTGTTCATAGTCTTTTTTATTTTTAATTTTTTTTAATGTTTATTTATTTTTGACAGAGAGAGACACAGAGCATGAGTGGGAGAAGGGCAGAGAAAGAGGGAGACACAGAATCCAAAGCAGGCTCCAAGGTCCAAGCTGTCAGCACAGAGCCCGACACGGGGCCTGAACTCAGGAGCCGTGAGATCATGACCTGAGCTGAATTTGGACACCCGACTGACTGAGCCACCCAGGCGCCCCATGTTCATAGTCTTTTTAAGAATCCATCTTTCACAGGCCCGTTTTGTCATAAACATATTTAATCCTATTTTTTGAAACAAAAAAATTATTTCCCAGACTTATCAACAAAAGTTTCCACTTATGTTACCTGTTAACAACGTTAGGTTATTTCAGAAACTCAAAGAAAAAATAATGCTTGCGAGCATTGAAGATGTTCAAAAAGATGCATCACAGCCTCTTAAGGTAGCCTGAAGAAGAATTTCCCAAAGATCTTCATTTTGATAGCATCATCACCCAAAGCTGTGGATGCTCAAAATAAATGTGATGTTTTAAAAATACTTTTTATTTCAGTAGATAGTATGGAGTTTCCATCTACGCGCCCCCACTGGCCTTCACATGGTTGTCCCTGTTATTATATTGCATTGTTGTGCTTGGTGCATTTGCTATAATTAATGAGCCAGTGCTGACACATTATTATAACCAAGGTCCATAGTTTAAATTAAAGTTTACTCTTTAGGGTGGACAGTTCTATGGGTTTTGACAAATGCATGATGCCTTTATCCACCATTACGGCATCATAAAAAGTAGTGTCATCATCCCGAGAAGTACCTATTAATCTCTCCCCCTTGCCCCTAGCAACCACTGATCTTTTTGCTGCCTCTATGGTTTTTCCTTGTCCAAAATGTCAGGCACTTGGAATTATATAGCATGTGGCCTTTTTAGACTGGCTCCTTTCACTTAGCCACAGACATTTAAAATTCCTCCATGACTTTGGTTCTTTTCCGTTCTTTCACCTCTGGATGACATTCCAGTATGTGAATGTACCACGGTTTGGATAACCATTCACTTGCTGAGGGGCATCTTGGTTTCTTCCAAATTTTGACAAATATGAGTAAAGCTGCCTAACCCTCATGTGCAGGCTTTTGTGTGGACATAAGCTGCCAACTCAATCGAGTAAATACGTAGGAGCGTGAACGTTGGGTCATGCAGAAAGAGTTAGTTTCAGTTTTGTAAGAAACTGCCAAACTTTCTTCCAGACTGGCTGTACCATTTTGTACCACCACCAATGAATGAGAATTCCTGTTGCTTTATTTCTCCACCGGCGTTTGGTGTTGTCAGTATTTTACATTTTAGCCATTCGATTAGGTGTGTGGTGGGATCTCGTTCTAATTTGCAATTTTCCTTATGACCTATGTCGTATGACATTTCATGCACTTATTTTCCATCTACATATCTTGTTTGCTGAGATGTCTGTTCAGATCTTTTGCCCATTTTTAAATTGGGTTGTTTGTTTTCTTATTGTCGAGTTTTAAGGGTTCTTTGTCCATTTTGGATACAAGTCACTTATTAGATATGTTTTGCAAATATTTTCTCCCAGTCTGCACCTTGTCTTTCATTCTCTTAACAATGCCTTCCACAGAGCAGAGATTTTTTTATTTTAAGTCAGTCCAATGATCAAATTTTTTTCCTGTATTTTCTCAGAATTTTGGTGTCATATCTAAAAACTTATTGCCAGGGCAACTACCTAGCTCAGTCAGTTAAGCATCTGGCTCTTGATTTTGGCTCGGGTCATGATCTCCTGGTTTGTGAGATCGAGCCCCTCACTGGGCTCTGCACTAACAGCACAGAACCTGCTTGGGATTCTCTGTATCCCTCTCTCTTTGCTCCTTCCCTGCTCATGTGAGTGTCCTCTCCCTGTAAAAATAAACATTTTTTAATGAGAAAACAAAACAAAACAAAACAACCTCCTTGCCAAACTCAAAGTCCGCTAGAAGTCCTCATATGTTATCTCCTAGAAATTTTACACTTATGCACTTTACATTTGGGATTATGATCCATTTGAGTTATTTCTGTGAAAGATATAAGGCCTATGTCTAGAGTATCTAGATTTATAGTTTTGCATATGAATGTACAGTTGTCCCAGGCTCATTTGTTGAAAAACCCATGTTTTTTTTTTTTTTATTATTATAATTAAATTGCCTTTTTTTTTTTTCCCACAAAGATTAGTTGACTATACTTGAGCAGGTCTGGTGTTTTTTCTCTATTTTAAAAATAAAGCTTATTAGATAGAAAGAAAAATAAATAAGAAAAACCTAAATGATCTATAAGGAGAGGGTTTTCATTTGAATTTGGTAGATGATTGAATAAAGTTGGTTTTGTTCCCTTGTTTCAGAAATGACTCCAAGCAACAAGAATAATGGCATACACAGACACAGATTTTCACTTTGATGACAGTAGGAGATGTTTTTTTAATTCTAAATCACAGTGTCTAAGAAAAGGATTGCCAATATACTGCTGGTTAAGTAAGGATGCCAGGAGACACCTAGATTTTGTGGGGGGCTGTAAATCTCGAAACAACTGGAATTTCTCCCAGGTTGACATACCTCCTAGGAACAATGACTTCTCTGGAACAACAGAAGTGGGTAATTGGGCTAGCAACAGAGCTTTTTTGGAAGCTATTTTACACACACACACACACACACACACACACACAGTCACCATCTCACATTCAACCTTGTCCCATTCCGTATACGCCAGAAAGAAATGTCTCCTGTTTTGGAATGCTGGCCTCCCATGCATGAACTGCCTTAATTTCCCCTCCCTGACACAGGTCAAAATTCCCATTTTTCCTTAACTAATATGGGAAGGCAAGTCAGTTAAAGATTTGGGTCCCCAGTTTCCTCACCTGTGAAAAGAGAGAGTTGGACCAGATAATCTGTAACACCCTTTCCAGAATTCTTTGATTTATAGCCTAGGTCCCATTCAAACCTTTTATTGTGGTAGAGTTGCACACAGAGAGGAAATGTTCTCAAAATGACAATGAAATTCATTGAACATAATTCCCAGGGGACAGGAAAATGGGCCAGACTTCTCCTACAAGTATGTGGCATCTAGTCCCTGGCAAGAAAAGGAAGCTGTCTGACTAAGCTTAAAATATTCCTCTTCCCTGATATAGTGTTAATTTAACCTGCTTAATCACTACTGCAACTGCTTAGCAGAGAAAACGTAGGTACAGAGAGCTTGGGGAGCAAGCAGGTTCTGGGAGAGTATGAGAAAGTCAAGGGCAGAATGATGTTTATAATGAAAGTATAAGCTCTGCCTCTTCATCTTCCTCCTCCTTTTTATTTTTTTATTATTTTGTTTAATCTGAAATTTACTGTCAAGTTGGTTTCCATACAACACCCAGTGCTCCTCCCAACAGGTGCCCTCCTCAATGCCCATCACCCACCCTCCCCTCCCTCTCACCCCCCATCAACCCTCAGTTTGTTCTCAGTTTTTAAGAGCCTCTCATGGTTTGCCTCCTTCCCTCTCTGTAACTTTTTTTTTGTTTCCTCCCCTTCCCCTCCCCCATGGTCTTCAAAATTCTATGGAATTGAACAGTTGCTCAAAGACCTTAGGGAGTGGGCTGGAGCTCTGTCCGGTTGCACAGTGTTGCATTCCTAGCTCCCTGGCGGTTACCCATGGTAACTAATGCCGACGACGATGGAGAACACGCGCGCGCGCGCACACATGTCCCTTTCAAAGGGAGACCATCCCATCCACTCCCACTTTCCTAACAGGCTTTCTCAATCTTCAATAAGTTTGTGTTAGCTGGGAATGAATGTCTGAATTTAGGCTTCAAAAATGTCCCTTTCTTCCCCCTCCCCCCCCCCCCCAATCTGTATAATTACTGTTTTTTTCCTGAAGCCTTTCAAAATACTATAATTAACAGATTGGCAGATAACCCATATAACTGCAGTTAAGGCAAATATAGTATGCAGCTGTCTTTGCATTAAGTGATTAAATCAAATAGCATAGTTTTGAAGTACATTTATAAAGCATACATTTACCTCCTGGCAAAACTGTCTTAAGTAACACACCCTCCACCATCTGTTCGCTCGGTGTTAAAACCGTATTTCCCAGGACTATAGCTATGGAGGTCAGAGCCACCAGCTGTGCAGAACCAAGAGGTGCTGAGGGATCTTTTGGAATACTCAGCAGCTTTTGGATCCTCCTAAGGATGCTCACAGTGATTGTGCATCTGTAACCCACAACCGGGACACGCACACAGACACACGTGCACACACGTGCACACATACACCTACCTCTTCAAGTTAACGCTGACCGTGTGTTCGTTCTCCACGGACAAGATAATGCACTGGCATGACTTTCAAGGCATCCGTTCAGGTGCTTATTTTTTCATTGAACTATTCATCCAACAGTGATGTATTCAATGCTTCTTGTGTGGTTAACCGGAAACGAGGTGGTAAATACAGGGGTCAATCCTCATGGCCCCTGCTCTCATGGAGGTTACAGTCCAGCACAGAAGTCGCTCGTTAACAGACTCGCTACCATAAAGGGTGATGGTCTTAAGACAGGTAGACACCGCAAGCTGAACCTCATTTAGGGTTTGGAAAATCGAAAGCTATCACTGTTTGCAGTTCAAGAATATGTACAGTAAGTGAAAATGGCTCAGTCATCAAACATGTATCCAGAACCTGCCATGAGCAGTGGTAGACAACGTAGCAAAAAGACATTTACAATCTGGTGAGGAAAACTGAAGCTAGCAGTAAAAAAGAAATGCTGCATTGGAGGATGCAGACTATTGTGCAGGGTTTCAGCGATATTGAGCAAGCGCTGAGACATGAGAAGCCTTGAGAAGGTTTCATGCAGCCGTGGTCATCAACTCTGGCTGCCCCCATTTGAAACTTCAGGGAGCCTTTTAAAAATAGTCACGGCCAGGTGCCACCCTAGCTCGATTAGATTAGAAAATCTGGGGATGGGATTTGGATCTCTCTCTCTCTCTCTCTCTTGTTTTTACGTTCTTAAGGTAATTTTAATGAGCCTTGGGGGTACAAAGCTAGAGCTGACAAAGTCATAATCTACAGTGAAGAGGGGTCATCCAGGCCAACATTCTCATGTCATAAATAAAAGCACAGAGGTGCAGAGATACCGAATGAATTCCCCATGGCCTCACAGCAAACTCAAGGCAGATATTCAACCAGTGTCCAGAATTTTCCAGTTTCCAAACTAGGCATCTTTTTATTCTATACCGTGTTCCAGATTTTCAGCATGTAGCAAAAATCAGAGCCAATCACAGAAAGTCAGATTTGTCATCAAAGTTTCCAAAATGGGAGCATTCTGGGGAGGAAAGCTAAGGGCAGAGATGCAAATAATTCCTCGGAAATCAAATATTCGAGATTCTTAATTTGTAAAGCAAAGTCAGAGTAGACTCTTCAATCGTATGGTTTTACATGAAACACCATGAAGGCAAGCCTCTAAGACCAGCAGTTATTGCTGTTATATGCTAGTTTCCTTAGATGTAACCAATTATTTGACCTTTTGGAGGACTTAGCATTACATAAAGTCTTGTCTCCCCAAGAATCCATTCCTCCCATGTGGACTGTAATGCCTCCTTACTAGAGAGACATAGAGCTTTCCATTGTTATAGTTTATTTAAAAAAAAAAAACAAAAAACAATAATAGATAAAGACTTTTCCCTTCATTAAAGCCTAAGTAGCAGAGAGCTGCCAGACTGGACTGCAAGATTCAGGCTGCAAAAGAAGGTAATATGAGTTTTGTTTTACATCAATATTTATTACTGTCTCAGCAGCTACACTGGATGTGCTTATAATTTATTAGTAGTCTTTATCTGGAAGCAGAAACAGATTCCATAATTCTTGTGAATCACATATCCTCCAGGCATTTTCTTTTTAATCCAACTTTTGTTTACTGTCACTTCTGCTGAACATTTTGCATTGCGATTCACAAAGAAGCAGTTCACAGAAAACGAGTATCTGGCCTACCCCAATATTTTCCATTTTATTAGTCAATGGGAGTTGGCTTTAAAGTGCCCAGCTTATAATTTATAACCGGAACAGACAATTTAATCATTTTAGGATGTGTTCGAACACAGCTCAAAGTTTTAACAAGGCTTCTTCCTTTATTTCAGAGCCCCTCCCTGTCAAGAAGGCTCTTGTATTTTAGAAAAGAAAGAGGTCCTTCTTTTCAGTTTTTCCCTGAGTTAGGATGTGTATTGAAACACTTTATGAGAAACGTGAAGGGGGAAATCAAGCACATCCCCAAGAAGGAAAACAAATAAACAAAAAAACAAACAAACAAACTGGGGGTCTTCGGGGGATCATATAAATACTAAGGAAAAAGTGGCACAATTATTTTGACAACAGGTGGGATCTCCAAGCTGTTAATTAAGAGACTAGCCATTAAGAACATGAGGACTCAAATTTCTATACATTTACTGATCTTTTCTGGTATTTTGAGAAGATTTGATTATATGGTACTATTTTTAAATGTCATTCCATAGCTTTAAAAAAAAATGGCGGAGGAAGCACCTGAAAATGATCATCCCTAAGGGGACAGGAGCAAAAATCACCATATGCCAGATTTTCATTTTACATAACTCAAAACTATTTACCCCATGGACAAAAGCCCATTCATTATGAGAAATAGGTAATTACAATGAAACATGCCTGTGCTAGGCCCACTAAGAAACTGGGCAATTCAGTGTCCTGGGCAACAGAATGGTATCTTCAGCTGAGGGAGTAAGTAGATGGAGAGACAGATTAAGAATTAGGCTAATGGATAGATGGGAAGACAATATTAGCATTCATGTAAACAAATGACAGCCACCATTAGCTAGGCCATGTCATGTCAAACAGAAACAAGCAAGAAGAACTAAGAGAACTGCAAGCTGGCAGACGGATTGCACCTTCAATAATGGTGTAGAAATAGTGACGGTAATGACAGTGGAAATAACTCCAAGAACTCTCTGGGTTCTTTCTGGCAGGAGCTTTGTCTTACTCTTCTTTATACCCTTAGCATCAATCACAGTTCCTCTCATTCCGCAGTCGTTCAATCATGTTGGATAAATGGAGGTAAAAGGAAGGGAATAAGAAAGGATTCCTGGATACAAATGCTATCAAATTACCCTCAAGTCAACAAGAACGGGATTTTTCCATTACAGTTCAATCTTAATATCACAGAAGGAAAACTAGGATGGAAATAAGTACTTCAAGATGTTATTCTGAAGCCACCTGTCTAGAAAGCCCTGGAGAGGCCTTGACAGGGAGGGGAGGGGTATTGGAGAGGAGGCTGAGGAATGGTTGCACGTGCAGGGCCATGAAGCAAGACAATGCCAGCGGCAGGAGCAAGGAGACTAATGGAGACCCGGATGTGCTGTCTGTAGCTGAGCTGTCCTGGGCAAACCTCCCGGGAGCCTCAGTTTCATATTATACGGAATAGAGAGCTAAATTGATTTACCTCTTAGATCCTTACCTGGGTCTGGTGTGCATTTTCACAATCCTGTGTTCCGTTGTTGAAATCTCTTCTCTAACTCCCTGGAAAAAAAAGGTGATTAATTATTTTCTCTTTGGGGGAAGGAAAACAGAGCACGGAAATACCACTTATTGTACAATATTCCAGTTCGTTATGATTTGAAAAGTTTTCCTTATTTCTCATATGATTTTCTTATATGAAACCCTAAAATGCTAAGTCTACATAGGCTTTCCTAAAGCCAACACTTGGAAAACAAATGTATTTGAGACCAAAAAAAAAATTAAAAGACTCATCTCTAAACCATATCTGTATTTTGGTATGGATTTGCAACTGCATAAGCCATGTGCCAGAACCTTTGTATTCTTTCCTTTTTAACAAAAATCATTCAGTATTATTTAGCACTGGGCTACATGATAGAGCCTTACGTTTTATTGTCTCAAGCTTTCAGATTGGGAGTTTTCATTGTCTTTTTTTTTTTTATGTTTATTTTTGAGAGAGACAGAAACAGAATGTGAGTGGGTTGGGGCAGAGAGAGAGGGAGGCACAGAATTCAAAGCAGGTTCCAGGCTCCGAGCTCTAGGCACAGAGCCAGACGCGGGGCTTGAACCCACAGACCGGGAGATCATGACCTGAGCCGAAGTCAGACGCTCAACCGAGCCACCCAGGAGCCCCCTCATTGTCTTAATCAAGATCCTGGTGAAGCACACCTTCATCCCCGGATATGGTGGTTGGTTTGTAATTTCCAAATTCAGGTCATAATCTCTGTGCAGCCATAGATTTCTTTCTAGGTAGTGACGCTGATGTGTGTACAAAGGAGTAGCGGACGCCTGTCCCTGAATATTTGTTTCTGTTCTGTAGGAGACTGGCAACAAACATATCTGTTAGTAGAAAATGACAACTCTAAGTTGATTTTCAGAGAGCAAGAATAAGAGAGAAGTACCGAAAAATGAGACATGGTAAAGTAAACATGGGGCAGATCTATCCCAGTGTAGAAAAGCTTTGAAGGGAAGTAGAATTTAAGTGAAATCTGCTTAACACATCACTGGGAGGGGGCCTAAAGGAAGAGAAAACCCTGAGGTAAGAAGGGTCTGCCTGGAGCAGGCTGAAATGTGCCCAGTCTGGCCTGGGGCGGGTCCTCAGTAGATCAGCATTTCGCATTCGAGGGCAGTGATATCAACACGCAAAAATAAGAGAAAGGAGCACTCCATCTTGGCAAGGAGAATCAATCTATGGGCTTGTAGGACACTGGCCCATGGATTATTGAGCTGCGAGCTGTGCCAGATGCACTCAGGAAAATTGGGGTCTTCTGAATAAAGAGATTTCAGGTGTGGTTATCTCCTACTGATTCAGTTAGTGTTCTTACTCATAGCTCCTACTTATCATGTGATCAAGAGTTTGTATCTGGACTTTCCAGATAAAGAAATTGAAAAAGAAAGATTTAAAATGGCCTTTCCCAAGTCATTGAGCTAGTAGGTTACAGGGCAAGGGCTTGAAACCATGATATTAATGGGATTATTTTTGTCCTTATATGTAGTTGTATTATTATTCCATTTGCCTTTTTTCCAATATATACTTTAAAAAAATTTTTTTTAATGTTTATTTATTTTTGAGACAGAGAGAGAGCATGAACAGGGAAGGGTCCAAGAGAGGGAGACACAGAATCTGAAGCAGGCTCCAGGCTCTGAGCTGTCAGCACAGAGCCCGACGCAAGGCTTGAACTCACGGACTGTGAGATCATGACCTGAGCCGAAGTTGGACGCTTAACCAACTGAGCCACCCAGGCGCCCCTCCAATATTTTTTTAAAACGCATGTTGACAGTGTTGGAACCATAGTTTTAATAAGACGATCCCAATATTTTTGCCCAAGATAGAACCTAATAAAACTGTTTAAAATTTAGTATTCCTCAATTTCAGGAGTTGGGTTTAATGGTGATGGCTGTGGACATCAGTCTGTTCATCACAAGGGGAGTTAAAACCCAGTGGGACTGACCAATGGGCCATGTCTTTTTCTTTTCTTTCTTTTTTTTTTTAAGTTTATTTATTTTGAGAGAGATAGAGAGCATGTGTGTAAGTGGGGAGGGGCAGAGAAAGAGGGAGAGAGAGAGAGAGAGAGAGAGAGAGAGAGAGAATCCCAAGCAGGCTCCATGCTGCCAGCACAGAGCCTGATTTGGGGCTCAAACTCATGATCCTGAGATCATGACCTGAGCCGAAATAAAAGTTGGAGTCACCAGGTATCCCTGGGCCATTTCTTAAAATTATTTGTTAGGGAACAATTTGAAACTTATGGAAAAGTTGTAAGAATGCCACAATACCCTTTAGATTTACTTATTGGTTTATAATTTGTCCTACTTGCTGTCTTTTTCTCTCTATAAACATTGTTCTTTGTCTCAGACTTTTGAAATGTGATGGCATACATCATGGCCCTTTAGTTCTAAATGCTCTGCTGTGTATTTCCTAAGAAAAAGAACATTTCCTTACACATCCACAGTATACTTATCAACTCGAGTAATTTAGCATGAACACTGGATTTTTATGTCCTTTGCAACTTGTTTTTTTTTTTTTTTTTCCTCCAGTTCAGGATCCAGTAAAGGACCACTCATCGTACTTACTTATTGTGATCCTTTAGTCTCCTTTCATTTGGAACAACTCTCCAGATTTGTCTTTTGTGACTTTGACATTTTTTAAGAATGCAGTCGGTGGGCCATTTTTACAGCCCATTCTTTGACCTGGAAATAGTTTTCTTAGAGCTTGCTTTTGCTCAGCCTTGAAAGGATGCCTATAGATATGGAACTCCTTTCGCCTTTGCGGTCATTGGGAATTCTGTACAAAGTGACCCATGAGCATTAGCAACCAGAACTGAAGAAATCAAAGTAAGGAAATGATACGGGGCTTAAATTCTCCAGTGTAACATCTTAAGGGTGAGGCCATAGGTAGAGTAAATCTCTTGAATGTATGGCTAATGTGAGTAGATAAAACAGCCATATAGACACCATGATATCAACTAATTTTAACGACTTTATGAAAGGGTAATTGATATCCACCTAACTGCACATACTTCATGTGTACAGTCTGATATGTTTAAATATATGCAAGCATTTGCGAAATCATCAGTCTGATCAAGGTAGTAAACAAATCCATCACGCCCCAAAGTTGCCTCTTGCCCATTTGGTTTTTGTCGTGGTGGTGGTGGTTTGTGGTAAGAACGCAACTGGAAATCTACCCTCTTAACACAACTCTCAGAGGACAATACGTTATTGTTAACTGCAGGCACCGTGTGGTCCCTCAGAGCTCTAGAACTTACTCATCTTGCGTAACTGAACCATTTCACCTGTTGAACACCTCCCCATTTCCCCCTACCCTCCAGCCCCTGGTAACCACCATCGCCTGTTTTGAATCAGTGTAAGACACTAGGATGTGTGGAGACTAGTAGGGATTTTGGTGAAGAGTTAGCAAGTAGATGGGAAAATTAGGAAAACTTTTATAAAAGAATCAACCTATAGATGTGATTCAAAACAAACAGACATACCTACTCTTTACAAAAAAGGGAGACCGAAATATTGTGGTTCTGGTGTGGGAATCTGGGAGCGAGGATAGAACCAGGAGGGCAGGGCACTGCTCAGGTGTGTGGGGGGTTGGGGGAGCTGAGGGCCTGAGGGGCATAAAAGTCCAAAAAGCTCTTTGGATGGAAAACCATTTTGAAGAGAAGAATGCATATTATTTGCAGTGGGATGGGTTATCCACCCTTTATTACCCGTATAGAATCTTTAGTAAAGACTATTTTGCTCACTTAGGCTTTTTTTGTGAAAGTGGCTTCCTTTGGGGATGCTTGAAGGGGAGGCTGAGGAAGGTGTCTGGGTTGATGCAAGGCCAAAATAGATTATCTGGAGAAACTGGCGTGACGAATGGAAGAGAGGGGCGCTCGGGGGGCTCAGTCCGTTACGCGTCCAATTTTGACTCAGGTCATGATCTCACGGTTTGTGAGTTCGGGCCCCACGTTGGGCTTTGTTGCTGACCGCATGGGGCCTGCCTGGGATTCTCTCTTTTTTCCCTCTCTCTTCCCCCACCCCTGCCTCAAAAATAAATAAGTAAACATTAAAAAAAAAAAAAAAAAAAAGAACGGAGATTTTAAGAGTGTAAATTCCAGGGAATTTGCAGAAATTCTAGAGTAAACCCTTGACTTTCAAGGCTGCCAGAGAATTGATAGGTTCAAAGCCATTATCTCCAGGGGTAAAAGGTGGACCCAGCTGCATCTGTGTGATATGTGGAATAAATAGGAAACTATGCTAATGTATATATATATATGACATGATAAAAGGGTGGAGTGGAAAATGGTAAGGTCCAGAGGAGGATAGGGGAATCTAGTGACCCAGAGAGTGGGTGCGCTTTTCCTCTCTCGGCTCCTCCCACACCCTTAGGAGGCCTCTGTGAAAGGTACAGAGCCATGTGATGCAGGCCTAGAACCCCACTCTGGAGTGTACCTTCCTCAAGTACCTAGTTACCTGTGGATTCAGAGCACATCAGATATTGCAGAATGAGCTCTTTTTCTTCTGTGGACGTTTTCTGTCCTGGGAGTGAGTGCAAGTTCTACTCCCTGGGGAATTTTGATTTTTTTTTTTTTTTTAATTTTTCTTTCATGTTTATTTATTTTTGAGAGAGACAAAGTGCAAGTAGGGGAGGGGCAGAGAGAGAGGGAGACACAGAATCCAAAGCAGGCTCCAGGCTCTGAGCTGTCAGCACAGAACCTGATGCGGGGCTCGAACTCGTGAACCTCGAGATCATGACCTGAGCCGAAGTCAGACGCTTAACCGACTGATCCAGCCAGGCGCCCCGGGGAATTTTGATTTGATTGCCTATGTTGCTTGGGGGATGCGGCTCCTCTTTCTGTTTTTATCAGTATTGGGGAAAGAGATCGAAATCAGATAAGGGAACTCTAGACCTAGCCCCCTGGAAGAAGTTGAGTCTTGTTTTTCCTATTCTGCTCACTTTTCTAACTCATGTGGGAGCAGAGAGACACTTGAAATGAAAACGCTCAGGAGGCAGTAGACCCCATCTTTTGAGGGGAACCAGTGGGATGGGACAGAGGTGAGAGCGGGGACTGGGACTTCAAGCAGAATTCGCAGACCGTCTGCCTGGGTGTGGTAGAGGTTCCTAGGATAAATTCCAACTACTAGTGCTTATGGGTGGTTATTTGACTTTTCAAGGTTATTTCAGGGCACTTGAGAGGAAGAGCTTCTTAGCATCGTTTATGAGCTATCTTTCGTGGCGTGTGTCCTTGCAACAATTCTTCCCCTTGTGTTTGGGCTGACGTGGAGAGCAATGGGTCTCTAGAAGACTCTGATCGGATGCTAGCCCACCTGTGCTCAGAGAACAGAGTCCTGCTGAATTGAACTAGATGTTTCTAAAGATATGAGGAACTGTGTCGTTTCGCAAGAAACTGACAGTGAGAATATCAGCTGAGGACCTCAGGCAGGAAACCTTGGTTACTTGCGTTTTTCAGAGACGAAACCGTGGGACATTGTTTCATCCACTTTAAAAACGAATAACAGGATGGGCGCCTGGGTGACTCAGTAGGTGAAGCTTTTGACTCTTGATTTCAGCTCAGGTCACGATCTCCTGGTTCGTGAGATGGAGCCCCAAGTGGGGCTCGGCTCAGACAGTACAGACGCTGCTTGGGATCTCTCTCTCTCTCTCTCTCTCAAAATAGATAAATAAACTTAAAAAAATAATAGGGAAAAGAAACAGTCTTAATTAATTCAATGAAGAAAAGCATATTATTCATGAATAATGAATGCCTGAAGCTTGTTTAGAGAGAAGAGTGAGAATTAAGTCCCCGACTCTCATTCTTTCTTGTCTCGCAGCATCCACACAGATCCAGGAAGAAGATCAAAGGTAGGACATTAACAGGAAGGTTCTGCCCGTTAGACTTTGCTTTCCAAGGGTTGACCTTACGCTTTTTTTTCTGTGAAGACCCAGGTCCATAATCTGAGAGGTCTGTTTCTAGCATAGGTCCTTCTCCGAAACAGAGCCTTCAGAAGTGAGATCCAAAGGAAAGAAATTAGGAAATTCTGGGACGTTCTCGGATTCCCCGCTCTGCCCATCTTTAGGAACTAAAGAATGATGGAGCTGGCTGCACAAGGGGCTTACCTATTTGGTGGTGATGTGAGGTGCAGTGTGCATTAGGCAGGGTTATCCAGAGAAACAGAACCAATAGAATGTATACATGTAGAGATTTATTTATGGAATTAGCTCACATGATAATGGAGGGTAGCAAGTTCAAAACCTGTAGGCTGAGTTGGCAAGCTGGAGGCCCAGGAAAGAGTCTGTGTTGTGGTTCAAGTCCAAAGATCAAATGTTAGAAAATTTCTTCCTGCTTAGGGAGGTCAGTCTTTTGTTTTATTCAGGCTTTACCTGATGGAATGAGGACCACTGGCATTTTGGAAGGCGATATGCTTTACTCAAGTGCATTGATTAAAATGTTACTATTATCTGAGACCCATTCACAAGAACATTCACAGTGCATAGTCATATTTAATTTTTAAAAATTTTATACAGGGGCACCCAGGTGGATCAGTCAGTTAAGCGTCCAACTTTGGCTCAGGTCATGATCTTGCGGTTTCCTGAGTTCAAGCCCCGCGTCGGGCTCTGTGCTGACAGCTCAGAGCCTGGAGCCTGTTTTGGATTCCGTGCCTCCCTCTCTCTCTGCCCCTCCCCTGCACCCCCCCTCTCAAAAATAAACATTAAAAAAATTTTTTTTAATAGAAACATTATACAACAAACTGCCATTTTATTTTGTTTTTCCCTGACAAATTTCAGTTTCCATTTTATGTATTTGTGACAAACCGTATTCCTTCTTTTTTTTTTTTTTTTTTCCTTTATTGCTCCGGTCATAATACTTACTTCATTATCTCCCCTCACATGTCTTTATTTTAAATTATAAAATTCTTTCCATACTTTGCTCAACTAGAAAAATAAGTTAATAATATCATTGTAAAATCATTCATTTCCATTGAGTTACCAATTAAACTTACATAGATATCATAACCTATGGTATTTTTCTTAGGATGTTGAAGTAAACACATTATAATGTTGCGTTGGTGCGTCGAAAACAAGCCACAGTTGAACTGAATTAATCCATTGGCACGGCCTAGATCAGTGATATGTTTATTCTGTAAGATACTGGAAAAGAAGCTTCACACATAGTGCAGTACGATATATTACAAGATTCAACAGTTAGAACAAGGTGGAAGGACTAAAATTGTATTAGATTAAAAAACGGATGCACATTTTGATTGTTTGCATGACTTTTGTGAATAATGCTTTGATGAACATGGGAGTGAAAATGTCTCTTCAAGATCCTGTTTCCAAGGCAGAGACATGTTTTAGAATCTCCAGGATCACAGAGGCCTAAGACTTTCTTATCTACTAGAAAAGCCCTCATACCTAAGACTCCTCAGCAAACCATTGCTAACCAGCATACAGTGTTTTATAACACACACACAAAAATACTTTCTTTTCAATTTGAAACGGATGCTTTAACTCAATAAATTTAAACAACATTTTGGTGCAAATCATAATCAGTCCTTTCTAGAAATAATTAAAAATATTTCTTTACTTTTTCTCCTTAGGTCAAGGTATTCAATAGTGAAATACCCATAAAATAAACTGCCCCATGATAATCTGAAGTTGGAAACTTTAGATAGTGTTTTTTTTTTATTTTTTTTATTATTTTGTTTTTACGTTTATTTATTTTTGAGACAGAGAGAGACAGAGCATGAACAGGGGAGGAGCAGAGAGAGAGGGAGACACAGAATCTGAAACAGGCTCCAGGCTCTGAGCTGTCAGCACAGAGCCCGACGCGCGGCTCGAACTCACGGACCGCGAGATCATGACCTGAGCCGAAGTCGGACGCTTAACCGACCAAGCCACCCAGGCGCCCCAGATAGTGTTTTAGTTAAAAAAGAGTTCTTTGGAAGGGGGTTTGAGGTGTCTGGGTGGCTCATTGGTTAAACGTCTGACTCTTGGTTTTGACTCCGGTCATGACCTCACGGTTTGCGAGTTTGAGCCCTGTGTCTGGTTCTGTGCTGACAGTGCAGAACCTGCTTGGGATTCTCTCTCTCCCAGTCTCTCTGTTACTCCCCTGCTCTCTCTCTTTCTCTCTCAAAAATAAATAACTAAACTTAAAAAAAAAAAAAAAAAAAAAAAAAAAAAAGATCCTGATTTCAATTCCCTTGGGTACATTACCAGAAGTGGGATTGCTGGATATGGTAGATCTGTTTTTGATTTCCGGGAGAATCTCCTTGCTGTTTTCCATAGTTTCCAAGTTACATTCCTCTCAGCATTGTACAAGTTTTCCCTTTTTCCACATCCATCAATACTTGTTGTCTTTGGGTTTTTTGATAATAGCTATCTCTCTGCAAAGACGAAATATAAATGGACAACGGGTACATAAAATGGTGCTCAGCATCACTAATCATCAGGGAAATGCAGTCAAAGCTACAGTGAGATATCACCACCTTAGCTTTGGGCCAGGGACATAACATTTCTGGAAAGTCCCCAGCCATGTCTGAGTATGGAGGGGATTCTAGGACTTGGCCATGTTGGTAGGACATGTCTTATCTAGCAGTCTTCTATTGCCCTTCCTGTTGGATTGGCCAAGTTTGTCCAAACTCCCCTCCCCAGTTGTGCCCCTCCCTGCCTTCCTTACACATGGGTCAGATCTGCACTGACTGATTTAACGGCTTCTCTCATCCAACCAGCTTCCTTCTCCTTTTCTCTTCCTTGGGCATCACTACCCCTTCTCTTGCTCTCCAAATTCTGTTTTCATGTTTGTTTCCCAGGGACACAGTTTCTTAAATCATTTCCCTTTTCTTCCTCTCTGTGATTGCTTGAAAATTTTAGTGTATCCCATCCTTGCTTGGGGGGGTTGTTAGGTTCTCCGGCAGTAGAAACCCACATTTCTACTGAAATCTGCTTTTCGAAAGACTATATTATCAAGAACTCTAAGATTCTCATATATCTACGTGATATAGCTAGGTTCTCATTTTCTGAAGTCTTTTGTCCTTTTTTGGGTAATGGTTACAAATTTTATTTTTATTTTTTAATTTTTAAAATTTTTTTAAAAATGTGTATTTATTTTTGAGAGAGACAGAGTGTGAGTGGGGGAGGGGCAGAGGGAGAGAAAGACACAGAAGTCGAACCTAGCTCCAGGCTCTGAACAGTCAGCACAGAACCCGGCTTGAGACTCGAAACCATGAACCGAACCAGGAGGTCATGACCTGAGCCAAAGTCAGACGTTTAACAGACTGAGCCACCCAGGTGCCCCAATAATTACAAATTTTAAATGTGACCTAATCAAATTATTCTAGAGTTGTAGCCACCTTACCTAACCCCGTGGGTTTTTTGTTGTTGTTGTTTGTTTGTTTTTGTTTATTTGTTTTGTTTTAATAATGCTATGATAGAGCTGAGGGCCAGAATAGTTAAGTGATTCATCTCAAATTGCAAGAATGTATATATACATATAAAATTTATTTTCTTCATAAGGTAATTGTCTCAAGAGAATGTCTTCACTTTCATGACATTTCTAATCAGAAAGTGTCAGATCTTAGCTCTCTCTACGCTGCTCATTTACTAATTTTATTAAATTACTTCCTAATGTCTTTAACTAAGATTATTTTACTCCTCTAGGGTTTGATAGATTCATCCCCTAAATGTGATGAGTGCCTTCTCCTGGACCGCACATATTTCATATATCCCAAGGAAGGTTCTTTGTTGATAGCTAGATTAGCAAGGAACAAGACAGTCGTGGAAAGCCCATTTATATATATTTTATTTAATTAGGCCACACCAGCAAGTTAATATACAGTGCCATATCAAAAGACATAAAAGTGTTAATTAATAATGAAAAATGAATTAAGATAATCTATGGAATGTATTCTAAAAGTCTCCTTTTATTCCTTGTTCTATCCATACCGCCCCCCGCGCCCCACCTCCTCCCTCTTCATCCAAATGGCTACTGCTCTGATTGGCCATTATTCGATCAACAATTAACCCCAGGGAACAGAATCTAGAATTTCCTAAGAAGGCATTATTGGCCTGTTTTCCTGCAGACATTGTGGTGCATCTTGGGAAGAGAAACTCAAATTAGTTACCAAAAGGTAAGATAGGACCGGGGGGGTGCCTACTCAGACTTGGGTAGGAGGCAAGGAGGGTGGCAGTTTATAACAATTATACTTTACAGTCTTGAAAGGATTAAACACATACACACCCAGTTAATTTGCCCCCGGGAGGCATGCAAGTGATTTTCCTCCCCTAAGTAATACTGTCAAATGTATCCATGTTTTCATTAACTGCTGAAATAATTTTTTCTATTCATCGTAGGGTTATACTGTACTTTTTTTGTGTTAATAAGTATTTATCCTCTTACCTTATACTATTATAATCATTAACTGCAGTGTGTAAATGTACTAGTTATTACTGTCTAACTTTTGTTGAAAAAAAGCACAATAAGGGAGTGAAGGTGAAAAAAACATTACATAAAAAGCATGCAGCCAGAGTTTCCTGCCAAGTAGCAGGGCACTGAATTCATGACATTTAGTTTCTGTGCCCAACAGCTATGTCCTGCGGTTTTATTGAAAGAGAATACTGATCAGCCCAGGGAACATAATATTCTTGAGAATTGCACATCTTGGAATTGAAGAAAATGAGAAATTGGAGGGAAAATATCCATGGGTTTCTTTCTTTCTCTCCCTCTTTCCTCCCCTCCCCACCTCTCCCTCCCTTCTTGCCTTCCTGTCTGCCTTCCTTTTCCTTCTTTATTTTAGTGGGGGTGGGGGAAACATGGGCCAAGAAGGCCAGTCAGATATTATAAGATACAGGTAAGATGTGGTAACGTCCAGTCTGCAGTATCCACTTGGAAAAACCCATGCAGGAAAAAAAAAATCCAAACAAAACAAAACAAAACAACAACAACAACAACAACTCACGATTTAAGAACTAACCATAAAGAAAAGTGAAATTAAATGCTGGTAAGTGATACTAAAAGAAAAGAAAACAAAACCAAACCCCAAAACCCCACAAAACCCAAAAAACATTAAGGGGAACAAATGCATGTATACATGGCTCAGTTACTTAAAAAAAAAGTCTCTTAGCTGTCAAAGCACTTCAGGGATGTTGTGGATAAGCAGTATCTCGAAGATGACTTTTTTTTTGTACACAATATTTTAAATGAAACAAAATCTGGGAAAAATGTAGCAAGTACAGCCTTTTCACTATGCAGTATGTTAATGTGTCAGATTGGTGGTGCGGCGGAACAGCTTGAGGGAATGGCAGTATTTTAATAATATTATATGTTAACCTGGCCTTTATAAATAATCTCTGTTTACCTGCAAGATGCTATTAGCCTAAGTACATGACTTATAACTTTATAGATATTCATCGCTCGCCCCTTGTTTCCTAATTGTATTAAAAAAGTAGTACGCGAGTCTTTCCCAAGAAGAGGAACGAGATTAGATTTAAGGGAGGAGAATATTGATTGAATGAACGACTATTGAAGATAAAATATTTGCAAAAGTTAAGGCAACAATACTGGAGCATCTTGGAAATAAATATATGTAAGTCCTGTTTCTTTCTCCTTGATTGTTCTAAAAGCCATTTCACACGTTACTAAAGAAGGGCCATTGGCCCTGATGAAGAGTCTGCAGTATGGAAGGGTTGTCTGGGGAGCCTGGGTAGCTCAGTCGGTTAAGTGACTCAGGGCATGATCTCACAGTTTGTGAGTTCGAGCCCCACATCGGGCTCTCTGTTGTCAGCACAGAGCCCGCTTCAGATCCTCTGTCTCCCTCTCTCTCTGCCCCTCCCCTGCTCTCTCTCTCTCTCTCTCTCTAAAATAAAGAAAAGTTGTCTATGTCTATGTGCAGCTCTGTGCTGCCCTTATTTATGCTTCTTGTATAGTGTATATTCAAAATCCAACATGTCTTTACTCCATTTCGGTGTTTTTCTTTCTTCCTTCAAGTAATTCCTGCCTATAAACAAACAATCTATGTTGATCAATTAAAATGCCTTAATCCAGATGGAAGGCAACTATACTAGCCGCTACACCACACCTCCTAAAAGCATTTCGTCTAAAACTGATGTAGGTCTTGTCCACTCCAATGAATTATGCATAACTGGAGGGCGATTTCTTGGCATGGGAAAAAATGTGACATGTGAGATTAAAATTAAATATTGAGTAGGCTTTCTCCTAGAGACACGAATTAAAGAAAGGTGCTTCTTTTCCACCAGTAAAGTATACAGGCCTTCATTTGTGCGTGTCGCGCAAAGGAATGGGACGGTCCAGACACAGTGCAGAATGCTGAATACGTGCGGGCTTGGCCCTCCACAGCTGGTTGCAGAAGGAGATCTCAGCCGGTCTTAGTAATGGCTTGGAGCTCAGGATCTTTTGGTGGGCTTTGCTATTTTCCCCACATGCCCCTTATGGCCTTTGGCTGAGTGGGGCCTGGGTTTAACTCACAGGCTGTCATTAGGGGCAGTTATAAAGCAAATTACAGCAATAATGACATCACCCACGAAACTGAGAGCCATTCTGACGGGGCCCGGGAGGGAACAAGACAGTGCAATGGCCAAATGGGCATACTGACCTTCTCAGAAAATACCAACCCCAAATTTCACATTCATTTGTTGGTTTATTTCCTTGTTCCTTCTTCCCTCTTTTTATTAACAACATTGGAAGAGGTTTAAAACATGGCCTCTACCTCTTCGAAGCAAAGTCAACCAAGCACCCAAAAAAGAGGTGATTTAGGTAATGTCTGTTGCACACACTTGACTTTTCCAAATGGAACCAGTCTTTTCAGTCTCCTGGGTTGGAGTCTCTTAGGTCTTTCTCATGACACTGTAGTTGACCTTAAGTCCTGAGACTTGGCGAGGGGAAGAGTAGGTCATTTCTGTGGCAGGATGGGCATGTAACAAGGCACTCATTTGTCAGCAAACTAGAGGGCCCTTTGCACACATAGGACTTCTCTCTCTAATGGCGTTTCAGTGCCCCCTGAGGGCTTCATATGAAATCATTCATGTGACTCAAAGGGTCTCTGAAGTAAAGATTAACTGCCAGTCATCAGGAAACCCAAAGTCATTTAAAGTAAGAGGTGCCACAAGCCAAAAGATAGAAGCCATATACACATACAATATTAATAAAGCAATTATGGTAAGTGCTATAACATCCTGCTTTGCAAATCTCTTGCCACTTCAAGAAACATCTGTCTCCGCCACTAGAAATTACTGTTAAAAAAACTAAACCAAACAAAACAAGCTGTGCTTTGTGTTTTGGCTTTTCATTCAGTATCCCGATCAGCCAGTCTGCTACCAAAGCTTCCGTACCAATTTCATAGTCTATTCCCTGGGTTGGTTTTCCAACCAATGTAGCCAATTGTGCTTATAGTGAGCAGAGGGGCAATTAGCTGATCCATTGCACTGTGCAAAATGCCTGAATCCAATCACACATCACATCTCGGGAGGGTGAGGAGGAAATTCAAGTGACCAGATGAATCCTTATGTAACAGAAACTGGCTTGAGTCTGAGCCTCCCCAGATCCTAAAAGTTGTGAGTGCCCTATTTTTTAAAGAACAGATTCTCATGCTTAATTACAACGCACATGCTGGTTACTTGGTTACTGGTCAATAAAATCCAGATCTGGCTGGGAGAGGGAGGAGCCACAGAGATTGATGAACACGTTTTCGAAAACCTGCAGCCTGGGCTGTACCCCTATTTGAACAGAAAAAGCACAAATTTTCTGAACGTTCCATTTTCTTCATTGTAAAATAAGGAGATGAATTCCTCCCCAGCTGTCTCAAAGGGGATCAAACTGAATATGTTCCTGGAGATCCTGTGTATACGGTGGAGAACGGTAGCAGTATAAGTATACTTAAGTATATGTATAAGTATACATAAGTATATGCCCCACGTATAAGCTACGGAATATTTCTTCCTGGAATAGCACCCAGTTTCTTAGAGGATAATTGAGAAGAAAGGAAAACATGTCCATAGTTATTACTGAATGCAAATAGGTCTTCTATTAAGAGAGAAGCAACAACAGAATAATGTGATTTAGAGACGAGAGAGCGAAGGTTTGCTCCAACGTGAAGAAAGAGTGAGGTGACTATCGTTTCTTAAATAGAAGATTGTAACTAAGACAAAAGTTTACGGGTTGTAGATGTGAGTGAGTAATTGGGTTTAAGGACCATTCGCTCAAATATTTAACTTGATTTTCGGGTCCTTGAGCTTTCCTGTGCTGACAAATGAACATTTCTGGTAATTGTATATCTTCCAAAAGGACCAACTAGTAGCGATATGAAATGAAGGCTTTGTGTGTAGCACGGTCCATCATGGTCTTACCTTCTTTCTCCACTTATTTGAAGATTGAATCCATGATACCTAAATGGCATGCACTTTGACACCGAGTGGAACATGGCGTGTGAAGCAGGAAATAGAAAGAGATGGAGATGGCCAGTCAACTAGAGGTCATATGGAGGAGCGCCTTGAAGCCCACGTTGTAACTCGGACATTACCCTGTAGGGGATTTAGAGCAGGGTTGCAGCAGGGATGTGACAGAAGCAGATGTGTGATTTGGGAACATTTTATTTTATTTGGAAGATGTATATCGGATGATTATGAAGGGAGTGAATCTAAAGAAGAAATATGATTGAGGAAGTTGTTGAATAACCAGTGAGGTGATAAAGACCTGGACAGAGCAGTGGTCAGGGCCAGCTTCGGGAATGTGTGACCCGTGCAGTCCCAGAGGGCTCCCTGCTTAGAAAGGCCCACACTCGGTTTCTCAACTCTTGAAACTCTTCATAATTTTAGAAGAAGAGACCCCTTGTTTTTATGTTGCACTTAACCCTGCAAATTATTTACCTGGTCTTGGTAGAGGTGGTGAGAGAGACACCAGGATAAATGAAGATGAGAGTTCTGCTCCTCTTTGCTCTGTTTGCATGATTTTCTTGGTGTCCTCAGGCTAACCCCTGCCTGATCGGAATGTGGTCTGGGTGTTGCGGCAAAAGGACTAGAGGAGATTTAAGAATGTTATTACAGCAACATAAAAGGAAAGAATTAATGTGCAGTCTCTATCCTTCGATAAGGAAGCTTTGCATTCTCATCCAGGTAAGGGATATAGTCAGGATTTATTGAGAGTGGAAAGAACTAGCTATGTTCTTTTATCTTTCTTTGATTAAAACATAAAATCGTATTCTATGCCCCAAGTAGAGGGAATGCCATGTAAAGAATATGGGATGCTGAAAGTCAATTCCTTTTTGCCTGAGGGGTTGTGACAGCAAGATATCAGAGAGGGACCTGAAGGGGAGAGTACCTCTTGGCATTGAAGTTCCCAAGGCGGGCAAGCGGTCACATGCCCCAAGACCGACACAGGAGCAGTAATGACCGTTTCGGCATCTGAGTGGCTGCCAATGTTTGCAGAGGACTGGTGCTCACTCTTTTCCCACACCCCACGTCAAACAAAACTAAGCTTTGCTGCAATAGATGACCTTGGAGCAGAAAAGCGAAAGTCCCAATACTGATTGCGACTGGATTTCCTGACAGCCTATTGGGACAGGTGCTTGGAATCCAATTTAAATTAATTAAAGGAAATAAAATGTTCTATTTCTGTTACTTAAAAATTAGGTTGCAAATTCATATATGCATATGGTTGTACATTTATATATGCAAATTCACATATGCATAAACCACTGGCTCTAAGAAGATGAAATATTAGGACATAATCTTACTGCCAAGCTTAAGTATATAACATTTCAGCATTATGTTTATTCTTTACCTTTAAAGTTGAACTCCTATTATTAGGAGTTGTACAACCACAACATATGTGAACAGTTACCTATTGTTAAAATTGATACCTTTTGGATTTCCTAACTGCTATAGTATGGGGTTTAGCATTATAATGCTTTTTCATTCCTTTCTAACAATTTCTTAATTACAACTTTCCCTTTTATCCTTGCATAATTAAGAATTATTTGTTTTTATGGGATGTTAAAAGAAACAGTAACTACCAGCATGAGAGATTTATTCCCACCTCCCTGACGGGCACGCATAAACGCATTAGGAAATGCTAGGCTTGCACAATTCTTGTAGAAACCAAGAACATTATCTCTTCCTGCAAAAAAACACAGACCCATCACTTTTTTGTATTAATTACTCTGTGCTTCTGGAAAACTCTGTTTAGGAGATTCTAACAGTGATGCCTCTCCAACTTGATGTTCCCAGCTGTCCGAAGGTTTTGAATGCAGCCCATTGCATTTTTTTACAGATAGTCACAATTAGAACTAATGTAAGATTGGCCTGTGAGTGGCCGCATTTCCGACAGCTGGTCTACCACGCCGGAAGCTCGCATTGGAACCCGACGGCGGTTAGTGTCTTCTTGTTTGTAATTGCCCCATTGGCTTGTGAGCACTACTATTAATGTCTGTTGTTTTGATTTCTACTTTATTTACCTGATTCTTGAGACAAAATATATTCACACTAGAAAGAAATGCAAAAATCCTTAATGAAAAATTTTAAATGTTTCTCATAATATTTTTTGATTTTTGGCCCGAGTTATTTTATTTGTCCTGTGTACTTATGAATACTTCCAGTGAGAGTGTGGTCTAGGCCAAGGATCATTTTAAGGGCTTCCCATTCATGTAATTTCACAACTAGGAACTTTGTAACTTTCAACTTTATTTTTTTTTGTTTTTTGTTTTTTGTTTTTTTGGCAAGGAAACTGAGGCTCAGAGTGATCAACTTTTCCAATGTCCCATGGGAAATAAAGGACAGAAGTAAGACTTGAACCCGGGACTGCTAAATCTTCATTCTTAACCAGGACACAACAGTGCCTTAGTCGGAGGCATTTTGTCTTCTTACATGCATTTTGTCTTCTATTCCCCACTGATATTATAATGATATAAACAAGTCTGTTCTCATTAAACATTTTCATATATGTCATCCTTAATAACCGTGAAGCATTCATTATATGGATTTTTTATAATTCATTCTGTTAATTTTTTTATAGTAAACAGATCTAGTCTCCAAACAGATCTAGTCTCACAATCTTTTTTACTGATTTAATAGTAGCGAACTCAGTTATATATTTCCCTGAGTGGAGGAAGATACACTAGTCACTATGATAAGTTTTAACATAGATTTTTCCAATACATCCTGATTTCAGGAAATATTATACTGGGGGGGGGGAATACATTTTCTGATGGAAGTAATATAGGAATCACAAATGGTCAGCTCAATGAGGGAGAAGCGAGCTGAGGTTCTGTGCTTCCTGACAATCCCAGCAGATGGCACCTGCAATGTGGAGACTAACTTTGCAAATATCCCTTGAGAGCTTCAGGGTTCCCTGAGTCATTGTGGTGCCCTAGACGCAATGGTTCCTTACTTTTGCAGCTCTCAACATTTGGGATTTGGAAAGATGAAACAGAATCTGCTGCCATCTGGGTATTTCATTCACTGAAAATCCGGCAGAGGGTGGGCTACTGTGAATAACAGTATCTAGGAAACTATGGCAGTTGAGCCGCTTTCTTTAAATGGTCTCACTGCCTGGGTGCCTGGGTGGCTCAGTCAGTTAAGCATCCAACTTCGGCTCAGGTCATACCCCATGGGTTCAAGCCCCGCATCGGGCTCTGTGCTGACAGTGCAGAGCCTGGAGCCTGCTTCAGATTCTGTGTCTCCCTCTCTCTCTGCCCCTCCTCTGCTTGTGCTCTGTCTCTATCTCAAAAATAAATAGACATTAAAAAAATTGAAATGCATCACTGCCATGGCACAAGATACCTGAAACAAATGTTGGGCTGTGACAATAAATAACACTTTGTTTTCATGGTTTTACCTTCTGAACACTGAAATATTTCATATGGAAAGAAACACAAGTAAGAATGAAAATAAGCTAACATTGAAAATATCTGAAAAGTGGAATTTACCAGGTGTTTCCTTCTATGGTTTTTTTTTTTTTTCCTAGACATTCTGTTCAGATATATTGCAAATATATAATTAAAGTGCCCGGTGAAAAAGAACAACGTGGATAAAACTGACTTGTTTTTAACTTTCAATAACTTGAATATACTGAATAATAATAACTACACAGTATATTTTTCTACCAAATCTAGCCTATTTAGAAATTAACAAATAAAATGGCAATTAATTTTTTAAATAAAGCTTCCAAAACATTTTTAAAGTTACAGTTTTACTTACAAGTATATATATATTTTTTCTAATGTCAGAAAAATTCTTTCTCAGACTTGAATTATTGAGCCTTTTTATTTCATTATGTATTTCCAAGGAAGAGTTGCTTAAAATGGACTGGATGATTTCCAAGTTTTTCAAAATAAATTCTGATCTGGCTTAAGATTGTTATACATATTTTTCAAAGAGAAAGCAGTTTAAGGAAAATTTAAAAGATTAGAAAATGAGACTTTCTTAGCAAGAAATGGATTTTACAAATTAGCTATTAAAAAGCCTAGTTACTGCATATTAAATTAAATTCTAATAAAATCCAAAGAGAGGGTTTTTTAAAATAAGGAATTGAAAAGCTAATTCTGAAATTTATATGGAAAAGAAATGTACCTGGAAGAGCCAAAGTTATCCTGAAAAAGAACAAAATTGGAAGGCTCACACCACCTGGTTTTAAGACTTACTATAAAAATACAGTAATTAAAACAATGTGGCAAGACTAGGCAAATAAATCACTGGAACAGGACATGTACCATCAATTAATTTTCAACAAAACGGTCAATTTTCAGACAAAGCTGTTTAATGGAGAAAGAACAGTATTCTTAACAATGGAGCCAGAGCAACTCAATACATGCGTGTGTGTGGGGGGGTGAAGAACATTGATTCTTACCTCACGCTATATGCAGACATTAATTCAAGACAGATCAGAGAATTCAACATAAAAACCAAAACTACAAAGCTTCTGGAAGAAAATGCAACATCTTTGCAACCTTGGGTTTGGGTAGATTTCTTAGAGGCACAAAAAGCACTCAACATAAAATAAAAAGTCGAAAACCAGGCATTGTGAGAATTAAACTCCCATTCATCAAAATACACTGTAGGAAATGACAGGGAGAAAATATTTTTTAATGTATTTATTTAAATTCAAGTTAGTTAACATACAGGATAGTACTGGTTTCAGGAGTAAAAACCCAGAGATTTATCACTTAGAGACAACACCCAGTGCTCATCCCAACAAATGTTCTCCTTAATGCCCATCACCCATATAGCCCATCCCCACACCTACCTCTCCCCCAGCAACCCTCAGTTTGTTCTCTGTATTTAAGAGTCTCTTATGGTTTGCCTTCCTCTCTGTTTTTATCTTATTTTTGCTTCCCGTCCCCGATGTTCATCTGTTTTGTTTCTTAAATTCCACATATAAGTGAAATCACGTATTTATCTTTTTCTGACTGACTTCTTTCGCTTAGCATAATATACTCTAGTTCCATCCATGTTGTTGCAAATGGCAAGATTTCATTCTTTTTGATCACCGAGTAGTATTCCATTGTGTGTATGTGTGTGTGTGTGTGTGTGTGTGTGTGTGTACCATATTTTCTTTATCCATTCATCAGTTGATGGACATTTGGCCTCTTTCCATAATTTAGCTATTGCCGATAGCACTGCTAGAAACATTGGGGTGCATCTGCCCCTTCAAATCAGCATTTTTGTATCCTTTGGATAAATACCTAGTAGTGCAATTGCTGAGCGGTAGAGTAGTTGCATTTTTAATTTGTTGAGGACCTTCCGTACTGCTTTCCAGAGTGGCTGCACCAGTTTGCATTCCCACCAGCAGTGCAAAAAGGGCTCCCCTTTCTCCACATCCTCACCAACATCTGTTGTTTCCTGAGTTGTTAATTTTAGCTATTCTGACAGGTGTGAGGGGGTATCTCATCGTGGTTTTGATGAGAAAATCTTTTCAACACATATATTTGACAAATTATTTATATGCAGATCATATAAACAACTTCCACAAATCAATCTAAAGAAAGGACAACCCAGTTTTTAAATGGGCAGTCATCTTAGACACTTTAAAGGAAGAATCCTAACTGACCAATACGTATGTAAAAAGATGCTTGACATCAATAGTTATCAGGGAATTGCCCAATAAAACCAAAATAAGATACTGCTACACACATACTAGAATGGCTAAAACTTTAAAAATTGACAATACCGAGATTGGCAAGGATGTGAAGTGACTAGAACTTTTGTACATATTGGTGGGAGGTGTAAACTTGTTCAAGAACCACTGTACTGGGTCCAACACTGTCCCCCCTGAATTCATGCCTACCTGGAACCTCAGAATGTGACCTTATTGTGAACTAGGGTCTTTGCAGATATAATAAAATTAAAATGAGGTCATAGTGGATTAAGATGGGTCCCAGAGGGGCACTTGTGTGACTCAGTTGGTTGAGCATCCAACTTCGGCCCAGGTCATGATCTCACAGTTGAGTTCGAGCCCCGTGTCGACCTCTATGCTGACAGCTCAGAGCCTGGAGCCTGCTTCGGATTCTGTGTCTCCCTCTCTCTCTGCCCCTCCCCCTCTTGCATTCTTTCTCTTCCTCAAAAATAAAGAAACATTAAAAAAAATATGGGTCCCAGGGACGCCTGGGTGGCTCAGTCGGTTAAGTGTCCAATTCTTGGTTTTGGCTCCGGTTGTGATCTCACAGTTTGTGGGTTCAAGCCCTGCATCGGGCTCCATGCTGACAGTTCAGGGCCTGCTTGGGATTCTCTTTCTTTCTCTACCCTTCCCCAGTAGTGCATGCTCTCTCTCCCTTTCTCCCTCAAAGTAAATAAATAAACTTAAAAAAAAAAAAAATAGATGGACTCTAAGGCCAATGCCTGGTGGAGTCTTATAAGAAGAGGGAAACTGAAACACAGAGACACAGGAGACATACAGTGAAGAGACCATGTGAAGACAGAGGCAGAGATTGGAGTTAGGCTGCCATAAGCCAAGAACACCTAAGAATTTCCAGTAACCACTAGAAACTGGGAGAGGCAAAGAAGGATTCTTCCGAAGAGCCCTCAGAGGGAAGTTGGTTGTAATAACACCTTGACATCACACTACCAGACTTTAGGGTTTCTGGACTTCTGAACCCTGGGAGAATACATTTCTGCTGTTTTAACCCATCCTGTTTATCTTGAAAGTTCTAGGAAACTAATACAAAGCTTTAGAAAACTTTGGCAGTTTCTTCTAACTTAAACATATACTGTTACCTTATGACCCAGCAATGCTACCCCTAGCCTGGGTGTTTCCCCAGAAGAAACGAAAGCATGCATTCAAACAACAAACAAACAGAAGCCAAAACACAAACTCAAAACAAAACAAAAAAACCAAAAACCCACAAAAAAAAACTTGTGTAAGGATGTTCATCTCAGCTTTAGTTATAATAGCCCAAACTGGACACAAGGAAAATGTCCAAGAAGGGATTGGATAACCAATCGTCTCATATTCAGCAATAAAACACAATAAACTGCGGATATACTCCAAAGCATGGATGAACATCAGAACACAAAACAGAAACAGCAAAAGAACCCAGACACCAAAAGGGTATGTATACTGTATGAGTCCAGTTGTGTGAAGACGAAGTTCGGGTAAATGGATTCTCAGGTTATAAAAATGAGGTCAGGGAGGCGAGGGATTGACTTAAAGGAGCAAAATCTCAGGCGTTGGCACTGTTCTCTATCTTGATTATGGTGGTTTACACTAGCATATGTGGATTTGTCAAAACTCACTGGACTATTTACTTAAATGGATGCTTTGTATTAAAAGTAAATTATTATCTCAACAAAATTGTCTATAAAGAAAAGTTTAAATCTTGGAGCATTTCACCATTTATAACGTTTGCCTCAATTAAAATAGAAAAAAAATCCTAGTTTAATTTAATGAAAATCTTTACCCCTTTTTTGTTTTTGAAAACCACATTGTCTGCTTTCTACACTTATTTTTAATTCTTAGCAAGGAGGTGATTTCCAAGTAATTTATTTTTGTTCTGTTTTCCAGTCTACTTTGAACGTAGGCATCCATATGCCATATACTCTCCCTGTGAGTCTAGTTATTTGGTATATGTTGTCAAAGCCTTAAGTCTCGATTTCCTTAGTTGGAAAGATTCTAATAACTCATCAGGTCATAATTTGCTCTGTCGGCTGCTTTATTTAGGAAGAGTAAATAGGTCACTTGCAAGGGCCAATCAAGTGCGAAATAAAAACGCCTATATCTCAAACCAAGAATGCGCAGCTTTAAACAACATTCAAAATGTTTCTAGATTTTTTTTTTTTTTTCAGATGGGAGGAATTTATAGAATTTGGCCTGTCAGAGAACAAAGAACATACCAGCTTCAGGTGGGCAGTACCCAGTTCCGGTTTGACAGCTTCTTGGCAAGTATTATATGTATCAGGCTTGACTGGATGGAAAGGGGGACCTGAGGGGAAACACAGCAAAAGATTGGGGGCAGAAAGAGGAGGGAGAAAGGCACGTGGAAGGGCCCAGGGAAGGCACACAGCCCGGCTGCTTCTGCATTTATGGTGCAGCGCTAGCGCCATCATGTGGTTGTCGGTGGAACTTCAGAGGAAGAAGGCGTTCTTTCCCCACTATGTTTAAAGAATGGACTAACCGACCAAAATAGTCTAAAAGGCCTGAAAAACCTTGAGAAGGATATCACTCTATAATTCTTGTCCATCTAAAATCTGAAGGTATTCTTGGCCTTTCTCTTAGTAATGCATCTGGTATCGTGTTTGCTATTCGGGCGACTATTTGTCCCTTCGTTCATCTCGTGTGCAATGAGTATACATTGAATAATGTGTCAGACGCTACAGAGCTGGAGAAGAGCAGGTCTCATGGTCTAGTAAGAAAGACTATGAAGGAAATGTTAGAGCAACCTCATAAATACTCTAATGCGGGAATGAGAGGCACACTAACTACCACCACAAGAGCCAAATGGGCACATTCAATATTTGCCAGATACCATCATGCCCCCACCTCCCATCTTGGTGCTGTCACAACCAACCTTGCCTTGAAAGCTTGTGCCGCTCTTATTACCTGTATCACTTGCCATACCCGTTTTAAAGTCTGGCTATAATTATTGATTGATTGATTCAATAATTATTTACTGATAGCCTGCTATGTTTTAGGAAGTCCTATAGGTGCTGGTGGATACAGACACAGTGAGGAAAGACAGAAAATCTGTCTTCTGCCATCAAGCTTATGTTAGGGAAGTGAACCATCAAGAAAAACAGTGATGTGTGTGTGTGTGTGTGTGTGTGTGTGTGTGTGTGTGTGTATGCTACTTTCTTAGTTTTCGCCTGTTTATTTTTGTTGTTTTAATTCCATATTTCCCACCCATGTTTTCCATTCCCCGCTTATTAAATTCTCAGCAGTTAGTCTTAACTATTTCAAGTGAGTTTGAGATTTAAATCAGCATGGCTTCCTCAAGGGTTCTGGGAAATTTACTTAACGTCCTGTTGCTCAGAACTCACTTGGGTTTCATTTGTTTGTTAAGCCATGAAGTGGGAATTGGGGATGAGATCTCAAATCTTGGTTCTATTAATGTTTCATTTATCAGGCTTACCTCCCAATCTCCATTTCTCTTGGTCACTTTAGGGTCTTGCGTGTAATAAACATGAACAATCTCAGCATTTTCTAATCAAAACAGATACTAGGAGGTTGGCAGCAGCATGGCATCCACACCCAGCACCCAGGCCTCAGCAGTCACAGCTGTCGGGGGGCTGGAGGGGCGGGATGGCAACCTCAGCTCAGCGGGACTGAAGGAGCCAGCTCTCTCTTCCTCTGCTCCAACAATGGGGAGCCAGAGCAGGAAAGAGGGACTTTTCCTCTTTAGGGCATTAGCATCCTAAAATAAGAGAAAATGTGAATAATCAAGCTGAGCTCACTACCAAGCTGGAAAAAGATAAGATCTCAGTGAGTGGCATATATTTGTTAACAATTATTGGAAAAATAGACCTATCTCATGGTTATGCTCTCAAAGAGTTGAGGCTCTTCGTTAAACCAAGAATGCATCTCATTCTGCTAAGTGTTCACTTAGGCCTTTGTTCCTATGTGCACAGCCCAGGATAAATACCAAATGGTTGGTATTTATAAACGAGGTCATCTCCCCTTAAAAAACAAAACAAAATACAAAAACGAAAGTACTCCAGGCCTGCTTGTGGTAAATCACTACAGACTTTATGTTATGCAGGAGAGGCCCGGAAGCCCAGAGTTTCCCCTTCAGATTCCATCAGTTTCCCCACCGAACTAATTAGCCCAGTGTGTCAGACTTGTAAACATATCAGCTTCCTGTTCAGCTTTGGAAGATTCTGAAAACTAATTCAAATTTTCAGAGAAAGTCTTCTAAAACTAAAGCTAAGTAGAGATTATGTAATATTTCATACAAAATATAATTATAAATTGTGCTGTGGAGCTTTCTCTTCGCTCCAGGTGTTTCATACATTAAACACCTTTATGCTGTTTATAAATTTAAAGGAAAATGTCTTTTGATTCAGAGTCCCATTTGAGAGGAAAGAAACATAATCTTTGCAAAGAAAGAAAGAAAGAAAGGAAGAAAGAAAGAAAGAAAAAATAAAAAAAACTTATGTTCAACAACTGAAAATATCTTTTGCCTAATTTTCTCTATATTTACAGGGCCTGGTTGTGGTTGCCAAAAATATACAGTCTACATATATTTGTTATCAAAACTGAAATATTAAAAATGTCTTTGGTATATCTGTGACTCAAACCTGGAAAGACATAAATGTCATTTGTACATGCTTCTATGTAGAATACAAGTTTTGGTTCATCAGGATTTTAAACAGATGTTATTGGTCACTATTTAGGACAAGTTGAATTTAAAACAATGAAATCTTCATTTAAAATATATATTAAAAATATTTTTCAGGGACATCCAACTCTTGATCTCCACTCAGGACATGATCTCACAGTTTGTGACATCAGGTCCTAAGACCCAAGTCAGGCCCTGCTCTGACAGTGTGGAGCCTGCTTGGGATTCTCTGTCTCTCTGCTTCTCCCTGGTTTGTGCCTACGTTCTTTCTCTTTCTTTCTTTCTCTCTCTCTCTCTCAAAATGAATAAATAAACTTAAAAGATATATATTTTTCAGACATTAAGGGGCACCTGGGTGGCTCGGTCAGTTGAGAGTCCAACTCTTGATTTTGGCTCAGGTCATAATCCCAAGGTCGTGGGATCAAGCCCTGCATCAGGCTCCATTCTCAACACGGATCCGGCTTAAGATTCTCTCTCTCTCTCTCTCTCTCTCTTTCCCCCTCTGCCCTTTTCCCTCACTCACAGTCTCATTCGTTCTCTCTCTAAAATTAAAAAAAAAAAAAAAAAATTAAAAGTCACCCAAAAGCAAGTCTTGCAATTTTATTTTTAAGATTTTTGCCTTTAAGGCATATGAACCAGCCATTTCCAACTTTGCAAAAAGGACCTGTGATGTTCTCATCTGAGCGTGCCTCTTCAGGGTATTGACTGCTTCCCGCAAATCACCAGCAGTTGGACCCATGAAGTATCGTCACTGCACAACAGAACAGGATGTACTGGTGAGATAATCCTTCCCTTGGTGAAGGGCCACTTTGAGAGACAGGCTCAACTAACAGGCATGAATTTTTAAACCAGTTTCATTAAATTGTATTAATAATCTTTACAGTTTTGTTGCAACAGTAGCTGGTGAACATTCTGATGTAAAATACATAGGCATTTCTACCAAAAATGGTTAATGTCATCATAGTCATATATTTTTGAAGAACTTATTTCTCTAAAATTTTCTTAACCCTAATCCTGTGTCCAAGCTGAGTCTGATGAATATCATCAATAATGCAAACAGTTCAGATAGAATCTTCAGGAATTAAGCGACCTTTTTTCCCACTCAAGTCTACCCCAATTTAACGGTCTTGAACTGTCTTAAAATTCACTTCAAAATCTAGGTCTGGTCTATATATTGCTGAAATGGTCTGCTTAATCAATTGTTACCAAAAAAAAAAAAAAAATGACACTGTTTTGTACATAAAGCAACAATATAGTGAATTTTGTCTTTACTAATGCCATTTTTCTCAGCTTGGATTTGAAAATCAAAATATAAAGTCCATAGCCATATGGACTTTATTCATTTTCATGGACTTTATTCCATTATTCATGGACTTTATTCATTTATTCATACTTATTCATTCTCATGATGAATAAGAAGGATTGTATAAGTAAATACTGAGAGTAGAAAAAGTTATTTGAAGATTGCTCAAGTTCATTGCTTAAAAAGTCCCTCATCTATGTCATTTAAAAACAGTAACAAACAACAATGAAAATAACACAACTAGAAAACACTAGAAAACACTGTGCATTCTAGTAAGTAAACTAACTCGTTGAACCCTTACAGCAATGGTCTGAGGCTTGTATTTCTTATCACCATTTTATAAAGGAGGACACTGACCCTGGGAAGGGAAAGTGTCTTTCAGAGTCACAGGGAGAGTGGAAGGAGGACAGAGTCACGTCACGTACTCTTAATTAACATCTATGCCATACCAATCGTTCTCTCTAGGCCAGAAACCTCCCCTCAACTTCAGGTGGGGCTGCAGAACATCTCTTCCTGAACAACCAACCAGATCAAACTCCGCCTGTTCCAGACAGTATGGAGAATCTGCTCCCTCCCAGTTATCTGCCCCCCTTCACCCTTACTTTAATTGTCTCACCTATCCTCCCAGTGTTGGTAAAGATGCCTTCCAGCTCGAGTCTTCGTTCCTGTTAGCCATCGCCACAAGCTGGGCCCTCCCGGTTCCCGTACTCCACCTGTGAAACGGGGTTAGTCTCTCTTCTTTCCTGTTCCCACTGCTCCCTTCCTCTCTCTTAGGCACTACTTATCTTTCACCTGGACTTTTGATTGACCTTGAATGGTCTTCCTATCTTCATTTTCTCTCTTCTCCAGTTCAGCCTACATACTATTACCCACTGCAACTTATTAACACATATGTGAAATCATTTCTAGCAAGAACCTGGTTGCTTGCCTACAAAATGAATAATAAACTCCTAAAGTTTCCACTCCCGGGCCATTCATATCATAACCTCGACTTTGTCTCAATCCTTGTTGCCATTCTGCCTTTCCATCTCTGCCTGTCCTTTGCTTGTAAAACATTATTTAATTTTCCTCTGCAATGCCTAGCACCAACCCATTGGCTCTAAGGCACCACGCACTGTCTCTCCCATGTTCCAGAGGAGATGCCCACTTGTCTGGCAAACTTTTCTATCCCAAGTTTTCACCTCTCCCCCTTACTCGACATTCCCTGTGCTCTTTCTCGGTTCGGGCATGTTTGCCTAGGCTCGGATCGTGGTTTCCTCACTAGGCTCCCAGTTTCTACCTCCTCCTTCAATAAACCCACTCAGCATTATCACTGTCAGGGTAACTGTATCAAAACACGTCTACCCTGCAAATTTTCTGCTCAAAAATTAAAAGGGTTTCCTGTTTCCTACACGTGAAACTCCAAACAGACTGCCATATGGCCCAGCTACAGGGAGCCCCATGCAGGTTTTATTTTATTGAAGTCTTCAAACTTCTTGGTTTGGCATTAAGCCGTAGTTTGAGAATCAGCAGTAGGAATGTTATTCTATTACAATCTGCCCCTCCACTCCCCCCACCCGCCCCTCCAGACACATACCACACCAAAACCATAACCATCACTTACAGGTACGTTGGGGAAAGTTTGAGTTCAATAGGTTCTTTTTTAGGATCAGCATCTTTCATACGCTCACGTGTATTATAAATATCCAAAAAGACTCATTGAGGAAAAGGGTTTGTCTTTTTCCCCCCCTCTCAGTCACTCTCAGATATTTCCCAGGACCCCAGAGTTCAGCAGCCTAGATTTGAGGCAATCTTGCCCTCTACATTCCCTGCTCCAGTCCTTGTCACAGGTCAAATGCCACCTCAGAAGGTCTTCTCTGACCATCTTGGTTCAAGTTGCCACCCCTCCCCACGCCATCGTCTTGTTTTATTTATTTCATAACACTTACTCCAATTTGATGAGATGCTTATTGTTTATTTGTTACTCCTTTTTTTGTTTTGTTTTGTTTCTGTTTGTTTGTTTGTTTGTTTGTTTTTCCTCAAAGATACTGGATCCAGGGGAACTTCTTGTTTCTTACTCGGTCTTCACCAGGGCTGGTGGCTAATACACTTAATACAGTTTGGCTTTCTTTCTTTCTTTCTTTCTTTCTTTCTTTCTTTCTTTCTTTTTCTTCTCTCTCTCTCTTTGAAGGAATATATGTCCCACCAAAAGCCTTGCTTCTACCCATATCCACATCTCTTAACCTACCTAACTTAATTTAGGCCTATGTTATAAGGCTGAAATAAAAGTTTCCTCATCTCTGAAATTTTCCCTGATGATGTTACTGAACTTCTACAATATTAGCATCTGAGCAGCACAATTTATTTTGAACAGTTAATCACTTTTCACCTAGAAATGCTACCTTATTCCTCCAGCCATAGTGTATTTGCCTTGAGGTCAGGACTGTTGCCATACTTTTAGTATCTTTGAGGATTTAGCAGACTGGGCTTCTCAGGTAGGCAATAAATATCTATAGCTTGATTACAAATGATGCATGCAGTAGATTTCCTTTGGGTGAAGATGCTATACATTCTCACCTTTAAAATTCTTTCTTACTCTTGAAAGAAGTAGGTCTAACTGGAAGCAGTGGGGTGAAAAGGTATAATGAAGAAATTAAGGGAAGAGGGAAGTTTATTATCCAATAATACAGTGTGATTGAAAAATCCTCATTTCATGTTTACATGGTTTAAATTCAACAAACAGCAAAATCCCTCTAGTATCAGGGATCTTGGATCGAGTTGATATTTCCTGTAACATTTCAATAGCCACATGCATTTTTGTGTAAGTCACTTAAATGTTATCCATTTTTAAGACCACCAAGCAATTCCATTTCTTCCTCGTATTGAGATCTTCTTTGCTGAGACAAGTTCAAGTATTGGCCCTCCATCCAAATGATGTGGATTAGGACGTCTGGAGAACCTACCTTTGTTTTCTATTAATGGAAAGCTTGGAAGGCTTAGTGATTTATAACTTCTGTCTATTTTAACACAATGTCTGACTTTTTTTTTTCTCTGTAGAATTTTATTCCATTTGGAACATTCATGTGATCCAGTAACATGCCACGTATGAGACTTTTCGTATGAAAAAACCAATGTATCTTCTGCTTGTCAAATTTCATAGCCAGGAGGTTGTGATTTGGGGCAGACGCCACCTGGGTGCCTGGATTTTCTGGAATGTTGTCAGGGTGCTTGTTTCAGCCTGTCTCAGAGCATTCTGTCTCTGCCTCACCTTAAGATGAAATCTGCCCACAGGTGGGTTCTGCAGAGTGCTAGTGCTGAAGGTACCCTGGGGAAAAAAGTGTTGGATTATCAAATACATTTGAGGCATCACGGGATTCCAAATCTCCTTTTTGGAAAAAAAAAAAAAAATCACACGGCTTATTAGCATGTGAAGGCTTTGAGAATTTTTAGAACTCTACAAAATTAGGTCTGCCTGCTCCCTTGACTTTCCTGACTTCATTTCCCACATCTGTCACTTTCTTGTGTCTGACCATACTGGGTTTCCTGTGATTCCTCAGATACACCACCAGCACTCTCTTAACACGCTTTGTTTCCTTGGCCTGAAAGTCTCCCTCTTCCCTCCTGGATCCCTGCAAGGGTCCCTCTTGTCTCCTTTAAGTCTTTTCTGAAATATCATCTTCATAGTGAGGCCTTCTTTGATGCCCTTATTTCAACTTATGAACTATCTCCTACTGGTCCTCTGTGTTGACCTTTCCAGCTTTCTATTTCTCTGACACACTCATCACCGGAACCACAACCGTTCTGCATTAACAAACAACCTTAAATCCTCCTGATAAGCAACCGTAAACATTTATTTTGTTTCAGATGTGTAGTGCTTATGTGACCCGCCCTGAATTTGCTCTCTGGACGACTGGGGTCATCCCTGCAACTGTACTGATACGGGTTAAGCTTGTTCACATGTCTGTGGGGCTGGTGGATGTTGGCTAACCTAGGAGGGTCCCAAGGAGATGACTGCAGTGTCTTGTCTCCGCTGCATGTGTCTCTCATCCTTCAGCAAGCTAGCAGAGGCAGAGTCTGCGGGCAGGCCCAGAGAAGCAAGAGGCAGCAAGCTTTCGAGGAGTTGAAACCAATTCGCTGATGTCCTATTGGCCAAAGCCGGTCACGTGGACACACACAGCGTTGGCGTGGGTGGTCATTACACTATTGCCCCGCACGGATGTGGATACAGGAAGAGGTGAACAATTTGGACCAGTTTTGCAAACTACCACACATATCAGAACGTCGACTTCAAATTTTTGTTTGGTTTGCTCTCTAAGGATATAAGTTCCATGAGGGCAGGGAGTTTTTCATCTACTTTGTTGACTACTTTATTTTCCTTTATCTAGAACCACGCCCAGCACAAGGTAGGTACTTAGTACATGTTTGCTGGATGAATAAATGCATAAAAATAAACCCTTTAAACCTTAACTCAATATTTGCAAAAGTATTTTTCAATTGATCCATTTCAAGTGATCCCATTTGGAAAGGCAAATAGAACCTCATTTGGAATCAGACACTGTTCAGATCCCTCATGCCTTTCTTACTAAAAATGTAAACTCCAGTAATGAATTTTAATTTTCAGTATTTATTTTTCCTTCTTTCATTTACCTAAGCCTTAGTAAATGATGTTTATTTTATTATTATTATTATTTTTTTTTTTAGTAAATGACTTTTATGTACCAGATAATGTACCAATGTTAGTGGTAACAGGGAGCAAGGATACAGCCCCTGCCTCGGAGAAGTCTCAGTTGAGTTGAAGAACAAAACAAAATAAAGCAAAATTAAGCAATATGATATGCTCCGTTATAACGTTATGAAAACAGTACCCAAGCACGTGAAGGAAGAAGTGTTCAGATGTATTACTTGATAGTAGATAGGGGGTTCTAATTTGGATCTCTGTATCTATTTAGACTGATAAAGTCACTCTTCTAATACAACTTGCTGATTTTCAACATTTCTATTTACACCATTTATTCTCTTCACCCATCCACACCCTTACCCTTATCTTCTTTTCTTTCTGAATCCTATGCATCTTTCAAATTTGAACAGCCACGGAACATTCTCTGACCAAGTTCGCTCACAACCCTCCAGCCCTTGAATCTATCCAAATTCTCTAGCATTTATTGTTCATATCATATTAATGTGTAATGGTTAGAGATCTCTATTCTACTATTTTTAAATAGACTATTTAGCTCTCCTATTGTTCACCTTTTCACATGTGGATGTCTTGTCTTTTCAGAGAGTTAGTAACCATGTTGAGAGCAGAGATTTTGTTTCTTTTCTGGTATTGCTGAAAATAACATCATTATTTACTCAGTACTCGGATAATTAATTAAAAGGATATACTGAAAACCAAAAATTTTAACCTAGTTATGGGCAAGTCTGAGAATGCGTATGTGGGATGTTGGCTGGCAATGTAGAAAATGATGATTATGTACCACCCTTACCTATGTTGGAAACTGGTTACTGCTTTATAGGAAGCTGTAACTACAGACCAGGCTTATTCACAGGTTAAAATAAAACTGGCAAATTTTAAGAGGGCTTGGAAATGAACAAGGGAAAAAAAATTTTAAATGCCAAACTACAAATGTACAGAAAATAAAGAGATTGCTTGTTGGCAAAGAAAATGTTGGGAAAAAAGGAATAAAGAAAAAACAAAGATGTGTTACCTGACGTTCTCTGGCTCCTGGGCAGAACAGAGGATCATTTATCTTTCAATTAGTTTTGCATATCTACACGCCTGTGTATCCTATTCACTAGCCCAATAAAACCGCCCTTCAGGGGTGAATTCTGCTTAACATGGCACTTGATGTGTGGGAAAGCCCTCAAATAAGCTACAAAAGTAGCAAGTCAATTCACTTAGCTCAAGTAGAATCCAAATCTTACATTTGTCTGGAGGCCTTCGAAAAAGACAAAATGCAGCTCATCAAATATTATAATTATTTACTGATAAAAACTATGCTATAAGTCATAGAAGTGAGGAAAAGAGAAGAGACATTATTAGTTGACTCATACAGGAATCAAATTATAATAATCCATTTAGATCCTACTAAAGACTGCATCTCACTCAACATGTTTCTAGTAGTTAATAGGCTAGGCCATTACAAACTCTTTTTCATTTAGTTCTACAACCTGCAAGGAAATTCTGGGTTCTCATATTAAGGAGCAGACTTTACAGCTGACAGACTAAATGATTATTTATTAGCTTATTTCCCATTTTAAATGAATATGCCCATTTGGAGGTCTCTGGCATTTCATGGTGTGAGTCATTTATCTTTAAGTTTTATCCTTTCGCAGCGGACTATGTATACCTCGTGCCTGCACAAATGAGAAATTGTGGACTCAGAGAGATCTCACAAAGGTCAGAATCCTGAGCTGACATGATTTCTTTGCTTCAAAGCCAAACATAACAAACATACATATATCGTAAAACACATATAATATTAAAAAAAAAAAGATGTTATTTTTCCATAGTCTGTCAAACCTGAGATTCTTTCGTTCTCACATTTCCCCCTTCATTTGTTTTTGATGTAGATGAGGAAAAAGATTAAGTTATTTGATTACCTTAAAACCCAGTCTAGTCTTAGCTAAAGCAATAAAGAGAGGAGAGGAGAGGAGAGGGGAGGGGAGGGGAGGGGAGGGGAGGAGAGGAGAGGAAAGGAAAGGAAAGGAAAAAGAAAAGAAGAAAAAGAAAGAAAGAAAAGAAAAGAAAAGAAAAGAAAAAAGAAAAGAAAAGAAAAAAGGTGTACAGTTTGAGAATTGTCTTCATTCTCAGATGACACGGTCATCAGTGTAGAAAATCCAGAAAAACTGATAAAATAACTTCTGGGACTAATAATCAATAATAGCGAGGTTGCAGGATACAGGGTAATGTACAAAAGCCAATCATTTTCCTGTGTACTAGCAATGACCAAGTGGAATTTGAAATCAAATGCACGATACCATTTACCTTAGCATGCCCTCAAAACGAACTACTTGGGTTATAAATTTAACAAAGTATTTATGCATCTATATGAGGAACACTACAAAACCCTGAAGAATGATTAAAGAACTAAACAAATGAAGAGACATTCTGTGGCCATGGATAGGAGGACTCAATGTTGCAAGATGTCATTTCTTCTGAAATTGATCCATAGATTAAATGCAATCCCAATCAAATTCCTAGCGAGTTATTTTATGGTGATTGACAAACTAATCCTAAAGTCTGAATGGAGAAGTAAGAGATCCAGAGTAACCAACACCATATGGAAAGAGAAGAAAAAGCCGGTGGACTGACACTACCTGATTTCAAGATTAGTAAATTACTAAAGCTACAGTAATCAAAACAGTGTGGTATTGGTGTCTTTGACAAAGGAGCAAAAGCAATACAATGGAGAAAAGACAATCTTCTCAACAAATGATCCTAGAATAACTAGACATCCACCTGAGGAAAATGAATCTAGATACAGATGTTATCTGCCTTCACAAAAATCTTCACACAAATTAAATCAAAATCGTTCCTGGAGTTATGAATGCACATGTAAAACACAAACCTCTAAAACTCATAGAAAATAATATAACAGAAAACTTGGGTGTGCGGATAACTTTGCAGATACGACGCCAAAGACACGGTACATGAAAGAAAGAATTGACAACTGGACTTCTTTAAGGTTAAAAACTTGTGAAAGACTTGTGAAAGACAATGTTAAGAGAATGAGAACATAAGCCACAGAAGGTTAAAAACTTGTGAAAGACCTGTGAAAGACAGTGTTAAGAGAAAGAGAACATAAGCCACAGAGTGGGAAAAAACATTTGTAAAAAAAAAAAAGGCACGTCTGGTAAAGGACCATTATCCAAAATATACTAAGTACTCTTAAAACTTGGCAACTAGAACACAAACAACCCAATTAAAAAACGGACTAAAAGCCTGAACAGACACCTCATCAAAGAAGGTCAAGGATGGCAAATAAGCATATGAAAGATACGTCATCTGTACCAGGGGAATGCAAATTAAAGCAACCACAGGTTACCACCATATACCTAGCAGAACAGCCAACATCTGGAACGCTAACAACACCAAATGCTGGGGAGGACACGCAGCAACAGAACTTTTGTTCGTTGCTGGTGGGACTGCAAAGGTACGGCCATTTTGGAAGATAGTTTGGTGGTTTCTTACAAAACACACTCTTGCCGTATGATACAGTAATTGTGCTCCTTGGTATTTTACCCAGAGTTGAAAACTTATGTCCATATAAAAAACCTGCACATGGATGTTTAGAGCAACTTTATTCATAATTGCCAAAATCCGGAGGCAACTAAGACTTCTGTAGACACATGGATATATACACAGTGGTACGTGTAGGCGATGAAATATTTTTCAGCCCTAAAAGGTAATGAGCAATCAAGCTAGGAAAAGACGGGGAAGAACCTGAAATGCATATTACTAAGTGAAAGAATCCAATCTGAAAAGGCTGCAAATTGCATGCTTTCAATTACACGACATTCTATTATGTAGGGAGACAGTACAAAGATCAGCGGTTGCCAGGGGCCAAGGGCCAGGGAGGCGCGAACGGTAGGAGCCCACGGGATTTTTTGGGTTCTGAAAATATGTTAGGCTACTTCAATGATGAATACACGTCGTACATTTGTCTAGACTCATGGAACGTACACCAAGACTGAACCCTAACGTAATGTAAACTATAAACTTTGGCTGATTATGATGTGTCAAGGTGATTGTAACAAATGTACCGCTCTGGCTGGGGGTGTCAATCATGGGAGAAGCTATGGATGTGTGGCGGCAGGGACTATATGGTATTATCTCTTTCCTTCCTCCCAGGTTTGCTGTGATGCTAGAACTTCTCTAAAGCAAACAAAAACAAAAACAAAAGAACAGCAACAATGACAACAAAAACCAACCGCCTCTTAAAAAAAAGAAAAAAAAACAGCCCATTTGAAGAACCTATAAATAAAACAAAGATAAATTAGAAAGACATGTTCATCAAAAAGAGCTTATATGGGTGTATAAGAAAAATAAATACTCTCTTTCTGAGGGCAAAAGACATGAGCTCATCAGGTTAGAAATGCAAATTTCAAAGTGTTGTGCCAGCTTTTGCCTACCAAACTGACAAAGACTCTTTAGTGGTTTTTGTTGTTGTGGTTAAAGCCACAACAGAATTCTCAATGGTGGCAAGAAACAGGGGCTTTCAGGGGCACCTGGGTGGTTCAGTCGGCTAAGCATCCGACTTCAGCTCAGGTCATGATCTCACGGCTCATGAGTTCAAGCCCCGCGTCGGGCTCTGTGCTGACGGCTCAGACCCTGGAGCCTGCTTCGGATTCTGTGTCTCCTTCTCCCTCTCTGCCCCTCCTCTGCCCCTGCTCACTCTCCCTCTCTCTCTGTCAAAAATAAATAAGCATTAAAAAAATTAAAGGAAAAGAAACAGAGGCTTTCATTTAGTACTGGAACAATTGTAAACTGATATCATATTTTGGAGAAGTTTTTGTACCCCAGTTTTCCTTCCATCACTTTATGCAAAAATCTTATCCTCAAACATTCAGAGACATTCTATTTTAAGGACAAGACAGAGGAGGACAAGAGGTACGATTCAGTGCTGTGGTCTTTCCCATCCTCCCTTGAAAAATAGGAAGTGCTTAGTCAATGAAACCCGCGTAGAAGTACATCTTTCTCTTCTCTAGAACAAAATTGGGATAATACAGAAATTTCTTTCCCAGATTATTTTATCTTGGCAAATGGCACTGAGTTCCTCAAGGACGCTCTAAAATCTTCCTGCCTCTGTGCTCTTGGTTCATAACACTCCTGGGGTTCTGGCATAACCCACTGACAGGGATGAAAAAAAAATATGCTCTGTTTAATTTGATAGGGACATTAGCATTTTATAGGGAGAAGACTCATACCTGCATATATTTGACTTTGAACGTCTGTAAACTCCCTTGAACTTTTCACTAATGCCACAAGGCACAGGGTGGAAACTGTCAATGTAAGAGCCATTTGGTGACTTTGGCTAGTCAGACACACTTGGGACTCCCAGAGAGAGGAATGTTCTCGTGGGACAGACAGCCATGTGGGTGTGACAAAGACCATTAGCATACTGTGCCTATATCCCAGCCTGATGTAGACTAACAGTGTGGGGGCCCTAATCATACCTGCCCAAAGGCCCATTTTAAATGCCACGGATTATTGTTATTATTTTTTAATTATATGAAATTTATTGTCAAATTGGTTTCCATACAACACCCAGTGCTCATCCCAAAAGATGTCCTCTTCAATACCCATCACCCACCCTCCCCTCTCTCCCACCCCCCCATCAGCCCTCAGTTTGTTCTCAGTCTTTAAGAGTCTCTTATGCTTTGGCTCTCTCCCACTCTAACCTCTTTTTTTTTTTTTTCTTCCCCTCCCCCATGGGTTCCTGTTAAGTTTCTCAGGATCCACATAAGAGTGAAAACATATGGTATCTGTCTTTCTCAGTATGGCTTGTTTCACTTAGCATCACACTCTCCAGTTCCATCCACGTTGCTACAAAGGGCCATATTTCATTCTTTCTCATTGCCACGTAGTACTCCATTGTGCCACGGATTATTATTCATTAAACATGAGAATTCCCCACAGCAACCTAATACCCAGCTTTGGAATGGAAGCAAATTTAGGAATTTGGACTTTTCAGAACAGAAAGCCCGTTGTCTCATATCCGTTGTCTCATCCAGATTTTCTTTTCCTTGCAATTCTTGAACTGTAATCTTTCTTTATTTTGTTCTTACATCAGTCTTTGATGGTGAAATTTCTAATTTTCTTATGTATTTATTTTTGACATAGAGAGAGAGAGACAGAGGGTGAGCAGGGGAGGGGCAGAGAGAGGGAGACACAGAGTCCGAAGCAGGCTCCAGGCTCTGAGCCGTCAGCACAGAGCCCGATGCGGGACTCGAACCCACGAACCGTGAGATCATGATCTGAGCCAAAGTCGGACACTTAACAGACTGAGCCACCCAGGCACCCCTGAAATTTCTAAATCAGGGAGAAAGGTGGAAATACTGTCAGGAAAAATTTCTTTCTTCAAAGCATTGATAGTGCTTTCCTCATATAGTATATTTATAAGTAACATATAAATGCCATAGTTTGATCTTAACTACTATCTTTCCTGTGAGGATATGCATGTGCTTCATTAACAATAACTAAGCTTCATGAGACACATATATATTATGCTCACTTGAGAGGTAGACAAACAGACATTCTAGTAGAACAGACCTCAGCCTGGCCAGCATCTAAACTAGAGGGCAGATACTCTGTGCTGAGTGCAAAGACAAGTCTCACACGTAGGAAGCGAACCAACTTCCTTTCAATTAGTGTCTCTACTTTCAGGGAGCAAAAGAATGTCCTGGGAAAATTTGAGAGGAATTAAACAAAAAGGATGGAAGCATTTTAGGAAGTGGCTTATGGGTCTCTTGGGAAAACAAAGTTTTTAAAAGTTCAAGCTGTAAAATAGCAGACAAAGGCATGTATTAAATGTTAAGAGGAAATTCCATAAACATTTTTCTTGTTCGGTATCTGTGACACTAACACCCTACCATCTTCTGTCTACACCCCTTTGAAAGGAGGTGGGGGGCTGGGGAAAGCAGCAGGCAGGAATCAGAGATATTTTCTTGAATACTCAGAAGAAAAAGGCTATTCCGAAGCCAAGTATCTAATAATCTCTGCTTTGCTTAGAAATGAGAGAGCAATTTTTCCAAAAGCCACTTTGCTGATAAACCCACTCTTTGTTTCTTTTTAAAATGCATGATTAAAAATCTTCCTTAAATGACAGTCTATCAGGAATGTTGAAGTATTTTGGAATATCTAAATGCTTCCAGCTGCTATCTTAATTTAAAAATATTTCTTAAAGGGGATTTCCAGCCTTTTGGCAGCAACAAAATAGAATTTATGGGTTTTTTTCTTTTTTTTTTTCTTGTTTCTATTATTGGATTTCACAGTGCATCATGTGATTTACTTTGGAGCGACAAGAAAATGCATTCATTTAGAAATTTATATTACTTCTCAATTACTCAAAGTATATTTTTACATTGGAGTTGTTCAAGTGAGTGGAGAATGATACGTAAGTACGACGTCCCCCTACAGAAACTGGAAATCCAGGACTAGAAGGATTCCATTTTGTCGAAAGATGTCATGTGTAGAAATAGAGATTTAACTTAGATTTTTAAAAATCAAATGTCTTGGCCTGAGCCCATAGGATCTCTAAGATTTAATTCTTTTTTTTAAAGTTTATTTATTTAATTTGAAAGAGAGAGGAAGGTATGAGCCGGAAAGGGGCGGGGAGGGGGGAGAGAGAGAGAAAATCCCAGTGCTCCATGCTCTCGGTGCAGAACCAAACTTGGGGCTTGATCCATGGTGAGGGCATAACCCGAGCTGAAATCAAGAATCAGAGGCTTAATCGGCTGAGCCACCCAGGTGGCCCCCAGCCGCACTTCCTTGAGAGAGAATCTGCAAAATCTATGACTCTGAGCTCTTCCTCCTGCTCTAAGCTACTTGCACAAGGGTTGAATGAATACCAGGCACAAAGGACAGTTTAGATAGTCTCTCTCTCGATTTTGGAATAAGGCCATTGAGAGAATGAATTAGTAATCAGTGGAGAACCAAGGTGGAAAATTATGTAGTCCCTCTTATGAAGGCTGCATTTTGGGTTGGTTTTGATGGGCGAGTAAGTCAGTCCATGTAAAAGGAAATGTCCCAGGAGACCTGGAAATAAGAGGCACTGCAACCAGAGAGACAGAGAACTGACAGATACTGCTCCCAAGATGTTCCTCAGTGTGTATTATGTTCCAATGATGGTGTTCCCAGCTGGGCAAGGGTTGGGTATGTGGGAGGCTAATAAAGCTCCCGAAGATATGTCCAAGACCGAATTCCTGGAATTAGGTATGTATATGCTACCTTATTTGGAAAAAGTGGCTTTATGGATTTGACGAGAATCTCGAGATGGAGAGATCATCATGGGTTATCTGGATGGATCCTAAATGCCAATATAAGCATGCTTCTGAGATTGCTACAGAGGGAAATTTGACACACAGGGAAGGGAATGAGGTATGAAGGCAGAGATTAGAGTGATGTGGCCATGAGTCCAAAAAATGCTGACAGCCACAGAAGGAGGAAGCCTCAAGGAACAAATTCTCTCCTAGGGTCTCCGGTGGAAGTGTGGCTCTGCTGACAGCTTGATTATGCCTCTGAAACTATTTCAGATGTCTAGGCTCCCGAACTTTGAGGGAATAGATTTCTGATGGTTTAAGCCACTAGGCTTGTGATAATATACAGGGTTTTTCTTAGCATGAAATAAAATATACTTTCTGTTTCCAGGTAGTTCAAAATCAAATAGATGATAAAATCAAGTACTTAATTCACTAAAAAAAAAAAAAAAAAAAAAAAGGATTTTTTCATGTTTATTTATTTTTGAGAGAAAGAGGAACAGAGTGTGAACAAGGGAGGGGCAGAGAGAGAGAGGGAGACACAGAATCCGAAGCAGGCTCCAGGCTGTGAACTGTCAGCACAGAGCCTGACGCGGGGATCGAACTCACGAACCGTGAGATCATGACCTGAGCTAAAGTTGGCCCCTTAACCAACTGAGCCACCCAGGTGCCCCCCCTTTTGAAATAAATCCTTATTAAAGAGATTGGTTAAACAAATGGCAAGAACTAACAGCAGAATGAACATATACTTTCTTCTAGTGAGTTCTAAGATATTGTGGCAATGATGGCATTAGAACTGGGCCAAGTCAATTAGTCTAAACTAAGAATATTTTAAAATTTCATGTGACAAGGCTTATTAGTACATGATTAATACATTATATCTTACTCCCTCTTCATGTTAAAAATATTTTATGAAAGACAGATATTGAAATCAAAGTGCTGTATCCCTTAGAAGGTGGCAGGCCTGGAACAATGATCAGTGTGTCCAGTGACAAAGGTATTTCTGTCAAACCTCTCCAATTATATAAGGCAAAGCAAATATATTCCAAAGTTTACAGAACACATCAAAAGTCAGATCTTTTTTTAAAAAAAAATATTTTAGCCTTACCCTCATTTGTTTTTCCCCCAAGGTGTGAAAATGCACCTTTGACATTATGAACACCTGAACTTGACTTTTCCCACCCCATGTATATTTTGGGTTATCTCAGTTTTTCCTGTGGCTGATCAATTGCTTCTTGTTGACAGGAAAGGAGAGAAAGCTATATATTGAGAAGTAAAATCAAATGCACCTGGCCAACATCAGTGGGGGAGGGATAGTGTTCTAATTCATAATAAATTAGAATACATTACTTTCTAATCTCAAAGCTGAGAAACTCCTGTTTTGTTGGAATGTTGAGAGTGGACATTCTGTAAGAGGCGAGCTCACAGAGGCTATAGCCGTGGATCTTTTCCCACCTGCTACCTTCCAGGACTGCTCTGTGTTCCTATCTGTCAGCTATATCCCTACTATATTAAGCTGATGCTTCCCAGAAAGGAATTTAGTAAGTACTATGCTTAGATTAAAAAGTGCCAACGTAACATTATACGTGGAAATTCCCAACAATTTTGAGACAAGTTTGGGTTGCATGAGATAAAAAAAATGTATGACCCAATTCCACAGAAACTATCCTACACAAGAAAAAATAAATACCACCATTGCAAAATAAAGTATATTAGTTCTGGTAGACATTATAATGCTTACCAATATCCAGTTCTCTCTTCTTCCTGGGCATCAGAGAGATCACCCTTGCCAGAACCCATGCCATTAAGGGGGGCCATTGACTAGTTCTTTCCCTGAAATGTAAGCAGAAAAGCCTCTGTGTGCTTTTCTACTGTTTCTACTGTCCTCTGAAAGGAGTTCTGAAACGACATTCTGATTGTGAGTTTCCATCAGCTGGAGACTTCATGGAGTAGAGCAAAGTACTCTTGCACCGAACATTCAGAATTAAAAAAGAAATAAGTCTCCATTGTTTTAAGACAGTTAGATATCAGAGTTAATTTGTTGCTGTAGTATAACCTGCAATTTATCCTGACTACCATGCTGGTCTACCAAATAAGGAAATAGACAAATAAAAATTTGTGTTTAGAAAAAACTGGAGAGAATTTTGCTTGACTTAAAATAGTATAAATTTATTTCCAGGCCTAATGACACCTATGTTGTTTCATTAGCTTTCAGTAATGTTTTGTATGAAGAAGAGGGGAAATTGTTGAAACCAGTTATTGAGGCTTGTCTTTGCCCCTCCCCCCAATCTTATTTTAAGACATGGAAAATCCCTCTGGGTTCTCTGCTAAGGGATCTGGCACCATGTGTAGATTTTCTACTTGCCTACAAGTCACAATTTTATCTTGGGAGTAAGAATAATTAATCAGCGTAAAGATGTTTGTGTGTACGTGTGTGTAACGGTGAACCAATTCCATGCTCATGCTTCCATTATAGTTGACAAACACTAGGTATTACTCCTCCATCTCCAACTGTTATTTCTGTGTGTTTTAGGTTAAGAGAGTTAGTTACTTTAAGGAGTAAGTTTTAATAGTTAAACATGTAAAATGCAGAAGACATTTAGGTAGTCACCATTAATACTCCAAAACTGTAAAAAACCCCTAAAAATCAATAAAAAATGACAACCCAATAGAAAAATAGGCAAAGCCCGTGAACAAGCAATTCACAAAAGAAGAAGCCAAGATGCTCATTACACATGTAACAGGGTGCTTAATTTCTTTAGTAGTCAGGAGAATGCAACAGGGAAGTACTATTTTGTAGCTATAAAATTAGACATAGTTATAAAATTTGATAACACTTAACATGTGGGTAAAATTGAATTCTAATACATTGTTACTGGAAGTCAACACTGGCACAAACAATTTGAAGAATAATTTGGGATTATTTGGTGTTATGGGTTGAATTGTACCCTGCCCCCCACCCCACCCCCAACACGCACACCTGCAAAGATATATTGAAGTCTTTACCCCTGGTAGCTTAGAATGTGACCTTATTTGGAAATAAGGTCATTATAGGTGTAATTATTTAAATGTCATACTTGAGTAAGGTGGGCCCCAAGTCCAATGTGACCAATGTCCTTATAAGAAGACATCCATGTGAAAACACAGAGAGAATACTGTGAATATGGAGGCAGAGGTTGAGGTTGAAATGCTGTTACAAACTAAGGAATGTCTGGGGCAAGAAGTGTTGAGAGCATGGCTCTGCCAACACCTTGATTTTGGATTGCTAGCCTTCTAGAACTAAGACAGTGCATTTCTGTTGCTTTAAGCCACCCAGTCTCAGGTACTTTGATATGGCAGCTACAGGAAAGTGTATATACACATGTAGTAAAGCTGAATATATGCCTACGAATGATCCACAATTCTACTCTCCCTAGAGAGATTCTCCCCCATCCACACAAAGAACCTCGTGTTTGAACTGAGGTCTCCCTAAAGTGTTCTAGAGACCTCAGTGATAGATGTTTACATGTAAGTACAGAAAGATGGGGATGGGAAGTGGTAAGCTAATGTGGTTCTTGGCCCCTCACCCTGGCTTCAACCAGAGTTATTTGTTTTTATGTCTGCTTAAGATTTCTCTTGAAGAAAGGGTTCCATGACTAAAAATAGGCTTGGGAACAACTGGAATAAGAAAATATTCTTTTCCAAAATGATGACATGTCCTTTCTAAGGTCCTTTGATCTAATTTAAAACTTTTTCATTTTGCACCTGCTTTTTCTGTGTTACTGCTTTTATCTATGTACCATGTATATGATGTTCTTATTTCAGTGAAACCTTTTCCCCCTTCTGGTATTTTTAGTCTCATAGAGATGTAGTTTTATTCCTGACAGTGTTTGTCGTACTAGTGTATCTGTGGTATTAACCAAGATTGTATTAGTTACTTTTTGGTTAACTATTTTAACTGGTTTGTTAATAATTATACCCAAGTTAGATGGCATGAGGCATAGATCGGAATTCATTTATTTATTTATTTATTTATTTATTTATTTATTTATTAATTATTTGTATTTTTTTGTTTACATCAAGTTAGATAACATACAGTGTAGTCTTGTCTTCACGAGTAGAAGCCAGTGATTCTTCTCTTACATATGCCACCCAGTGCTCATCCCAACACATGCCCTCTTTAGTGCCCATCACCTGTTGAACCCATCCCCCCATTCCCCTTCCAGCAACCCTCAGTTTGTTCTCTGTTTTTATTTTTTATATATAGATATCCAGTTGTCCCAACATGATTTTTTTTTTTAAAAAGATTATCTTTTTTCCACTAACTTGCCTATGTACCTTTATTGAAAATCAAATAAGTCATGGAGATTAAAGGTACAGCACAGGGAATAGAGTCAATAATAATGTTTTAAACTTGAATGGTGACAGGTAATGACTATATTTACCATGATGAGCACTGAGCAATGTATAGAGTTGTCAAATCAATATGTTGCACACCTGAAACTAATATCACATTATATGTCAATTATACTTCGATAATTTAAAAAAAGTAACAAATATAATGGATTAAAAAAGGAAAGAAAATAAGACTATCAATTGACCATACAGGAATGAGTCTGCTTCTGGACTTTTTGTTCTGTTCTATTGATACATTTGTCTATCATTAGACCAATACTACACTCTTTTGACTACCATAGTTGTAGCATAACTCTTGGCCTCAGGCAGGACTCTGACGTTGTTTTTCTTACCGAGTTCTTTTGGCTATTCTAGGGCCTTAGAATTTCCATATGACTCAAAAATGAATCTGAAATGGATTGCAGACCTAAATGCAAAACTTAAAGCTATGTAACTTGTAAAATAAAACCCATGAGAAAATTTTTGTGACCTTGGGGTTAGGTAAAGTATTTTTAGAGGGAATTGGGTGGCTGAGTTGGTTGAGTGTCCTACTCTTGATTTCTGCTCAGGTCGTGATGTAACGATTGTAGGATCAAACCCTATGTCAGGCTCTAGGACATTGGGTGTGGAGTCTGCTTGGGATTCTCTCTCTTCCTGTCCCTCTGCCCTCCCCCACTTGCATGAATGCTCTCTCTCTCTCTAAAAAAAAAAAAAAAAAAAAAAAAAAAAAAAACTGAAACTTAATAAAAATTAAAAAATAGAGGTTTTGGGGCGCCTGGGTGGCGCAGTCGGTTGAGCGTCCGACTTCAGCCAGGTCACGATCTCGCGGTCCGTGAGTTCGAGCCCCGTGTCGGGCTCTGGGCTGATGGCTCGGAGCCTGGAGCCTGTTTCCGATTCTGTGTCTCCCTCTCTCACTGCCCCTCCCCCGTTCATGCTCTGTCTCTCTCTGTCCCAAAAATAAATAAAAAACGTTGAAAAAAAAAATTTAAAAAATAAATAAATAAATAAAAAATAGAGGTTTTTAGATAGGATACTAGAAACATGATTCACAAAAGGAAGCATTAATAAATTAGATTTTGTAAAATTAAGGACTTCTGCTCTTCAGAAGACACTGGCAAGAGAATGAAAAGACACAAATAAGGAGAAAATATTTGCAAATCACACATCTGTGAAGGACTTGAGCTACAGAAAGAATTCTCAAAACTCAATAATAAGAAAGCAAACAATCTAATTTTAAAAATGGGAAATGATTTGAAACAAAGAAAAACACACACTTCATCAAAGAAGATACAAGAGTGGCAAATAACCACATAAAAAGATGTTCGGTACTTTTTGGGAAACACAAATTAAAACAGTAAGGACATACTAAATAGTACAGCAAGAATATAAAATGGTACAACCACTTTGGAAAATAATTTGGTAATTTCTTATAAAGTTACACATTCACAACCATGTGATCTGTTCCATTCCTAGGTGTTTATCCAAAGAGAAATAAAAGATGTTTATACAATAACACATGAACATGCAAATGTTTCATAGTGAATTTATTTGTAAACCAGAAAAAACCCAAATGCCATCAACAGGTGAGTGGATAAACAAATTGTGGTACATCCAAAGAATGCAATATACTAGTAAGCAATAAACAGGAATGACCTATTCATACCTGCACCAATGGGGAGGACTTGTCTTCTAGCTTTTCTCTTGACAATACTTTCCCCTTCCTGTGCTTCAGCAAAATTGTAGGTCTTTCATTTCCTCAAGCATCACCAACTCCCTTCCCATTTCTTTATGTCATTGTTTTTGTCTAGAACACACTACCTCCTTTTTAGTTAGATAAATCATATGCATCATTAAGCTTCCAGTTTATACTTTTGTTCCCCTGAGACCCTTCCTCTGACCGTGGAAGTTCTTGTTATGTGTTCCTGTGTGCTGCTTCTATCAGAATAGCATTTAGAGTGTAACCTGGTCTAGAAAGGTATAGATTGTGTTATCAGGCAGACCTCTCTCAAAATCTCAAATCTGTGCTTTCTTAGCTGTGTGACTTGGGATAAGCTGCATCAGGCTAAGCCTTAGTTTTCTTCCATTGTAAAGTGATCCTACTGTTTTACGAAAGTTAGAGTAGGCAATGTTTATAAAGTGTTTAGCGTGGTGCATGATTTTTTTTTTTTAATGTGTCCATGATAGCTGTTATTTTACTAATTTTTCTTCCTGGTCTAATTATCATTTTCCACCCTAACACTTAAGTTTTGTTAGACAAGAACTATCCTTACGAATGGCTGTATCCCCCAAATTTAGTAAAATGCTGGCAAATAATAGGTGCATGAATGAAAGAAGGGCAACTTAAGCTCTTAATTTCCCACTAGGAAAGAGCTCTTGTAGTCCCCAGGCTACCACAAGAAAGAGAAGCAGCCTGTGTCAGGGCAACCGGCTCCCAAACTACAGCTAATTGGCTCAGGGATTGGTTGCCCCCCTGACTGGGCCAATGAGTCTGTGTATTGAGACTTAACACTTTGGCTCGAGAGACAGTTGGTCAAATCTTTCTCTGTGTGGTTGAGGCTATAAAATGTAAACCTTGGGAGTTCTCACTGAGCGTATTTTTGCTACGTTGTGGGGGAAAAGCCTACACTGGAAAAAATAAGATGGCTGTTACAAGCTGTTACAAGAAGAAATGAGACTGTCAGGAATAGGGATCACAGGAGTAGCAGAGGTTGTGAAGTTGGGCAAGGGAAGGCTAGTGAGATTAGGTAGTGATTTTTATTATTCCCTAGTTTCAGTGATTTTACCTCATGTTTGGGGGGTCCAAGGACGTTGGGGCTACTTGACATTGTTGCCACATATGCAGAGATTGCTCTTAGACGTGGATTTATAGTTTCCTAAGTCCTATAACCAATGTTACTGCTTGTTGAGGAAAACAGATGCTGCCACTCATCGATGTTTAACACTTTTGAGTTTTCCTGCTTTAAAGTGTATCTATTAATTCTGGAGCCCAACACGGGGCTCAATCTCACAAACTTTAAAATCATGACCTGAGCCAAAATCGAGAGTCCGATACTGAACCAACTGAGCCGCTCAGGTGCCACTTGAGCTTTCCTGATTTAAAACCTTGTTCATACGACAAGTGAAAAAGGTATTTCAGAACCCTGGGGTATTGATAGGGTAAAAGTCTTAACAAGCTACTGTCCACATCTCATAATCGAGGACACAGACACTCTTTTTTTGTTGTTTTAAATACACTGCAGTTAACCATAGAGGGTGAGATAAGCTCAAGTAAAGAAACTTTGAATTTTATTTCATAAACTCAAATGTAGAGCATACCTGTTTTGGAAGACCAATAATAAAGTGAGCATGTTTTCAATTCAAGGTTAGCGGGATTAAGAAAACTACAAACTGGTTAGGAAAATCCTCTAGGAAATTCAGGCCTCTCGCATGGGGATCTGATCTAGCCACTAGGATGGGACCTTGATGCTGTTTATCCTTCAGTTTTATGTATTTTGAAAGTCTCCAGGCACCTAGTGCAAACCTTTGAAGGCTCCCTTGTCCACAGGCTTATCAACTCCTGCAAATAGATGCCTGAGGGCCGTCGTCCTAACCAGTCAGCAGTCAGCCAGGCTCCACATCTCAGAGCCACTCGAGCTCAGCTGGGAACAACCTGCCATATTCAGAATAGAATGATATGGCTTCTGAGAAGATTATTTTTGCTGTTATTCGGGATAAATTCACATATGTTGTTCTCAAAATACTCCTACAGGCACACATCCATTGAAAGATGTAGGTCATGTCATGAAAAGTAGGAAACATCATATATCAGGTGCTATTTTTTGGTTCCCTTTGGGGGAAACGTGGCATGAAGAATTCAGAATAATAGGCTAAAATTATCATCTAAAAATTCTGAATCTCTCATTCACAAACTTCCTCATATTTTTCTTTCCCCACCTTTCCCCCAAGGGTCTCTGCTTTCTCCATCTCTCTTAAAGATGAAAGTCCAATGTTACAAACAATGACAGAAGGAAATGGGAACTCATTGCCAAGAGAAGAGATAGAGTGCAAACAGATCTTTATTCAGACAAAGTCCTTTTTAAAGAAAAATCGGTGCCAGGTAAGTCTTGTGGAATTCTGTATTAGCGTTCCACCTTTAGAATCCTTGACTGGTATCTCAATTTAGAGTATAATTCAAGTAAACTTAATAATATGAATACATAGTAGGATAGGGAATGGGATTTTTCTACTATTTTAGAATTTCAGCTAAATCTCAAATTTAGGTTCATAGATGGTAATATGTCCATATTCTAGAATTACTAGCTGCTAGATCCATGCATCCAGGACTTATTAACAAGAACTGGTCCAGGGACAATGGTTTACTTCCAGAAATCCAAAAGGAGGGTTCCTTGAAAGGAACGTTCCTTAGAAGAAAAGAGAGCTTTGGTTTTTCTCTTTTCCTTGACAGGGTAGGGAATGGAAAAGGCTGTTTACCTGATCCCTATTCCCATTCAGGCCAAACTCAGGGAAGCTCTGAGGGAGTCAAATGTAGAAAATGCAGGTGTTGGTAAAAAGTAGAATCTGACTTCTCCGTGCCAGATGGGAAGGAATGAACTTTAGCTACTCATAGTCCAGTCTTTGTGAAGCCACTGGGTGAGAGAATTCTTGCAAGAGAACCCGATGTGTGTCTGTAGGAAGTTGGGAACATGGTTTAAATTGGTACCTGCTTTTATCTAGAGAGGGGGTAGCTGGCTCACATGGATACATAGGAAAAGAGAGGGACTCATAGTAAACTGCAGATCCCCATCTGGTGTGGCAAAGATGCTGTGGACGTCCAAGCCATCTAGAGGGTCCTGCCTGCAGGTCCCTAGTCCTAAGTGTCCAGGGATACACGCAAGCTGAGAAAGTGTTTGAAGAGGCCAGCCAGTGAGGGCATCATCCCCAAGCCCACCCAGTGTTCCATTATCCCAGCATTAATATTATGACCTTTGCCTATACCCGTATTCCCCCCATCCTCTGCCCTGATGAAAGCAGGTGAAAAATGAACATAGAAAAAGACCCTGGCCTTGAATGAAATTGGAGAAGACTGGGCGTTTTAATACACGAATGTGGGAATATCTGTAAGGTGTGGAGAAGGGGGCAACCCACGGAGCTCTGAAGGCAGGGATGTCTTCACCTTTTGAACTCACAGACAAGAAAGCCGCCTGTTCACCCGGCATCTGTATTCTCTAGTTGTCTGTTCATATGGCGCTGCACCCAAACGCCCAGAGGAACAACGACCGTCTGAGAACACGAGGAGCTGCCAGTCTTTATTTCCATCTGTTCTGAGATAAACATCTGTCCCACACTTCTGGCAGGCTGGTCGGTGTGGCTTCTCTGTTTCCAGTTGGCCTCTTGTCGCGGTGACTGAACTTTTGGCGTGTTTCACGCATGCGCCCTTAGAGTGTGTCTTAGAGTGGCAGTGTCTTTTGTTTGTGCCTCAGGAACCCACACTGTGTGCGTCATTCCCACAGTTTTACACATGGTTCCTCTTCACAAATTGAAAAATTGCACAATCTTCTGGTCTGAGGTGGAAGAAAGCCGCGGTTCTATAACTGAGGCTGGAAGGCAGCCATGTTATTTTACTGTGGCCTCAGACCTCATTTTTAAGGCAGAAAAAAACAAAACCAAAACCCAACTCATCCTTTTGGATTATTTATCTTTTTATTTTCTGTCTTGCTCTCTGGAATGTAAGCTCCATAAGGGTATTATCCCATCACCTAGAAAGTAGATATCTGTAAGCTTCTGAAGTGAATGAATAAAATCTCTTCATGGTAAACACAGTCATGATCACACACACAATCACGGATATCATTTACTGAATACCTGTTAGCACCCAGGCACTGTGCTAGGCACTGCATATGCAGGGAGAGACTACTTAAAGTTTATTTGTTTATTTAGAGAGTGCGTGAATGAGACGGGGGCAGAGAGAGACTCCCAAGCAGGGCTCGAACTCAGGCCCTGAGTAAGATCATGACCTGAGCCAAAATCAGGAGTCCAAGGCTTACCTAACTGAGCCACCCCAAGGAGGAACTACTTAATTCCCACACTCACTCTTCAATGGGGTGGGAGATTATATTACACTCTTACTTCATCTGAGAAAAGTGGGTCTTGGCAAGAGTAAGCAATTTGCCTCTGATTACCTAGCAAGGAAGGGGAATCATTGGATGATGAAAGCTAAGCTTTTCCCACAGGTCATGCTGCCATTGCATTGCAAGCCATGGCTTCTTTATTTGTCTTCCCCATTTAAAAAACAATTCCGGGGCGCCTGGGTGGCGCAGTCGGTTAAGCGTCCGACTTCAGCCAGGTCACGATCTCGCGGTCCGTGAGTTCGAGCCCTGCGTCAGGCTCTGGGCTGATGGCTCGGAGCCTGGAGCCTGTTTCTGATTCTGTGTCTCCCTCTCTCTCTGCCCCTCCCCCGTTCATGCTCTGTCTCTCTCTGTCCGAAAAATAAATTAAAAACAAAAGAAAACAAAACAAAAAAAAAAACAATTCCAAGAAATCCATCAGCTTTAAGGAATTACAGGTGGAAAACTCAAGCAATGGCATAGAATCTGGGGCCATATGTTACATGCTAGATAGATTCTTAGCAATAAACATTCAATGAGAAAATACCAATATTCTTATTCACAATTTAACTTCTTACTTTGTGATTTAATGAGTCTCAGGGGAATCAAATATTTTGATTCTTGCTGTCATAACTAAGGATTTCACCTACATTTCCCAATGTGGCTCTTAAAGATCGTGCATATAGTGACCTGATATGCACTTGCAAATTTTTTTTAATATTTAATCATTTTGGGGAGAGCCCAGTGCAGGAGGGGCAGAGAGAGGGGGGCAGGGCATCTGAAGGCGGTTAAGCGCTGACAGGCCGACAGCAAGGAGCCCAAGGTGGGGCTGGAACTCAGGAACCACAAGATCATGACCTGAGCCAAAGTCAGACCCTCAAAAACCTGAGCCACCTAGGTGCCCCAGCACTCGCAAGTTTTGTCCAAGTCATCAGAAAGTTTAACAACGAGGTGGTAGAGACATAGTAAATAGCCATTGTAGTAGACTGGGGTAAGCTTAGATATTTCTTGCTGTATGCAAACCAAATGTTCAGTAAGTCCTGATTTAATGCTTTCACAAAGAATAGATACTATCTTAGACTTTCAGAAATGTGAAACACGTGGAAGGTAAAAGATAATATTTGAACGTATGAAACAAATAGGGTGTACTATTCTCCTGTATGCTTACCCTACGAAACAAGCACTGCCTTGGCTTAGGAAGCGAACACCTTGCAGTTCAGTCCTATGGAAATGGCAGATTTCCCCAGTGTAAAGCACATTACAAGTACGAAACTGGAACCCTTGTGAAAGCCGAAGTTATTTTAAGAAATGAAATATTACTTCCATGTAGCCCATTTAACCAGTATCTTTTCATAAAACAATAGGTCTCTTTTTATATAAGTACTGTACTGAATAGGAAAATCTAAGGTACAGTTAACCTTTGTTTTATTCCAGAACCATTCCCTGTGCTATTTTAAGATGGTTGTTTGAAAAAGAAAAGAAAAAAAAAAAAGGCTTGAATATATCTCTCTGCCCTCTTATTAAGCAAAACCTGGACACAAGCAATTGAAAGACTTATGCAAAGAAGTTTCTAGTAAATTTAAAGCTAAGTAAACAGCTTTTGAAATGGATGAACTAAACGTACCAGGCAATTTTTAGGATAAAGAAAACATTCTTCATGGTATCTTTAATCATGTTACTCTTCTAGATACTTCCAAAAGTCTCTGGATGCAATGTAATAGGTTGATGACAGATAAAATGTATATTTCTATACATTTCTATACACAAGAAAAGGTAATGTTGCTAGTGAAGGATTTGGGCTATTTTCTTTGGTGAAGACTTTCCTCATAATTTACTTCACTGCTTTTCCTTACTCACTTTTAAGCATTCATCCTAAATCTGAGATCATACTCAGACTGTGTGTGTGAGAAAATGTCACGTATTGTTCAAATTTTTTCCACTCAATTAGACAAAATACATAAATAACTGCAAAAATATTTGCACTTAACTGACTTAACTCAAAAACAAAGAGAAAGACAATAACAAAAATTCCCACTCAAGCCAAAACTTCCTGTGTATAGAACTCCTTTGTTTATACATTTATTTATTTATTTTCAATGTTTCTTTTTTATTTTTGAAGAAGAGAGAGAGCAGAGGGGAAAGACAGAGAGAAAGAGAGGGACAGAGGTTCTGAAGTGGGCTTCATGCTGAGAACAGAGAGCCTGATGTGGGGCTTGAACTCACGAACCATGAGATCGCCATCTGAGCTGAAGTCAGACACTCAACCAACTGAGCCCCCCAGGTACCCCTAGAAACTCTTTAATACAGAGCTAAAATAGAGGGTGCAAGACTTTCTTTATGTGCAACCAGTGCAATGATAGACAATGAAAACCACCTTTCCAATAGAATAAAACAATATAAGCTTTACATTGATTCCATAAACCATGGTAACCGTGGATTTGTTCTGCACACCCATATTGTAAAATGCAGGCACATTAGCTTTTAGCTCTGCAATGAAGCAACATTGGTAGAGTAAACAAGATCCCTGGGGATGCATTTGATACAGGTAATGACAGTGTCAGTCTGGTTTGCCTTCAAAGTATAATAGATTAGCCATTAGACAATAAAAACGCTGGTTAGTTTTTATTGAGACAGCCTTATCAGACTATAATTCTCATCCTTTCTATCTAGCCACCTTATTCTAGTCTTCTGTGCCCATCTCACTTCTGTGCTCAAAAACCGCCACTTTTTACTGACTCCATGATAAACTCCAAACCCTCCACTTGTCACTGAACCCTCCAGAATCTGCTCCAAACTGCCTATTGTCTCAGGGTCAGGTCCTGTGTCAAATTGCATTTTCCAAAATTGTCCATAACAAGGTCTCACACCCCTTATGTTATTCTTACAACAGGACATTGACATTCCCCCCATGGAGTGGTGGCCGTCTATGTCCCCTGCCCCGAAACTGGGTGGACCTTGTGATGACTTTGGCCCTTAGACTATAGGAGAAATGACATCATGGCACTCCTGAAGTTTAGATCATAAAAATCTCACGTAGTTCATTATTCTTTTGAGTGTTCAGGCCCTGCTGTGAAGAAGTCTCACTAATTCATGTAGAGAGATCACATAGAAAGGCTATGTTTAGATGTTCTGGAGAAGAACCCATCCAGTAGCCAAATTCACCAGCTATATGAGTGGTGACACCTCCGGATGATGTCACCCTCCGGCTGTTGAATCACATCTATCTTTCAAGTCTTCCCAGCTGAGGCCCCAGGTCCTGTGAAGAAGAGATAAATTTTTTAGTATGCTTGTGTCCAAATTCCTGATCCACAGAATCTGTATGATAAGACGGTTGTTTTATGCTGGGTGGCTCACTGGGATAAGCATCCTACTATTGGTTTCAGCTCAGGCCATGATCTCTTGGGTTCATGGGTTCAAGCCCTGCATCCAGCTCTGTGCTGACAGCACGGAGTCTGCTTGAAATTTTCTCTCTGCCTCTCTCCCTCTCCCTCCCTGTCTCTCTGTATCTCAGTATAAATAAATAAACTCAAAAAAAAATAAAAGTAGAGAACTTTCTCTGGCTCAACTCACAGGAACATGGCAGAAGCAGGAGCCCAGAAACTTGAAGTATGAGAAGGACTTGTCCTGCCATTGTTGGGGGGGCAGGTGGAAGACATAAGAAATGCAGGGATACTCTAGGAGCAAAGATAGGCTCCTGACAGCCAGCAAGGAATGGTAACCTTAATCCTACTCCTGCAAGGAACTGAACTCAGCCAACAACATAAAACCCTGTAAATTGATTTATCCTCAGAGTCTCCAGAAAAGAATAGCCTTGAGAACCCCTGATTTCACTCTTGGAGACTCTAAGCAAATGAACCAGTTGAGCCACACCATATGTGAACTTCTGATGTTAATGGATGTTGTTTTAGGCCACTATGTTTGTAGTTATTTCTTACAACAGCAATGGAAAACGAATACATCGTCTTGGGTTTAAATATGCACGTGGGGGACCAGGTACTCTAAAAGGTGTCTCGAATCTACTGAACATAGTACCCCACCATTTTTCTTCCTGGTTCCACTGCTGCAGTGTGGTCTGTCTGCTCACTGCTCATCAGGTGCAGTATCTGCTATTACATCCTTGTTCATGTTCTTTGCCCACATTCTTCCACAAGCTTTGAAAGACCACCATGTCTCATGCCTTTATGCCATTTGGTTGCACCATAACTTTCCAAACCTATATAGATTTTATGCAATACAGTGAGCAATGAAAAATATTGCACAGAGAGGGAAAAGCAGGGGAAAAAAGAGAACAAATTCACTTTGAATGTGAAAATCATCCAGGAAAACAGGTGAATCTGTTTTATACTGTTTCAAATTTGTAATCACAAGCTTAATAGATAGCAGTAAACTCAATTACCATTTTCCCTTTTATTTTTATATTTCGTCTCTTTCCCCTTTCATTATTTCCTCTCTCCTACCTTCCCTTCCTCTAGAAAAGCTCACAAGAGTATGATATTAACTATCATGAGCTGGTATGCCAACTCTCTATGGAAAATTTTGACTAATGAAACAACCAGGTTACCAGATTTCTCCCTTCGCAGATTTTTTTTGTATACATTTGAATAAATGCATGATAAGTTGATAAGATTCAAAAAGTGTAGCTGACACCAATCATAACTGGGAGAATAAGAAACGCAGTAGAGTTCTCTTAAATGCTCCTTGCCCCTGACTTTCCAGTGTCTTCTTGAAAGTCCCTGAGGTAAATCACCTGCCTGCAAAGTATAAGAAAAAAATAGCATACATGCTCTTGGGCTTTTGCTAATTCCCAACTATTAGCCCAATTTTTATTCTGGTCTAAACATGCTTTTACTCGGAAATGCTCTGAGATTTCTGAAGAATGGCACTATAGAATTCTAGAGCAGTCAATACTTAAAATGATTCTTCCAAATCCTGCTCCTACATTTCTGAATATTGTCGAGCTTCAAACAAGTACCTTTCAGGAGTTAACAGAAAGTCAATCTGAATTAGTTACCTGCCTGTGTAACAGTTCAGTTCTCCTCCTTTGACAAGGTTTGAATCTGCATTTCTTCATAAGTTGATAATAACCCAAGGGAGCTAGTAAATAGCTAAGGCACCACTCAATGGATGGCATGAAAATAACGGTGTTCATGCTTTAGAAAGCCACTTTGTTTATATATTAGTTTGACACTGTTTCTGGAAATGGCCGAGCAAGTATGATGAAAGTTTTCTTCTCAGAAATTCAAATCAGACAGCTCAGATTGGCACCAGAGGTAAAAAGTGACTCCTGTGTCATCTGATAAGAAACATTTCTTAAACTTGTCACATAAAACATTCTGTTATGCTTCAGGCTGTTGAAAATAATTTCATGCACAGGGGCATAGTCACCTGAGGCAATTTTGTTGTTCAGCAACAGCCTTAGGACAAATGCACAGCTCGGAGGTGGAGATTCTGGGTTATCACATATTTGTAATCATTATCCAAGCTGAATAAGAGTGAGTGAGTAGAGTGGGAATCACAGGGATGTGAACTGACCTACTTTCACCTTTTAATGACTGTTTCTTCCACCCAAAAGATCAAAGAGTATTTGTCATTGAGAAAATTTCAAACATTCTTTAAAGAGCACATTTCTTTTTAAAAGTTGATCTGTTCTATATTTATCCCACAGGATTTTCAACTATAAGTATTCTATCAACATATTCGTTAAATCATCTAGGGGAGAGCCTGTCAAAGAATTTAAGGACTTCAAATGCGTTTTTGCGGAAAAGAAGAAAAAAGCTGAAGTCACCTAGGCATTGGCATAAAGGGTTCTTGTGATATCTCTAAACCTAGGTATTTCCTTGAATACTGACCTTGAGAAAGGGGGTGGAATTGAAGTCACAGAGGAGGCAGGAGACACAGACGAAAAGATTTATTCACTCTCTTTTGCCTCAGAGATTTTGCATTTTACCTATAGAGGACTAGTAATTCTGACCCTGAGACTTTTCTTCAGGTTTAGATTCATTGAAATTAGTGACGGGAGCACAGTCGGAATCAATAATTGGTTGCTGTAAGTTCAGAGTTAAATAGAAACAGAGAGAGGTTGGCTGAGCTCCTACATTTCCCCAGCTCTTTCTTCTATTTGTATCAGCTACAAAATCGACTTGTATATGGCCAGAAAATTTAAGAGTGATAAGAGTGGAGACTCTGGTGTTTGTCATCTCAACTATTGCCTCCAGAACATTCACAGAATGTTATAGTGTCATTCCCATTAGCTGAATGATACTATAAACATTTGGTGCTAGGACATTAAAAACCATTAATTAAATGGTCAAAAGGCACTAGCAAAATTATTTTGCATTTCTGCTATTATTAAACATGTACTTTTTTTTGCCCAAAGATTAAAACAAAACTGTTAAGAGATTAATGAGAAAAGGATACATATTTTATTTTTAATTTTTTTAAATGACTTTTTTCCATGTTTCTTTTTTTTTTATATATGAAATTTATTGTCAAATTGGTTTCCATACAACACCCAGTGCTCATCCCAAAAGGTGCCCTCCTCGATACCCATCACCCACCCTCCTCTCCCTCCCACCCCCCATCAACCCTCAGTTTGTTCTCAGTTTTTAACAGTCTCTTATGCTTTGGCTCTCTCCCACTCTAACCTCCCTTTTTTTTTTTTTTCTTCCCCTCCCCCATGGGTTTCTGTTAACTTTCTCAGGATCCACATAAGAGTGAAACCATGTTTCTTTATTTTTGAGAGCGAGAGAGAGAGAGAGAGAGAGAGAGCGAGCATGAGCGGGGGAGGGGCAGAGAGAGAGGCAGACACAGAATCCGAAGCAGGCTCCAGGCTCTGAGCTGTCAGCACAGAGTCTGACGTGGGGCCCAAACCCACTAACTGAGAGATCATGATCTGAGCTGAAGTCAGACACAAACAACTGAGCCGCCCAGGCACACCGAGAAAAGGATACATATTTTAATAAATTCTGTTGCTGTTTAACCTTTTAAGTAGCCCACTTTTTAAAATCAGTGTTGCTACCTGGATTTAACAATACCAGACTTGACCACACTAACAATTTGAATCCGTCAGGCTAGGTCTTGAATTGTAGCATATGAACCTCAGTAAAATTAGACTGAGTTTTAGACTAGAGTTAGACTGTTAACCAGGGGAAGCCGTTAGCCAAGTTCGAGACTTACCCTAACACGCGGGACCATGGTGGAACCTTATTTTTTTCTCTCCTCCTAGGTTCAGTGAGAAGACCAAAAAAAAAAAAAAAAAAAAAAAAAAAAAAAAAAAAATTAGAAGGGTCAATCTATGGTAGCTTCTCCAGAAGAGATACGGGAGGCACTATTTTCTGCTTTCTTCCAGTTATTCTGTTTGTCAACATGATTCCATTAAGCCGCAGTGTGCCGAATGTAGCTCAGAGCTTATTAAGAGTGAAAAATACCCAGGAACATTGTAGGCTACATGGAAACCTCACAGGAAATTATCTACACTTGGAACAGTTGAGCCCCATAAGCACCTTGGGTGACTCTGGGCGGAGAGAAAGGTTCGGGGAACTACACATGAGATTGCATGATGGGAGTCTGCCATTATAGTCAATCCACCATGAGAGCTTCTAATATAAATACAAGTTATGTACACATGTGGATATTATTTCTGTTAATAAGTAGAATATCACAGACCAGCTGCCTACATTTGGATCCTTCTATACCACTAATGAGCTGTATTTGGATAAATTATTTAATTTCTATGTGTCTTAGTTTCTTCATTTAAAAATTGGGATAAGATCATAGTGTTTTGAGGAGTCAATAGGTTTTATGTGTGAAACATTTAGAACATTGCCTGGCGAGGCACTAAACCAGTGTTTTATTATTATTTCTATTATTCCTATGACATTCTCCCTTATAGGTTTTGATTTCACAGTAGGATTTATAACTTATTGATAACTTATTTTTAATCAACAGACATTGGGTCATTAGGAGGAGCGAGTCAACTCATGGGTAATATTCTGTGAATACTTCTGTGAAACTACGCAGAAAAATAATGGACAGTTCTATTATGCTGATATATGCATTAAACTACCTTTGCTATTCAAACCAGCGTCTTTGTTGATTCATTCTTGACTTTGCAGTCAGTTATGCAGAATGACATTATTTTGAAAAGTCATTCAGCATATACATAACACTTACAGATTAAAAATATGGCCTTCGGTATTCATTTTAATAGATGTTGGTTTCCAGTTAGTTTATTTTGTCCAGGAATCTGACTTGAAGATTCTAATGAGTTTTAGATGTTTATTTTAATTACATGAGTATTTCATGTTCCTCATAAAAATGAGACAATATAATTAAAAGAAGAAACTATTGCCCAGAATGCAACCAAATTATGGCCACTATTAACAACTTAGCATTTATTGTTGTAAATATTGTTTCTCCAAGTTTCCTCAAGGGCACACACTGCATTTTTCCTCCCCAAATTGTAGTTTATTATACATATTATTATGTAACCTGATCATCTCACATTGCAATACATCATGAGCATACATCCATACCTTTAAAGACTTATAGGATCCTTTTGTAAGGATTCTATTTTGTGGATGTACCATAATCTTTCTAAACTACTATCCTATGTCAGGAGGTTAATCTGTTTTGAAAAAAAAATATTTTTATCAATAACTCCAAGATGTTTGATTTCAGAGAATGGGTATAATGTGATTGAAGTATTTTCCATGAGCTAATTGCCCCACTTAATACATGATTTGTTAAAAGACAAGGTTGTCAGAGTCATTTAAGCCATTTTAGAACATCTGATGACATTGATAAAGAGAGTTTGTATTTATTAGTCATGGCTTCTAGACATAAATTCTGATACAGAAAGTTCCTTTCCTTCTTAAACTCATACTATGCTAAAATTAGGGCCTGTCAAAGAAGAACAAAGGAAACACAAATAGACATCTAGTGATTAAACAGACATTATATTACAAAATATATTCACATATATACTTACTGGTTTTGACAATCACAAAAAATAGCTGTGTGACCTGAATAAAACAGCAAATATCAATAAATCTCTCTTGGGTGATCATTTTTTTCAAGCATATATAATAAAGTGTATTTTATATAGATTCAGAATTTAAAAAAACTTTTTTGAGAGTTCTCTCTCTCTCTCTCTTTTGTTCAGAAAAATTCGCTCTTACTACTTTGGTTGATTTAGATACCTGCTCAGTGAACATATTTACTTCAAAATGGTTTATTTCTTATGCCCATGGATCTTGGAGCTGGAAGGGAACTCTAATGATTTCAGAGTCTTAATTTATATTAAAGTCAGCAAGAAAAACAGGTAAGATATTTTCAAAAGAGAATAATACAGCGGAGATGCACAAAAATTGGAGGGGTGTTAGAGAACTGGAAATTAACTCTGGGAGGTGGTAAAGCGTGTACAAGCACAAATCAGCATTTCATGGCGAGAGATATTTATAGTCCGTCGGGTACTACCGAAAAGGAGTTCACAATAAAGGACACGCATAATAAATTCTGCCACCTCCGCATTTGTTGGCAGTCACATCCCGTCCCGTCATGTCCCTAGATAAATGCGTTCTGCTTGAACCAACACTCGCAGGAACTCAGGTGTTTTTTCAATGAAGAAGCTGAAGTGTCTTCCTCACTAGAGAACAGTAGCAAGAAGGGAGCGCTCCTCCCCTCTTCCTATCTCAAACCCTTCTGTGGGCGGCAGCCAGCATAAGGGTCAGAGCTTATCTTTGGTATCTGTTGTACGCTTTTCTTTATAAGTGAAAATAAAATCAAAGACATATTCTTTAGGGCCAATGTTCCTTCTAGTCTCAGGAATCTTACAGGAATTAAAAGCACAGCCTTTTTAAAGACACACACACACACACACACACACACACACACACACACAAATTAGCCTGAGTGGAATTTTTCTGATCCAGGATAATATGAAAGAACAAAGTGAAGGAAGTTTACTTCTATCCTAAACTTTGTTTATTATTTCTCTCTGAGAACCCCATCAACCATTCTAATGTGTCTCTGCTTAACCTTTTACTCAATTTCCACAGTTTTTCTAAGCCATGGCACATCCTGTAGTGCCAATTTCCTTCGTTAACTCTTTTGGGAAAAGTAATGTAAGTTACACTTGCTTCCTTGAGTTAACTAGACGTTTTGGAATCAGAATGCACCATTTTCAATGAAAAGTTTTGACCAAGAAAATTCAAATACAATTGGATAGTCATGTACAAATGCAGCACCTTGCACTGGACAATTGCAATGATTCATAACCCTGATTGAACAGGGTTAATTATTGCTTTTAATTTTTTTCTTTTTCTTTCTTTTTTTTTCTAAGAGACAGGGAGAGAGAACCTTAAACAGACTCTATGCCCAACAAGGAGCCTGACGCAAGGCTCCATCTCACAACTGTGAGAGCATGACCTGAGCCAAAAATCAAGAGTCTGATGCTCAACCGAATGAGCCACCCAGGCTCAGGTTTTGTTTTTGTTTTTTTTTTTTTTTTTTTCTTTTTTTTTTTATAAGTAGATGGAGCTTACTTACAAAACATTGTCCATTTACAAGTTTTGACAAATGTATACATTCAGTTAAAGGACATTTGCATTGTTTACAGTTTGGGGCATTTCTGGCTTAAGCTGCTACAACAATTCACATATAGGTTGTTGTGCGAACACATGCTTTCATTTCTTTCTCTTTTTTTTTTTTAATGTTTATTTATTTTTGAGACAGAGAGAGACAGAGCATGAACGGGGGAGGGTCAGAGAGAGAGGGAGACACAGAATCTGAAGCAGGCTCCAGGCTCTGAGCTGTCAGCACAGAGCCCCACGTGGGGCTCGAACTGACGGACCATGAGATCGTGACCTGAGCCGAAGTCAGACGCTTAACCACTGAGCCACCCAGGCGCCCCCCTGCTTTCATTTCTTTTGGGTATATAGTAAATGTATGTTTACCTTTATTTTAAAAACGCTGAACTGTTCTTCTAAATGACTGTCGTGTTGCATGACAATGACAATGAGAATTTTGGTTTTTCCCACATTCTTACCAAAATTTGGTATGATCGAACTTTTTATGTTAGTAATTCTGGAGGTTGGTAGTAGCAGTCTCTCAAAGTGGCTTTAAAACTTGCATTTTCCCAATAATAAAAGACGGTGATCATCTTCTATGCGCTTGTTTGCCATTGTCCTGTCTTCTTGGGGATGTTTGTTGTCTTCTTGAATTTTAGAAGTCATTTATGCTTTTGTCTAGAAGTTTTAGTTTTAGCTCTTCCATTTAGGTGGATGATCCACCTTAGGTTAACTTTGGTACCTGGTAAGGGAAGACTTGAGGTCCAACCTTTCTGCAAATAGATATTCTCCACTGTTAACCTGCCGCTACCTAAGGCTAGCATGGGGCTTGGGGTCCTGGAGGAGGGTGTTTTCACAGCACCGCCCACCTTCAGCAAGCCCCGCCCACCTGCCACGTGGAAGGGCACTATCTCCGAGCTCTCACTCCTCCCCTAGCACACACCTGTGTTCCTTGTTATTTGTTTATTTTTTTTAAATATATATTTTTAAACGTTTATTTATTTTTGAGACAGAGATAGAGCATGAACGGGGGAGGGTCAGAGAGAGAGAGAGAGAGGGAGACACAGAATCTGAAACAGGCTCCAGGCTCTGAGCTGTCAGCACAGAGCCCCATGCGGGGCTTGAACTCACGAACCGCGAGATCACGACCTGAGCTGAAGTTGGACGCTTAACCGACTGAGCCACCCAGGCGCCCCCTGTGTTCCTTGTTATTTGGTGCAGGTCTTACGATTTCAACAAGAGCGACCTCTCATTTCTCCTACTGCATCCTCAATCTTCTGCAGGTCCTGTACCCCTCAGCCTCCGGGGGAGGGTTTTCTCAGCATTCCTGCCTGTTTCTCGCTGCACTTGGAGCGTGCAAATGCCCTGCTTCTTCCCAGGGCCTTAGCTAAACTCTTGTCATGTTCGGTGGGAGACCTTGGGTGCAAGTTTCTTTCCCTCCATGCTCGGCAGCTGAGTACCGCCTTGACAAGGGCAGAATTCTATGCTCAGGTGAGATGTTTGTTTATTCCCAGATGCAGCTGATCTTTGTCTGGGATGGAGATGGAAGGATTTCCTGTTCTGTCCCAGAGGAAGTCAGCCTCGCCTCACGGCAAGGAAAGGGCAGCTGTGACACATGGACTAGTTTCTTGCCCCACCTCCAATGGCAGATGGTGTTTGCTTTGTTTTTGAAAAGGGTGCAGGGCACCGGAGGTTCCTTGCCCGTCTCTGGTGGCCGCCCCTCGTTTCCTCACAGTCACAGAGGCTCTGGAGGATGGACGGATCTCTGCAGACACTCTGTTACACTGTTTGGCATGTCTTCACCTTGTGTTACTGAAGAAGGCATGCAGGTCTCTCGTACTGCCTCCAGTTTTCTCATGAGTGCTTGGGGGAGACCCTCAGAAAACATTTCGCAAATGGATACAGAGTCCCTTTGTATCTGGGGGCTCCCAGAGATTCTGTACTGTGAATCTAGTATTCAGTCGGTCTTTAAGAATTCATTACAGGGGTGCCTGAGTGGCTCAGCTGGTTGAGCGTCCCACTCTTGATCTGAGCTCAGGTCATGATCTCCTGGTTTTTGAGTCTGAGCCCTGCAATGGGCTCTGTGCTGACAGCTCAGAGCCTGGAACCTGCTTCGGATTCTGTGTTTCCCTATCTCTCTGCCCCTCCCCTGCTCACACTCTGTCTCTGTCTCTCAAAAATAAATAAAACGCTGAAAAGATGAAACAAAAAAGAACTCATTACAATTTCGAGAGATAAAGAAAGGTTCACATCTCTGGGCAGCTTCATGGCTCATGCCCTCTTCCTGTTTAGGGACTGTTCTCATCTCACTGCATTTCTGACACTTCTTTGACTTCACGTTCTGCTGCTCAGACCTTCTAGTTTTGGTTTTATCTTGCTGGGAGTATGGATACGTTTCCCTTTTCTTATCACATGGTATGCTTAGTGTCCTCTTGAAAGGCTGGTACCTATCTTTAGACAGAAAATCGACCAGCAAATAGCCTTCTAAGAGAGCTGATTTCCGGGGACATATAGACACCTCTCTTTGGGAAAACTCATGCTTGTTATTGTTTCGTACTTATGTTATGGCTGTTTTGAAAGAGGATTCTGTGTAACACAGGGGTGGACGATAGTGGTCTCCATTTTTTACAGGTGCCAGTTCTGTGTTTCTTCAAGTGGTGTCCCACCGAATCAATCCAATAGGTAATGGACAGGCATGATTTCTTTTTCCCCAAATGCCTGTTTGTTGTGTAACGGAGCTGGGACCTTATCTCTGTTATGCCCAGAATTCGTGATCCCCAAATACCGCCAGGGAGCCGAGTCCGATGCAAAAGCAAAAGAGCCTTTATTCGCGCTAGCTTGAGATCAATCCCCTACCTGCACCGACTGCAGCGGTGAGATACCGGGGAGAGAGAGCGAGTTTCAAAAGGACAGAGGTTTTATTGGGGCCTAGGGGCAGTTGGTGAGGTAATGGCTATGGCCTCAGCCGATTGGCTGGGGAAGGGTCTGAGTCCTATTAGGCAGGTGAGGGGGGGGTTACTCAAGGGGAGGAGGTGTGGTCAAGGTGAAGGACACAGAACAAGATGGAGTTGGCCGGAGTAGGCCCGCCCTTTCAATCTCCTCTTTTTAGAGGGACTTTTATGATTAAGTAGATATCAATGGCCTTGAGAAGAAATGTTTGGAATTGATTTCTAGAACGCTTCAATGCTTTGGAATGCATTTTTACTGCAAAAGTGAGAAAAGAAGAGGAATTTTGTATATGGGAGGCGTCCTACTCACTATTTTGCATGTTTATTTTAAGCATGTTGGGGGGGTATTCCTTTGTATGTTGCAATTGGCTAAAGTCCACAAAGATGACTTTCTATATTCAGCCTCTGCAACGGTTCAGACAATTTAAATGAACAGTTAGGAATTAGAGGCTCAACCATTGTTCCTCAAAAGAAAAACAACTTGCAAAAGGGTTGTGACTGGACTTAATCGTCCCCAGTTGAGAAATGAAGATGCAGTTGTTATTTGCAGGAAGTGACTGAGAAACTCTTTCACAATAACTAATATATCCATTCATGAGCATACACCAAGGAGTAGATTTTTTAAGCGCCTAAAGACAGGTGATCAGTTATCACCCAGAGTAATCTGTCAAACTGTGTCAGCTTTTAAATTGATCCCCGTTTGGCTCTATATGCCATGATGTTAAACGTAATGCTTGCTGAGAATGACCCTTTCATTAATTCATATTTGTACGTTGCCCGCGATGCTCAGGTAGATCTTGTGGTACTTCAAAATAAATCAGGCACTCTACATTGAATAGTTAACAATTCATTCAGGAAGAGACGCTATGAACCCAAACAATTACAGGACAAGTGAGAAGACTGTAAGTTGTGTTGGGAATCAGCGAGGTACAATTGTTACCGGGCTTCGAGGTCTGAAAGATTAATTCCAGCTGGGAAAGTGGGGGAAGACTTCTTCCCAGGAAGAAGTAAAGGTGACACCTGTATTCAAAGAATGGATGGGATTTGGATCCATGGAGATAATGAAGAAAGGAATTCCAAGCAGTGCCAAGAACAGACTCCTGGCAGCTGTTAGAAATGGCTTTGGAACCAGAAAGACTTATTTTCACATGCCCTGGTCTGAAATCAATGTGGCATTCTGTCCAGTCCTTTTTCCACACATGATTTGTCCATTCTCCTACAAAAGGCCAGTACTCTCACCGGTGCACTGGGACTCACATCTACTTTCTGACTCAACATTCTTCTTAAGATTGTCCCCTCACTCATCATATTTTCTTTTCTGCTGCGTTATTCCCATTGCCCAACAAGCTACAGTATCTCCCATGTTGAAAGAAATCACGAACAATGGCAAAGAAAACCCTTTCTGTATCAGTTTGATTTCACTGAACCCCCAAGCAAACAAAGTGAATAATGAACACAAAACAGGAAACATTGGAAGTCGTGGAGTTTGTGAACAACAATATTTATAATAATGTTAGTACTGAATCCCGTGTGTGAATGCCCCGGGGGTCACAGACTAGTTGTCAATCGGTGAGTCAAAGCACTAGGAAATCACATGTTTGTGCAACACCCTCAACAACGTAATGCTAGGAGCCAATTGTGACATGCAAAAGTGAGGTTGTCGATACATTAACAGACCTAGTTGGCCAATAGCAGTAGAGAAGTATTCTTCGGTCGAAGAGGATTCAGTTTCGACGAACTACATATAAACATCTAAGAAAATCCTGCTTTGTTGGAGCAAATGTTACAAATGTTACCACAAATTATATTGCTTCCCTCAGCAGGAAGAAGTTCACGGGTTATTCTTTAGTTTGTGGGCACCAAGGAAAACCAAAGAATAAAGGCATAGAGCAACATCTTTTCTAGTCTTTTGTGGATACTAGAAGTTGCCACTAGGACTTGGTAGCATACTCTCCAAGGTGATTAACCCCTCGCTTCGCTTTGATGATATAACCCTAACATTGCTGTCTAGGGCTGCTCTGTGCAGTAGGGTAGCCACTGGCTACATACAGCCACTAGGCACCCAGAATGTGATCTGTCTCAATGGAGATGTCCTGTAAGTGTGAAATATACACTAGGTTCTGAATATTTTGGATGCAAAGAAGAATGTGAAAGTATCTTAATGACTTCTTATAATGATTACATGCCTCAGTATGTCCAATCAATATATTGATTACATACCTCAACATGTCCATAAGACATTGGACATGTTGAGTTAATATAGTATTCTGATACATAAAATGATATGGGGTAATCCGTGATGCCATGCGATATAATGGGTTAATGTGATATACAATTAATCAATTAATATACAATTAAATAATCAATTAATATACAATTAAATCAATTTCTCCTGTTTCTTTGTACTCTTTAAAAATGGGGTGACTGGAAAAGCCATACTTACACCCTTGGCTCACATTATATCTCCATTAAACTCCACTGATCTGGGGCCTGCCACTCGGTGTTCTTCTTGGACCATTAGCATCAGCAACATCTGCCTGGGAGCTTGTTAGACATGCAGAATGCCAGTCCTTCCCAGATGGGAATCCACACTGTAGGAGGATACCCCAAGTAGATTATATGCATATTAAGATTTCAGAAGCACTGATCTAAGGGACACAGAAGATTGTGATAGTTATGGAGATAGTTATGGAGTTAAGGAGACGGGAGAGTGGAATATAATCTACTCTCGGGGAATAATTGCGTAGTATTGTTACTATATTGAGTTTTCTCTGGACCTTGAAGCCCACACTATGTATCTAGCACCGTTCTAAGTGCTTTAGACATATTTGCTTGTTTCATAGGGTACAATGGAGAAACATAGTTGGGCTGATCAGAAAGCATACAGAAAAGTTGCATGAAAATTCACAGACAGAGCATAAATACTATAAATTTAAACTCTTTTTGAATCTGTAGGTCATAGTTAAAACCTTGAGTAATGCATATAACGTAATGCAGTACCAGTGACGTAATGATTGAGGAAAAGAAAGGTGATTATTAAGTAAAAGATGGCAAGAAAGGGATGTATTGCTTTTTAAAATATTTACTTACTTAGAAAGAGAGAGAGCATGAGTGTGTGCGTGTGTGCACACACCAGTGGCAGAGAGAGAGAGAGAGGGAGATAGAGAGAGGGAGAGAGAGAGAGAGAAAGAGACAGTCCAAAGCAGGCTCCATGCTATCACCAGGACTGGATTCCGACTGTGAGATCATTACTTGAGCCAAAATCAAGAGTCCAACACTTAACCGACTGAGCCACTCAGGCACCCTAAAGGATGTATGTCTTAATAGCAGAATAAAAAGTCAAATGGTATTCTTACAGAAGATATTTCAAAATAACAAGCCATCTCCTAGATTGTACAGAGGGTGGCATCGAAAGTTCTACAAAGTAACACAAATGCACCACTGACTGAAACATAGAGATGACTCACAATTATTTCACTGTCATTTTCCCCAGGTCATTATCAAACTGGATTTTAAAAAAAAAAGCACTGCAAAATAGAAACTAAAAAGTTTAAATTTCCTTCTAGAGTTTTACTCTAAAGGCAAGTATAAATACAGTGCATATCCTTTGGAAAAGAGAACCAGGTGATATAAAAATTCCAGAGGAGGGCAGCAAAGATAAAAAGACAGTAGAATTAACTCAGGTGGAGAGAACAGACTCTTTGGTTTACCAATTCTGTAATTTCCAAATAGTAAGCATCTCTATGGCAGATCATCCATTAGCTTTAAATTATTATATTAATTGGTTTGCTAAAATAAAGAGAAATGAAAGCACACATAATTAATCTGTTTCTGTTTTGGGTCTGCGTCTTTCATCCCTTTTGAAAGGCATGTAGCTGTTCTTACTTATAAAGATTGTTACACTACAGTTAGCCCAGCTGAAAAGTATACTATTTCAATTAGTCCTTTATTCAATAGCTACTTATTACATTGTGTTAGGTGGTAGGGATATTATGTATCATTTCATTAAAAAAATAATGCCTGACTTCATAAAGTTCATACCTGGTTAGTGAATTATTCCTTTTTTTTTTTAATTTTTTAATGTTTATTCAGTTTTGAGAGACAGAGCACGAGTGGGGAAGGGGCAAAGAGAGAGGGAGACACAGAATCGGAAGCAGGCTCCAGGCTCTGAGCTGTCAGCACACAGCCCGATGCGGGGCTTGAACTCATGGACCTTGAGATCATGACCTGAGCCGCTTAACTGACTGAGCCACCCAGGCACCCCTTGAGTTATTTACTTTAAAGCGAAATGGATTGAACATTACACTCACGACAGCACTGTCATTGTTCACTTACGCCTCCGTGTAAGAATGGAATGAAGCTATGGCTGGCAGACTAGAACTTGGGTTTAACTCTGAAGATACCCATGGAAAAGCATGGTACTTGGGATCCTTTTGCAACAGTAAAAACATAAAAAGTTTAAGAAGAGGGTTTTATTACACATTTGACTTTAGTTTTAAGTTGTGTTAGGGTCATTAGACAACAGATTGGTTATGGTGAAAAATAGACCAAATTAAAACCTTTGGTCAGACAGGCTGAGTTTTTACTTGGTTCCCACTTCTTCTTTTTTTTTTTTTTTTTTAATGTTTATTTATTTTTGAGAGAGACAGAGACAGAATGCGAGTGGGTTAGGGGCAGAGAGAGATGGAGACACAGAAGCAGAAGCAGAAGCAGGCTCCACGCTCTGAGCTGTCAGCACAGAGCCCAACGCAGGGCTCGACCTCACGAGCTGTGAGATCATGACCGAAGCCGAACTCTGACGCTCAACCGACTGAGCCACCCAGGCGCCCCACTTGGTTCCCACTACTTATCAGCAAGCTTGATACTCTGAGGTATGGCATAGCTTCTTTTGAGTCTTAGGTTTGGGAATTTATAGTGAATTAAAAGGCTGTTTGGCTCCTACTGAAAATTTCACAGTAGAGCATGTATCCTTTCTGCTGTGAGCCAGTGTTGTTCAGGCAATGATATCTGTACATTGCTATTAAGACATAGAAAACCACAGAACGGAGCTATAAAACACTAGAGAGTCATAATGCCTGGAAAACACGTTATTATAATGACATTCAATTCATTAGGTATTGCAATATCAATAAATCTACATATGTGGATCTATCATTATGTATATTCACCTATGTTTCCAGACTTTATAGCCACTTTGTGTAATAGTTAAAATTTAATCATTCCATCTTTGTTTGGCTGTGCTTTTCCGGATATGATTTTGTACTCACGCATCTCCCTTGCTCTGCACCCCCTCTCCGAAGTCCCTGACTCCTGGCCTCCCTAATCTGTTCTCTCTTTGTAAAACTCTGTCATTTCAAGAATGCTGCACAAATAGAATCAAGCAGTATGTGCCTTTTGGCTTTTTTTTTTTTTTTTTCCACTTAGCATAGTTCCGTGGAGATGTGCTCAAATTATTACACCTGTCAACACTCCATTCCTTTTCATTTCTGAGTGGCATTCTATGGTGTGGGTAGACGACTATTTTTTTAAACCATTCACTCATTGAATGATATCTGGGTTGTTTCCAGTAGTTTGGGACTATTATAAGTAAAGCTGCTAAGAACCTTCATGTGCAGATTTGCACGCAAACCTACATTCCTTTCTCTGGGATGAATGTCCAGGCATGAAGTTTTAGGTCATGGGATGCTATAAGTTTAGTTTTAAAAGATATTGGGGCGCCTGGGTGGCTCAGTCGGTTGAGTGTCCGACTTCGGTTCAGGTCATGATCTTGCAGTCCATGAGTTCGAGCCCCGCGTTGGGCTCTGTGCTGACTGCTCAGAGCCTGAAGACTGTTTCAGATTCTGTGTCTCCCTCTCTCTCTGACCCTCCCCCGTTCATGCTCTGTCTCTCTCTGTCTCAGAGAGACAGAGAGACGTTTTAACGTTTTTAAACGTTTTAACGTTTTTAAACGTTAAAAAAAATAAGAAAAAAGATATAACCCAACTGTTTTCGTGAGTGACTGAGTCATTTGGCTTCCCCCAAGCAATGCATGAGTGATCCAGTTTTCCTGTCTCTTTCCCAGCATGTGGTGTTATCACCATTTATTTTAATTTTAATTTTTATTTCTTATTTTTATTTTCTAATATAATTTATTGTCAAGTTAACTAACATACAGTGTATACAGTGTGCTCTTGGTTTCAGGAGTAGATTCCCGTGATTCATCGCTTACATACAACACCCAGTGCTCATTTCAACAAGGGCCCTCCTCAATACCCATCATCCATTTTCCCCTACCCCACCCCCCCCATCAAACCTCAGTTTGTTCTCTGTATTTAGGGGTCACTTGTGGCTTGCCTTCCTCTCCGTTTGAGACTATTCCCCTTCCCTTTCCCCATGGTCTTCTGCTAAGTTTCTCAAGTTCCAAATATGAGTGAAAATATATGATATGATTTTTCTCTGATTGACTTATTGCACTTAGCATAATACCTTCCAGTTCCATCCATGTTGTTGTAAATGGCAGAATTCCATTCTTTCTCATTGCCAAGTAGTATTTCATTGTATATAGAAACCACAATTTCTTTTTTTTTTATTTATTTTTTTTAACGTTTATTTATTTTTGAGACAGAGAGAGACAGAGCATGAACGGGGGAGGGGCAGAGAGAGAGGGAGACACAGAATTGGAAGCAGGCTCCAGGCTCTGAGCCGTCAGCCCAGAGCCCGACGCGGGGCTCGAACTCACGGACCGCGAGATCGTGACCTGAGCTGAAGTCGGACGCTTAACGGATTGAGCCACCCAGGCGCCCCGTAGAAACCACAATTTCTTTATCCATTCATCAGTTGATGGACATTTAGGCTCTTTCCATAATTCGGCTATTGTTGAAAAAAGCTGCTATAAACATCAGGGTACATGTGCCCGTATGAATCAGCACTCCTGTATCCTTTGGATAAATTCCTACTAGTGCTATTGCTGGGTCATAGGGTAGTTCTACTTTTATTTTTTGAGGAACCTCTACACTGTTTTCCAGAGTGGCAGCACAGTTTGCATTCCTACCACAATGCAAGAGGGTTCCCGTTTCTCCACATCTTCACCAACATCTGTTGGTGAATTTCCTGAGTTGTTAATTTTAGCCACTCTGACCAGTGTGAGGTGACATCTCAGTGTGGTTTTGATTTGTATTTCCCTGATGATGAGTGATGTTGAGCATCTTTTCATGTGTCAGTTGGCCATCTGGATGTCTTCTTTGGAGAAGTGTCTGTTCATGTCTTCTGCCCATTTCTTCACCAGATTATTTGTTTTTTGGGTGTTGAGTTTGGTAAGTTCTTTACAGATTTTGGATACTAACCCTTTATCCGGTATGTCATTTGCAAATATCTTCTCTCATTCTGTCAGTTGCCTTTAGTTTTGTTGATTGTTTCCTTTGCAGTGCAGAAGCTTTTTATCTTGATGAGGTCCCAATAGTTCATTTTTGCTTTTATTTCTCATGCCTTCAGAGACATGTCGAGTAAGAAGTTGCTGCAGCTGAGGTTTTCTCCTCCAGGGTTTTGATGGTTTCCTGTCTCACATTTAAGTCTTTCATCCATTTTGAGTTTATTTTTGTGTATGGTGTAAGAAAGTGGTCCAGGTTCATTCTTCTGCATGTTGCTGTCCAGTTTTCCCAGCACCATTTGCTGAAGAGACTGTCTTTTTTCCATTGAATATTCTTTCCTGCTTTGTCAAAGATTAGTTGATCATATATTTGTGGGTCCGTGAGATCATGACCTGAGCTATATCAAGTGTCAGACATTTAACTGAGCCACCCAGGTGCCCCTGTAAGATTATTTTACTATCAAGTTTTGACAGTTCTGTATTTATTCTGGTTCTATGTATATTCTAGTTCTTTATATATTCTTTATATCCTTGGTTTATATCCTTTATATTCTTTATATCCTTGATTAATCCTTGGTCAGATATGTATTTTGCAAACATTTCTCTCCTGTTGCAGTCTACTTTTTCATACTCTTAACGGGGTCTTTCATAGAGCAAGTTTTTAATTTTGATGAGGACCAATTTACCAATTTTTTTAATATCTTCTGATATTGGTGTCAAATCTAAGAACCATTTACCTAATCTTAGATCCCAAAAGTTTTATTCTGTGTTTTTTCTATAAGTTTTGTTTTATGTTTTACATTTAAGTCCATGATCCAAGTTACATTAATTGTTATGTATAGTCATGAAAAAAAAAGAAAGTATGGATGTCTAAATGCACCAGATAACTTGTTGAGAGTGCTATTGTCCCTTCACTGAATTGCTTTGGTATTTTTTCAACAGTTAGTTGAGGGGTGGCCTGGGTGGCTCAGTCAGTTAAGCATCTGATTCTTGGTTGTGGCTCAGGTCATGGTTTTGGTTCCATGAGTTCGAGCCCGTTGAGCTCTTCACTGGCAGCCCAGAGCCTGCTTGGGTTTCTCTGTGTCCCTCTCTCTCTGACCCTCCCCCACTCGCACTATCTCTGTCTCTCTGTCAAAAAAATAAAAATAAAATAAATAACTTAACAAAAAGTTAGTTGAACATATTTGTGGGGGAGTCTCTTTTGGGGTACTTCATTCTCTTCCATCAATTTCTGTATCTGTTTATCTGCCAATACTACTCTGCATCTATTACTTATGTAATCCAGCATTTATGCTTTTTGTATGTAAAATATCTTATAGATGCTCTAATTGAATCACTTTCGGTCTTCTCATATCTATTTCTTTTAAATGTTGTTATCTTCCAGGTATCAGTTTTATTTCACCATGAGTTATCTGTTTTTTGTGCTCTGCTTTGTCTTACACTTAGTTCCTTATTCCTTCTTGGATGCTTTACTGTTTTTCTTTGCCTGCTCATGATTCTGTGCAATTTCAATGGTCAAGCCAAGGTTTGGGATCACAGTGGATCTGAGCATGGCTGTAGGGAGGAGGCCAGCACTGTAATAGCCAGCAGGCTGTCAGTACTCTGGTTACACTCTGCGGTGACACCTTTCTTTGCTCCCAGCTCTCTCTGGTTGTATGCCTTTGACTTTTCTTATATGCAGTGATTGAGGGTAGTTAGTCTATCATCATATCTTTCATATTTTTTCTTTGGGATGAGGGAAATTGGGTGGGCCCTCCTGGGACAACTGATAGAAGTCGAGTCAAAATCTAGTTTCTAAGGGAAGTTTGTAAAATGTGTGTGTGTGTGTGTGTGTGTGTGTGTGTGTGTGTGTGTGTTTAAACTGTATCAGAGTTTAAACACTCAGAGCCCCAAATGTGCAATGTACTCCCTTACTTCCCATTTTATCTCAAGCTCTCTGTAAGCCTAAAATAAGCTTCATTCTTCTTTTTTACCCTTTGAAATCCTTTGTATCCTTTATGGCTAAGACCAAATGTCTCTCCTTCTGCTGTAAGTCATGTTTAAAAATGTGTACAGAATTCTAATTGATCCTCAAGTCAATCTTTCTCTGCGTTCCCAGGTCACTTGCCTGGCTCTTTCACCATGGGACTTAACTAGAAGATTCTAGCTTTTTGGTGGAAGGGTCCTTGTGTTCTTCATCTATTTATCATCAATGTGCCTAACAGAATTTTCAATAAAAGTGCCTTGAACAAATGAATAGAAAAACAAGCAAGACATCATCTTAATTCTTTAACCTGTGGTTTGGAGATCTGTTCTGTGAATTTGCCTATGCAAATGGCACTTGCCTGTTTTGGCTCTGGCAACGTCAGAGGCAGGACAGTGAATGCAAATGTGCACCTGTAGGCAATGCCTGGGGTCACTGTCACTTACTGGCAATAAGATCCAGCAAGATACTACACCTGTTTGAGCCTTAGTTTCCTCAAATACAAAATGGTAATCATGCATTCTACATGCTGTGCTTGTTGTGAACATTAGAAACAAATATACAGAGCTCCTAGCAATGATAGTAATTATTATATTAAGGTTATCTAAGAATAATGTGTTCTGAATAGTAGAATGTTCCTGTTAATTAAGAATTGTATATCTTCAAGAAAATAGAATAAAGACTCCTCATTTTCAACGGATAAACTCTAGAAATACATTTGAATCAGTAAATCCATTAATATTTCAGGGAGGAAAAATAACACATTCTTTTGAGGTTAAGCTGGTTTTATCTGAACTATAGGTGGCAACGCATTCTTGGTTGATGAAATAAATTTAGTGGGTTAAGATAGGCAGTGATATACTGTAATAGATTAGTATTTAATAGAACACATTATAGTGCATTTCACTTACTAATGGTAGCAACTGTTTTATGGCTAGTGTAATTATATACATGGTCATATGTGTGTTTTGGTTAGAGAAATAAAATGTGTTCCATATTGGGCCCCAGGGCCAATATGTTTTCAGAACACTTATCTGCGGGGTGTGAACAAAGAGGTTAGTAGTTACTCAGTGCTTTCTTCCAGAAGTATTCGTTGGAGGAGAGAGGGTTAAGCCACACTGGCTGGTTAAGACATTAGCAGGTGGGAAGTGCCAGAAGTATTTGAAATCACCGGGGTTTCCAAGCTAAAAATACATTGTGCACAATTCAATATTTTTGATGATTCACTGGCCATTTATAAATTCTGTGAACCACAGTCATTGTGGTGGTTATCAATTAGTACGGCAGTCCTCTGGGAAGGTCTTAATAGTGTGCTTTAGTTAGTAAAAGACTGAAGAGTTTCCAGTATATGGATGTAAGCCAGGTTAAAATAAAAAGAGTATTCTTTTCTTGTAGTTTATAGAGGGTGGGTTCTGTGTCCCTGAATACAGAGAGAGGGATTACTTAAAATGAAAATATAATTCCTTTTTGCTTTAAAAAATTTAAAAATATCAGATAATGAAAGAATAGAAGGCCCATCTTAGGCCAGAGGTTCTTAAATAGAGCTATGTTCAATTATAGTACATATTTTTGTCTTTTGATATTTTTCTTTTTTCTTTTGATATTTTTCTTGTTTCGGTGAAAATTATTTTTTTGAAGTAAATTACTTTTTATCAAATCAGGCCGTGGAAACAACTTTACACCCAAACAACCTTCGTGCACTAGGAGGAGCTACTCTGTACCTTAAATCTCATTGTTACAATATGTGTGATAAATTTCTTTTGATAGGAATTCAATAGAATATATCCTGACATTGTATTTTTGGACATCTCTTTTGTTTCCATTTGATCAACTCAACTGGAAAGGGTTAAAATGGGAGAGATGAAAGAAACTTACATATTCCCGTGCCTGGGTGACTCAGTTAAGTGTCTAACTTTGACTCAGGTCACCATCTTGCAGTTCATGGGTTCGAGCCCCGTGTTGGGCTCTGTGCTGACAGCTCAGAGCCTGGAGTCTGCTTCAGATTCTGTATCTCCCTCTCTCTCTCAGCCCTCCGCCTCTCAAAAATAAATAAACATTAAAAAAAAAAAGAAACTCACATACTGTATCACTGAAAGCTCTGTTGTGAGGCACTATTCACAGGTGAGGTTCTTGACAACAGAGAGAAGAGGCCAATGAACCTGCTTCCATCTGACATGTCTTCCCACCTTGCAAATATATAGAATTGTACATTGTCTTCTCTATGAGAAGAATTGTCCCTTGGAAGTGCTTGAAATTTGAAAAATAATTCTGATTTGTTGCAACATTAAGGCATTGTTTTGAATGGTGCTCAGAGCATCCCTTAATGAAGGAAGCCACCTTCTGAAAGGACGTGCTGATTTGTGACCAGGAGCAGGAGAAAAATATGTCATCAACTTCAGAACTATCGACATTTCTTTCATAACTTAAAAGAAGGTCTTAGAAGGATTGGCGACAATTGAAAGAGATTGGTCTTGTCTCTGAGCAAAGCAGGCTTCTGGTTCTCATCTGCTATGTACACGCTAATGTCATGAGGGAAGAATTCCAATTTTTGTGCATCTCTTTGGGAATATTCAAAGGTCTTCAAGAGGTATAAGGTTTATTTGCCAAGAGAAATTTTGTCCAGATGAAACTCGAGATAGTTTCTGAGTGATGTAGCACCATAAGAGCTTGGCAGCCTTCGTTCTTCATGACTTTTGCAAAAAAAAAAAAAAAAAAAAAAAAAACCAAAAAACTTCACTCGCCATTGTGATTGAAGACTGTTCCATATCAGTGTATATTGGAATAAAATAACCCTCCCAGCAAACCTGAAACAACGTTCTTCTTTTTCCATCAAAATTGCTGACAGCGTGAGAATTGGAGTCACAAATCATCATCCTGTCAAATGGGACAAAATAAACAGTTCTTATCTAATTCACAGAAGTTTACTGACGTCTTATAGGTCACATCTTAAGTTGCTTCACTGATATTTGGTGAAAAGAAGTTGCACCCTTTTTAAATCCCACATAATGCTTCTGAATACTTTGACAGGGATTATTTCATTCATAACATTGCATATGTACGGACTTGGCCTCATGAACACATTCATTCAATGTATTTTATATATCATTCATTCAATATACTGTGTGTGTGTATGTGTGTGTATATATATATATATATATATATATATATATATATATAATGTACTTGTTTGAGGCCTGTGCACTCAGTGTCATGGATGTTGCTAAAATGCTCGGGCCTCTTTACCAAGCCGACACGTTGTAGACACATCTTAGGGGACTCCTCTGTGGGATCTCCAGTGCTGAGAACGTGCTTTCCTGGCTAACTCAGAGGGTGACAATTCCGTCAATTCCTTTGCCCACAGAAATCTGCATACCGCTAGGGGGCGCCTGGGTGGCTAAGCAGCCGACTTCTGCTCAGGGCATGATCTCACGGTTTATGAGTTCGAGCCCCGCATTGGGCTCTGTGCTGACAGCTTAGAGCCTGGAGCTAGCTTCAGATTCTGTGTTTCCGTCTCTCTCTGCCCTCCCTTGCTCATGCTCATGCTCATGCTCTCTCTCTCTCTCTCTCTCTCTCTCAAAAATAAATTAAAAAACATTAAAAAAAAAGAAATCTACAGACATCTAGAAATAAGACCATGCTTGAGACTCCCTCCTGCTGAAAAGAACACAGGTTCGAAATGTGGATTTTCACTCCTTCACTGATGTGGTAACATCGAAGAGGCAGATGTAGTGAAAGACTTCTTTGAAGGGTCACTGGGCCCAGCCGTGTGTAGTGGCCTTAACCTCTGAAATGTTCTGAAGCCAATGACACAAATTTATTTCAAATGGCATTGCAGAATTCTGGAGTCCCTTGATTCAGCATCCCTTGCATAATAGAGCGAACTGTAGGAGATTCACTTCTCCTTGTTCTTGTGTCCTTTCACGGGTCTGGACACTGAGGTCTTGTGGGCATCAACTTAAAAGACAAGATGAACAGAATGTAGAAGATGATATAAAATATAACTTCTGCATTTCCACGTAAAAGACCATGCCATACTTTGAGCTTCCTATGCAAGTTATAAAAGGTCATCTCTAACCTACACCTTGTCTGTTTGTCAGAAACATTCGGGCCACCAGTAGCTACAGCACAGCTAACAACTACTCACCAGCCCAACAAATGGAACATTTCAGAAAACTCTGGAAAAAAAAAAGCGTATTGTAAATGGTATACAGAAGCTAAGTTATAGTGATGTGTTTTCAGAAACATCTTTTTTTTTTTCCCTTAAAAACAGGAATCGGCCTTAAGAAAGGCAACTTTATACACTTGAATTGAATTGAAAAGCTGCCTTGACTCCTATCTACAGCTCTCAAGCTTGAGGTACCTTGACATTTGGTTTAAAAAAAAATCCATGTAAAACAGCATATGAAAATTTCACAAGCTTTATTATAGTTTTCATTGTCTGGTGTTAGAGATGCAAACCTGGCCCCGTTTGTCCATCCCTTCCCGTATCCGTTCTATTTGAAGTTTAATCGGCAGTTCTTACCATCCAAAAGGAAGATCTATTTCCACACCCCTTGAATCTAGGCAGGACTTATGACTTCTTTAAAGTGTTTGCTGAAGTGATAGCATGCCAGTTCTGACCTGAGGCCCCAAAGGACTTGCAAATTTCCACTCACTCTTTGGAGGAACCCTTGTTTCCTCCATACGAACAAGCCTGGGCTGACAGATCATGTGAAGCAGAGTCAAGTCATGTAGCATAGACCATCCTCGAGCACTAAGCCTCTCAGTTTACCTACCGGCTGGATGCAGATACATGAACAAGCCCATCTGAGATCAGCTGAGCCCGGCCCAGGTCCGCAGAACTGCATAGCTGGCTCACAGACTCATGAGAAATAATAAATGATTGGTGTTTTAAGCCACAAAGTTTTGGGGTTGTTTGTTACTCAGGTATCATTCAATGGTACAGAGGTATAAATAGATTGTACCCAGTTTAAAAGATAGAGCTAGTAATGATAACAGATGCCACATAAAATGTCAATAGATGCTACCTTTAAGGCACTTAACACATTTTCCTTTTAGCTTTCACCCAGGATATTATTTCTAAGGTACTACACTGAATCACTATAGTAACAGATCTAAATTCTTAAGATCTATCAGAACATTTCCTACAAGTATAGTTTTTTTTTTTTTAAAGGAAGAATGCTATTGAGTCATATTTACTAAATGTATCAAGAAACCTAAACACGTTGACAGATGTAAGGAAAATGCTCATTAAATGGCTGATCCACTTTGTATAGCCTCTACAACCTTTTTTCACCTCTTGCATGCCCCCGTGGAATTGTTTCTCACTTCCTACACACATGCATATGAAAACCAAGGTAAAATCCCCAAAGAGAAAAGGACTCTGAAAACCTTCTTACACACTCTACCACTCTTCAGAGAATCGTTGTAATTTCCCCTAACAAATTTTAATGGCTCTAAATACAGACAATAGCTCACACAACGAATTAGACATGAACTGATTTAGTACGGTTTTGTCAGATATACATCCAACGGATAACCATGAGCACTTTGAAGATGCACGTATGTAGAATGAATAGAGACACAACACTGGGGAGAAATAAAACCATTAAGTGTCATCTTCTGAACTTTTTGGACAAATGCTGAAAATGGTTTTGGAAGAGGATGTAAGTAACCCAATCATTTATAGCAAGGGGAAGCAAATCATAAGTAGCCACTATTCTTCTTGGCGGTCCCCTCAGTTTGCCCCCCAGATCGTTTCCTTGGTTTATTGTGATCTAGAAAAAAAAACACAACACCTTTGAGAATGTTAGCAGAGGTTGGAGAAAAAGTGATGAGACAGGAGAGGAGAAATGGGAGGAGAAACCATGTGGGATAATGTTCTTAAAATGTCTTGCAAAGAAAATGCTTGTCTTGACATAGGGCCGTGCTGATGAATTAGAGAGCTTAAAGACAAAAGTGTTCTTTCCTTTAAACAGCTAAATGTACAGGCCACAGCCTCCATTCTAAGCTGGATGTCAAATGAAGGTGCCGGCTGATAGAGGTGTCTAACAAGTCAAGTCTTACGGGTACTCTGAGCAGACTGAGTTTGAGCTCTTGCCAACATGGAAGTCATCCAGATTCAGACATGAATGTCCCGAGTACTTGAGTTGTTTCCAAGGTCTGAAGGCAGTTGAGCACAAGATGCAGTGACTAGCAGCATTGCAGCCTGGACCGTCATAGCTTACTTGGGAGCAAGGGATTCCCCAGATTACATATATGTGTGTGTCTATTTATGTACATATGTGCCAGTGCCCCGGAACTGTACATTTAGTTTTCTTTGTTGTTTTTGTTAAGCTTCTTGAATAACTTCCTTTCTTCCTAGCCAGGAAAAAAAGACATTAGGATCTGACTTTGTAACCACATCTGTGGAATTATTGAATCTGAGCTATGTATGTGTTTTTTGGATTTGGATTTTGCTTTTGACTCCAGACTGCTCAAATGAATGGGATTCTGTCTGGGGTAATCAAATTCCACTTAATGCCAATGCTTTTCAGCTCATTTAGGCAGACTCAGTTATTGGAATTATCTTCCAGCAGGACCTAGACCAGCAGAATCAGGTCCAGACAGGTTGAATATCTTGTTCTGGAAATCCAAGTCTAAGGTGGGGATTAGATCTCAACTTCATAGTTATTCCATGTACAGTTCAGGGTTTTGAATCACATTGCTTCTGCAGAGCTCCATTCTGGAACAAGACGAGTACAAATACATCTGTCAAGTGGTTAATCTACTACTCCCATTTAAAATTTTCATAGACCTCTGGAGGGCTAGAATGTATCAATCTAAAGAACAAAGAGTGGGCCAGTACACTTTGAGGAATGCTCCTAGAATTCCGTCCTCAGCTCTACCGCATACTAGCCATAAAGAATGTACACATTGTGGGTTCTGCAAATTTCACCTGTGAAACATACATGATTGCACCTACCTTTGGAGGTTATTGTAAAGATTAAATGACATCATGTCCAACAGTCCTAGTATAATGGCTTGTCTTTAATAAGTTATATTTATATTTTGAGAGTTTCTAATCCTAGTTGACTTTGATATCTACCCTTTGCCTCTAAATAAACCATTAAATGATTGCTATAACTTCCCCACCAATAATATTGGGATTTTTATTTATTTGAGACTTTTAAGGATTATTTTATCTTTGAAAATGCTGTATATTATTTAGAATTCAGGCTAGGTTTCTCTAATAAAAAACACTGGCTTAAACAAGAGACAGTTTTATTTATTTCATTTTCTCTCCTGTGACAGTCTAGAGGGGCAATCTAGAGGTGGCTTAAGGGAATTGGAGAGGCAGAATCCTCCCACTTTTCAGGTCTGTTCTCCAGAGATGTTATCTTCAGGCAATAGTTGAGGTTGAGAAGGCTTCCCACAGATCTCTAATCCAGCAATGAGACAGGGGAAAGAGAAATGTACACATATGTCAATTTCTTTTAAAGACTACTTGTATATAATTTATACACACACAGGTACACACACTCACATCCTGTTTTTAAGACTATAGTCACATGGGTTACATCAAAATAGAAAGGATGCTGGGAACTGTGGACTGCGGCCTTTAGCCACGAGATCATGTTTTCAGCTAAAATACCTACTACTGGGACACCTGCGTGGTTCAGTCAGTTAAGTGTCTGACTCTTGATTTCGGCTCAGGTCATGATCTCGGGGTTGTGGGATCAAGCCCCATATAGGGCTCAGCACTGAGCGTGGAGCCTGCTTGAGATTCTCTCTCTCTCTCTCTCTCTCTCTCTCTCTCTCTCTCTCCTGCTCCTCTCCTTTGCTTGTGTGTTCTCTCTCTGTAAAAAATAAAAAAAATAAACAAAAATAAATAAAATACATACCACCATAGAAGGGGAAAATAACATGTGGTCTATAAGAGGAGTGGAAAGCGGGTAATTAATAGTCTCCACTAAAATATATTTGTTTGGGAGGATGTGTGTTTATAGATGCGATACATTCTAACTGTGAGAAAAGTTTTAAAGATGATACCCTAAAGGTAACATAGTCTCATTTCTTCCTGTCCTAAGTATACTTTGTGATGGGACACTAAACCAATTGATTTGCAATAATCCATCACCAAATACAGTTGTCCCAACTGTGGCTTTGAAAAGTTTGGGATCTATATGCAGAAATATTTTAACCCAAGACTTTTACCTACCCAACATTTAGCATTTTTCCCCCTTTATTCTTTTATTCAATCAATATTGATGGAGCTTCTAGAAGCTGAGGATACCATAGTGAACCACACTGGCAGGAATCCCCCCCACCCCATGAAACTTGCGTTCTAGTAGGGGGGAGCTGTGCAATACAACAATTAACAAGATACTTGGCTCAGATTATACCAATTATGATAAATAACATGGCAGATAAATAAGACAGAGAAGGGGAGATTGCAGTTGTAACGAGGGCGGCCAGGGCGGCCTCACTGAGGAGGTGACATCGGAGCAAAGGCCAAAAGGAAGCAAGGGAGGAAGCTGTGCGCTCATCCGCTGGAAGAAGGTTCCAGGCAGAGTCATCGCAACCCACGTGCTCCGTGGTGGGTGTGCTTGGTATGACAGCGAGGAGGTCAGTGTGGTTGGAGTGGAGCATGTGAGGCAGAGGGCAAGGAAGTCATGCAAACCTGGATCATGCCTTGGCCACAGTAAAATCTTTGGCTTTTTGCTGAGCTCAGTTTTGAGTCGAGGAGCAAAACGAGCTGACCTATCTTTTGGAATGATGTCTGCCTCCTCTGCTGAAAATGGATTGAGAACAGCCTGCAGCGCAGAATGGTAACGTCAATAGAAGCCATCCGGAGACCACTGCAATGATCTAAGGGGGGAGGTTAAAGACAAGGGTGGTAGGCAGTGGAGGTGGGGAGAGTGCTTGGATTTGGGTTTTTTTCATTGTTTCCACTTCTCTATTTTTTTTCCAGTTTATTTATCTATTTATCTATTTATCTATCTATTTATTTATTTATTTATTTATTTCGAATTCAAGTTAGTTAACATACAGTGTCATATTGGTTTCAGGAGCAGAATTTAGTGTGGCATCACTTACCTATGGCACCCAGTGCTCATCGCAGCAAGTACCCTCCTTAATGCCCGTCACCCATTTAATCCACCTCCCATCTACACCCCTCCAGCAGCGCCAAGTTCCTTCTCTGTATTTACGAAACTCTAATGGTTTGGCACCTGGGTGGCTCAGTGGGTTAAGCCTCCGACTTCAGCTCAGGTCGTGATCTCACAGCTCCTGAGTTCGAGCCTTGTGTTGGGCTCTGTGCTGACAGCTCGGAGCCTGGAGCCTGCTTTGGACTCTGTGTCTCCCTCTCTCTCTGACCCTCCCCAACTCACACACACTCTCTCTCTCTTTCTCTCTCTCTCTCTCTCAAAAATAAACATTAAAAAAATAAATAAAAACAATAAAATAAAAAAAGAATCTCTTATGGTTGAAAACGGAGCATTTAGATTTAGCTGGCGGATATCTGAGAGTGATCAACAAAGGAGAGGGTGTGTGTGAAGAAGTGAAGTATTAAGGACTGAGCCCGGGGTCATTGCAATTGGAAAAGATGAGAGGGAACCCCTAGAGGTGATTACAGAGTAAGACCCATTCAGGTTGGAGTAAACCAAAAACAGTGGGTGTTCTAAAAGCCAGGGGAAGGGCCGGGGGATAAATAACATAAGATTAAAATAAAATAAAATAAAATAAAATAAAATAAAATAAAATAAAAACAGCCAGGCGAAAGGTGTTTCAAGGAGGAATGAATGACCATCTCTATCAGATGTTACTGGTAAACAAGTAGCCTCTCAAACACTTGAATACAGCTCTGTGGACTCTAGCCTCCTCACCCTACACCTCACTCTACACCAGTTGAATCTGTCCTCTTTCAGGACAAATGGCCACAGTCATTCCACCGGAAATGTAATGGTTCCACATGCATTTTCCCAAGAAACATATAGACTTTGATATTATATTAAGTTTACACAGGAGATTCTCCAATTTCAGTGTCTTTTTGCATAAGTTATTTTCCTTTTCCTTTGTTTTTCTCATTTTTTTTTCAACTTTTTTTTTTTTTTTTTTTTTTTTTTTTATTTTTGGGACAGAGAGAGACAGAGCATGAACGGGGGAGGGGCAGAGAGAGCGAGGGAGACACAGAATCGGAAATAGGCTCCAGGCTCCGAGCCATCAGCCCAGAGCCCGACGCGGGGCTCGAACTCACGGACCGCGAGATCGTGACCTGGCTGAAGTCGGACGCTTAACCGACTGCGCCACCCAGGCGCCCCTGTTTTTCTCATTTTTATGAGTAGCTCTAATTTTATTTGTATACGTATAATCGAACCCAACAGACGGTAGGCGTGGTAAGTTTTATATATTTGGTAATATTTGCAGAAAATCAGTGTCATATATTGAATGTATTCTCATTAAAATCTAGCATTAGTAATGTCCTGGATTCATTTCTAAGGGAACTAGGGGAAATGGCCCCATAGCCTTTCTCATCTCAAAGCTCATTTCATTCTAAGTGTTCACCTGCCTTCTCTGAGTTGAGAGTTTACAAGTTATGTAATTTCAAGAGGTTTTCTGTTTTTGATTGGTAAATATGAGTGGTTATATCTAACTGGGAATTTTGTTAGTAGGCATCTTTTAGAGTTTTCTTAAGCTTGAATAAATCTTGGATTTCATAGGTTTGCTTTGAACAATTAATCAATATATCTGCAAATGTTATTAAGACTCTTACAGTTTACTCTTCCTTTTTCAACTGCAGATTGCTTTTCAGTAAAATATATAGGACTCATAATGTCCTTTTGGTGACACAATGGGGTGCGGTTTCATCATGCGGAAAAATGGAACCTCAGATTCTCATTTTTTGCTTTATAGGGGAGGTCATCATATTAAGTTTAAATAAGGAATTGATAGAAGATAATTTGGATTCTATTTGAATGTCACACTAACCTATTTTCTCTTTGTTTAATTTCTTTTTCTTTTAATCTGGGAGAGCCAGATATTTAAGGAAAGCATGACATTTTTCATGGAGAGGTCTAGCACGTCTCTTCTAAACCTGAAATGCTCTCCTCTGTACAGCCCTGTCCTGTGCTACTATAACCTAGTTCTAATTTCAAGATTTCTAACTTCTGATTTTTAAGAATTGATTCAGGAGGAAACACACAACACCATGGCAACAACAACAAACAGCCATCAACCTTTGAGGAACCAAAACTGGGGAGGGTTCTGTTGATATATTTCTATCTCAGATTGTAGGATTATTATGATAATGCATGGGGAAGAATTTGCTAGGGGAAGCCCTAGGTATTTGCTTCCACCCTTTAATGCAATGTTTTAATTCATTTTTAAATGTTTGCTCTCTCTGTTTGTCCTAAACTTGGCTCTGTGCTCCGTCCAGAGGCTACCTCATTTCAAGTGGATCAAAACACGTATTGACCTACGCTGGTGTTTTCCTGATTTCATTTCTTTTGGTTAAGGAGTAGAATCATAGACTTATAAAAAGTTCAAATTTAGAGTTGTGGTACCACATTTTATGACCAACTTTGCCATGTTTCCTAGGAACATACCACAAATTCTCCTGCTTCAATTTTTTTGAACCACTTTACTGGGGCATGGTTGACATACAAAAGGCTGTACATATTTCATGCATACAGCTTGATGTGTTTGAAGATAAGTATGCAGTCATGAAATTATCATCACAATCTATGCCACAAACATGTCTATTACCTCCAAAACTTTCCTCCTACTCTTTATTTATTATTGTTTTTCTGATAAGAACATTTAACGTAGTATTTATCCTCTTAGACAATTTTTAACTATTTAATACAATATTGTTAACTAGAGGCTTTATGCTGTACAGTAAATATCTAGGACTTATCTTGTGTAACTGAAACTAATAATAATTTTACCAACTTTAATAATTTTCTTGGCTTTAACTATGAAATAGGTTTACAGCTATTTCATAACACTGTTGTGACATAATATTATGACTCTTAAGATAATGTACTTGAAAAGGCTTGGCTTTGTCCTCTGTCTTACTAGGAAAAGCCTGTAAACGTTTTTATTTTTATTGCGTTCAAATATAATTAATTCGTGATAAATGTGTGTGTGTGTGTGTGTGTGTGTGTGTGTGTGTGTGTGTGTTGTGTTCTATATGTGAAACGTAAATATTTGAGCTGGTTTTGGACAAAGGTATTTAGCCTTTTTGTTCCAGTGTTAAATTTCTTTTAAGAGTAGGCTTCAACTCTGAAAAACACCAACTTTATTGTCCTCTCTGACCTAGAAATGCTTGCCATTGGCAATGAAAGCTGCATGAAATCTGATACCCTCATCCCAAAATGAATTTCAGCAAACTTTTGTATTTGACTTAGCTCTCATGGGAGCAGAGCCATTGAAACGGATTCCAAGAGAGACAGCAATTTTTACCCCACCTTGCAAACACCGATTGATTTGGCATAAACCACCCAGCCTTGCATAATTTGCACCCAATTCATATACAGGCTCGACATTGCTTAAAAATTACCTCTTGGTTTTACTGTGATTTCATGACCTTGGAGAAGAAAAATTAAATTTGTGAAATTGACTTCAGTTTCAACTTGGAAGCCAACCCCATATTTATGCAAATTCCCTATTTCCCTAGAAGTATTCTATTTTGCTTTCTGATTGGAATTTCTCAGAGGACAAGATAATTTGGCTGGTAAAACTGAGGAATTGCTACTGTAAAGAAAACATTGTCTTTTAATAACACATGCTACTATAACCTAGTTCTAATTTCAAGACTTCTAACTTCTGATTTTTAAGAATTGATTCAGGAGGAAACACACAACACCATGGCAACAGCAACCAACAGCCATCAACCTTTGAGGAACCAAAACTGGGGAGGGGTCTGTTGATATATTTCTATCTCAGATTGTAGGATTATTATGATAATGCATGGGGAAGAATTTGTGTTGATTAGATTATTTTCCCCACATTAATAAAAATTGGTATTACAACTGGAATACTGTAAATAAGGCAACTTACAAAATTTTATAAAATGTAAAGCGATTTTGCAGAGGCAGAAGTGGGCCCTTGTAATTTATATTTCTGAAACTCTATAATAAAATAACCATTCCTTGAAGAATGCCAGGTAAATACTAATTGGCATGCAATTAAGTACTCCCTGGGGGTATCTGTGCCACGGAACAATTTTCCATTCTCTCTGCTTCTATCTCAGCCTAATGCTTGTGGGTGAAACTTCTTAGGCCCATTGCTGGCTGAAGAGGGGCTGAAGTTTCTGGAATGGATGGGCAAGTGTCTGATGGCTTTTTATAAATCACTCATGTGTTTGCTTATCGATGCATTTGGTCACACTGATGGTTCAGACAGGATGAAAAACACATGTAGGAGGTACAACATTCCATTTTGGAAGAAAGAACAATGAGGCCCATATACTTTCAATCTTGGGTGAAAATGAGCAGTTTACAAAGTAAATTAACAAAATATTTTGATTTAGTTTCCATCTCTTCTCATAAACAAATTCCTTTGAAAAATGATGTTTTATATCATCAACTGTCTGTCTTAGCTGACTGATACAAGATAGTTTATGATTCTGCTGGTATCTACACCACAGTCCTGATCAATTTGAAATACAAAAATCAAAACGGCATAAAATATAACTGCTTTCATAGTAATGTCTCAGTAAAAGTACCTATCACAGTGCATGTTCTTATTTAAAGTTATATATCAAATATTTAAATTACAGGAATAATAATCCATCTTTTTCAACAACATAAAAATAAAAGTATGCATGTAAAAAGGTAATGCGTGTTGACTTCTTCAGATTGGGTTTCTCCTGTATACACAATATTTGCAACTGGCTTTGAACTCTTTTGTCTCTATGCTCATACAAATAAGTACTCTAAAATTGTATCATTTTTTTCTGTTATTTAAACAAAAATTTGGTCATGCAACGTGCTTTATGTTACAATTTGATTTTTCACTGAACAATATTGCCATGAATATTCCTCATTATTTTCTGTAGATGAATGTTCCCTAATTTACTCAATCTGCCTCTTATTAGTGGGCATTTATGGTTTTCTCTCTTTTCTTTTCTTTTCCTTCCCTTTCCCCCTATTGATAATGTGCACATAAACATGCTTATACAAATATCCTTACACAGAACTGCATTTCATTAAATTTTTCTAAATGGGCTTTACACATTTTAAATTTGAATACATGTTATTTTAATATAATACATTGCATTTTAGTTTTAGTTTTGTTTTGTTTCACACGACTGCTTCCTTCATTAGACAGTTTCTCAAAGGCAGGCACTCTCCTATTTCTGTGGTTAGAAATAAATACTTATTTTTTTTTAATTCTGAAAATGAAAGATTTGATTAGTCAGCCATATTAACATAGTTATATCTTTCCTTCCCTACTTGCTTATAGTCCATTTAATGCCAAACATCTTTCCTAGGGCTTAAGCCCTCATTGATTCCCATATTTTATCAATATCAAAAACCCCTACAGTGTGTCACAGTTTAGTAATTTGTTAAATGCAGCCCTAGAACCTTGGCTGATTTTTTAGTACCTTACTTACATTGGACTTCCATCTAAAATAGATGATCAGCAATCTGGAGCCATGAACCTAATGTCATATACATGTGTTTATATATATTATGTACCATGTATATAATGTATATATTATGATACATGCTACGTATTATATACTATGTATATAACATATACGTATATAATGTTACATTATAGAGTATGGTGCGTGTTTGTGTGTGTGTGTGTGTTTGTACTTTTATATGTTGATTATATGGACTAAATTTATGTACTCTGTGTTAGTGTTGTGAATCTAAGTTGACCACATTTTCTAAATGATCGTTCTATTCATTGTATATGTGAGGCACAGTTAAAGGTATAAAACAGTGGTTTTCAACCTTGGCTGTACGTTAGAATTAAATAAGGAGTGATTTTGAAAATGCTTGGGCTCAATACCCATCAACTGATGAATGGATAAAGAAGATGTGGGTTACTACTCAGACATAAAAAAGAATGAACTGTTGCCATTTGTTACGACGTGGATAAAGCCAGAGAATATTACGCTAAGTGAAATAAGTCAGTCAGAGAAAGACAAATACTACATGGTTTCATTCATATGTGGAATTTAAGAAACAAAAAACATGAACATAGGAGAAGGGGGAAAAAGAGACGAATCGTAAAAGAGACTCTTAACTATAAAGAACAACTGAGGTTTGTTGGAGGGGAGGTGGGCAGGTGGATAGGTTAAATGGGTGATAGGCGTTAAGGAAGGTAATGTTATAATGAGCACAGGGTATTTTATGTAAGTGATGAATCCTACACCTGAAACTAATATTACACAATATATTAAGTAACTATAATTTTGAAAAAAAATCTTGGAAGAAAAAATGAAAATGTTTGGGTTCCACTTTCATCTGACTGAATCAGAGTCTGGAAGGGCAAAATGGAAGCCTAGGCAATTGTGTTCTTAAATCTCACAGGATAATTTTGATACATGGTGAGGATTAAGGCCCACTGGTAAAAGAATAAGAGGGTTTTATTGTCCTTAATGCTGTAATTTTTCTAGCCCCAATAAACAAATATGGGGACTTCTATCCAGATATAGAGTCCCAGTCCAAGCTACTGCAAAGAAAATGAAAACTACAAACAAAGGTGGCCATATTGAAAGTTGAGGTGAGTTGGAAACTGACAATATGCGAATTTGTTTGACACCACAAGAAATTTGATTGACACATGTGTAGATAGATGGAATTGAAGCAGGATAGGGATGATTTCTGTAGTGGCTTGATAGGGATCCCCCAAAATTCATGTCCACCCAGAACCTGTGAATGTGACCTTATTTGGAAACAGTATCTTTGCAGATATAACCAAAATAAGATGAGATCACACCGGATTGGCCTTAAACCCAGTGACTACTGTCCTTACAAAGAGAGATATGGAAAAACAGACACACAGCAGGGAGAAAGCCAAGTGAAGATGAAGGCAGAAATTAGAGTGATACAGCAAACAGCCGCTGAATGTCAAAGATTTCTGACCATCACCAGAAGCTAGAGGAGGCAAAGGAGGTTCGGACTTGTAGCCTCCAGAATTGTGACAGAATAAATTCCTATCGTTTTAAGTCATCAACTTTGTACCAGTTTGTTATGGCAGCTCTAGGAAACTGATGTAGTTTCCTAATTTTCCTATGGGGCCCTAAGAGACAGCTTTTTGTCACTTCCGCATAGGTGTAGGCCATATTTAAAGCAGAAAATTCAAGCAGTTATAGATGGGAGATTTTTTTAATTTGGAAAGACCTGTTAGCTTGCTGAATTGTTCATCTTACCCTAATAGGGTTTAGCTAATTCCGAGGGATTTTCTAGAGACGTAGTCGATCATAAGCAGATATTTACATACAATTTTGTTTCTTATTTTCAATAATTTATGCTTTTCAATATTGTATCATGCCTTGTCAAAGCTTATCAAAGTAACATTACCTACAAAAGATCTAGAGTATATATCTATTCTATTTCTTATTTTATTAGAAAAAACTCTAGTATTGAATCATACATATAATGTTACTTATTTCCTTTGAGTAAAGATTTTTTTGATGTTGAGAAAAACCACTTCTATTCCAAAATTTTGGTAGCATTATTATTAGTAATAGATCTTGAAGCTTGTGAGTAGATTTTTGCAAATACATAAGCAAAACTTTTTTTTATTAAATTAGGAAAATTATTTTTCTATTCTGCTTTATATGGATTTTCTTTCCTCTTTTTTTAATACGAAATTTATTGTCAAATTGGTTTCCATACAACACCCAGTGCTCATCCCAACGGGTGCCCTCCTCAGTGCTCATCACCCACTTTCCCCTGCCTCCCACCCCCCATCAAACCTCAGTTTATTCTCAGTTTTTAAGAGTCCTTTATGGTTTGCCCCCCTCCCTCTCTAACTACTTTATTTTCCCCTTCCCCTCCCCCATGGTCTTCTGTTAAGTTTCTCAGGATTATATAGATTTTCTAATATTCATGGATATATGCCCTGGATATTGTAAAATACATTTTATTTTATTTTTTCTATGTGTAATTATAAGTGGGATCCTTCTATTTATTTTTTGATAGATTATTATATTAGCAGTTGCTTATAATGTAGAAGTTTTCCTTTATGTCCTTAATTTCTTCTCCTTTTATATTCAGATTTTATTAAATCCTTGTTTTCTTTCTTTCATATTAGAATTTCTAGATGTTCATATATTATGTTAGTGTTCTCCTCAGCCCCTGGGTTAATTTATTAATTTCACTTCCACTGTTTTCTAATTAACTTATTCTTCTTTTTTTCTTTTATTACTTCCTTTTTCATATTTTCTTAAGTTGACTTTTTGTCTTTTTGCTAAGTTTTTGTTTCTTGGTTGAAATTGGAGAAGAAAGAGATTCCTTTTATCATTTTTATAATAAAAACATTTGAGGACATAAGTTTGTTTCTGCTTATACTCAAAAATACCCAGGTTTGCAATGTAATATTCCTTTTGATTATTTTCTAAATAATCTTTCTGCATCGTCTCTTAAAGATTTATTAGGAGAATATTCAGTGTTTAAAAAAAAAGTCTTCTTATTTTATTTACGTACATTCCTAACCTCCATCTTTATTTGGTTGTGATATGAGAATATGCCATGAATAAATTATTTGGGGATAAATTTTTAAATGTATTTTTATAGTATCTTACATAATCAGTATTTGTAGATGATCCATGAATATTTCAAAAGTAAGGATATTTCCTGCAAGGTAAACAATTTGATATCACTCCATCATTCTAATATCCTGATATTCTGTATATTTTACCCCTAGGACTTATCATGGGCTGATAGTGTTTTAAAATTCTGCTGTTTCACTTGTGTTTTTATTTATTTCCTCTTACTTAAAGGTTCAATACTGCTACATCTACGCTATTAATTTTGACTTTCTCTATATAAAACAGCACTTTTATCCTGGGATAAGTTTTTTGCTTTAGTTCTACCTTAATAATACGTCCATGCTTGCTTGAATATATTTAAGAAAAATTTTTTTCTAATGTTCATTTATTTTTGAGAGAGAGACAGAGCATGAACAGGGGAGGGGCAGAGAGAGAAGGAGATACAGAATCCAAAGCAGGCTCCAGGCTCTGAGCTGTCAGCACAGAGCCCGATGTGTGGGCTTGAACTCATAGACCATGAGATCATGACCTGAGCTGAAGTCGGACGCTTAACCAACTGAGCCACCCAGGTGCCCACTTGCTTGAATATATTTGTCTGTTAATGCAAAGTCTTTCTATTTTCTGAGTGTTCCTTTTTATGCAGCAAATTATTGAATACTGTTTTAGACCAATCTCACTTATCCAGACAATGTCTGATATTTGTTAACCTATGTTATGATTTATTTTATTGTTGTCACTTAAAAATTACTCCGTATATAGGGGCGCCTGGGTGGCTCAGTTGGTTAAGCGTCCGACTTCGGCTCAGGTCATGATCTCACAGTTCGTGAGTTCGAGCCCCGTGTTGGGCTCTGTGCTGACAGCTCAGAGCCTGGAGCCTGCTTCAGATTCTGTGTCTCCCTCTCTCTCTGCCCCTCCCTTGCTCATGCTTTGTCTCTCTCTGTCTCAAAAATAAATAAACATTAAAAAAAAAAAATTACTCCGTATATACCTTGCTACAAAGTGCTCTGTCTGCTTTTATTTCTTTCAGTGGTTTGGAAGGTAAGCATTTGGTCTGAATTATAAATCTGCAGGACTCTAATAACTAAAATATTACTTGCTTATTTTCTTTCATGACATATTAGGAATATGGTGCTTTTATTATTTTGATTCCAGATTACTATTTAATCTTAGGATACAAGTTGCATCAATTTTTACCTAATTAATGTTTTTAATAGTTTTTAGATCTTTATATTTTTTAAATTATAGGCATAATAATATTATGAACTTTAGGTTTCAGTGTGTAATTTTTATTTTTTTAATATACTGTATATCTGTATTCAATTCTCACTATCAACTTGCTGCTTCCACAACTTCCCAATCTTCAGTGATTACTTAATTCAGTTTTGATAAAAATGCAGAAGCTACTTAGAATGAAATAAATACTTGGTGAGCATATCTGAGACTATCTTCTTATTTACATCTGAAATTGTTATCTTGGCTGGGAATATAATACTTGTAGCATGGTCATCTTTTTCCAAATTTTTTGGAATACTTTTTTGATATTCTGGTGAAAATACGGTGTTTTTTTTTTAATGAAGTTAGGAAGGAATGATTTCAGGATGTATTCTTAATTAATGAAAACTTAATTAAAATTAATCATTTTTGTCAATATTGAAATGGAAAGCCATAAAAACAAGGTCGCTGAACTTGGCTCCTTTGAAGGCAAACTATGACAAAGGGAAGAGTTGTAAAATTGATCCTTGGGATCTCAGGACGGTCACTTTCACTGATCTTCTCCAACAGGTTGAAACTTGTAATAATATCACATTTGTTGTTCATAACAAGAGTGGGTGTAGGATAGAAGGTAAAATCAGGAGGCTTTCTGGAATGCGAGGTACCGTGTTCGTTCAGGTAATACAGAGGCTGCTCCTGACTAAGGTCATTGCCTTGGGCTCCATGAGTTCACTGTTTCGTCTGGAGGCCATTGGTGTGGAGGAGGTATGTCTAGATACTATTTTAGTAACACTCGGACAGGAATAAGCTGCCTACAGCTAAAACTCTGTACATGGTGCTACTTAACTGGATTGGCTCACTTAGGACAATAAATCTTTTTTTTTTTTTTTTTTTTTTTTTCAACGTTTTTTATTTATTTTTAGGACAGAGAGAGACAGAGCATGAACGGGGGAGGGGCAGAGAGAGAGGGAGACACAGAATCGGAAACAGGCTCCAGGCTCCGAGCCATCAGCCCAGAGCCCGACGCGGGGCTCGAACTCACGGACCGCGAGATCGTGACCTGGCTGAAGTCGGACGCTTAACCGACTGCGCCACCCAGGCGCCCCCAATAAATCTTGACTTTAGTCGACAATGATCATGAGGAAAATCATACAATTCTGTATAAATTGTCAGGGGTAATAAAGGGAAGAAAGGAAAGTATGGGAGATACATTATTTAAGGCATTTCCCCTTCTCTCAGAAGGATGATGTTTGAGATGATTTGACCTCTGGTGACCTGTTACCCAAAATATTTAATATGTAAGAAGAGCTCTCATTTACCTGGTGTTATTATGTGTCAGGTATTGTTTGGAAAAATTAACTCACTAAATTCTCACAACAAACCATGAGGCAGATTCTATTATCATAGCAATTGTTCGAATGGGGAAACTGAGGCACTAAAAGCTTAGGTGACTTCTCTGCGGCCACATAGATGAAAGATGCAGATTTGGGATTCAGAACCAGGCCGTCTGACTATAGAGGACCTTTTGTTAACCCTGAAGTCACACGTGTGTTGAATTGCTTTTCAGGGAAAAGCTCATTTTCTGGCATTTTGTTATGTTCTGGCATACTCTGTCTCTCTCTGTCCCTTCTAGAATGTCAGCTTCTTGCCTCAAGACCCTTCTTTGTAACCCCAGGAGGTCCTTGCTTTCTGACTTTGCAACTGTCCGCTAGGTACACTCTTTATTTAAGAAGCCCTAACCAGTGATGTGTTTGGGAGGATTTTCTTCCTTTTACTATGTTCTGCTGAATAATGAATGCTTCCTAAATTTGTTAATAATGGTGTCTATGGGGGCCGCAGCTCTCTGGCCTGCCAGCTTTGTAAGAGTTCTGTGTGCTTGTGTTTCAGCTGTCAGATAGATTTCCCAGCAGGTTTGTTCTTTGTATTCTTTGATGATTATTTGGGTGCATGGAGTAAATTTCTTTTGGGAACCTGAGTTAACAATAAAACCGTGCCATTATACAGGATCATCGTTCTTGCCATGCGTTATCACTGTAACACAAAGGTGCGTCTTATACCTAGGCTGCCCCCAAATAAGAGCTAATCTCTGCAGAGGAGACCAACAAGGAACCCCTTCTATATGCCCATAGATCATTTTGTTAGCTGCAATCACATATCTGTGTATTTCTCTTCTGTGTATGTAGCTCGAATTTCCATTAGTCCCTGTCCTTTCCCTGTAAAATTACTTGAAAAGCCTCATCCATCATGAAAATGCCAACGTTCAGGTCACGGTGCTGTCTCTCCATGTTCCTGACTTACTGTCTTCATGATGCCAGCAGGGCGCTGGGTTCTTTTTGGAGGTACAAGGAAGGCCCTTCATCCCCTCTGGGATGCTTACCTCCTCATTTGCGCCCTCTTTGTTCCTAGAGACCCAAATACCTCTTACCGAAATATTTCAAAAATTTACGCATTTTAGAATTTAATAATACTGGTCATATTCTGACCGGAGGGCTGTGGAGGGAACAGATAACAGAGCCTTCTATGCATTCTTCCTTTTCTTTTCTCTGGACTTTCCTCTTCTCTCATTTCTCAGGAGAAACCAAAATCTTCTAGGCATATGCATGGAGGTCAAAAGATGCACCGGGTTGCTGGAAGAGGAGATGTCCAATACCACCAGTATCTGGCCAGACATGTCTGCTTATATCATTCAACGTTTCCCCAGCGGCAGTGGCTGGACATACAGTTTGAACCACTTCGCTTCATGCCCAATATCACATGGACCGTATCATGAGATGACCGAAGATCCCAAGGGTAGAGAGACTGGGGGGGGGGGGGGTGCAGAAAAAAAGATATGAGATTTTATTTTTGGCTTTCTGTAGTAAATGATGTTGGAGATGATTCTTGAAAATTGACTGAGATTTAGCTAGATGTAGAAATCATAAATGAAAACATGGAAATACGTTTTTCCTTCTCTTCTCCTTCTTTTTCTTTTTTCCCTCTTTCCTCTTTGATCCAATCTGTTTTTCTGTTTTTCACTACTAAAGTAAAAGCTGAATTCTCCTGCTACAAATAACAACATAAAGTAAGGCTATCCAAAAGCATAAAATCTTGCCACTTCATAAAGCAACCCCACAGTGTGTAGCATCTTTATAAAATTTCCAAGCATTATTAATAATTTTTACAGAATTATTATATGCCAAATCAAATTATTCTAATAGCTCAGAAAAAAATCTTATTTGGTGTTTTACTATTTTGCCATACGCTTTTTGTTGGAAGCTTTTAGCGCAACAGAAATGTGAAAGAATACCTGTATATCATCCTTCACCTAGATTCATTTGTTACCTTTTTGCCACATTGGCTTTCTCTTTCTCTCCATATACACACTCAACAGGCACCTGCACGCATATGCATGTCTCTGCATATGGAACATATCTACATAATTTTTACTGAAATAATTGCAGACGGCATGATGCTTTACCTCTTAAACTTCCACGTGTATCCTCCAAGGACATTCTTCTATATGCCATTATTACTGTCCAGAAATTTTATATCACTACAATAATATCAAATGTAAATTCCCTATTCAAATTTCTCCAAATGTTCTAACGATTTTTTTTTTCCGATTTGGTCCAAAACCTAGTCTTACCTAGCATTTAGTTGCCATATCTGTTTTTCTCCAAATCCTTTCTCTGCCATATTTCTATTAATCCAAAGCAGTGAGCCCCTTTTGTAGTCTTTAATGACGCTGGGAATTTGATGGGTCCGGGCCAGCTGTTTTGAAAAATGCTCCACATACAAGTTATGCCTTGGGTCACAAATTGGTAAGAATTGTACATATGTGTTGCTCTGTGGAGGTTCTCATTTCAAGTTGGGGATTTTGATTTGGTTTTTGAAATGAGAGATACACTCAAAAGCACCAAGCAGTTCTTCAAAGAGGTACTTCTCAACACGGAAGCAGAAGACTGAGCTTTTTTTTTTTTTTCCCTGACTTAAAACCTAAGTCAATCCAATAACTAAACCTTCAAGATCATAGAGACTATGATTCAATTTTTTCCCATCTGTATACGATGGAATCATCCCACTTTTCCGATGCCACAGGTGTATCATAATGGTCAAATGACATCATATGTAGAAGTGCTTCATGAACTATTCAGCACTGTACAAGTGAAACATGACTCTATGTGTTCTCTATTCCCAGAGGATGAAACAGAACTTTCCAGAAAGGACCGCAATTTCCTGGTAGTTGACCAAGGGAATACTTACTGCCCAGAAGATCATGCAAAAATTTCTTACTGTCTCACAATCAGACTTGCCTACGTCCTTGACAGACTCATTGCTTCCACGACCCGTCCGGTAGGCTTTTCTTTGAAATTGTACAAGCAAGTTGTATTGCATGAGCAGGTTGTGTCCTTATTCTGCAGAAAAATGCTATAGTGCATATTTTTATCTTGCTAATATAGCAAGACAGACAGCTTCATGTAGTACAAGTTTGTTACGTTAGTAGGCTAACAAATTTCCTTCCACCGGGGATAAACATAGAGAGGGACCAGCCGGAGAACCTTGTTCTGGCACGTATGGCATTATTATTAATAAATGTAAAGCAAGCAGGTAATCTGTTGAGATATTCCAACTATGGCCATGCTTTTGAAAATACGTTTGAGTTACGAGAAACAGAGCATGAGAAAGTAAGCTTGCTGGCATTGTTACTTTCGTCGCACTTAATGTAGAAATACCACTTTCCTTACCATTTAGAAAGCAGTTTTTAGAAATTGCTGATTATTATGGTGTTCCAAAGTAAAGTAGAAAAGGAATGATAGGAAGTTATGTCAGCACATCCTGGACTAAAAGCAGAGTCAGAAGACATAGAAATTCAGTAACTGCTCTGTGAGATTACACTATGTAGCTACCAAATGTCTGTAGAGGTTGGTATTCCAAGGAAACAGGCAAAAGTCATATTAATTTAAATAAGGTTTAGCTAAATAGAAACGAGGAGTTACATAATTATGAGATCAGCTGTTTCAGCATTCTGCCAACAAACATTTTCTGCCTGGAGTGAATTCCCCAATGTTCGTTCAAACTTTAATGACTCAAGTAATGGTTTTTATACTTCTCAGATAATTGAAGAACAATATGAAAATCATCACATGTTATTGCTTATTCAAAACTGTCAGAATATATTGTTCCTGGTAGGCTGTTTCTATGCAAATTCCTTTTTTACAAGGCAAACAAGGACACGTTTGTTTTTTTTTCCTGCTATTAAAGGAAGCGTGTAGTGCATATAATGCACAAGGAAAAGGGAAGTGAAGGGGATGAAAGTATTGTAAACATCTAAAAATAGACACACTGTGTTATAGACTGAAATTGAACCATCATTAAATTAAATATGATGATGTCAGAAAAATGTTTATGTCATCCTCAAGTAAAGAAAAATTCCTAGGGACTACTAAATAGAGCCCACACTCCTTCTGTTAACCGTAGTCCTTCACACTTTGGTCCAGTTGACTTCTTTCCTACTTCTACCCACTCTACCCTGGCATCTTTCACTTATACCCTTTCATTGCATTTTAATTCCATCCCAAATGAACTATTCACTATTACAAATAAAAAACAAAACAAAAACAATCAACCAAACAAAAAAGTATGCTTTTCTACTTCTATGCCATGTTATCGTTCATTTACAAAGCTTCCTTATTCTCTTCTTAACTTCCATGGTACTTTGTGCACTCTACAGAGCTGGGGTGGGGTGGGGGTGGGCAGCCCGGAGCATAGTGCAGTGGGTGAAGTGATTTGCCACCCACATGTATCTCCTCTCCCTCCTTACAGCTCACAGGTGAGACCTTCTTCAGGACTTCTCCTCTACTTAAGGAATCCCCATACTCAAGGTTTGGACCTTTGCAGGGAAAGGTCAGCTCACATCAATGGCTGCTTGAAATAGGGGTACAGACTGAACTCCCTTGGCCTCAGTTCAGAGCAATTCAGAATGTCTATTCCAGCTCCAGAACTCCCTGCAGGGGGTTGGGGGGTGGCAATGGGAAGGTCGAGGTCTGTTTTGCAACTGCTGTGTAGGTCAACCTCTCCTTTTATTCAGTCCTACTTCCCTCATTCTCTTGCAGATAGTGTTCCTAAAAGAACTAAGCATCTACATCATGCAAACCTCTGCCTCAGAGTCAGTTTCCTGAGAGAATCGACCTTAACACATTTAGCGCCAAAAGTTTTTTGAGGAAGCATATTCCACAATCACACTTCAGCTAGATTGCCCACTGGTTAGCCGGAAGTAACAATCACATCACGTGGGCTGTACCACAGGAGTCGTTCAATTTTCCACAGTGCTGAAAAGCGATGGGATACAAGTGTAAGTGAACGCAATGGCAGGTGAAATATCTTACTTTGAGAGGTTTGAGGTAAGTGGTGTTTGTAAGGACTATGAAGGTGGATGGCTATTGCTGAAGGCAATAAAGCATTGGGAAAAAATAATGAATATGTGAGAGCGATTAGTCACCAATTTCAGGCCAAGTGTGAAAGCTGGAGGACCTCTTGGACAGCACAAAATGTCTTTCAACTTCCAAAACTCAGACAGAAAAAAACTGACTGCCAGACACAGGTATTAATTAAAAAAGAAAAGAGAGATGAAGTAGGTTGAGAATTTAAGTCTGCTCTGTAAAGGATTCATCCATTGTTATGTATGAAGGGTCACTGAGACTTGAGATGGAGACATCTGGATTGGTACATTGAAAAATTTCAACCCTCGTCTTCCTCTGAACCCTCCAGGACTGAAAAAGGAGCCCAGTCTTCCCAAATTAAGACTAATGGTTCTTTCTTTATCTGAAGAGAATGCAGAGGCCTCTGCCTTGCAAGACACCTAACCCTTCAGGAACTACTCTCCCCTCCAGTCCTGGCCACCGGACCAATAATAAAGGTAAACTCACACAAAACACTTGGTCAGGGACTTTATGGGTGTCTTAAGGGGAGGAAAGGGATCTCATGTTAAAGAAGACTGTGGACTGCCACAAAGCATAACATATATGAGTGTGGATCTTAAGAATGCTGGATCAAGAGAAACAAAAAGTTAGATTACAGAGAGTTTATCAATATGGAGGCACTTTCCTCCACATGAGGAAGTGATATGAGATTTAATGCCCTGACAAAGATTCTGGGTGATACAACTAACATGCCACTAGGATAAACATGGAAGATTCCAAGCTCTTGGATCCTTGGAGCAAGTAAACAATTACACTAACTAAAGTTGCAAAGCCAGACACTGGCAAAGAGACGATGGAAAGAGAAAGGGTCTTATAGAATCTGATATGTTAGAGGGATATACTATGTAGAGCTAGAGAACCCACTAGCCAGTTATGCTGTGCAGGGGATCTGGAGGAGATGCTATCACAGAACTAAGTTCCTTGATGCTGTGGGGGATGAAAGGACCTGAGGCAACAAAGTACAGTGGAAAGTAAAACATGTACAGTTGCTGTTATGAGTGGCGAAGGCTGGAGTTGCAACCAAGATTCAGACCTGCCGAGAGCTTAGAAATGGTTAAAAGAAGCAAAATGTCCCCAGGGCCGACAAGCAAACTGTTTAATTTGTATGGCCAAATACTTACGGAGGCTGAGGGCAACTGAGAGTTCAGCCTGAGAAATGCTAGTGTCCTAACCCTCTGTTGAGTGTGTCCACTGAAATCTTGATTCCCAATGAAAAAAGGAAAGAAGGGAAGAGAAGGGGAAGGGGGTGGGACAAGTGAGAGCCAGGAGAAAATGATAGAATTCTCCACCATGGATAGACTCTTCCCTCCCTCCAATCATGGATACCCTTGGAAAGTTTCATTCAGGTAACTTTCTATTTGTTGTGTCTTCTATGTTTTCACCATCTAATGATTCATCTTCTCATGCAGATATTTTAAACTCTGGGAAGTAAAAGGGTGGCCTAGAGAATCGAATGGATCCAATGCTCTTTTGTTAGTCTGAAGATAGAGAGGAAATAACTATGCACTTTTTCCCTTACCACTTGCACATAGAGGCAGATACACACTAATAAAGTTTATTCCAGAATGTCATTTCAGAGTCTAAATGTTCCCATAGAATGCGTGTTATCATTTGATGGTTTCATTCTAAAAGCCGACTTAATGAAGCAGAAATGCTGTGCATTTATGTTACATAAAAAACAATATTGTCTTAATATTATCCATATGTGCTGGTCTTAAAATATGTCTACAAGTTCTTTGATGCTTCTTTAAAAATGCAGAGCTTAATGCAACCCCCTTGCATGTAAAATGGACTTAGTGACTTGCTTCTAATGAATAGCACATAATCCAAATGACTATATGCCATTTTCTGTAATGGGTCATAAAAGAGATTGTGCTTCCTCTTTGCTCTCTCACTTGCATCACTTCTTCTAAGAGAGCATCTTAAGGACACTTGAACAGCCCAGTGAAGAAGTCTATGAGTTGAGGCCTCCTGCAAATAACCAGCATGGAACTGCTTTTTGACCATCTGCCAAAAGCATGCTAGTGAGGCATCTTGGTAATGGATCCTCCAGCCCCAGTCAAGCCTTCAGATAACTGCAGCCCAAGCTGACATGTAGCCATGAAACTCAGGAGAGATGTTCAGCCAGCACCATTCAGGTAAGCCACTTCCAATTTTCTAATACACAGAAACTGTAAGTTAAAAATATTTGTTGTTTTAAGCTATAAGTCTGGGGTAACTTTTTTACAGCAATAGATACCAAATACACTAATAAAAAACTTAATGATATATATATGTGTATATATATATACACATATATATAATTTCTTTTTATCAAGGCTTATAATTACTAAAGAGCAAGGTTAATCACAAATTATTAAAGAAGTAGGGGCACTTGGGTAGCTCAGTCGATTGAGCATCTGACTCAATCTCAGCTCAGGTCATGATCTCATGATTCATGGATTTGAGCCCAACGTGAGTCTGTGCACTATGTCCTGACAATGAAGCCTGCTTGGGATTCTCTCTCCAACCCCTCAGCCCCTCCCATGTGCACTCTCTTTCTCTCAAAATAAATAAACTGTGAAGAAAATAAATGATTAAAGAAGTAGAATGCAAACGATACTTCTGGCCACCACTAGGGCATTTAAAATTAGTGGGAACTTTTTTACTGGAAAATTATTTTTAATCATTTTCGGAAATGGTAATTTTTATCAATTTATCCATTGATTTCCTTATTATAAACAATGAGGCAAAGTTTGGGATACTGACTGTTGTTTCTTTGGTCATATCACATCTCCCTTTGGACTGATGGTTGTTAGGGGAACCAGTGGGACACAAAGTAGTAAGTCCATGGCTATCCATGGATTGGTCCTTTAACTGCTCTCTTTCTAGAATTTTGGTATGCTGTTAGGCCTTGTTCTTTTGGAACAGGGAAGTGAATTAGCATTAGTCTTGAAATGGTACTGGTCTTTTTATTCTGTAGGAGAATTGCATCTGCCGATCAGATGTGAGTCTTTGCAGGGAATACAGCCTGGATGAAGAGAACGTTCTTCCACTCTTCATATCACAACCCATTCCTTTGGATCCTTTATGTTATATTCACCATAGGAAATTATGGCTTTCCCCGTTGCAATATAGGTTTATAACTCCAGACGCTTAGCAAACCATGACCTTTGTAAAATTCCCTTTTTCCTCTCACCTTTCCTTCCTCCCTTCCTTTCAGAATAATTATATGTTTGACACCTATCCAGTTCTATGCTTAGTGATTTGTATGTGAAGTTTAGACAGACAGTTTCTCCTCATAAGAAACTTGCAGCTCAGGGTGGAAACAAGCAAGTAAACCGATTGTTATCAGAGTATAAAAAGTGTTAAAAGAAGTATCATGGAGTGCTATGTCTCTAGCTCAGACTCTGGAGTCAAGGAAAGATTCCAGGAAGAAGTGTATTGGGATGGGTTCTGAAAGACAAAGATGAATAAAGTAAAGAGAGCTGGGGAAGGACAAGCTAAAAAGAGAGTGATTCATTTGTAAAGACCTGGAAGCAGAAGAACTTGGCCCATTCAGAGAAAGACAAAGAGCCTAGGATAGCTGGATGGCTGGTACAAATCGTTGGAGTGCTCTATGATGAGAGATGAGATGGGAGAGACGAGCTTTGTGAAAGGTCCTTTGTGCTACACTAAGAAGAATGGACTTTATTCTGCAGGTTATAGGGAGCTATTAAAGAATATTTAGTTAATGAGGGGGTGGAGTTAACATGATCAGATTTGCTTCTTTTGGTATGTTTGCTCTGTTGTCCATAAAGAACACATTGGAGGAAGCAATGCTGGAATGAGATGGATATTACCATAATAATAATGCTAATAGTCACATTTAATACGGACTTTGAAAGAGATGCACAACGAATGATTCCTAAGCTGTTGGCCTGAGGCACCGTGCGAGTGATGGTGCCATATACAGAGATAACACTGAGAACAGGCCCTTCTTTTACAATCAGGAGTTTGAAGCCACGTGTTTTCTTTTGACCCTATTATGTTTTTGATGCCTATTAACTAACATCCAAGAAGATATGTTTAGGAAGCAGAGGCATGTAGGAGTCTGGAACTCAAGGGAGAAGTGTGAGAGGTTATAGATTTTGATTCCTAAGTGCTGCAATGGCTAATTTTATGTGTCAACCAGACGTTTCTTGTTTTGTTTTGTTGCTTTTTTGTTCTTTTCAAATTTTTTACTTAAATTTTAGTTAGTTAACATACAGTGCGATGTTCGCTTCAGGAGTAGAATTCGGTGCTTTATCACTTACCTGCAACACCCAGGGCTCATCCTAACAAGTGCCCTCCTGTCTAGACTGAGTGTTTCTGTATGGCTGTTTTTGATTGGGATTAAGATTTCAATCAGTACACTGAGTAAAGATCACCCTCTATAATGTGGATAGGTCTCACCCAGTAAGTTAAAAAGGCTTGAATAGAACAAAAAATCTGACCACCCCTGAGTAAGAGAAAATTGTTCCTGCCTAACAGTCTTTAAACTGGGACACAAGTTTTTTTTCCAGCTTGCAGACTTAAACTAGAACATAGATTTTTTTTCCTGGATCTCAAGACTCTTGGCCTTCCTACTAGAACTAAACTATTGGCTCTCTTGGGATTCTAGCTTGCCAACTAACCCTTCAGATTTTGGGATTTGTCAGCCCCAATGATAACATGAGCTAACTCCTCATTTTATATATGTATTGTGTATAATAATACACACATATATATATATATATATATATATATATATACACAATACATATATATATTTTATGAAAGGTTATATATATATATTATACATGTCACAGATGTATATATAAATATATACAATACATGCACACACACACACACACATATATATATATTCTGTTTCTCTCAAGAACCCTACAAAAAATGAACACTCATGAGAATGAAAACTAGTTGATGGCAGAAATGTTTTCATTTATTCTGTTCACTCTCTTCTGTGCTCTATACCTAGCACCAGAACATTGCATACACAGCTCCTAGTAAATGCTCAATAAATGTTTTTGAATCAATGAATGGTTACATAACATGCAATTATCAGATTAACTTTCATTGAATAACAGCAAATCACCTTTATGCCAGTTATCTCGGGAAATGAATAGTCATGCTGGATACTAAGAAGGAGATTTCTTTAATGGGACCACATAGAAGACTACGAAATGTAATGAACATCTTCAGCAGTGTTCTAACAGTAGAAACAGTTTCACGAGGTCATTTGTTATATGGTCCCTTTATCGTTCACTGGCATCAACACAAAACAGAATGAAGGTGATTTTATTGAGGCGGGAGCGATCACTAAGAATGAACCAGACGTTCAGCTCTCAAGTGGGGCTGCATCCAAAAGGAGATTTTATTTATTTATTTATTTATTTATTTATTTATTTATTTATTTATTTATTTTAGAGACAGCAAGCGTGTGCATGAATGCACTCATGCAAGCGGGGCCGAGGGGCGGACAGAGAGGGAGAGGGAGAATCTTAAGCAGCCTCCATGCTCAGTGCAGAGCCCCATATAGGTTTTGATCCCATGACCCTGGGATCATGACCTGAGCTGAAATCAAGAATCAGATGTGCAACAAACTGAGCCACCCGGGCACCCCCAAAAGGAGATTTTGAAGTGTTAAGTAAAGAATGACTATTGGCAATCTTCCATAAATAGTGTTTCTTTCAGCTGTGGTTTGGAAACTGCTGAGTGGAATTAAGTTTTATGTTTAGCTATTCTATTGCCAGGTAACCTTAGAGCTACATATATTAAAAATAAACAAAACTCATGACAAACTGCCACCCACTTGTAAAAGTTGGTGACTATCTTGAAGATCCATATGCAAATAAAAACCCAGTAAGACTAAGCAGAAGTGCCTGGAGGCCAGACCAATTTTATTTTTTGGAAAATAATTTTATATCAGCCATAACTTAGGAAAACATTAAGTACAACCAGAGATTGCTCTTTTAATTTTTTTTATGTTTATTTATTTATTTCTGAGACAGAGAGAGACAGAGCATGAGTGGGGGAGGGGCAGAGAGAGGGAGACACAGAATCCCAAGCAGGCTCCAGGCTCTGAGCTGTCGGCACAGAGCCCGACGCGGGGCTCGAACTCACAAACCGTGAGATCATGACCTGAGCTGAAGTCGGTCGCTCAACAGACTGAGCCACCCAAGCGCCCCAGAGATTGCTCTTTTAAAAATTGAGAATCAGAAAAATGGCACAAAAACATTTTCCTCTATTTTATATTATGAAGGCAAGAATACATTTCACAAGCACACATACTTGTGCCTAGATGCTTAATTCCTTTTAAAAGAGATCCTTAAACATCATGTCATTCCCCCCCACACACATAAAAATAAATATTTTTAATATGAGATTAATCTTTTATAAAGTTGGGCCATTTCATGAGCTAGAGAAAAAGTTAAAAGCCAAAAAGGAAATTGTTAAGTGAAGAAATAGATGGAAAAATAACCTACTCTAATTAATTGGAAAGAAAGCTCCTAGCATAGTTCACTACACTTTTTAAATATTTTGATACATTTAATAGTCTATCCAAATGATTTTCCATGTTGTAAAATCTCACGTTGATCAGCTTTAGTTATAAAAAATGAGAAGGAAATGTCAATTAACAGAAATACAGTAGAAGTTCAGAGTTCATATTTGGATGAATAGCATACTTACTCTTTTGCCAAAATTTGTACTATAAATATTGCACACAATTGACTACAATCAAATAAACCATCCTCTTAGCCACCCCTTGTCATAATGATCCACTTATACTTAAAAAAAAAAACAAAAACAACAGTAGTAACAACAATAAATAGAAAAGGAGGATTAAAATTTTCATTATCCACCAAAGCTCTTTATGTATTATGAAGTTCTATAAAATAGTGAGCCATTTATCAGGATATTCTACAATATGCTGCTATTACATGAGAAAGGAATGGAAATTTTCATCATTTATGTCATTTAATAGGTAGTGTGGGGAAAAAAAAAAAAGAAATCCTATAGCTAATGTCTTTATTCTAGGAAGGAAATTTAAATTTGAAAATTATAAATAAACGTGTAGCTAGAGATACTGGTATTCATGTGTTTAATCAGCAGTAGAATTTGATGTGGAACACTGAATTGGACAAGTAGAATGTAAAATTAGTGAAAATTATGGTAGTATTGGGGTGTCTGGGTAGCTCAGTCAGTAAAATGGCCGACTTCAGCTCAGGTCATGATCTTGCGGTTTGTGGATTCGAGCCCCACATCAGGCTCTACGCTGGTAGCTTGGACCCTGGAGCCTGCTTTGGATTCTGTGTCTCCCTCTCTCTCTGCCCCTCCCCAGCTTGCACTCTGCCTCTGTGTCTCACAAAAATAAATAAATGTTAAAAAAATTAAAAGAAAAAGTAAGGTAGTATTTTCCAGAGTTGGTTATATTTCCTGGTGGTTAGAAAAATTAAAAAAAAAAAAAACACCCAGAATGCAGTACTGTGTATTATAGAAGTATACAGAGATGGCATTTTTAAGGTCAAATAACTCATTAATTAATGGAAAAAGAAAACTTTTTAAATACTGACCAATTTAATATGTTTTTGAAAATTGTATTTCCTTCTTTTTAAATATGAATAATAATGCTATTTTACTTTGTTATATTTAACATAAAAATCTCCAACAATATCAGGAAAATCCCTTATTAAGATCTGGATCATTGACCCTGAGACTTTAGAAAAATGATTTGTTTTGAAAAGTAAATTCAGACCTTTTAACAGTGATGAATTATCAAACATTAATTTATTGTCTGTACATTGAAGCTTAGACCTGTAGGAAATTGAGTGCAGGCTAGAAAATAAATTGTAATTTTCCCTTGAGACAAATACATATTTCAAATGATATTTTATTTTGTCCAGAAGTTAATGTATGAAAATAGAAACAATCATTTATTGAAATACCACCCATCAACTTGGTATTAAAAGAAGCCTGATTTCTAACAGTCATTTGTTTTATAATGAGAAAATGCTATTAGAGGGTAGTTGATTTGTAACCACAGAGTGTATATAAAATAGGTTAAGAATTTGTTCTGAGTAAAATTATCATAGCTATGCCTGAATTACAGCAGAAGCCACACGGCTCAGGGCAGATTCAAGTGTAAAATTGTAAGCAATGTAAAATTGCTTTGATGCTTCTCATAGGGGCAGTTCTGGAAGTTCTGATACCACTCGGCAAACATGGATGTGGGTTCTAGTTTTTTCTTTTTTCCACACTCTCCCATTGCCAGGGCTTTATCGCAGCCAGCTATTGGACTCTTTGTCTTGGGTGCTAACTGGCTCTCTACTTAGAAGTTTCAGCAAAATTCTGTTGTATAAAAGAGTAAATGAATTCAAAAATCAAGTCATGTGCCCTTGGTTCTAGTAGCTAATAATGACTTTCTCTGCTACTATCAATGGTTTTATGGTGACAAGATGTGAAAAAAGCAGCAGTGTGTACATTGATTTTTCTAACCCAAGACCATTTCATCTATCTCCGTGATTAAGTCCCTGTGCCCTTTGAGTGGGGTTGCTGCTCTGCTCAGCTTCTGATATGGCCATTTGTTTGTTGACTCAATCAGGGTAAAGCTATCTTCCTTGACACGGTGATTACTTTTGGGTTTACGTTACCTACAGAGCTCCGAACCAGAAAGTCAGGAATGCCTCTTTGTTGTATAGTTGGGGGAAGCTCTTAAAACAGCACATGGCCTTGGTGGCTGCTGGGAGCCACTTTCACGTCATGAGGGAAGCCGGGTGGAAGATAAGCCCTGAGCCACAGAAGTGGACTGGGAAGATGGCTGAGGCAGTCGCAGAAGCCCCCCTCAGAACCTTGTTGGAAATGTGGTCTAGAAATATGGTCTGCCTGTGGATTTTAAAGTCACATGAACAGAAAAGCTGTCTTTATTGCTTAAGACCATTTGAGTTGCCTTTCTGTTACTTGCCCCTGAAAATATCTGAAATCATAGAGTTGGCCTTTAAGCTTGGCCTGAACCAAAATGGGTCAGCTGATCTGAACACAAAATGAAACAATGTACCGTCTTGTATTAGGCTTGAAAAAGACTTAATGCAAAAGGGTATAGAAAATTTGATGTCTACATCTATTAGTTACTTAATCAAAAGTTTATTTTTATGTATTTTGAGAGGGATAGAGAGCAAGCAGGGGAGGGGCAGAGAGAGGGAGACAGAATCCCAAGCAGGCTCCACACTGTCAGCGCAGATCCTGATGTGGGGCTTGGACCCACAAACTGTGAGATTATGGCCTGAGCCAAAATCACCCAGGTGCCCCTACATCTTTTTAAGCCTTTATCATGTACGATATGACTCGACAATAGTAGGAATACAGAACAATAAACAAAGCATAGCTTACTGAGTTATCACAAAGTGATCATGCAAGTCATGAAAAAGGACATTCCCAGAAACCTACTCCCTCCTCCAACCACTAATTCAAAGATTTCATCCTGAAGTAGCATTAGATGCAAATGAAAATATATTATGTGTTCACGTGTTTTTGAACTCCCTGATTTCTCCAGAAATATTTGGAGCATACAATTGTGTGCAATTGTATGCAATACAACAGAGAACAAAACTGAAGAATTATAGATTAAGTGAGAAAAAAAGTAGAAAAATAAGCTTTTATATCCATTTATAAAGTGTCGGAAAGGCAACATATTCTGGCTTTACCCTTCCTGGAAGCCAGAAAACAGAAAAGAAAACAGAATCAGTTTCAAAATATATCATTCTCCAAGGAATCATAGCTAACACGGAGTGCCCACTCTGTGTCAATAGATTTTTGCACTTTAATATCATTTCATATTTTCAGTAATCCTGCAAAGTAAAAATTACTTTTCAGAAGAAACAAAGTCATCAGCATATAAGCATTGGACCCAGGTTGTCTAACTGTGAAGTGTCCACCCTTGACTTCACTATTGGACTTTACTATCTCTGTTCAATAAAAGAAAAATTGTCGCTTAGAAGAAACCTAGATTTATTGACAGGTGGGATACTGCTGCCGTCGGTCCTCATAAAAGATAGACAATGGAATAGTGTCATCCTTCACCGATATCCATAAAGCATGTTAAAAAGTAATTTTCCACAGACTTTTTTGTATTATTAAATGAGGCCAGTGATAAAGCATAATTCAAATAAAGGAAATTCTAGCATTCCCTATTTGGGTTGCCCAAAGATAAAAGTCAAGACTAAAATCCTCCAGGAATAACGTTTCTCACTTTTGAGTTATTGAGGTTATTCAAGGTAAGTTAAGGTTATTCTCTTTGTCAAGAAACTGAAGTGAAGAAATTCTGTAGCACTAAGAGCAGATGCCCAGGTTAACACTCATTCATGTAGAGATGAGACTTAATATAACGAAATATCAATATTTCTTATAATTAAAGTGCTTAATCAGTTCAGAAGAACCAGAAGACTCAACTTCCTTATGGAGGTGAGTGGATAATGCAGGATTGAAACACAGGAAAGTATTTCTTTTTTAAAAAAATAACGTTTATTTATTATCAAGAGACAGAGAGAGACAGAGCATGAGCCTGGGAGGGGCAGAGAGAGGGGGAGACACAGAATCCCAAGCAGGCTCGAGGCTCTGAGCTGTCAGCACAGAGCCCGACGCGGGGCTCAAACTCACAAACTGCGAGATCATGGCCTGAGCCGAAGTCGGATGCTTAACCGACTGAGCCACCCAGGAGCCCCACAAGTATTTCTTTAAGCAGTAATTTGTATCACACTCCAAGAGTCCAAGTTACTTGTACAAGACAGAGAATTCCAGGATAACACCTACATTGCTGCCTGTTCTCCGAAAGCTTCCCTAAGCCTGCAGCAGCACAAATACCATAAATGGAGAGAAAGGTGGCACTAAAACATAAAGCATACCATAAACACAGCTGGGGTTGGGAGAAAAGTGCAGCTAACAAATATGCTAGGCTAGTACAAATTTTACAAGACGCGTGAATTTTTTAATTTATTTGCCAGCATACTTTAAACTTTGACTTAAAGTTTGTGAGATGCCACACTTTCCCCCCTAACATCAAATAGCAATTGCATTAAAATACAAGCATACCAAACTTCCTAAAGGGGAAGATTGCTGACATCCGGCCCACACCATTCAACCTCATAAAAGAGAAAAATAATGAAAAGAAGAGCCACACAAATATTTGACCATTTTCAAAGTGCAACATTTCAAAGGATGCGAAATCTGGTGCTGGGTGCCCTCTGACAATAATTCAGTGATAATGCAAATTAACGATAACAAAAGGTATTTATGGCAAGGCTTTATGTATGAGTTCCATTTGAGGTTGCTTTTGAGAAATGTTTACTATTTTTGCTGCTGAAACAGCTGGAGCAAGGGGGAGCATCTTGGAAGAGAGGAAAAGCATATCGCATTATGTTGCAATTAGCTACTTCCTTGTTTGAAAGTCGCACGAAAGTACCTGAACAAGAATTTTGATTACCTTGCTCTTTGCCGCAGCTCCAGCAGGGAACACAATACTTGGTACTTAATAAATGAATATTGGCTGAATGAACAAAGGACCGTGTAAGGAGGAAATTGTGAAGCGAGGTCAGAGAATAATGAGTTATTCAGTTAACTGGAGGGCAGTGCACACACACACGGGAGTGGGGAGGGATCAGATCTGACAGGTTAACTTGACCTTCTGTGTGGTCTTAAATGCTAGCCAAAGTTGTTAATAATGGATTCATTATAGGTATAGCTACTTCTAGATAAATTGTACACGACCCAAGGTAGACACTAATAAAGTAACTTCAGTGTGATAGTTTTCAAAAGCACTGTGAAGCATCAAATTTTTAGAATTGTCGAATTGATCTCTTTCTTTTCAACCATCTGCTGTGATTGTAAATCTAAAGATAGCAATAACTTCAAAACAGCTGGACAATCAATAATCGTGTCAAGAAAGGAAAATAAAGGAAATCATCAGAGTTAGGCAATATGAAGAGACTACTACAAACCCATTAATCAGAACCGCTAAAATATTAGTGATCTAGGTTTATTTACAAGCAGAACTGAACTACTCATAAATGTCATTCAAACTTGAGTTGACAACGTCATTTTTGGTTGAACGTGGGACTGAAATGAATTGTTGTTAGGATTCTTCCAGGAAATTAGAATGCAGTTAATGGTTTTCTTGAGAAAAATAACTCAAAAGTGTGGGCAGTTTTGACCTATGGTTCAATCCAAGATTTATTAACAACAATCACTTAAATTCTTAATACAGAATAGGGAAAATAAGACAATTAGAATATTTCATTTTTTTATTAATTAAACATTACATGGACTATTCTGTGACAATGGAATAAATTCAAGGATGCTCTTCTCTCCTATTGGTTAATTCTGGGACTCAAGGACCCTTGGAAAAGTCAGAAAAATAGATGTACTGTGATGGCCCATTGTGTTTGAAAAAGTAGTCATAGTCAGTTTTACAAGCAATAATTTATTCTGAGCCTCAAGACTTCACAGGGATCCTGGAAAGAGAATTACCACTATTTCTCAGATAAATTTTGTCCTACAAGATCATAGATTCTTTCCAGTTTATTATTTCAATAGAACTAGTCTGTTTATGTGAGAACTATATGGATCTCTGCCTTTGATATTATGACAAATAGAAGGTAAATTCTGACTTGGACAGGATATTTACCTAGGGCCAACATTTATCATTCAAATCTAATGATTGTGATACCACATACATTTTTATTAAGTTAATGGCATTACTATTTCTTTCCATTTATCTCTTTTTCTCAAGTATATGTGTACTCCATTCATTTCATTATATTAATGATTTTACCATGAATAGAATCATAGTTTATTTATAAAATAAGCCTTTCTTAACAGTGGGGGTCAAATGTGGCAGGTTTATTTTCCTAATCAAGTTCTACTACGGGCATTATGTGGCGATGCGATTGAGGGCACGGTACTTTCTCTTTAGAGACCCTTACCATCAAATAAATGCCAAGAGCTACAAGAAACTATTATGAAACCAACCTCTCACATGGACGCCACAGCATCACACAACTGAAGTGTTTTTTGTTAAGGTCACCAATGACCTCCTCGTCATTAGCTTCATAATTCTATAGGTCATTTTCCATTTATTATTTGCATGCCAAGCTAATTCACATGGAAGTCAAAAAGATAGACATTTAATAGCCAGTTCTGTTAAAATGAGAAAACAGATTTGAATATCAAGTCAATGGAGACTTAATAACATGGCAAATTTAGAAGAAATCAGAAAGGAGAAGATGGACAGATTTAATGACGTAAATAGCATAAGTTTAATAAAATTAATCAGTTAACTTATGCTTCATCTTATTAAGAATATATGAAGTGGGGACACTGGGGTGGCTCAGCCGGTTAAGCATCTGACTCTTGGTTTTGGCTCAGGTCATGATCTTGCAGTTTATGAGTTCGAGCCCCACATCGGGCTCTACACTGACAGTGCAGAACCTGCTTATGATTCTCTCTCCCTCTTTCTCTGCCCCTCCTCTGCTCACTCTCTCTGTCTCTCTCAAAATAAATAAATAAACTTAAAAAAATTAAAAAAAGAGAATATATGAAGTGGCTGTTAACGGTATATTTAGAAATCTATAAACATAATATGTTAGGTCTTTAAGTTTTGACTTTGAAATATGTACCTGAAATACACTTGAGTGAAAAAGAGCTTCATACAAATGAGTGTAGATAGTGCAAACTGACCTCTGAAAACACACACACACACACAAAATAGACACAAAAAATGTTCTCTCTCTATTTTTAAATAGGTGAAACATATACAGATAAAATAAAACAAGGAGAAAGATGTATATTTAACCAACATCCAAGACTTATATAAAAATATATACCACAAAGTCTCTTTGAGTCTGTTCAGGATACTATAACAAAAATATCATAAACTGAGTAGCTTATAAACAACATACATTTATTTCTCAAGGTCTTGGAGGTGGGAAAGTCCAACATCATGGTGCCAGCAGATTCAGGGTCTGGCGAGGTAAGGGTCTCACTTCTCATTGATGGTTATCTTCTCTCTGTTACCTCACAAGGTAGAAGGGCAAGGGGGCCCTTCCTGGCCTCTTTTTTAAGGACACTAATCCCATTCATGAGAATTAATAATCACTTCCCCAACCCCCACCTCCTAATGCCATCACCTTGAGGGTTAGGATTTCAACCTAAGAATTTGGGGGGGGGGGCATAAATTTCAGAACATAACAGAGTCCTTTGCATTTACCATTAACTATTGATGGTATAATGTTTTCTTTGGTTAGGCCACAGATTAGGCTTTAGGTGACTAGCAGTCAGTGCAATAAGGAAAACCTGGACAGTTACCCAGTTTCTAGTTTTTGTAAGTTAAAAGCATGTGGACTCTGCTCCAGTGAAGAATGCACGTTACTGCCAAGACCAGAAGTGAATTTTCCCTGAGGGTTCATCCTAAGGAGGATACCTTGTAATGAACAATGACCTCAATAATTTCCTTTCAACTCTCACAGTTATGAGCCTCACAGGTCTGTTTCTTATAAGGCTGCTTAATGTAGGCCAATGACATCCCAACAAAGTAAATTCAGAGAAAATAATTACCTTTATTTCACAGGAGGGCTCATATAAATTGGTAAGAAAATATAGCATAAATATATTTAGCCGTATTTTGTTCTCTAGAGAGTTTTGAAGATCCAAGACCTAAATTAAGACTTTCCTTGCAATTACCATCTTCTTTAAAACCTCCCTGTAATTAAAAGTACATTTTTTTTTTAGTTTAAGTACATTATGTATACAACTACTAAATAAAATCTAAGGGGCAACATTACAGCGAATGTTAATTAAGAATTTCATTTTAAATCAGTAGACTAGGAAGAGTCTAAAATAGTGTGTCTGCCATAAGTACCTGAGAATTAGAATTTAAAGTAAAATGATATAAAATCTATATTGCTGTCTTCTGGAATATTCCCATTGTTTTCTCTGCCACAAGTCTATTTCAAAAGAAGGGGCAATTTAAGATTTGTTATGCCCTCAGTAGGTATCTGGAAACTTGTACATCCTAATTTTTAAATTTCTTTTAGTAACGTGACAAGGTCAATATCAACCTTATTTTAAAAGATGGCAATTACAAGTCCTAGTAATTTGTCTAAGTGACCTGAGTGGTAAGTGGCAAACTGGCTCGCATAGTCCAAGACTACAAACTCTGTGCTCTTTCCAATATGCCAAGCTGCCTATTAACAATTGTACCCATGCTATTCTTGGAGCACCCTATTTTTTGCTAGTCACCTGCATGCCATTTTTTTACAAGATTTGATCTAAATTAATCGATGACTGAAAGTATGTCCCTATGTTTGGGAAGAACAAGATGTTTCTTCAGAACAGAGCAACTTAACTTCACCGATACGTTTATTTACTCATTCAACAGAATTTATTAAGCACTGCCCTGTTACAGAAACTGTGCTTGCCTATGGCAAATAGTCTCTCCAGAGCAAAAGAGCGAGCATAATTTCCATCTTTGCCCAGCTGGAGAGGAGCCCTCTAGTTACAGGAATGTCCTGTGATGGCTCTTCTTGGGCCTGGAGTTCCTCCTTGAGCTAACTTGCCTCCCACTCAAAACGTCTACACGTAATTCCAGTTACTGTTCCGTGATAGGCCCCTGGGTTCTCCTGTACTCCCGCACTTCCGGTTCCCGTCTATCCGTCAAAATAGCTCTGCTTTCAACTGGACCTGCTTCATGTAGAGGATCTTCCTGCCTTTTCATTGTCTTTCTGTGACAAAGTCACCGAAGCACATGCCTCATTCTCTTTGGGAATTTACTTTTTGGAGGGAATTTTCCTTCTGTATCAGGTACAGGGGCAGACGGGCCAACATGTGCAAAGGGCCACTGTTTCCCTCAGGCGCCGGGCAGGGTGGCACTTGCGTGGAGGAGGGTGTCAGCCCACATTGTGACCTAATGCTCTCATGATTTGGGGGTAAGGAATACTCTCTTTTTTCAGTTGGATCTAAGTTACTGTCCTGGCCCTTCTGTGTGGCTGCAATTTAGGAATCCAGGGTTCCTGGCCTTCATCAATGCCTCTGAGGTTCCCCATGTGGGCCTGCAACATCTGGGAAACTGCCACCTCCCAGCAGGCACAGAGTGCGGATGGGACTCTGACACACTGGAAGCAAAGCTGTCTGATGCCAGGGGCTCTTCAGAGGTACAGTGGTGGCTGTGCAGCTGTCCCTCCAATGGCAGCTTTAATTTCTCTGCAGGATGTTCTGTAAGAAATGGCCCTGTTCGATCTTCTTGGTAAAAGGGAACATTCTTAAACTGCTGAGCCACTCACTAGACTATTCAGATTTCCATTTAGATTTTGGGAGCTTCCTGGTTCACTAGATCTCAGCGTGTCTCTTGATTGCATTAAAGAGCTGGGAACTCCTCAGCCTTGACTATCTCCCTTGACCCTTTGACCCTTGAAGGAATTCTTAGTTTCATCTCTCATATCCTCATCCTCTGGGAACCTTGCTATTCTATCACCAGAGTCCCCTGGGGTATCACTCACTCTCATTCCCTGCCTCATTTCCTGCTACTGCTTGACTTGTAGGCAGCTCTGAACTGCCTCTGTTACCCCCTTGCATATCCCACTGTGTCGTGTTTTGGCAGCAATGGTGGGTGTGAGGACATGAAAAGTCTGCTCTCCTCCCCTAAGAGAGCTGCATGTATTGACAGACAATATCAAAGAGGGGCCATATCAGGACTCTCGGCCCTTCCCCTCCCACCGGTGAGGTGGCAGATGGAGGGCTCTTCAGGAAGAAAGATTTTGTGGTCCTATGTCTTCCTGAGCTGTTTGAGGGTTTCTTCCAAGGAGCTTGGAGACTCAACTTTGGAAGGTGAACTACAGAAGGAGCTTGGATCAGGCCTCCCTCACCAAAACAATTTATGGATTCAAGTCTCTTTTATAAGGACACTTGTAGTTGAGTTCAGAGTCCACAAAGATAATCCAGAACAATCTCTTCATCTCAATATCCTTAATCACCCCAGCAAAGAGCTTTTTTTTGCCATATGAGGAAATAGCCACAGGTTTCAGTGATTAGGATCTGGATATATTTGGGGGGACCATTACACAGCCACCTATGCACATAATCACATTCATTCTTCAATTTCAATTCTAGAGCCTCAACGACCAATCACATACTTGTGCCAAAATGTAAGAAGTGGACATCTGTGTTTTTATTTGGACAGTCAGCATTTATTCACCCTTCTGGAATAGTAGCTCTATTTTCCTCTTCAGCCTCAACCCATGTCCAGGGGCAGTCTTTGTCTTCAAACATTCTCACACTCAGGGTATCTAGGTAACTCAGGTCTGGCAGACAGGAGCACTCCCTTACCCTAGCTCCAGTGACTAGTTCAGCCACCCAACAGGAGCTACTGGGGCTTTTGTAAGTGTTGTGAGAGAGGCACCACGTTTTTAGCCACACTTGAACCCATATGAATATAGCCCTGAACTTGGTGATAGTCATCCTTCCACTCCATAAAACCTGAGAACAAAGTTGGAAAAGCATATAGAGAACCAAGAAATAGAAAAGAACTCCATTCCGATGATATCATTTGAGTGCCATTGCCAGAGGCTAGCTTTATTCCCAGATTTTACAGCTATATCATCAATGAATTCCCTCTTTGGTTTAATCTCTGTTTGTTTGTTTTTAGTACCCAGTAAAAGAATTTACTTTTTATTAAAATAAAAAATTTTTTTGAGAGATAGAGCAGAGAAGGGGGAAGGGGAGAAGGAAAATCTTAAGCAGGCTCCATGCCCAATGGGGAGCCTGGCTACATGGGGCTCCATCTCACCACCCCGAGCTCATGATCTGAGCCACAATCAAGAGTCAGATGCTTAACTGACTGAGCCACCCAGGTGCCCCAGTAAGAGTTTATGGTGTGTATAAGAATACTGGTAGAACTGAGAGCTCTTAAAGTCAAAGACCCATACGACGCTCAAGGGTATGATGTCACAGGATGGCTTATAAAGTAAAAACGAGGAAGTTGTTTAACTTCATAGTAATTGGTTGTTACACCAGGGATTTCCAGATGGCAGGGGATTGGCTAAAAGTGATGATCTCACATGGTTTTTAGGCAGATGACTTAAGCTTCTTTCATGATTATCAGACGCATTTACCAGAGGAGGTCTAAGTAAAGTTTCACTTGTTTTGCAGAATAAACTAAATTAGGTTTCACAGAAGGGAGCTTAAATGGGAATTTCCTCTTTAACTTTAACCCTAGAAAGGGAAAGTATGTTGTTGGTGTCTACAGGGTGCACTGTAGGGCATCAGGGCTGTGCAAGGTGTGGGGAGTCAGCGGGTTCGGGATGCGGGGCACAGAGGGGACCAGTTGGAGGGTTGCCTGAGCCTTAGGGACAGCTTAACAGTTGGAGGAGTCAGGCCTGGAGCGCTTCCTCCACCACTCGTGCCAGAGGAAGGCTGATCTCCTGAGATCTACGGGGCCCGGGGAGTCCTGAGATGACAAGGCCTGGGTGCCCTATTACCAGACGCACCTCCCCAGACCCATAAGTAAGCAGTCTGGCACCCGCCACCGATTAGGAGAATCCACTGAATCCCTGCAGGTGGAAGTCTCGTATAGACTCTGGTTCCACATCTCACCAGGCAAGACACAGGGAAGGGGCTCTGGCCCAAAGTCTGCGCACGGTGGACCGCCCAAGGCCTGAACAGGGTAGTGACCTGTGCATGAGCTGTGGGAAATCTAGAGCCTTCCAGGAGTCCAAAGCCCTGGGCAGTGTCTCAGACATCTAGCAAGAGACCCTGGGGTCCCATGCCATGTGTGGCAAGGTCCAAGTCCACAGCAAAACGATCACCCCGTTTCATTGTGCATCCTCAAGCCAGTTGAATTGTTTTGTTGTTGTTGTTGTCGTTGTTGTTATTTCTTACCAAGTGTGGGTCCTCTGTTTGTGGGTCTTTCCCCTATGCCAGGCCTCCAAATATATATATATATATATATATATATATATATATATATATATATATATAAACTTCACCCTGTCTGATTTCCTTTTCTCTATAAGGGGATAACTACTTAACTACATTCATGCTTAAAATGTTTATGAATATTAAATAGGATAATTAATGTAAATGCATAAATTTGTCCTACAAATGTAAGTGCGAGTAAGATGATGTTTAATTTTTACAAATGAAATTATATCTGGCTCTAAGCCCCCATTTCAAGGATGGGAAGATGTTTAATAGAATTTATTGCCGGAGACTCTTCTTTTTTCATATGATATACACTCTCAGAGGAAAAAATTATTAGAAAATAGCGTCTGGTCTTTTGTCCTTCAGGGTGGCCATCAAGATGCTCACTGTGTAAGACAATATGATCCATTGAAAGGCACAGCCACTCTAACAGTGTGGCCACAGCTTTTGCTGCAATTTCCAAGATGATGGTACTGGATGTTTAGCAGCCCCGTACCCCCCCCCCCCTTCTGAAAACACATCAGAAGTTCTATGGCCTCCTTGTAAAGTTCCACATAGAACCCAGCCCTTCCCTCCAGACCCAGGAGCCACTGCCATAGTTGGACAACACCTCTCTTTCATCCCAGTCCCGTTCTCTTTCCTCTGAGGAACATAGTTAAATTTCTCTCCCATAACCAAGCCTTGATAAAATTGGACAATGTGACCTGGCAGCATAAAAGCTGTTATCAACCCTTGAGAGAAATCACAAACTCAGAATCTTTGGGGAAGGTGGAGGGCAAACTTACTTTTCATCCGGTAGAGCAGAATATCTTCAGAAATTACCTCTCCTGTCTTGTCACTACAAACAGGCACACTGATGCATGGCCAACCACCATGCTTGATTACTTCCTGAGCACCCAATACAATGAGGGAACAGACCTGAGTTTTGGGAGAGGGTGTGGTGATGGGGAAACTTCAACAAGGTCCTGCAATGCCCCTGGGCCTCTGTAATGTTATGGAATCAACCGCCTAGGTGTGTATCCTAGCTCTACCATTTATCGATCATGAGATTGTGGGCAAGTCGCCCTATTTCTCAGCGTCTCAGTTTTCCTGTTGTATGGGACATTAATGCTATCAATTTCATGAGGCTACTGGGAGAATTCAGTGAAGTAATGTAATTTAATAGGTTTAGCATAGTGCCTGGTATCATAGTCATTGACAAAAGTTCATTGTATCATTACCATTAACCACTTGCTTTGACCCATCACACATTTTATATCCCAAATTGTAGCTTATATTTCCATTTGTGGTCTAGTCTCACTTCCCATATCTGATGCTTGGAACACTTTTCTGGCCGTAGCCTTTTGCCAAACCACTGTATGGATTCTGTCTTCGGCTATGTTGCCTTCCTAGACTTCTGGATAAATCTATAGCGTTCATTCATACTTCAAAGACTGTAGCAAACCCACTTTTATCACATGTAGCCCAACTCTCCGTGTGCAACCCAAACTCATATAATTCCTTTTGACTCAATCTACAAGGATTAACATATTCCTCCTGCTCAGAGATTAGAGAGCTTGGAGACCGTGAGCCTACTACAGAATATATAAGTTCATTCTTAGCATCGTGAATTGTAGTACATCAGTTCCAACACCGCCTACTCTCATGGGCAGGGGCAACTTTCACTCAGTACCATTCAAGAGTAGTATTAATGCTAACAGAGGAATGCAGGGAGCAAGTGGGGAGAGGGGTAGGTAAGGAATAAAAAAAAAAAAAAAACAAAGTAAGCAAATACATTACTTAGTTGTTACCTAATTGTTATAAATGAAAAGGACACTGCAGCTGATCTATCAGTTACTGACATCTGGGAGATTAAAGTAGCAAACTTGCAATGCACATAACAATGGCCTCTCTAGTCATCTCCCCCTCACTTACATAGAACAATATCATTTTAGTGTGACACATATTTTTCTATCCTTCTTACTTTTATCTCATTGCTAGAAATCTTGGTACATGATTTTTAGGATTTGCTCGTGCCAAGAATAGTTTTGGTTAGGACACACTGAGTTAAATCCATTCTACCATTGCTATAGGCACAATAGTTAAGTAACAGGTTACAAATGACTACTGTGTACATTAGAGTGTTTTCAATCATGTACCACCTTGGTATTTTGCCCTGAGAAATGGAAATTTGACAATACAGGATACATTAAATATACTGTATAATATATTGGGAAGGATCTCTCAAGGGTGAACAAAAACATTTGTTTATTCATATTTGAGAGAGGGGGAAAGAGAGTGACACAGTGTGTGAGTGGGGGAGGGGCAGAGAGAGAAGGAGACAGAATCTGAAACAGGCTCCAGGCTTTGAACTGTCAGCACAGAGCCCGGCTCAGGGCTCGAACCCACTAACTGCAAGATCATGACCTCAGCTGAAGTTAGACACTCAACTGACTGAGCCACCTAGGCACCCTGAGGGTGAGTAACAACATTTTTGAGTTTTAACTTTCTAATCTGTAAATGGAAATAACATCTATCTTGCTTACCTTTCAGTGCCAGTAAAAAAAAAAAATATATATATATATATGTATATATATATATATATATATGTGTGTGTATATATATATATATACACATATATATGTATATATAAATTTTTAGAAACCTTGATACATTGATTTAAAAATTTATTATATTGTGGGGTGGCTCAGTTGGTTGGGCATTCAACTTCGGCTCGGGTCATGATCTCACAGTTCTTGAGTGTGAGCCCCGCATCAGGCTCTGTGCTGACAGCTCAGAGTCTGGAACCTGCTTCGGATTCTGTGTCTCCCTCTCTCTCTGCCCCTCCCCCACTCGCCCTCTGTCTCTCTGTCTCTCTCTCAAAAAAAAAAAAAATTAAAAAGTGTATTATATTGCCAGTGATGTTAAATTATATTCTTTGTCGCAAGGCTTACTAAAGGTTCAGTATTGATATAGGCAGTAGTTTACTTCTCAACTATGGCTACACTTTAGAACCACCCGGATAGGTTTTTAAAGGTATTAATGCTCAAGAAATAGCCCAGATTTATTTAGAATTACGATGAGTAGGGCCCAAGCTTTGGCACTTTTACAAAAGTTCCTGATTATTCTAAAGTGCAGCCAAGGTTGAGGGAACCTGTCATAACAGAAAACCATCCCCTCCTCTTTGTGGCTAAGAGACTCCAATTCAAGCAGTAGGTGAAGAGCCTTTCTTCTCAGGAGAATTGACCAAAGATGGCCACGTGACGCTAACACAGTGACCGACCATCCGCGGTTGCCCAGGACTGAGAGGGCTCCTTACACACAGGACTTTCAATACTAAGAATGAGAAAAGTCCTAGGCAAACAAGATCTAGTTGGTTTACTCCGGACCGTGATCTGATAGGCGAGTTATATATTTCTGAGAGAGGTTTTATTCCTTCCCAGCTTTTGAGCACCTGTTTTGAGGGCAAACACTCTGTCATGGACCCTTCATCTCGTTGTCCGGCTTTAAGCATGGCCATGCGATGATGGGGCTGTCCCTGCTGCAGTAATCTGCATCCATGAGAAGAATGCCCAGAGGATCATAAGAGGCATGGACCCAGAGCTATGCCATGGCTGAGAAGCCACCAAAGCCAGAATTCTGCCTATTTCCAGAACTTTTGTCAGGCGAGAATGTTGGTTTAAAGTTTAAATCATGGTTGGCTGATTTTTTTTTTTCTTTCTGTGCTATTTGTAGGCATCAGCTCTCAGTGCATCCAGGGTCATAACTGTCAAAACCGCATACAATCGGCTATTTGTTTCGCATCTCAGAACCGTCTCCGGATTCTGTTCACCGCTGTCCGCTTTAAAGCTTCATCTCTGTTAGCTGTTCTGGTTTTCTGTTTTGTTTGGCTGGTTAGCCCCATGGCCCCCAACCGCTACCACCACCCGCCCTTAAGTGGAATGCAGACCGTTTTCTGACTCTGACCGGCACACCCTTGAGAGAATGGCAAGTCTGGGAACTCACATTTTGGCACGACCTTGACACTTGCAGGCAGCAGCCCCACCCCCGTTGCCTGGACCAGATCTCAGGGACGCTGTGCTGGCCTGGGGCTTCAGTCAGTCCACTGCCTTTTCTAAGAAGGTGGAAGAGGAAGAGGAGGGAGATCATCTTTGGTGTCATTTTCCCTGAATCACTGCTTCTCACATAATGCCGAAGTGTTGTTGATAAACAATCGCCAAACTGAGAGAAACTGACGGAACCACATTATACCTTAGAACTTGGCGATATTAAACATGCTGAATCTCCTTCATTAATATCTCATTATGCAGAGGCGCATTTCACTCAGTGATGCCTCAGTGACTTTGCTTAAAAATAAGAACCCAGGCTCTAACTCCAAATGATGGACTCAAGCCTGTGAAACCCAGTGTGTTTTTAAGGAAGAATCGGAATGCACATGCTGTCAGACTGGCTTTGCTCTTTTTCCGTTGGCTCTTACTGAGAGCATGTGTGGCTTTCTGAGAGCCAGAGCAGCACATGTGGGTCCTGGCAGAACTCTTCTCTGTCCTGGAATCACAAGGAGGCTCCGAGGGGGCTCAGACGTCCCTAAAGTGTTCTCACCTGGCCTCTCAGCCAACTGCTTTTCTTTCCATTATTATTAAGGGAGTCAAGTTGGCAGTGACTACTTGCTCTAATGCTAAAATCATTCTTTCCACTACTGCATCATTCCTATAGTATTTGAGTGCACGTAAGTCTGATACATTGGTTAAAAACAACTGTCAGCTGATAGGAGGCATGGTCTGTTTCATTTGCTTTATGTGGAACCTATCATGTGGGAATGCACATAGATGCCGTGAAACATTTGCGGTGAGAACAGGGAAGGTGTCTGGCTTCCATGCACGTAGCTGCCCACAAAAGAACATTGTTCGCCGGCAGGGAATTACACCAAGGAAGTAGCTATCTCATCTCCTTCTGTAACACCCTAGCTATGCCTGTAATGTTTGGAAGGATGGAGAGATATAGCTTATTATGAAAATGGCTTAGTAGTTAGTGATCAAGCACACTTAAGGAAGCCAAGATTGGTGTAAATGAGTTTCTTTCTTTCTTTCTTTCTTTCTTTCTTTCTTTCTTTCTTTCTTTCTTTTCTCTTTCTCTCTTCTTTCTTTCTTTTTTTTTTTCCCCTTTGATTAAAAATCAGGGCATGCCAAATGCTCATGAGATGAGCATAAGGGATTCTTTTTCTGAGCTTTCTCGATCTTTATTTCCACATCCATATTTTTGTGTTTCTTTATCCCTTTTTCTTTTCCACTTTTTTCCTTGGGTTCTTGCTCTGACTGTTGTAGTTTATTTTAATCTATTTTTTCTTTTTTTTTTTAATGTTTATTTATTTATTTTGAGAGAGAGAGAGGAGAATGCAAACAGGGGAGGGGCAGAGAGAGAGGGAGGGAGAGAATCCCAAGCAAGCCCGATGCTCGGCACAGAGCCTGGTGCACGGCTTGATCTCATGACCATGAGACCATGACCTGAGCCAACATTAAGAGTTAGATGCTCAAGTCAGCCTCAATGGAGGGGCACCTCCAATTTTTTCTTTAGTAAAGAAGACACACTGTTCTTTAGGCTTAGACCTAGTCATTTTCTCTTCTCTACCATGAAACTCCTTGCCCACTCTCTATAGCCTAGCTGGATACCTTACCTCAGAAGTCTTCCTGGTCCATGAAAGGACTAGGAAGCATCATCTGTGCTTCCCCAAGACGCACCATACTATATTCTCCAACAAGTTCTTCTTTTGACTTGCCTCCCCTAGTAAACTGTCAGCGAATTCAAGGCAGGTACGATGTCATGTTCTTTGAATCTTCAGCACCATCGGCAGTGCCCCCAAATAGTAAATACTTGATAAAGATTTGTTAAGGTAATTAAAGTCCCAAGAGAACATTATTCTATAATTTCCTGTCCGATAAAATATAAATACTTATGTAACTTGTCTGTTTGTTAGGATGAGACTTATATATATATATAGCCTACATGAGGAGCATGACATATTGTCTGACCATATGGGCACTAAATATCATTTTTATGGCCTCTTCCATTCTTAATATACCTTTTCTGATTCTTTGGTAGCCATTGTCTGTTTTGAAAATGGAGGTGGAGTGGAAGAAAAAGAGAGGCCGGAGCAAAGTTGGTATCTGACCCTAATTCACAGTGCCACGAGCATCTATATTAGAAATTACATGGATTTAAAAGAAAATTCAGAGCAAAATAGAAAAGTTAAAACTTTGAAGTCTACTCTGTTTATTACAGTCTTTCATGAAATGCCCCCATTTTCAAAATACTGTTTTCAAATTGTCTTATTTCTGTTTCCTCTTATATTGATGAGTATTAAAAATGAATCAGCATTACTAATATTCCTTCTTAGGTTACCTGATTACTAAAAAGTAAATAGTTAGCAATACCATACCCAAGATGCTCCCAGAAAGATAGTTTTGGTTTTACACGGTAATATATGACTAGAATAATTGGACATTTATGTTGGCATTATTTTTATGTATTTGGTTTTTGTTTCTGTGTTTTTTTTTTTTTGTTGTTTTTCATTTTTTTTTTAAACTGGGATAAAGATTGCTTTAGTGGTTCAGTTTCTGGTGTATGCATACAGCCACTTTAAAAGCTGTTCTTTTTGACATTCTTTCTCAATAAATGTCTCATTATTACAGTGGGATGGAAATCTAGCCAACTCCTTGCTCTCCAGATGGTTTATAAAGATTTGGAACATTCCATAAATGGAAAAACTGACCAGCTATAGAGAAGCCTCCTGCAATCCTCATCTAATTTTACAGAAAAGAAGCCTTCCTTTTGACATTTTTTCTTTGTTTTACACCTTCTAGGGCCATCTTTATTTCCCTGTAGTGTTTTTCAATCCACAGTAGAGTTGTTTCTTTTTCTTTGTGCTTTACTTTGTTATTTTGGAAACGTTAAACTTTCAATTTAGAAGAGTATAGCAAATCTCTGTGTACCCACCACTCACTTGAGAATGATGAGCTCATGGCCAGTCTGGTTTCTTCTGGACTCCTACCTACTTTTCTCAACCTCTCTGGATAGTCTGTCATTTCATCTATAAATATTTCATTACATACCTCTAAAAGACAAGCATTCTGTCCTAATCGATACCACAGTAGTAACTAGCCCCCATTAAAGTCAAATCTTCATTCAGTGTTTACATTTCCACATTGCTTTCTTCCTTTTTAAAAAATTTTTTTAGTGTTTATTTTTGAGAGACAGACAGAGTTGGGGAGGAGCAGAGAGAGAATCTGAAGCAGGCTTCAGGCTCTGAGCTGTCAGCACAGAGCCCGATGTGGGGCTTGAACCCACGAACTGTGAGATCATGACCTGAGCCGAAGTCGGATGCTTAACTGACTGAGCCACCCAGGTGCCCCTACAAAGTCTTTTTTGAATAGAGTCTTTTTTTTTAAAGTTTATTTTTGAGAGAGAGAGAGAGAGAGAGAGAGAGCATGAGCATGGGGGCAGTAGAGAGAGAGCGAGAAGGAATCCCAAGAAGAGTGCATGCTGTCAGCACGAAGCACAACTTAGGGCTCCATCTCAAGGACTGTGAGATCATGACCTAAGCTGAAATCAAGAGTCAGATGCTAACTACCTGAGCCAACTAGGCACCCCTACATTACTTTCTAATGATAATTAGAAATATATATGACCCAAACATGGTAATGTGATTGATTGATGTCACCGATTTGCTTGAATTACATGAGATTCTCAGCCCATATGTCTTATTTGTTTCTTTGTTTCCTGTCACTTATAATCTATTAGAATGAAGTCCATACATAGTTTCAACCTTTCGAGTAGCCACATTAAACAATAAAAAGAAATTGGTAAAAAATAATTTTAATAATATATTTTATTTACTTCCAAACAGCCACAATATTGTCATCTAAACACCATGTAAAATTATTAATTAAATATTGGGAGGATCAATTATGTAATACAAAATAACAAATGATCAAAATCCATATGCCATCAATATAAAACTGGTTAATATATTTAACAATTATTTAGGGGGCCTGTCTGGCTCAGTTGGTTAAGCATCCAACTTTTGATTTTGGCTCGGGTCATGATGTTGCGGTTCGTGAGTTTGAGTCCTGTTAATTCCCCTCTCTATCTGCCGCTCCCCCCCCACTCTCTCTCTCAAAATAAATAAACTATAAAAAAGAAAAATATAACAATTATTTGATGTAAATCGATGTGAAATTATTACACAAATGTTTTATATATATTTTTCTCAGACTGAGTCTTCAAAACAAGTTTTTAGTTTATAGATACAGCACTTTTCAATTTGGGCTAGCCAAATGTCAAATTACATAATCACCAGAGCAGCTCTAGAGTTTCTAACCACAAAGTAATAAAATATATGGCCCTGTAGTTTCTGAAACCTTCATGTTTTTTAGTATCTTGCCCCATGTATTTGGATTTCATTCTCCCTTTTTGCCATTATCAGCCTGGTAAGCATTTTGTTTGACTTTCGTTCCTAGCCATTTTTCAGCGTAAAGGACGTGATCCTGGCCTGGTATGTTGGCTTGTTAGTTTTAGGAAGTTTTCAGCTCCAGACTCAGACTGCCCATCTGAATTTCCCCGAGCCCCTTGGCAATCTGGAGCCCCAGTATCCTCTCCCAGGTACTGCAGCTTTTCTCAGAATGGCCAGTGAGATCCCAGCAGAGTCTGAAGGCATTTTGCCAGTCCTCTGACTCTCAGGCCTGCTGAGGTTCCTAGCCTCCCCTTTGCTACTTTTTGCTGTCACTGATACTCTATCTTATATCCATTGCTGGTGCTTCCCTTCTATTTGTGTTTTGCAATCTGTGGTCATTCCTTGCCATTGTAGGTTTGTTGAAGAAGTTGACCATGGAATTTTTTTCTATCCTATGCACTCTGCTTTTACGTCAGAAAACTAAAGAAAGAAAGAACAAACTATATCACTGCTGTCGCATCTGCCCCAAACCCTCTCTTTTGTTTTTACTTACGTATGCAGAAACATCGCATTAATTGAAGTGCCTGGGCAGTTATTAGCTGTGAATTTTGTGTGCCCATTCATTGCCTCGATTGCATTTATTAGGTATCAGACCGAGGCTATTACCCATCTTGGTGTTCAGAAGTACCATCTAGCAGTGGAGATTCCTCATTAAGTTAAGGTTCAGCAAATGGTATAAGGTGCAATACTGTTTAGTATTTTTGTGTATTTAGAACCTTTAAAGGAAGAATGAAACTGGTACATGGATATTTAGAACTAAGAAACTCACTCATCACCCTAACTTGAACTTTTTTTTTGAGAGAGAGCATGCATGTGTGCACACACAAGTGGGGGAGAGGCAGAAGGAGAAAGTGATAATGTCAAACAGACTCCATGCTCGATGCAGAGCCTGACATGGGGCTCAATCCCATGACTGTGAGATCCTGATGTGAGCCAAAATCAAGACTTGGACGCTTAACTGATTGAACCACCCAGGCGCCCCTAACTTTAACCATTTTTTAAAAATGTTTAATGTTTATTTTATTATTTTTGAGAGAAACAGAGTTTGAGCATGGGAGGGGCAGAGAGAGAGACACAGAATCTGAAACAGGCTGTCAGCACAGAGCCCAATGCAGGGCTTAAACTCGGAAATGGTGAGATCATGACCTGAGCCGAAGTCAGATGCTTAATCATCTGAGCCACCCAGGAGCCCCTCACTTTAACCATCCTTAAGTGGAAAAGTGAATATGCTTTTTATCCATTTAATATTGTCATTAAGTCTAGCAATGTAATAAACATTGAGCAGATTTTCAGGCTTTTCTTCTTCTGACACAGGAGTATCGAAAAGTGAATCAACCTCGGACATTTTATTTGGCTTTGTTGTCAATATCTAGTAGGTTTAGTAGCATTCTGTATAGGTGATAAAATTGTATTGGAGCTTAAATACAACAGGTGCTCCATATATATTGCATTCAATAGATGCCTTCTTTATCCTCTGCCCATTAATGTTAGCACATGCCACATATTATTGTATTCAGATGGGGTTATTTCATGTAAGTTTAAAAATAAATAATCACAAAATGAACCACTAGGTCACTTAACTTCACAAATTAGTAGGAAATAACAAAGCTCACATTTAAAACTTGATTCTACCATGAAGGCAATAATGTAGACCACACAGCAGAAGAGGACCCCCTTTTACCTTTTCAAAAAGATGAAACGAAAGGCAGAAGACATTGTATTTGTTTTTTTTTTTAATATATGAAATTTACTGTCAAATTGGTTTCCATACAACACCCAGTGCTCATCCCAAAAGGTGCCCTCCTCAATACCCATCACCCACCCTCCCCTCCCTCCCACCCCCCCTGTTAAAAACTGAGAACAAACAGAAGACATTGTATTTGAAACACCGTGAAGATGGATTCTGTTGACGTATTCTGCTGCATCGAGTAATAGTGACTCTATGTGAGTCCTTAAAATAGGTGGTGAGGCTGATGAATGTAATTTGGCTTGAGGATTAATCATTCAAAAATGATAAGCCATATTGTCTGGAAAATAGATGAACAAAACTTTATATTAAGAAATAGTGAAATCCTTTCTCCAATAAAACCTTGACCATGTGCTCACAAAATTTTATTGAATATCCTCAGTGCACCAGACACTGTTTTGTGTGTTGGGGAAATAGCATTGATCAAAATAGACAAAAGTTTCTGCTTTCACGGAGCTTACATTCTGTTGGAAGTGACACACAACAAAATATAAAACTGTTGAAAACCTGCAGCTATTTTATTTGAAGCAAAAGGTCTAAGCCACTTTGCCTCTCCTAACTGCAGCATTCACGCTCACCTCCTTCTTGACTCGACTTTGGAAATTCCTGCTCTGAAGTGCAGTTCAACAAATGAAACTGATACAATATATAACCAGGCATGTAGCACTCAATACAGTGATGAAGCAAAGTCTGTATCTTTGGCTGGGTCTGTACTAGTGTCACTTTTGGGACCCGAGCACCTAGGAGACTCACTAACTGAGGAAAGCATTTCCTCTGTCCTATGAACATGAATCTTTAAAAATACCATTTCATATGTCAGTCATCTTCCCTCCTAGGTCCTTCTGCCACTCTTGTGTTGTTGTGGTGCATTGGTATCTCTGCCAGTCACTCTTGTCAGCCATTATTACTACATCTTTACTGCTCCCTCTTCATAAACCTGTTCTCCAGGAGCCTAGGTTCTTTGTGTGCTGGGAATACAGCCTTTATATTTTTCAGCAGAACTGGGTGCTGCCTCATCCCTTCCCCAGGCAGAATATAGAGGTTTTTAATCTCAAGACCATATGACTTGAAGAGACCATTCATTCATTCACTCTCCAATAAACTTTTCATTTATTCTTGTTTACTCATATTTTTACGCCTTATCTTACTGTTATTAACTTATTCATATTTATTCAACAAATAATAAATGCGCTGAGCACTATGAATATGCTGATGAACAAAAATAGGCATTTCTCTGCTCTTAGAAGATTAGAGTTTATTGGAGGAGGAAGATATTAAAAAAATCGTAAACAAAATGCAAAGTTTTAGCTATAATAAGCACAATGAAGGGATGCTATTAAGAGATAATTCAAAAGGTCCATATGATAGAGGTATTTCTTTAAAAGTGGCTAATGAGAGAGGCACAGAGAGAGATCTTCTAAAATAGTGTGGTGGGGAAGAGGGGCCATCTAAGAATTCAGAGTCCTTTCAAAACAGCTAGGAAACTCCAATCTCATCTGCTACTATGAATCACCAGGAAATAATTCTCTGGGGTCTGGTGACACCGATTCAGAACATTTTGGTTTAAATCCATGTATAAGACATAACAGCTGAATCCTGGTACTCAAATACTGTTTCAGTCATCAGTTACATCTTCTCTAAGATGTATTCCAAAGACACCCAAATAAGAGAAAGCTGAGACCTCATTTAGCTGATAGAACAGTCTGTAGAACCATTTTGACTGTGAGTACTGGTAGTGAATGGGCTCTAAAGTAAAATAACAGAATTTAGATCCCATAATGGGATTAAGACCTTACTGTGTGACAGGTTTGTCTTATATAAATTTGCAAAGGGGACATTCTTTCTGTTATGGCTTCAGTATTTCTTTGTTGCCACAAGGTTTATGGAGTATTAACTTCTCCAGTTATATTTCATAGTAGAATAGCTGTAGAGGAACCTAATTCTACCTTGTATTGCTTTGGCCTGTTCTAGAACTTCCTGTAAATGAAATCATACACAGTACATATAAGCATATGTGTGTTGTCATTTGGTATCTCTTCCCACAGGTCCATCTTTCCCTGGCCATGGATCTATTCCTTTTCTATTCTATAAGTATCCTATAGAGGTTGTTTGCTTATATTCTTGGTCAGAGTCAGCATCAGACTCTTCAAAAAGATTATGTGCCCTTCTTCTGTTCTTCTCTTTCTTTTTCTCTCATCCCTTGAGATTTGTCTTTGCCTGATTCACCCTGCTCTGGACCACTGCCCTAGGTGCTCTTTTCCATAGCTCCCCAACATTGCCACTGGGATGCAATCCAGTTGCATCCAAGTCACCTCGGTAGGTACATATGCCTTTCAAAAGGAGGTCCTCTTAGCTTCCATCACACTAAGAATATTTAAGCCCTTTCTTTGGTGCAAACCAATGTAAAGCTTTAGACATTTTGCTCCTTCTGGTTTAAGTCATGTGTATTCATCTGAGCATGAAGGGATAGGGTTGGTGTATGGAGATAATTTTAAAATGAAATCTTATAAATGAGATCTAGTTGCTTTGGATAGGACTATGTTTGTCACTTTCCAGCATCATTTCGTTTCACAGCAGAGTGTAGGTAAGGTAATCTCTCTTCCCCCTTTTTCATCTTCCTTAATTTTGGACTCATTTTGGTCTTCCTTAATTTGGACTCATTTTACATGAGTTTCCCCGCTACTTGTTATGCTGGGCTGGAGCGAGATAAGGGAGTTCTGTTTATCATCTTCCAGTGAGCTACACTAAGTTCTTTTGACAGGCACCAGTTGGCAGAATATTCAGCCTTGGGAAAATAAGTGTTCGCACACATGTCCTGCTTCAATGGCATTTCTGGTATTTTAGAGTTTATAGAGTAAATGTTTTCTATTTTTACATATCTGTAAAGTATGGAGTAATTTTTGTAAAATTCAGTTTGTTCTTGTGGACTGAGAAGTTTTGTGATGAAAATCTTAAGGATGCCATTCTTTCCTTACAGATCAAGATAGGTAGAAAATGAAAATGAGCCTGGGTGTGTCAGTTGGTTAAGCATCCGACTTTGGCTTAGGTCATGATCTCGTGGTTTGTGGGTTTGAGCCCCGCATCAGGCTCTGCACTGACAGTGAGGAGCCTGCTTGGGATTTTCTCTCTCTCTCCCTCTGTCTGCCACATGTCCCGCTCCCTTTCTTTGTCTCTCTTACAATGAATAAACTTAAGAAAAATGAAGATGAGATCTTTTCCTCCATACAGTGGCATCACTTCCGTACTACTATTGAGGGCATCAGAGCAAATGGAAGAAAGCAAATCCATAGTGTCACATGCTAAGGTAAGACATTGGAGTGTTTGTTTGTTTGTTTGTTTGTTTTAATGACACTTCGGAGTGGCCTATAAATTTTGGATTCAGTCTTTACACAAAATTCAGTCCTCTGAACAGTTGTTTAGGGGCTGAGAACATGGGTGCTCCCTAAAGTGAACAATCGCTTCACAATCCCCTAGGAATCTAGGTTCAAACGTCACACCAAGAAGGAAGGTAGAAAAGTTTGTGAATTGAGAGTTCCGTGCAACTTGTTTGAGAGGGTAAGAAGCTAGAAAAAAAGACATGGATTTTTTTTTCCCTCCCTGAATCAAGAAACTTTTTGTTTGAAATGCTGATCAGAGTCAGTCTTTGACCTCATCAGAAAGCTGTCTTTCACACCTCTCTTATATGGGGGTTTAGTGCCTCTCTAGATACTACCTGAGTCTTTTTGGCCTACATTATCTCCGTGCTTGAGAAGCTGTATTAACAACTCCTAGTTTGTCTTTTTCCTCTCAGCTCTATGCTTCTTGACTTCAGAAATTATATCTTATTCATCATTACAGAGGCTAACATAAAATAACTTCTCAATGTATATTTATCAAATTAAATATATACATCAAGTGGCTATATATAATTATAACCACAGTGATTTAGGACACTAGATAAGCAGTATGTATATTTACATATATATACACACATATACATATATATATATGCATATATATGTACACATATATATGCATATATATGTATACACATGTATACATATATTATAAATAAATACACACACACACACATATATATATATGTGTATATATATATATATATATATATACACATATATATCATATAATCAGGAAACTTCATACTATCAGAAGATACCATACAAGAAAAGATTAAATGGTAATGTTTTAAGACTCTTAGGTAATGCTGGAAGGTCATATGTAAGAAATGCCTCATCCCACAGCATAATGATTCCAAAGAAGAGACAGAACTTTTATAAGGCTACACAGAGTGCTAAGATTGGAGACTGGGGTCCGTAGCATGGAGGAAGCATCTCCAGAGGACCGGAGGAGAGGTGAGGACTGACTTTGATCATTGTAGGGGTTGTGAAGCAAGTTATAGTCATACCAGTGCAGACAGAGAGCATGTGTGAGGGGAACCTAGGACACAAGCAAGGGGATTCAGATGCAAGCAGAATTATTCTCTCAGAAAAGTGCTGAGATCTGTCATCGGTTACTTCATGAGGTGAAACTGAAGTCTGGCGTGTCCTATACTAATGGATTCTCCTTCCTTACGTATATATATATAGGTGTTAATAAGCCACACGTGTAGTTCTCTTTAATGAGTGGAGGTTTTCTCACTCTAGAAAATCCTTGTGTTTCCTTCATGAGGTCCCAAGTTAAAGAACCCCTCTTTGTTGTTACCTGTGGAACCTGGCACAGACGATAGGTAAAGTCTAGAATTCAGTGCTCAAAGTGTAACTAATGAAGTGGCCTACTTTAAATATTGAGCCTAAAAAGACTTCATCCTTTGTGCCAAGTGTTTGGTGATAACCTCACACGACTGGCCACCTTTATGACCTGCTTCTTCTATAATTTCACTGCAGTTTTCAGGCTCATATCCTCCTTTACCCAGCCCCCCATAAGCTGGCATGACTGCAGAGAAGTAAAATAAGTCAAAAGAGGGGATTCTGTTGAAGCAACTCTTAATTAGTTCAATTATTAATAACAGCAAAATTTAATAGAAGACAAAATTGCCAAAAACTCACCCAATTCTTTAAAATCTTAGAGTACACAGATTCATCTCTTTTTAGATTTTTTTTTAAATTTCTGTGAGAGAGAGTGAGCTAGGGGATGGCAGAGAGAGAGAGGGACAAAGGATCTGAAGCGGGCTCTGCACTGACAGCAGCGAGCCTGATGACTAAACTTGTCAACTGCGAGTCATGACCTGAGCTGAAGTCTGACGCTCCATTGACTGAGCCACCCAGACACCCCTCTCTGGTTAAAGCTTAAGTTAAATGTATTTGACTAGCTGTTAGAATATAAAATATTTGCATAAATGCTATTTTCCTTTTGAGTAGTTTGTGTTTTTAAATCTCTGTAGCTTCAGGATTTAAACACGACAAATTTTATAATGGAAAGGAAAAGGCCTCTGCCCCACCTCATCACCACTTGCTCAAATTCTTAAAATTTGTTCTGTTACTTATGTTGCCATTTCTAAATTACACTTATTTTCCTTTGCTAATTTCTGTTTATTTACTATCATTTACTACATTTATGTACTAAATGTACATTACTATCGTACATTAGCTTTTTAATTTATTTTCTATGATCTTTTAATTTTTTTTAAGTAGTTTATTTGAGAGAAAGGGTGAGAGAGAGGGAGAGAGAGAAACTCAAGCAGGTTCTGCTCTGTCAGTGCAGGGCCTGATGCAGGGCTTGAACTCATGAACCCTGAGATCTTGACCTGAGCCATAATCAAGGGTCAAACACTTAACCAACTGAACTACCCAGGCGTCCCTGGAAGATTAGCTTTTATCTGTCTTAATATCTTGCATGCCCTTTTCTCTTCCTACATTTTTCCAATAAAAAGAGACCATAATCTGGTAATCAATACTTAATATGTACGTAATATGATTATGTAAGCGTGGTTTATAGCTCTGGTTGTATTTCATTTCCTGTAAAACTTGTTTGATGTTCTCGTTCGTCTTCTGGTCTGCTTAGTTTTCTGTGCTCGTATCATTTTATAATTAAGTGTTCCAAAAGTCTCCTACAGAACTGTAAACATTTCTGACAAGTATTTTACAAATGGCCAAACCTATCAGGTGTTTTCTGGGTTCGTTTTGTGGTGCAGAATTCTTATTCTTGTCCACCCCAGAGTGGCTGCTCTCTGGCCTCCACAGCCAACCTTTGCTGCCTCCTCCCCACTCCTCCACCACTTTGCAGTCATGTGAAGGAAGAAATTGACAGGATGATTTTAGGTAATGTAGTAGGTAAAATTTCTAGGAAGGGCCTCTGAGATTTCCCACCCCCTCATTCCCAGCACCGGTTATTGTGATATCACTCCCATGATTGTGTTACCTTCTATGGAAAAATGGGCCTTGGGAAGGGGAAATTATCATATGAGACTTTCCAAGCAGAGGACTTTCTCCAGTTGGTGTCAGAAGAGGAAGGCGGAGGAAAATCAGAGCCTAAGCACAGGAAGGATTTGTTGCACCATTGCTGGCTTGAAGGTGGTCAGATGGAGAGTAGTGCAGGTGTTGTCTAGGAGCCAAAAGGGGTCCCCACCTTTTGGACCAGCTTGGAAATGGGAACCTCAGGCCTACAGCCACAAGGAACTGAATTCTTCCAATAACCCAAGGGAGTGGATTCTTCCCTAAGCCTCCAAATGAGAGCCCTGCAGGCCCACTCCTTGGTTTACGTCTTCCGATAGCCTGAGCAGAGGACTCCCTTGAGCCTACCAGAGCCTAAGCCTGACCTAAAGAACCGTGAGATAATAAAATTGTGGTTATTTGTTCTGTTGCCATAGAAAACTAATATTGTTAGATTTAAGTGTGTGTGCTTTCATTGTACAGATAACCAACAAACTAATAATAGTATAATTACTTGGTATTAAAAAGGATCAAAATACTAATCTATACAACAAAATGGATGAATCTGAGAAACTTGTTGTTGATACAAAAAAGCAAGAATTAAAAGAGGTCATATTCTGTGATCCTGTTTATATAAAGGGCAAGAAAATGGTAGAAATCAGAAAATACCCGCCTTCTGAGGGCAGGATGGAAGAGACAGAATTGGCTAGAAGGACCCATAAGAGGTCTCTCCAGGGTGATGGAAATATTTGATGTCTAGTTTTGTCAGTGGCTTCATGAGTGTGTTCAATGGTTGAAACTCATGGAACTGAACATTTAAAGTCTTTTAATATTTCTGAAATAAAGAAACTGATCCCATTCACAATTGCACCAAGAACCATAAAATACCTAGGAATAAACCTAACCAAAGATGTAAATGACCTGTATGCTGAAAACTATAGAAAGCTAATGAAGGAAATTGAAGAAGACACAAAGAAACGGAAAAACATTCCATGCTCACGGATTAGAAGAATAAATATTATTAAAATGTCAATGCTACCCACAGCAATCTACACATTCAGTGCAATCCCAATCAAAATTGCACCAGCATTCTTCTCAAAGCTAGAACAAAAAATCCTAAAATTTGTATGGAAACACAAAGACCCGAATAGCCAAAGTAATATTGGAAAAGAAAACCAAAGTGGGAGGCATCACAATCCTAGACTTTAGCCTCTACTACAAAGTTGTAATCATCAAGACAGTATGGTATTGGCACAAAAAAAGACACATAGTCCAATGGAATAGAATAGAGAACCCAAAATAGGACCCACAAATGTATGCCCAACTAATCTTTGACAAAGCAGGAAAGAATATCCAATGAAAAAAAGACAGTCTCTTTAGCAAATGGTGCTGGGAGAACTGGACAGCAACATGCAGAAGAATGAAACTAGACCACTTTCTTACACCATACACAAAAATAAATTCAAAATTGATGAAAAACCTGAATGTGAGACAGGAAACAATTGAAACCCTAGAGGAGAAAGCAGGAAATTTCTTTGACCTCAGTCGCAGCAATTTCTTACTCGACACATCTCCAAAGGCAAGGGAATTAAAAGCAAAAATGAACTACTGGGACCTCAACAAGATAAAAAGCTTCTGCACAGAAAAGGAAACAATCAACAAAACTAAAAGGCAACCACGGAATGGGAAAAGATATTTGCAAATGACATATCAGACAAAGGGCTAGTATCCAAAACCTATAACGAACTCACCAAACTCCACACCTGAAAAACAAACAATCCAGTGAAGAAATGGGCAAAAGCATGAATAGACACTTCTCTAAAGAAGACATCCAGATGGCCAACAGGCACATCAAATGATGCTCAACATCACTCATCATCAAGGGAATACAAATCAAAGTCACACTGAGGTATGACCTCACACTGGTTAGAGTGGCTAAAATGAACAAATCAGGAGACTATAGATGCTGGAGAGGATGTGGAGAAACGGGAACCCTCTTGCACCATTGGTGGGAATGCAAACTGGTGCAGCCACTCTGGAAAACAGTGTGGAGGCTCCTCAAAAAATTAAAGACAGAACTACCCTATGACCCAGCAATAGCACTGCTAGGAATTTACCCAAGGGATACAGGAGTGCTGATGCATAGGGGCACTTGCACTCCAATGTTTATAGCAGAGTTTTCAACAATAGCCAAATTATGGAAAGAGCCTAAATGTCCATCAACTTATGGAGAAGGTGTGGTTTATACATACAATGTAATACTATTTGGCAATGAGAGAGAGAGAGAGATAATTCTTATTATCTTCCCATACTGTGCCACACTTTGTAGGGCTGGCTGTGACGGCACTCCTGGGGCACCTGATGATTATTTTAATTTGAAAATCCTATTCCCTTCTCTGGATATTGAATTGAAGGGAAAAAAATGCAGCAGATTTGCAGCAACGTGGATGGAACTGGAGGGTATTATGCTAACTGAAATAAGTCAGAGAAAGAAGCATACCATACGTTTCACTCATATGTGGATCTTGAGAAACTTAACAGAAGACCATGTGGGAGGGGAGGTGGAAAAAAAAGTTACAAACAGAGAGGGAGGGAGGCAAACCTTAAGAGACTCTTAAATACAGAGAACAAACTAAGGGTTGGTGGAGGGTGGGGGAGAGGGTAACATGGGTGATGGGCCTTGAGAAGGGTACTTGTTGGGATGAGCATTGGGTGTTGTATGGAAGCCAATTTGACAATAAATTATATTAAAAAAATAAAAACAAAAATAAAAAAGTCTTTTCGTCTTTCTTGATACACATTATGCTTCAATACAAATAAATTAAAATGAAATTTAAATGAATTCTTCTGTAATCCTCCCCAGTTGAAGTGATCACTGTTACCTCTGAAATTCCAGGCCCCAACCTGTGAGGCATTCCTCAGACAATGGGGCAGGACCTACGCTGTGATATTTCACCTACTGTTCTTAATTTATTAAATTTTGTGTAGCCACTCATTTTTTAATATATTCGTTTTCTCCTTCTTCCCAACCCCAACAACACGATGAGCTCTTGAATGGCTTGCAGAATGCCTTGCCTAGGAGAAGCATTCCATAACTGGTGATTTGGTTGATTTCTACAGGGAAAATACATGATAGAAAAAGGAAAGGGGCTCCTGAGTGGCTTGGACAGGTAAGCATCTGACTCTTGACTTTGGCTCAGGCATGATCTCAGGGTTCGTGAATTCAAATCCCACATTGGGTTCTGTGCTGACAGCGCGGAGCCTGCTTGGTATTCTCTCTCCCTCTCTCTCTGCCTCTCCCCTGCTTGCTTTCTATATCTCTATCAAAATAAATAAGAAATAAGCTTTAACAAAAGAAAAAGGATAGAAAATAGTAACAAATAATAGATTGCATATCTCTAACTTAATTTTTTTTTAATTTATTTATTTTGAAAGAGAGAGACAGACAGAGAGAACGGTTGGGGGAGGGGCAGAGAGAGAGAAACCCCAGCAGGCTCTCCCCTGTCAGCATGGAGCCCGATGCTGGACTCAATCCCAGGAACCATGAGATCATAACCTGAACTGAAATCAAGAGCCAGACACTCAACCAACTGAGCCACCAAAGCACCCCTGAAATTTAATTTTTATAACGATTTTAACGTTACCTGTTCTTCAAATATTCAGCTATTTTAAGCTTCTAGGGCTCTGGTTTTCAAATACCATGTGTGTAATATACACATCGGGGGTTTTAATAAACATGTTTATGTTATACATGTTTAAACAATTCATGGTTAGTCACTAAGTGAACTCCTGGATCTTGTCTCTTAATGCAGCTAGATTTTTTTCTCTTCTTCACAAAATGGCTCCCTTTTGAGAGAACAGGTGTGATCTTTTCTTTCCTTCATAAGTAACAACCTCCTTTCCAAAGCGGCCCCCTCTCCTACTGTTGCTCTGAAATAATCTGAATTTGTGATTGCCTTTCCTCCTCGGAACACTGTCTTTCTGTAATTTGATAGTAAACCTTCTGCAACATTATTGACTTTTGTTAATAGCAATGTACTATCGAGGCTTAGATCTATATAACATTTTTGTTTAATATAGACTTCTAAAAAATCACTTAAATGGCTGTAATTAGAGACAGGATCCTTGAAATATATTTATAACCACGTATATTACATTAAAGAGACAAGATAATAAAGTAAAGCTTAGCCATAGAGCAGTGTAAGTTTACAGAATGATAAGACAACATCAGGAGTAATTGACTTTACCAAGCATTGCTTCTCTGTTCCTTTTTCCAAGCTACTTATCTATTCAGTCTATTTTTAATTAAAGCTCACTACCTGCTGTAATCTTACACTAATCCTTGAAAATTGGAGACTTGAAAAAAAACAGGAAGGAAAGTGGTTCTTGTTGACAGATGATAGAGAACAATATCTGGACTTTTCAGTTTATTGCTTGCTAATTTTGGAAGTCTGGATGATCCCCGAGGGCTCTCTGATATTTTGTTTCTTCCTCAAATAAGGGGCTGTGGTTCTCCATAGTGATGCCTGTAATTTAGCTTTGGCCAGGGTACTAAAGTACTTTCCTTATCTCAGATAGATGTAACTAAGGATCTAGTTGAAGGCCGAATAATAGAAATATTGATCTTACTGATGACTTACAAGCTAAGATGGTTGATGCTTGAGACTTCAAAAGACTTGGATTTCCAAATGCCTGCCAGGTCATTGTTCTTAAAAATAAACCACGTTGGGCCGTCTCAGTACCTTCTTTCCCGGGTCAGAGTCTAGACACCAGAACTCTGCGTGCATGATCTATATAGATTGTTTACCTTTCTTCCACAGCACTTACCCAGAGGTACCTGTGCTCATGTCCTATAGCAGAGGGAATGAATATAATATAAAATTACCATTTAAAAAAAATGTAAGTTACTATCAGCCCCACATACAGCCTAACGTGGCAAGATTTTTCAATATGATGTGTGGTTTTCCCATAGGGTGACTGTAAGCACTAAATACTGCGTTATGTGTCCATTTTTCATTTAATTTTTGTCATGGCCCAATTTATACACACAGTATTCATTCCGATGAATTTTAACAGTTTATACACCTGTTTAGGTGAAATTGCCAGAAGAGACCAATTCCAAGATACCAAGACTTCAAAAGACCTGGATTCCAAAGGCCTCCCAGTCTGCAGCAGGTAGAATTGATTCCATGGCCTTCTTTGTTTTTCGCTTTCCAATTCCAGCTGAACTGCTGCTTTCCACACATCATTTTCAACACAGTGAAACACCCAGCCCTTCTTTTGACTATCAGTTTCAATACATTTGTAAATTCCATAGTCTTTTTCTCTGCGGATTTGTAAATGTTTGTAGCAGCGAACACTAACTGTCCTTCAAAGTCTTGGGCTCCCCCTTCCTTGGAGTAGCTGTTTCTGGGAGCAGCTACCTAACCAGCACATGGTTTCTGGCATATATTCGCTATCATGTAATTTCTCTACTTAATCTTCTAACCCTGTGGTAATTTGGGGTGGAGTTGTCCTAATAGCTCTTTAGAGTTTTCCTAGCTTTTGTGCCATTTGCCTCACCTACCCTACCCTGAGTGCAATAAACTCTTTTCACAAGAGCAGTACTGTTCAATAGAACTTTCTGTGGTGGGACGCCTGGGTGGCTCAGTCGGGGAGTCAAGTGAGGAGTCTTTGTCACTAGTCATATGTGACAAGTGTCTGACTTTGGCTCAGGTCGTGATCTCACAGTGGGTGAGTTCGAGCCCCGTGTCGGGTTCTGTGCTGACAGCTCAGAGCCTGAAGCCTGACTAGGATTCTGTGTCTCCCTCTCTCTCTCTCTCAAAAATAAATAAATGTTTAAAAAAAAAAAAGAACTTTCTGTGATGATGAGAATGTTGTGTTGCCTGGCGCTATAGCCTCTAGTCTAGCTATAGACTCAAGTGGCTCTGAGTCCCTGAAATATCACTAGTGTGCCTGATAAACTGGATATTTACATTTTATGTTAATTACTTTACTTTTAAATAGGTACACGTGACTAGTGACAAAGACTCTCCCCTTGACTGAACTTAGTCCTCTCTAAGCCTTCTTTTCAACTAGGCTGGGAGCTTGACATTGGCCCTTTTCAGGCTTTCATTGCCCAGTGTTAGCAAGGATTCTACTAAGGCAGTTTAAATAAAATCTTTCACCCTTAGTAACTGATCATTCTCAATATGTGGTCAAATTTCTCATCTTCCATGCTCTATATGTGATCAGTTTCTGCAACAATCCAGTTGGCTTAGCCAAAATCCTCCCTACCCATGGTACTACCTGTTAGTAATTTTTCTATCCACTGACCTCCTCCCTACTCCTGCTATAAATCCCCGCATGTTCATGCTACATTGCGAATTGAATCCCGTTCTATACTGAAGTCTCTTTTCCTCTAATGCAGTAGTTCTTGAATAAAATCTGTTTTTACTACTTTAAAATTTTTTAATGTTTATTTTTGAGAGAGAGAGAGAGGGAGAGAGAGAGAGAGAGAGAGAGAGAGAGAGAACGAGTGGGGGATGGGCAGAGAGAGAGGGAGACACAGAATCCCAAGCAGGCTCCAGGATCTGAGTTATCAGCACAGAGCCTCTCCTGGGGCTCCATCTCATGAACCACAAGATCATGACCTGAGCCGAAGTCAGAGGCTCAACCACCTCAGCCACCCAGGTGCCCCTGTTTTTACTACTTTATATACTGTCGTGCTCTGGTTCTCTTCAACACCAGGGTCTATTGTATTGTAGCTCTAGCCTCTCTGATTGAATGCTCAAGGAAGTCTGACTCTTGTTTACCTATAATGGTAGATGAAACTATTTTTTTTAATCCTGAAATGAAACAAACAAAAAACTATCATTAGTATTCATGTACCGTCTTGCCTTCTTTTCATGCAGTGGTACAAAAAGTTAACATGCAAAAAATAATTTGAGTCTTGGCATTGTATTCACAGAAATTTCGATTCAGTAGGGCAGGGCATGCTGCTCCTGAATGTGATTTTTAAACAGGTATTCAGGTGATTCTGATGCTGGTAGCCTGTAGACTAACTTCTGAGAACATTGTCGTAAGTGTTATACTCCTGGAGTGAAGGTTTGATGCGAAACGTTGTAAATAAAGTGATGAATAAGAAGTTATGGAAGAGTTTAAAGCACAGTTTTTGTATTAAACAATAATGTAAGAGTTTAAGATTAAAAGACTCTGCCTGAGCCAGCAGCGTTGGTCTGGGTTCTGTTTTCCGGGCAACTCTTCTTCTTTGGGGTTATTTGGTGGAAGAGGGAAAAAAGGCCCTGGGACTCTAGTTTTAAAAAAGAGAAGGAAGCCATGTCAAAAGGTATTTTTTCCCTCTCTTTGTTCTTTCCCTCTCTTTGTTCATCCATCCATCCATTCATTCAGCTGCTATATTTGACCACTGACCATCTTCTAGGCACTGTGATAAGTGCTGGAAATGCAATATCATTTTCATGGTGCACATTGTTTAGTGTGTGAAGGAGAAGAGGGTTATTGAAAAATGTTTTTCAGGCACCCTGTTAAATTATGTCCAAGTCTTATATGATTTTAATCCATTCCACACAACAACTATATGGAAGTAGATGCTATTGTGACTCAAATAACAATAGAAGAAATCAAAAGATTCTGTGCAGAAATCTGTGGACTAGGCCATAGAGGATAAGGAAAGAGAAAAATTCTTACAGGAGTCATAAAGGACAATAAAAAGGGAAGCAGATAGACCAGTTCCTGGTTAGAAGCCTATAGACTTAGTCCTGTTCTTTTCACAGTGTGGAATCTAGTAACCCTGAGACCTGGGAGCCACCATGACTGGCCAGCTGAGTCATGGAAGCTGGGGATGATAGAAACATTTGGAGGGAAATAGGGCTTATGCGAGCATTTTAGGTTCAACGCTGAAGTCTTTCGGTAGAAAATTATTACATGGCAGTCACCCAATTCTATGAAGATGGCATGCTTCAGATGCATTATGGCTTTAATTGACTTGTTAAGAATTACATCCCATATATATATATATATATATATATATATATGAGCAGATCATAGAATATGAAGTTAATTTTAGCTTTAAGAAATAAATCAGCCAAAATCATTGTACATTTAATGGATCAGTCAACTGCAAATACAACTCACAGTGCCAGTGAATGAATCTTGAATAGCCAAGGAGGGTCATTGAACAGGAATAAAGGATGGTTTTATTAACATATACACATTTTAGGCTATTAAAATATTTTTTATTCTGCCTACAAAAAGGAGAGGGCCAACATACACATGAAAAGACGCTCTACACTATTGATCATCAGAGGAATGAAAATCAAAACCACAATGAGATGTCACCTCACACCTATCAGAAGGGCTAAAATCAAAAACACAACAAACAACAAGTATTGGCAAGGATGTGGAGGAAAAGGAACCTTCTTGCACTGTTGGTGGGAAGGCAAACAGGTGCAACCACTGTGGAAAAAAGTATGGAGGTTCCTCAAGAAGTTAACAATAGAATTACCATATGGTCTAGTAATTCTACTCAGTATTTACCCAAAGAATATAAAAATACTAATTTTAAGGAATACATGCACCCCTGTGTTTATTGTAGCGTTATTTACAATAGCCAAATAATAAAAGCAGTCCAAGTGTCCATGGGTAGATGAATGGATAAAGAAGACGTGATCTATCTATCTATCTATCTATCTATCTATCTATATCTAGATATTATTCAGTCATAAAAATGAATGAAATCTTGCCAATTGTGACAAAATGGATGGAGCCAGAGAGTATACTGCTAAGTGAAATAAGTCAGAGAAAGACAAATGCCATGTGATTTCACTCCTATGTGGACTTTAAGAGACAAAACAAGGGGAGCCTGGGTGGCTCAGTTGGTTAAGCATCTGACTTTGGCTCAGGTCATGATCTCACAGCCTGTGAGTTTGAGCCCCGCGTCAGGCTCTGTGCTGGCAGCTCAGAGCCTGGAGTCTGCTTCGGATTCTGTGTCTCCCTCTCTCTCTGCCCCTCCCCTGCTCATGCTCTGTCTGTCTCTGTCTCAAAAATAAATAAAAACATTAAAAGAAAAGAAAAAAAGAAACAACAACAACAAAAAGAAAACAAAACAAATGAACAAAGAGAAAAAAAGACAAACTAAAAACAGACTCTTTAACTACAGAGAACAAACTGATGGTTACCAGAGGGGAGGTGGGTGGGGGGATGGGTGATATAGGTGAAGAGAGTTAGAAGTACACTTACCATGCTGAGCACTGAGTCATGTATAGAATTGTTGAATCACTATACTGTACACCTGAAACTACTATAACACTGTATGTTATTATACTGGAATAAAAATAAAAAAATACAATTTCACTAAAAGTAGAAAAAAAAGGAGAGAAAAAAACCTGAAGAAGGAGAAACATATAAAGCAAAAAGAAAGGAAGGATGAAAGAAAGAAAGAAAGAAAGAAAGAAAGAAAGAAGAAAGGAAGGAAGGAAGGAAGAAAGAAAGAAAGAAAGAAAGAAAGAAAGAAAGAAAAAAGTGAAGAAAGAAGTAATGGAAGAGAATTGGTAAACCTGAAGACTAGAAAAGGGGCAGAAAAAATGGTAATATGGCAATGTGTTACCAGTAGTGTCTGGGCAATAGGAAGTTCTGGCTTCCCTATGGGATATCCATATCCTGTATGGATATGTTCCATATATGTTCCACAGGCTAAGTTAATACCAACAGCGGCTACAGATTCGTAGCCCTCATCTTTAAGAGTAGCCAGCTTCCTACCTTGATTTTGATTCTACTCTCTTCTGAACCTTAGTTTTCCCTGATTTCTTCTGCCAAAGTAAACTATGAGTACTAGGACCTTTGTATCTGATAACTATGTTTCTTCTTGTAAATTGTTAAATCTGTTGCTTGTGAGTTTGGTGTTTGTGAATCATCCCCTAGCAGTGACCAACAGTGTGTTTACTGAGCTGACCCGCTAAGGCCAAACTCCAAACTATGGTGATCTGACCAAAGTCTTGTTCCCAGGTGTTCAGTCTGACTACTAGCCTCATCACATTTTGATTATGACCCAGATTTTTACATCACAGCTTACTGCCGTGACTGCAGTTATCAACATCATAAAGATGAAACGTTAGCATGAATCAAGAGCCCACTGTTCAGGTACACTGTTATGTGCTTTATCTGTGTTCTTGTTTGTACTTCATAGCCACCTTGTAATTTTCAAGGAATAGTCTTCTAAATTGGAAAATTGTTTTCATCAAACAAGTTTCAGGCTCCACACGGAGCCATAGGGCAGAAGAGCTACCTGCCTTGTTATCTGACCGGCAAAATCAACTCTCAGTGTCTTGACAGATGTTGCTTCTAGATTTCTCTCACATCTAAGAGGCCAAAGTTATTTCCCATTTTATAGAAGAGAAAAATAAGGTCCAGAACATTAACCTGCTTATATTCAAAAATCTAGTTAGCGTCAGTGCCAGGAGTTTTGCCCAGGTCTGTCTGTCATCAGATATGTTTACTCACTAATTTTTGATAACAAGGCATCCATTTTACATGTAACCAATTAACTCACCAGACCAGTATGCCCTCCTCAATCATTGAGTGTGGTGAAGTCTGGCTGTGGGAAACTTAGAAAATTTACATTTGGTTGCAAATTCTGAAAATACCACCTGTAACTTAAATATTTGCACATGTAGAAAGTGAGTCATGAGTGTGGGAAAATGCATCCCCATTTACTGCTTGGGTTCTATTAACTTAGCATGAAAACGCTTCTGGCTTCCTGACACCCTCATCCATCCACACTGACAGAGCTTAAAGTTCTTCCTCCACAAATAAAGGAACGAAGGGCCCCAGAGCCTGGGGAGAAGCTTGGGATGTCTCAGAGGAGACAGTTTGGAAGAACAGAGGACAGAAAAGACAAGCATGACCAACAAATCAGTATGGCCTCAACAAAATTCTGGACAGATGATGGCAGATTCGTATAAATAATTAAATAGGAATGTTCAAGAACAGGAAAATTAGAATCCATATAAATGACTATTTCTGTGCCAAATCAACTACTGATGCAAAAGTCAATCTAGAATGCCAATTCTCTGCCAGATCAGGCATTTGACTTTTTTTGTAGAACGCAAAAATGTCCCACTAAGAAATGGGAGTGGAAACTGGTTCCTTTACCAGCCTGCATGCTTTTTCCTACTTCATTCTCAGGTTTCTCTTGACTAAAAAACCACAGCCTTATTGACATTCAGAAGTCTATTGGATTTAGGTGTTTAGATAGTTCAGCTGAAACAACATCTCAGTGAATGTACTCTGAGTGAGGGCAGTAGTCACTTGAACTCCTCGGTAAAACCTGCTATTGTTGGTATGTAGCTCGGCCCAATCCTATTGGATGAGGGAAACAATGCCTTAGCAAAGGTGAATTGACTTATACATTGGACGTTGATGCAAAATTAGAATTCAAATTTCCTGCAAGATAGAAATAATTCCAAATGTCTTTTACTCTAAGCCTTATGTCTTGAAGCTAAAGGAATTATGTCTTTTCCTTGAGTAGATCCTTGCATGATATCAAAACAAAGTCAGGCAACGTTAAACTTTCAATTTTTAATTGAAGCCCTATGTTTGGCAAGGCTAAGTATTGCTCTAAATAGCAGGGACTACTTTATCCAACTCAAGATCAGATAGAAATGGTAAATTAGCCTTTTTAGGAGTATGTTTACTTCATAGTAAACCAACCAGCCAACCTAGTATATTCGCATGCACAACCTTATAAGGCTTTCAGAGAGGTAAGGGACATCAAACACTCTACTGACAGTCCCACAGGAAGTTAAAAACATGCAGCCACAGAAGGAAAAAGCCATGACTCCAGGCAAAGTCATTTCCTCCTGCTTTAACTTTGATTGAAGTCTATTTTCATTTTAAGTGAAGATGCTTAGAACTGGCAATGTCACCCCAAGACTACACCAAGCAGTTATAAATGAGCCAGAATCAAAGAGGAAAACATTATACAGGGAACTCTCAATTTGTCTATTTTTTCTACTTTGTAAGTAATCTGGATCAGGGCTACAAACCTATTAAGGCTGAAACACACTCAGGATGTAATAACCTGTATTCATGAAAAAATTTCCGATGAACAGGACAACAAATTTTATAGATAACAATTAAATCTTGGGTGCCTGCCTGGCTCAGTTGGTAAAGCGTGAGACTCTTGATCTTGGGGTCGTGAGTTTGAGCCCCACAATGTGGGTAGAGTTTAGTGGGAAAAAAAAGAATTAAATCTTATTAGTAGCAAATAATTAAATAATAGTAAGTACTAATTAAATCTAAATTATTAATAGTGGCGTCTCAGGTGAAAGCAACTTATTAAAATGCGTGTTTTTCCTCAGTTTTAGAATATGAAAGGATCAGGCCAAGAACATAGGAATCCTTTCTGAAATTATGCTCCTTGGTTAAATCTCACCTGAAAGAATAAGTTTAAAATTTTTGCTCTTAGTGCTACTTGATTTCCAGCACTGCCTCAAGTCCTGTTTGTTCTATAAGGAGGTAGCACACGAATCATATATATAACAGAATGATTTCCAGTTGCTAACTTTCCTTAAAATATGGGACATTCTATTTCATTCTGAATTGAAATTCCATTCAAACTCTTTGCATAAGCAAACTCATTAAGGATATGTTTTCTCAGCAAGCATTTATTGAGTATCTACTATATGTTTAGCAAGACACTGGGTATTAGGAATACACATAAACTCAGTCTGAGGGAGTAGACAATCATATAAGCAGGTGTAATTGGTGAAGTATGTTCTTTGCTGTAGAAAGGGTAGATCTAACTGGGCTTAATTGTTGAAAGAGTGTCACTCAGAATCTCCCTGGAGATTCAATAGCCCTTATTTTTAGCCACTGAAAGGAAATCTAACTCAGGAGTTTGCACAACCCTAAAGAAAACTAAGAAGTAAAGTTTGTCTTCCCGTCGCATGGCCGCAGAGCATCCAATTTATGTATGAAAGATGTCCCAACAGGTCTGTCTTACCACTACAGAAAAATAACATGCTCCATTCACTTTTAGTCACCAGTATGTCTCATTTATTTGTTGTCTTTTCCTATCATTATTCATTCTTTCTGTTCTTATAAACATTGGTCAAGAGAACTAGTTGAGATGATGCGTGTGTGTGTGTGTGTGTGTGTAGTTGATTTATGTATATATAATATATATGTGTATGTTCGCATATATATGAATTCGGTTTTTGAACAATGTCACTGCATCATCTACTGTGATAAATAAACAAATAATAGTGTGTAGCATTTATTGAGTTTCTAAAATTGTATCATATACAGAATTAGCACTTTACATGTATATTTTTATATTTAATTATTGTAAGTTTTATACACACACATATGGAAACTTTTATCAATCAAGAAACTATGGGTTTAAGCACGCAGGACATTTGTATTTAGAAAAATTGCTCTATGATCTTCATTTTACATGGAGGAAGCTAAAATCCAAAGAGGAAACATACCTTCCCAAAGTCATCTAGAGAATTTGTGACAAATTAGAACATAAAATAACTTATTTCAGGGGAGGTAAGCTTTCCACTGTCTATACACAGCTCCTTTATCTACCCTCAAACACTTACAATTCCAGCTTTTTTTTTTTAACAAGACCACGAGTGGATAAAAGAAGTCCAAAATACATTCAAATCTAACCAATTGTTCTGCATAGATCGATGATCTTCTAAATGAAAGAGAAATCGAAGAAATTAGAAAAACATTCAATTAAGCATTAATTCTATTTTTGGCCAACATGAGTTGACCATTATGAGTACCAGTGGTTTTTGTCATGGCACGATCATCGATATGTTCAATGAGACAATATTTTTTTGAGATCAAATAAATATGAAGGAAAGAAAGCCTAAAATATTTATGAGTGGTGAGAATAAAAGTTAGTATTCTAGGGTTTCAGAGATGATAAAAATATTTTGTGGAGTAATTGGAAAAGTATTTAGAGAGGCAATGGGATTTGACCCAGGCTTAAAGAGTTAGGTCTGAATGGGCCTAGACAGTAGGAATATATTCCAGGTGAGAAACATGTTTGGAAGAGGAACAGAGCATGTTGTGGAAGCAGGAGGGATATTTGTCATTTCACCAGGAGGCAATCCCATGAAGATTTACTGGGTGTTGTGTTAATTTTATTCATTTCAAATTGCAAACAATGGAGACATACCCAGACAAGTCTCCTGTAATGGGGTTTGTTTTTGTTTTAAGCAAGTTGTTCTGCTGTAGAATTCCTTTGGTGTCACTGTTCTCTCTATACATATTTATCTCTGTCCCTGCTTTTATTGTCTCCTCCACCCATTCCCATCTTGGAAGGTGGGGATGAGGGTGGCTGAGGGCGTGGCAGAGAGATAGATAAAATATTGATGACGCGTCTATGACCTTGAGGAGTTGACAGTCTCCTAGGAAGGTAAGATGCAGAAAACCCACTTTGATATATGCCAAAATGGAAAAACAGCAGAGGGTGCTATGGGATCAACAAGAAGGGCCCATGGCTCAGTCTGAAGAGTTTAGTGAGGGTTCATGGGTAGCTTTCCGGAGGAGTTATCAATGAACCAAGTCTTAAGTATGGGGCAGCAAGGTCAAGGTGTGTAAGACTGAAGGTAGAGGACATATCATGGGCAGGAGCATGCTTGATCCATCATGAGGGGCACTGAAGAACTATAGTAATCTGGTATTTCTAGATTATAAACTAAAAGATGGAGAAGATAAACAGCAACCAAATAATAGTTGGGCTTGTGTGCCCTGCAATGGATTTGTACTTGTCTCACAGGCGATGTGTTTCCACTGGAAGATTTTCAGCAACAGAAAGAAAATAGAATTGCATTTAGGATTATATTTTTGGCTCGGGGGAGGCTGTGTATGAGATAGGGAAAGATGAAGGACTGAGTAAAGTAAACCACCATGAAATATTTCTTAATACTGCAGAGTTTATACTATTTTTCCTTGTATAGCCTATGTCCTTGTAATCATTTGCCAGCACTGAGGAAATAGAGTGAAGAAAAGTATTGTCAGAGAAAAGAGCAAGATAGAGCTATGGGACAGAGAAAAATCTGTTTTCTCTTGACCCCTGGGTGATGCACTACAGAGTGAGCTAGATATCTTTCGGTGACGGGCTTATGTATCAGATTAGTTTTTCAGCACAGTGTCCCCACTCCTGAAGAAAGCTAGAGTCAACGCCCCTACATTATGGAAAAGGATGAGCTTCCTGTGTACCTGGTGCAAAATGCACAATTTAGTTTCACTTGTATGTCGTGGCATGTATCATCACAGAATACCAAACTCAGCAATACCACCTAGATCTCAATGCCAATATCTTGTCATATGCTGCAGTCGAAGATAGACAAATATCCAATGATTATCCCAGACAAATTGTGTAAAAATCCCCTTTACAATTGCTCAATCGAGTTGCAGCATTTTAGAGGAGTTGCAGCATTTTGCCTCCACTAGGCAAATGCTAATAAAAGAATCTTTAGCAATCCTGGAAGGGTTTGCGAAATCTCACATTTCCTGTGTACTATTTCTCACCTTACTTGCAACCATTTTAAGGTAGTTGAACTTGTTTGGGTTTATGAGTTAGAAGAATGTAAGAGTAGGCCATTCATTAAAATAACTCCAAAATGACTTTACCAACACAGGAAAACAGACTCTAGTAAATTTTATTCTTCATAATAGAAATACAACTCAACAGAATTGCATTTTGATATATTCTGATCATGATACAAGAGATGTGAGGATAATATAATCAAATCACATGATAATGAGAGAGAAGAGTGGTGATGGAATTTATTTTTATTTGAATTATTCAGGTGGTTCATTTTCTTTTTTTTTAAGTTTATTTATTTATTTTGGGAGATAGAGAGAGCGTGCCCAAGCAGGGGAGGGGCAGAGAGAGAGAGAGACAGAGAGAGAGAGAGAATCCCAAGTAGGTTCTGCACTGTCAGAGCAGAGCCTGATGCTGGGCTCGATCTCATGAACCATAAGATTTTGACCTGAGCCAAGATCAAGAGTCAGATGCTTAACTGACTGAGCCACCCAGAAGCCCATTGTGTTGTTTGTTTTCTTAAAAAGGAATTTATTAGATAACTTTGGAACATTCCATTCAACTTTGCTTTTCACTGGTTACTTAAGATAGTGCAGTAAATGCCATAGGCTTTCAAATATCATTAGACAAAAATGAAGAAAAGGATTGTCTAACTACTAGTGCAGACAGACATAGGAGGATAGTCAGTATTGCTGATTCAAGACACCGGTTTTGATCCCTCTAAACAGGATGCTAATGCACATTCCTTAAGGCGGCATATTAGAATGTTCTTTTTATTATCTGCATCTTTTCCAAGGAGAAAGCTGAGATTATTCTATGAGAGGATGTCTACTTTGCCAGCATTTACTATTCCACAGAGAAAGGGTGGGCTGACATTGTATAAAACTCCACAAGCTTCCACTCCAGCTCTGGTATCATTTCCATGTTGAACTCCAAATAGCTACTTCCTGAGTGCAGCTGATGATGCTATGAGAGGCTTTGCAAAACTCCCGGGTGAAGGACCAGAGTGTGGGGTTTGGAGAAATGGAGCCCTTCACCTCATCACAGTGATGCATTCCAGTTCATAGCACTAATTAGAGTTGATGTATTATTTTCATGTCAAAGTAGCAGCAGACTGGGTCTCCATGAAGAGAAAGAGGCCAAATCAATAGTATTTGCCTTACTTCTGTTTTGAGTTTTTTTCTTTTCAACCATACATTTAGATCAACCACAGAGGACTCACACTCTCATTATCTGGGTCACTTTTAGTAGAATTCTCCACGTTCTTTTCTCTGCTTCATTGCACAAAGAATACCTTCCCCAGAAATCTGTATTTGGCCTCTGAATCTTAAACATCAAAAGTCATAGTGAATTAAGACATCGCTTTTAGAACATGTGTTTTTCACCCTTGGTCCCATTTGTTACTTTTTTTAATTAAAAATTTTAAATGTTCATTCATATTTGAGGGAGCGAGAGAGACAGTGTGCGAGTGGGGGAGGGGCAGAGAGAGAGAGACAGAGACAGAATCCGAAGCAGAGCTGTCTTCACAGAGCCTGACATGGGGCTCAAACTCAGGAGCTGTGAGATCATGACCTTAGCTGAAGTCAGACACTCAACCGCCTCCCAGGTCCCCTGATTGGTTACATTTTTTTTGTACTTAAAACAATGCATATCACACTCACATACATTGATGTGTATTGCACATATGTGTATATAAATTTATATTGACACTTATAATGCTTTCCAGTACATGTCTTAAATACAATAGATGCTGAATAATTAATCATTTGGTTAATAGGACAGGAAACATTTAAAGAGATTATCACTATAACGAAAACTAAATCATCTTTCTTTGAATCTTACATGTAATTTGCTTAAGTTTTTTAGTGTGTATCTGATCCACACATATGTTTCTGAAAAAATAAATATATTTTTGTGCTTATTAAGCTTTACAAAAGGGAATGCTTCTTTTCTTGGAAACAAATGCTTACAGTGACTCTTGGAGAATAATACTGAAAGAAAACATATATTATTAAAAAAAAAAAACTTTAGTTTTTTCTGGTTTAACATTCTTATTTTTTAGCAGGAGCTTTGTCTTAATCTTTTATGCTTGCCTGCATTGTTTACTTAAGCACATATGGTTTGCCTGGAGTAGATTTATTTTGGTTTGGGTCATTGAATGGGTGGGGTTTAAAATATTCATAGGGAAGGAAATAAGGGATGGTAATATTACAATAAGGAACAAAAGTGCCAGATTTCATTTTTAATAGTCACAGATGTGTGGCCACTTGATCCCCAAATGATCCCCAAAGTTTTATTAGAGGACTGTTATCATGTGCTTTTTTTTTTTCTTTGTATTTTCACACACAAGGGGGAAAAAAGGCCACCAAAATCTTCTGGATTGATCTGTTTCTTCTTGGCTGTGGAAACTGACATTAAATATTATCAACAGGCAGCCAAATACCAAAAAGCTATTACCTTTCAGGACTTGGTTCAGGGTTTCAGGGTGGTTCTGCCGCTGGCAAGATTTCTCCAAGTCTAGTTACCATTTGCAGATTTTATGCAACTTTTATCACATTGTTTCAATAAAAACAAGATGATCATGTTAGTGAACGTGTGCAAGAGAAGGGCAGCCTCAGAAAATTCAGCCCCAATCCTTCTAGATACAGTCTCCAGCTGGGCCTGACTCATGTACCCTATCAGGAGGGAAGATAGCAGTTGCACTTAGGACGGTTTTGTTCCAGTCAAACGATCAGGCTTCTCCTGTTTTATCTTAAACTTGCAGAGACGGTTTATGTTTCTGATGAGGGCAGCCAAATAATGCACTGGTAACCCAAGCCTATTTATCCCCTGGCTAGGGGGTATGTTACATTATACTTTACCTTTCAACCCAGGAGATGATCTAAGTTAGAAGGTGTTATGTGCGTTCCCTGAGCAGAGGTCCATCTTTCAGATTAACATTGGAAACCTCACTTCTGAAATCAGTCTTCCACATAATGTCGGGAGGAGGTGAGTTTGCGGTAGGGTTCAGTGAGTTATCATAGACACTTCCCTTGTCCTTCTGTTGTTTTGGTTTCATTTTTGTTTTTCATTGTTTTAGTGCATAGTATCGACACTATTGAGCTCATTATCTCCCTCTTCAAGCATGTTACCCCTTCTGTTGGCTATATCTTGGTGCCATGAATTTCCATTAACTTAACAAAACTGGGAACCATTGATTCTTCCCACACACTAAGAGTTTCAAACTCTACGTTCATTTTTCTTCTCTGACTGTTCCTATCAATTGTTTCCATTAGTTTGTTCAATATAAAATTTATGAGAAGAGAATTAAGATTTCTCTGAAAGAAGAGCAGATTTCTATAAGCTATTTCCAATATAAAAGAAGAAAAAAATTAAAAGAAAAGGGAAAGGGACCTCAAATCTTCCCAAGCATTTGTCTAATAAGTTACGACATTGCAAAAATTACATCTTTTTCAAGATGATTAAAAAAGGATATTTTAAAACCATGAGTTATAGTTCAGTATGTTTTTTTATAATTTTAATTTTTTTTTTTTAACCATTTATTTATTTTTGAGACAGAGAGAGACAGCATGAACGGGGGAGGGGCAGAGAGAGAGGGAGACACAGAATCGGAAGCAGGCTCCAGGCTCTGGGCCATCAGCCCAGACCCTGACGCGGGGCTCGAACTCATGGACCACAAGATCGTGACCTGAGCTGAAGTCGGACGCTCAACCCACTGAGCCACCCAGGCGCCCCTCTAATTTTTTTTTTTTTTTTTGATTTATAATACACACTTCCCTCCTTTACCAAAAAAAAAAAAAAAAAAAAAATGCTGTATATTGTAATGGCAGTGCATACATTATAGACAATTCTAAAAAGACCAAAAATAAATATTTTTAAAGAAAATACAGAAACCAGGGAAGGAACTTAATTTTTTACCTTTTTTCAAAAGGCTAACTTATTTATTTATTTTTAAAGTTTATCTTTAAAAAAAATTTTTTTTTTTGAAAGAGAGAGCAAGTATGAGCAAGGGGGGTACAGAGAAGAGGGAGAGAGAGAATCCCAAGCAGGCTCTACAATGATAGTGTGGAGCCTGATGCAGGGCTCAAGCCCACAGACCATGAGATCATGCCCAGAGCCAAAATCAACAATCAGACACTTAACCAACTACACCACTCAAGAACCCCTAATTTCACCTTTAATCTGATGTAAAAAAAAAAAAAACAGACACAATTAAAAAGTAGATTATATTGAGTTTCCTGGTAGCAAAAAGATGACAGAAAGAAGAGTATCATTTTTCAAAAAATATATTCTTAGATCTATTCTTGTAACTTATCACAGGTAGACAAGCCTCAGAGATTTAAGAAAGACTCTCCTAAATTCTTTGTGGTTGTGGAATCTGAAACCCTTTATTTTTCTGAAACACCTCTCTCCCATGGTTCTACATAGTTAAGCGATCCTCCAGTTAAACTCTTGAATCCTTCTAAAAATTCATCAGAATGATGACATTGAATTTATTTGTTGACCACTTTTTTCTGGAGCTTAAAAACCATTTCTAGCTATGAGTTCTTTTAGAAATCATATTAACTCCCTCAGAAAACTAAGGCACAATTACCTAAATTAATATATTTGTGTAGCAAAGAGATAATGGAATAAAAGTGATACAAATGATCATCAGAGACTTAGCATAAACATCTGACTATGAAATTAAATAGCATTAGCTATGGAGATTTTAAGTTACAGAATTTTTATACTTTTAAATTTAAAACATTATAAATGAGTTTCCACTATGGCAGGGAAAATTCACATAAGCATCTTTAACAGGAAATGTCTGATCCTGCAAAAAGGGAAATCAAAATTGTGAAAAACAAGGGTAAGAAAGTTTGTCCTTCTTCATTCTTGACTTACACATTTCCTCTACAGCCTGACTTGTGATCTAGTTCAGATAACTACTGTATTCCCTTAACAGTTAAAATCTTAGCAATTTATTTTACACTGAGCCCTTTCGGTGGCTTGGCACACAGTTCTTCGAAGCTTATCCTTTAATTGAGCCAGTGATAAGCAAAGAAAAAATACACTTTTTTGCTCCAGTATTTCTGAAAAGATGTGGCACTCCCTATCCAGATTAGCAGTTAGGGCTGAGATTACCCTGAAAGAAATCAATTGGCCATTCTATAAAGAAACACAGAATGTATATGTCGACCAGCCTCGTCTTTCGCAGCCTTCAAAATCTCTGTGAACAGATTCTTTAGGACAGGGAATATCTCGACCTTGTAGGTGAATGGGACACAAATATACAGGCTGCAAAAGAACATAAGTGGGCCAAAGTTCACAATAGTTAGATGAATATACAAAGGTCACAAAAGCTGGAAATACAGGCAATCTTATCAGGCTTCGTATTTCTGCTGAGTCAAGTCTAACAAAGACAAAGGTTAGGTAACCAACCTTTGTAACCAACCTAGTAACCACACATGGTGTTCTTTTTTTGTTTTTTCTTTAGTTATTGCTGTTTGGGTTTAATGTAAGTCAACTATACATCGTGAAAGGTACCTTTTGTGACGGCATCTGTGATTCAGTGAATACCAAAGATTGCAACATTTGTGAGAGAAAAATAATGCTTTAGCTCAGCTCCATTTGGTGCCATTCAATTTAACTGAGCCTCCCGGCACCTGAGTGGTTCAGTCGCTTGAGTGTGTGACTTTGGCTCAGGTCATCATCTTGCAGTTTCTGAGTTTGAGCCCCACGTTGGGCTAGCTGCTGTCAGCCTGTCAGCCAGTCAGTGCAGAGCCCGTTTGAGATCCTCTGTCCTTCTCTTGCTGCCCCTCCCTCCCCCACTTGCACTCTCCCCAAAATAAATAAATATAAAAAAAATTAACTGAGTCTCTGTGCTAGATACAGAGACAAGCAAGGGGTTAAAAATCTAGTTGGAGGATATAGTGTAATTCACTTATATGTAGAATATTAAGTCAAATGTGACCACTATTGTAAGATAGTAAAAAAATGCTGTGAAAAAGGAACAGCGATTAATTTTGCTTGACAAGGTCAAATACATTGCCTGGAATTTAACAGATGGGTACAATTTTCACATGCATTGATCTATACCGTTGATACACAATTAGCAACCTCTTTTGTTGTTGCTTTTCAGTCCTTGCATTTAGTTGGGATTGCAGTGAAGATGGCATTAATTCTGGCTAAGTCTCTACTACGTTTCTTAACTCGGAGCTTAGAATTTTGTAATCTTTCACAGTCTAATTTAGCACATGTTCTCTCTTACCCCCGACCTGTGTCCTACACTCCAGATGTTCTGAACATTTTACAAATTCCCTAATTAGCCAGATTTGTTCATGTGCTGCTTCCTCTACCTAGAGTGTTCTTCTCATACTCTGTACGTATTATTCCTTTAAAACTCCATATACGTGTAAAACCTTCAATGGAAGGTTTTACAAGAGGTGCCAGTTGCTTTAATCTTTCATTATATATGGTCTGGCTACTGATTAGCCTGTGAACCTATGTTCACCTCCTTTGGGGGTCCAAGTAGTTCCTAAATGTATCTGATGCATGAATAAATGAAGGCCAATATCATGCATATAGTCTTTCCCAACTATTTCTCTCAGTAATGAGGCTACCTTCTTTGAATCACCGGTGAACTTCTAGCTTTATAGAGTTCTGAAAATCAGCCTTGCAGATGAATTTTAAAAGATTCACTAGCCTGTAACATTTAGAAAAGTTTAATAGATTTGTCCTTTACAGATGCTTAAATGCATTTATTCAACAAGTATTTGTTAAATGTCTTCTGTGCTTAAATCCTGCACTTTATGAGGTAATACGAGAGACACAGAATATTCTCAGAGTGTTCAATCAACAGTTATAAAATGACTATAAATGGGTTTATTTGTCTTCTAACTTTAGGCCTTTTTTTTTCTAGTTAATTGAAGTGTAAAGTTAGGTTGTTCAAGAGATATCTTTTTAACAGACAGATGTGTGATGCTGTGAGTTTCCCTCTTAGTAATCTTGTGGCATCCCATAAGTTTGGTATGTTGTGTTTCATTTGATTTGTCTCAAGATAATTTCTAAATTTTATTTGTATTTCCTCTTTGACACATCCTAATTTTCACATTGATTTCTACTTTTGACCCATGGACCCAAGAGTATGTTTTTAATTTTCACGTAATTGTGAATTTTCCAATTATTTTTTTCTACTGTTGATTTCTAGTTTCATTCCATTCTGGTTGGAAAAGATATTTGGTAGGATTTCAATCTTCTCATATGTGGTATGACTTATTTTGTGACCTAACACGTAAACTATCCTGGAGAATATTTCATGTGCCTTGAAAAGAATGTGTGTTTTGTTGCTTCTGGGTAGAATGTTCTGTACATGCCTGTTAGATACATTTAATCTGTACTGTTTCCTAATTGATCTTTTCTCTATTATTCAAAGTAGAGTATTGAAATCTCCTGCTACTATTGTGTTGCTTTCTACTTTTCACTTCTGTCAATGTTTGCTTCATATATTTATGTGCTTTGATGGTGGGTGCATATATATTTATCACTGCAACATCCTCCTGATGAATTGATCATTTTTTCATTATATAACTTTTTCCCTTGTCTTGTGACAATTTTTGATATAAAGTTTATCTTGTCTGATATAGCCCGATATATATAGTCTGATGTAAGTTATGGCCACTTCTGCCCTGTTTTAGTTACTAATTGCATGCAATATCTTTTCTTGTCTTTTCACTTTCAGCCTGTATCTGTCCTTAAATCAAAAGCAAGTCTTTTGTAGAGAGCATATAGTTGGACGTTGGTTTTTGTGGGTTGTGTTTTTGTTTTTGTTTTTATTTTTATTTTTAAGTTTTTTTAATGTTTATTTATTTTTGACAGAGAGAGAGAGAGAGAGAGAGAGAGAGACAGAGCATGAGCGGGGGAGGGGCAGAGAGAGAGGGAGACACAGAATCCAAAGGAGGCTCCAGGCTCTGAGCTGTCAGCACAGAGCCCGATGTGGGGCTTGAACTCATGGACCTTGAGATCATGACCTGAGCCGCTTAACTGACTGAGCCACCCAGGCGCAACCCCCCCCTTTTTTTTTTTTACATTTTTTAAATTAATTAATTATTATTATTTTTTAAGGTTTTGTTTTTAATTATATTCAGTCATTCTGTATCTTTTGTTTGGGGAGTTTAATCAACTTAAACTTAATTACTGATTTAAAAGGACTTATTATGCCATTGTGTTAACTATTTTGTGCCTTCTAGTTCTCTCATTTATCTTTTCTTCTCACTGTCTTCCTTTGGGTTTCCCTGATTTTGTTTGTTTTAGGGATATGTTTTGATTCCTTCCTCATTTTCTTTTGTGTATCTTCTATGGATTTTTCTGTGTGATAACCATGGGGCTCACATAACACATTTTATAGTTATAATCACCTATTTTAAGATGATCTTAAGATGATAACTACTTAAGTTCAGTCCCATACATAGGTTTTATTTATTTATTTATTTTTTAAGACTTTTGTCTTTTGACTTGTATAACTGAATTAAAAGTGACCTATGCACCACCAGTACAGTATTATGGGTTTCTGGCTTCGTCAGAATGCATTAATACATTTCCCTGTACTGTATATATTTACCAATATATTGACTATATTATTAAATATATACTAAATATGCTAAATATATTTATATGTCACAATATGTACAAAACATAGTATTACCTGAAAACTTAGTGCTGTCATATACATTATGCTGCTGCTTAGTGTTTTTTGTTTGTTTTTGTTTGCTTGTTTGTTTCAACTTGAAGGACTCCCTTTAGCAGTTCATGTAAGGCAGATCTAGTTGTGATAAACTTCCTTCACTTTTATTTATCTGAGACAGCCCAGTTCTCCTTCATTTTTGAAGGAGAGTTTTGTTGCATATAGTACTGATAGTTGGCATTTTTTTTTAACTTCAGCAACTTCAACTATATCATCTCACTATCTCTTTAGCTGAAAAGTTACTGCTGAGAAATACATTGATAAGCTTATGGGGCCCCCTAGTATGTGCTGCTCTCTCGCTGCTTTTTTTAAAAAATTTTTAATGTTTATTTTTGACAGAGAGAGAGCATGAGTGGGGGAGGGGCAGAGAGAGAGGGAGACAGAAGCAGGCTCCAGAATCCAAAGCAGGCTCCAGGCTCTGAGCTGTCAACACAGATCCTGAAGCGGGGCTCGAACTCACAGACTGTGAGATCATGAGCTGAGCTGAAGTAGGATGCTCAACCGACTGAACCACCCAGGTGCCCCTCTCTTGTTGCTTTTTATAATTCTCTTTGTCTTTTATTTCTGACAAATTGATAATAATGTGCCTTGATGTAGATTTCCTTGGGATCAGCCCATTTGAGATTTGTTGGGGTACTCATATCTATATGTCCATATCCTTCTTTAGATTTGGGAAGTTTTTAGCCACTATTTCTGTAAATAAGATTTCTGCCCCTTTCTCTCTCTTTTCTCTTTCTGAGACTCCAGATGGTCCATATGATAGCATTCCATTACTCTCTTCTCCTTTCTTCACTCTTTGGCATTCTTTTTATTGTCCTCCTCTTACTGGATAATTTCAAATGACTTATCTTCAAGGTCACTGATTTGTTTTTCTGCTCGATCCTGTCTACCGCTGATCAATTCTTCAGTTCATATATTGTATTCTTTCAACTTCGAAATTTCTGTTTGATTCTTAAAAAACATATTTTCTCTCTCTTTGTTGAAATTCTCATTTTGTCCATACATCAGTTCCCAGAGCTCACTGAACACATTTGTGACAATGACGTTTGTGACAGTTATTTTTAATTCCTTCCGTGGTGATTCATATACCTCAATTCCTTTGGTTGGTTTCTGGAGATTTATTTTGTGCCTTTGATTGAGCTATTTTCACTTGGTGTTGTGTGTGTGTGTGTGTGTGTGTGTGTGTGTGTATGTTCCTTGTCATTTAGGATTGGTATCCACACATGTAATAAAAACAGTCACCTCTCTCTGTCTTTATGGACAGGCTTCACACAAGGTAAAAAACATTACCTGTTGAATCTAGTACCTCTCAAACCTTTTCTGTGGATATGTCTTTTCTGCACAGGTGCGTGTAGATTCCTACTTAGAGGGATTTTCTGGTTTTGGGGGGCATGTGCGTGTTTCCAGGATCTTAAAATCCTTTGTTCCCTCAGTGTCTGCCTGCTGTACTTGTACCAGCCAGTTCTTTTGTGTTCTCAGTGTGTCCCAACACGTCTAGAATCCCATCGGCACTCCAGTACTGGTGTCCTAAAAAGCCAGAACCTTGGGCACATGCTCCATTGTCTCCTCTTCCTCCAGAAGGACAGGCTGCTGAGCAATGCACGTCCTCTGGAGCAAGAGCTTGCCACTCAGCTCTTTTTTTGTCCTCAGCAGCCCAGAGGCATTGAGAGTATGCTGGGCTCCAGCAGCACTCTGAGGCAGGTGGGTCAGAAACCAGTCTCTCTGGTAGCCCCTTCTGAATGGCCAGAATGTTGGAAGTACTATCGAGTCTTTTCTTTCCTTCCCCAGGAGGAAGGTGCGAGCTGGCACTGTGACAGGGGCTGGAGGGAGCCATGTGAGAACATGTCCTAAAATTTCTTATTGGCTCTGAGGTGTGTGAGTTTCTACTTGCCTGGGATACAAGAGCTTTTTAACTGGTTTCTGGGCTTTTCGTAAAGAGAACCGGTTCATATCTTATTGTTGAACTGGCATCTCCATGGGAGGAAGGAGGATCCGGGGTTTCCTATTCTACCATGTTGCTTCTGTCATTTGAAGCAACATCAATCTTTTCAATGAGTTTTGGATTCAGGAAAAAAAACTTTGAACTGTGAAATCATTTTATCATTGTTATTCATCAGTTTATAAGCAAGTGACTTGTCTTCCCCGAGTTTCAGTGTGTTCTTTGTAAAATGGAGATAACGTCAAGTCATTCCAAGAACTGTTGTGAGGAAAGTCCTTTTAAAAATACTTCTCCCTAAATAAATGTCTAGAAGGATATAGGTCAAAATATTAAAGAAATCTCTAACTCTGAATGAGTTATATAGGTCGCTGTATATGACTCTATATTTCTTTCTATCTTAATCTTCCTACAGTGACAACATATTGTATGTGTTATGAGAAATTTTCACGTGTTTCCTGATGTTTAGGTGCCTTTCTGATTTGTAACTTCCTTTCTGGTCTTCTCCAACCCATGTACCGATTCCCCTCAATTACTTTACATGCATTTCTAAAGTGAATGGAAACCAAGAGGTCTTTTCAGAATCAAAGGGTAAAGGGTAAACTCTACAGTAAGCACTTCTGGCTCTTGTGTTTCATTGTCATCATGGATAAAGACAATAGGCATTTTTATTTTTAGCAGTAAGTAAATTACCAAGGCACATCAATATCAACATTTCACTGAGCGATCGTATCAGAGGCTGTTTGGAACAGGTCACATTGAAAAGAACATTGATTTTAGCCCCAGAACGTAAAGTACATCGGAGCTACTATATAGCTGACAGCCACAGAATAACTAATCCTATTTACTTTTGTCACCCTAATACTATTTCATGTTATGCATATTTTTATATTTGTAAAAATCTTATAAGCTAATTGTTTCACAAAGCCAGTTTTCTGCTAGCCTGGATCTTTGTCCAGGTGGTTTTAGCTATCACAGGATCCTTCTCTGTCTCCTAATGTGTCTGGACCTTTCTAATGTATGGAGCTTTTCTTTATCCTATTGGTTCCTGCTGTAAACCAGTAAGGTACTCAGGCCTATGAATGACCCAATTTTGGGAGTGAAGAAATATTACAATTATACAGTAGTTCACAATTAAATGTAGTAGGAATGGGATCTAGTTATTTTATTCCCATAGATTCCAAATCTGGTGTTCCTTATCAATGTCCATATAATCATCCTGTCCATTTACCATGGTTCTATCATGTCAATAATCATCACCCGGGGAGGGGGGGCACCTGGGTGGCTCAGTCGGTTAAGTGTCCGACTTCAGCTTAGGTCATGATCTCACAGTCTGTGAGTTCGAGCCCCACGTTGGGCTCTGTGCTGACAGCTCAGAGCCTGGAGCCTGCTTTGGATTCTGTGTCTACCTCTCTCTCTGCCCCTCCCTTGCTTGTGCTCTGTCTCCCTCTGTCTCAAAAATAAAAACATTCAAAAAATTAAAAAAAATCATCACCCAGGGGCACCTGAGTGGCTCAGTTGGTTGAGCATCTTACTCTTGATTTCAGATCAGGTTATGATCTCATGGTTCATGGAATCAAGCCCCACATTGGGCTCTGTACTCTCTCCTTCTCTCTCTGCCCCTTCCCTGCTCATGTGCACACATGTGCTCTCTCTCTCCCTCTCAAAATAAATAAACATTAAAAAAAATAATCATCACTTTCACAAAATCAAATCATGGAATCCAGGCCCATATCCTACCTGTCCATATACCTGGCCCTTACTGTATAGACTCATACAGATTCTATTTCACCCCTTACCCAAAGAGATCATCAGCTGGGACATAGTTATGGGAAGGAATGAAAAAAAAAATGTGTTCTATCAGTATCTGGGATTCATATAAACATAGCCCCCATATTTACTTCCTTTTTACCTTATTCTTTTCTTCAAAGGCTATCGTTGAGGTTCAAATTAGGCTGGCTTAACCTGGCAGGAGAACAGAACTTAGAGAGAGAACATTATTATTCCTGCATAAACTCAATTTAGTATTGCTCTGCATGGAACAGAGCAACACTCCCAGGTCTTGGAAGACCATCCAGTCTGTGAAAGATCCAGAAGTTTCCCAGATCTCTGGTATCTTATCAGGATAGAAGGGCACCTAAGTTCTAAGAGTACTCCCACAACCACATTTTTGTCCTTTTTACCCAATTCAACATATTAGGAATATTTTTATGATAGTTGTCTAGAGCAACTTTTTTTTCCCCCATAATTGCTCTGACTTTATCTCCTTTGGAAACTGAAGTTATGGACCTGTATTTTTATATGGAATGTAAATTAAGAGTGAAGTCTCTTTGAAAAGTATAATAGTATTATTATCATGACAGTATTATTGTATTAAATTATAGTAATAGTGTATACTTACTCAGCACCAATTTGGCTTACCAGCACTTATTTTTTTATATTCTTACCCGCCACTAAAAAATGAGAAAACTTTTCTTGAAAAATGATGTCCCAGATGTGAACAGTCATTATGACAAAGCACTTTTGCATACAATATCTCATTTACTCACATGATATAAGCCATACTCCATTGGCCAGGACTTCATCACATGGCCCCACGTACCTGTGAGGAACAGGGAAATGTTGTCTAGCTGTGTACCATGCAGAAAAGGACGTGATTCATGGATCACATATCATCATGACTGCCACAGCATCATGCTGTGTGCTAAAGAAATAATTTCAGTATCTGAGAATATAAAGACAGAAATATCCTTTTCTCCCTATTCATCTTTTAAAGCTAGCATACCAAACATCAATGCCAAAGCACACAAGGAGAGTATGAGTAAGAAAAAGTTCATGTCAAATTTCCTAATAAACATAAAGGTAAAATGCATAAATGAAATATTAACAAACTGAAGCCAGCATTGTAGAATGAAGGTAATAATACTTTATGACCAAATTGTATTTTCCCTGAGTACAAAATTTATTGGGGTGCCTGGGTGGCTCAGTGGATTGGGCATCTGACTCTTGATTTCAGCTCAGGTCATGATCCCAGGGTCATGGGATCAAGCTCCACATCGGGCTCAGTGCTGAGCATGGGGCCTGCTTAAGATTCTCTCTCTCTCTCTCTCTCTCTCTCTCTCTCTCAAAAAATACAAAATGTATTTAAAATTAAGAAATAAAAATAGATTAAATATAAAAATATGTAAGATATTATGTTAACATAAGCCCCTCAAAGTCTTTAATATACAGTTCAATGTCTATTCATAGGCAAACTTTATATTCAATAGTACCAAAACCCTTCTTTTTAGGACCCAAAAAAGACGAAGATGCCTTTTACCACTGTTTCTATTTAATATCGCACTGGAGGTCTGAGCCAGTTCTATAAGGCAAAGGAAAAAAATAAGAGGTGTAAACATTTTAAAAAGAAGAAACAGGGGCAGCTGGGTGGCTCAGTCGGTTAAGCTTCCGACTTCAGCTCAGGTCATGATTTCCCAGTTTGTGAGTTCAAGCCCACATTGGGCTCTGTGCTGACAGCTCAGAGCCTGGAGCCTGTTTCAGATTCTGTGTCTCCCTCTCTCTTTGCCCCTCCCCCGCTTGTGCTCTGTCTCTCTCAGTCACAAATGAATAAATGTAAAATTTTTTTTAATTAAAAAAAAAAGAAGAAACAGAGTTATCATTAATTGCAGAAGAAACATAAAACCCCCCACAGAATAAGTTGTTAGAGATAAATGTTCACATGTATAGATAGAAAATCAATGTACAGTAATCTGTTTTACTTCTGATATAGTAGCAAGAGTGTAAAAGTGAGTATTTTTCAAAAGATACTATTTATAGTAGCATGAAAGCATAAACTTTCTGGAAATAAATCTAATAAAAACATTTCTAAGTTCTGTGTGGAAAGCCTTGCAGCACTCCATTGAAATACAGTTTTAGAAAATAAATAGATATATAATGCTCATGGCATGGGAGACCCAGTATTGTGTCAGTTTTCTCCTAATCGTTCTATAGAGCCAATGCATTTAAAATTTTTTATCCTTTTAATGGGATCTGGCAAAATAAATGAAACATTTATACAGAACTGCAAAGGGCAGAAGCCATCAGGAGACTCTTGAAGAGCAAGTTGGAAAACTAACTCCAGCAGACACAAAGACTTAAAAAAAGCTCTAGTAATTAGGACAGTGCGTGTTGGTGCAGGGATATAAAAATTGTCAAACGCACACAAATTGCACCCAGTGCAAGTCAGATGCCAAAGAGACATTTGGAGCTTCACTGAGCAGGTATTACAGATCAGTGGAGAAAATCTGGACTTTTCAATAAGCGGAACGGGGACCATCGGTTATATGTATAGGAAAAAATGTAATTAGATCACTGCCTTACAAAAAATACATTCCAGGTGACTTTCCATAATAAATGTGAAAAGCAAAAATAAAGATTTTAGAAGTTATTAGAGCAGGATATTTTTATATACTCATGATTTCTGAAACAAAATCCAGAGACTATAAAGGAAAGACCAATATATTTAATTACATTAACATTAAGAATTTCTCTTCACCAGAGAAGCCATAAAGAAACTGAAAATAGGAGTCACAGAGTAAGAGTACTGCAGACGTATATAATTAACAGATTGAATTATTGAAACATAGAGAAGAACTGGTATAAAGAGATAAGAGGCAGGCAAACAGCCCAACAGAAAATCAATCAAAAGATAGAGTCAAGTACTTTGCAAAAGTTAATGGCTAGTAAACTAAGGAAATGGTATTCACTTCAGTTACTAATCAGGGAAATGCAAATCAAAATCACTATAGTGTACAACTACTTACCATAGAGCTGGCAAAATTTAAACGTCCAGTAACTGCCATCAGATAAAGCATGGCCTTGTGGTTTAGATCAAAGGTTTGCGTCGTTATTCTGACAGGAAGGGCATCCATTGAAGACTTGAAAGCAAGGATGCGATCCAACTAAAGTTCTGAAAAGATTCGCTAACTGCAGTATGCAGCCAGACAAACAATAGTTGACCATATCTAAATATTGTCATCCACTGCAGCGCTGATTTGGAAAAGTGGTTTGGCATTTTCCACCATATTTGAAGATGTGCATTCCTTATGATCTTGGAATTCCATTCTTGATCCACACTTTAGAGGAATTCTTATTCACATTTATCTGGAAGCTTAGGCAGAAATTTTCAGAGCAACTCCAACACAATAGCCTTAAACAGAAACAACCCAGATGCTCATCTAATATAGGTTGGATGAATAAATCATGGTGTATACATATTTTAAGATGTTGTATTACAAGGAAAATGAAGGAATTACAACTACACACATCAACTCAGAAGAATTCTATCAACATAATATTGAGTGAAATAAGTAGACACAGAATATACACAAAGTGATTCTACTTTAACTAAGTTCCAAACAGGCAAAACCGAACAATGTATTATTTAAATATACATGCATAGAAGGAAGGAAAGGAAACAACACCAGAGATAGGATTCCGGTTGCTTCTATAGGAGGGAAGGAAATTCAGTTGTGCACAAAGGAGGCTTCTAATATACTAGCAGTGTTCTGTTACTTAAGCTTGACGATGGCCATAGGGGTGATTTCTTTATTTTTATTTTGCAAACTTACATATTCTTTTTTTTTAATGTTTATTTATTTTTGAGAGAGACAGAGACAGAATGCGAGTGGGTTAGGGGCAGAGCGAGGGAGACACAGAATCTGAAGCAGGCTCCAGGTTCTGAGCTGTCAGCGCAGAGCCTGACGCGGGGCTCGAACTCACAAACTGTGAGCTCATGACATGAGCTGAGGTCAGACGCTCAACCGACTGAGTCACCCAGGCGCCCACAAACTTATATATTCTTATATATACTTATATATATATATAAGTGCAAACTTATATATTCTTGTATATACTTCCATGTGTATGGTATATTTTACAAGGAAATAAAAGGAAGACTTGCAGGTCTATTTGTTTGATGGATTATATTCAATATTTTCTTTTTTTACTGTCTGAAATAAAAAAAATAAGATTATCTTGTCTAGGTTTAGTTATATTCTCATTGAAAATTTAAAACCATGAAACATATAATGTAAAATACAGAAATGACTAATGCGTGAGTTGTGAGTTATTTATATTTTTATACAAACTAACACATATGCGTCCATATGAATGTTTCTGTTATAATTTTGAGATCATTTGTGCCAGAATAGAATAGTTTTTTGTTGGTAGTATTCACAAGGCTGGGTCCCACAAGAATATAATAATTAAATAAATATTTATCTGCATGTAAGGTAATTATAGCAGTTTAAAAAAGTCTCCCCATCACTACCCCGGAAGATTGATTTAAGTGAACTTTTTAAATTTGATCCTTGTAATTTGTTTTTTAAACTATCATACAGTGCATGGTAATAAAACCAATCGTCCACTTGAATGTTGCTAAGAGAGTACGTCTTAAACGTTCTCACCACAAAAAAATAAGTGGTGTCTATGTGATGGGGTGAAGGTGACAGCTAATGCCATGGTAGTAATCATGTTGCAGTTCATAAATGTATCAAATCAATGCATCGCACACCTTAAACTTACACAATGCTACATGTCAAATATATCTCAATAAAGCTGGGGAGAAAGAGAAATTAAGTAACTTCCCTAAGTTACTTAAGAACCAATACTTCCAGGGAGTTTGAAACTCTTTTTAGGCTGTCTGAAACCAGAACCCATTCTTTTATTAACGCAGGGGCTGCAGAGTATTATGTTGGAACGGTCAGAGACTTATGTGTGTGTTTTTTTCCTTTGGCACAGTCATAGCAATTTTTTTTAGAAGTGAAATGAAACACTTTTGTGAGTGTACTTGCTCATCCCAAATCCAACAGAGCCCCCCCCCTCCCATCTTGATAATCAATTTCAGTGACCTCCCAAATGCCCCCAAATGTTAGCATTTTCCTCTCCTACACCAGCTCTTTTTCTCTTAACAGCTGATCTTTGGAATGATTCTCTAAGGTAGGAAAAAAAACGCCCAAATTTCCCAGGTGGGGAAACCAATTTTCAATGATGTTATGTGGGCATAGTAAAAAAATATATATATACAAATTTTTCAATTGAAATTGCTTTATTTTTAAATGCAAAAAATACTCAAATTATAGGGAAATCCAATCAAAAAACAATCTGACCCCCCCACCTCTGAGAATTAGAATTAATTTATCAGATTTCTTTATCTGCTCAAGGAGAAAATAAATGAATAAACTTCACTGCTGTCACAGGCATCCTGCCTTTGCTTTGTTATTAATTAGTGGATCTTTTGCCCTCTCTGGAAAAAGAAACTTAACACCATCCCAAAGGAAGCGATTTTTCCTCTCTAGATTTCCTGATGTGAAATCCATTCCTCTAATGTTTTCCATCACTGCAAGGGCGTGACACTTCTATATAACTTTTGTTCTCCCACCACTCAAACAAAGAAAAAAGGATGACTTTTACCTTAGATCACTGAGAACGATGACTTTATTACTATTAATTTTTATCTCAGATAATGGAAACAAAATATTCCCCTGTCTGCAAAGGATCTATAATGATTTTCTGTGTACTTTTGAGAAAGGGGGTGGCTGGGAGGAGGGACTGAGTGGCAAGGAAAGAAGGTTTAGTTGAGAAAAGTAATGGAAAAAGCAAAGTATCAAAGCATAAAATTCTAAAGGATAAAGCATAAAGAGCCCCGCATAATTTTAGGGAAAACATTGAGACATTCTCTGTTCCTCTAACCTGTAGATCATGATTTCAGCTTTTAAGCTTTATGTAAGACATAAAAATATCCAGTGCTGGCACAAAGCTCTGCCTAGCTGCACAAACATAAGGTTTCTCTGTGCTTAGAAAACTAAGAAGTGCAACCCTCAGCAAGATCAAAGAACTGCTCTCCTATCAGCCTGAGAAAATGCAGGAAAAAATTACTGATAGGTCATTTTCCCAGGGGACTCATTTGAAAACACTTGGCAAACTTACAAAGAAACTGGAAATAGCATATGAAGGCAAACATGCTAAGCAGGTGCCATCGAGTATTTTAATATTAACAGTGTCTCTTAGAATAGCCAAATGACTGTGATTCAAACTGATTTAGCCGCAGTTAATTATTATGAACCAGGTACTGGATTTCAGTTTGAACCAGTGGCTTAGAGGAGCTAATACGGATTTACAGGCCGGTGAAACCAAATATTTCCTTTAAGAGAATGACATTTTCTTGCAATTAGATTCACACAACTACCAGAAGTTCATCACAATATGGTAACAATTTTCAGCAAGGCAGCTTGCCAACTTTCGTGGTTATGGAAGGGTTCCGCTTCACTGAATTTTCCCAAAGAAACTTCTAAGAGAAAAGAGCTGAGATGTTTTTAAAAGTGTATCGAACAGAGGGTTGCGGGGGGGGGGGGGGGGGGGGAAGTGGGGGGGGTGGCTAACTGGGTGATGGGCTTTAAGGAGGGCACTTGTGGGGATGAGCACTGAGTGCTGTATGTAAGGGATGAATCACTGGGTTCTACTCCTGACACAAATACTACACTGTGTGGTAACTCAATTGAATTTAAATAAACTAAAAAAAAAAAAAAAAAAAAAGTGTATCGAGTCACCAACATCAATAAGGCAGAAAAGGAATTATTTATTTATTTGAGTCACTCTAGTCTTTCCTAACGTGCCTTCATGGCAAGCTGGCTGATAAATGCAAACTTTACAAGGCACTATGTTGGGAATACAGATGGATACGCTGAGCTCACCCCGCGATCTTCCAAATGGCATGCTATTCTGAAGGGGGTGGGTTACCCTCTAGCTCTGATTGCGATATTTTGTCTTACATTCAATATATTGGATTCATGTATAGGTTTTTGAAACATCTCCAAATGTTATGATTTTGGAATGTCTTCTATAAGACACCAAAAACACTAATCCCAAATTTAAGGTAACGGTTTCCATAGCGTGCGTTTCAAACTTCAAAACCAAAGACCCACAGGCAAAACTTGAAGTCAAACAGCAGAGGTGAGTCAAGACTACATAAATTCATATAACGGATAAGTTATCGCAGCCGGAGTTCAGACTGATGAACAAAAAGAAGTCCAGCAGTAGGTAAAAAGATCAAAGGATATGGGCGGCCACTTGACAGAAGAGGAAACTAAGTGGTCAATTGACTTGTGAAGTGATACTCAGCTTGCCTGGTAGTGACAGACACACAAATAAAATAATGGAAGATAATTTCTGACTCCTTAGTTTTATGAAACTTTATAAGAAACCTAGAAATCCCAGGTATTGGAGAAGACATGAAGAACTGTATCTCTCTCATCCTGATAGAAGTATAAATGGGTACAGACACTTTGGAGAGCAATTTGGCTTTATTTACTGTGCACATCCAAGAGAAATCAGTTAACGCTGACACGCAAGTCGATGATGACAAATATAAAGAATGTTCCATGTACTGCTAATAGCAGTAGCAAACATAATGAAATAATTTAAAGTTCCATCACTAGGGGGATGGATAAATTGTGGGGAAATCATATAATGAACCTTATACAAGTATCCGTTTAAAAGGCCGTCTGTTCTGATCCATTGGTCTATTTGTTTATATCCATAGGTGTAATTTACATACTTCCTCCGAACTCGTCCTCCAAACTTTCTTACATTTTTGGTTTCTGTACTCTTCCAAATGATTTCAAGGTTAACTTTTTACATTCTGTGAAAAATTCTATTGAGAAGTTGGTTGGTATTGTTTTAAATTTGGATTAATTAAATTCATAGATTAATAACATTATTGATATTTTCTAGTTCCTTGACACTTCCATAGGTCCTCTTTTGCACGCTTTGGTAAAATTTAACAACTTTTGGGGGCGCCTGGGTGGCTCAGTCGGTTGGGCACCGACTTCAGCTCAGGTCATGATCTCATGGTTCGGGAGTTCGAGCCCCATGTTGGGCTCTGTGCTGACAGCTTGGACCCTGGAGCCTGCTTAGGTTTCTGTGTCTCCCCCTTTCTCTGCCCCTCCCATGCTAGCATTATGTCCCTCTCTTTCTCTCTCTCTCAAAAATGAATAAATGTTAAAAAAAATTAAATTTTTTTACAACTTTCTACATATCTTCCACTCACTATATCTTCCACTCATTTTTCTTGCTATATCCCTAAGTAGTTTAATTTTAAAATTTAAAATTTCATATAAAATAGGTATTTAATTGCTTTTCCGATTGGTTCTCGCTGGCATATAGAACCACACACACATAAACATGGAGTGTTTTTATTTATTAAGTGAATGTTTTGGATTGTGTAAGTGGCTTAGCATATTGCCTGCAAATAAAGACAAATGTTTTGTTTTTGTTTTTCAATGTTTGAACTTCTTCATACTTTTAATTTTCATGTTATTCTACTTAGAGTCTCTAAATGATAAAACAGAATTGAGAGTTCTTATTTTGATCCTGACTTCACAGTGAATGGTTCTGTTCTTTTACAGTTAAGACTATAAGCCAGTGACTCTCAGTGCATGGTCAGTGTTGTGGACCACTGATCAACATCACCTGGGCACTTGTTAGAAACTCAAATTCTTTTTCTTTAAATTTATTTACCAATTTTGAGAGAGAGAGAGAGAGAGAGAGAGAGAAGGGGTGGGGAAGGGGAAGAGAGAGAGGGAGACAGAATCCCAAGCAGGCTCCACATTGATTGCACAGAGCCCGGCGTGGGGCTCTGTCTCACGAAACTTGAGATCATGACCTGAGAGCCAAAATCCAGAGTCTGATGCTTAACCTACTGAGCCACTCAGTCACCCTGGAAATTCAGATTATTGAGCCCCACCCCATACCTACTGAATCAGAAACTCTGAGGGAAAGAGGATGATCCCAGAAATCTGTGTTTCAATAATGTCCCCCAGATTATTCATTCGTAGGCAAACTAAAGTTTGAGAATTACTCTTCTAGGTATGCCTTTCATTAGGATAAGAGAAGTCATTTATTGAAATATAGCTGAGTTTTTGTTACAAAAGGATCATATATTTTATAGGGGCACCAGGGTGGCTCAAGTCAGTTGGGCATCCGAATTCAGCTTGGGTCATGATCTCACAGTTTGTGAGTTTGAGCCCCGTGTTGGGCTCTGTGCTGACAACTCAGAGCCTGGAGCCTGCTTCGGATTCTGTGACTCCCTCTGTCTCTACCCCTCTCCCACTCATACTCTGTCTCTCTTTCAAAAATAAACAAACATCAAAAAAAATTTAGAAAAAGAGATGATATATTTTATGGATTCTTTTCTGAATCTATTAAGACCATATGCTATTTTGTTTTTGAACAACATCAATATGATGGATTATATTAATGACTTTTTAAAAATAATTTAAAAACATCATTGTACTTACGAGACAGTCTCTACTCATTTGTGATACACCTTTTGTGGTTGTGAACATTAATTATATTTAAAAAGTTAATATGCAAATTGGAAAACTACAAGGACTGGACATCTAAAGTCATAACAAAGTGCCTTTCAGCATCTTATTTGCCTTTGTCAAATTGACAGTCTGCAATTATTTGTTTATTGCAGTCTGTTTTGCTCTTAGTATTTGCGTGACAAGGGCACTTAGCACTTCTGACATTCCTACCTTGGTCCGATTGCCCTTGTGTCAACAGTGCCTCACAGAAAGCTAGTACTTAGTAACTGTGCTGGGGGAATGAACTCTCTCAAATGGTCTGCGCTAGGAGGCAGGTCCCATACCTGCTGGATTCTCCTCTGGTTTTACGGCAGATTCTCTAAACTCTGTACCTTATCCCGATAAGTTCACTTCCTTAAGAAGAACAAGTCCGTATTCTATCCACATAGACTCTACATTGTGCGATGTCTGAGCAGGGCTTAGGTTCCTGTATTTTCAGTGCATGTCTATTTTGATGAGCCACAAAACCTGTCCCAAGAATATTCTGAAATCACGTGTGGTGAGAGGTGGTTGCTTGAGAGGAGACACAACTGATTTCAGAAACATACTGGCTGGGTCCCTTTGGGCAAGTGACTTCATGCTTCACCTCGTGGAGCACTGTGTCGTCATTTGTGGAGTGGGACAACAATACCTACCTTGTAAGATACTATGATATATGTAGAGACTAGATGAAAAATTAAATGGCCAATATTTATTGAGTGCTTATTCAATCAACATAGCGTTTAGAACTTTGTATGTATAGCCTCATTTAATCAGTAAGTTCATGTGAATGTGGTGCCTAACACCAAAAAACTAATAAATAAGAGTAGACTTTTAAAAAGCTGGTCAATAAGAAAATAGACTGTAGGGGCACCTAGGGGGCTCAGTCGGTTAAGTGCATGGCTTCCACTCAGGTTATGATCTCGCGGTTCCTGAGTTCGAGCCCTGCGACAGGCTCTGTGCTGACAGCTCAGAGCCTGGAGCCTGTTTCAGATTCTGTGTCTCCCTTTCTCTCTGCTCCTCCCTCGCTCATGCTCTGTCTCTCTCTCTTGCAAAAATAAACAAACATTTTAAAAAATTTTAAAAAGAAAGTGGGCTGTAGATAGGAAATGAATGAGCATCAGGCACATTAAAAATGGATATAAATAATTCACAAATGTCTAAGATGTAGTTCGTGTCTTCAGGAGCACCCAGTACATGTAAAAACAACCTATTTGTTAATAGGTTAATTTATTAATGACTTATTCATTACATAAATGATTAAAATATATTATGATTTGTATACAGATCTTACTGGCATATTGCATTTGAAAGGAATACCAGTTAACAAAATAAATATTTTAAATTATATTGTGTTCACTTAGAAAGAGCAAGATTAGCTAGTTAAAACAAGGGATTCTTATTTGGATGTTTATAAAGTCTGAAAGCAAACAATAATTGAAATCAGGTTCAAGGGGCGCCTGGGTGGCTGAGTCGGTTAAGCGTCCGACTTTGGTTCAGGTCATGATCTCACAGTTCGTGCACAGCTTGTAGGTTCGAGCCCTGCTTCTGGCTCTGTACTGACAGCTCAGGGCCTGGAGGCTTCAGATTCTGTGTCTTCCTCTCTCTCTGGCCCTCCCCTACTCATGCTCTGTCTCTGTCTCTCAAAAATAAATAAATGTTGGGGCGCCTGGGTGGCTCAGATGGTTAAGCATCCGACTTCGACTCAGGTCACTATCTCGCGGTCCCTGAGTTGGAGCCCCGCGTCGGGCTCTGGGCTGATGGCTCTGAGCCTGGAGCCTGCTTCCAATTCTGTGTCTCCCTCTGTCTCATGCTCTGTCTCTCTCTGTCTCAAAAACAAATAAACGTTAAAAAAATAATAAATGTTAAAAAAAAATTAAAATCGGGTTCTATTTTTTTTTTTCTTTCAATTGTAAAGACTGAAGTCACTCAGAAAATGCATGCTGTGGGTGAGGCAATTCCTTAGTGGAGACAATGGAAACACAGAAAAGAAAAGGGGACAATCCTGAATCACTCATCACAATGAGTTTGTGTTAAGCCTTAAGTTTCTGTCCAAGGGAAACAATTCGGCAGAGTGATTCAAGAATTATGCAATACCAAAACTCTCTGTCTTGGGTCAGTGGTCAGTGTATGTTAGACTGAAAGAAAATAAAAGAAAAACATTTCTATCGGAGCCTTAACCACTCACAAGCAATGCACAATGCAGTTTACTCAAAGGTAAATGGACTTACTGTGATTGAGCTGGTTTATATGAAGGATGATCCATTACTTAGACTTGCAGAGCATCTATGCAGGTGATACAACTTTTGACATGTAGACTTCCTTAATGTATGGGCTGTGAAAAACCTGCTGGACCCTGAAGACTGTGTTCTGAACAGGAATGATTCAAGCTGTTGCAGACCTTAGTACTTGACTAATGGTAACTTTCACACTATTTCTTGAATTTATTTCTACCCGTACTTGTTAGTGACTACAACCTGCTCACTGTTTGAAGGTTTGCTTCTAACATGATCCTTTGGGCTTTGGGCTTTTTAAACTAACTGAGAACACATCCTTCAATTATTCATTCATCCAGTACATATTTACTGAACATCTACTATGTGCCTGCGACTCTCCTAGGTGGTAAGGTACAACAGGGAACAAAAGAAAAGCAAAGGTTCTCTGCTCTGGCATTTTGGCCTCATGTAATTTGCATGTAACTTTGCTATACTGGCCATGTGCCTGAATTGAGAGGGGGTGGGGGAGTAGGGAGGGGCAGAGGGAGAAGGAGAGAGAATCTTTTTTTTTAAGTTTATTTATTTTGAGAGAGAGAGCGAGAGAGAGAGCACACATGTTCATGCAGGAGTGGGGGCAGGGCAAAGAGAGAGAGAGAGGGAGAGAGAGAATCCCAAGCAGGCTCCAGGCACTCAGCTTGGAGCCTGACACGGGGCTCGACCCCACAAACCAAGAGATCATGACCTGAGCTAAAATCAAGAGTTGGTTGCTTAACTAACTGAGCCACTCAGGTGCCCTGGGAGAGAGAGAGAATCTTAAGCAAGCTCCACACTCGATGCAGAGCCCGAAGTGGGGACTCGATCTCACAACCCTGAGATCACGACCTGATCTGAAATCAAGAGTTAGATGCTTAACTGACTGTGTCACCCAGGTGCCCCATGAAATGCTTCCTTAATTCCTTCACTTCATGCTTGACTAACCCCTATTCATTTAACTTAAATGCTACTTGTTTAGGAAGGCTCTCATTTCCCTCCCTCATACTAGATTGGGCTTCCAATATGTAAATTTTTGTAACTCATTATATTTTCTTCGAAGCACTTACAACAATTTGAATTGGGTAGTTACTTGCATAAGTAGCCTATCTTTGGACTGGCACTATGGTCTGTCTTATTTACCACCAAATTCCCAGAATCTGTAACAGTCCTGGGCACAAAAGAAAATGCTATAATATAATCCAGTTTTTCGGAAAAATTTGCAGGAGATAGATTCATGTCAGGTTGGGTATTTGACATTTTAATGTATCAGCCTTATGTAATATAAAAACACTTTAATGTTTTGTCTGTTTTACCCCCTCCCCTGTACTCTTTCTGGTCACTGATTGCATCATATTATAGATGCCCCAGGTCTCGTTCTTTGACAGATGAAGTATTGAAACCTTCTGCACCACCCCCCCTTTACACATACACCTGTACTTGCCCAGCTTCAGTGTTCACATTTATTCCCCTTCTTGCTTTTGTGTACTGGTTTACAATTTTCTCTATGCCATGGGCTCTAGAAAAACTGGGAGGGCGTCACGGATAAACTTCCCATCCCACACCATTCAATATTGTGTCATGTGTCCACCAAATCCACCTGCATTGTAAAATCCATTTCGGGGCGCCTGGGTGGCTCAGTCGGTTCGACGTCCGACTTCGGCTCAGGTCATGATCCGGCGGTCTGTGAGTTCGAGCCCCGCGTCGGGCTCTGTGCTGACAGCTCAGAGCCTGGAGCCTGTTTCGGATTCTGTGTCTCCCTCTCTCTCTGACCTTCCCCCGTTCATGCTCTGTCTCTCTCTGTCTCAAAAATGAATAAATGTTAAAAAAATTTTTTTTAAAAATCCATTTCATTTCCAGTTTCTTTATTCTTTTAATTTTTTTAAATTGTTTTTTAATGTTTATTTATTTTTGAGAGAGAGAGAAAGAGAGAGAGAGAGGCAGAGCGTGAGTGGGGGAGGGGCAGAGAGAAACGGAGACAACAGAGTCTTAAGCAGGCTCCAGGCTCTGAGCTGACAGTTCAGACAGGGGTGAAATCATGACCTGAGCTGAAGCCAGCCAGGTGCCCCCAATCTCTTTATTCTTAACTAGAGCAAAATAATTTTTTATGTCTCTTTCTTTCCATTCCAACTTTTCTGCTCTCTCTCTCTGCCCCAGGACCAGCTGAATCACTTGTACATATTTGCACAAAGTACCTGGCTTAGTGCAAATGAAAGCGGGAAGGAACCCTTTGTTACAGAATTAAAAATGTTAAGACACCTGACAGCAGGGCATTAAACCCAACTTGGAATCTTTCGAAGTGCAAGGCCTGGCCACTGTACAATGCTCAAGTCCAGGGATCTAGCCTTGTCCCTCTTTAATTTTATTCTGCCCCTTCTTTTCCTCAGTCTCCTTCTATCTATCTACCCCTATTTCTTTCTCTCCCTGACAGATGTGACCAAGTCTCTTTCCTTCCCCCATGAATATTTCCATTTCCTGTGTTAGGCAAATTGGGATCAATCACCAAAAGTTAAAAATGCAAATAAAAACGTTTGTGGGCGGGAAAAAAAAAGAGAAGAGAGAGCCAAGCCATATGAGACTCTTAAAAACAGAATAAACTGAGGGTTGATGGGGGAGGTGGGAGGGAGGAGAGGGTGGGTGAGGGGCGTTGAGGAGGACACCTGTTGGGATGAGCACCGGGTGTTGTATGGAAACCAATTTGACAATAAATTTCATATTAAAAGAAAAAAAAAGTTTGTGGTCTTGTCTGATTTTGTGGGTAAAATCAACATCAATTTCACTGAATACTTGCTATTCATTTTTAAAACTGTATTTTGAATGAACTTCCAAGTTTTAATGACCAGCCTAACACCATTTGCAGTTTCTAGCTTTATTTTTTAAAAGAAATTACAGCTGGAAATTCTTCGAGGATGGCTACTGTACATTTCTGGCTTTGCTCTACAAACCTGGCAGATAGATAATAATGTAATGGGGACCAGAAAAGGAATACATGTGTGGGGAAAGCCCTTGAAAGTATACTGTTATCCCCACCATATGAAGTGAAAATGATCGCTACCTGGGTATTCCAGCTCCAAAATCAGGGCCTGAAAGTCTTCTTTCAGGACCAGATTAAATGTCTTACCTGGTTTCTCCAGAAAGCAGAGCTTGAGGCCAAGTGTTGTGTCCTCCTATTTTCCATTAGGCAATGCAATGCCGGGGAGCAGGAATAAAGAAAAAAGGTAGTGAGGCAGGTTAAACCAATATAAAGTTTGCAGCTTGGTCTTGTGGAAACATTCGCCAAGAAGGCTTAGGCATTACATTATAGGACTGTTAATCATGTGGGAGAAAAGGGAGAGAATCTAGCCACCAGTGACTCCTTCCCGCAGGTCCGTAGTTTGTCGACAGGATATGAACTCCCTTGGGCATGTGTGAGTGTGACCAGGGCCTGCGGTGAGCCAGGCCTCTTGCAGAATGCAAAAGGCGCTGTATCGACACGAAGAAAATTGTGTTAACTTGAGCATAAGAGAATCGGATAGAAATTAGGCAAAGCAGGTCATGAAAGCAGAGCGGAATTAGCAAAAAGGCAGTGTGTTAAGAGGCGAATCTGATTTCAAGCACGGTATGAAGTAAACTGATACGTTGTGTCATTGAACACTAACAGTTCCATGGATCTGTAATATATATTTCATGTCATGGTTTCATTCATGTGCCCTGATCCATTGAAACATTTCCCGACTATTAGATTAGTAGGTTATTTCCGTTGTATTATTAATATATTGTCACATGAAGTACTCCAGCTTAGTTTGGATGCCTTATTAATCCTCTCTTCATATTTAACTCAGACTTAACTCTGGGATCTTGGCTTCAAGCACTCTTGCAAGCGGGCTGTTTTCCCGTGATGTTGGTCTGTGGCTGACATAGAAAAATCCAAAATTCCGTTCAAACCGGATCTTATCTTTCTAAATGGTGTCACTGTTTAACGGGAGAGCCGGGCAGGCTCCCCTCTTTCCATACGATGCTTCATTTGGAGTCCATTTCTTCTTTCAGGATTTGTTGAGCTCTTCCTGTGTTTAGCCAGAGGCTGGAGATACAAAACTAAACGAGACACCACGGTCCCTCGCAAAGCACTCCTAGTTCAGTGCCGAAACCAGCTGCCACAGACAGCAATAGACTTCTTAACATTTCCTGTGTACATAATAACTAGGAAACATAATAGCTAGGAAAATGGGGACGGTGTATTTGCAACTCAAGTAGTGGTAGAGCCCATAACAAGAATTCTGGTTCTACAAAATCCAGGCCAGGTAGGAAGATAACACAGTTTTTGTGGCAGAATGTTTCTCCGAGTTTGGGAAGATCGGATCCAATGTGATCTCCCGGCAGTAATAACACCACAGAGGAGAAAGATAAAATGTTACTGTTGATACATCTCCTTTTACCATCATTTCACTGGGAATTAATTCTCTGTGCCAGAATCGAGTGGGGTCACTTCTCCTTTATGTTGTCCTGGAGTGAGGTTGTTGGGTTGCAGGGAAGGAAATTGGCTTCTTTGCACTGGACATTCAAATATTTACACATTGTCCTTGAGGTAACACTGAAACGCCTATGAGCTGAAAAGCGGGTATTTTATACCTCAGTGGTGACAGTGACAGGATTTTAGGGTGAAAGATGTGGGTAAAATGCAATCTGAGTTAACTAACCCAATTCGAATCTGCATGACTGCCAAAGCACATATTAAACACTGTTCATTTTGCGGTTTAGCACCTTAATGCTCTCTGGCACACTGTAATGCTGGTCATAATCATCAAAATAACAAACGAACTCTCTTTAGTGGATACTTTTCATAAAGTAGTTACGGTCTCTATTCCAAAATCCTGATGGAGATCTCACAGGAATTAGGAGAGTCTGTGTATTTAGAAAATCACAAAGCACTTTTATTGTACTTCTTTCCCTAAGGTGATTAAAGCCATAAAATCTTATAAAATGGGACAGAGTAAAGGGAGAAGCAGCCAAATTAATATTGGTTGTGGGACTTCTCATAGCAATAATGCAAGATTTTCAGTATCCCTATCCATACTCCCTCCCTTCCTTCCTTCCTTCCTTTCTTCCTTCTTCCCTTCCTTCCTCCCTCCCTTCCTTCCTTCCTTTGTTCCTTCCTTCCTTCCTTCCTTCCTTCCTTCCTCCCTCCCTTCCCCCTTTCCCTCCCTCCCCTTTTCCCTATCTTCTTCTCCTTTCAAGGTATTGTAATACTGTGATATTTTTCCCCCACTGGTAAAATTTCAGGTATTTCTTTCAAGTTCACCTGACTGCCATCCATTTCCCATCTTCTAAATGGTGTTACAACAAAGAGAATACTTTACTTAAAAATGTCTGATAATTTTGGAATCACAGGAAAGAAGATGATTTTCTAACTTTATCCTGTTGCTCATGTGACATAAGAATTTTAATCCATTAGAATATGTTTGCTTTAAATATGCTCTGGTATGTTTAAACAGTACATACAAAACCAAGCTTTTTCAGTAGGATTACTCTTCCGTACTGATGACAGACAACATCTTTCTCAATGTTCTGCCGTTAACAATAGATTTTATAGAAATGGGAAAAAAAAGTTCAAGAGGATAATCTTTCTGATTTCTCTTTTCTGTACTATATGTCTTGTCAATATCTCCCGCCACTAATTAAATTCATCTCTGACTTTGTTCTTCTCTGTTAAGTCTTAGTTTTCCTCTATTGCCCAAATACCTTCTTGTCTTTTTGGTCCCATAAGGAAATCTTCTGAAGTTTAACATCAGATAATCTGGGACTGATGGAATTGTGTGTTCTCTCTCCAGGTTGCTTTGTGAGAAAGCTCTACTGAAAAAGCCTTGTGTGCATTTCTAAGTCAATGGCATCTGTCCAGCAATATGTCCAATTTGCAAGAAGGTCTGATTGAAGCCCTTCATGATCATACATTGGCGAAATAATTTGCCTGAAGGGGAAACGGCTCATTAATAAGAGGAATGAATTGCACATTGTTTTTGCCTAATAATCACACAGCTTCCTTGTAACACACATTCCTGGCATTTGCTTCAAATTGTCTACCTGCTTAGTGACCCTGTGTATGAGAGTTGAAGCAACAGCCTTGAAGAGCTCCATGTTGTACATGCCAAAGTTACCTCTGAATCACAGAGCAGATCAGAAAGTCTTCTGTGTGTTCTCCTAAAGGGACTAATTATTACAAAATATATCTATCTAGGCTCATAGGCAGATTCTAGATCTGGATTCAAATTAAGGCCAAAGGTAGTACTGAGAGTGCAGGTATGTATTTCAAGAAACAAAAGGCTCATTTTAGAAAAGACAGCTAGAGTGGCTCAGTGGTTTGAGTCTTGGCCTCTTGATTTTGGCTTAGGTCATGATCTCATGGTTCACAAGTTCGAGTCCAGCATTGGGCTCTGCGCTGACAGCGTGGGGCCAGTTGGGATTCTCTCTCCCTCTCTTTCTTTCCCTCCCCTGCGTGCTCTCTCTCTCAAAATAAATACATAAACTTTAAAAAAGACAGCTTATAGTTAAATATATTTAAGAAATATATCTATGTCTATATCTATATATATCTATATATATATAGATATATATAGATATATATATGTAAAATGGTTTTCTTATAGAAAACCATTTCCCATCCTTTTCTAAAGGGGCTGCTTCCCAGCATCTACGTTTGTTTTGACTCCTTGTAAGGACCACGAAGAAGTTGAGGCAACCTCTCTCCCTCTCTTGAAAACTGAGGATACAGAACAAGAAACAATAAATTTAATTCTGCACGAACTCAGGAGAGTGGAGCATCCATATTCTCCCATGTGCATTTTGAAGCCGAAAGAGCCAGTTTTCACAGAGACATGTATGTAAAGAAAGTTGGGAATTCCCTCAAGGGTCTTGATATATTTCCTGTCCCTTGAGGATTGCCTGAATTCCTTTTTCTTTTTTCCTTTACTTGGACTAGACTGAATACTTGCCAATTATTTGCAGTCAACGATTGTGGACTAATACAAATACATAAGTAAATACAGGTAGATGCTTTCTTCTATTCCCATTTAGAAATCGGAATTGATTTACAATTGTACACAGAAAACAGCCAGAGGCAAAGCATTATACTTGAATAATATGCAGCAGACGAAACACAATAATTAAGAATTGACAAATCCCTTAAATTGTGCACAGGCTTATGCAACAATCAAAGCACTAGAGAACAGAGACACAGCAAAAACTCAAGTTTCTAAGGAGCCCACATCAATGGCAGCTTTAGTGGGAGTAACTCAGGATAAGTTGGGCTGGAACAAATATTTACATAGAAGAGAATTCAGTAATGCAATGTTATGGCAATCGTTATTTGTGAAAACAGATGTATCACTACAAATCATAGTCTCTGGAGGGATAATTTATAACCAAAGCTATTTTAATTGCTTTGCACCACCCTCCTTTATGATTGTTTTACTGGGAAAAGATGTTAAAAACAAAGTATCTGAAAACAAAAGGCTGTGGATTCCTTTTTTTAAATCAAGAAATAATTTATGTAACTAAAATGTGAATACCCAAGACTTTAAAAAATGCATTCCTGGTGTTTTGTTTTTGTTTTTTGTTTTCTGCTGTGGAGAATCTTCATTCTTAAGGGAAAGGCAAATGGTGTCTATGAGTCATCACAATAATGAATAGAACATTTCAGGCCACTGGAAATTACTCTTTAAATTTTCTCATCTCTTATCAAGCAATTATACTCCAATCATATATTTCAAAGGTAATTTTTGTTAATCGTCTAGGGGAAGTATGACTTCATTTCTCCTGAAAAACGAAAACATATTTCTTTATTAAAAAAATTACTCAGTACTTGATAATTGCAACATACATTTATTCAGCATTTCCACCATGGTCAGGAGTAATGTTGTTAGCCTAAAATTAGGAAAGAAATGGGATAACATCAATTTCCCTAGACAACAGTTTATTTTCATATCCATTTCTATTTTTTGAACAAGCGTCATTTCTATTCTTAAAGTTGGAAATACAGATACAAATAAATTATGAAGTTTGTCCACACTTCCAACGGCAGGCTAATTGAGGAGAAGACACTAGGCATGCGTTTGTTAACTGGCCAGCAGACCTGGATACCGGGGGCAGTCAGGGAGACGAAGACATATTGTACTGAAAGGTGAGCTATATTCAGCACTAAATTCCATGTGTCTTACTAGGGACGTGGAACTAGGTGTGGCAAGTGCTGGCAGGAAATCTGAATTATGCAATTATAATCTGAAAGGCTCATCTACTGTAGGGCCTTGGCTGGAATAGGAACTATCAAAATGACAGCATACAGGAACCAAATTAGGACTCTAGACTTAGTGACCCGGATACATAGGAGCTGGTGGATTGAAAACTCGGTGGTGTTGGTTGGAAAGTGGATATGTGAAACTGCTCTCAGGCCTGGAAGGAGGAAATACCGAAGTTGTTTCAACCATGCCTGCTCTATATCCGAGTGGTTTAGGGATATTGGGATGATACTGATTTTGCCCACAGGTCATAGGGAAAGCAAAGGATTAATCCAAGTTTTTTACTCACATAAAACACTATTGTCTTGGGGGTCCCTGAGTGGCTCAGTCGGTTAAGTGTCTGACTCAGTTTTGGCTCCGGTCCTGATCTCAGTTTTGTGAGTCCCGCATAGACAGCACAGAGCCTGCTTGGGATTCTCTCTCTCTCCCTCTTTCTCTGCCCCTGCCCCCATTCATGTTGTCTCTGTCTGTCTCAAAAATAAATAAACTTAAAAAAAAATAAAACTCCATTATCTTACTCCTATTGTAACCAATTTACTTAGGGTTCAGGGGTTTCTTTTGCCTATAATGTTTCAGCTTCATTTCCCTTTTTTTTTTTTTAAGTTTCTTTCTTTTTTAAAATTTATAATAAATATAATTTATTGTCAAATTGGTTTCCATACAACACCCAGTGCTCATCCCAACGGGTGCCCTCCTCAGTGCCCATCACCCACTTTCCCCTCTTCCCCAACCCCCGTCAACCTTCAGTTTGTTCTCAGTATTTAAGAGTCTCTTATGGTTTGCCTCCCTCCCTCTCTGTAACTTTTCTTTTCCCCCTTCCACGCCCCCATGGTCTTCTGTTAAGTTTCTCAGGATTCACATGTGAGTGAAAACATATGGTATCTGTCTTTCTCTGCCTGACTTATTTCACTTAGCATAATACCCTCCAATTGCCTTCATATACTCATCAATATAGTATCATATACTCATCAAAACTTGTCTGTTTTGTCTTCCCTTTGGGCCGTGCAGTTGTGTATCTTTGGAAATTCCTTTCATCCTGTCTTTATTTGTGTTAATTCTATCTGTTCTTCAAATCCTAGTTCAATTCTTATTTTCTGCTATTTCTCCAGAGTTGGAAAAAGCATTAGGGATTCTGAATTCCTTTTAAAAACAGTTATTACTATAAAATATATCACATTAGATATAAAAGTACAGAAAACAATTAATTTGAAAGACTCATCACTGTAACCACAACCCAGGTGAAGAAAAAAGGTAGTATTAACCTCCCAGAAGCCCTTAATGTGATTTACCTCTTGATCATTTCCTGTTTGTTCTTCTTTGGAGGTAATCACTGTCTTGACCTTGCAATAATCATGTCTTTCCTTGTACTTGTTCATTTGGGCTTTCACTGTTCATGCATATCTCCAAGTAACATTGTTGCTTAACTTTGCATAATGGCATCTTACTGTATGCATTTTGTACTTCTTTTGCTCAATATTAAATTTATTAAATTTATGCTAATAAATTTGATCTATTTCACTGCATGTAACCACAGTTCATTTACATTTTTGCATAAGATTCCCTTTTCTAAATATTCCACAATTTATTTATTCATTGTACTGTGTGCATATAGGATGAGTTCTTTGACTATTTAACTGTGTATTTGTATTTAACTTTATGAGAATAAAGAGAATAAAGATTCTCAGTTTAAAAGAGAAAAATGACTTGCCAATGTTGTTGCACACATTTATATTGACTGCTTGTTTTTAGTAGAAAATTGTTTTTGGAAGGGAGACCCAACATATCTTGACTTTAGGATCAAATGATCTCATATTATAACCATTTATCTACATGTTCTTTCTCACCTAAGTCAGGAAAGAGATATCCTTTCTTCTTCTTCTTGGTTGCCAAGGACCACCTAATTTTTTACCTCTAACCAAAATTTTGGCAGGCTATTCTTGATATTGTCACAACTAGATTTCTGATGGAAGGTAGTAAGAACATTAGATTGATTTTAAATGGTAGCAACCTAGTAATTTAATGATCTTGGTGAGAAAAAAATGCATTAGAATACATATGTATGGCAATTGTCTGTTAAACAATTAAATATACTTTATTTTCAGTACTATCTCCAAACCAGGATTTTTGCTGCAGATTGGTTCACATGCACACAATTCTATATAAAGAAAAGAAATGGACAAATGCTTTATTAACGGGAAGGTGAAGTCAGTTTGTCCTTTTCACCAACTCATTACGTTCTTCCCAAATCCGTTTGCCTGAGGCTGACTGACCGTGACTCTCCTTGTTTACTCCCTCAGTGACTGAAATCAGTGGTTGCAATATGTGGAAATAAAAGGTGATGAATGACACTGCTTGTTCCCCCAAATTGGACAATTGCGGGTATCATGAATCAGTGCAATTATGACATTTGTGGAAAGGGGCAATGAAAACAATGACCATAAAATGACCTGCTGAGTCCACTCCTAATAAGGTAACTGGGGGAGTTCAGTAGTCAGCCTTTAGCTGTTCTGTAGGATTCATACAAGAAGAGGCTATTTATTTTATGTTTTTGCTTCCCGATGAAAACGTGTCCTACTTTCTATATACGTCTGTAACTCTGTCTTTTGCTTGTTATAGAAAAGGGACAAAAGTGTGTACGTGTGTATGCACTTTGGTATAGTTTTAGTATAGTTTTCTATATGAATGTATATTAATATATACTAATATGTTTAAAATTTATATCTATGATCAATATATTAATTTGATTATGTATTTACTATTAATATTTAATTCTAAATATTTTCATATTTATATATACTTTTGTCTAAAAATCTTGGTGTATAATAAATATTAATACTTATAAATATTAAATGTTACTATTAAATTATATGTTAAATATTAATATAGTAAGTTATATGTGCATATATTTACATATGCTTTTGTATTAATTATTTATATATTTATATATACTTTTGTCTATCTAAAAGCATGGAGATATATATGTGTATGTACATATATATCCACACTTAAAAAAATTTTTTGTAAATGTTTATTTATTTTGAGACAGAAAGAGAGAGACAGAGAATGAGTGGTGGAAGGGCAGAGAGAGAGGGAGACACAGAATCTGAAGCAGGCTTCAGGCTCTGAGCTGTCAGCACAGAGCTCGACGTGGGGCTCAAACCCACAAACCACAAGGTCATGACCTGAGCTGAAGTTGGACTCTTAACTGACTGAACCACCCAGGCTCCCCAACACTTTTTAGTAATACAAGTAAGATTTCATTTTTTTAAATTTGGAAAAGTGCTTTTTGTGAATTTTAACCACAGCATCATGCATAATACCTTCTAAGACTCATAAATTAACGTTAAAAATACAGGTTCCACATTTTTAGTGCTAGTCTTCTTGAAATGGATTCCTTATCTCTTTTTTTGACCACTGAAACCTTTTTTATTAATGTTCTTTTTTTTCTTTTCAAATTTTTATTTAAATTCTAGTTAACATACGGTGAAATATTAGTTTTCAAAATAGAATTCAATGATTCATCACTTATATACAACATTCAGTGCTCATCACAGGTGCCCTCCTTAATACCCATTACCCATCTAGCCCATTCCCCTGCCCACCTTCCCCCCTTAGTCCTCTGTTTGTTCTCTGTCGTTAAGTGTCCCTTATGGTTTGTTTGCTTTCTCTCTCTTTCCCCCTCTCCTGTATGTTCATCTGTTTTATTTCTTAAATTCCACATAGGAGTGAAATTGTATGGTATTTGTCTTTCTCTGACTGACTCATTTCGCTTAGCATAGTAACACTCTAGTTCCATCCACATCGTTGCAAATGCCAATATATATATCATACATTATATATATCATATATTATATATATGTATGATATATATATGTATATGATGTATACATATATTATATATAAGCTATATAATTATATTTTATATATATACCACCTCTTCTTTATCCATTTATCATTCGATGGGCACTTGGGCCATTTCCATGATTTGGCTATTGTAGATAATGCTGCTACAAACATCAGGGTGCATGTACCCCTTTGAATCTGTGTTTTTCTATCCTTTGGATAAATTCCTAGTAGTGCAATTGCTGAATCACAGGGTAGTTCTATTTTTAACTTTTTGAGGAGCCTCCATACTCTTTTCCAGAGTGGCTGCACCCGTTTGCATTCCCACCAACAATGCAAGAGGGTTCCTTTTTCTCCACATCCTTGCCAACACCTGTTTCTTATGTTGTTAATTTTAGCTATTCTGACAGGTGCAAGGTGGTATCTTATTTTGGTTTTGATTTGTATTTCCCTGATGATGAGTGATGTTGAACATCTTTTCATGTGTCTGTTAGACAACTGGATGTCTTCTTTGGAAAAGTGTCTATTCATGTCTTCTGCCCATTTCTTAACTGGGTTATTTGTTTTTTGGTTAAGTTCTCTAAGTTGTTTATGTATTTTGGATACTAACCCTTTATCAGATATGTCATTTGCAAATATCTTCTCCCATTCCAGAGGCTGCCTTTCAGGTTTTTTTTGTTTTTTTTTTTTTTTAACGTTTATTTATTTTTGAGACAGAGAGAGACAGAGCATGAATGGGGGAGGGTCAGAGAGAGGGAGACACAGAATCTGAAACAGGCTCCAGGCTCTGAGCTGTCAGCACAGAGCCCGACACGGGGCTCGAATTCACGGACCGCGAAATCATGACCTGAGCCGAAGTTGGCCGCTTAACCGACTGAGCCATCCAGGCGACCCTGCCTTTTAGTTTTAACAAATGAAATATCCAATCTTACATCTGGAGCACTTCACTTCTCATGCAACTGCTATGGCTCTTTTCTGTGAAGAATATAGCTTGCTTACTTCCATAGAGGCTTCTTGGAGTTCCTGGGAGGTAAGGGACTCAGGACTGCAGATAGGGTTTCTAAGTTGTAAAAACAGGGTCATTATCTTGATACTAATCTCATCCCAGTAGAGGCCATGGATGATTTGTTTAGTTTTCTCTTTTATTCTTCTCCAGACATCATCTAGATTCTCTTCTAACAGTTTTCCTCATCTCATCTGAGGACAAGAATCAAAGGAATTAGAGGGAATTCAATAAAGATATTACATGTATTTAAAGCCACTTGGCAGATGAAAAAACCCACTGAAGTAGCATGTTAAATATGGATTAACTCTTTGATTCTTCAAACACCCCCTTTAATATTCCCCATAAATTGTTAGCAGTGGCATTTTAAGCTAAGGATTGTGTGATTCTCTTCACTTCATCAGGTAAGCCAATCTTGAAATTGTATGGAAGATGAGATTCTAAAATTGTTTTACTATTTTATTTTTTAAATACCTCAAATTCTTAATGGTCATGGACCCCCATTAGGTTGTAAACATTTCATAATCTTGTCCCATCTAAATTCTTCAGCCTCCCACCACTTATACCTCAAGGTAGTACCTAAACATATTGAATGCCTCCCATTTCACTAAAAATGACATATAATTCTGTTCAAATTCATTCTGGCAGACCCTATCATCCATTCCTAGTCATGCAAAAACAAAAGTTTTATCACCCATTTGCAATCATAGAATAATCATTTCTGTATCCCTAATATTCTTCACTATCTCTTTAATGTTATCCCACATCCCTTGTGCTTGTTGTAAGCATAGCACATACAATATAATTATCGCAGTGTATTTGGCACTCTATCCTTTTTACTTGTTGCATAAATACTACACTAGATTGAAGAATCTCTGACATTTCAGAATAGGTTCTGATATCATAAAATAAGTAAATGAATGAAAGTAGCCAGGGACACCTGGATGGCTCAGTCAGTTGAGCGTCTGACTTCAGCTCAGGTCATGATCTCATGGTTCATGGGTTCGAACCCCGCGTCAGGCTCTGTGCTGGCAGCTCAGAGCCCGGAGCCTGCTTCAGATTCTGTGTGTGTGTGTGTGTGTGTGTGTCTCTTTCTATGCCCCTACTCGCTCATACTCTGTCTCTCAAAAATAAATAAAAATGTTAAAAAAGTGTTAAATAAATAAATAAATAAATAAATAAATAAATAAAAGTAGCCAGTAAAAATATAATAGAAAATACAGCTCTAACCTCACAATTTATGGAATAGGGCCAGATATTTTGAAAATAAAGAATCAATACTTTTGTTTGCCTGTTTATAAGTAAGTAAACTCTCCAAAATTCAATTACCAAATAATATGGATTCAATGTGAGTTGTCTATATAGCTACTTCTAAACCTGGGCTGATTCTTTCAAGTTTTAAAATGGAATGGAGTGGTCTTGTTTAGGGAGATTAAAATGAATCTTATACATAATCTTTGAGGGAAACACTAAATCTGTTCCATTCCATTGTGTTGAATCAGACTAAGCATATTGCATTCAGTGCCTAAAGTCAGCTAGCAAAACTAAGATTTTATTACCACTATGTCACCATGTACATAAAGAAGATTCTCATATCTTTTAATGTAGAGTACTGATCCTTTTTCTTTTTTGGAAAATAGGAGACTGGAATGCAAAATCCAAACTTCTGTGGTTTTTTTTCCCATACTCATTCTTGGAACAGAGATGAATAAAAATATACATATGGGCATTCAGATAATCAAAACTAAGGAGAGATTTCAGCCTTGAGGGCAATTATGCTTTTACTCCCATATGATTTAATATTTTAGTGAAATTTGTCAAATAAAAGTAGTTTCAAATCTACTTGGATTATCTCTAAAGGAATAACAAACTACTTGAGCGACATCATTATAAATGAAATGGAAAAACACATCTAGAATCTAGAAGTTGGTTAAGACTGTGGTTCTTATTATTTCTCTGTGTCACAAACCTCCCGGAGAATCTAAAGAAAATGATGGTCCTTCTCCTCCTAATGTTGTTACACACAATTTTAATCAGTTAAAAAAAAAAAAAAAACAAAACTGCCAAGTTAGAAACACTCTATGCCTCATATTAAAAAAAAAAAAAAAAAAAAAAATACAGGGACCAGAGCAGAACCTAATCCTGAAACAGATTGCTGCGCAAAGTAATCTTTTTCTACTAATTTAATTGAATGCATTCCTCAGATCATGTGAAGGTCAAATGGCAGAAAGCTGATGTATAAAAATTTAGATTTCCAAAGATGGAAACTAAGACTGGCTGAGAAGCTAAAACCGTAGGGGAGACTTCCTAGAAAATTGTATACAGAGAAATGAGTCCCAAAATCTGGTATAAATTCTGCCCAAATCCTTGGCTGCATGCTAAATTATGCAGACCCAGGAGAAAATGCCAGGAAACTAAAAAAGAAAAACAACACAGATATTGAAGCAGATATGTCAACAACTATACACAACAGAAGAGATACAGTTTACAGTTTGAGTTGAGACAAATTAACAGCATATTCAAACAAACGAAAGGTGAACAACACTCAAAAGAGTGCAGAAGAATCCAAAGTTGCTACAAAGGATTTTATATAATGTCTGATTTTCAACTAAATATCATTGGACATACAAAGAAAGAGGAGACTGTGACACAAACTCAGGAAAACTAAAAATCAGTAATATAAATTGACTCACAATAGGTAGAGATATTGTATATATTGTATATAGCAGAAGGAAATTTCAAAGCAGCTACTAAAAAACATATCCAAAAATTTAAAGAAAATACATTGGATCAGATGGACTTGACAGATATATTTAGAACTCTGCATCCCAAAGCAACAGAATATACTTTCTTCTTGAGTGCACATGGAACATTCTCCAAGATAGATCACATACTGGGCCACGAAACAGCCCTTAATAAATATAAAAGAATTGAGATCATACCATGCACACTTTCAGACCACAATGCTCTAAAACTTGAAATGAACCATAGGAAAAAGTCTGGAAAACCTCCTAAAGCATGAAGGTTAAAGAACCCCTTACTAAAGAATGAATGGGTCAGCCAGGCGATTAGAGAAGAAATTAAAAAATATATGGAAACAAATGAAAATGAAAATACAATAATCCAAACGCTTTGGGATGCAGCGAAGGCAGTCCTAAGAGGAAAATACATTGCAATCCAGGCCTATCTCAAGAAACAAGAAAAACCCCAAATACAAAATCTAAAAGCACACCTGAAGGAAATAGAAGCAGAACAGCAAAGACACCCCAAACCCAGCAGAAAAAGAGAAATAATAAAGATCAGAGAAGAAATAGACAATATAGAATCTAAAAAAAAACCCAGTAGAGCGGATCAATGAAACCAAGAGTTGTTTTTTTGAAAAAATAAACAGAATTGATAAAACTCTAGCCAGGCTTCTCAAAAAGAAAAGGGGGATGGCCCAAATAGATAAAATCATGAATGAAAATGGAATTATCACAACCAATCCCTCAGAAATACAAGCAATTATCAGAAAATAGTATCAAAAAATTATATGCCAACAAACTGGACAACCTGGAAGAAATGGACAAATTCCTAAGCACCCACCCACTTCCAAAACTCAAACAGGAAGAAATAGAAAATTTGAACAGACCCATAACCAGCGAAGAAATGGAATCAGTTATCAAAAATCTCCCAACAAATAAGAGTCCAGGACCAGATGGCTTCCCTGGGGAATTCTACCAGACATTTAAAGCAGAGATAATACCTATCCTTCTCAAGATGTCCCAAAAAATAGAGAGGGAAGGAAAACTTCCAGACTCGTTCTATGAAGCCAGCATTACTTGATTGCCAAACCAGACAGAGACCCAGCAAAAAAAGAGAGAATTACAGGCCAATATCCCTAATGAATATGGATGCAAAAATTCTCAACAAGATACTAGCAACTTGAATTCAACAGCATATAAAAAGAATTATTCACCATGATCAAGTGGGATTCATTCATGGGCTGCAGGTCTGGTTCAATATTCGCAAATCAATGTGATACATCACATTAATAAAAGAAAAGATAAGAACCATACGATCCTGTCAATCGATGCAAAAAAGAATTTGACAAAATTCATCATCCTTTCTTAGTAAAAACCCTCAAGAAAGTCGGGCTAGAAGGAACATACTTCAACATCATAAAAGCCATTTATGAAAAGCCCACAGCCAATATCATCCTCAATGGGGAAAAACTGAGAGCTTTCCCCCTGAGATCAGGAACACGACAGGGATATCCACTCTCACCGCTGTTGTTTAACATAGTGTTGGAAGTTCTAGCATCAGCAATCAGACACCAAAAGGAAATCAAACCATCAAAATGGGCAAAGATGAAGTCAAGCTTTCACTTTTTGCAGACAACATGATATTATACATGGAAAACCCGATAAACTTCACCAAAAGTCTGCTAGAACTGATTCATGAATTCAGCAAAGTCGCAGGATACAAAATTAATGAACAGAAATCAGTTGCATTCTTATACACTAAAAATGAAGCAACAGAAAGACAAATAAAGAAACTGATCCCATTCACAATTGCACCAAGAATCATCAAATACCTAGGAATAAACCTAACCAAAGATGTAAAAGATCTGTATGCTGGAAACTATAGAAAGCTTATGAAGGAAATTGAAGAAGATACAAAGAAATGGAAAAACATTCCATGCTCATGGATTAGAAGAATAAATATTGTTAAAATGTCAATACTACCCAAAGCAATCTACACATTCAATGCAATCTCAATCAAAATTGCACCAGCATTCTTCCTGAAGCTAGAACAAGCAACCCTAAAATTTTTATGGAACCACAAAAGACCCTGAATAGCGAAAGTAATATTGAAGAAGAAGACCAAAAAGAAGCATCACAATCCCAGACTTTAGCCTCTGCTACAAAGCTGTAATCATGAAGACACCATGGTATTGGCACAAAAACAGACACATAGACCAATGGAATAGAATAGAGATTCCAGAATTGGACCCACAAAAGTATGGCCAACTAATCTTTGACAAAGCAGGAAAGAATATCCAATGAAAAAAAAAGACAGTCTCTTTAACAAATGGTGCTGGGAGAACTGGACAGCAACATGCAGAAGAATGAAACTAGACCACTTTCTTACACCATTCACAAAAATAAACTCAAAATGGATAAAGGACCTGAATGTGAGACAGGAAACCATCAAAACCCTAGAGGATAAAGCAGGAAAAAACCTCCCTGACCTCAGTCGCAACAATTTCTTACTGGACACATCTCCAAAGGCAAGGGAATTGAAAGCAAAAATGAACTATTGGGACCTCATGAAGATAAAAAGCTTCTGCACAGAAAAGGAAACAATCAACAAAACTAAAAGGCAACCAATGGAATGGGAAAAGATATTTGCAAATGACATATTGGACAAGGGGCTATTATCCAAAATCTATAAAGAACTCACCAAACTCCACACCTGAAAAACAAATAATCCAGTGAAGAAATGGGCAGAAGACATGAATAGACACTTCTCTAAAGAAGACATCCAGATGGCCAACAGGCACATGAAAAGATGCTCAATGTCACTCCTCATCGAGGAAATACAAATCAAAACCACACTCAGATATCACCTCATGCCAGTCAGAGTGGCTAAAATGAACAAATCAGGAGACTATAGATGCTGGCGAGGATGTGGAGAAACGGGAACCATCTTGCACTGTTGGTGGGAATGCAAACTGGTGCAGCTGCTCTGGATAACTGTGTGGAGGTTCCTCAAAAAATTAAAAATAGACCTACCCTATGACCCAGCAATAGCACTGCTAGGAATTTACCCAAGGGATACAGGAGTACTGATGCATAGGGGCACTTGTACCCCAATGTTTATAGCAGCACTCTCAACAATAGCCAAATTATGGAAAGAGCCTAAATGTCCATCAACTGACAAATGGATATTGAAGATGTGGTTTATATATACAATGGAATACTATTTGGCAATGAGAAAGAGTGAAATATGGCCTTTTGTAGCAACATGGATGGAACTGGAGAGTGTTATGCTAAGTGAAATAAATCATACAGAGAAAGACAGATACCATATGTTTTCACTCTTATGTGGTTCCTGAGAAACTTAACAGGGAGGGGAAGGGGAAAAAAAAGTTACAGAGAGGGAAGGAGGCAAACCATAAAAGAATCTTAAAAACTGAGAACAAACTGAGGCTTGATGAGGGGTGGGAGGGAGGGGAAAGTGGGCGATGGGCATTGAGGAGGGCAGCTGTTGGGATGAGCACTGGGTGTTGTCTGGAAACCAATTTGACCATAAATTTCATGTTAAAACAATAAATAAAAAATAAAAGTATAATCGTTATTTTATTCACTATAACTTTTTAGTTTCTCTCATGGTATTCTTATGCATTTTAATATTCTTTTTTTGATCATATCTGTAACAAATAAGAACTTTTGTAACATTTTTCTTTCTTCCAACATCCATTCTTCACCAGTACAATGGTATTTTACTTATTATATATTTTTTAGTTTCTCTGATGTTATTCTTATTCATTTTAGTATTCTTCTTTTGATGTTAATTTTGAGAGAGAGAGAGGAGGAGAGGCATTAAGAGAGGGAGAGAGAGAAAATCCCAAGCAGGCTCCATACTGTCAGTGCAGAGCTCCATATGGGGCTCGATCTTATAAACCAAGAGATCATGACCTGAGCTGAAATCTAGAGTCGGATGTTTCACTGACTGAGCCATCCATATCCCCTGCATTTTAATATTCTTACACCCTTATTACTTTGTTTTAGTCTTAAGTAATTGCGTGCCCCTGTATGTGTGTGTGTGTGTGTGTGTGTGTGTGTGTGTGTGTATTATGTCAACTAAAGTTCCAAACAAACCTGGCGCTACAATAGATAACAACAACAAATGGATAAAAATGTTTAAGCGATATGAATAACTGAATAGAAAATAAAAACAGGCAAATTTTAGAGGTAAGTCAACATTTGGAAGAAGGAAATGGTATATGGAGATTCTGCCATTTGTGTGACTGTTAGAATCCCAAGCAGGCTGAAGTTGCTGATTTATGGAGTGGTTAAAACTCTAATAAGAATCCTGCAGGCTTCCAGGCCTGAAGAACCAAAATACTGAGTTTAAGGCAACCAAAGTCACTAAAAGTGAGGGAGAGTTCTCAAAAGGAGAGTGTGAGGGAGGATTCCCAAATGGCATATAAAACCACGCCCACATCTTTGAACCAGGCACAGAACAAAATCCTGATAAGGATACAAGGCCAGCATGAGATTGGAGCAGATGAATGGACAAAGTTTGCTTTTTCAGTCCAACCAAATTAATTAATTGCTAAAACTAACAAGCCAATGGATTCTTCAGAAGAATATAACGGAAGCCAGAGTCTTTACAATGTAACATTGACAAAGCCCAACATAAAATTCAAAGGTAAGTGACACACAAATCACTTCAAAATTCTTCAAAAAATGAAATAAAACAGAACAAAATGATGGAGACCAAGTCTGAGGTAAAAGAGGTGTTGGAATTCCCAAGGATTTTAAAACAGCTATTCCTTTGGTGTTTAAAGATATACAGGACTGGGGCGCCTGGGTGGCTCAGTAGGGTTAAGCGTCTGACTTCAGCTCAGGTCATGATCTCGTGGTCCATGAGTTCGAGCCCTGCGTCAGGCTCTGTGCTGACAGCTCAGACCCTGGAGCTGTTTCAGATTCTGTCCCTCCCTCTCTCTGCCCCTCCCCTGCTTGCATTTTGTCTCTCTCTCTCTCTCTCAAAAATAAATAAAAACATTTAAAAAATAAATAAAGATATAAAGGATAATACGTTCACCGTTAATGAAAAGATGGAAAATGTTAGCAGAGAAACAGAAAATACAAAGAGAAACCAACTAGAAATTCTAATAATGTGATTTCAGACAGGTAAAAAGGAACAGGGAGAATTTTACTATCTTTACTTTTTAACATTTTATCGTGAAAAATCTAAAAATTATTCAAAAGATAAAAACTATACCAAATGAGCACCTGTGTAATACTGGTCACTCAATTTCAAAAAAACACAACATGAAATGATTCTTTTATTTTATTTTATTCTCTGCCTCCTACGTTTTTGACTAGATATTTTAAAGCAAATTGTAGTTGTCACATCATTTCATCCACACGTATGCAGCTCTGATAAGGAATTTGAAAAATGTATCTATGTTTCCATCTACGAGAAATATCATTATTTCTTTAGTTATCTAATATCAATGATATGTTCAAATTTTAATTTTCCCAAGGAAAGCTTTATATCTAGCCAGTTTGTTTCAATTTAGCTTCAACAAGGTCCACATATTATATTTGTCTGCTAGGTATCTTAAATCTTTTAATTTTTTCACTAAAATTTCCTCTTCCTCCCTTGTCTGGAGAAACCTGGTCTTTTGTGTTATAGAATGGCCATATCCTGATTTTGGGTGATTGCTTTTGCATGTACTTAACTTGCTTATCTATCTCTAGTATGTTTTTATTCTCCGGTCATTAAATCTAGAAGTTCAATTAGAATAAAATGGTTCCTGTTTTCAGGTATTAAAATTTAGATGATGTTAATCACTTCCTATTACATGCCATCATTAGGTCCATAATGTCTGATGTTTCTAATTTTTTCCATTTATTTAAAAAAAAATTTAATGGTTTTATTTTTGACAGAGAGAGAGAGAGACAGAGCGTGAGTGGGGGAGGGACAGAGAGGGAGGGAGACACAGAATCCGAAGCAAGCTCCAGGCTCTGAGCTGTCAGCACAGAGCCCAATGTGGGGCTCGAACTCACAGACCACGAGATCATGACCTGAGCTGAAGTCAGCCACTCAATCGACTGAGCCATCCAGGCGCCCCTCCATTTATCTTAAATTGAGAACTCATCAGCCTTCTTTTGAATATGTTCTCTTTCTCTTGACAACTTTTTTAAAACTTTTTTTAATGTTTATTCATTTTTGAGAGAGAGAGAGAGACAGAGCGAGACACAGAGTCCAAAGCAGGCTCCAGGCTCTGAGCTGTCAGTACAGAGCCTGATGAGGGGCTCAACCTCACAAACTGTGAGATTGGGACCTGAGCCGAGGTCAGATGCTTAACTGACTGAGCCACCCAGGTGCACAGGTAGCATCACATTTTAATTGATAAAACCCCACATAGCTCAGCTTCTGAGTTTCTTATATACATAAATAAACATATTTTCCTCTTCACAAATTCAAGGAATTCTACTAGGTTCTGGGGATTAAAGTGAGGTTTTCAATTCTTTTGCGAGAATTTGATTCAGACTCAATCCCACCCTACACTAGAAACTAAAATAGCAGTTAACTTGGGAAGTTAAGAGAAGAAAGAAAGCAGGCATAAACAGTGGGATATAGATACTCTCAACTGAGTGCTATTTCAGTGAGAACCATTTACCTAGTTTAATTAAGAAACCCAGCAGGGCCACACATGAACAATGTACAAATCAAAAAGGTAATTGTGCCAGGCTAAGAAGTAAAGCACATAATTATAAAATCGAATTATACCAAATCAAATTAGAAACTTGTTTTGAAACTAACTAAACAACATTAAAAGTCTTTCTGGAAAATGACTAGTGGGTGAGATATTTTTTCTGGTATTAATCATACCATACGTACTTACTGAGTGTCTATAATGCATTTGACACTACATGAAACAGATTTATTAATTCTTAGTTCTGATAGAAAACAGTCCTAAGTGCTGATAGCTTTGACTAGTTGTTTAAAAGTCTTTTCGTGGGTGGGGGTCAGATATTCCTTTGTGAAAATCTCAGCGTGAAACCAACACCTTAGGTTTCAGTAATAGCTGGTTACCTTATCTAGTTTTCATGAACCTGTAGCATTTGCAAGAGAATCTTGATTTTTAGAATATTTCATACAGAAGACTTTCAAACGAATCATGGACATCGCAATCAGCAAACAATAAATGATTGATAAGGGCTTCCTCTGAGAGCCGCCTTTTATGGAATAGTGAAGAACCATGTCAGAAGTAAAGCAGGAGGTGTGTTCTCTAAATTTTGTGAAGGATTTTCAGTTAGATACTGCTGTCTGATTTACTCCTCACGCAGTTTTCAAAGAGAACTTTTCCACAGAATGCCCGAGGAAACGGTTTTGCAAAGGATCATGTAGTTTCTCAGTGGAATCTTCACCTTGAAACCAGTTCAGTTGACTATGACCCTGAAGAACTTCGCAGTAGAGCACGGGAACCTCACGCTTACAATGGCGTGAACTTGACATTTCCGAAAATAAACAACTTAACGCTTAATCCATAGAAATCTAACCTATAAAAATAAAATTAAATAATGTATGTGAAAATGCTTTACAAACTATAAAACAATAGAGACATTCATTTCTATACATGAATCCGTGATCAAGATATCAACATATGACACTAAGAATCTAACAGTCTTCATACTTAAAACAGCCTTTTAGAATAGATATTGCAGGGGCACCGGGGTGGCTCAGTCAGTGGAGTGTCCAACTCTTGACTTGGTTCAGGTTATGATCCCAGGGTCATTGAATTGAGCCTTACGTGGGCTCTGCATGGAACCTGCTTCAGATTCTCTCTCTTTCCCTCTGCCCCTCTCCCTCACTCGTGCTCTCTCTCTCTCTCTCTCTCACTCTCTCTTTAAAATACAGTAGATATTGCAAGTTATTTTTACCACTAGTATAGAAAATCATCTACTTAACCATAAACGAAATACCAATAAAAATGGGCAAAAAGTAAACAGTCTAGTCATAGAAGAAAAAATAAATGCCAGTTAGGATCAACAGATGCTCCACCACACTAAATATTAGGGAAACAGAAAAAAATAACAGTTGAAAATATTTTTTAAACTAAATAAGTAAAGTTTAAAAAGTAATGTAATATCTAAAAATAGTGAAGGTGTTGAAAAATGGACTCGTTGGGGTGCCTGTGTGGCTCAGTTAAGTGCATCTGACTCTTGGTCTTGGCTCAGGTCTTCATCTCAGGGTTATGAGTTCAAGTCCCACACTGGGCTCTGTGCTGGGCTTGAATTCTACTTAAAAAAAATTTTTTTTTAAAGGACTCTTAAATGAATATTAATTAGTTGGTATACCTTAGTTTATCTTTATTTAAAAAAAATGTTTATTTTTGAGAGAGAGAGAGAGAGAGAGAGAGAGAGACAGAATGTGAGTGGGAGAGGGGCAGAAAGAGAGGAAGACAGAATCTGAAGCAGGCTCCAGGCTCTGAGCCTTCAGCGCAGAGCCCAACACGGGGCTCGAACTCACGAGTCGTGAGATCATGACCTGAGCCTAAGTCAAGAGTTGGACACTTAACCGACTGAACCACCCAGGCGCCCCTGCCTTAGTTTATGTTTAACTTAAAAAATGTAACTGCTATGTTAAAGTGTTTCGTAGTAAAAATGGAAAAAAATACCACAAAAATGAATAAGATAAATTTCAGATATGCACATATTCCTTTAGAAAGTTGCAATCATTCTTCATAAAAAGTTCAAGTATTTGTCACTTTATATTTCATGAAATATTTTATTTTACTGTGTAAGCTTCAAATTATTGTTATTAATAGTTCTATTAATGATTGTATCAATATCATTTCCAGTGCATACCGTATTAGCTTTTTCCCAATTGCTAGGTATTTAAGTTATTTCTACCTCACTAGTTTAACTAATGTCTTGATAAACATTTGTGTATTTATGGCTTTTTCCTCCTTTGGGATTACCTCTTATATGTTTTGCTCTCAAAACTTTTAAATTTAAATACTTTCAAATTGTAAAGAATAATACAACCTTACTTGTATACAAGCAATTTATGTATACCAATATATTTTTGAAGGTTTGGGGAATTTAAGAAGCAAAATAAAACCTTATTTTTGGTCATTATTTAATAAGTACTGAAATTACTTTCTATTTTGTTAACTGAGTTCCTCTTTTTTGAAATTTTTATGTCATTTATTTATTGGAGCACTGATGCTTTTCTTTCTAATTATATTCTTTTTTATCATTCCATTTGCAGCAATTATATTTGTCAATCTATTTTTTTCTGAATTTCAGAACTTTTAAGTGTTACATATAAAATTTTTCATTGTTTTAAGATCTGATTTTCATCTCAATATGTTTAAATTTTAAGACATTTTCTTCTCTAGCTCTCATGGTTATTTCAAAAATCAGCACTCTAATACACATGGGATTTATTTTGGTTTATAGTATGAGCTGTAGGTCTGAAACAGATTTTTGTCTTAAAATTCCTAACATGTTACCTCAGTGTCATTGATTAAATAAACTATTTCCCTATTGTTTTCATACGTTTCTTTTATAAATATTAAATCTTTATGTATAATTTTATCTATTCTATTCCAGGAGATCTTTTTTCTTATATCAGCAACATATTGTCTTAATTATTATAGTTCTAAAAAAATAATTGTGTGGTAGGGATTTTTTTTTCCTTTTATTCTTCCTTTACTGAATATATTCGTCCATATTTTTCCCAGTCTTCTCCCTAGATGAAAATTAGAGTGGATTCTTTTTTTTTTTTTTTTTCTTCTACAGCCACCTATATTACCATCTTATTTAGCTCCATAAACTAATTGGAAAATTTATGCATTTAAAATATCTTTCTATTTTCCCAAGTTTTATATCATATCTTTCTGAAAGGTTCATAGTTTCTTGGGCTTTGTTTTGTCCAGGTAGATCAAATCATTTCTCATGAATATAATTCTTTTTTTTTTTTTTTAATATATGAAATTTATTGTCAAATTGGTTTCCATACAACACCCAGTGCTCATCCCAACAGGTGCCCTCCTCAATACCCATCACCCACCCTCCCCTCCCTCCCACCCCCCATCAACCCTCAGTTTGGTCTCAGTTTTTAACAGTCTCTTATGCTTTGGCTCTCTCCCACTCTAACCTCTTTTTTTTTTTTTTTTTCCTTCCCCTCCCCCATGGGTTTCTGTTACATTTCTCAGGATCCACATAAGAGTGAAACCATATGGTATCTGTCTTTCTCTGTATGGCTTATTTCACTTAGCATCACACTCTCCAGTTCCATCCATGTTGCTACAAAAGGCCATATTTCATTCTTTCTCATTGCCACGTAGTATTCCATTGTGTATATAAACGACAATTTCTTTATCCATTCATCAGTTGATGGACATTTAGGCTCTTTCCATAATTTGGCTATTGTTGAGAGTGCTGCTATGAACATTGGGGTACAAGTGCCCCTATGCATCAGTACTCCCGTATCCCTTGGATAAATGCTAGCAGTGTTATTGCTGGGTCATAGGGTAGGTCTATTTTTAATTTTCTGAGGAACCTCCACACTGCTTTCCAGAGCGGCTGCACCAATTTGCATTCCCACCAACAGTGCAAGAGGGTTCCCGTTTCTCCACATCCTCGCCAGCATCTATAGTCTCCTGATTTGTTCATTTTGGCCACTCTGACTGGCGTGAGGTGATATCTGAGTGTGGTTTTGATTTGTATTTCCCTGATAAGGAGTGACGTTGAACATCTTTTCATGTGCCTGTTGGCCATCCGGATGTCTTCTTTAGAGAAGTGTCTATTCATGTCTTCTGCCCATTTCTTCACTGGGTTATTTGTTTTTCGGGTGTGGAGTTTGGTGAGCTCTTTATAGATTTTGGATACTAGCCCTTTGTCCGATATGTCATTTATGAATATAATTCTTAACTATTTTATATATTTTTCCTTATTGTGAATGGTATCTCTTGCCCCATCTCTCAGATGATATTATTTTAAAACATTGAATTATTCATTTTACTAACTCTTATTAATTTAAAAATTTTAATATGGCAATTTTGGCTTCTTTTTGAGAGACAGAGTGAGTGAGCAAGGGAAGGGCAGAGAGAGAGGGAGGCAGAAAATCCCAAACAGGCTCTGTGTTGTCAACTTGAGTCCAATGCTAGGCTCCATCTTAGGAACTGTGAGATCATGACCTGAGCCAAAATCAAGAGTTGGGTGCCCAACCGACTGGGAAACCAACTGGCCACCCAACCATTCTAATATGTTGATGGTACAAATGGTAATGGTAATGATAATATGTTGATGGTATGAATACTTCCTTCTAATGATTTTAATGGCTGAGAAATTACTTTTATTTATTTGTCAGGGCTTTAAAACAAAGTCAACTAATTTACTTCTAGAACTATCTGTTGAACACCTACTGAGAATGAATATTATAAATTATATAACCTTATAGGCAATCAGGAGCTGAATGTTTGTGACTCCATCTTCAAAATGCTTATACAAACATACACTCATGTACACATATACTCACATCATATAGCAAATTCTTAAGTAACAAGACATGTAGTATGTTCAGTGCATACTACTGGTTTATGGAAAAGCTGACTGCCACCTGGAAAAGATAGATCTTCAAAGATAAATGGAAGAATTAGCGTGTCTGTTTGGCTCAGTAAGTAGACCATACAGTTCTTGATCTTGGGGTTGTCAGTTTGAGCCCCAGGTTGGGGGTACGCGTTACTGAAAAAATAAAAATAAATAAAAAAAAAACAAAGATGAATGAATTTGGATGGATAGAACGCAGAAGGAAAGGAATTCTTGAGCATGAAGAAGAAAAGGCAAAGGCATGAATAGAGTACTCTCAAGGCATATTCTGAAAATAGGCAGATCCACGTTCAAGGAGAGAACAGGTGGTTTGTTTGACTTTCCGTGGCTCATTTATCTAGCTTGACTCACTCATGACCCATGCCTTTGCTGGTCTCTAGAACTGCCTAATCTCTTGGATAGTGGGTGAGAGTTTACCCATTTGAACCCACACCTCTCTCCCTGGTTTCCTTTGTCAAAAGGTCGCATACTTTTAGCTTGGTATCTTGATTAACTCTCTAATGTGGCCTCTTTCTGTTTATCTCCCTGGCCTCTGGACCTTGGCTGTTGGGCCTGATTTGTAGTAACTTTTGGCAATTTTTTATCATTGACTTTACTTTTGAATTTTATTGTTAAGAAAATCTTCAATGAAGATTTTATCATGTGGTTTATCCTTAGATCTTTATGATGTTTTTTAGTCTTTTTGCTCCTCCTGTTGGGAAGAAAGAATGCCCTTACATTGTAAAGCTAATACTGGGCAGATAAAGCTGTAGGTTTGAAGTATAAAATGAGGACACGATTTGCAATAGAAGGCTCTTAAAGGGAGTATGTTAGAGTACAGAACTACAGAATAACTATGATGAAAGGGAAGTGTTTTTTTCTTAAAGTTTATATTTGTTTTGAGAGACAGGGCATGATCAGGGAAGGGGCAAAGAGAGAGATGGGGAGAGAAAGAGAGAGAGATAGACAGACAGACAGAGAGAATCCCAAGCAGGCTCTGCGCTGTTAGTGTGGAGCCCAATGCAGTGAACCGTGAGATCATGACCTGAGCGGAAGTCAAGAGTTGGACACTTCACTGACTGAGCCTACCAGGTGCCCCACAAGGGAAGTTTTAAGTAAAACATGATTTATAGTTATTTGTTCAAAATTAAGCTGTGTGAAATATGAAATTGGGTAGACTTTCATAGTTAGGAACTCAAGCCTCTGCAAGAATATGGAAGTATTGGCTTCATTAAAGAAAGGGATCACAGTATTTATTTAAAAGTAAAGTGTTTAACTTAAAGCAAACCTAATAATTTCCAGTTGCCAAATCACAACGACACCAGCAATGAATAATTTAGATTTCACTGTAGCATTCTTAAGATATAATCTTGTGGAGGGGCGCCTGGGTGGCTCAGTCGGTTAAGCATCCGACTTCAGCTCAGGTCACGATCTCACGGTCCGTGAGTTCGAGCCCCGCTTCGGGCTCTGGGCTGATGGCTCAGAGCCTGGAGCCTGCTTCTCATTCTGTGTCTCCCTCTCTCTCTCTGCCCCTCCCCTGTTCATGCTCTGTCTCTCTCTGTCTCAAAAATAAATAAATGTTAAAAAAAAATTTAAAAAAAAAAAGATATAATCTTGTGGAGAAAAGTCCATATGATTTGTTTTTCTTTTCCAAGTTTGTGAGCAAAACCTTGAAAGTGAGTTCTTAAGGCTTTCAAATCCTCTGAGTTCATACATGTTACTTATCAAACCTAGTAACCTCAAATCAAAAATGAAGGACTTTTTTTATGGTGATATTTTCATTTTTTTTTCCAAAATAGCATTCAGCAGGCCCAACCTGCGTAACTTTGCAAGTTCTTTGAGAGACCTAGGGTTTTATGTTTCTGCATTAGTCTGCCATCTTAGAATGCGCTAGATGAGATTTCAGCCATTTTTATAGACCTGTCAGTGTTTTGGAATTTGGGTGTATTTGCATTGTGACTCTCATTAACTCAAGAGGAAGCCTCTAGTCATCAAGGTGATAAGGACTTTCACTCTAACGGCAGGCAAATAGATTTTTTTAAACAACAATTTGTCCTGCTAGCAAATACTTTTAACCTAACATCATGCCAGAGAAACTCCACAAGAATTTGAATGTTCCAAAGTTCTACAAGTGGCAACAAATTTGGAAGAAGGTAGAGTCTTGATACAGTTTTGATAAATCACTTGGTAAACTTCTACTGACTTAAAATGATCTCTTTGTTAAATGGCATCTCGGACTATAAATGATATCGCCAGCCATCATTTTTCACCTATTATCTTCTCACTGATTTCACAAACCTAGTAGGAAAAGTAGGTCAGGTTTGGTTAGATTTTTAACTCTACTCTTATTTATATTGGCTGTGTTTTTCAGTCTGTAATAAATCTACCAAAGTAAGTCATCATTTATCTGGTATTATATCTGTAAGGGACCTAAAAGAAGAAAGAGACATACTACATAAATACTTTTCCCCCCATTATTTTAAACATAGCTCCAAGTGAAATTTGTGACAGTAAATTAACAAGGCTTTTAGAAAATCTTGACATCTGAAGAATTCTTTATGAACCTTCGTTGGTTTCCAGAAGCTAAATTTGAGAAGACCGAATCTGAATTTAGCGCCTTCTCATTATTCTGAAAATTTGACTGTTACTCTAAAGCATGTACCACTATAAAGCCAAACACTTGTTTTTCTTTTTAAAAGATCCCCAGATTTATTAGCTACATTATGTTGACCCTGAGGATAGAAGAAAAACAACTGTGTTTAGTTTCCTTAATTCACTTCTGGCACTGTGTGTTAATGGTCCTAAAATACAAGTTGTAATTTTAATGCGTTTTCTTGCAAGAGTTTCACAATGGCCATAGGAAATGAGGATGTACGAATCTCAAAATATTCTGAGTTCAAGAATGGTTTATATAAACAGTTCAGAGTCAGCAAAAGCTTTTCCAGAAACCCCTGTCAACTTTCTACTTACAGCTTATTGACCAAAATTTTGTTTCCTAGCCATGACTGACTACAAGGGTGTTGGCGACAAGTATAACTATTTAACCTCCGCAGTCTCTTTGGAGGAGGTAGTCAATAGAGAAGTTGGTTAGAAACTGCTATTGGATTGGTCTTTCAATGCTATGTATACCTAAATTATTTGCAAGATGATGGGCCAGTCTTCATTTCTTTCTTCTTATATATAAAAGAAGGGTGCCTGGGTGGCTCAGTCGGTTAAGCGTCCGACTTCGGCTCAGGTCATGATCTCGCGGCCCGTGGGTTCGAGCCCCGCGTCAGGCTCTGTGCTGACAGCTCAGAGCCTGGAGCCTGTTTCAGATTCTGTGTCTCCCTCTTTCTCTGACCCTCCCCTGTTCATGCTCTCTCTCTGTCTCAAAAATAAATAAATGTAAAAAAAAAAATTAAAATAGATTCCCTTCATTACTTATTGTAATAACAGTGACGTTATTTATTAAGCATTTCCCTGTACTAGGTAGTATATCAAGCACTTTCCAAATGTGAGCTAATTCTCCAGCAATTCTGTGAGTCAGGTTCCATTATGCCCATTTTACAAATGAGAAAACTGAGATACCAAGAAGCAAAGTTACTTATTTCAAGTGTGCGCATCTTCTGATTGGCAGAACAGAGGCACTCTGTGACAGGGGACTTCACACTTTAAACCACCCCTTAATTATAGGTTAATTACAATGACATTTCACTCCTTAAATGTCTTTTTCCTTTTTACGTTACATTATTTATATTTCATTTTATTTTTTTAAGTTTATTTATTTGTTTTGAGAGAGAGGGAGAGAGCGTAAGTGAGGGAGAGAGAAGGAGAGAGAATCCCAAGTAAGCTCCGTGCTGTCAGCACAGAGCCTGACACAGGGCATGGACTCATGAACCATGAGATTATGACCTGAACCGAAATCAACAGTCTAACGCTCACGTATAACTGCATGTATATACATATTTTATGTAAAATATTTTAAATATTTTAAAAATATTTTATTTACTTTTGAGAGAGAGGGAGAGAGAAAGAGAGAGAGAGAGCACAAGCAGGGGAGGGGCAGAGAGAGAGAGGGAGACATAGAATCTGAAGCAGGCTCCAGGCTCTGAGCTGTCAGCACAGAGCCTGATGCAGGCTCGAAGTCCTGAACTGTGAGATCATGACCTGAGCTGAAGTCAGCTGCTACTGATGGAGTACCCAAGCACCCCCTACATTATTTATATTTTAAATGGAATTCATTATTTTTGTTTGTTTTGGATCAAAAACCTTGAGCCACTCACTCTTTGTGGCAAGTGTGCATCAGGTCATTTTCTGAAACATAATTTGAAAAGACAACTTGGCCATGTTGTCTAGCATATAGTACAAGTTGCCCAAGAATGTCTCATTTTCCTTATTTGCAGAATGAGGGATTATTTTACATGTCCTTCAGCAGATCTTGGAAAACTAATACCATATAATCACTGAATTTTTTAATGTTTATTTATTTTTGAGAGAGAGAGAGAAAGAGAGAGAGCAGGGGAGGTGAAGAGAGAGAGGGAGACGAAGAATCCTAAGTAGGCTCCAGGCTCCAAGCTGTCAGCACAGAGCCCCACGTGGGGTTCAAACTCATGAACCTCAAGATCATGACCTGAGCGGAAGTCGGATGCTTAACTGACTGAACACCCAGGCACCCCCATATAATCTCTGCATTCAAAAAAAAAAAATTAGGTCTTTTAGGGCCCAGTGCAGTTCAATTTTTATGGTGGACAAAATTTTCTGATTGCTCAAGAGAGTCATTGCTAATAAGTTTACAAAGAATCTTCAGTAAAAAATGTGAAGATAATGCTTTGAGGACAAGGCAAAGTGACAAGAAGCTGGAATCCATCAACACTAAAAGGAGTGAAAGATGTTATGACTTTTCACATATATTCTTTTGCATGAAAGGGAAAAATGCAGAGTGGACCACTAGAGCTGTCTTTGATTTATAGGTGGATTTGGGTGATGTAAAAATAATTGCAGTAAATTACTCTGAGGAGAATCTAAAATCATCAAGAATGCAGCATTTATCGGTACATGATCCCTCATTAGTAAAGAATGAAATAATGCAGGCTCTGACAATTCTTTCTCCCACATTGGACAAATGGGCCCTGTGCATGATGTTAATGACTTGAAAGAATGCCAACTTCGGGCAATGTTTGGAATTTAACTAGCACTCATAAATACAGGTAGATGTGATATGATCCCAGCACTGCCTCTGGTTTGACTTGACCAGACCTTAGGTTAAGCATGCTACACAACAATCATTCAGAATGATAGGTGAGGAGATTTGAAAGAGTGTTGCTTAGTGTTTAATGGGAATGCTTTCCTAAACATTTAGGCAATGATAACAGTGATTACATAGGCATCGTGTAAGATTGATGCGTTAGTCAATAAAATCCAAATAGCAACTATGTCCTGCTGGGCAGGGAATTCAAACGTTGTGCAAAACCAATTCTGTCTACTTTCTTCTCTCTCCTTCTATCACGCCCCTACTGCATTTCCACACTTACCCAGAGAAATCCTTCTTCTTGGCAAAACTGGCCTCAAAAAGCACGATATTGGGCCATTGCAAAACTATGTTGGCTGTAAGTATGACTATGCTGACAAACTTTCTCTTGGTTCATCTCAGGTCAGGAAAAGCCACTTTGAGTTAAGTAAAATATTTTCGTGCTATAATCTGCATGCTGTAAGAATTGGAGTCTGTAAAGCTTAAGTTAGTGTCTAAAATCTGACCATTACTATTTGAATGAACTTGAGTCGTTTATGTGGAGATTTCCTAGGATTGAGATAGCATGGGTTTGCTGCCATATTCAAGGTCATCAGACTCCTCCAGCAGAATAGTGTTCTCAATTACATCTAATGCAGCTCCTGATATTCAGTATCTGGTATTAATCACGGAAATAGGTATTTTCATTCACTTTTGTATTTATGTTGGCTGTGTTCAATAACTCTATCCTTTGGAATAGGTAACATATAAGTGCTATGTTAGCAAGGAATCTATTAACAAACTCTAAGTCATCAATTTATTAGCATTATCTTTTTTAAATGTTTACTTATTTTTGAGAGAGAGAGAGAGAGAGAGAGAGAAAGAGGGCACGGGTGGAAGATGGGCAGTGAGAGGAAGACAGAGGATCTGAAATAGGTTCTGTACTGACAGCTGAGAGGCTGAGGTGGGGCTCAAATTTACAAACAGTGAGATCATGACCTGAGCTGAAGTTGGACGCTTAACCAGGTGAGCCACCCAGGTGCACCTAGCATTGTTTTAAATGGTTCTCTTGGAAAATTGTCCAGGACAAGAACATAAGTTAATCTTGGTAAGGTTTATGCAGAGATAATTTTATTAAAGTATCTCTCTTAATAATTAATAAAAGAAACCTAAGATATGGTTTTAACATTTCCCAAATATATAGTTTACTGATTGTTAGAAGGTGAGGGGGACAGTAAAGTATCCCACAACCTGAGAAGGCAAGTTGAGACGAGAAAACAAAGCAGGTGACTCCATGCAATTTTCAGTCTTATTTAGTAACTTATTGATGGGGGTGGGTGGGGGGTGGCGTAGATCTGGTGGAAGATGATCCACGGCAACTGAATGGTTGTTGTCCTCAAAGTCCAGAGCTTAGTCTACAGATTTTCTAGAGCAAGGGAACACACAGAAGGGCATTACCATGAGATCAAAGTGTTTACATGCACCTCAGAGGGTCTGCATGCTCTTAATTGACAGCTCACCTATAATTAGACTTTGTGGGGCACCACTTCTGTGTCAGGAAGCAGAAAGATTATGTTACCCCTAATAGATTCGTGGGAAGCCAAAATAGGCTTCCCTCCATCCTAGTGGGCATCCCTTGGTGGACATTTCTAAGGTATGGATATTAATCTCCAAGTGGCCTGGAAACATGCATCCCTAAGAGAAGTCTTGAGGGAGCACAAACAAGATGGAGGGCCAGGAATGGAGTCAGTATTGTCAGCACTCCTACAGTGATTTTGCAATAATTCAGTGATGCCTCTTTCCCTATTAGACCATGCTTTTTATTTTTTCCTAAAAAAAAAAAAGGTTTTATTTATTTATTTTGAGAGAGAGAAGGGGGAAGGACAGAGAGAGCGGAAGAGAGAGAGAATTCCAAGCAAGCTCCATACTGTCAGCACAGAGCCTGATGTGGGGCTTGAACTCATGAACAGTGAGATCATGATCTCAGCCAAAACCAAGAGCCTGTTGCTCAACCAACTGAGCCACCCAGGCACCCTGACCATGCTTCTTATTTGACAACTATCATACTGTATTATAGTTATCTTCATTCTTCCTTAATTATATGTTCCATATGGGCAAGAAATACGACTTTTCAATATTAATGACTAAAAATATTTTACAAAATGTTGGATTCCTTGCCTGTGGTTCAGGTGGTATTTAAAATATAGAGAAAAAGAGGCGCTGTTACTGGTTACAAATGCACTTTATTGAAACTAATAAGTATAAGTACTTTTTAAATATCCATTTTGACAATACAGAAAGTGTATATGAAGCTCAAAGACTCCTCAAACAAATGACCATCAAGTGGTAAACACTTCACGATGATTGATAACTTTGAAGGATCCATAAGAATCATTGGAGAAATAAGCAAGTGACAATTACAATCTTGTAGAAATTAAAATATGTAGTTTTACAAGATGGATGATCTCCCAGTTGCTCGGTGTGCCAGAGAGGAGATTATAGTGCATACAACTGATCAGTCCATGCAATATGATTCAACTCACCCTCCTAAGTGTTTTTGTGCTTCTCAGGAAGAGAGGACTTTCAGGGATTCCTCCTAGAGTGGAGACTGATAGTGGTGTAACTTTAGCTGTTAGGAGCGCAGGCATATTTACAGTAGACTTCAGGTTTACTTACAAAGTCAGAAGGAATGGGAGTTTTGGGCCACATAAATTGTCTTAAGACATGATTTGTGAAAAATGTGGCCAGGTGGTCAGATCTTAATGTACTCACTTTCTTATCTTTTAGCCCAGAACTCCTCCTTGTCCAGATTTCTACTTTTTTCTCTGGTAGTAAAAAACAAAAAAAGCACAGAACTAGAGCAGAGAGAAAGGCTTAGGTGGAGGCAGTGTATTATTGAGGTAACAAAAGGTAACATAGTCATAGGTTTAAAGATTAAGAGGGATCTTTGATTAGGATGACTCTCTTGGGGGAGAGGGTATTGCACTGCATACCAAAGTTGACTCTGGCCCCCCATAATGCACGTCCATCTTATGTGCAAACTACGTTCACCCCATCCAACATTTGCAAATGCCTCAACTCATACAGCATCAACTTTGAGTCCAAATTCTCTTTTAAATCTCATCACCTCCAAAGTCCCCCATTTCCTTACCTAAATCATCTAAATCAGGTAAGGGTGAGGCTCTGGGGATAATCTCTTCTAAGGCACAATTCCTCTCCATGTTGAAGCCTGTGAAACTCAAGAAACAAGTTATCTGTTCCCCAAATGCAGTGGTGGGACAGGCAGAGGAAACCGGAGCAGGCATTTCAGTTCACAAAAGGAGAAAAGGGAAGGAAGGGTACCAGTCCTAGGGAATTTATTATTTTTATTTTTATTTATTTTTTAATTTTTGACGGAGAAAGAGACAGAGCACAAGTGGGGGTAGGGGCAGAGAGAGAGGGAGACACAGAATCCGAAGCAGGCTCCAGGCTCCGAGCCGTCAGCACGGAGCCCTACGCGGGGCTCGAACCCATGAACCGTGAGATCATGACCTGAGCCTAAGTCGGACGCTCAACCGACTGAGCCACCCAGGCGCCCCAGTCCTAGGGAATTTAAAAATGCAGTTGAGACGCTAACACTGGCCCTAAGAATAACCCTCTATAGTTTTCAGCTCTGCCCTTTGGGTTGATGACTCATTCCGCTGAGGTTGCACCTCCACCCTTGGAGTCACCCCCCACCCCCCTCTTTTTTTCAATGTCAAAGATAGCATGTATTTGTAGCTGAAGAGTTTTACCAGCCTGTCTTCTGCCTATGGAATTATGGGAACTCTACAGCCTTTTTTCATTTGGACCTCTCTGTCGCCTTCAGTCCAAACTGGCAGTATTTCTGCTGGCATGAAGTTACTATGAACTTCATCAGTCTCCTATGTAGGTCACAAGGATTCACTCCATTAGAAAAGAAGCCCCTTCCACGGGCCTTTCTTAGATAACCTCATCTCTAGTTTTGGCTTCCGCTGAAATGGTGGAGGTGGATCCATGAGTCACAGGCCTAATCTCTTCGAGGAAGACGTCTCTTTGTGACTGAATATGTTGACCTTTTGTCCCTTCTGAGGCACTAGAAGATGGTTGTCTAGTCACACTCTTGGCCATCTTTCCAGAACGCTCTTGACAGTGAATCTTGCGGTTTTAGAGTCTTCTGCAATCTGGATAGCTGAGAATTTCCCATTTCATCAAGTCCTGGTTCCTTTTTTATTTATTTCTTCCCCCTTCCCCCTTCTCTTCCCTCCTGCAATTTATTATAAGAAGCAAGAAGAAACCAAGCCCTATTTTCAACACTGAGAATTTCCTCAGAAAAACCCAAGTCCGTCACTTACAAATTCTGCTTTCCATGTAACTGTAGGACACAGTTCCACTCAACTTTCTGCCACTATATAACAAGAATTCTCTTTCTTCCAACTTCCAATATGTTTTTCATTTCCTTTTGAGCCTTTACCAGCAGTGCATTTACTATCCTTACTACCGTTAGTCAGCTTAATGATGATTTAAGTATTCTCTAAGACAATATAGATTTTCTCTCCTATGCTCCTCATTTCCTTCTGAGTCTTTATTAGCAGAGTCGTTAAATTCATCTTTTTACTAACAGTCTGTTCAAAGCAGGCATGGCTTTTCTAACATGCTCCCCAGAGTGGTCCAGTTCCTACCCTTTCCTCAATTCCAAGGCCACTTCCACTTTTTTAGGCATTTGTTACAGTAACATTTCATTCCACTTCCAATTACCAAGATTTGCAGTAATTTGCTGCTGTAATAAATTACTGTAAATTTAGTGGCTTAAAATCCTAATTTATTATCTTACAGTTCTGGACATCAGACATTCAAAATGGGTCTTACTTGTCTAAAATCAAGATGTCAACAGGGCTCTAAGGGCATATCTATTCTTTGGTCTTTTTCAGCTTCTAGAAGCTTCTCGCACTTTTTTTCTCATGGCCCTTCTACTCTCACAGCCAGAAGTTTAATGTCCTCATACTTTTCCCTCTGACACTTCCGCCTTACTCTTATAAGGACCCTTATAATTACATGGGGTCCACTCAGATAATCTAGGGTCATCTTTCCACCTCAAAATGCTTCACTTAATTACATCTGCAATGTCCCTTTTCCCATGTAAGGCATTCACAGGTTCCAGGGATTAGGCCATGGACGTCTCGGAGGGTGGGGCATTACATTTCCTTCCAGAGAAACATACTATAAAAATGAGTTCCTTGAAAGCAGAATTCATACCTTCCTCCTTTCTCTATCATCAGAACCTAGTACAATCATGTTCCAGCACCTAGAAGGCACCCAGCAAATGTTTTTAATTGCTTTAATCAAGAAAAATATGTATTTGGTATCTGCTATGTGACAGACACTCTTTTAGGTGGTTGGGAGAAGTAGTGAACAAAACACAGTTCTTATTCTTACAGGCCTTATATTCTAGTTTGGAGAAGCAGAAAGTACATGCCAAAACTATGTATTAAGTGATGGTATGAAGAAAAACAAACCAGGATAAGGACAGACTGTGTATGTAAGAAGTCCTCTCAGAAAGGATGCCATTTGACTAGAGACCAAAAAGAACTGGAGAAACAAGATTTATGAGTATTTGGGAGAAGAATATTTAAAAAAATAATGTTTTATATTATTTTTGAGAGAGAGAGAGAGAGAGAGAGAGAGAGAGAATGAGCACGGGAGGGGCAGAGAGAGACACACAAAGAACTTGAAGCAGGCTCCAGGCTCTGAGCCGTCAGCACAGAGCCCCATCCAGGACTCAAACCCACTAACTGTGAGATCATGACCTGAGCCGAAGTCCGATGCTTAACTGACTGAGCCACTCAGGTGTCCCTGGAAAAATATTTTAGAAAGATGGAAGATAGGTGCAAAGATTCTGATTTAAGAACGTGGCTTGGATTTTGAGTTTTTAAGGATAGTAAGAATACAAATGAGGGTCACAATGAGAGAGGGAGAGAATAGTATCAGATGAAGTCAGACAGGTAGAAAGGTGACAGAATGCATAGGATTTTGTAGTCTGTGGTAAAGATTTGGATTATACACAGGGAGAGAAATGGAGGTACATTACAGGGTTGGAACAGAGGCTAGTAAATATCTGACTTATATCTGAAAAGATTAATCTGGTTGCTGTGTTGAACACCAACTGTGGAAAGGTTAATGGTGGAAGCAAGGAAATAAGACAGGGCTATTGGAATAGACCCAGGAAGAAGTGATGGTGATTTGGATTAGTCTGGTAATAGTAGTAGGGGTAAGAATGTGTAGTCCATTCTGGACACATTTTTAAGGTGGGGCTTGTATGATTTGCGTGATGGATTGGATGTGGTGTGAGAGAAAGAATGCAATTATCTTTCTTGGATTTGGCTGAGCATTTGATGAGTGGAGACACCATTTTCTGAACTGGAGAAGTTTAGAAAATAAGAACAAAATCCCAGTTTTGTATATGTTGAGACTAATGCTTATCAGACATTAAGTCAAATTCTTATGGAGGCAGAGAGACATGGGAGACTTGAGTTCAGGAGAGAAACTGGGGCAAGAGATATTCTTTTGGGAATCTCAGTACACGGATGCCATTTAAAGCTCTGGAACTGGGTGAAATTCCCAAGGGAGACATTTTAGAATAGAAGTGATACCAAGATTGAGAAAAGGGGCATTCGTGTGTTTGGAAGTCAGGAATATGAAAAGAAAACAGCAACAGAGTGTGCCAACAAGAAGGTAAGTGGGGGATGATGGGACCAAGGGAGAGTGATGTCCTGGAAGCCAAATGAAGAAAGTCTTTCTAGAAATGCATAATCTAATGTGTCATCTGCTGCTAAGGTATAAGATAAGGACCTCAAAACAACTATTTTTTGACAGAATGGAGGTAATTGTGTTTTGCTGGAGTTGGGGATACATTAAATGCCTGATTGAAGTTGTTCGTGGAGCTTCAAATGCCTTTATAATTTACCCAACAGCAAAGAATCCTTATTGCATTTCTAAGTGTTGACAAATACTTAACACTTTATGTTATGCAACTTGGGGCTGACTGGTAGTATAATTAATGGAGGTTTTTGAAATTTAATTAAGGCTTCTAAGTTGGTCAGAACGCCTGGGCTTGCTCAGCCTGTAAAGCACATGACTTGATCTTGGGGTCGTGAGTTCCAGCCCCATGTTGTATGTAGAGATCACTTAAAAAAAAATCAAAAAGTCTTCTAACTGGGTCATCTAGCATGTCTTTATTTGCAATACCCTTAAAATGTATTCTAAATTTTCAAACTTCCTTACCTCCAATTATCTCCTTCTCATTATAAGGCAGATGGGTCTATAAAATGGAGAGATTTATAGAACCAAGGACAGTTTCCATTTCTCTGGGAGAAGGCAGCTCAGTGCAGGCAGAATAGTTCACAAGGCATTTTTGCTTTAAATTTTTACCCCATTTTCTCATGATGCTGACATAGATCAAATATCAGATGCTCCAGGTCAGAGATTAGTTACGGGGATTCTTTAGTTAAAAATGCATTCATTCTTTTGAAACAAATAAATATGTTAGTAATTAGTGTTGTTTGACTGTATATTTTCCTCCACTTAGTAAAATCAACAATCAAAATATTGTTGGCTTCGTAGGACTCTAATATTTAAATCATAGACTTTATAATTGGTACATTTTGCAAAAAAAAAAAAAATAAATCAATAGGAACACATACATACAGTATGTAAAGCACATACAGTAGTGAAACTCATAGAGCCAAAAAAATTCTCGAGTATTCTGCCAGTGTTCATGACAGTTTCCCTTAAAATACAATGGATCAATGAAAACTATTCCACACACTTTTCCCATATTATACTCTTTTGCTTTTATAATATCCTTTCCACAGATGGGACACATATAGAGAACATGGGATTGGCAAATAGCAGGGGAAACTGATTAGGAAGAGGAGGATGTGAAAGAAATTTGCCACATTTGATTTACAATCTGCAGGTATGATCGGAGGACAGAAATCACTGTTCATGTATCTGGCTTGTTCTAGGCAAATGCTGGCTTGTGATGGGGTGAGAATTTTCCCTTGATGCCTCTTATACCCTTGCTGTCTGCTTCCTTCCCTCTTACTGAGGATGTTCTTACAGTGCTAGACATCTGGTTACATATTTCATTACCCTCTGCTTGAACGCATCAGTCTTGGTTCTAAGGATGTTTCTCTGGTAGGTCATAATGAACATTCTCAGATTTTAATTGGGTAAATAATCTGTGCTGAAAACGGCTTGGTTTAATTCTAGGTTAAAACTGAACAGAATAGGCAATCAGCCAGCCTTTGCTAAGTTGAAAGTAAAAATAAGCAGGAAGGGGAAAATACACTAGTAACGGTTGGCATGTCAAATCCCCAATTCACCTGTAGGAACAAAACTGACTCTGGACATGTGAATTCAGGAAAGGGCTTAGAAAGCTTAGTATTGGGAAATGTGGGTTCTCACTCATTGGAAAGAAAATATTGGTCTTTTTTTTTTTTTTTTTTGGTAATGGGCTTATATTTGCTTTTTTATCCATACTTTATTATTTAACTTCAATAGGTATCAAAGGGGCCATTGTTATTGTTATGGCTAAGAGAGACTCAAGTTCAAATCCTAGTCTTGACACTTACTGGTGATTTGATCCAGTTACCTACCTTCCATGTGCCTCAGTTTCCTCAAATATAGAAAAGAGACAATTTTCACATCATGAGATTGTTGCGATGTGGATTATATCAAGTAATTTATGAAAAAAAGACTGGTGTAAAATATAGACCCTATAGATTTTAATTGGAAATGGAATAACATATGTTCTGGAAGCAAACAATACATTTGACAAGAGTGTAATAGTTATATATCAACAAAGGAAATTTGGGGAAACCATTTCTCAAGTATGGACATTTTTCAATTATAAATAGGAAGCCTTTTTGATTCATACTGTAAGGTGTTTAGTACAGAAACATATTTACAAAGAAAAGTTTGAAATCTCAATAATTCACTCATGAGGAATCATTAAGGTAAAAGAATGTGGAAGATTCATAACACACCAAAATGAAATGTTTGTTTACTACATGAGTTGTATTTTTGGATGTCATTTCAGAAAACTAAGAGATTATTTACTCCAGGATGACAGGATATATTAGACTTCACAAATGGTGATTCTAATTCCCACTTCATCCATCCATCCATCCATCCATCCATCCATCCATATATGTGATTTGTGTGTTTGTATATCATATCAGAATCACAAAACACCTATAAACAAATGTCAACAAAATCTCAAAATACAAGTTAGAATCTCTCTAATCACCTTCATGTAGCTAACCTCAATTATTCTTTGAAATCTGGGAGAATCATATATATTATCACACAACTAAGCTTATATAGTTTGAGTTAGAGTCACTAAAGACAAAAGTACGATCCAAAGTATGAACTCAAAGTTGAAGTGAGCAGATTTCACAGAGTTGTGGCTTCCGAATAATTGCCACGTGGAAGTATGTGACTAGCTGTATTGTTTATTTTATACTAGGAAGTTTTTGCCTACAAATAATGCCTACGTTCGTTGCAACTCTTTTGTCCAACCTGTGATACAAATCCTAATAAACTTCAGTATGTTCTGGAAAATGAAACTTTGAATTGTTTAAGCATACAAAGAACAAAATAAACTGTTGTCAGACTTTGGTTTATTGTAAAATTTAGCAAAGATTTATTTTTTGGTAATCCCTGACCCCTTGCTCTGAAAACAAAAGCAAAAACATAATTATTGCTTATTCTTTTTCCCCGTACTTTACTTGTGTCACTGTAAAGAAGGGAGAAAAATCATTGTAATAAATAAAAATAGAGATGTACGAGAGAAAGATCAATCAGTCCAGATAAGAAATATTAGGAGCAACAGAATTATCATCAAGCAGTTTCAAAATAAGCTTCTTTTAAAAAGGTTGTCATATATATATAAAAAAAATCACACCAAAAAGATAGCAGCAGAGAAGAAGGATAAATACAAGTTAATTGCACACCAATCCCATGCAAAAAACTGGGTCATTAGCCAAAGCAGTAGTATTCAGAATCCAGTTTGGGGTGCTTGTGCAGTGCTTGTGAGTCCTCTATTATGGAGCTGTCACTGAATTGGTCCAAGTCTGATGGGGTCTGATGGCCTGGGACATCATCTGCCAGAGTGTCCAGAAAGCTCCCCACGGAGATGCCATCCAACCCATCACTGCCATCATGCAGGCTATTGTAGCTGCCACGTAAGGAGGTGCTCTGACTCTCCAATAAACTGCACAGGCTGCCACTGAGACTGCTTCCTCGGCTGGTAATGGTGGCCTTCTCTTCAATCATCCACTTGATGGACTCAATGCTCTCGTTGATAACAAGCAACTGGCGCATGAGCCTCACATCTGTGGCTCTGAGGTTAACCTACGGGGAAGAGGGGGGAGACGAAAGACACGCCAGTTATTCTACCTGTTTTTAAAACGTGTATTTATTATTGAGAGACAGAGAGAGACAGAGCACGAGCATAGGAGGGGCAGAGAGAGGGGGAGACACAGATTCCGAAACAGGCTCCAGGCTCTGAGCTGTCAGCACAGAGCCCGATGTGGGGCCTGAACCCACGAACCGTGAGATCATGACCTGAGCCGAAGTCGGCCGCTCAACTGACTGAGCCACCCAGGCGCCCCATCTACATTTTTGAAAGACTCAAAATTCATTTGGATCCTGTCTTCTGCAGTCTATAACTTGCAATGCACAGAACAGAATACAAATTCACTCCATCTCAGGATCTTTGGAAATCTCCTGACCGATGGCAAAAGTCATAAACAACTCACTTCCTGCCAGATGCATCGGGTCCAAAGGGGACTGTAAAACTCCCACTGCATCCCTGGCCCTAACCAAGTTGCCTGGGAATACCATTTTGAATGTCAGGTTTTCTGCTCAGAAACACATCCTCTCTCTGGCCAGACTAATCACTTATCCATATTTACCTGGGGATATATATATATATGTAGATGCTGTGAGGTGGGGAGAAGAGAAATGTGTCGAAATTAAGGAATCACTACCATTGTAGCAGCTCCTGGTTTTTGCGTGATAATGTACCAGACATCATTATGCAAGGTCCAACCTTCATTAATAGCAACCCGTTACCATAGATTATTATTTTTATCCCCATTATACAGATGAAGAAGCTGAAATCTACAGAAAAGAGTTAAGACTACAGAAAAGGTCTGCACTCTTTATAGCTATGTTGACAAATATATAGTACTAAATAATGCTTTTATTTTTAAGAACAAATTGCTTTAATATTCCTTGAATCCAAAAGGATGCCAACCAATACTGTTCCACTTTACAAGATGAAGCATACAGGTGTCTTCTATAGACCTGGTTACTTGCCTCAGACATGTCAGGGGAAGTCCCGCTCCAAATTGGTATATGAAAATCTGAGAAAGTTCTAGAACTTCCCTAGGTGCCTTCTAGGTGTGTAGTCCTAAACGACTTCAAAGAAATCTGTCTCACAGCACAAAGTAGAATTTCTTTATAGGTCCTACAGTTAAATGGGGGACATTCACTAATATCAAAAGTGTGGTGGTTCTGTAGAATATGGAAAGAGGTAGGCTGCACGAACTCTCATGATTGCCCCTATTCTAGTTGGAAGTGAAGAGACATAGCTCCCAGAAAGATTCCAGTGCCTAGATTAGGAGCCAGGAATACATTTGGCCACCAGAGGTCCTGGTCACATTCATTATGGTTTGAAATGGATTTCTGGTTTTGTTTTGTTTGTTTGTTTGTTTGTTTGTTTCAATTTGGGGTCATTAATCCAAAAGGCTGGGCCCTGATAATTCTTTCTTTCTTTTTTTTTTTAATTTTTTTAATGTTTATTTATTTTTGGGGTCATTAATCTAAAAGGCTGGGCTTTGCTAATTCTTTCTTTTTTTTAAATTTTTTTAATGTTTATTTATTTTCAACAGAGAGAGACAGAGCATGAGCAGGGGGAGGGCAGAGAGAGAGGGAGACACAGAATCTGAAGCAGGCTCCAGGCTCTGAGCTGTCAGCACAGAGCCCGATGTGGGGCTCGAACTCACAGACTGCGAGATCACAACCTGAGCCGAAGTCGGACGCTCAACCGACTGAGCCACCCAGGCGCCCCGCTGATTCTTTTTTTAAGATACAAGGCTAATTCAGACTTGTGGGTTTCTAGAATTATTAAAGGCATTCAGTCATGAGTGACTCAAGCCTTAAGGGAGAAAGGAGCTATTGTCTTCAAATGTATGCATTCATATTATAAAAGTACTTCCTGGTTAGGAGTTAATCCATAACCGAAGGTGAACTTTGGATTGAGTGATTGTAGTGAACAAACATTAGGAGAGATGGAATGTCTATCAATGACTTCGAAGATGTGAGGTTACCAGTTATGTATGTATAAATACCAAAAAAGCATAAAGTACGATTTTAAACCCTTCATTTTGTGAGGATATTACATACAGTAACCAGGGTAACTTCCTTATCTTCTCTGAGAAAAGACCAAAACCAACTGTGTAGAAGGTAACAGTGACAATCATTCATCTCTGAGGTGTCCATGAACAGAAGAATGGAAACAGTACGTTTTGAGAGGCTTTCCTGTCTTAGTGTCTCAGTGACACTGCTGTCTCAGTGACCTTGCAGCGGTGTTGTGTTGAGGAAGGAGGCTTTCTGGCGGTCTTCATGCTCATAATCACCCACACACCCCATGGGCCATCAAGATACTGTTCAGGTTACACGTGATACAACAGATATTTGTCAAGCAACAAATTGTCTAGGTCCGCTGAAGAGCCCAGAAACCCCATATGAGCCAAAGTCTTACAAAATTCTTCTGTTAGGCATCTGTAGCTGATGAAACATGCTGTGCCCGCTGTAGGCATGGTGCAACATAAATGGGACCGTTTCCCGTCAGCTCACCAAATGAGCCACAGCTGCATTTGTTCGCAGCCCCGCCCTGTCGCGTGAAAATGTTCTGGTCTTTTCCAGCTGCGGGTGTGTTCTCTGTTAGTCCCCTCCCTTGAACTACTTCTTCTCTTCCTCTTCAAATCCTCCCCATTTCTGAAGTCCTCTTCTTCTATCAAGCACTAAAGCTGAGTCCAGCCTCCTCTGCTGGCCCACGTAAGAAATGTCTTACAATTTTTCCATATCTTAACGTCTGACCTGAGGACTGATTTTTTTTTTTTAGAAATAGGCATAATGTTTTTAGAAGTAGGCCCCTGGGTGACGCAGTCAGTTATGCGCCCGACTCTTGATTTTGGCTCAGGTCCTGATCTCAAGGTTCATGGGATAGAGACCCGAGTAGAGCTCTTGTGCTGATAGCATGCGGAGCCTGGCTGGGATTCCCTCTCTTCCTCTTCCTTTGTCCCTCCCCCCCCCCCCAATAAAGAAATAAACTTCAAAAAGAAAAAAGAAATAGGCATAATTTTAGATGTGTGAAAGTTCGGCTCTTAAGGCGGTAATAATGCACATTCCCAACAAATGTGTCACTCTGGGGTTTTAGCATACTCAGGACAATTTTTTTTTCCAGCAATTTTGGTCTGAGTCACACAGTGACTGCATCAGATACAAATTTTTCAATTTCATTGAGGAACGCAAATCAGAGAGGAGTAGACTATGAAGTCACAAAAGCTTCCTTTGACCATTTTTTTTTTTTTTAAATCTTTTTCTACTGAAGGTAAACATTCACAGGCCATTGAACCACGGCTGGGGGAAACATGACGAAAGCAAGTCAGTTAGAACGCGTTGATCTGGCTGATAATGATTACAGATTTAACTTCCACCTCTGTCCTCCTGGGGAGAGAGTAAACAGCTGTCTGCTGTAGGAGTGCCGGGCCGGCCGGTTCACATGGCTGCCTGTCCATTACCTGGAGCTCTAGGCTGCTTCCTACCACTTTCTTCTGGAACTGAGGTGTGGTTTTGCTATCGCCAATGAACCTTGAAAGGCTGAGCAATCTGTCACGGAACTAAATCACAATGATGCTTCTGTCTCCGGTAGCTACCCCGCCTTTCCTCCCTGTTTCTCATGTCCATCTTTAGAACGTCTGGCCATCTATCAAGGAGACAGTAGCCTGGCCCGTTGGTAGGGAACTTCCAGTTCTTTCACCTGAGACCTTATAAGGTCCAGTAACTTTAAGGATATAGAGAGTTGGGAGGCCCTGTTCATGGTCTGGGTTTACATTCCCTTTCTTGGAGAACTCTTTCCTGATCTATCATGGTATCCAATCTCCATGCTGAGTTCCATACTACTCTTCTATGGTTTTTGTGTACCCTTCACAATATTTACAGCTAGTTGAAGTCATCCTGCTTATTACATTTATGCTCTGTTTTCCCCATGAGCATGTAAGCACCACAGAGTGCATGGAATTTGGTCCATTCTGGTCACCACTCTGTGCCCAAGACCTGCAAGAGTGCTGGGCACGTAGCAGGTGCCCGATTGGTATTCATTCAAGGGCAGAATTATTGCTTCAGATTGGACCATCTGTCAAGTACACCCCTCCCTTGGGTTCTGCGGTGGGTCAGTGATATAGGACTTGAGAGGGAGGAGAGAGGCAGTTTCTGGAAAGAGCATTTCTGTACTGAAGCATTCCCAGCGTGCAGTCCCATCTGGATTCATTCACAGGATGCAAACACTGAGTACCTGGCACAAGGAAACTGGCATTCCTAGCTTAAATGTACAGATTCTGAGATAGTGTCTCTGAAAGGACGTGGACTTCAAGGTGTGACTCACATTCCAAACACCATTCTGTTTGTTCTGATGTGATAACTGGTACTAGCACAGCACACACACAGGTATTCTGTAGACACTTGATGAAATGAGTTAAACAAAGGGAACAAACAGGGCATTTACAAAAAGAAAAAGAAAAAAAAGAAAAAGAAAGGAAAAAGGAAAAAGAAAAAGAAAGAAAAAGGAAGAAAGAAAGAAAGGAAGAAAGAAAGAAAAAGAAAAAAGAAAAAGAAAAAGAAAGGAAAAAGAAAAAGAAAGAGAAAAAAAAAGAAAGGAAAAAAGAAAGAAAAAGAAAAAAGAAAAAGAAAAAGAAAGGAAAAAGAAAAGAAAGAAAGAAAGAAAAAGGAAGAAAAGAAAGAAAAGAAAGGAAAGAAAGAAAGAAAGAAAGAAGAAAAGAAAAAGAGAAAGGTTTGTACTGATTGATTCAAAGAGATGTGAATGTCACTCCCTCTTTTCTTCCTCCGCCTTCCCCCACTTTGGTCCTTGTAGTTATCGCAATGTAATTCACCTTCAGGCTTAACCGAAGTCTCTCACGCTTCAGGATTGTAACATAGCAGGTCTCTAGATGGGGTGAATGCTGAAATTTCGTATCATTTTTGGACAAGTAGTGAGCTGGGTGTACAGCAGAACTTGAAATGAGAGATCCGGAAAGAGGAAATCGCCTTTATTTTTTTTTAACATTTATTTATTTTTGAGAGAGAGAGAGAGAGAGAGGGAGAGAGAGCACGAGTGGGGGAGGGGCAGAGAGAGAGGGAGACACAGAATTTAAAGCAGGCTCCAGGCTCCGAGCTGTCAGCGTAGAGCCTGATGCAGGGCTTGAACTCACAAACCATGAGATCATGACCTGAGCTAAAGTCGGTCACTTAACCGACTGAGCCACCCAAGCACCCCAAATAGTCTTTTTAAAATATATATATATATATATATATATATATATATATATATATATATTTTGAGAGAGAGACAGAGACAGAGAGACAGAGAGAGAGCATGCCTGAGCAGGAGAGGGGCTGAGAGAGGGAGACAGAATCCCAAGAAGGCTGTGCGCTGTTAGCACAGAGCCCAACTTAGGGCTCAAACTCACGAACCTGAGATCAGGACCTGAGCTAAAACCAAGTGTCGGGCTCTTAACCGACTGAGACACCCAGGAGCCCCAACAGCAAAATATTCTTAATAATAAGCTTTTCCAGGTCTGTGTTTTCTTCTAGGCCATCATTCTAACACTGAAAGACTACAAAGGTTATGAATTAGCATAATGAATCCATGAAGGCAGGAATGTGGTCAAATTTGCAGTGAACCAGGGAGTTGCTAAACAAGTCAACTTCTTTTGTGCTGCTATGTGAGGAACGCGGCACAGGGTTCCAGTCACTGTCACTGTCGACCTGCGTGAGCTTTGGGCAAAGTGGCTGGGCACACGGGACCTCGGCCTCTGCGTTCATGAGGAACAATGATGAGGCTGTATTCTCAGCTCCAGTGAGTCACCTGCCTAGGTGGAGGTGATACAGCAGTTTGTGAACAAAGGTCATTTCTGCCGGGGTTGAAAATTTAACTCAACTCAGGACCTAGCACTTGTCTGCTTTTCACATTGAGGTTTGTTTGTTTTTTTTGTTTTGTTTTTTTTGGTTTTTTTTTATGATGTTATTTGATCCAAAGGATCTGCAGATAGGATCATGTCAGGATTTCCCTCCATTTTGACATCCCGGATCCTTTGGTCATTCCTGTGGCCATTTGATTACTAGGTTGTTTCTTCTAGGAGAAAAGTACGTGGGCTCTGGAGGAGAGGGAGCCATCAGTTTTGCTAGTCAACAGCTCCAGCCAAAGTTTTAGCTAGTAAGAACTCCTGGCCCGAGCCAGCAGTTTGAGCTCTCCGTGAATTTTAATCTCCTTATCAGAAATTGGGAGATGACAGTAATTTTGGCTCTTTCTGTTTGGCTTCTTGTTTGTGTTCTGCCCCAGGATAAACATACATATCATCTTCCATATGCCTGTTTATGTTCATAAATGTGTACATGGGCTGTGGAATGTGTCTTCCAAATACGGGCAGAGTTGGCTCTGTCTTGTCATACTGGAGGCGTGGACAGCACTCCAGCCCTTTTGTTTACAAGGATCGACTAGTCAGATAAAAGCAGGCCATCTCCTAGGTATGTACTTCTAATGTAAAATCTGCACCATCCATGACCTAAATCCCAAATGTCCAGCAAGCTGCAGTATGAATTAGAAGGGAGAAAGATGACTTTATAAGTCCATAATCACATACACGAAGAAAGGAAAACAGTTCAGATTTGCCTTTTAATGTGATGCTCTAATCCTAGTTCCTAATTCAGAGGAACGTATTTTTCAAATTTGAAATTGGTAGAAGGCCTTTTTTTTCTAGCTGTATTTATTTCCAAATATGCAAAAAAAAAGTTAAAGGGATCTTTTTCTACCTTATTAAAAGGCTGCTATAACAATGTTTGGAATATTGTTTTCCCGGTTTATCCCAGTTTATTTGTGTGTTCCCTTGCCTAATCTAATCGAGTCCAAATTTGCTCCCTCTCCAAATTCACCACATCCTCAATTTGATGATCACAGAAGATTTTCTGCCTACCCATCCTTAAAATTTCTGGCGGTTTTATTAATAGCTGTATTTATAAACCACTTCTCTAACTGTATTCTCAGAGGATCCATAAGGATATTATTGTCTCTTTGCAGTCCGAGAAGGCACTGTACATTTCCATCCACAGCTTTTGGTTTCAAATGCTTCAGGAGAAAAGCCTGCGGCCTTTTACAAGTGCTATTTACCAGAAATTCCCTCTGCCTTCTCACGCAGTTTGAAATTTACAACAAAATTTCTTTCTAATTGGGCAACGGAGGATTCCATTTTTATATCAGCTTTGTCTTCCTCCATTTGTGGTGTTTTTCTGTGGAACTGAACAATAACTAAAACAGTTCTCTCTTTTCCCAAAACCTTATAGAAGAGTAATTTACCCCGAGACTAATTACGTACATAAAACCACTGTCATCTGCATAGCTAACTGATTAATGTTTTGATAAATTAGGAAGCTGCATCTGGTTTATTTGAAAGGGGGCACATGTGACTCTCCCGAATGTCAAATATAAATTCCTGCCACCAGGCCTGCTCACGAGTGCCACACAGTTCCCTGCTGGCGAATCCTCTGATCACCAAAATAAGACCAGGGAGCTTTTCAGTCCTCTTCTGTCCGGTGCTAGAATCCAATCAGCACTTAGAGCCTGCGATGTCAATTTCTTTTCCATACTCTGATACAGCGAATATTGTTTCTCCTGAGTGCTTTCAATATGTATATGCAAAACGTCGTTTCAGGCAATGAGAGAGAATATAAATCACCTGAGCAGAAATTCATTTGGAATGAGTTAAGAAAAACACGGACTTGAGATATCTGTAGCAGAGAAGCGCACGTGACTAGAGCAAGGACCAGACCAGAAGTGTCCCCACTAAGTCGTAACAAATATGCTTTCTGCCTGTGCATTTTTCCCGGTTAGAACTTAAAACGGCATTTTTACATGGCAGATGAGGCTATGACGATGTGCTCCTGTGATATGGAGTGGCCCTGCTCACACTGGGAAGGAAGGAGGAGGCAGGGTGGCGTGGCAAATGTCCAACAACTGACTCCCTGGGAAAACCACACTCACGTGCCACCAGAATCGTGCTGATATAACAGATGTGTAGCACACACTTTACAAATAATACTAAAATATACGTTACCTTTTATTATACTTGTGTATAGTTTTTTGTGTGTGTAACTAGTTGATTCTCAGAAAATGCCTTCTGTACATTTTTTGCTGAATTCTTATATGTACGGCAACCTATCGTTACAGTTCAACCATAATTTAACAAGGAATTGACACCAATCACTCTTTTTTCAATCATTTTGTCATTAATCTATGTGATCTAAAGTTTGGTTTGTTTGTTTGTTTGTTTGTTTGTTTGTTTATAGGCAGGGAGAGGGCAGCAAGAGGGAAAGGGAGAGAATCCCAAGCAGGCTCTGCACCGTCAGTGTGGAGCCCGATGTGGGGCTTGAACTCATGAACCGTGAGATCATGACGTGAGTCAAAATCAAGAGTCGGATGCTTAGCTGACTGAGCCGCCCAGACGCCCCTATGTGATCCACTTTTAAACAATTTCTCACCCTGGCACAAATTATATTCATTAAAGGGAAGCCTGTTTCTGCTTCAGCCTAGTTACGTGGTTCAGCACTAGTCAGAACTTTACAGGTTTATTAGTGATCTTTAGTGACTTGGACAAGAGTTTTTTAATATCTCCCAACTTTATATGCTGTCAAAAATGTAATAACTAAGGACATGACACGCTTCTAAATTTAATCTGCCATATTAACATTGTCTCCATCACTGTCTTAAAGGCAGTCAACAAAATAAAAATCAAGTTCTGATTGACGGCGTTTTCTAATTTCTGTGCTGTCAATACTCCAACCATGGCTAATTGCAAGCTCCCAATGTGACGCCGCTAAACACGAAGCTGAGAAAAGGTGCTCAGTAGCCCAGCATTAGGTAATATTTTCTCCCTGTGGGTACAGTAAATATTTTAAATAACCTCAAGAAAATTAATAGTAAAACATTTAAAAGTGATGGTTTTGAACATTTATAACCTTTGTTTTTCATATGGCGTCTTAGTTTGTAGGCTTCGATGCATAATTTAAGGTTTTTTGAGATACAACTGACATATAACATTGTGTCAGCTTTAGGTGATGATGATGATGATTTGGTGTATGTACATACTGTGAAATAACTACCACAATAAATTATCTTTCGTCACCTTGCATACCTAACAATTATTTTTATTTTTCTTATGATAAGAATTTTTAACATCTACTCTCTTAGCAACTTCCAGATATACGATGCAGTATTGTTAAGAATTTTTAAGATCTACTCTCTTAGCAATTTCCAGATATACGATGCAGTATTGTTAAGAATTTTTAAGATCTACTCTCTTAGCAACTTCCAGATACACGATGCAGTATTGTTAACTTTGGTCACCATGCGGTACATGACATCCCCAGAACGTATTTATCTTGTAACTGGAAGTTTGTCATCCACCTCTGGCTACCACCAAGCTGTTCTCCGACTCTATGAGTTCAGTTTGTTTAGATTCTACATACAAGTGAGATCAAACACTATTTGTCTTTCTCTTTTTCACTCAGTGTAATGTCCTGAGTCCATCCACGTTGTCATGAATGGCAGAATTTCCTTCTCTTTATGGCTGAGTAATATTCCTATGTGTGTGTGTGTGTGTGTGTGTGCATGTGTGTATCACATTTTCTCACATTTTCTTTATCCATTCATCCAGTGATGGGCACCTGGTTGCTTCCATGACTTGGCTATTGTGACTAATGCTGTACTGAAAATAAGGAGTGTAGATATCTTTTAGAGATAGTGATTTTGTCTCCTTCAGATATATACCCAGAAGCAACATAATTTTTAATTTTTTAAGACACCTCCATATTGTTTTCCATAGTGGCTTCAACAATTTACATTCCTACCAACAGTGCACAGGGTTCCTTTTTCTCTACATCTTTGTCAACACTTAATATTTATTTTCTTTTTGATAACAGCCATCTTACCAGGTGTAAAGTAATATCTCATTATGCTTTTGATTTGTATTTCATGATTTGTATTTGATGATTAGTGGTATTGAGCACCTTTTCATATACCTGTTGACCATCTGTATATCTTCTTTGGAAAACTGGCTATATTCCTCTGCCCAGTTTTATTTTATTTTATTTTATTTTATTTTATTTTATTTTTAAATTAAATTTTAGTTAACATACAGTGCAACATTGGTTTCAAAAGTAAAATTCAGGGGTGCCAGCCTGGCTCAATTGGTTGAGCGTTTGACTTCTGCTCAGGTCACGATCTCATGTTCTGTGAGTTCGAGCCCCATGTCTGGCTCTGTGCTGACAGCTCAGAGCCTGGAGCCTGTTTTGGATTCTGTGTCTCCCTCTCTCTCTCTGCCCCTCCCCCACCCCCTTGTGCTCTGTCTCTAAAAAATAAAATTTCAAAAATTTAAAAAAAAGTAAAATTCAGTGATTCATATTGTTTTTTTGCTATTGAATTAAAGTTACAGGAAAAGTAAAGGCTTTGCCTAACCCAGTGCATTTTATTATGATAAGGAGATTAGAGAATTAGAGACTTTCATTTCTCCCCTAAGGGCTTTTATTTTTCTATTCAGGATTAAAAACTTAATGTAATTTTATCCTTTCCACTAAATATAATTTGAGGAAAATTTAAATATTTATCCCAAAGTTATTAGTGTTTTCTATGGAAAGATTTCAAATATTGAATATAGATTATTATTTAAGCATTATTTTTTTTTTAATTTTTTTTTTAATGTTTATTTACTTTTGAGACAGAGAGAGACAGAGCATGAATGGGGGACGGTCAGAGAGAGAGGGAGACACAGAATCTGAAGCAGGCTCCAGGCTCTGAGCTGTCAGCACAGAGCCCGACGCAGGGCTTGAACTCACGGACAGTGAGATCATGACCTGAGCCGAAGTCGGACGCTTAACCGACTGAGCCACCCAGGCGCCCCATATTTAAGCATTATTGAGACATGAAATATACTTGGAAAGGGACTAGAGATATCTAAAAATAATGTAAGCATTTGCATTTTATATTATAATTTTAATGGATATATTTCCAAAATATGCTGCACACTTCCCTATCTTGATAAAAAGAACCATGTAGAACTGAGCTGAATCAATTAGTAATGGGCCACCATTATAAATAGCATTTTTAATGCAGAGTTATTTAGCAATGCACTTAAGAGGTTTTGAGGAAACAGTACTGTAGACTTCTTTTTAAAAAAATATTTTTAATGTTTATTTATTTTTGAGACGGAGAGAGACAGAGCATGAACGGGGGAGGGTCAGAGAGAGGGAAACACAGGATCTGAAGCAGGCTCCAGGCTCCGAGCTATCATCAGCACAGAGCCTGATGCGGGGCTCCAACCCATGTGCTGTGAGATCGTGACCAGAGCCAAAGTCGGACACTCAACAGAATGAGCCACCCAGGCGCCCCTAGACTTCTTGATGCTGGTATTCGATCTGTTCGACATAATCCTCATGCCCCACTTCTTCCCCAGTCTCCCGATTCTCTTTCTTTTAATGTTTATTTATTTTTGAGAGAGAGTGACAGAGGTGAGTGGGGGAGGAGCAGAGAGAGAGGGAGGCACAGAATCCCAAGCAGGCTCCAGGCTCCGAGCTGTCAGCACAGAACCTGATGCGGGGATCAAACTCACGAACCGTGAGATCATGACCTGAGCTGAAGTTGGACGTTTACCGACTGAGCCACCCAGGCGCCCCCGGATTCTCTTTCTAATCTGTCTTCAGCACAGTGGTATTTCCATAACCTTCCCTTTTTTTTTTCTTTTTGTGGGCAGGGGAGAACTGAGTCGTGAGGAAAACTGACTTTGCACTCCTTGGAAAGTAACATCAACTGGTAAGTAACATTAAGCTGAGAAGCAAGCCTCTGTGACAGAATAAAGGGCATGTGCCTTGATCCCTAGAGGAGTGCTTTTCAACCTTTATGTGCATATGGGTCACCTGAGAGTCTTGTTAAAATTCAGATCCTGTTCACTAGTCCCACGATCATGCATTTCTAACACATCCCAGGCCGATGCCAGGAAATCTTTGGGGGCTTCTCAGAGGACTCCTGGTAACCCCCTTCTGGTATCCACACTCCCATTAGTTCCCTGCCCTGGAGTGTGGACTGGGCCTATTACCTTGTTTCTAAGGAACACATTATAGTGAAAATGATGGGATGTCTCTCCTGAGAAAAGGTTACAAAAAGACCGGTTTCCATCTCAGGTATACTCTGTTGCTTGCTCTGAGGCAAACCATCTGCCAGGCGATGAACTGTCCTATTGTGAGATCTACATGATAAGGAACTGATATCACTGGACAGCAGTTAGCAAGGCCTAGGCCCACCAACTGCTACTGGCTATATGAGTGAGGCTGGAAGCAGAGCCTCCTGAGTTGAGCCTGGAGATGACTGCAGCCTTAGCCAACATGTTGACTGAAGACTTGTGAACAGACCCTGAGCCAGAGACACTCAGTTAATCGGTGCTCAGGCTTCTGACTCACAGAAGCCATGACATAGAACATGTCTGTTGTTTACATTGCTAAGTTTGGAGGTATTTGTTACTCAGCATGAACAACTAATAACCAGTGCTTTGTATATGACACGTTGAGTAGCAAGAGCCTAGAGATCTTTCTACTTGTGGATAATGTTGGGTGATGGATGCTGGACCACAGTGCCCATGGAATGCTACTCTGCTGATTCACTGTTGCATAGTTTGTATAAAAGTTAACAGAGTAGTTAAATCTTTATTGATGGAGACAGAAAATGTTCAAGGAAGTTAAGCTCTTCAAGAGGGGGCCATATGCATCTCCCACAGGATCACCATTTTCCCCATAAGAAATGGTAATTTATTACCCTAAAGGAGAAACAATAGATGGTTCCTCTGGTATCTGACACAGGATGCTTTCAATGAAGGTCACTTATAAATATATTCTCTAGGGGAACCTGGGTGGCTTAGTTGGTAAAGCATCCAACTTCAGCTCAGGTCATGATCTCGTGGTTTGTGAGTTTGAGCTCCGTGTTGGGCTCTGTGCTGACCGCTTGGAGCCTGGAGCCTGCTTCAGATTCTGTGTCCCTCCCTGACTCATGGGGAGAGAAAGAGATGTGAATGGGGAGGGGCAGAGAGAGAGAAGGGGAGAGAGAGAGAAAATCCCAAGCAGACTCTGCACTGTCAGCACAGAGCCTGATGTGGGACTTGAACTCACAAACCATGAGAACATGACTCAAGTTGAAACCAAGAGCTGGATGCTTAACCAACTGAGCCACGTGAGAACCCCTATATGCCATATACTTTAAGGGCCATAGAAAGTAGGGTATACAATGATAAGATAATCAACTAAACTTAGACAATAACATTCAGATATAATTTTAAGAGTTTAGAGTATAGTAAGAGATTAATGAAGCTGACATCACTGAATCTTCAATACTGAGGAATCTATCAAATTGTAAGCTTGCTTTTCATAATTCCCCATTTAATCCCCTTCAGTCTGGCCTCACTAGAGAAAAGGGGGAATGAGATTAAGATAGGGATAAAAGTTGCATTTATTTAGTGCCTCCCATAAGCCAGATTTTTTTTCACACGTTAACCCATTTTCTTTATGAAGGGCCTTTTATAGAATGGTCCTTTTGCACAGGAAACATAACTGAGGCCTGGCATTTTGTTACAATCATTCATGTTTACCCAATGTTGATAATTTGGTAATATTTGAAATGTTTCACTTCATGATGCTGAAGATCAATTTTGTTTTGTATGTGATGTCTAAACACTGACCATTTTCATTTGGGAAACTTTGGGTGGGACTTTCCAGATGATATTAGTTAGAGCAGTGATCTCACACCCTGAAGAGTGGCCAAAGACAAACACCTGCCACATTGCAACATTTGCTGATAACGCATTGACTATCATGTCTAGTGATGTATTTTGTCTTGTTTCATTAGCTTTAAGAATATTACTAAAAACATCTGTCATTTATTGAATGCTTTCTACGTGCCATGGTCTTACATAGTAATTTATCTAATAAATTTAATGTCATTATTACAACAAATAAGTAATAAATCTGACTGTTATTCTCATTGGATTCCAGTCTGACATGTAAAGTGCATGGCAATTATCACTCCTATCTTTCTTTTTTAATTTTTTTTCAATTTGAGAGAGAGAGAGAAAGAGAGCAAGCAGGGAAGGAGGAGCAGAGAGAGAGAGAGAGAGACAGAGACAGAGACAGAGACAGAGATAGAATCCCAAGCAGGCTCCATGCTCAGCAGGAAGCCCAATGCAGGTCATGACCCCAAAGCCTTGGGGTCATGACCTGAGCCTAAATCAAGAGTGGGATGCTCAACCAACTGAACCACCTCAGCTTTGTTTTTATTGTGAAGACAGGAGTGATGGGGCTCCTGGGTGGCTTAGTCGGTTGAGCCTCCAACTCTTGATTTCGGCTCAGGTCATGATCCTAGGGTTGTGGGATTGAGTCCCCCCTAGGGCTGCTCACTGAGCATAGAGCCTTCTTGGGATTCTCTCTCTCTCTCTCTCTCTCTCTCTCTCTCTCTCTCTAACTGCCCCCTCCCTGTCTTGTGCATGTGTGCCTCTGTGCATGTATGCTCTCTCTCTCTCTCAAAAAAAAACAAAAACAAAAACAAAAAACAAAAACAAAAACCAACAACAAAAACAAAACAGAGTTTAACGAACTGGAAGTCAACAACTCTTCTTAAATTCATCAGAGAACTGAGGTCACAGGGCAAACCACTGCCCCTGGGAGATAACCAAGTAGATACAGAAACGCATTGGTTTCTAAGAGCATAAGGCCAGAAGCAGAAGTCTCCAGGTAGAGCTGGTATCAGTAGAAACACTTTAAACTCTAACTGAAGAATTGCTGGAGGTTCAGGGTAGACTAGATTGAGAGTTAAAAACTCCAAGAGGCCCAATTTCAGGGAGACCCCCACATGTTCATGAGTGTCACCTCCAGGACCCCCACCAGGTTCTCACTATCCCCTATGCTTCTGGCAGGGGGAGGGGACAAGTTATCATTCTGAAATATTCTCAGAGCCCTCTGTTCTCCTTAACATTGTCTGTCCTCAAGGGAAACTATTTTACCAGAGCCTAACTTACTGGGCTGTTACCAGAGCTTACCCAACACGGGGGAAGGGAAACATCCAATTCAGGCTCACTAATTCTGAGACCTAATCATTCACTACACAAGGGTTCTCCTTCCCTACAACCTACCACCAGGTCAACAAGGCTCCTGGGTACCAACAGGGGATTTCGGCTAAAAGTATCCCAAGCCTCAGACTCTATTTCAGAGTCTCCAGGAGAACCCAAAGATAACAGAATAGACAAAAACAAAGACACTAGAGGCAATTTTAATCTCTGACACCTACTCTACAGCAAACAATAAACAGTCTTACTCCTAATCAGACAAATACAAAACCTCACACTTCAGGCCTATCTATTCCTGTTCCTTTACATCATATCCAGCTTTCAACAAAGAATTACAAGGTGTGCTAAAAAGCAAAACCAAAGCCTGAAGAGACAAAGAAAGTATCAGTACCTGACTCAGATATTATACAGATTTGGGGATTACCAGACTAGGGACTTAAAATAACTATGATTAATATGATAATGGATCTACTGAAAAACAGTGGACAACATGCAAGAACAGATGGGTGATGTAAGCACAGAGATGAAAATTTGAAGGAAAATGGTGTAAATCAACAAAACTGTAATATAGGTAAAAAATGACTTTGATGAATTTATTGGTAGACTGGAGATAGCCAAGGAAAGAGTCCATAAACTTGAAGATATATAAATGGTTTTAATGTCTCCTCAAAGATATGTTAACTCATGGCCAAATCATTATTTAATCATCTAGGGGAGTATATCTTTGTGTGACCTGCTATTTACTACTACTTTGGCCCAGAGTTATAAAGTTATTAGCTAATTTGTAGATTCGTGTCTGGAGAACATGAAAATGAATTGTCTCCAGTTGAAAAAAAGTTCAAAGCTTATAGTTTTATTGTCCTACTGCAAATTGAACAATTTTGCCTCTAACTGAAGAAAATTATTTTATACATTTTCTGAGAAAATAGAGAGACCATTTCTATATTTCTTTTGAACCAGTTGATATCATCTTGCTGGTTCTCTCATTAAATGAACTAAATAAATCCTCAACATGTGCTCCATGTTTATATGACAGTAATGTTTAAAAATTTCATGAAAATTATACTTTGATGGATTTGGAGCTTTCCCTTGAGATTTCCAGTGGCTCACCTGCTACAGCTAGGTAAACCAAGTTGCCCAGGAAGTGGCTTCTGGAGTTAGTCACAAAGACCATTAGAACTTTATCTTTCCTGACTCTGTTTTCTTTTTCTGATTTGGTACCTTTTGTTCTGTTTGTTTGTTTGTTTTTCCTTTGTTGTTGTTCCAGATTCTTGGCCAATAGTTACATGTTTTGTTTACTCATTGTTTAAGTTGTGTCCATTTCCACAACTGAATACTGAATCCTCATGTATAAAACGTATGCAAACAGTCAACTCCAGGGATCCATGGGTACTGAACCACTAGGTTAGTCAAGGTCACATAATCTATTAATTCTTCCCCATTTGGGGTGACAATATTTGGCAATCTGGTATCATGATGGGATCACTAAGTGATCTCTATCAGGAAGATGTGAATCTATTCTCTGTTGGATGAGACTGAGAGACAACACAGAATATGGTTAGCTGGTCTATACCATTCATCTACTGGTGTGCTCAAATCCACGTAGAAGGTATTGCATTTCCACTGAATAGAAAGATAACCCTTTGAGAATGTGTGTTCTGTGTTTTCTAAAAAGTGCCTGAGGTGGCAGAATTGAAATTTCATGTCCTGTTGGAATCTGTGCGTTAAACTGGGAAAAACCTTTTACGGTTCATTGATAAGAAAATGAAATATTTTCCTATTTATAGAGTCTATTGATAAGTTATAAAGTCCCTTAAGAAAAAGGAGACTTTTCTAAATATAGAGGCTAATAAATATTCCCAGAATTTCAGGGAAATGAAGAAACTGAACTCCAATACACTGAATGTCCTGACCTTTTTCAGGGAAAGAGAAAAATAAAAAATCAAAACATTCCTCATGGATAATGCTAACTCAGAAGCATGTTTATGGCAGAATCCAAGTGAATCTTTAGCCATCCACTGGTTTGGAAATTTTAGGCTATAAATAACTAAATATCTTTTCCTTGCTTTTGTCAGTATTGAGAATAAACATATATATGTGACCCCTGAACAGTGCGGGGGTTTGGGGTGCAGAATGCTGCACAGTTGAAAAGTCACATATAAATTCTGACTTCTCATGGCCTCCGATCAAGCAGAAGCCTTATTGATAACATAAATAATCAACACATATTTTGTATATGTATCATATACTGTAACCTTGCAATAAAATCAGCTAGAGAAAAGAAAATGTTATTAAGAAAATCATAAGGAAGCACTGGGTGTTGTATGGAAACCAATTTGACAGTAAATTTCATATATTAAAAAATAAAAAAATAAATAAATAAAAAATAAAAAAAGAATATATACAAAAAAAAAAAAAAGAAAATCATAAGGAAGACAATATATTTATAGTGCAGCACTGTACAAAATTCTCATATCAAAAAAATGTTTAATTTCAGAGACAACATGAGCAGGAGAGGGGCTGGAGGACATGAGCAGGAGAGGGGCTGGAGGACATGAAAGTGAATTCTCTCCAGTTAAAAAAAAAATTTCAAAGATTATGGTTTTAGTGTCCTACTGGTACAGGTGGGGGGAGGACAGAGGATCTGAAGTGGGCTCTCCACTGACAACAGATAGCCCACGTGGGGCTCAAACCTACAAACGGTGACATTGTGACCTGAGCTGAAGTCAGAGGCTTAACTGACTGAGCCACCCAGGCGCCCCCAAAATCCGCATGTTAAGTGGACCTGTGCAACTCAAACCTGTGTTGTTCAAGGTCAACTGTAATTTCATTTTATTTAATTTTATTTTTTTAATATTTATTTTATGTTTTGAGAGACAGAGACAAAGCGTGAGCAGGGAAAAGGCAGAGAGAGAGGGAGACACAGAATCTGAAGCAGGCTCCAGGCTCTGAGCGATCAACAGAGAGCTGGATGCAGGGCCCAAACCCACGAACCGCGAGATCATGACCTGAAGTTGGCTGCTGAACCGACTGAGCCACCCAGGCGCCCCTAATTTTATTTTTAAAGATTTCAATTATCTTCTAATGAGAGAGACTAGGTTAATGTTAACTTCCTAAATCTGTTGTATTGGTTTATTGATAAGAGAAGCTAAAGTTTCTTCCTTATATTGCTTAAGATTAAGAAAATATACAATACTTTCTACACTGAATTAAAATTCTCAATATTTTTAATCCAACTGTAATTATGATCCTTCTGTGACAGCTTGAACACAATCTGCAAGATATTTATTAATTTTAGAACTTAGACTAACATTAAATCAAATTAATAAAAATCTTGAGATCCATATAATTTCTAAAGAAGACAGAATCGTGACACACAGTTTACCAGTTGTCATGGATATCTTTGCTTTTTACTTTAACAGTAATAATGTGGCTATATTTTTGGGTCATTTTAATGAACATGAATTTTGTCATCTACAAAGGTGAAAGGTATGTTTTTCGCTGCGGAGATTTTATAATGCAATTGTGTAAGCTTTGCTGGTCTGCCAGCATATGGACAGGAAATGATCACTCTCCAGTTTTCCTCTGAAAGACTAGTAACTTTAATTAAAAATTTTGGCCTATATGTATGGTTGAGACCAGACTAGGAATAATCATGACAAAGAACTGTACCTAAGATACGGTTTTATCAAAGAGAAGAGTATTTTTGTTGTCAACATCATTTGTTCCAGAATGTGAAAGAAAGTAGTGAAGGATAGAACTTACCTCAATATAGAAAACTGATGTAAACAAACAAAAAAATACCCCCTTTATTGTCCTTGAATTGTGTCATTCACAAAGAATGATTCTGAAAAGTAGTAAAAGGTGTAAAAATTTTTGGGAAACTTTGCTCAGTTTTGAATGGACTTATTAGGAGATACATTTTTAAAAGAGCTCGTGAATAAATTACTGCTAAATATATTCATTCAAATCTAGAACTTGTTTTCATTTTCTTCTGTTAGAATGAAAAATTAGTATGGGAGCATTACCAAGAAATAATAAAGTTATTTTTCTGTGTAATCTGTCCGGATAGTAGAGATTCCATATCTAACCTGAAAAATTTCTGTGCTCTGTCTTGACTTTGCCATGCCCTTGATCCAAAAAAGGATGGCAGGTGGGGGGGGGGGGGAGCAATTTACTTATCAAAATTGTATTGTATTCTTCTTACTCCAAGCAATAATCATTTATTGTTTCTAGGCACATATGATAATGTTTTAATGAAACAGCTTAATCTATTCTAATAAAACTTTAACCTTTTTAGTTTGGCCTTCCTAAAATACAAACGTAAATTCAAGGGAAAAAATTTAAGATGTCTTTTATACCAAAGCTATTCTTGGGAGTCTGCAGGGGCCCCTGGGCAACCCTTACATGAAGGTTGCTGGACAGCAGCCATTGTAAGTGAGCGGGTATGCCTGTGTTCCAATAAAACTTCTACAGAAACAGGCAAGCTGGATTTGGGCAGTGGGTTGTTGGGGTCCCCGTCTTACAGCTATTAAAACAAAAAAGACACTTCCTGGTGAATTTAACTCAGCACACCTTTCCTCATGGACTATTTTCCGCTCCTCTGTTTCTTCCTTTCTCCACTGTTTCCATCTTGATGGTTCTCTCCTCATTAAAGAGTTAAATAAACCTTTGCCTTGTGCTTGTTTTATATTTGTATGAGTCATGTTTTTGACTTTTTTCCTGAAAAATGTACTTGGAAAGAATCAAATAACAGAGCCACAGGGAGAAATCTTATTAGAACTGGCATAAATGCAGACCGGCCTGGAACAGTATAGATAATGCCGATGATGCAAAGGGACTTACTAATGTGACTTTCCTGTGACAAAAGTTTCTGTTAAACCTGCATCCTTAGGTCTTCAACTCCTTTTTACTTTTACCTAATCACTTCTTATCTCCCATTTATTAGGGGAAAAGTTGCCTGTATTGCATGAGAGAACACTCATACCCTGACTTTACTTCTTCAAATTAGACTAAACGATTTTTGTCTTTTGAGTGTGAATTGCATGAGTGAATTGCATGAGGTGAATTGCATGAGGAAGGAATGGATTTCCTCTTTAATTTCCAATGAATTTATCTCTCTGATTCTCTTTGATTCAGCATATACCAAGTATTGTGATGATTCAGTGCTCATGATCTTACAGAGCTGTTTACATTTTATTTCCCACAATTAGTTTAATGATATCTCTGGCACAGCAGATTACTAGTAACTAAATGCATGTGCTTCTAACTTTAGTCTTTTAGAAACTAGAGGATGCAAACTGTCCCTTTGCAGGATATCATTCTGAATAACTATTTCATTTATTTTAAATGAAATGAATGTTGAAATGTTGCCTGAAATACCATGTTCATTTTTCCAATATAGTTTTCTCCTAGAATTTTATGCTAATTAATGTAGATGATTTCACCTGGAAATGGGAGAGTTTGTTCTCCTTTGAATGTGATGTATGTAATTTGTCATGTTTATATACAAAAAAATTTAAAACAGAGGTGATGGCTGATTTGCTATTTATTTACATCTATGATACCCTCTGACCCAACTACCCATTGATGGTGTAGGGTTAGTGAGAACGGCAAGGATACCGACAGCTTGGTTCTGTTAATAACCTAACCTGTGACTTGTAACAAGTCACCTCACCTTCCCGTGTTTCCATTTTCCTGTTGGATGAGAATATTGGAAACTATCTTTAAAATTCCTTCTAGCCCCCAAATCTGATTAATAGCACATTAACAGTGTATGTATGATGACTGTACATTATCATTTGAGCCTGCAATGGGGGAAAAGAAAGAAAGCTCTAGAGATGTAAAAGTTCATTTCATGCTCCGGATGTGGCAAGCCAATCAGAAGGTCTGAGGGTCTCGAATACAGTGGGAGGTGAATGTGGAGAGGTCATTTGTTGGATATCATGCCTGGAATGTTGAGCAAGGATAAGTCTGGAAAGGCGGTGACAGTTGATTCCATAGAAAAGCTCACCGGACTGTCTGAAACAGAAGCTCTTGACGGGACTTCCCTCGCCGCTGTGCTGTCGGTTACTGACTTTGAGCTGCCTTCCAAACACCTTCAAAGGGTTTCATTAGAATCTTAGGCCTGTTCTTTAGTGTGGGCAAAATGTTACTAATTGCAACAGAAAAGGATATCAAAGGAAAAATAACTTGGCTGTGGATGACGTTAGATACGGACTAGAGCTTTTCTGACACCAGCTACCTTTATGCACAGCTCTTTCTGGAATGGATTGATTTTCTAAACTGTAAGTAACGCTTATTTCATTCTCTTCAATCCAAAGTGATACAGTCAGTTTTAGGTGGAATAGGGCCAAGAATTCAAAACAGAGTTCATTTGTATATGTGAAGCAAGGCTACTTTGCATTTTTTTTTCAATCAGAAGCAAAAATGGGGGTGAACGGCTTCAAGTATGTGCTTTTCAAGTATATGACATAGAAAGGCCCAGAGGTCTTGACTCCAAATTCTTATTCTGATCTCTCATTTCCACCCATAAACCCAATCTTATTGTTCTTAAAATTCTCGTGACAAATATGCTTTTCCTCTTGAGTTTTGATTTGTTCGCCCTATCTGAGGACATACTTAAGTTTTTCTGAAGTCTATGTTTATTCTCCCTTTTTTTTTTTTTAATTAGGCACAAAGGAAATTTGTTACATGCCTTTCCAATGCAATAACATTAATTGTTCCTAACTTAATTACTGAACACATTTAGTTTTCAATGAGTCCATTTAAAAAATGTTCTTAAAGCAGGATTTCCTTTTTAAATTATATCCTTATAGCATTTTAATGAAGTTAATATGGTTAAAATTTCTTAAAATGATAGATGATTTGAGAATCTCATGTTTCCTTTTAGGAAAAAAAAAAAAAAAATAGCCTGGTGCTCCATTCAAAGGAACAAGGATACAGATTTCTAAGAAATACTTCCAGTAATTCCTAATTTACTACATTAGAAGCAAAGTTTCTTTTAATTTTTTTAATGTTTATTTTATTTTTGAGACAGAGAGAGACAGAGCATGAGTGGGGGAGGGGCAGAGAGAGGGATTCACAGAATCCCAAGCAGGCTCCAGGCTCTGAGCTGTCAGCACAGAGCCTGACGTGGGGCTTGAACATGTCAATCGCAAGATCACGACCTACATTTAAGTCGGACACTCAACTGACAGAGCCATCCCAGGCACCCCAGCAAATTTTTTTAAACAGCTTTAGCCATCATTAATATACTTAACCACCTTTAAAATAATATCCTGATGTTACTTCAGGGAGACGTAGTATATATATATATATATATATATATATATATATATATACTCAACTAGTAGTTGAGTAGTATATATAACTCAACTAGTTATAGCCTACGGAATGATTAGATGTTCTTGAATGAAAGATATTATTAAAGGCAAGGTGCAATGTGGAACTACAATGCGATTATTATAATTAGGACATCACATCTCAGCTTGTGCAACTTGTTGGGAGAATATTTTTGCACCAAGGATAGGAATTTTATTATCATCATTATGTAAAAATGTTAAGTATTTTCCGTTGCTTTTACACCTTAAGTTTCACAATTAATTTTACGCCTTGTCTAAATTAAAATAAGAGGTACCAGTTTCTGTTTTATCTTGTCAAGAAGGACACTATGCAGACATTATTTCTTTTCCATTGTAAAAACTACAAAGAATCAGCCATTCAGATGATCTTAACAGAGTGTTGCTCACACGCTGATTATATCACTTACGGAAAGATTTTACCTAAGTGCTTTCTCTAAAACCAGCTAATGAACAATAGATTTTGCTTTATTTTGTATGTTTTTTTCCTTTGGGCATTTGAGTGTTTCCTTGCTATATCCTTGTGAAGGTCCAAAGGAAACACTGTAGGAAAATTGTTTCCCAGGCAGACTGGTACCCTAGAAGGAACATGGGTTTGATCTTGAAAGACAAAGGATAAAGTGTAATTCTTCCCCTAATTAGCTCCTTATTTTGATCAATTGGACATGTAACTTAGTATTTTCTCTATGTCAATTTTCTAATCCATAAAATAGTGTTTATTTTCTACTCAATTAGTAGGTTAGTATGATTGGAAGAACTATATGAGATAAAGTACACTCATGGCATGAATCCTGGCCCAATGGCACTCAATAAAATTTAGTTTACCCCTAAAGTTTAGAGTAGTAAAACACCTACATCAGAAAAGGAAAAAAAAATATTTCAAACAAACAACCTAACTTCACACATCAAGGAACGAGAAACAGAAAAACAAATCAAAATTGACAGAAAGAAGAGATCTGAAAAAATATTAGAACAGAAATAAATGAAATAGAGGATAGAAAATAATCAATGAGACTAACAGTTGTTTTTTTTTTTTTTTTTTTGAAAAGATAAAAAAATGACAAACCCTTAGCTAGACTAAGAAAAAAAGAAAAAAAACCTGAAATAACAAAAATCAGAAATTAAAGAGGAGACATTATAACTGATGCCACTAAAATAAAAAGGATTCTGAGATTACTGTGAATAATTATATGCCAACAAATTGGATAACCTAGATGAAATGGGTATATTTCTAGAAACACAAAACCTACCAAGTCTGGATCATAAAGAAATAAAAAATGTGAACAGACCTATGATGGCATTTAGGAAAGAGTGCCTCCCAAAATGGTACCTTGCTGTATTGATTTTTTTTTTTTTTAACGTTATTTATTTTGAGACAGATAGTGAGTGAGTGGGACGGGGCAGAGAAGGGGAGAGAGAGAATCCCAAGCAGGGCTTAAACTCATGAACTGTGAGTTCATGACCTGAGCCGAAATCAAGAGTTGGAAGCTTAACTGACTGAGCCACTCAGGTGCCCTGGTACATTGAACTTAAAAAAAAAAAAAAATTGTATGTTTATTTATTTTTGAGAGAGAGAGAGACAGAGAGAGAGAGACAGAGAGAGAGAGACAGAGTGCAAGTGGGGGTGGGGCAGAGAGAGAGAGAGGGAGACACAGAATCTGAAACAGGCTCCAGGCTCTGAGCTGTCAGCACAGAGCCTGATGCAGGGCTCGAATTCACAAGCTGCGAGAGCATGACCTGACCCCAAGTCGGACGCTCAACTGACTGAGCTACTCAGGCGCCCCGGTGCATTGAACTTTTTAAACTGAAAGAGTTTGAGAAAACAGCAGAAGCAGGAAGGTCACTCTGATCACTTTCTTTCATTCTTCTCTTGAAACAGGTCATAAAAGTTTCATGTGAGAGGTGCTCTCCCTATGCCCAGAGGAAAGCATTCTTTTCTCCAAAGAGAAGTGGATGCTGAGAAGAATCTGAACAAACAGGCCTTGTTAAGATTCCCCAGAGTTACAGTTAGGCATACTCTTTGATCTGTCATATTTCTCCATGACTGTCCACCCTGCACCAAACCTAACATAAAAATACTCAGGGTTAGTCATTTCTGCAGCTTTTCCCATTTGTTTATGTAGGCTCCCATGTCATGCAAAGCTTACATTAAATAAATTTGTATGCTTTACTTCTGTTAATATGTTTTTGTCAATATAATTTTCAGACATAGCTGGGGATCCTGTAGGGGTTAGGAAAACTTTTTCGTCCCGTGTAACTAGTAGGAAAATTGAATAAGCAACCCAAAACTTCCCCCAAACAAAAGAGCCCAGGATTAAATGGCTTCACTGAAGAATTATACCAAACATTTAAAAAAGAATTAACACCAATCCTTCTCAAACTCTTCCAAAAAATTGACGAGGAGGGAACACTTCCAAAGTCACTTTATGAGGCAGCATTACCCGAATACCAAAATCAAAGATACTATAGGAAATTAAAACTATAAACCAATAACTGATTACTGATGCAAAAACCCTCAACTAAATACTACCAGATATAATTCAAAAATACATTTGAAAGGATTATACACATGACCAGGCAGGAAATATTCCCAGAATTCAAGGATGGTTCAACATAGGAAAACTCATCAAATACACCAAATTAACAGAGTGAAGGTCAAAAACCCCATTATCATCTCAATTGATGTAGAAAAAGCATTTGACAAAATTCAACACCCTTTCATGATAAAAACACTCAACAAACTAGGAACGGAAGAAAATTACTTCACTGTAATAAAGGCTATCAATGAAAAACCCACACCTAACTTCATACTCAGCAGTAAAAAGCTGAAAGCTTTCCCATCCAGATTAAGAACAAGGTGAAGACGCCTTCTGTATCACCATTTCTATTCAGCAGGACACTGAAGGTTCTAGCCCGAGAAATTAAATAATAATAATAATAAAAGGCATCCAAATTGGAAAAGAAGAAGTATCTCTGTTCACAGATGATATAATGTTACAAGTTGAAAACCATAAAAATTCTACAAAAATAAAACCCTGTTAGAACTACTAAATAAATTCAGCAAAGTGGAAGAATATTAAGTCAGCGTGCAAAATTCAGTTGCATTTTTATACGGAAACAATGAACAATCTGAAAGGAAATTAAGAAAACAACTTCATTTATAATAGAATCAAGAAGAATAAAATACTTATTAGGAATACACTTAAACAAGGAGGTAAAAGACTTGTATACTGAAAACTGCAAAATGTTGAAAAAATTGAAGAAAAAACCAATAAGTGGAAAGACATTGTGTGTTTCTGGATTGCAAGCCTTACTAGTGTTAAAATATCCATAATTTTAAATATAGAAAATCCTAAAGACTCAACTAAAAAGCTGTTAAATCTAGTCAATGAATTCAGAAAATTGTAGGATACAAAATTAACATAAAAAAATCAGTAGCATTTCAATACACTAACAACAAATTTTCTGAAAAAACAGAAATTGATCCCATTTACAATAGCATTAAAATAATAAAATACTTAAGAATATATTTAATAAAGGAGGTGAACAATCACTACACTGAAAACTATAAGACACGGGCAAAAGAAATCAAAGAAGAAACAAATAAACACAGGAAAGATATCCTGTGTTTATGGAACAAAAGAATTAATAGTTAAAATACCAGTATTACCAAAAGCCATCTATAGATTCATTGCAATCCTTATCAAGATTTCAAGATCATTTTTTTATAGAAATAGAAAAACCACTACTAAAATTTGTATGGAACCACAAAAGACCCCAAAGTGCCAAAGAAATCCCAAGAAAGCAGAACAAAGCAGGAGGTATCACATTTCCTGATTTCAAACTATATAATAAAACTGTAGTAATCAAATAGTGTAGCACTAGCATAAAAACAGACAAATAGATCAATGGGACAAAACTGAGGGCCCAGAAATAAATCCAAGCATATAGAGTCAACAAATATTTGACAAGGGAGCCAAGAATACTCATGGAGAAAAGACAGCCTCTTCAGTAAATGGTTCTGGGAAAATTGGATATTCACATGTAAAAGAATGAAACTGGACCTATATCTCTTAAACCACTCATGGAAATTAACTTAAAATGGATTAAAAACTTAAATGTAAGACTTGAAACCATGAAACTCCTAGAAGAAAACAAAGGAACAAAGCTCCTTGACATGGGTCTTGGTAATGATTTCTTGGCTATGACACCTAAAGCACAAGCAATAAAATAAAAAACAGACAGTGGGGCAACCTGAAACTGAAAAGCTTCTGCACAGCAAAACAAGCCATCGATGCTACAGAACGGGAAAAAATATTTGCCAACTGTATTATCTGATAAGGTGTTAATATACCAAAAATAGAAAGTACTCATGCAACTCATTAGGAAATAAAATGACACAATTTAAAAAATGGACAAAGGATCTGAATAGGCATTTTTCCAAAAATGATATATGAAAGTGCAACAGGTACATGAAAAGATGATAAACATCACTAGTCATTACAGAAAGGAAAATTAAAACCACAATGAGATATCACTTCACACCTGTTAGAATGGCCATTATCAAAAAGTCAAGATGTGACAAATGTTGGCTTGGATATGGAGAAAAGGGAACCTTTGTGCATTTAAAAAAAATAAATAAGATTTATTCCTTTTTTGAGAAACAGAGAGAGACAGAGAGCAAACAGGGGTGGGGCAGAGAGAGAGGGAGACACAGAATCCAAAGCAGGCTCCAGGCTCGGAGCTGTCAGCACAGAGTCCGACGTAGGGCTCGAACTCACAAACTGTGAGATCATAACCTGAGCAGAAGTCAGACCCTTAACTGACTGAGCCACACACTCAGGCACCCCAAATCCTTGTGCATTATTGGTGGGAATGCAAATTAATACAGCAACTATGGAAAATAGCATACAGGATCCTTGAAAAATTAAAAGTAGAACTACCATATGATCCAGCAACTCCAATTTTGTAAACACATCCAAAAATAACGAATATACTAACTCAATGATACCTTACCTTCCGTTCATGGCAGCATTATATACAATAGTCAAGACTTGGAAACAACCTATGTGTCCACTGATGGATGAATGGATTAAGAGGTTGTAGTATATGCATATAAAATAGAACATTATTCAGCCACAAAAAACAAAAAACAAAAACAAAAAAAAAAAAACAAACAAAAAAACAAGGAAATCCTGCCATTTGCAACACCATGGATGGACCTTGAAGGTATTATGCCAAGTGAAATAAATCAGAGAAATATGAATACTGTATTATCTTCCTTTGTTGTGGAGCCTTAAACAAACAAATAAATAAAACTCCCAAACTCACAGAAAAAGGGATCAGCGTTATGGTTACCAGAGTTGGGAGTGGTAGGAGGGAGAGCTGGAGGAAGGTGGTCAAAAGGTGGTACAAACTTCCAATCACTAGAGGTATAGTTTATAAGCTGATGACCATAGTGAACACTGGTATATAATATATAGGAAGTTGTCAGCATAAATCCTAAGAGTTATTACAAGAAGAAAGTATTTATCCTTTTTTCTTGCTTCTTTTTTTTTTTTTTTTATTATACCCCTATCAGAAGATGGATATTAGCTGAACCTGCTGTGGTAATCATTTCACAATATATGTGAATCAAGTCATCATATCATACCCCTTAAACTTATACAGTGATGTACGTCAATTATTTCTCAACAACAAAAATATAAAGTAAAAATAAATAAATAAATAAATAAATAAATAAATAAATAAATAATCTAAACTAAAAAAAAAAAAAATGCCTGCCACATCCAATGATTCTGAAATTCAATGTACATAAGCAGGTCAATGAAACTGAATGAACTGGTTTTTAACAAATCTGGTTGTTCAAAAAGATTATTTATATGTTGGATTCTGCTTAGGAAACCTGCACAATACACATTAGTTAAGTCATTTTTATTTTCATCTGTTAAAGACAATGTTATTTTAGTCTAAATATCTAGTGTGTGTTGCATTCAGAATTAAATGTATACATGAAAAACTAGACTGATGAATTCATATATGATGAATTCCATGCAATCCAAAAGTATATACTCTAAAGACAGGCATAAGCATCTCGGATCGTTAGTGCTAAAGATACCATAGTTAATAATCGAGTCAGGTGACCATTCTATCAGATACTCAGGTTGATGAATTTTGCCCCAGATTTATCACTACTTACTGGAAGACACAGGATTGGCAGCTTGATTGTCTGATTTCAGTTCACTGGTATTTCCACAACACTAAAGGACTGAGAAATTACATTATGATCTGATAAGTGTGGTCTTAGCCTTTAATATTACCTTACCGCCCTCTGATGATAGTTGAGCTCTGGATAAAAATGAATCATCTTTAAAAAAAAAAGAAAGAAAGAAAAAAAGAAAGAAAGAATTCTGTAACTTGGATTAAACAGGCACTGACCTGAATAAGCAATAAACTTCCATGAGCAATTCTAACCTATTATATTTGATGTCGTATTTACTTTGATGTAAATGCAATACATGTTTTATAATCAAGGATCTCTCCTCATATTTTCCTGTTAAAGAAATGGAGCTTTAGGGGTATCCAATTACCTAAAAGTTATACACCTATTCAAAAAAGGTAGCTGGGAATAAATATACATTGCTGATTTCTATTTTTATCTTCTTGCATTTGCTTACATCTGAAAATCAGTGCCACCAGATTAAATGGTTTGCAAATAAGCTGTTCTCTTGTAATAAAAATTAGCATAAACTCAAAGTTAATTCATCACTTCCAGCATTGAAAGACCCAAATGAGGGTGATAAAAGCAGATGCCTGGCATATGGCAACAGATGGGTCACAACACTTAAAAAGAGCTACTGGGAATAGGATGATTCACTCTTCTCAATTCTTATCACATAAGGTAAAAAGGTTGGAGAACGAAACAGTCAAAACAATATAGACCTAATTAGGTCCTAATTTTCTGATATTTTTTAAGTGCCTATTAAATTACCGGACTTGCAATTTGCTAGTAAGTTTCAGGTCCTTGTACTGTCTATAAAAATCATGTAGAAAATTCCATAATAGAAAGAGTCAAGCAAATACAGTAGGAACCTACAATACCCACCGGCAAAATATGGCTGCTGGTGGCAAGAATTATTGGAGCAGATGGTACATGATGAATTCATCAGGATATGTCCCGACACCCAGTTTCATAATCATACCAGGTTTTTTCCTACTATTTTTGCTCACATGACACCTTATCCTAACATTACACTAAAAATGTCATCTGTGAATCATTTACAAATTTTGTAATTATGCATGATTTTCATCGTAAATTAGAAATAGTAATAATGATGCTTATGATAAAAGTCTGATATTCTTTTATCCATTTGGAGTTGGTTTCATAAATACAATTCACAAACTCTGATAGAAAAAAAAGTGTATTCATGCAGGTTACACTAAACAGATGGATTTTAGTGGATATAGCTGTTTGCCACATAAGTAGGAAAGATGATGTCAAGTCATATTTTCCTTTGAGTGTGAGTTTTCTCAATAAGACTGTGTTTGGATCGATTTGACATCTATTAAGGAAAATATATAGTTCTTACTCAACTAAAATCCCTAAAAATTTCCTGAAATTAACATAAAACTCAAAACCTTATCTTAAATTGTAATACAGGAAAAAAAAAGACAAGGTCACCACAATAAAAGCTTAAACTCACTTAAACTATCATTAGAATTTGAGATTATTCTCTACTAACTAAAATCCTGGTGAATGCAGCTTAAAAAATATAATCTATGTTGTATGTAGGCTCCTCTAAAAGTAGTGGGGGGGGGGAAGCCTGTTTTCCTTCCCCACTGTCTATCTCCTCCTTGAGAAATGGAATTTTTGCAATCAGCTGAAACTTGGCTGCTTTTATAAATTAATCAGGGTGTGATTCCCATTGCCACTCCTCAGTAGTAGCAATGGCAACTTTTTAAGCTGGTTTTGCAATGACCAGAATTCACTGCTCAGGAGGTAGGGTAAAGAACAGGTAGAGGTGGTATATGGAATTCTGGAAAATAAGCATAGTACCCGTCAGTAAAGCCTTCCGGTTGAAAGCAGAAATGGGCAGAGCCCTGGTAGCAGTGCCGTTTCAAGGCAGTGTGGGTTTTTGTTGTTGGCCATGCATGTGCTGTTTTGCTTTTTTTTCTTACCGTGTTTGTAACCCCACATAGAAATTTAAACCCATTGACTTGTTAACTTCCACGGTGACAGCAAAGAATACCAACCATGGCATAAATGACCAGAGCTGGCCTTTGATAAAGCACTAGTTCCAGATACCATGAGAAGTACCCTATAGGTGTTTTTTTGCACCTAATCTTCATAAAAATTCTAAATGGTAAATACTATTATCTTCAAATTGCAATGCAGAGAGGATCTGTAACTTGCCAAGGTTACATGATTAGGAAATGATAGAGCTAGGATTCACACTTCGATCTCTCTGGCCTTGAAGCCCACGTGCTTCCTTTCCCCTCCGCAAGAACTCAAAAACACAGCAGTCATGCACCCCTTTAAAGAAAACAAACTAAGGGCACCTAGGTGGCTCAGTCAGTTAAGCATGGACTCTTGGTTTCGGCTCAGGTCATGATCTCACAGTTTGTGGGTTCGAGCCCCGCCTGGGGCTCGGCACCGAAAAGCATGAAACCTGCTTGGGACTTCTCTCTCCCTCTCTCTCTCTGCTCCTCCCCGACTTGCTCTCTCTGTCTCTCTCTCTCTCTCTCAAAACATAAATAAATGTTTAAAAAAACTAATGAATCTACCCAAATACTTAGTCTGACAAAAGAAAAAGATTTCAAGGGTTGGAAAATCATGTTGCAAAAGGAAAGACACGTATTCCCCAACTTAGAAATTATTAAGGAAATAACCTGAAATATTATAACATCACAACAAAAGTATAAGAAACAAGCTATCCAGTACTAGGGGAATGTGCATAAAAGGGACTATTTCTCATACAATACAAATTACGTTTAGGAAAATCATACAGGAAAAGGTTTATGATACAATGTCAAGCAAAAAATACCACAAAAAGTAAGATATAAGGTATATATTCTAGCCTCAACAATGCAAAGGAAAAATTACAGAAGAAAAATACTTCAATAAAATAAGACTAAAGTGTTATAATAACAGCCTCAGAGTAACGTAATCATATTTTTGTCTCCCTTCCTTATATTTTATGTACTTTCATTCAAGAGTACTATCATTTAAGAGTACACATTGCATTTTAATCAGAAAAATCTTTAATTACAAAATAATTCAGTCATAAACAGAATTATATAAATAACTAATCATGGATAAATGTCATTTGGATGATTAAAACATTTAATTATTTTATTTAGAAAATGTCACCATACTAATAAAGCCTACTTAAATTTATTGAGGGCATATTTTGTAATCAATAAAATCTGTGTAAATATGGAACTATATGTGATAGGATGAAAACAAACATTTTTGAAATATGCATATCCTGTGCAAGTATAATCCCTCTTTCTTTGTTCCAAAAATATTTTTATCATTTTTTATTTTATTGCAGACTTTCATTCCTAGGCAATCAGTGAACTTTCAGTGAGCTTTCTTGTTTATGAGTATTTCAAAAGTACAACATACTTTAAGGAGCCCATAATATAAAACACATGGAAACTATTTAGTTGTCATGAAGAGGATTGTTAGAAAAACAAAAACAAAACAGAACAAAAAACGATCGTAAGTATACAAAAATATAGCAGCTTTTATGTCTTAAAATAATAACTATAATTGGTCCTATGGCCCATGAAACCATACTCAAATTTCTCAGCCTAGTATTCCCATTAACTGGGATCATTTTACCTTTTCTATCTTCTTTTCATTAACTTTATTAGAGTTATTCATTCACAGTATCCATGAATTTTCAGTACAGTAGCCCCAAATTTGCTCAAGCTATTACCTTTACCTGTTGTTAACCCCTCTCTAATCATGCCTTTGGAGGTCACTTCCTAAGTAGCTTTGTTAATATATTCTTTGAATCCGGAGCTCTTACACTCTGCTAAATTCTAGAGAGGAAATATCTGGACATGGTTCTACCTATGAAAGAACATATAGTCTAGTGAGGGATATCAATGTAAAAAAAATAAAAAATGAAAACAAAATACTATGCCATCAGTGGGACAGAAGGGTAGAAAGTTAGAGCTAAATGGGTATGTCACCCAGGGGTGGGAGAGGAAGAAAGATACAGGCAAAAAGAATACCATGTATGAATGTCAAAAGCCAGTAATAGATACAAGGCACATCTGAGGAACTGAGATGGGGCTGGGTTCGCACATCAGGATGTAAATGGCCCGTTCCTAGGCACAGTATTAAGTGGTTGTAATATAATTTGTTTCTTATAGAAATTAATTTTTTTAAGGTTATGGATCTTTGGGATTAAGCCAGAACTCTCAGTACCATGGAGACGAAATATTGCTGTTTTAGTAGTAACCTCGTGCCTCGTTTACCTGATTAATTGGTCAATAACCTGAAATCCACGTCTTCAACATCATGTGCATTTTTTCTGGAGCTTACACAGGAATGGGATATAGAAGAGTCTTAAAATTATGTGTCATTTTTACTTGATTCCTATGAAAGAAACATTTCTAGAAGCAGAGATGGCGAACACGTCCAGGGTGGATAGTTACATAGTCAAAATGATATGTAGCTGAGAGTTTCCATCTGTCTCTAAGGCCCAACAAGGAGTGAAGATTTGGAAGTACTTATATTTATTCATCATCATTGTTTAATTCGAGCAACAAAGATTTTTGACCGGGGCAAAATTAATTGCATGTGTGTGGTCAAGAGATGGCAAGTAGATTCTTATTGGACTCATTTTCAAGTGTGTGAATCAGTGTGACATTCTTAGCTTGTACTTATTTTATTTGTTCTCAAAAGAGTTAGAACACTTGAGCAGCACCAAATTCTGCTTACAGAAAGGCACTGGGTTATTTTCATGTAGAGAATTAAGTTTTTCAAGTTATTTGATCCTACTGCACAAAATCAAGTCAATGTAAAAAAAAAAAAAAAAAAAAAAAAAAAAAAAGTAAAAGTGTTTTTCTCCTTAAAGAATTTTGGGTGAAATCCAAATAGAATCAATTTGTCTTAAGACTGAAAGCAAACAAGAACAACCTAACACTTAATGTTATGAAGTTGCTGAACATTCCCAGTAATCATGTCTGGGCTTTTGGAATTAAAGTTTAGCTGGAAATGCATTTCCTCTATTTATAGTGGCTGCTCCACGGTACTCTGGACAACCAGTTTGGAAAGTGGGAAATCTGGCCTTGTCTTTATCTACTATGAATCACTTGGTCTCTGTATCTCCACTTCCAACTCAGCAATGTGAGCATTTGATAGTGCTCCTAGGAGACCCAATTGATGGTTAAGGTTTTGAATAAAACAGTACATAGACTCTAATGATAATCGTTTCAACCCACTTGCTTGTGAATGCCAGTAAGATAAGATGGCTATGCTGTGATTATTTAAAAGGCTCCAACATAGAAAGCAGTATCCATTTATGAGCTCAGCCTTATTATTTATTTACTGACTTCTAATCACCATATTCTGAGCTTATTTTATTTATTAATTAAGTCAAAATGTTTGGGCAGTTCCATTGTGTGCGGGCACTGCCCTTTGGAGCATGTTGGTTTTCCATATGTTTCGTGCCAAGTAAAGATATGGTTCACTAAAACGATTGCTTTGTATCATGACTGGAGGGAACATTGTTGGAAGAAGCTTTTTCACTGTGTTGTTGAAACTGCTCTTTAAAGTCACAGTATGGGGGTGCCTGGGTGGCTCAGTCGGTTGAGCATCCGGCTTCAGCTCAGGTCATGATCTCGCAGTCTGTGAGTTCAAGCCCCACGTTGGGCTCTGTGCTGACAGCTCAAGCCTGGAGCCTGCTTCGGATTCTGTGTCCCCCCTCTCTCTCTGCCCCTCCCCGACTCATGCTCTGTCTCAGAAATAAATAAACATTAAGGTCACAGTATGGATCAGTAGACTACATGACAATCATTAAGATCTTCTCAAAATTCCTGATCTTATCATATAGGAAGCCATGTAAGATTTCAAATTCAACAGAGTAGAAGTAGTCAGTTGCTTCACTAAGTTTCCCATCTTCCATGAAATTAATCTCTTTAAATCCCACTTATAAATGTTAATTATAACATGGTTGGAGGAGGGCAATTAAAAAGTACGGTCATTGCGTAACCAAACAAGTCCGAAAACTGCTTAGCAGGACATACAGGATGTTCATCAGTCTAACTCTCCTCCAAAGTACAGATTAAGTCCCTGGACATCAAATACGTATGCTGATAAAAATCAATTTGATTAACTGACAACCCAAAGAAATCATACCCAAACTGATATCTAAGGAAACAGTTTCATTTTTATATTGAGCACACTGTGTGCAGAATCTAGATTTTATTTCTCCATGGCACTAGATTAACCTTCTAGCAGGATGTACGTTGGTAGACACAGTGGTAATTTATATAATTTCCTAGGCTATTAATGGATGGTGACTGGAAGGAGGGGATTCAGACAGAGTGGGGGAAATTCAACATCCGTTTCTAAGTCCTTAAATTTGTTCCCTATGAAAACAGCATGTAATCTGAATTCATCATCACGAGCCCAATGTCTACCAAAATAAACCTTGTCACACACTGGTTCATTTCCCCCCCACCCCTGACAAAAACACAAATATAGAGAGGATCATTAATCTCTTAGTTACCCTGACTTTCTTCTCACGTATTTATTCTGGCATTTCCAAACTAATTTTTTAAACTTCCAAGTAAGGAATAATTGGAACCAGGACTACATTACAAAGAAAACACAAAAATAAATTTTAAAAATGAAGTAATAAACTCAAAGCTAAGAGGCAGAATACCAAAGTTAAAATTCTATTTCGTTTCACTGGGGTTGTCTGGGCCATTTCCTGGCAAACCCTGAATATAGCCAGATTAAAGGAAAACAAGTGGGTATTTTCAAGAGTTAACTCAACATATGGATTTTACTGTTAAATATAATCTCCAAAAAGAGTTTGTCTGAGTTTTTAAAACTAAATTTCATATGGGTCATGGTAATAGTATCGCTTGATTCATTACTTCTTTGACCAAGTAACTAGAATATGAGGCAGAAGGCTAGTATAATAGTCATATGTATTGGGTAAATACTATATTCTAGCAAACATTACTACAAACGCTGTATTGAACCGTATATAGCAAATACTATATTCATTGTGTTATTATTGTAGCTTCATAGCTCCAGGACTGAGGACGGTATAGCAAATGCTTTGTAAACAATGGTGTAGAGTGCAAGGTAATGACTCACAGGAGAAATATCTTATTAGACCAAAATTCCCAAATATTATTTTCCTTTTCCTGTGTCCTTTTCCTTCTTTTTCCTTACTTTAAAAAAAACAAAAAAAAACAAAAAAAACTGGCTCTCAAATCCTTACTTCCATACAGTTTAAGTTGTAGAAGGTAATAGTGTTTTTACTGTATTCAATATTGAAAACGTATTTACTGCATACCATGTAGAGTCCAAAATCTTCCACTTATTATTTGATATCTTCATCTGAATCAGGAGCTCTGGCTGACAGATGATTTTGTGAGGGCAGAATTTCTAGCATTAAGTCAATAAGAAAGTGAGAAATTGAGGGCATGCTCTTCTAATTGCCCCTACTACCCTTCAGGTAGACCCAATTCTATTATTTAACTGAACGCTAGCCTCAGGCAGCTTTCTGATTGATGCTGAGTGGCCACTTACAGGGCTCTGTTGAAAAAAATTCTTAGGACTTGTCTGAACTCAGCAGTAATGTAAGTCATTAATTATGACCGCAATGTATTCAGGAGGGAGGAAGGATACCACTTAGGTCTTGCTAACTGATCTTGATTTTGAGAAATGGTCACTGAAGTATTTAGAAGTAAAGTAATATCATGTCTGCAACTTTTAAGGTAAGGATGTTTAAGAATATGTGTGTAGAGAGAGAGAGAGAGAGAAGGGAGGGGAAGGGAAGAAGGAAAGGGAGGAAGAGAGTACATGAGAGGACACTGATACCATTCATCACCATCTCACAAAAAATTAAGATATGGGGGGATCTGGGTGAGGGGTATATAGTGATTTTTGTAGCTTTTATGCAAAGTCTACAATTATTTTAAATTATAAAGTTTTGGGGGTACCTGGGTGGCTCAGTTGGTTAAGTGTCCAACTTCTGCTCAGGTCATGATCTCACAGTTCGTGGGCTTGAGCCCCGTGTCCAGCTCCGTGCTGACAGCTCAAAGCCTATAGCCTGCTTTGGATTCTGTGTCTCCTTCCCTCTCTGCCCCTCCCCCACTTGTGCGCGCGCGCTCTCTCTCTCTCTCTCTCTCTCAAAAATAAACACTTAAAAATAAATAAATAAGGGGCGCCTGGGTGGCTCGGTCGGTTGAGCGTCCGACTTCGGCTCAGGTCACGATCTCGCGGTTCGTGAGTTCGAGCCCCGCGTCGGGCTCTGTGCTGACAGCATAGAGCCTGGAGCCCGCTTCCGATTCTGTGTCTCCCTCTCTCTCTGCCCCTCCCCCACTCTCTCTCTTTCAAATATAAATAAACATTAAAAATTAAAAAAAAAAATTAAAAAAAAAATAAATAAGTAAATAAAATTCAAAGTTCAAAAATAAATGCCTGCCCCATATTTGGAATTCCTCCTGTGGGAGATATAAATAAGAAAGACCAAGATTAAAAGTAGGAAAAGCCCATTATAGCAAGAAGGTAGTCAAACTAATATTTTTGGGGAGAGGATGTTAAAAGTTCACACAGGGACAAAAAAAAAAAAAAAAAAAAAAAAAAAAAAAAAAAAAAAAAAAAAAACAGAAGGAAACCCATCCAATTGCTGCTTTAGAGGCAGTACACAAATATTTGGTAGCCATTTTTTTTTATCTTTTGATTGTAGTTCCAAATTAAAAACAGAAAAATGGGTTGATTCCTTGAAATTCCTTTCAATTCTAGAATCTTAGAAAAGCACTCAAGAAGCCTAGCCTTCGTCATCCTGTTCATGCAGCTTACCCACCTGGACATGTATACCCATCTAGACAAGTATCGCAAACCCCTCAGACACGAGTCACACTGTACTCATCAGTTTTCAAGTCTATACCGAGGGCTGTGTCAGGCATAGTCAGAGACTTCATGCCCTCGTGATTAATGCTACCCATGTACGGATTTAGGCTGCCAAATTAAATGATCATTATTTTCAACCAACACCACAGAAACCAGACCATACGTTAATATACTACACATGGAATACTAGACTATAATGTTACTAGAATGTTTTCCTTTTCTTTAAAGTTCTTTCTTTTCACTCCGAAACTTCAAAAGCTCACTCCAAGCAGGAAAAGAGGATGACAAAAATCTAAGGTGTGTACATTCTTTGTTTACTTATCAGAGAAGAAAAACAACTCTTTTCAGTTTTAGGTTCAGCTACTACTCCTGGGAATAATGTTTCCTGAGACTGACAATATCTAAGGATAGAGCAGGTCCTGGGACCAAGAGGAAATTTTGCTGTACCACCTCTAAGCAGGCAGAAACGTTCTTTTTCTCTCTTCCTTTCTTTCTCTCTCCCTTCTTTTCTTTCTCCCTCTCACTCTCTCCCTCTCGGTCTCTCTTTCTCTCTTCCCCTCTTCCCCCCCTTCCTCCTTCTCTCCTCCTTCTTTCTCCCTCCTTCCTTCTTTCTCCTTTTCTTTCTTTCTTTCTTTCTTTCTTTCTTTCTTTCTCTCCTTTTCTTTCTTTCTTTCTTTCTTTCTTTCTTTCTTTCTTTCTTTTTTCTTTCTTTCTTTCTTTCTTTCTTTCTTTCTTTCTTTCTTTCTTCCTTTCCTTTCCTTTCCTTTCCTTTCCTTTTCTTTCATCACAACAACAGATTGGAGAAAAGTTATTTTATTCTTTTTTTAACCAAGGACCTACATTCCTTGTGACTGGGTTTGGCTGGTGGGATACAGAGGATGGACTGAGGTTCTATGTTCCAATCCAAAAAGGAAATGTTGCTAATGTGTTCCAAACACAAAAATTAGAAGCAGGCCTAAAGTGTACTTTAATTCACACATTTAACAAATGGGGGTCCCTAAATACTTGTCTGGCCATTAAGGAATACAAGGATTGATTAGTCACAGCCTCTGCTCACATGATTATAGTGAGGAGGGAAAAAGATAATGAGCAATATTATTAACAAAGCTGGAATATACAGCCTAATTTTAGGAAAATGACAAATGAAGTCACGTATACAGAATTTTGTCAAGACTTTCACTCTGTGGAAATCTTTAGCCCCAGAGACTTATAAATATACTTTATTTTTATAAACATATTTAACATTTTTTTTAAATATTTATTTTTGAGAGGGAGAGAGAGAGAGAGAGAGAGAGAGAGAGAGAGAGAGACGGAGTGAAAGCGGGAGGAGGGACAGAGAGAGAGGGAGACACAGAATCTAAAGCAGGCTCCGGGCTCTGACGCAGAGCTTGAACTCACAAACCGTGAGTTCATCACCTGAGCCGAAGTCGGATGCTTAACCGACTGAGCCACCCATGTCCCCCTATTTTCATAAACATATTTTAAATAATAACGTGCTTTCACTATGGGAAGATTTTTGTCAATGCACGATATTTAGTCTACCATTAAATCATTAAGTGTTATAGTGTGACCAAAAATCACTGATCCATGTGATTAAATTAAGTTCTACTTGGTGGCTCCTTGTATATTATTTCCTGACAATTTTGTCATCAGATTTAAAAATGGAAGAAGCCTAGAGTATGGTTTCAGATTCTCGCCTGTGGTTCTTGGGAAATCCTAAAAAGGTTTCTGTCTATAATCAATTATTTCTAATCCTTTTCTGCATTCTGGGCAAGAACTAATTTCCTCTCTATGTGAACATCTATCTGAGTGCTAATATATTCTACCCACCTATTTCTGGCAAGAGGCATAACGTTCCCATTAGCTCATGTGGAGAGACTGTGGAATGCTTTGCAAGTATTTCTGAGAGTAGCTGTCAATTCCATTACCTTCTTAATGTGGACTTGTCCATGATTTGAATCAGCCACTACGACTAAAATCCTGAGGAGGCAGTTGGTTGTTAATTTACGTTGCTCTACAGAGGGGATGTTCCAGAGTTTGAAGTGGCCAGTTCTCCCTTGGGCACTAATCATTTCAGGTATCATTTCTGTGCAGGGACGCCTAATGCCAAATTTAGCAACTCAGATGAGGTACATGCAAGACAAGAAGTTATTTTATATATTGCCATGTCCCTTCTTCTATGAAATGGAAGAAAAGGAAGAAAGGGAAAGATGAATAGCAGGAAAAATTCTAGTCTCATCCTTTCCTATAAGCGTCAAAAGAGTTAAGTCATTCATCAAATGGAAGGACCAAAAAAAAAAAAAAAATCAATGTTTAATAAGTGCCTACTATTTGGCAGGCAGAATCCCAGCTACTTTACATAATATTAAACTCATTAGGTGCTTAAAACCATAGCACTGGTTAAAGGAAGAGCCGTGATTCCTTGAATCAGCTCTACCTTATTCTAGAGCCCATACTCTTTGATTTTTATTTTTTTAAAAACTCTATCTACCTATAATTTTTTTTCTTATCAAAATACAATATATACTTGGTGTGGAGAAACTGGATAAAACAAAAGAACTCGGGGCGCCTGGGTGGCTCAGTCGGTTAAGCAGCCGACTTCAGCTCAGGTCACGATCTCGCGGTCCGTGAGTTCGAGCCCCGCGTCGGGCTCTGTGCTGACAGCTCAGAGCCTGGAGCCTGTTTCGGATTCTGTGTCTCCCTCTCTCTGACCCTCCCCCGTTCATGCTCTGTCTCTCTCTGTCTCAAAAATAAATAAACGTTAAAAAAATATATTTAAAACAAAAGAACTCAACAGAGAAACAAAAACAGACACCCATAAACCCACCATTTTATGATACCACGGTTAACACTGGATGGTATTTCATTTCAGCCTTTTACTCTATACATGAATATATCCATAACCACTTTCTCTCTTCCATAAACAATTCTGCAACACAGTTTTAATAGCTACATAAGGTTCTATCACACACACATAAATAACCTACTGTCATTTATCATTCAGATTACTCCAGTTTTTTCAGTCACACAGAATACCAAATATATAAACTAAATTTTTGAACAAATCCATTATTGTTTCCTCGGGGTAAATTTCTATATTTCTCCTAAGTATCACTGGCATCAGAACTGCTATGTCAAGGAGATTCTCTTTTCTGCTTTTTCTTTTAGTACAGCATCAAGGTTACCTCTCACGGTTTCTTCAGTGCACCCTCCCAGCAGCAGTACAGGACGGCACCCATTTCTCTCCATCCTCAGCAATGCGCTGCACTGCTGTTCTCTTCTCATTTTGCAACAAAGGCAAGAAAGTCCTTTATTTTAGCCACATACACACAAACCTATGAGAAACTCACTGACCTTTTGTTGCACTTCGTACCTGAAAATGCTTTCATCTTAAATTATAAATCCACAGCTGGAGGCTCACACGCTGGAAAATTCCTCCCTGTGGTGAATGATCATAGAGGTTGCTTTTGATGAGCAACCGGAAGGGCCGAGTAACAAATATAAATGGACGGAAGTGTCTGGAAATGGAATGGTCGGCCTTGGGAGCCAATGAAGTTCTCATCCCTGAGGTCGTTCAAGCAAAGAATGCATGACCACTGGTTAGGGTGATAGTATGGAATTGGTCTAGATGAACTCGGACGTTTCTTCCCACCCTAGGGTTTTATGATGCTCTATTCTACTTCTAGAGATTATTGACTCTGTTTCTTTATCTCATCAACTGCAATCTTTGTATACAAATAGAGTGACTCTTTCTAACTTCTGTCCTTGACAGTAATTTATCCAAAGTGGCCACAATGTAAATTGTGCTTTGAAGCAAAGTGTGTATATGAACATGCGCACATCATATGTTATATATACACACATCAAATATACGTCATATTTGATATAAACCAGAGTATTTGCTATATCTAGAAATCTAGCTGCAACATGAGCTCCAAAGAGTCTCAATTTTAAAATTATACATACATATATCTTTCCAAATAGGTACCTATAATTATAGCTAAAGGTAAAAACAAAAAACAAAAAACTACACGTATGCTTGCATATGTTCAGAAAAATTTTAGGACACACGGAATACTATTCATAGCAGTTATTTCTAGGGAGTGAGAATTGGGAAAAGGGATGCGGGGAACTTATATTTTCCACTTCAGGTCCTATTATACAGTTTGCATGTTTAGTATCATTTTAATAAGTTTTACATTTTATGAAATTAAGAGAAAACCTGGAAACACAGTTAATTTCATACCAATCAAAAGTCAATAGTAGCTATTTATGATTAAAATCTCAGCAAACGAACTATAGGTAGATCTCTGAACTTAACAGCCTTGAAAATTGGACTTCAATCAGCATGAGGAGAGACATTTCCTTCTCAACTTTGATCTCATGCTTTGTTTGGTTAACAATAAAACAACAATGATATAGACAACTTTTGCAAAAGAAAAAAAATCAGGGAACCTATTAGAATAATAGCCTATGCCAGCAATCAGAGTTATAACCGACATAGCTCACTGTTTGGGATGCTGGTGTTACATTTTTGTGAATTTACTCACGGTGATAGGTATGAATAGGACAATTTTATTCTGCCCGTCAAATATATGGAAAGTCAAAGACTTAATTCTAGCTCACTTCAGGTGTCCTAATTTAAATACAGAGGAAAAAAGAGAACATTCCATAATTGTAATTAAAAATAGATAACGCTAATGATTTTGTAGCTCACACACATTATCTAGTGAATTTGTTAAATTAAAAACTATTCTACAAAAGCAACGCTATGCTGATAGTAGAGGGGTGGGGACATGCCTGTGAATGTGATGGAAGGGAAGTGATTATCCTATGAAAATCTGAAATCAATCATAAGACATCACAGGTCAGGTCGAGAACTCACCCCTAAAGACAGTCCAATGTGGCTATCTCCAGACTGACAGGATTAACAAGCACTGTGAATAATAAAATGTATCAGAATTATAGGCTGAGCTGTAATGGCCATGCTGGCAGACCCAATCAAAGAGGGTCCTGTCCTGAAATTGCCAAATGAAGCCCTGGGTCCAGCAGTGCCAGGTCATAATCACATTCCTATTTCACTCATGCCCTGATTCCTTGCTTGCCCAGTCTTCTAGCTTTCCACTGCATAGACCTGCAGAGAGAGGGATTATTAGTCAGTGACATATTATAGTTTTAGTTTTAAACATCACTTGTTTGCAAGAGTCAATTTGAAAGATATGAATCATTTCTTTAATTGAGAACTCAAGTATTCCGATTATGTCTAATCTCTTGGAATATCACGAACGTTCCAGTATCTGACAAAAATCAAAGATGTTTTTTTGGGGGCGCCTGGGTGGCTCAGTCGGTTAAGCGTCCGACTTCGGCTCAGGTCACGATCTCGCAGTCCGTGAGTTCGAGCCCCGTGTCGGGCTCTGTGCTGACAGCTCGGAGCCCGGAGCCTGCTTCGCATTCTGTGTCTCCCTCTCTCTCTCTGACCCTCCCCGGTTCATGCTCTGTCTCTCTCTGTCTCAAAAATAAATAAACGTTAAAAAAAAATTTTAAAAAAATCGAAGATGTCTTTAAGCCATGAAGACTGAAGGCACATGAAACCCGTGGGTTGCCCTTCTGCCTTCTCCATGTGGCATGGATCGCTTTATGACTGTTAGCCTTTAGATCCAAATTTTAGAGTTTGTATTTATATCATTATCACCAGGAAAAAACTCAGTAAAAAGATTATGTTAACATGGTATGTGAGGGGCACCTGGGTGGCTCCATTGGTTAAGCAACTCTTGATTTAAGCCCTGGTCATGATCTCACGATTTATGAGATCAAGCCCCAAGTCGGGCTCTATGCTGAGAGCATGGGGCCTGCTTGGGATTCTCTCTCTCCCTCTCTGTCTCTGCCCCTCCCCAACTCATTCTCTCTCTCTCTCTCTCTCTCTCTTTCCAAATAGGTATTTTTTTAAAAAGCGGTATGTGATTGAAGATGAGTACATTCCAATTGGAAGACTTTGTTATTTCTTAAATCGAAGACTAGTCTAAGTCCGATTTCTAAGAGCAGAATTTACTTTGTAAAAGAACTGTTACAAGTTGGATAATCAGTTATTATGAAAAGTGAAGTAACTACTTTTCTTTCTGATTAGTAATTAATTAGGTTGCTTATAAAAGTGAAGGAATAAGATAAAAATTAACCAGGTAAAAATTTCTTTTTTTTTTTATTTTTCATTTCTTTCTTTTGAGTGAGAGAGAGCAAGCACAGGGGGAGGGACAGCGAGAGATGGACAGAGAGAATCACAAACAGGCTCCACTCTGTCAGCACGGAGCCCAATACGGGGCTCGATCTCATAACCGATCGTTAGATCCTGACTTAAGCCAAAATCAAAAGTCAGACACTTAACCTACTAAGTCGTCCAGGTGTCTCCTAGGTAAAAATTCCTTAAGATGTCAGGAATCTGTTTATATTACCTAACATCCCACAGTGCCTACCTCAAAAGTGGGTGAGGAGTGAGAAAGAAATACCATAATACATCAAACCTGTTTAGAATGCTAACTGGCATACCGTAACCCTCCAATAAATGTCAGGTAATATAATAAAAGATTATTATGTAAAATAAGGAAAACAAAATCCAATCCACACACACACCAAATTTATGTAAGCATATATGTACCATTTATATGCTGGCAAAGATACAGAAAAAGACCTGAGAGGATTCACACCAAACTGTCAGCAGATGAGTGATTCCCTTGGGGTGTGGAGTAATAAGGAGGAGGTGTGGTGTCTGGGGGGAAGGTAAAAGGGCACTTTTTTTTTCTTTTTATAATATATTTCTGGAAGTCTTATAATGAGAAAACAGATGTTAACTTCTAAAAAAGAAAGCAATAACATTTTTAAAGGAATACCAAAAGATCCATTGGTGGCTATGATGAAATTTCTCTAAAAATGTTCATTGGTAATAAACGGGCATTCTCCATGGTACCTAGACACAGTAGGGTTTGGGAGTGAATTGGATCCAGCCTATAACCAGGCTCACAGAGGTTCTTGTTTGAATGGAAGGCTGGGAAACCACTTAGTGACTTAGTGAAATGATTTCACCTCCCCCCATCCCAGCCCCAGAAACAATAGTTTTCCTCTCTGTGAAAGGAACATAATAATAGCTATGTATGAAAATCTAGCTCAATGTTTATTCCCCTTTAAAAAAACGAACTGGGGCGCTTGGGTGGTTGAGTCAGTAAAGCGTCCCACTTTGGCTCAGGTCATGATCTTGCAGACTGAGTTCGAGCTCCGCGTTGGGTTCTGTGCTGACAGCTCAGAGCCTGGAGCCTGCTTCAGATTCTGTGTCTCTCTCTCTCTCTGTCTCTCTCTCTCTCTCTCTCTCTCTAAGAATAAATAAAAAACATTAAAAAATGAATTATTCAGGTTTTATTTTTAAGTCTTAGACTGAGGTGTTTGAAATGTATGTTTGAAAACATAACCTTGTTTCTTGTGAAATCTATCAATACAATTTACATTGGGCTCCATCTGGATCAGTGCGGTTCAGCCACCCAACGTGGGAAGTCCCAGCACAGTGCTGTGCAACTGGTACCACCGCAGAAACATAGGATCACAGAGCTCCTGTCAGAAGAACAGCAATTTGAAGGTGCTGCTCAAATGGACACAAGATGGTGTCACAATTCCCGGTTTTCTGGTTCTTTCTAGTGGGTTACCTAAGATCCAACCTCATCCTGAACAGAATCTCTCAGAGAACCAAAATGCGACCAGTTGGAAGCGTTTAAAAGTGTAGGTCATGAACACTGTTGAGTTCCACTCCTGAGCTCTGGTCTTGAACTGGTCCAGAGAATCCTTCCCTAGCAGCATTTGTGGAGTGGGAGGAGGTATTTATGAAGATATTGGTGACAGGAAGGGTACAGTTGCTGGGAACCAGGTGACTTTTGGATGTGTTCATCCAAGCCTTGGAGCCAAGTCATCCAAGTCTGACACAGGGATGGTCTATGGATGTTACTCGTGAGAGGGAGCCCACAGTAAATAAACACAGAGTTTAACATGTTTAAAGTTTTAAAAATCTGGAAGAGTATATCATCTCGGGTGTCACCATGGGCATCAAGATATTCCGAAGCATGAGAAGTAACAGCACAATCATGGTTTAAAGCTCAGATTCTGACCTTGACCTAGCTCGTCTCTTTACTGTGTCTTGAGCATTGACAATTATCTGCAACGCTTTACCTACAACGTAGATATGAAAATTATATTTAGTTAAGATTATTATAAGGTTTCACTGGGATGATACATGCATGGTGCTTTGCCCATTAGAAAGCTTTTGTTGTTAAAGAACCAAATACTAGTCTCTGTTCTCAGACTTCCTAGGCTAACCCCAAAATTAGGTTCTTACAGCTCCTTAGCCTAGGCTACCCACACACTGCAGAGGGCTTAGTTCACAGCACGTGCTTCATAAATGTTGAGTCTGAAATCAAAATCGACATTTCAGTCGGACTGAAGCTAGGGAAAGGCCTCACGTATTTCTTTTTCACTTCTATATAGAAATATAGTGTCTCCTTGGAACAGTGACGCGGGAGGTGCTGTGATAGTCAAGCAGAGGAGATGCTTAAACTTTAATCAGTCCCCAAACCACACTGCCCATCTGCAGCTACTTGTAGAAGATCAACAGGACAGCCGTGTCATTGACATACTACCTCTTACTGCCATCGTCCTTACTGTTTTGAATGCCTATGTAATTGTTCATTTTCTTGTATTAGTTCATTGAATTCTTACAATGCCTACATAGAGATTTTTTTTTCCCTATGTTAACAAGAAAGTGGAATCCTTGAGTGGTTATATAATTTTCTCAATGCCACGCACAAAGCCAAAAGCAGAAACAGAGCCACTGAGGGCTAGACAGGCCTTCCGTCTGGGAAGATGGGCTAAGAGTCTCCAGAGGGAGAGGGTACAGGGCCTTGGCAGCCGGCTGGGCTCTCCTGGTTTGTATCTCGACTTGCTCTAGACTTGGCCAGAGTCCCAGCTTGTCTAGGTCCAAACCCATGAAGATTCCACCAAACCAGAAGCCTACCACTTGAGTAGTGAAGAATAACCTCTAAAGAAAAATAAAAGGAACATCCTTCAAAGAAAAAAAAAAAAAAACAAAAAAAAACACCACAAGAATGTAACAAGTACTCAGGGACTCCAGAGACTCCAGCCATAAATCCCCATTTCAGAAGCAGTATTTAAAAAACCAGAAATCAGGCGCCTGGGTGGCTCAGCCGGTTAAGCATCTGAGTTCGACTCAGGTCACGATCTCATGTTTCGTGAGATCAAGCCCTGCATCTGCCTCTGTGCTGACAGCTCAGAGCCTGGAGCCTGCTTCTGCTTCTGTGTCTCCCTCTCTCTCTCTCTCTCTCTCTCTCTCTCTCTGCCCCTCCCCCGCTCAGACTCTGTCTCTCAAAAATAAGTAAACATTAAAAAAAAATGTGACAAATTCTTTTAATTGTGACTTATTAACTACAAAATGGAAAGCTAAATATACGGGTTTTGTGCTGTCATGGAAATGAACATAATCTGTCTTAAAAAAAAAATCTCACGATATTTGTGGTCTCTCACAGTATCAGGGCAGTATGGTTGTGCAACTTGAGTGCAATGGAAAGGAATTCTCTTTGGTCAGAAAGTGTTCTTCAAGTATGTGCCAGTAATTCAACATACATTCCTAGGTACAGGGCGGGGCTCCATCAGGTTTTGGAAATGTCACTGTTTTCAAGGTAGGTATAAATTCTCTAAATTGTGTCTATGTGTTTCTAGCAGAATGACACGAGTGCCTTTGTGTTCACTTCTGTCAATTTTCGAGCCACTGTGTAAGGAAACATGTTTCAACAAGATTTGTTTGTCAGGTTTAGGTAAGTATAATGACACTCCATGTGCATAATCGCAGAAGAAGCCACTGTTAGGAATCAGATTTCCTCATCTCCTTGATGTCTTTGTCCCTAATATTAAGCCCCTTACTTCGTATCATTATCAGCAATTTCAATTCCTTGCCCGGGGCGCAGTCAGAAATCTCCTCACTTTCCCTGATAGCCTGATCTCTGCTATGGCATCGGGCACCTGCTGACCTGGTAGTTTGCAATCTTTCTCTGGCCAAATGATACTCCCATTTTATCTTTTCCACTAACTTGTGACCTCATCCAGGAAGGAGCCTTCCACTGTACAGATTCTCAATTACATACATAAGGGGTTTTGCTTAAACTTTTGTCTAACTTTAAAAAATAGCTAAGTGATAAAATAGGAAAAATATTGTTGAAACTGTGAAGTTATGAAAGATGACTAAATTATAGAACAAGTGATCTATAGATCAACATGTATGGAACAAGAAATCTCCTAGCCTACTCTGAAGCATATCCAAAGCAACTGCGAAGTTAATTTAATGAATTTTTTTTTCGAGAGAATATAACTGTTTATTACAAAGTCAGCAAGCCATTGAACGGGGGGTGGAGGGAATTAGAAACGATCCATGAGAGAAAGTATCAAAAACCAAATATAAGTCTACCACTCTTAAAATCTTTGACATTTTGATTTATGTTCTGCTAATAATCATGTATGCATTTGTCTGAGTATACGTGTGTTTGTGTCTAGTCCTGGGTATTGCCTCGAAACTTTATTAAAGCAAGATTTGAGGAACTTGGTGGGGTACTAGAAAGGATCGGTAACTAGCTTGAGATTATTTATTCTATTTGCTGCATTACACAGCTGTGATGTGAACAAACCCCAAAAATATAGAAATTAGAACATAGTATTTCCATAGCAGTTTTCATGATGGCATTGTATCATGTGAAGATTAGCAGTCATCTTGACATAACCCAGAACTGACTGGAACCAGAATGTGGCAACATAGGTTTTGACAGAGATTATTGACATATATTGGAAAAACACTTTTTCTTTCTCTGAAAACAAATACATAAACATTAAAAAAAATAAATAAAACGCTCTGAACAGAAAAGTAGTGAACACATACTGGGCAGACTTTGTACAAGAGGCCTGACATCTCTTTCCAATCTCGTTAGAAATTTCCGAGGTATATCTCTGTGTTTGTTTATTGTATTGTTAAATTTCCTGATCTCTAAATTCAACATAAAAATACTTCACATACTGGGAAAATCTGTCTCAAATAAGAGAGAAGGAAATGATCCATGAAAGCATAAAAGGAGGTGAGAGAAGCTACATAAACTCATGTGTATGTAAAGAACTTTGTGTTCAGACTACCTCCCTTCAAGTCTATGCTATATTGTGTCAATGGTATACACAACCATCTAACAGGAAAAGAAGGGAGGCTTAACTCCTGGAAGTCTCTAGAAAGGTTTGTGCATGGCTCAGGTGTTTCTTAGGGAGAGAGTTCCAAGGGCAGGCCCAAAGCCTGGTAATTCCAGACAATCCAGAAGAACAATGTGTGAACTAAAAGTAATAAACATGAAATGTGGGGTCATGCTTAATACCAAGGAGGTTAACTCAGTGCACATAGTATAGGGCAGAAAAGCACATAAGAAATCACAATTAAGAAGTCATATTCCACTCTATCCCTAACTTCTCCACATGGGGATGTGGGGAGGAGACAGGCAGAACAGCAGAACACCTGCTCAGTGTTTATAACAAACCTGCCAAGTTGACACAAAAAACAAATCTGTTGCTTCCCAGATATGCTGAAGCTGGGGTTTTTACCACCCAAAAGAGTTATGTAAAATGGGGGAAAAGGGTCTCACTGGCAGGGGAATATACCTGTCCCAATCTTTTCTCTAAACTCCCAAGGCTAATGTTATTTTCTTTGTGGAGCACAAATTTGAACACAAAACATCTGTCTGGCGTGAATTCTGTAGATCCTGATGTTAAACATAGAAAATATAACAAACAGTCAAGGTAGCAATCTGCTGCTGATAGCATTGTGGTTTCTGTTTGCTTTTTAAAAATGTATTTATTAATACACCCTGATCATACACAGCAAGTTCTGGTTTGGGGAAAACACAGTCTTACTGCACTTATGGTATTTTCATTAAGAACAACAGATAAGTCTAGAAAGTGTCCTTGGTTGAGAATAACCAGATCCCCGCCCCCCCTGGAGTTCTTCAACACACTTGGCTTAATTTACTACAAATAATAAATGGCAAATGAGTGCAAGAGATTTGAGAGCCCTAAGTAGACAAGCTCTTGTATTTTCAGCACCCATTTACCCACAGTAAATGCTTAGTACTTTTTGAAGAAGTAAGATATATAACCTGTGTGTTAGACAGTGAAACATGAACAGAATAATAATTTGCAATATACATGATGCATGAATATATATGCCTATACATGGATAGGTGTGTGTTTGTGTGTGTGTGTGTGTGTGTGTGTGTGATTTGCTTTCAACATCTGAACACTCCAAGTAGGAAGAAAATAGAACATAAAACTACATAAAACTACAGTTATTAGGTAGACCAACTTTAAAGATCTTAAGATAGGTTTTTAGAGTGTATATCCTAGCACCTTTATGTAGAGAACACGGTGAAAATTCTGAACACAGGACATGATCTCTGAAGACTGGCTTTTTACCCTTATATATTCGCCAAGATTACTTTATGCTGTGGAATTTATTACCTCTTGAGTGTTCCAAATGCAGAAAGAGAGGAACCAGGGGAAACACCTCTGGTTACTTTTTAATGCAAGGCCCTAGGAGACAGGATCCTTTAGGTGGAAAATCCTTGCCATCCTCCTGGTTGACTGCGACCACTGTGGCAACTTCCCTCCGCTCCAAGCTGGTAGAAAATGCTGTTGTTTTGTCATTTTCTTCAAACGATTTAGGAAGGAATTATTTCCTCCAACCAGTTCACTGGATAAATAAACTGAGGTTCACAGAGGCCAAGTGTCTGGCCCCAGAGCTCAGGGCCACTAAAGTTTGCCCGTTTAAGAACATCCGGAATGACAAGTATTTTCAGACCCTGTACTAGTCTCATTGTCTTACTCTTAAGGTAATGTTTGCAAGCATCACAGAAAACAATTGCAGCTTGAGGACTGGGGTGGGGGTAGGGGGAGAGGGTAGGAAGTGGTCGTTAGCAAATCCCTGGGCCTGGGGATCACCTGCTCCCTAGGATCAAAACAGTGAAACAAGCTATTCCTAAGGACATCAAGGACGAGTGGGCCATTGTTTTCAAAGCCAGCTGTGGAGAATCAGCTGAACGGTGGCCTTGGAACAGCTGCGGCTGCCGCACCACTGGGCGGGGGCGGTAGTGGGTGCAAGAGTGAGCCAGGAAGGAGCGCCGGTGGAGACCCTGCCTCGCCACCTCTCGGCAAACCAGGAAGTCCTTTTTGTTGTGGGTGCAAAGGATGGAGCCACCTTTCGAACCGACAGTCTGAACGGCACGCAGCAGCCCCCAGACTGGCTTAGTAACTGCAAACCCTCGGCGGGCAGGGTGCGCGGGAGGCCGCGGACCGGCAGCTACACGGTCAGGGTCTGCAGCACGGAGTCGGCGCTATCACAGAGTACACAGAGCAAAGCAGGCTCTGCCGTCTTAGCAAACCCTGGCCGAGCAAAGTCCGGGGTAAACAAGTCTCCAGACGCGCGCCCCCCGCGCGCTCCTCTGCCCCCCGGATTGCCCACGCGCCCTGCCCTCAGCTCTGCAGCGTCCGCCGCCCTCTCCCCGCGCCCCCCTCCTCCGATCGCCCCACCTTCCGGCGGGGCCCTCATTCCCACAGCTGGCGCGCCGCACTCACCATCTCTCGCCTGAGGAAGTGCAGCTTGGTTTCCAGCCTCTCCAGGGCGCTGCAGTGGCTACGACGTGGGGAGCCAGAGGTTGGAGAGGACGAGGAGGACGACGACAGGGAGGGGGGGAGGCTGCAGCTGCTGCTGCTGCTGCTGCTACTGCAGCCGCCGCCGCCGCCGCCGCCGCTCCCCCCGCAGGGGTCCCTGTCCCTTTCCAGGGGAACCGGCTCCTCCCCACGGAGCGAGCGCACTAGGCTCTCGGGTACTTTGCGCCCTAGCTTCAGCTCGATGTCTCTGAGGTCTGGCAGCGGGCCGTCTTCCATGACTTTTCAAGAACGAGGATAATGGTAATGAAACGCAGCGGAGGAGAGGCGGCCGCGGCTTCCGAGGCTGCGGCGAAATGAACCGACCCCTCCCGGCGCCCGGGTCTCTATCCTCGGCGGCGGATGGAGTGCACCGTCCGCTCCATAACCGCTTGCGCTGTTACCAACCCTGAAATCCGCACAGGACGAGGCGGGTCGCAGCCGCAGTTTCCCGGGTGCTGTGGCTCCCCCGACACTTACTAAGATTTTAGAGATCGCTTCATCCTCTTCCCTTTTGGCCACCCCACTGCAAAATTGAGTCAATTGATATTGCAGAGAGGAGAAAATCCGAGTATTATAAGCCCAAAGAAGTGAGGGGGAAAACGAAGTCTGGTTGTTGGCGTTATGGGGGGAAAATTCACATTATAAAACTGTCCGTTCACATCTCTGCCTCATTCACTGATTGCCCATCTGGTACCACGCGACACAAAGTAAGATGTGGCCATACTCCGGGGTCGTTTCATTTTCCAGCCATATGTCTCCAAGCTTTCGGGATATCCTGGATTGGCAGAAATAATCCCTGGTCAGTGAAAGAGGAGGTCGGTCGTGTGCATGGCCGCGTGAAAGAGGTGGTTAGCTTAGCGGGAGTTTAACGGCTTTCTCCTTGCAGCAGAAATTCCCTTCTTCTCATTTAGGCAGTTTGGTCCCAGTCATTGTGTTCTTCTGAGCCTTGGAAACTTTAAACTCCGCTGGCAGGTGGACCAAACCACGGCCAACCCTTGTACCGTATATCCCAGGCAAGAAGAGCAATAGAAATGTTCCCAGCCCTGCTGTTAGTAGGAGTTTCAGCGAACTGCTTTAGGTCGAAGTACCTCATAGGGGTGTTAGGTCACCTGGTAGCCAGAACCTTTAAAACAGTTAACAGAAGTCGGAGGGAGAAGAATGAGTTGAAATGGACCGTCCTTCCCCGCCCCCGATCTTCCCACACAGCAAAAGTCTACCTTTAGAAAGAAGCCTTTTCTACTTGTACGCTAGTAAAAAGTGAAACTGTTTCACCATAAGTTCAGTGAGAATGCCCGGCCAAAGTGAATTACCTTACCAAATGTTACAGTATTTCACTGCCGGAAGTGAAGACTTACGTAGCCAGAATAATTTAGACGAGTGCGGAGGTAGGGGTGGATTTTAAAAGGCTGAAGTTGCTGAGACACTTTTAATCGGGGGGAAAAAAAGTACTGAACAGAGCTAGTGAAACGTTGTGTTTGATAATTTAGCTATATTTTTCAACTACTCAGAAGATACCCAAAGCTTATAATCTATTTATAAGAAACTACCCAGTAAATTGCCATGGGCTACGTGGATTATAGGTTGGACTCAATATCGAGTTTGTGTGAATGATCTTCAATTAGAGGATACTCTTTCCAATTCAGTAGGTTGATTTGGGGGTTCCTTTGGGATATTTGAAAATATGGGCTCCTCTATTTGGGGGGGACAAATAATTACTTGTGTTCTTGGTCCTTCGTGGGCTCCATTCCCAAACATCGCTCGGGTTTTATACTTGGCACGTAGGCAGATCCCATCTCAGAGTTTGTTCTCTTGTAGAGCCTCATCTAGGAGTGATAAGGATAGACAACACAGGCCTTCAGAATGAAATATTTCACGCCAGGGAGAAAATTGCTAAAGTTCTCTTATCAGCATGCCAGAAATTGGTGTGTTAGTTCTCACTCTTAAAAATGAATGAAGAAAACAGTTGTAAATTTAGTGGCCCATTTTAAAGTTGGAACAACCATTCACGAAATCAAAGGAGAACAATGCTAAATCTCAACTCACTGATAAAGCAACGTGCTTTGCCCTGAATTTGGAAAACCACAAACTCATCAGATAAGAACCGCACTGGGATGGACATATAATCCAGGAAGGTTTGTACTTCCCTCAAGAGCAGTTTGTGCATTGTTGTTGCTGTTGTTGTTGTTTTCAAACCCTCACAAAGTTCAGCACAGGGTGGGCCCAGAGGAATAGCTTTACAAACGCAATAGTTTAGCTTGTACTTGGTCAATTAAAAAGTGTATTGTCAAATTATCAGTGTAACTGTACAAAAACCAAACACCTCCTTTGCTGTGAGTCACGGACAGTAAAGCTGGTATTTGATACTGAGGTTGATAACTCAGAAATAGAAAACTTGTATGTATGTATGTACGTATGTATGTATGTTTTCATTTTGAATGTCTGCAGAGAAACCTTCTCTGAAAGTAAAAATAAGCCCTGTATGTGTCCAGCTTCAGCTTGTATGACTTCTTTAGATAGAAGATAACGTAGCATGCCCTTAAGGATCTGGGTAGTCAGCTTCTTGTTCTCAGTAGCTGTACCACCGGAGGGTGGGAGAAGAAATGAAAACACTCATTTGGAACGTTACTGCCAGATACTGGAGGAAACTAGAATTGAAAGTTTGGTAAGGTCTGATAAAATATGAAAGACGGTAGGTCCAGTTTACAGCCAGATGAAAACCCTCCAAGGCAAAGAAGGACCAGAGTCTGATAACTCACAAAGGCATGCTATACTTTTCTTGTAATTTATGAAACATAAATGTTTCCTATAGTTTACGAAACATGAAATGTCTCTCTATAGTCACCCCCCTTTTTGGTTCTTGTTTACAAAATAAATCTGGCCTCGTTAAGAAAAAAACCTGTATGTAAAGTAATACTTTGTGCTAGTGGAATATACAACAAAGGTAAAAATTTTAAGAAAAGCTTAGTTATGTTGAGCCTTTCCAGCTTTCTCAGTTTAATGGTTTATAACATTTTAGTTTAAAATAGAGACATTCTGGGGGCGCCTGGGTGGCTCAGTCTGTTAAGCTTCAGACTCTTGATTTCTACTCCGGTCATGAATTCACCCTTTGTGAGTTTGAGCCCTGTGCCCCCAGGCTCTGCACTGACAGCGTGGAACCTGCTTGGGATTCTCTGTCTCCCTCTCTCTCTGCCCCCCCCCCCATCCCCCAAGCGAGTACGTGCACTCCCTCCCCAAAACAAATACTTTAAAAAGTAAAAAAATAAAATAGACACATTCTGAATGTCAAAATGCTAATTTTCAAAACACATTAGAATCCCAGGACCCTTACTAGGCTTCTTACAGGTTGTGTTAACTTTTATGTGGTCTGGTATGAGGACATTCCTTACCCAAAAAGTTCAAAAAAAAAAAAAAAGGGTCTTTAAAAACAAAACAAAACAAAACATACAAACAAAACCTTTGGGTCTTGAGAATATTTTTTGTTTGCAAGATTCTCCTATCATTAAAAAAAAAAAAAAAAAAGCATGAGACATTGAACCACTTGCTAACCTTGTATGTTAGCCCCGTGGATTCATTGCACATCTTGATCTGGGGAATCAGCTGTTGAGAACTGGCAGTGGTGGGTCTAAGATGGGAATCTGGACTGGGAGTGAGGTCATCACGAATAAGAGGAAGAACAGAGAGAAATGGGGGGGGGAGGGAAACCTCTCTGGATAACCTTTTCCTATTTCCCCAGCTGTCACTCATAACAGCATACCCTCCCTGCTCTTTCCTGTCCATCTCCAACCAGCGCCTGGTTCCCTGAGCCTGATCTACTGAAAAGTAAAATTATAAAAATAGTTCTCATCCTATTTGTGATCTAACTTTTTAGATTTTCATGCTTCTTTTTCTGACTGCCGTAAATGTGACCTGGATTGGCCTTTCTCTTTTTCTCTTTTTCTATTTAGAATGCCTAGGAAATCTGAGAATGAGGATTAAACTGTGGAGGAGAAGAAGAGACTTTCCTTCCTAGTTGGATTGTGCTCATTGAAAAGGAAAGGGAGCCTCTTGTTTGTCAGTGCAAACAGAACAAAACAAAGCCAACCAAAACAAAAAGAAACTTAGTGGCTAATTAAATAGGAACGCTGTTGGACCCAGATGACAGGTTCTCAAAGAATGCCTCAGTCACAGAAGCAGACTGATGTGGTGCACACTGAGGAGGCTTCCTGGTAGGGGACGCACTACTTTCAGCCCAAGTAGACTCAGCCAGCCCTTGCGTGGTGTGAGTAATGCCACTCCTTAATCTGCTGCTGGCATTGTGGTTAAAAGAAAAAAAAAAAGGCCTCTCACCTTCTCTCTGGCACTGATTGAAAGTTTGCAGCTTTCCCCACTCTTGCTGGCAGAGAGTTCAAGCGCTGGGGCACAGTCTCTAACCTGAGACTCCACTTCCCACAGCGCAGGATAATAGCTCCAGCTAACAGCCTCAAATTACGCTTAAGAATTTTAGGAAGTAGCTATTTCATGGGTAACAGATTCTTTGAATTTCTGCTTTAAATGTGGAGAGCTGCTGTTCCTATAAATGTTTTTGTTCGGCCGATGAACTGCTTAACAAGGAAGATGTCATCGCAAAACTAAAGAATGTTGAGCCTATCCACACACAGTGGAATTAGATATCTGTTAAAGCTGTGAAGACTTTACCCTGCCTGCTTATGGCCATTTAATTCACCTATAATTTTGTAGCTGGGTTGGGTCTGTTTTACTAAGCAGAATCATCTAGTTTATTACCACCCTGAGCAGTTTACACATCTTATGCTGTGTATATTGCTCTATCTATCTATCTATCTATCTGCCTATCTAAAATGTCTCTCCCCCAGGAGCACAGATCCTTTAAATAGTACTCTGATTGGAATCTAATTAATATTTATAATCACAGCTAAACACTTCCCTGGAGATTTAGGAGACAATACTAAAAGTAGGTCACCAGCATCTAAGTCTGCCTTATCCCCTCTCGACAATCCCTGTCAAATCTCTCTGCCTTCATTATTTGTAATGGAGCCCTTTATTTGCTTTTACTTTCTTTCCATGCTTTTCTGAATTCCTACTGAAAGGTGCCAAGCAGGGCCCAGAAGAGTGATCTCTTTGGTGAAGCTAGCCTTGGTCAGTTCCTCCGTAGCCATCCAGGTTGGCTTCTAGAGTGGACTTGTGGGTTGTTTCAAAGGCGTGCTGGTAAATGTTTATACCTAGCTCTCTGCAAATGGAAAAATAACCGATTTGTAGCTTTCGATAGTTCTCCTGGTGTAAGTACTCCCACCATGGCTGATTTCAAGCTTCCAGTGTGAGTTGAGAAAAGATGGCTCCCAGCACAGCATTATAATAGGATTTCTACCATACAGATGCATGAGACATAAATAGCCCCAAGAGCATAGATGGTAGTAAAATGCAGTCAAATAATTAGGAAGAGATGCATTTTGATTACTTATCCCCTTTGTCTTAGCATAAGTTACCTAACTTAAAGCTTACACAGTGTAATTTTTGAAATAATGGCTAAGTCTAGCAATCCACTTGCAAAATTCCCCCAAATTTAACAATCTGCTCCTGAAAGGTGCTCCCAGTACACCTCCGGTTCATAAAATATTGGAGGATGATCATTAATTACAGTTAAGAAAGGAAATAGAAATTCAAAGTCAGAAAAAAGCAGTGCAGTTTGTGGGTTGAAGTTTGGGCAAAGTGATAACTGGGGAAACGTGTACCAAAGTCAAAAGCAGGATGATTTGGAAATTCATAAAACTGTGTGTGGCCGTCTCCTAGGGGGCTGCCGTAACCAAATACCATAAACTGAGCGGCTTAACACAACAGAAATGTACTGTCTTGCAGTTCTGGAGACGAGAAGTCCAAAATCAAGATGTGGACAAGGCCTTGTTCTCTCTAAAGCCTTAGGGAACGGTCCTGCCTCACCTCTTCCGGCTTTTGTTGTCCAAGTATTGGCATGTGGCAACATAGTTCCAGACTCTTCCTCCAACATCACATGGCTGTCTTCTCTCTGTGTCTGAGCCCAAATTTTTCTCTTCTTCTAAGGACACTAGAAGAAGGGCCCACCCTGCTCCAGTATATTTTAACTTAGCAAATTAAAACTACAAGAACCTTGGGGCATCTGGGTGACTCAGTTGGTTGAGTGTCTGTCTGGCTCTTGATTTTGGGTCAGGTCATGATCTCAGGGTCATGGGATCAAGCCCTGTGTTGGACTCCATGCTGAGCCTAGAGCCTGCTTAGGATTCTCTCTCTCTCTCTCTCTCTCTCTCTCTCTGCATCTATCCCGCATTTGTGTCCTCTCTCTCTAAAAAAAATAATAAATAAATAAATAAATAAATAAATAAATAAATAAATAGAAATAAAACTACAAGAACCTTATTCCCACATAAAGTCACATTCTGAGGTAGCATTGAGTTAGGATTTCAGCATATCTTTTTTTGCAGGGGGTCATATTTCAACCCATAACACTGTGGAATGGCATTTGATCTTGGGGGTTCATCTCAGACATGAGACCATGAATAATAAGAAAGAACTGGAATCCACAGCGAAACCCATAGGGAAGAAACAGACAACAGACTTTGCCTCCATCAGGCAACAAATATTGAAAATGATAGTCTAGGGGCACCTGGGCGATTCAGTCAGTTAAGCATCCAACTTCGGCTCAGGTCATGATCTTACGGTTCATGGGTTCGAGCCTTGCGTAGGGCCCTGGGCGGAAAGCTCAAAGTCTGGAGCCTGTTTCAGATTCCGTGCCCCCCCCCTCTCTCTTTGTCCTTCCCCTGCTTGTGCTGTCTCTCAAAAATAAATAATTATATCTTTTAAATGATAGTCTAGTTTACTCCTTTATTAATCATCACCTGTGAGTTAGATAATAATAGCTATTAGATATTTTTAATATGCTTTTATAGGCTAGAAAACTTTGATCAGAAACACCCTTATCCTGCAATACAGTGTCATAGTCAAAGGCATAATTCCTATAATCAACATTTGACATCTTTTACCAAATATCTTGATGATATCTAACATTGAATTTGAGGTGGGCTCTTACAATATATAGTATAAATTCAAGACAAACATGAAAGGCCAAAAAAAAAAAAAAAGAATGCTGTTTCTAGGTCTTAGTTTAGAGGTAATCTTATGAATTTGCTTTGAAAATGACTCCACAGATATCATTTGAAAAATTGGTTTTTACACAGCATGGAAACCAAGCACATTGAATAAGAAGCCCAGTGAGGGTAGAGTAAAGCAATGTTGAACACTCACAGAGAAGATGATATCTAAGAAGTTTAGAGAGAACTGTGAGTTTCTGCAAGGGTTTTAACCCACAGATGTGGCACATGGTGTAAAATACCCACTCGAATACCCTGACTTCATGATCAATGCCCATTTCTGGCAATGCCTTCTGAATACATTATTCCTCGCCCATATCTAGGTATCTAGCTTCTCCTTAGTCTTGGTGTTACAAGTATAAATGAAAGGTAGAACTGCCTTCCAGTAGTCTTGGGAGAAAGAGAATGAGGAATACAAGTTTTTACATATATTTTTTTTAATTTTAAAAAGATCGCCAAGATTCTATGTAAAGAGACACATGAATTAACATTATTTGGGTGTTAAAACTCAAGAACTCCCCATATTAGAATTGCGGATCTTAGTCTTACAACTTAAGAGCATTACTAGACAGTTGAAAGTTAGCCTTCTTAAGCTATTAACTAGCATTGCTACATTGGAGAGAGAATGAGAGAGAGAGATACTGAGAATGTGGTTTTCCTTCAGAAGGAGGTATGATTCAATGACAATACTTCTGTGACCATAATGAGACACATTGGGTATGTGCGCCTTATATAAAAGATAAATACTATAATGATGTTCTCCAAATATTAAGGGGGATAGTTACTGATTATTATATGCATTTGATGCATCAGCAAGAACCCTTTTGAAATAGAAAGCACTTTTAAATGAGAGCAACACAACTCACGGTGATAAAAAAAGTAGGGGAAACTCAAAAATCACTGACTACCAGCGGAGCTGTCTTAAACATTATCGTATGATGAACTCCTTATAACAGCCCAGAAAAACAAATGTTACCAATCCTGGTAACATTAAGATTAATTTGAAGCTCCAAGAGGTGAAGCCCCTTGCCTGATGGTCTGCTGGCCTCAAGAAGGGAAGCTGGGATTGCCCCAAGTTATAATTTACCCCAAAAGCCTTGTTGTTTCCATACCTACTGATGGACTGTTTAGGGTTTTCACTGTTAAACATATAGTTTTGATAAGGCCAACACTGAGTTACTGTTTCTGATGTTTTTGGGCAATTCAAGTGCAAGTGAGGCAGTGATAAAAATAAAATACAGTTGCAAAACAAGAAGATAAATGCATTCATGGAAGATTCATTTACGATAAATCATTAAGGGGCATTAGAATGTTGTAGAAGGCTGTTCCCATTCTCTGCTCTTGATTTCATATGAATTATCACTCCCTTCCAGCATGGGGCCAGTATTTCAGATTGAAGCTGGCACTTGGTGGGGCCTAGATCTGAAAAGAAGTAGAAGTTAATTCTCTGGTCACAAGGTGATGGTCCTAAAAAAACAGAGTGGAAATGTGGGAACAAAGCAATCAGGCAAGGGTGCTGCATGAAAGCTTGTGCAATGATCAGGGCTGGGCAGAAAGGTTTATGACCTTCCTGCCAGTGAGACTGGTCTTTGCCAGTCTGATGAGGCAAATGCCAAGGGCATGATAAATTCACAGGGGGGAAAAAAAAAGCCCAACTCACGCTGCCATTCCAGAAGATAAAAGGCAGCCAAGAGTACAATTGTTCAACCTCTTCTCTCTTTTGTGGCTTTCCTATACCCCACCACGCGTGAGAGCTGATTTTGTGGGACCTGACCCACAGTTCCACACTGACCTTTGGTTGTGGTAGTTCAAACGCTTCCAAGTGGGACTTAAGAACATTGCTAATTCTATTTAAATTTCATCATGTTCTATCAGAAGCACTTCCTGTTTGTTTTGAGCTTTTGAGTCCATGCTGGTTCATAGGGGGTCAGTTGCAAAAACGTGATCATAAATGTCTGAGGTGCTGTCGAATACCCAAAGGGAGGGTCCCCCTGCCACAACAGCAACCAGTTTCGTGTGACAGCTGTGTAGAAATCTGGAACCGAAACCCCTCTTATTCTCATTCTCATTCTCTCAGTCTGTTTTGGTTTCGTGCTAGAGATGATTTGGGGGAATAGTGGGGTCTTGAAAAGATGAACTTTGATGATTTGTACGCAGGTTGTTACAACTTCTTGGCGAGAAAAACAGAGAGCCAAGTGTTGGTTTGTTTGCTAACTTACCTCAAATTTCAAAATACTTAAAGACAATTCAAAACACCCGATGTGACTGTATTGGGGGTGGGTTCAATATACTGTGGTATACTTGTGAATTGGTAACATTGTATTTCTCTTTCTTTCTTCTTTCTTTCTTTCTTTCTTTCTTTCTTTCTTTCTTTTTCTTTCTTTATTTGAAAAATGTTTATTTTGAGGAAGGGAGCGCACGGGCAGGCGTGAGGGGCAGAGGAAAAGAGAGAGAGAGAGAGAGAGAGAGAGAGAGAGAGAGAGAGAGAGAGAGGAAAGATGCTCTATCACAGTCTGGCAATAAGGAATTACTTAAGTAAATTACGTGTAGCCATAGCTTGGACAACACTGCAACTAATAAAATGGAGTGCAGAATACTTAATGGAGAGGGTAGTATTGCCAATATATTGTTAACTGAAAAAAAAAAGATAAAAAATGCAAGTAGCTATGTTTGCATATGCACACATATGTATATAGATGTACATACATATATATGTACACAGACAAATATGCTACTTATAAAAATATATGTGTATTTATCAAATAACGAAGCTATACGGTGGGGTGAGATTATGAGTGGTTTTGATTTATGTCTGTGTTTTTCTACTTAACTTTAATTAATTATAAAAAGAACTCAGAATATCATTTTTTAAATGTCTTTTTAGTGCTTTCCATTTTATTTTTAAATGTTTAGGCAAACCTTCTATAACAAGTATAGTAGGAAAACCTTCTATAACTCTGAAGAAAGAAATTAGGTGGAATATTTTTGAAGGGGAACCTGGGTGTTTTAAGAAGTAAAAATGTCATTTACTGAATATACCTATATCTTAATTATAGGGAATTTTCTGAGTAACCTTTGTCAGTACTAAATATTAAAACCCTAACTGTATACACACAGTGCCAAAAATATTATCATTGTCTGGCTATCTCATGGAAGATTTGTGTCTACCTCTCTCATAGTATGGGGTATGTGGCACAGTATATGATTCTGAAATAACTCCTTTGAATGGAGAGCAAAGAATAACTCTCGAAACTGGGCAGAATTACTGCCTGATGCAACGTGGAATAAAATAATCAAAGCAAACCACACAAGGCTTTTATGAAATGAGTCCTCTATATTTTTCATAAATGATCTAACAAAACTATCTTCTCCACAGCACCACCACTGAAGAAAACAAAAAACAAAACAAAAACCAAAAAACAAAAAAACTTTACCTTTCAATTTCAAATATGTTAACTAGAAAGGAATCTAATACACGAATGTTCTGGAACACCTTAGCCTGATTTGTTGTTATACCACGTTGAGTAGCAAATAACTGAGTAGGGGGTATTGAGATAAAAGATAATATTATAGGAAGGGGTCAAAGCCAAAGCTAGAGTGTAGGGACTCAGTTGGAAGTCCTGTGTAGGGAGAGACAGATGAGTCTCTGGGTATGTGTATCTGGGTATGAGGAAGGGAGAGAAGTTGAAAGGTGATCGGTCATTAAATATAATTGCAGAGACTACATAATTTTTCCTGTGACCAACCCTCAATGTACATGTCTTACAAAGTTTTTACGTGTCGTTCAAAGCTTGAAAAAAATCTCTTGGCGACTAAATCTCTAAATCCCAGTCTATATGAATGATTTCCTTTTTTTCCCTACAGTTTCTTTATTTATTTTGAGAGACAGAGGGAGAGAGCACAGGTGGGGGAAAGGCTGAGAGAGAGAGAGAGAGAGAGAGAGAAAGAAAGAAAGAGAGAGAGAGAGAGAATCCCAATCAGGCTGTGCTAACAGCATGTGGGGCTCCATTTCACCAACTGTGAGATCATGACTTAAGCTGAAATGAAGGGTCATTTGCTTAACCCACTGAGCCACCCAGGTGCCCCAAGGATTTCTTAACTCACAAGGAAATTGCATTAAGTCCTAACTCAGTGAATTTGCATCCCTTGTTAATATTCATTTCCTAAGCATAATATGAGCATCTTAAATTGAGTTATTTTTGGTCCTCGTGGAAGAACTGTAGTAATATATAACAGATACACTACAGACTGAATTCATTTCTTCAACATGCCATCAACTCCAGACAGATTTTTCAGGCATTTGGGTGAGAGATTCAGTAAAAGAATGGTTTAGTTGATATATAACCTGGCATTACATCATTCTGAATTGTGTATGAATAGGGATTATAAAAAAAGGTTTGCTAGTTTGTTGGAATGCAGCCTCTGCTTTACAGGACTTCAGTTTCCTGGTGTAATGTAATATCTTTGCTTTGTATTATAGCACCATTCCTAATGATGTAAGTGTACTTTGTTTAAAACAGTGTATATAGGCCAAACCATATTTGACTAAGAAGGCTTATGTTGTGCATTATTTAAGCAACCATTTTTATATGGCTATAGGAATAAGAAGAAGAAGACACAGAGAAGGATTAGATAAAGTCATATTTCACTCTTTTATTCCATTCCCATATATCCAACACCAGGCACTTTCCTCCCTTACCCTTCTGCTCACCAACCTGGCTTTCCAGTGAGCTTCCAATTAACATTTGTTTCCAGTTTCATTCGGAATTCTATTTGATTGTGTCCTGCTTCCATTTCGATGACAAAGGAACAATATATGGAAATTTCAGACTGTAAGTATTAATTTTAAGAATCCTTTCCTTGTTCCCTTTTACCGTCGCTCTTTGACTTTTTTCCTGTCACTTTTCTCCCTTATTCTCCCTCATTTTTGTCTCATTTCTCCTTCTTTACCTATCTTTGCTGCTGTCTCCTCTCTCCCTCCCTCCCTCCCTCCCTCCATCTCTCTCTCTCTCTCTCTCTCTCTCTCTCTCTCTGTACTAGAAATGACTGCTGTCCTTGTGCTGACTAGTTTTCCTGCTGTTTCCTTTTAATAATGTTAGCTAGTGCTCACTGGGTACTTATCCTGTGTGTCGTCATATCTTCACTCTAGGAGGTGGGTCCTCTTCTGGGCCTCATATTACAAGTTGGGGCTTAGCTGACTTCTGCAATTTTCCCATGGCCACATAGCTAGGAGTTGTGTTTTATCTCAAGATGAACTCTCTTCTGTCTGACTCCAGATTCCATATGCCTACTCATTATCTAATGTTTTCTCCCCTTCATTTATTTGTTAATATTTATTTATTTTGGGGAGAGCACAAGCTGGGGAGCCAGAGAGAGCAGGACAGAGGACCCAAAGCGGGCTTTGCGCTGACAGGCTCACAGCAGTAAGCCCGACGTGGGGCTTGAACTCATGAACCACGAGATCATGACCTGAGCCAAAGTCAAATGCTCAATCTACTGAGCCACCCAAGTGGCCCTGAATGTATCTCCCCTTTAATTAAAGTCCCCTGTGATCAGGTATTTTCCTTCTACATGATTCTACTTCTTTGCAGATCTGTTGTAATTCAGAGAGCCATATATCCTTGTCATTCAGCATCGCTTTCTCCCTCTACAACCTATTCAGAGTCCTCTTCTTGTGTTTGCTGAAGCTTGTAGAACAAATCAGTTAAATCGAAAAAAGGTTGTCTTGTTCTTATTTTATAGTGAGGAAAGCAGAGGTGCTTGGTTGACAGAAGAAAGCTCAGCCAACCCTATGGTTTGTTTTTCAGAAACATAAATCCTGCATTCTCTAGAGTTTGCTATCTTCCGTCCATTTGAAGGTGGATATAGGAGATCTTCCTCTAGTCTTTTGTAGGGCCCTAAAAAGAGGAGATAAACCACCTCTATGGGGATCAGGCAAAAACGCACACCTCTGTTCTGCTCTCTAATTTATAACTTAATATAAGATTAGACAATAGCCACAAGTTCTAACAACCACCATTTTATTGTATTCTCACAATGTGGTAATGAGAGCAGGAGTTTATGTGCCTTTTTGTATCTTAGGAAACATAATTACCTAAAGATGTTAAGTTACTTAATGAAAATAGTAATTCAACATCTTAAGCACCTTCTCCGTGCTCTGCACAGAGCTAGAGATTTGCATGTCTTATCTCTATTATATGTTTCTTTTTATGATCTCATGCTATATAGAATAATCATGTCCAAAATGAAATTTGTCATTTTCCTCCACTACTTATTTTCATTTATGACACCACAACGTGTGAGGGCAACCTCTCTTTCTAGTTAGAAGTTTGGGAATATTTACTCTCTCTGTCTCTCTCTCTCTGTCTCTCTCTCTAAAAGTTCAGTTAATCATCAACCCAATGATTTAAAAAAAGGAAAATCCATTTTGGTGACATTGCTACATAGTTCCAGCTCATCATTCCATGATTACATTATCACAATTGTATCTAAACCAATTTTCCTTCCTTAATGTTTCTTTTCTCTTCCTCCTTGCAATGATGCTGTTTCGAAGTCACTTTGCTAAAAATGCTTTTCATCATCTTAAGAACCTGTAATGGCCCCAGTGCCTCCAGTGCCAATTCTGAATTATTCATTCTAACTTTCACACTATGACCCCCACAGCATGAAAAATACCTTTCTTGTTCAGCATAATGTCCTGTGCCATCATAAAGCAGTTTTTGTTCCAGTTAGAATAGCTTCCACATAGTTTCACACACACATATACATACTCACATGCTGCCAGCTTCAACCACTATTCTTTTGTTGATGATGTCCTTCTTGTCTAGAACTCCTCATTTTTTCATGTATCTGAGTCTATTCTTCAATACCTGGGGCCATCCCTTTCTATTTCAATTCACCTTCCCTTTCTACTTTCCTTCAAACATTGCTCTGTGTTAGGTATCCTGCTAGGACAGAAACACGGGATGCATGTGAAAAAGCCATAATCCTTATGCTTAAGGAACTCATAGTCAAGTACATCCAGAGTGTCTGCAACATAACGTCGTACCAATGTTTCCTGTGGTTGCTCGATTCTATGAATTCATATGCCACTAACAATTGTCATCATTTTAATGATCACCAGGAAAACAAATCAGTAGTGTATCGATTGTGCAAAAGAAAGTGTCTGGCTTTGAAAACCTTCGAATCAATCCTCTATGGTTCCTGAACAAGAGATGTATGATTTAGCTGGGAAAGCAGGTAATATATGAACAAATTTTGAAATTCAAACATCTATATGATAATTGATAAAACATGACTCAACCAGTAAACAAGGGAGGAAACTATGAGCTAGAAAATTCAGGAAAGATTTCACAGAATAAATGGGGCTTTAGTTTTTTTTTTTTTTTTTTTGGGGGGGGAATGTGAGTAACAATAGTGGCTGGATGGGAGCAAGATGATTCGTATCTTTTGAGTCTATATTGTCTTCTAGTGCATTCTAATTCCTTTCTGTCTGTGAATTCGGTCTCACTGACTTCCTGGTAGGCTTCTCCAGGATGGTATGTGTATCATGTGTCTGTTTATGTCTCGTAGGGCATACAGAGTTGACTTGGGCAATACGGGGTGACCGTAGATTGTGTATAAGCATTAAACTGTGCAGGCAATAATATTGTGAAGTTAAATTTGTCACCATCGAGTTACCCTTTCTACAGCTCACTTCAAGTTGTACAATTTTGAGTTAATCGTTGGGAAAACCAATACGTGCATGAATTAGATAATCTCATCAACTACCTTTCAGTAATATTAGAAGAATCCTCAGTGTGACCTAGAATCCAAACACTCACATCTTCCCATTTTCCATCAAGATTATTTATAGATACCTGTGAAAGAAGATTATCATTTGGTTTTTAAATACATCTATCAGTTTTCAAAAGCATTCACTCTTTTGTGTTTTGTCTTCTCTACACGCAGACCCGGTGGAAGCCGACAACAGGAGCACTATTCTTAGTTGTGCTGTTTGCCTTCATTAAATATTTCTTAGGCAAAGATGTCCCCGAAACATTATTTTCTGAGCAATCTTCGTGAATACAGTAAAAGGCATAGAGAGGTCCAAATTGGGAAGAATTGAATAGGATTTCAGAGTAACTGGGCTTTAACCTAGGCTCTCTTGTTCTTAAAGTAAATTAAATTGTGGGTTTGTTACAAATTGCTTACTGTCTCTGAATCCAATGTTCATTATTCATAAGAGCAAGCTAATAATACCTACCTCATAGGATTGTGTGGAGGGTTAAATTGATTCCACTTAACAATCTTGGTGAAGAAAGGTGACCTCTTATTTTCATATCAGAATGTTTTTCTCCATGAAAGAAAATATGAGAACACATAAAAGCCCCTACTGTCCCCCTCTGAAATTAGGAATTCTGCAGTAATTCATTCAAAAAATGACGACAAACCCAGTCTCGCCATTACAGTTTTTCCACACTATAAAGGACAATGAGAAGACCTTGCAGGTTCTCCTTGAGGGAGGTTTGGGAAATGGCTCGCCCTGAGCAAGGACTCATTTGCTCTGGCCTTATTTCTGTACACCTCGAAGGGCACAGAAAGAGTGAAACTCTCTTTAAATGGGCAAGGCACACAGTGTGAGGCCCACAGAGCTGCTAACATGATCTAAGGGAGCAGAGCAAATACTTCAAATTGAAGACAGTTGCCAGAGCTTCCTAGAAACCATGGCACGGACTGTGTTGTCATAGTAATCCAGCCACTGTTTGTGTTTTGTTTGACTTCAGTCGCACAAAGCACGGTCTACTACGCTACGAGTTTCCGTGTGCGTGTGCCTGTTGTGTGTGCGTGCGTGCATCTGTGCGTGTGAGACCGAGAGAAATGATACTGCGTTAAGCATTGTATTTCTGCCATTCGTGACATTTCATCAGAGGGATTCTGTCCCATTTCACTGCCACAAGCTCGGCAAGTTGAACAAAGGGAGATGAACCCCGAGGGTTCTCTACTATTACGCTTTAATTCGTACCTGGTTTTGTTTCAGATCACGCAGAGAGTGTTTGAGGGGTCAAATAAAGGATATGAAAAGAAAAAAAAAAAAAGAATAATTTGTATTTGGGGAAATGAGTACAGGGGTATGATTTTGTCTTCTTTCTGAGTCACTCACCCTTGTTCTGTATGTGGTTAGTGATGTCTGACTTAAAGAGGAGTAGGTAGAAAAGTTGGCATCCAAATACCTCTGCAAAGAAAAAGATTGTTAATTCCGGGAGAAATACTAGATACGGAGACATATGTCAAATTTGTGCCCAACTGCAGCTACTCAGAAAAGACAGGCATGCGAGGTTATTTGCTTCCAGAATTTGCGTCAAGGAATGTTGTTCTCTCCATTTCGGGCTGGAAAAGAGTGTCCCAGTAGATGCTCCTTGAATCTTCAATGTGGCATAAATTGGAACTAGCTTGAAAAACGTACTGATAAAATCAAACATGATTTCTATACACATTAGCCTTGATTTCTATACACATGGGCCCATGTGTAATTTTTAAAAACTTCGATTTTAGTGACACTTCTACCATGAGGCTCTTCCTTACACGATTACTGCTGCCTTTTGATAACTCACTATGTGCCAGACATTTACATACCTCATCTCAATTGTTCTTCAAATAGCTATTATAATTCCATTTTAAAAATGAAAACAGGGGTGCCTGGGTGGCTCACTCAGTTAAGCGTCCGGCTTCCGCTCTGGTCGTGATCTCGCGGTTTGTGAGTTCGAGCCCCGCGTCGGGCTTTGTGCTGACAGCCTGCTTCGGATTCTGTGTCTGGCTCTCTCTCTCTGTCTCTTCCCTGCTCACGCTCTGTCTCTCTCTGTCTCAAAAATGAATAAAACATTAAAAAAAATTTTTTTTAAATGAAAACAGCATGTCCCAGAGAGATAAAGTAACTTGTGCAAGGTCACCTAGAATCCATCCAGTTCTGTTTGAATCCAAAACCATCTCAAATTAGAAACCAACAGTTCCCCCAAATTCCTCTTTTATGGGTAGATCATATGGCTTAAAGGGTAAGACTGATTATACATATTTGCTTACATATTTTTCCTGCTTTTGTACACGTCGTGCCTTGGGCACAGTTTATTCCACTCTTCATTACTCTACAGAATACAAAACACAACGAAAACATGAAAAGTGTGTGTGTATGTACGTGTGCGTGTGCGAATGGGGGAGGGAGGTAGAGAGTCAGAGACAGAAGTTGTCCCCCAAATTATCCTCTGCTAATCCTTGTGATAGAAATGAAGAAAAAATAAAGAAGTGTTAAAAAGTGGTGTTTTGGGGGCACTTGGGGGGCTTAGTCGGTTACGTGCCTGGCTCTTGATCTCAGCTGAGGTCATGACCTCATGGTTGGGTTCATGGATTGAGCCTCACGGCAGGCTCAGGTCGGGCTGCATGCACTGACAGCGTGGGGCCTGCTTGGGATTCTCTCTCTGTCTCTCCCTCTGCTCCTGCCCTGCTCTCGTGTGTATTCTCTCTCTCTCAAAGGAAATAAACTCTAACAAAATAAATAGATAAAAATAAAAATAAAAAGTGTTTTTTCAAACAACGAAGTTGGAGGTAAATGCAGTGTAAAGCCTGATTCTGGGGCAGGTAGTTGGGATTTATGACCTGAATGAATTTACCATGCACCCCTCACAGAAACAGGAAAAACAACGCCACAAACTTTTCCAGTGCATTTTTCAGTAAGGATCGGCATTTGTGCATTTTATGATAGAAATCATATGCAATGGCATAAATGTGATGGCATTTATGAACTTGGGGATTTGTAAAAGCTGGAAAATATATCCTTCCCAACTGACAAGAGGGTACTAAAATGTTTCCCCAAATATGCTATGCAGCGCACTGGCTCACAATATTAATGGGTGTTAAGTGAAAAGAAGAGTTTAGTAGTCTAATCAATTTGGAGAAATTTTTGCCAAAAACAGTTAGATTTCTTTCCTGTGGAGCCACTCAGAACCTTTTACATGGTTAAATACGTTTTAAATTTCCAAGGGGGGGATATAGTTTATAACTCTCCCTAAACTTGTATAGCCACGGGTTCCTTTCTTCTTAGAGCCCTTCGTAAGACTATTCTACATAAAACACTCTATGAGCCACTTGTCTACAGTTTAAGTAAAAATGTATACAACTCATATGTAATCAGTTATAATGGCTACACGTGGGTGAAATGCATCTTTTCTGTGTACTTGTAGGACCACTAATATGACTGAAGAATAGGAAATGTTTTACAAATCGTTGCAGAACATTATTACATTATCGTCACACACAGCTTGTGAAGAGTTTCTGTGCATTCAGTTTGAGTAGTTACATCAGAGATACAGTCTAAGGAAACATAATAAATCTTGTGTCACTCATTTCTCTCTCTGATTTTATGAGTATCTGGAAGCTTAGAAATACGTGGGCAATGACATGTCCAAATGATGCCTGTTAGACACTCATACAGAACCCCTCCTCAATTAAACAAGACAAAATACTGTTTCACTTTCAATTCTTTATAGTAGCAGGAGGGATTTTTTAGGGGTGCCTTTGCTTTATACTAGTTCTTCTTTTCAAGCGTCACATGCTAGAAAATCTTGAATTAAGATAAAGGAGCAGTAGCCCGTTTTGACAAGCTTGTTTAAATGTGAATGCTCCCTTGAAGGAGCATGACTTTAGCAGTTCAGGGTGATTTCATGTATCCTAATAATCCCCCACACCCACCCCCTTATGCAAGAGAGCGGCAAACCTGAGGATCCGAGAATTCTGCTCAGTTACATAGCTTGAACCAAGTGCTGAGAAGACAAAAAGAGGAACTGAAAGCGGAGGCAAGGGAAGAAGCAGGCCACCGAGGTCGCGTCTTCTACTTACACGCTGATTTAGGGTGAATCCATTTCTAGCGTTCAGAGGAGGGTGGGTTCTTCATGTCTAGTGTGCATGAAGAATAATATAGCTCACTCCTTGGAAAAGGTGAAAGACTATCCATTTAGGTGCTGAAGTCATTTTCCTCTGATGAACTAGATTTTAGAAAGCAAGATTAAAGCGTAGTCAGATAATAGTCACTATTGCCAGGAGATGGATAGGTAATAGATTAAACTGTAGTTCCAACCATTGGATTTCAGCAGATAACATAGGTCAAAATTAAAAGGATAAAGATGTATTTCAAACACTGGGCCAGGAGAGAAATGTCTGATATTTTTTGGATATTTCTTTTTTTTTATTAATTTAATCCTTTTTAAAAAGTTCATTTATTTATTTTGAAAGAGAGGGAAAGAGAGAGAAACCAAGTGAGGAAGGGGCAGACAGGGAGAGAGAGAAAATCCCAAGCAGGCTCCATACCACCAGCACAGAGCCCAATGTGGGGCTCAAACTCACCAACTGTGAGATCGTTACCTGAGCTAAAGTCAGTCGCTTAACCAACTGAGCCACCCAAGCTCCCCTGGTTTAGATAGTGAGAAAAGGAAAAGGGAAACATTGAATACATCCCTAAGAGGCAGACAGGGTGGAATTGAGTGGGAGCCCATGAAGTACAGATATAAGAGTTTGGGTGACTTTGTCCAACAGCTTCAGTAGAGCTAAAGCTGAGTGAAGAACAAGGATGCTTAGTTTGATGTTTTGCCAGGTTGGTAGGATTACATTTTAAAAATAAGTAAAGAAGTTGAGAATATTGGCAAAAGTACCTGCTGTAGGTCCTAGTTTGGCAAGAGATGACTGAAAATAGGTAAAGTTCCCAAACCACAGAATCAGAGATTTTCAGGTCTTCCAGAAGAGAAAATGAAAACTTAGAAAAGTAACTTGTCAAAAGCTACATGGACAGTTGGAGTCAGGAAAAAAAGTCTCTTTGTGTTCCTGCCTCCATCCTGTGTTGTCTCTGATAGAAGATGCTTAATACTCTTTGGATTCCTGGTGGTGCAAAGTTGATTATTCTACAGAGCACTCATCCAAAGATATGAAGGAAAGAAAGAAAGAAAGAAAGAAAGAAAGAAAGAAAGAAAGAAAGTTCATAAACATTTACACTCACAAAAAATTCCTAAAATTTCATCAGATTCATAGGCTCTGAAGCTTATCAGTGACGCTTTTAGTCTTTCCAAGAACCAGGTCCTGACAGCCAACTCATTCATGGGCAGTGTGCAGTAGAGTGGGAAACTCAAGCCTTGACTTTCTAGGCAGAAGACCCAAAAGGGAGGCCTCTGAGTGCTGGAGAGTGGTGGAGAGACTGAATGGAGGAGACAGCCTGAGAAGACAATCCTATAAAATACATATGAACTCTTGGGCTCATTCCTAAACCAGAGGTAGATGTGCTGCTAAACAGCATATCAGATACTTTGAGAACTGAATTTACAGGGTAGACCACAGCCCAGGTCCCAGACTGGCTGCTAGGTGATGGTGACACAGCAAAGGGCACGGTAAAGGCTTTGGATAGTGACCTGATGTTGGAACCGTAGTTCCAACCATTGGATTTCAGCAGATAACGTAGGTCAAAAGTAAAAGGATAAAGATGCATTTCAAACACCAAAGGAAAAAAAAAAAGCTGGAGGGATATATTTATATCCAACAAAATAGGCTTCAGAGCAAGGAAAGTTGCCAAGAATAAAGAGGAGTATAATGTAACGATAAAATGGTCAGTTCACCAAAAAGACCTAACAATTCTAAATGTGTGCAGTTTTAATAAAACTTGTAAATACAAGAATCAAAAACTGATAGAACTGAAACAAGAAATAGACAAATCTATAAATAGAGCTGTGAATATTTCAATACTGCTTTGTGTTTGATGAGACAAGTTAACAGTAAATCAGCAAGTATAAAGAATTGAACAACACATCATCCAGTTGGATCTACTCGATATTCACAGGGCATTCTACCCAACAATACAATATGCATTCTATTTTGAGTGTCCAGGAAACATTCATCAAGGCCGACCAAAGTAGGACCGCTGGGTGGCTCAGTCAGTTGAACTTCTGACTTCCACTCAGGTCATGATCTTGCAGTCTGTGAGTTCGAGCTCCGCGTTGGGTTCTGTGCTGACAGCTCAGAGCCTGGAGCCTGCTTCTGATTCTGTGTGTCCCTCTCTCTATGCCCCTCCCCTGCTCATGCTCTGTCTCTCAAAAATGAATAAACATTAAAAAAATTTTTAAAAATAGACCAAAGCCCATCTCATAAAACAAACCTTAGCAAACGTAAAAGAACTGAATTCTACAAAGTATATTCTCTGACAATAGTAGGATTAAACTAGAAATCAATAACAAAATTCTGAAAAATCCTCAAATAAAAACATTCTTATAAATAATTTGTGAGATAACATATGAAGGATTAAGGGAAATTAGAAAATATTTTGACCTGAACTAAAATGTAAATACAGGAATGAAGCTATATCAAGGCTTTGAAGGAAATTTATAGCACTGAATGCTTACATTAGAAATGAAGAAATGTCTCTACTACACAATTTAAGTTTTCACGTTAAAAAACTAGAAATTGAAGAGCAGTATTAGCCCAAAGAGATCATTAAAAAATAAGTAATAAAGGTAAGATCATAAATAAGTAGAAAACAAAACAATATAAAGGAAGAAAACCAATGAAATCCAAAGCTGTTTCTTAAAAATGATTAATAAAGTTGTTAAACCTCTATCTGAAATGACCCAGGAAGCAAGCAAAGAGACAAAATTATCATTGTCAGCAACAAAAGAGGACGTTATTACAGACATTAAAATGGTAATAAGGAAATAACAAGAACACACATTCAACAGTTAGACGAAGTGGATCAATTCCTTGAAAGCCAGAAAATACTAAAACTCACCAAAGTAGATAACATGAGTAAACCTATTTCTACTAGAGAAATTGAACTTACAGTACATAATTTTCCAAAAAGGAAATCACCAGTCCCAGATGGTTTCAGTGGTGAATTCTACCAAACTTTTGAAGAAAGAACAGCACCGAATTTACAATATTTTCCAGGAAACTAAGGGAGAAAATACTTTTGGACTTATTTTATGAGAGCAGAATTCCCCTAATGCCAAAAGATGGTACAAGGAAACTAGAGACCAATTTCCCTCATGAACATAGCCACAAAAAACTCTCCACATAATATTAGCTATTCAAATTCAGCCAGATATAAAAAGAATAGTACGTAACAGCAACCAAGTGTGATTTATCCTGTGATGTAAGACTAATTCAAAATTAAAAAAAAACATTTTATGTAATTAATCATTTTAATAGATTAAAAAGGTAAACCACATATTTATAACTATCCATCATGCACAAACAGCATTTGACAAATTTAACATGTGTTCATGAGAAAAATTGAGGAAACTAGGGAAAGAAGGGAACTTCTTCAAACTGATAAAGGGCATCTACAAAAAAAAAAAAAAAATATATATATATAGTTAACATCATGCTTTCATGATGAAAGGCCAAATTACTTATCCATAAGATTTTGAACATGGCAGGATGTCTACTTTTTCCATGCCAGAAGCATTGTGCCAGAAGTCTTAGCCAGTGCATTCAGGCAAGAAATGGAAGGAAGGAAGGAAGGAAGGAAGGAAGGAAGGAAGGAAGGGAGGGAGGAAGGGAGGAAGAAGGAAGGAGGAAGGAAGGAAGGAAGGAAGGAAGGAAGGAAGGGAGGAAGGAAGAAGGAAGGAAGGAAGGAAGAAGGAAGGAAGGAAGGAAGGAAGGATGGAAGGAAGGAACAAAGAAGGAAGGAGGGAAGGAAGGAAGGAAGGAAGGAAGGAAGGAAGGAAGGAGGGAAGGAAGGAGGGAAGGAAGGAAGGAAGGAAAGAAGGAAGGAAGGAAGGAAGAAGGAAGGAAGGAAGGAAGGAAGGAAGGAAGGAAGGAAGGAAGGAAAAAGGAAAGAAATGGAAAGGGAAAATTAAAATAGTCTCCATTTTCAGATGACATGATTCTACATAAAAATTTCCAAACAAAGAATCCACAATAAAGATCCTGGAACTAATAAGTGAATTTAATAAGTTCTTGTTATACAGTGTTAACATAAAAATAATAAATCATATTTCTTTACATTATCATTGAATAATTGACAATTGCAATAAAAAATACCTTTTGTGGTAGCTCCAAATAGGAAAACACTTGAGTATAAATCTAACAAAATGTGCAGAATCTGTATGCCCAAAACTGTAAAATACTGATTTTAAAAACAAAGAAGAAAAACCACATAAATAAATGGAGAGACGTATAAGGCTTGTGGATTAGAATACTCAACATGGTTAAGATAACAATTCTTCCCAGGCTGATTTACAGTTTTAATGCAGTACAAATCAAAATACTAACATGATTTTTTGCACGTGTAGATAAACTGAATCTAAAATTTACATCTTGGCAATGTTTGGTCAGGGAGAAACCAGCCGCCTTCTAGGTTGTAAGTCTACCTTGAGTTCCCCATGCATGGCTAGAGAGTGATGTTGTCCAGACTACAGAAGTTACAGGATCTTAGCCAGGGCATTGGACATGTGAGTGAAGGACTCATCTTGCATATTTCAGTCCAAAAGACTTTATAAGGAAAAGGACCAGGACCCTGGGTGTATGTCCCACATTGAGCCATTCCAGTGATCTCTAGCTGCCCAAATCACCAAGGTAAAAGTCCAGATATATGCAGCTCTATTAGTCTATTACTTATTTGACAGAGAGACTGAGGTTCTTTCTTTTCAATTTTGTAAACATTTATTGAGTAATAATCGTATGCCAAGTACCATGGTAAGTGTTTTGTATCTTTATTTCCATTAATCCATGAACCCCTATGTAGTAATTACTATTAACACTGCATTATCATTTTATAGATGAAGAAACTGAGATACAGATAGAACATACGTTTTCCTCAAGATTCCCACTCATTCAGTAGGCTGAGAAACTTTTGCCAAACACTCTATTCCAAATTCTCCTCCTAATTGAAGAGTATGCATTCTGCCCTGGTAAACTGGGGCATGGCCATTAGTCATGGGGGTAACATTCAGAGAAAGAAGCTTCAAGAGTCAGGTTATGGTTTGACATGCCTCTTTTCCCCTGGTCTCAGCAGCTGGCAATATTCCAAATGCAGACTGCTTTACTAACCTGATTCCCGGAATGACGACAACATCAAATAGGACTGTGGCTGATCCACTGTAAGTCCCGTAATGTGAGGGAGATCACTGTGATTTTCAAGGTCACTCTTAACCCAGCCTATCCTCACTGGTACTTTCACACAACCACTGATTAGCAGAATTGGGTAAGTGGATTACTTGTTACTACACTTTCTTTTCAGAATCCCAAATAGCGTGCTAGAAGAAATTTAATTTAGAAGACAGTAAGCTACACGTAATAAACTGCTTTGAGAAGATCTACCTCAAATGTCCTAGTGCAATCAGTATTTTGATCTCCGTATATAAGGAAACTTCAGAATATACACTAGGTGAAATTACACATGTTGTTTGTTAGTCTTTCGAGGGAGTTGTTTTCCTCCATTATATGATACAGGAAGATGGCCAAAGTTTCCAAACCAGATGATTAGATGTGAAATCCTGCATGCAATGTAAAATAAGAATAAGTATGAAATAACAAAATATAAATATACTTCCGGGTAAGGTGGAAGAGATTTGAATTTTAAACTATGTCATAAAATTCAAATCCTTCCATTCAGAAAATCTATAGTTGTGTTTCTTGTTTTAACTCACTGGGGTGCAAAGAAAGACTATATTTATGCTTTCCAGAGGCTCACGTTAAGGAGGCGGTGTGCAGGGAGGAGACAGACATCTAGGATGAATAATTAGAGGAATACGGGTAAGTGATATAATACATTTATGACCAATGTGCCATGGGAACATTTAGGAGGGGATATTAAACATTGATGAGATTGAAAAAAGTTTCCTCCACTATGAATAGAGTTTCTCAGACATCAAGAGAAGGGCATTCTGGGCAAGGACCATAGCATATGCAGATCTCTCGAAGTGAGAAAACCCTGGGCTTTTCTGGGAATCGGTATGTAAAGAATCATTGAGGACAGAGTGTCTGTTAGGGAATGGTAGGAGATAAACCACAAACCACAGCTGGTAAACAGCACTAAAGGAATTGCCATATGAATCAAAGCTAACTCATCATTTTCCTGGATCTCTGAATCATCACAGTGTTTCAGAGTTTTCTTATTCTGGGTAATAAACAACCTTTGTCTATGAGAGGGAAATGACAGTGTGGGCCAGATTCACCTGGTCTATTATGACTGGCTTTTGCTGGGGAGGATGAGGCAGGTTTTATAGTATCGATACAAAGTAAAAACTGCTTGTCTTAAATTTCCCTTAAAAATGAATAAGCACATAATACTTTGAACAGATACTTTATAAAAAGAAGTTACAGTAATGGTAATAAACCCAGGAAAAATAATCAGCATCAGTAGTCCTCAGGGAAATTCAAAACTTAAACTACAATGAAATACCATTATATATTCACTGGTAAGTGATTTTTTTGTAAGTCTAGATTTTTTTTAAAGCTATGTTTTTAAGTTTATGTATTTATTTTGAGAGCTAGAGTGCAAGAAGAGGAGGGGCAGAGAGAGAAGGAGAGAGAATCCCAAGCAGTCGCCACACTGTCAGCTCAGAGCCTGATGCAGGGGTTGAACTTACCAACCATGAGATCATGACCTGAGCTGAAATCAAGAGACAACGCTTAACCGACTGAGCCACCCAAGTGCCCCTAGAATTTTTGAATCAGGTAAACCAAATACTGGTAAGAGTGTGGAGCAACTGGCACTCTTACTGTTTGGAATATAAAATTGTACATTTGGAAAATTTTGGAAGTTACTAATAAATCTAAACATGCACCTACGTGATGACCCTGTAATTCTAATCTTAGGTATGTACACAAGAGAATAGCAATATATTTCCCCAAAAGACTTGTTTAAGAATGTTCATAGCGGGGCACCTGGGTGGCTCTCAGTTGGTTCAGTGTCCAACTTCGGCTCAGGTCATGATCTCTCAGTTTGTGAGTTCGAGCCCCACATTCAGCTTACTGCGGTCAGCCTGTCAGCATGGAGCCCGCTTCAGATCCTTTGATCTCCTCTCTCTGCACCTCGCTCACTTGGGCTCTCCCCAACGTAAATATATACTGAAAAAAGAATATTCATAACAATTTACTCATAATAGCAAAAACTGGAACAGCTCAGGTAACCATTGTTACAAGAATGGGTAAACAAATGACGGTATATCCATATAGTGGAATACTGCTCATCAATAAAAAGGAATGAAATACTGATATAACACAATAACATGGATAAAGTTCAAAAACACTTAGCTGACTTAAAGAAAAACACACAAGAGTATCTACTATATAAATTCATTTCCATTAAGTTTTAGAATGGAAGACATCAGAGTATTGATTGATTCTGGGTAGGCAGAAGTAGATTACATGAGAAGGAATATGAGAAATATTTCTGGGATGATGATAATAGTATGTATTTTAACAGGTTTTGCGGTACATAGACGTATAGGTTTGTCAAAACTCAGTGAACGTACACTTAAGAATTGCACATCACATATATAATTATTTTTCACAAATGAAAAAACACATATATTAAGCCTATTTAATGATATGCATGATGAAGTACGCATCGCGGGAAGTGTACTATCGACCGTTTACTTTGAAATGCATCCAAAATTAAGGTGAATTAATGAGTGGAGAAAGAGATGGATAAATAGATATATTATAAAGCACCTCTGCTAAAATATTACTGATGGAATCTAGGTGGTGGGTGTGTAGGTGTTCACTGTAAATTTTTAAAATTTTGCTGCATTTTGAATATTTTTCATAATACAAATATAGAAGATATTACTTCTCACAATTTTCCAGAATATGCTAGGTTGAGAATAATAATTCAGTCTCACAACTCGTAAGCAGACAGCCCTAGAGCCATATCCACCCACCATTCCTTCTATTAAAGCAGAAATGAAGTCACAGGGTGGGTGGATATTGTCATGACTAGTTAATAGGCAGCCTCTTGTCACTCCACATTCCAGCATGCTGCCTCAGGGCCTCGGGCTGACAGCTAAGCAAAACGCAAGTTCCCACTGGGAACACAGACTCCAAGCGGAAGGACAAGAATCAGGCCAGTATGGACAGTGAAGGTTGAAGGTTCTGTTAACAAACCATGGGAAGAGGGTTTTCACTAAAGACTCACATGTCCAAGTTAATAGAAACGTGAACAGATCTTTTTGAATGCTCGCAACCTGAAAAGAAAAAAAAAAAAAAAAGATACGACTGTCATTTCAATTATCCTTTAGCATCTAGTGTTCCCTACTTATTCTCTTGTTTCCCAAGTAACAAATTGCATAGATGGTGTCTTAGAAAACTGTCAGTGTAATTCATATCTTTTCCCCCATCCCACTTATCTCCTCATTCACCATCTCCCATATCTCAGAAGAATGATCAGCTAGCTACACAGTTACACAACCCAGAAAACTAGGAGTAATTTCCAGTTGCCCAATTTCCCTTGCCCCAAGGATTCAATCCATCGCTGTCTCGGTAATTCTCAATGTTCTCACATTCTTCCATTTCTTCCGTCTCTGTCTACAGTCTTTGTCTTTATTCCAGTCCATCTCATCTTGTACTTGGACCACCGCACAAGACTCTTTACTCGTCTTTTATTTTTTTCTCTCCCCATTCCAACCCAATGCCTACGTAACAGCAGAAGGGATTTTTCTCAAGATGTAGCTGCATTATGTCCCTACCTTGCTTAAAATGTTTCATTGCTCTTTCCTTGTGCTTAGCCTCAATCCACACTCTTTATGACAAGTAGGAAGAAACACTGGCACACATCTCACCTCTCTGGAGCCCTGCTACCCACTGTACCCACCGCCAAGAACAGCATGCTTTACCTTTCAGGCTTTGACAGGCTGTACTCTCTGGAATGCTCTTTCCCTGGCTCTGTGTGCCTAGCTTTTCTGTCCTAACACTTTTTGTTATCTCTTTAGGTGAGTAAGATCTAGCTTCTATTCAGGGATGTTCAGGTTTATCTCTTCAGACTCTATTTCAGTAGTTTACCAAATATTCTTGGAGTTCTTTTTGGAGTTATTGTAAAGGGTCCAAGAATCTTTATATAAACTAAGAATTGCTTTAAATTCAATCAGTTCTATTTTGTGTCCACAGAAGCTATTTTTTGAGAGTATATAGATGCTGTTATGATTGCTAAAATAAAAATTAATAAAATGAAAATTCATCAATAAAAAAAAGCGTATTCCTGGATTTCTAGTAGAATTTGATATTATTTTTAATCAATATGTAGCCCAAATAAAAATACTATCACATGTGATTCATAGTGTTATCTTTAACCAAAGAGCTGCCCATCCACAAAATGTTTCCAACCACTCTTCCATATGGTTGCAAATAAATTAAAATTAAATTAATTCATTCTTATGATATATTTTACTTTCTATTAAGTAGGATAACATTTTCTATATTTAGTATTAGAATGTTAGAAATTAAAGAAATCTTTGGTGGTACTTCAGTTTAATCCCTTTATGTTATAGAAAAGGAAATGGTAAGTGAGAAATTTAAAATATCTATCTAATCACACGAATAGTAACAGAGTAGAATAGTAACAGAGTAGAACAGGCGATTTGAATGAACTTAGTTTAGCAGAATAAATATATAAGGGAAGAGCTAATTAAAAGTAGAACAGAGTAGAACTTAAAAAAAAAAAAGTAGTAACAGAGTAGTAACAGAGTAACAGAGTAGAACAGAGTAGAATAACAGAGTAGAATAGTAACAGTGTCTTGTCCTGTAGTCCAGTGTTCTTTCCATCTCCCTCAGCGACATTTGCAAGGAGTGGGAACCAGAATCCTCAGCCAAGTGTCAAATGAGAGGTCTAGTCGATTCATTTTCTTTCTCATTCCTTCCTGCTCGCTCTTCAATTTATCCAGGCTATAATCTCACTGTATCAAGTGTTTATTTTTTACTGGTAGTTAAAGAAATATTTAACCAGCTGCATGTTAACATGAAAATGACCACATAAGAAAAATGGTTGCTAAGCGAAGGTAGTATAACTCCCCACAAATAATCAAGTCATTGTACTGAGGGCTATAAAACATGCACATAATCATGCATCACCACTAAAGCATCCTTTCTACTCACATTTTTCTCATAGCCTCCTAGACCAGCATAAAACTAGTTCCTTGATGCCAATGGCAACAAACTTAAAACCTAACTTGTAATAAAGCTTGGTTCCCAGATGTTCCGATTGGCCATACTGTTACACAACAGATTTAATATCATAGTTGGACATAGATTTCTGCTGCAGTCGAGTTGACGTCAATTTTAAATAGGAGCACTGAAATCCTAAAACTCAGATGGACCAGAATTCAGTCAGCTAGATCTAAATCTACTATGAAGACCTGGGTTTCATTGAAGTAGAGAGTTTCTAAACCCACAGACAGAAATAGAAAACCCTCTCTGTTTAAATTCATTTTCAGACCAAGTTTGTCTTCTGAGGACCACTAGACAGCATGTCCAGATAACGAGTGTATCTCTGGACTGTAATATTACCATTCTACGTTTCCTCTACTGGTTCTCAAATGAATGCTTGAAAGATTCACTTGGGAGCCTTGCAAAAAGCAGATTCCTGGGAAGCACTCGCAAAGACTGATTCAGCAGGATGGGGTTGAGAGCCAGTACTTTATATTTTTAGCAAGCAGCCCCCGAGTGATTCTGATGCAGGTTTCTGTGGACCACAGTTAGAGGAAACGTTGCAATGCCAGCAATGATCATATGGCACACGATCTTTCCTCATCCAGGCCTGTGTGATGCCAGGGTGGCCAGAGACAGGGCAGTGGCCTGGGGGAGCACAGCTTTCCAGCAAGTAGGGCTTGGTTGGGAAAATTCTTCCTGTGATTTATTCATTTTTCAGAGACAGAGACAGAGTGTGAGTGGGGGAAGGGCAGAGAGAGACGAAGACACAGAATCCGAAGCAGGCTCCAGGCTCCGAGCCATCAGCACAGAGCCCGACGCGGGGCTCGAACCCACAAACCGCAAGATCATGACCTGAGCCGAAGTCAGACGCTTAACAGACTAAGCCACCCAGGCGCCCCAATAATTTTAAAAAGACCTATGGCAGTCCTGAAATAAAAGCGTTCTCTTTCTTTACAGACTTTGTGAGAAGATGAACCACAAATCTACTCCCTGACAAGACAATGACATTATCCCAAAATTCGTCTGTGACATTCCTCATTCAGCCCATACCTGAACATGAGGGAGAGCTGCCATCTTTTTTTGTTGTTGTTTGTGTGTGTGTGTGTGTGTGTGTGTGTGTGTGTGGTTTTTGTTCTTGTTTTGTTTTGTTTTGTTTTGTTTTGTTGGTTAATGTTGATTTATTTTGAGAGAGAGAGAGAGAAAGAGTGCTAGCTGGGGAGAGGGGCAGAGAGAGAAGGAGAGAGAATCCTAACCTGACTCCATGCTTAGCATGGAGCCCAATTTGGAACTGGATCCCACGACTGAAATCATAACCTGAGCCAAAATCAAGAGTCAGAAGCTCAACCAACTGAGCCACCCAGACACCACAAAGCTACAGTCTTTTAAATGAAACAAGTAGTTCAAGAACACTCTTTGTTAGAGAGTCCTACGGAAAACTGAAGCTACACATGAGATGATCTCATTCTATTGTTAAGAGCTGGAAAAGCCCCATTAAGAAGATATAAAAATGATATGAGTTCAAGCTCTGCATTGGGCTCCATGCAGACGGCACAGAGCCTGCTTGGGATTCTCTCCCTCTGTCTCTCTGCCCCTCCCCTGCTCATGCTCTCTTTCTCTTTCAAAATAAATAAATAAACTTAAAAAAAAATCATGTAAAAATGAGCAACAGGTGCTGCTTACCCACGTGTAACCACATGGTTAAGACTCTTAAAGGATCTGTAAGTGGAAGAGAGGCCAGATTCACTTTAAAAATGAGCTCATTAATGGAGGCTAATACATTTAATCCCAATAAAAATAAAAATAACAATAAAAATAAAAATAAATAATAATAATAGTATAAAACCAGTTCTAGTATTTACATTATCATCCTTGTCAAACTAATTTAGCCTGGCCACACCTTCCGTTCAAATGCAGTCAAGCCCTGTGGCTTAAAATGAACTCAACCGAAGAGGCTTTGTATCTTTAGACTCAAAAGTTGCTATCACCCTAAATTACCACACATTTTCTGCATTGACATTATGTCACGGCTCTAAATAGGGTGATGGGGCTTCATTTTACTAAACCTAAGCAGGTGAACTAGGCTTCATTGGGCAGTGGATTTGGGGCCCAACCTTGGGGCTGAGAAAAAAACCATTTTGTAAGATCGATCCATTTTCAGTGTCCTTATGGACAAAGGACAACTCTCCATTCTGTAATTTCTCAGTTACTCTCACAGGTGCCGCCACACTTTCAGCCCACGTCCCTGTGTGCATTACTCTGTGTTTATTGGGTTGAAGTCATTTGCCAACTGTGTTCAGATTTAGTACTTGTGTTCCCTGATGACATAAAATTCTGCAACAGGAATCTTATACTCAGGGAACCAATATAGCCCATGCATGTATAGAATTTTCTTAACTTTGAATTTTTCTCCCTATCAGTTTTTCAAACCTTTAATGTCTGCTACCACACATCTATCGTGAGGCTGCAAGTCATGTAGAGTAAAACGATGCATTTGCTTATTTTAACCACGTACAAATACTCTGTAGCGTGTTGCTCAATGACCCATCACTTCCAGGGGCTCGGCCACCTGAATGAGTGTAACCACAAAGGTGCCGACTTAGGCTGCAAATACAAGACTCTGCCTGAGTCATAATGGGACGCCTGTCGACGAAAGCCTTGGGAGCCCACCTTCAAAATGAGATCCTTGCTGGGACAATCACCTGGTAGGACTCGTTTATTCAGATGGGAAAACAGAAGTGAGATGGAAAGCCCTAATGGGACTTCTAGGGGGTCTCCAGTTCTTAACCTTGGAGGTGCCAAGATGTCTACAAGAGAGCTTCTTGGGAGGTGAGTAGCTGATTTCATTCCATTGATGAGGAGACTGGGAGGTCAGATCAGCTGCTGTGATTCTAAAGTTCCAGGGCTGCTCAGAGCTCGTCTCTACCAGTAGAGCCACAGACGTGCTTACATCAAGTCAAAGTTCAATCTCATACCAGACCACTGATGTAAAGGTTAATGCACATGCAGCGTAGCTCACACCCACATGCACACTCTGAAAAGGCGATTTGAATGAACTTAGTTTAGCAGAATAAATATATAAGGGAAGAGCTAATTAAAAAAAATAAACCATTAATATTTCATCAAAATTATGATTGTATATACTTCTTGATTATTAATTCATTTTCTAATGTTTATTATTTATTTTGAGAGAAAGAGAGAGAGAGAGAGAGAGAGAGAGAGAGAGAGAGAAACAGTGTCAGTGGGGGAGGAGCAGAGAGCGAGAGGGGGGAGAGAAAATCCCAATCTGGCTCCACACCTGTCAGCACAGAGGGGTGATGTGGGACCCCATGTGGGACTTGAACTCATGAAACTGTGAGATCATGACCTGAACCAAAATCAAGACTCAGACACTTCACTGACTGAGCCACCCAGGTGCCCCTGATTGTTTATTATTAAATTGATAGGTTAAAAATAATTCACCATGGTGCTTGCTTTTTTGATGCATGATTTATTTATTAAAAAGTTAAATAGAAGCACACCTGGGTAGCTTAGTCAGTTGAGTGTTTGACTCTTGATTCTGGCTCAGATCGTGATCCCAGGGGCATGGGATTGAGCCCCATGCGGGGCTCCACATTGAATGTGGACCCTGCATAAAATTCTCCCCCCCTCCTCTCTCTCTGTCTCTCTGTCTCTCTGTCTCTGTCTCTGTCTTTCTCTCTCTCTCCCTCTGCTCTTCTCCCCTGCTGGCACTCTCTTACAAAAAAATAAAAGTTAAATAGCAATAAATGAAATAAATGAAATGGCCTAGGGAAAGATGTGTTTAAATATTTTAAAAACTGATGATTAAATGTGCAAGTTTGGAAATAGGATCAAAATATTGGGGCAATTAAATTTTAAATAATCTTAAATTTTCCATCCTTGTTTCATTGTCTCTGATGCCTACAGGTATCGTATGTAAAGCATTTCAAATTGTCTTCTCAGTGTAAGCAGATGGAACTGGAAAGGAAGAACAATGATCTTTGTCCCATCACCCATTTTTAGTGCTATTGAATGTGTACGAGCTTTTGTGTATAGCATTATATCCTGTTGTTCCTGTCCTCCTTGCCAAGGGCTCTGCTTTTTAAATTAAAATTGGCTCTCAATAACTGCCTTCAGGAAATCCCCCAAAAGTATTTTTGTAACTTCCTGCATCCTGAGTGCAATTTTACTTGGGATATCTTGAGAAAAGAAGAATCCTTAGAACCTCTTATCCTGTCCTGACCCAGATAGTTTTGCTGCTTGTTCAGTCTAATCAAATGACCTCACGAAAGCATAAGGATGTAAAGCTGTGTTTAAAGATGCAGCTGGTAATAGATATTTAGTCATTCTGTTTTTCACAGTAACTAGGAGACTTTCAGGTATCCCACTTGAGTCTGTTGTAAACTGACCAGATGGACATTTCCATTTACTTTTTAAGGATGCTCAGAGCTACTCAGAACTGGTTTGCCAAAGCAATGCTATTTTATCGTTAAAACTACTACAGTGAAGCACATTGAAAATTCTTGTGCAAAGGTCTAGGAAAATGGACTTCGTTGTGATAGTACGAGGATACAAAATTCCCCTTTGGCCTTCCCAATAATAAGGGAAGGGTCATTAGAGTGCTGATGATGGTGGCTGGATTATACTTCCCTCAGCATGCTTATAACTTTCTGGACATAAGAAATATGGTAGGTTGTCTGTTCCAGAGAGGGTCACACCCACAGCCATATTTAAGGGTAATTGTACATTCATGGGATCCTTACTGAAGGACCGGCTGGAGGCAGCCATATTGGTACCATGAGACCCACGCTACAGCTGAGATCTGACCCAAGAGAAACAAACCCAAAGTAACTTGTGGTATGCTGGGCCAACTCTGTTCACCCTCTTAGGATTTAAACTGGAAAAGAAGGAAATTATTCGGCAGCTGGGAACAGGCATGAGCATGGAAAGGATGAGAAGAGTGATTCCATGATGTGGAATCAATTATGTGAGAAATAATGAAAAGCTAAAATTGTGAGGTGCCACAAGGTCAGAGCAAGGGGAAACTGAGACAGAGGTGAAAAACTCCATCAAGAAAAAGAGGAGATCAGGATATAGAGAAAGCAGGGCATTTGGATAAGAGAAATAGAGGGGAATGAACAATTTCTGAAGCTGCCCAGATCACCAATGGCGTAGCTGCTTCAGTTGCATTCCTATTTATGCTAGTTTCCTGTAGCTGCTGTAACAAATTACTGCAATCTTGGTGTCTCAAAACAAAAGAACACTTAAGGAGACCGGAAGTCAGAAATAATGTATCAGCAGGGCCATGCTCCCTCTGAGGGCTCTAAGGAAGAATCCCTTCCATTCCCTCTTCCATCTTCTGGTGGCCTAAGTCATCCCACATCACTCCAATTTCTGTCTCCGTCTTCGGTTTGCCTTCTCTTCTGTGTGTGTCCAATCTCCTTCTGCCTCCTCCTTTCTTTTTTGTTTTTAAAGTTTATTTATTTATTTTGAGAGACAGAGACAGAGACAGAGCAAGCCGGGGAGAGGCAGAGAGAGAAGGAGAGAGAATCCCAAGCAGGCTCTGCACTGGCAGAGCCCAATGCAGGGCTCAACCCCGTGAACTGTGAGATCATGACCTGAGATGAAATCAAGAGTTGAACACTTAACTGACTCAGCCACTCAGGCTCATCATGTAAAACATAAGGCAGCATTCACATATTGTTGTGATAAGTATACAGACACATCTTTGGGAGCCATTCTTAGCTCACCATATTATCCATTTGATTCTTTATAACAAAGTTGTAATCTCTGAGAGACACTTGACTCTGACAGAGAGCTTCAGAAATAATAAAACAAAATGTACAGAAATGCAATAAAAAGGTAAAAGAAAATAAATATATAAAAGAAAAATCTATGCAAAAGAAAAATACGGAATGAAATATCTAAAATGAAGATCGATAAAAGAGAAACTTCGGTTTCACCCAGTACTCCCATAAGCAGCACCCCCTTCTCACTCTCAAGTTTGAAGTTCAAAGCTGGGGTATAATATGGATGGGGAAAGAAAGAGCGTCATGTCTCATCTTGAGAAAGAAGCCAGGAAACCGTTCAGAAAGTATCCAGGACAATTCCATGATAGTCCCTGAATGTTTATGTTCACAGTTAGGGCCTACAGAGAAAAAAGGGTTGAAATCCCTTGTGCTAAATTAGTAAAATGACCACTGCTTTGCTCTCAATAGTTTTTTTAATCATTTATGCAATAAATGTTGATAGTGTGGGTTTCTACTTTCCCCACAAGGCCTGAGTTGCCAATTTAGAAAACCAAAAGCTTTCCTTCAAGCAGCTTGCAAGCTGGTAGGAAAGAAATACATGCAAACAGTAGCAATGCTATTTGATTTCTGCCATGCTACCAGGCAGTGAGAGTGCAGAGAGAGGAGAGCTTGAAAGCTGGATGGTATTAAGGAAGAATTTGCTGTTGGAGTGACTTTGGGAGGAGGTGATCAGTGAGGAGCGGAGAGCATTTAAGGAACACTGGAAAAGATCTCCCGTCTACGAGAATATCTTTTGCAGTCATCACCTGATGCTTAAATTTCACTATTATAAAGTTTTTTTTTTTTTTTTTTTTTTTTTTTGGCTTAAAGCTTATGTAACCTGGTAAATCCTTTATCAGGTCTTTACATGAGAGCAAGCTTTTTAATGAAGCTGGAGAGAGAGTTAAATGAGGTTGTTGGAGTCAGCCCGTGTGTGTGTGTGTGTGTGTGTGTGTGTGTGTGTGCGCGCGTGCGCGCGTGCACACGCTGAGTGGTTACTGCAAAGGGAGAAGATAAAAAGTATTTTACATTGAGTATGTTCCCGACACTCTGCTCGGCATATTGTGTTATATTAATCAATTACCTTGACAATCCGGCAAGGTACATAATTTTTATTTTCTTACCTCAGTTTCACGGATAAAGAAAGTGAGATTCAAAAAAGAATTAACTAGTCCAAGGCCACACAAGCAATAAAAGGCAGATATCTTAACCTCACTCTGTTAGGGCAGGCTACTTCATTCTCAGGGAGTAGATTGTGCAAGATACAGAGGCAGGAGAGAATATGCTATTGTTTGAGAATGATGAATAATTTGATGTGCTTGAGTAAAAATATACCTGAGACCTTACAGGATATGAGGAAGAGAAGGTAGACAAAGGTTAGCTCCAGGTGACTTTTCAACAGCTGAGAATTATGGAATTAGATCCAGTTTTCCTCAAAGCCTGTGAACATTTGGTAGGAACTTACCCCAAATGGGTTAGCATGCAGTCAGGTGTCAAAGCTCATTGTTTACCGTCCACTTCAGAATTTTATGACTTCTTGCCTGGACAATTACACCTTTCTACCTGTCTCTCTCCACCAGCTTCATTGACTTTTCAGTTCTTCCTCAAAAGTATGGCATGTTTCATCTTCAAAAGCATGTGCCATTCTCTGTCATGTGTGTACGTGTGTATACAATACTTTAGTTTTTAGAGCAGTTTTAAATTCATAGCAAAACTGAGCAGAAAGTGGGGAGAGTTCCCATATACCCCCTGTCACCACTATCTGTAACTTCTCCCCTTGTCAAACCACTAGTGGTACATTTGTTACAACTGAGTCTATCTTGACACGTCATTATCATCCAGAGTCCATGGTTTAGGTTAGGGTTCATTCTTGGTGTTATACTACTCACTGTCTATGGGTTCTGACAAACATATAATGACCTGTATCCACCATTATACCATCATACATAATAATTTCACTGATCAAAAAATCCCCTGAGCTCTGCCTAGTCATTCCTCCCTACTTCCAAAACTCCTGGCCGCCATTAATCTTTTTATTGTCTCCATAGTTTTGCCTTTTCTAGAACGTCATATCATTGGATTCATACAGTCTATGGCCTTTTTAGATTGGTTTCTTTCACGTAGTAATATGCATTTAAGTTTCCTCCTTGTCTTTACACCTCATTTCTTTTTGGCACTGAATAGTATTTCACGGTTTGTTAATCCATTCACTTACTGAAAGTTACCTTGATTGCTTCTAAATTTTGGCATTTGTAAATAAAGCTGATATAAACATCTGTGTACAGATTCATATGTGTAAATGCCAGGGAGCATGGTTGCTGGATTGTATGCTAAGAGTATATTTAGTCTTGTAAGAAACTGCCAGATTATCTTCCAAAATGGCTGTACTATTTTGTATTCCTATCAGCAATGAATGTGAGTTCCTGTTGCTCCACGTCCTTCTTAGCATTTGATGTCATCAGTGCTTTGGATCTGATTCTAATTTGGACCACATTCTAATAGGTATGTGGGGGTATCTTGTTTTAATTTTCAGTTCCCTAATGACATGGTGGTGAACAACTTTTCATGTGCTTACTTGACATCTATAATCTTCTTTAAGTCCTTTTGCTCATTTTCCAATCAGGTTGCTTGTTTTCTTATTGTTGTTTTAAGAGTCTTTTGGTGTATTTTGGATAACAGTTCTTTGTCAGATGTGTCTTTTGCCAGTATTTTCTCCCAGTTTGTAGCTTGTCTTCTCATTCTGCTACATTAATTAATTACCTAACATTACTGTGCATTTGTCCTTGACTCTAAGGTCTTTCAACATCCTTTTAAGAAAAAGTAGCATGCAAAAAAAAAAAAAGAAAAAAAGCCCAAATTCCTCATTTTTGCATTTAAGGATGTCCATAGTTCAGGGGCGACCGCGTGGCTCAGTCAGTTAAGTGTCTGACTTCGGCTCAGGTCATGATTTCATATTTTGTGAGTTCGAGTCCCACTTCAGGCTCTGTGCTTACAGCTGTGAGCCTGGAGCCTGCTTTGGATTCTGTGTCTATCTCTCTCTCTCTCCCCTCCCCTGATATCTCTCTCTCTCTCTCTCTCTCTCTCTCTCTCTCTCTCTCAAAATAAGTAAACGTAATAAAAAATTCAAAAAGAAAAGGATATCTATACTTTAGTCCAGTCTAAGTATCTAATCTACCCAAGTGTCAGCCACTTTTGTACCAGCCAAATATACCCTTTCTGGAACTCAGACACTCTCGGAAGGACTATACGTTGGTTTTGCAATTCTCATTAGCCACTTGGCATTGCATAAAAAACAAAAACAAATAAAACCCACATTCAGAAATATCTTCTTTGCTCTAGCAATTCCTCTTCTCGGAATGAATTCTAAGGACATGATTTTTATATCCAACCACCTTTCCACCTCTCTACCTTTCCTTTCCTAAAGGTGTTTGTTGTGTTGCTATTTATTGTAGTACACACAACTGGTTGCTCATCTAATTTCTTTTCTCCTCAACATTTTTTTTTTTTTATTTGCATTCCGTCATCCACCTCAGCCCTATTGCTTCAGGGCTGATATTTTCCTATTCCAGTCCTGAAGTTGAGCCTTGTAGGTTTTAGGATAAATCCACTTTTTATTTCCAGGCATTAATTCAGAAACACTGGTCTCTACTAAAGTATTGATGACTTCTGACCGACCACAGGAAATGGTTCACAAATGGGTATATGAGACATAATAGAGCACTTGCTGGGGCACTCGAAGAGCTGGTTTCCGTTCTGGTTGTGGCTGTGCTTTGATACGAGGCCCAGAACTGCTGCTCTCATCTCTTTGCCAGCCAGAGGACTAAGCAGACCCTTGGAGAAAAGCAGGGCCAAAAGCGTCTCAGAGGAATGGAGCCTTAGCTCTGATTGAACCGCAGCTGAATGGTAGATTTTAACTGATTGTGTCAGCTTTAATAACCCACCTAATGTTGTTCTAGCTATTTAAATTGGATGCCCTCTTGGGGCGCCTGGGTGGCTCAGTCGGTTGGGCGGCCGACTTCAGCTCAGGTCATGATCTTGCGGTCCATGAGTTCTAGCCCCGCGTCGGGCTCTGTGCTGACAGCTCAGAGCCTGGAGCCTGCTTCATATTCTGTGTCTCCCTCTCTCCGACCCTCCCCTGTTCATGCTCTGTCTCTCCCTGTCTCAAAAATAAATAAACATTAAAAAAAAAAATTGGATGCCCTCTTTTGATCAAATCCATCAAGCTGATACTTGATAGAGGAAAAAAAAAAAACTACAAATATCTTAAATGCCCATCAATTGAGAACTGATTCAATAAATAATCACAGATTTATTTATTTATACAATAGAATAGTAAGCAGGACTAAAGATGACACTGTAGAAGATGACATAGAACAATATTCATAATATTTTTGTGTATAAATGACTTAGAAAACAGTATACATATGATCAGTCTTGGCTTAACATCTATATTTTCGTAGAAAATGAGTGAGAACTTAAAGAGTGCTCAGTACAGTGCTTACAGTACAGCAAATATACAGAAAATGTTACCTATTATTATTTTATTTAACACAATGTTAATAGTCATATTTAGGTGATAGAATATGGAAGACATCATTTTTCTATCTTGGCTTGTCTGTACTTTCTAACTTTAACATATTTCATTTTGTAACAGTAAGAAAAAAACACCTCTTTCAAAATGGTTTAGATCTTAGATGCTACTATATTATCATCATCGTCTACTTAAAAAAATTTTTTTTAAACATTTATTTTTTGACAGACAGAGCATGAGCGGGGGAGGGGCAGAGAGAGAGGGAGACAGAATCCGAAGCGGGCTCCAGGCTCCCAGCTTCAGCACAGAGCCCGATGTGGGGCTCCAACCCAGGAACCGTGAGATCATGACCTGAGACGAAGTCGGACGCTTAACCAACCGAGCCACCCAGGCGCCCCATCATCATCTACTTTTCAAAGATCAATACATCACTGTGACATAAAGAATTCTGATAAAACCCCTGCCTATCTGCTTCTTAAAAGCATTTTCCAGCTGACTTCTCATTCTTTAAGCATTCGCTTCCATTTGAAATACTTATTTTCCCTACTCTCTTTTGAAACGTTTATTTCCTCTTCAAGACACAACTAAAATACTGCCTTTTGCATATATAGCCTTTCCAGGCCATGCTGATCAGATGTGGTTCCCTGCTCTTTTGAAAACTATATGAATAGAATTGGCAAGCTGATTTTTTTTTCTTTTGTGTTTTGTGTATATATGTACTTTTTTAACTTGTATAGTTTTCTTTTTTTTAATATGTAGGCAATACCAATTAAATATTGGGAGATTTCCTCATAAGATAAGCATTCTGGATTTTCTTTTGAAAAATAGTGAGACCTGATAGCCTCACATGTGCAGGATGATGGTGACAGTCAGCTGAGATGAGACAGCAGCTGCCCTTTGCAAGTTCAAATGCTTCCTGAAGCACCCTTTCCTTTGAGTGACCTCCTGACCCTAACACAGATTGTGGGACTATAGCACCTGCAAGGTTATTTTGGTACTTACTTGCATATCCTAGGCTACTTTGCATGGTTGTTTTTCATATGTAGATATCCTAAGCTGTAAATTTCTTGGGGCCCAAAACCCATGCCTTGCACATATTTGTAAACTTAGTGCTCTATGCCCAGTGGGCTTGTAATTCATTACTTGCTGAATGAACCAGTGAACAAATAAATGAAACCTTTGCCACATCTTACAAATTCTTTAACTGAAAAAGCTTTTTTGCAGTTACTTTGATTAGTCAACTGGAGAAAGCATATAAGAAAGCCACGTTCGTACACAAACAGGAAAATTGCATCATGGATCGTGATTCCTGAACATGCCCCTTGTATCGTTGAATTTCAACGAAGTGGTTGGTTTTTAAAGGTGATACGTGGGATCTGATCTACCATCGAACTAACAAATATTATTTGCTTACAAAGGTTTGGATGAATTCACTTTTGTTCCTTTGCTGGTAGAAATGTGTTTACCGCCTGGAAAACAAGACAGTGACAGAAATGTCGAAAACTCCAGGATAGCACCATCACTTTTGGAAAATGCCATTAGTTCTGTCAAGCTGGGTTCACAGTGGTGAACTTGGGGAAAGAATCTTAACAGTAGTCAGTTTCAACTTCTATATTTAATTTTGTGAAGGAAGGCAGTGTAGTATCATATTGGGTTCCCTTACAACATCTCTTATAATTGTAGTTGCTTTAAGTTGGGGAGGAAAAGGGTGGAGAGCAAGTGACATAATGTTTGGTTGTGGGGAAAAGTTCTCCTGGTTATGATATTTTCTGTGAACACTCAGCTTCCAAAAGCCTAGAATTTGAAACATATTCTTGAAGATCCTTACATATATGAAATCAAGCTTATTAACCTGTGTGGCAGGACAAGGGAGAAAGATCTAGACGTACGGGTAAAAGCTATAAAGTTGAGGTTGCCATTTTAACAAAAGGTTCCTTGTTTAGAGAGTTCCTTTTCTCTGAACTGTCCATAACCTGGCAGCTTTCTGGCCGTATGATATGGGACAGGCAGTACATCTTACACTGGACTGTGACATTGATAAAGTCAGTCTTGTCTCGGTCTTATAGTCTGAACTTTGGAGATTATATATATGTGTGTGTGTATATATATATATATATATATATATATGTGTGTGTGTGTGTGTGTGTGTATATATGTGTCTATATATGTATATACACATATATACATATACACATATATATACATGTATATACACATGTATATACATACACATATACATATACACATATACACATATATATACTTATATATGTGTATATATATATACACACATATGTATATACATATATATAGAGATACAGATATTATATATATTATATATGTATTATATATATATATAATATATATATTAGAGATACAGATTTTCATCTGAATACCAGCTCTGCTACTTGATGTTTAATGGTCTCTCTGAGCTTCATTTTATCTGTAAGATGTCAATAAATATCTTAAAAATATGAACTTCATAACGTGGCTGGGAATATTTAAAATCATAGAGTTAGTGTACGGCAAACAGTCTCCCCATTGTCCTCCAGGTTTTGGAACCTTTTTGCTTTCTTTACCTTCGTGTTTTCAAAGTGTGCTCAGTGGGGGAAGGGATCTGATAAGATCACTCATCTTTAGATGCAAATATTTGATAAGGCCTCAAGAGTCATCTGCCCTTGGATGTGTTTACCAGGGGTCAAAGGTTTTAAGTCAAAAGAATGAATCTTAACTGTGGAATTTTAGGAATTAACTACTGATTGAGGGAGATATTCATTGCTCAGATGTTCACTTCCCCATGCTTTTGTGTTCCAATCATGCAAACGGTAGGCAGTCTGCATGCTTCCAGTAGCCATTACCCAAATAATGGGTATGGGACATAAAACGATATTATATAAAAAAAAATACAACATTAGGGGCACCTGGGTTGAGCATCCAGCTGTGGCTCAGGTCACGATTTCAAGTTTCGGTTGGTGAGTCTGAGCCCCGCATCGGGCTCACTGCTGTCAGCTTGTCAGCGTAGAGCCTGCTCCTGATCCTCTGTCCCCCTCTCTCTGTCCCTCCCTCGTTTGCACTCTCTCAAAAATAAATTTTAAAAAACATAAAAAAAAAGTTTTAAAAAATAAAATAAAAAAATTAAAATATTATTGAAAATAATAGTAGCTATTAGTATTAAATATTAAAATATTTTAAAGTATTAAAATGATTTCCTATGTTTCTATTTTAAAGACACCGGGTTTCTTCTGTTCCTTCTATGGTTGCCTGATACTTAAGAAATAAGTGCCTAATCTCTGTTGAAGAAAGGCAGAACTCCAAAATAAAATACTATTGGTAACAATGACATTGTTATCAAACATTTTTTTCACTCAACTAGGGGAAGCACCAGCACAGAAATTAAGGCAGCATCTGTAGGATGGAATTTGCCAGGTAAATAAATATATAGAGTAAGCCAAGGGCTTTGTCTCCTTAAAGGGAAAGAACACCTTGAAGGTGGGAGAGATTACTGAATATACAGTAAGTTTTATTTTTAAAGCCCATTGAAAGACTAAACATTATTTTTTGAATCCAGAATCAGTGGGATCAACATTTTTTTTATTAAAGATTTTTTAAGTTTATTTTTTTATTATTTGAGAGAAACTGAGACAGTGTGAGTGGGGGAGGGGTAGAGAGAGGGAGAGAGGGAGAGCGACAGAATCCCAAACAGATTCTGCCCTGCCAGTGCAGAGCCGATGGGGAGCTCGAACTCACGAACCCGACCGTGAAATCATGACGGGACCAAAACCAAGAGTCGGAGGCTCAACCGACTGAGCCACCCAGGCGCCCCGGATCAGCATTCTGAACTGAAAGGTGAGGTTTGGACTATGACTGGGGACTAATGGATAGAGCTTTGGGCAAATAGAGCTTTTGCCACATCCTGTATTGCTAGCACTCCTGCTCCACCATTACCATTAAACTTGTAGCTAATTTTGAAGTCAACCCCCCTAACAAGCAAATGAGGCAGAGATTTCCTTAAGATCCATTTTATAGCCGATAAAAATGAGGCCTGCATGACTTGTTACACATCAAAAAAAGTGGCTAAAATAGATTCCAGCCTAGGCAACCTGCCAAGAAGAAAAAGCACTTCGATTCTTTAAACTTGTTAAATTAAAGAAACAAGGAGGCTTGATGTAGCTCAGTAGAGCTATGTGATCTAGATACCCACGTTGGTCTAAGCCTGTAAACGCCTCAAGGTTGGGAAATCAAAACACTAAGGACAACCAATCATTAACAGCCAAAGAGGCTTTAAGCTGTAACCAATCAAATAATTTCCTTTCTTTGCTTCTGTACTTTCTTCACTCAGGTCTTTACCCTGGTTCCTGCAGGCAGGGTGCCCCTTGCCACTTTCAGTTTGGCACTCCCTGCTTGCAAATAGATTTTCGGTCAAACTCTTAAAAAATGTTTAATATGTATCAGTTTATCAATTAACGAACATCAAGGCCGCATGAATTTTGTAAATCTCATCTATCTAATTTCCTCAAATAATAATCATCGTATCCTCTATTTCTTCGCTGTGCCAATACTTGAAGTGTCTTATAGGTTGTGCAATGTTTAATGTTTCCCATCAGAATTTAAAGTTAAGCATTACTGTCCAGTGTTTGTACTTGAGACTGTGAATGTCAGTTGTACCCAGCAAAGGCTCTCTGCTCATAAGCCCCCTGCAGTCTTTCCATTCTGTCTCTCTAGTTGGGAATACCTTGAATTATCGCAAGAGTGGCCATTCACTGTCATAACTACTCTGAAAACCTTTGGGGGCTAACGCTATAAAAGAAAAAAAATATACCAGGTCCTTTCTGTTTAGGTAGATTGGCTATGATAACTGCCCAGTAATTTAATATTTTTTAAAACTCTGCGTTTGTAAAGATCAAAAAGGAGACACCAAAACGACGGTCCGTATTTTGCATTGATGTAAGTGGGTATCAGTGAGGAGAGTTCCACTCTGCACATGCACAGACACGTGCGGGATCTATACAAATACACTGAACACCGCCCTTGTACTTCCGGGTGTTGGGATCTTTTTTTGGTCTCTGTTGAAAATAGAATAGTGCCACCCCGTGGAAGTTAGGAGTTGTGCGAGCAGCTCCTTTAAGTTCACTCTGCTCAATTTTGTTCAATTTAGTATGTATCTACTTGCTTCTACCCTGCGCTAGGTAATCTGCGGAGTATCTGGTCACAAAAAACAAGTAAAACATAGTTTCTGTTCTCAAAGAATATGTAGGATCGCAAGGCTGCTAGCATGGAAACTGCCAAGGATAAGCCTTGGTCAAATTGCGGTGCAGAGTAAGACTGGTCAGGTGCAGGAAAGGTGGAGCAGAGAGAAGAGCATGAACCATAGCCAAAAGCAAGAAAAAAACATGCTTTTTTTTGAGAAAAGCCAGTGGTTGGTGGTCCTAGAACTTAACCTATGGGAAGAGGGCGAGACAGCTTGCAAAGCTGTCCCAGACTGGTTGCAGAAGGCGCCAAAGGCATGCTAAGGAGATTGCACTTAAACTGACTCTTTTAGGTGGGGCAGGGGCATAGTTAAGATTTAGCAGAACAGTTTGGTAAGAGGAAGAAGTGAGAGGGGGAAGGAAACAGTGGTTGATTAAATTTCAAGTCCTATCAATGAGGGAGAGGCAGGGCAGAGGGAAGATCTAGGAAGGAGGTGTCATATCGGACTCACATTCACAAAGAACCTCAAACATAGATTAATATCATCTCCAAGTAAAATTATGCATTCAGGTTCAGGTAAACACTGCCAGGTTTGAAAGAATATGTTATGAAGCAGTTTTAAACTTGTGTTCCAATATTAGACATATTTCTTATAATAGAGTCTCAATTTTCAGTAAGTCCTATAATTTTTTCACAAATAGCACAGTGTTACTTGCCCTGAAAGCATTACTCAACCTATGTATTTAATAAATGCTTTATGGTTTGTAACTGATTTGGCTTGTTAACATTCTGAAAGTCTCACTAAATGAAAATATCCAAGTTCCGGAAAAATTCAGCTAGGCAGTGGTAAAAGGGTTAAAGAAAGGGCAATGAAAACTATTTTGGGGGACAAATGAGCAGATATGGTGTGGATTAGTTATAAAGATGATTGGTGGCTAGCTAGCAGATGAAGGAGAAAGGAGGAATCCAAAATGGCTCCCAAGGTTCTAAGTGACTTGTAGATGGCAGCACTTTTACCTGAGGCAAAGGCTGAAGGAGGATGAAGCATTTTTATGTAGGAAAATGAAATAGTTGCATTTTGGAAATATAGCATTTGAAGTTCTTTAGAGCAAGTTGAATGGATTTGTCTAGCCCGCAGTTACATACATGAAACTGAAGCTCGTGGCAGGGGCTAAGGTTAAATATAGAGATTTGGGCATTAGCCACATTGAGAGGGAAATGAAAAGTAGAAGGGTTGAGACCCCTTGGGGAGTTTGTAGTCTGTAAAGAGCAATGGAATGACGATGCCCCTTGGGACACTTTTTAAGTCTGAAATATATTTTTACAAGGGCAAGTGACTTACCTTTCTTGTGAAAATTGTAATATATAAAGCCATCTTGATTGCATGGAAGTTTAAAGAAAAGGGGGACAAAAAAACCCAAAAAACAACTAGGATTAAGATGAAGAATGTGGAAATTTCTGCTATATGGTTAAACCAAAATGTGTATTCTAGAAGTATTAGAAAAGAAACAGCAGAAAATGAGGAATCCAGGTAGAGAGGAGGGAAAATAATTGGAGAGCAGAAGCTTCGTGGAAGATTTATGAGGATATAGCAGAAATCCTCAGTCAGTTTTCCAGTCTTGATTCAGTGTCCTCTATCATTGCTGAAAGAGAGGCTAAGGATAAAATTTTCATGGCAGTTTAATGAAGAAAAATGTAGAATTTGGAACTGGCTAAATTTTTCTCTATTGGTAACAAGCAAGCCAATTTCTCAAAATGGGCACACAAAGAAAGTATTTATGGTCAGCTGGAAAATGGCCCTCAAAGATATCCAGGTCCTAATCCCTGGAAACTGTGAATGTTACCTCACATGACAAAATGGGTTTCGCAGTCTTGATTAAATTAAGTGTCTCAAGATGGTGACATTATCCTAGGTTATCTAGGTGGTCCTTAAATGCAATCACAGGTATCCCAAGTGGAAGATTTGACAAATAGAAGAGAAGAAGGCCATATAACCACAGAGAACCCTGCTGGCTTTGGAGACGGAAGAAGAGGCCATAAACTAAGGAATGCAAGGAATAATATTCTCTAGAAGCTGGGAAAGGCCAGGAAAAGGATTCTCCCCTAAAGCCTTGTGAAGGAGCACAATTCTCCCCACACCTTGATTTCAACCCAGTGAAGCTGATTTTGGACATCTGGCCTCCAGAAGCGTAGGAAAATAAATTTGTGTTACTGTAAACCATCAAGTTTATGGTAATTTGTTACAGTGGCAAGCAGGAAACTGAAACAGTATTTTAAACTTATAAAATAGCTTCTCTAGAGATCTCCCGAAATATTCTTAAATAAGAAAAAATCCTTTACTTAAGCAAATATAGAAATATTTTTAAAAGTGTTTTGGCACAGTACAAAATAAAGCCTCAAAAAAAGTGGGCATAGTTCCAATTTAATTCTCTGAAGAACTTTTATAAATGAACTTTAACCTTCAGCTATAGGAATGACATGATCAGTAGAGTTGGCCAAAGGGCTATGGAAGCAAATTGAATAACTGAAGATTTGGTGTCCAGGATAGGGTAATAATGTTTCAGCCATTCAAACAGGCAAATTAATAAATATATATTAATTTCTTTAGTAGACAGTGTGACTTCCATCATGGAATTTCATTTATTTCCTCCCTCTCTCCCTTCCTTTCCTTCCTTCCTCCTTCCTTCCTTCCTTCCTTCCTTCCTTCCTTCCTTCCTTCCCTCCCTCCCTTCCTTCCTTCCTTCCTTCCTTCCTTCCTTCCTTCCTTCTTTCCTTCTCTTCTTCCTCTTTTTCTTCCTTTTCTCCTTCCTCTTCTCTTCCTCCTCCCTTCCATCTCCCTCCCCTCCTCTTTTCCTTCTTTATTTTTTTCCTGAAATTTCTGTCACTGGGGCGCCTGGGTGACTCAGTGGGTTAAACGTCCACCTTCAGTTCAGGTCATGATCTCACGGTCCATGAGTTTGAGGCCTGCTTCGGGCTCTGTGCCGACAACTCAGAGCCTGGAGCCTGCTTCAGATTCTGGGTCTCCCTCTCTCTCTGCCCCCCCCCCCCCCCCGCCGCCACTCACACTCTGTCTCTCTGTCTAATGAATAAATGTTAAAAAATTTTTTTTTTTTGAAATTTTTGTTACATTTGATCAGAGAGGGAACACTTTACATTTTGCTGTAGATGAAAGGAATTGTCTGTGATGTCATTAGAACCACCTTTCTAAATTTTCCAGTGATGTCTTCCAGACCCTTATAGTTCGGTAACCCAGGCCATCTAGCTTTCTCTGTAATTGTCTCCCTCCTCAGATGATAGGATAATGTTAGTGATGTAAGACATGAAGTGCCCCGGCTGTTTGGAGGAGACCGTGGTTGTGCGAACTCTGGAAGAGATCCTGTCATCTTCTTGTTTCCTGACTGCCTTGTGTGTCATTATCTGCCTGATTCAGATCTTCAGCTATTTTTTTGGGGGGGGCGGGGAAGAGGGGGGGCAGCTACAAATCATACCACTGCGATTGGACACATACATACATACATGCAGACTTCCTGTGTCATGTGGTATCAGAAATGGACTGAAGAAGACATGTGTGTCAGTAGTCACGGTTTTGGTTTTCCAGTCATCTGAGGACTTGATGTTTTTTCAAATAAAGTTTGGAGAAAAATTAAGAGGTAAGCTCTAGTGGATTTCTGAAATGCACTAGATCTGTAAGTTTAGAGATGTCACTCTTACTTCTCTGGTTTGATCCTGGGGAGGTATCCAGAGGACAGATACAGCCGACCGAGAAACTTAATTTGGAGAGAAGAGGAAACAGAAAATGACCTGACTAAAGGGATGGGCGTTTTCATAGAGAGCATGCTTTGATACGTATCAGATACACACTCTTCCGAATCACTGTATGTGGATGTATTACTTTATTTGAACGTAAAATATTTTTATTTACTTTTTTATTTTTTTATGTTAATTCCAGCAGAGTTACCACACAGCGATATGTTAGTTTCTGGGGTAGAGCTTAGTGATTCAAAAGTTCCCTGTATTACTTGATGCTCATCAAGATAAGGGTACTCTTAATCCCCTTCACCTTGCATTACGTTTTAACCTCTGTGTTAGTCTCATTAAACAAATCTGTGCTGTTGGTGAGAAAGATGTAATTCAAGACTCCATGCTGATGGGCTTGTTGAATTGAGTCCGATTCCTATAATAGATAGCAATAATGACCTCAGATAAGGTTTAGTGAGTTTCTAAAACATTATGTGTCTGGAAAGGAGAAGATAATTTATGATGCCTAAGAATGAATGATAGGGCCTTACAATGCCAAAAAAGGTATGGAAAATAATGTGTGTTTGCAAAAATGTATCATTGCCACATTTTGTTCCTTCTAGTACAAAATCCATTCTGTCATCTGCAGATGAACATTCACGGTTGCAATTTTAGCTCAGTTTTCAAAAGAAAAATCTTTCAAATGTATAAATAGTATAGACTGGCATAAACATATTTATTTTACTGTGCTCTTTTTTCATTAGCACTAAAGTTTGCAAGTTCTGGGACTATACTGACACCTAGAGGAAGTCAGTCTTAAGCAACACTGGCAGTGGTTTTCACAGTCCCTTGTAGGTAAATTTCCCACCCTTGGGGCTTATGTTTAATGACTTATGTTTTTCCTTCTTTTCTAAGAAAACTTTGAGTTTAGTTTCTGTAGAAGCATCTCATATCATAAAGTACAGTATAAGACAGCGAGAAGAGAGGGGCAAAATGAAGAAACCTGATCTATTTATTAATGGAATAAAAATTTATACCAAAATTAAACTGCATTCTTGTTACTTAGTAACACACTATTGCAGATTCCACAGTGCTTTGGGAAGTTAGTAATTTGAAGATAATTTTAAAAATTCGAATCAAGTTAGTTTTACTTTTTAAGTATCTATTATGCAGCATAGTTAGAAGCATAAAGTTTGTAATAGAACAAAATTATAGTATTATACATGTATGCCTAACAGTTTAGGATTTTGTGTCTACACATGCTTTAAGGATTTATTTATGTATTTTAAAACTCAATGGGGGAGTCAGTTAAGGAAATGCATTTCCCCTTAGTTTGGTATGTGTAGTCTGATTCTGTCTTAAATAGATGTTCTTTTGGAGTTTCCACTGAACAGGGTGTATTAAATGTACTGAGAAGAGTTTCAGTTTTTCCATGGCAAAGGGACATAAATACAACAAGAGTAGGGGAAAGATCTATTTTGAGGTTGCCTCACAAAGCTGTGAAGGCACAAAAGAGGCAGACGGTGCCGCCACAAATGAGGCTTCTGAAAGGAAATGTTGCCAAACCCAGGAGCTCCCATAGCTATTTGCATAAGTGCTAGCAAAGTTCCTCAGCCGATCTGGTCCTGCACCCCAGACGCAGGAAAGCAGATGAGGCAGCAGATGACCGTTTACATTGCCAGGGTGTGTGAACCGGCGAACATCCCCCACATTACTCACTAAGTAATGAGGAGGGGCCTCAGATATGTTCCACAATTCAGATGGGCCTGCCAGTTGGCCCCTGGGCTTCATTCTGTGTGATCCATACACAGCAGAGACACTCAGGAGGCAATGCAAATGAATCAACAGACAGCACGGAGGTCCCAGCAGCAGCAGGCAAGGTACCGCCTATGCAACAGGGCGCGATGACAGATAATTAGCTGTGACATGCCCCTCGATGGCAGTGGGATGAGAGCGTTCATTTGGAAACCAGTGTGCAGCATGGCATCGTGAATCACGAGATTTAAGTTTCGGGTGTAAATTCCTTTTTTTTTTTTGGCCAGGACTTTTTTTATGGAAGTTGTTGGAAAAAGTGAAGTTTTCATGATTCTAGGGAGGGAAGTGAAAATTTATTAAGCACATACTACTTTCCAGGCATCAGGAGATGTACTTGCCATGCACTGCGCTTTTAGTGTTCTAAAAAAATCCCTGTTTTGTAAGAACTGCTCTTCTTTTACTGAGAAGACAACTGAGGCTTCTAGAAGCAATTGAACTTGTTCAATGACATATTGCTAATAAAGAGACATGAAACCAACCCAGGACTGTTTGGGTGCAAACTCGGTTGGTTCTCTCATGTTGCCCATCACATACAGATGTTGACTACCTCTTCTTCTCCTTCTTCTCCTTCTGCTTCTTCAAGAGAATTCCATAGAAAGTCCTCATCTTTCTCTTTTACCCACCTCTTTGGATTTTATTGGCTTTATCCAACTCGAGTGATGTTTTTCTTTCTTATGTTTTTGATATTTTTATGTCATGCTATTTTTATTTCTTCTTGAAAAAGTCGAAGCAGTTATGTTTTTAAAAAAAAAATCACTGTAGAGGACTCTATTGGAACTATCAGGCCAACTTAATAGGGACTATATATTAGAAAATTGTATTGTATCATGTTAATTTTCCTGAATTTGACAGCTGTGTTGTGGTTATTTAAGAGAATGCCATTATTCTTAAGAGATACATGGAAATACAGGACAAGGTGTCCTGATAACTGCTACTTTCAATTTGTTCAGAAAAAAGAAAAAAAAATATACAACATATAGGTATATATGGAAATAAAGTGACAAGGAAAACATGCAGAATATTGACAATCGGTAAATTTAGGTGCAGTGTATGTGGGAGTTTATTGTATTCTTGTAACTGTTCCATAAATGGGAATTTTTTCAGAGTAAGTTAAAAATGAGTTGTAATATTTTTTGTAGCCTTCTATTAGACCATTTTTTTAAACATTAGGTGTACATTTACAGAGTTAACCATGATTTTCATTATTTGTAGTCTCAGTGGCTGAATGGAGCTGATTCCCATAGCTGACTAGCCCTTTCACCCTTGTCACAAATGATCAGTGTCTTTGGTGCTGGCATACTAATCGATTGTATGCGAAACCATTTGGGTGATATGCCACTCACTCTTCATTTTGTGGCCTGGAAGGGCCTAATGATAAGTGATCATGATGAAGGAGGATAATGTATACAGGAGAATTCCAGTCAATAAGAAGACACATTTTGGTCATTAGTATTTGGTTGAGACTTTCAGCCGTGTGCAAACTACTAACCTCGCAAGCCATTTTTTCCAACAAAATGAAAAAAATTGCATTTATTCTGCTTTCAAAGATCACATGAACATTTTTTAAACCAGAAGAGGAATGGCAGATGTCTCACTGTTCATTTCAGTTGGAGGCATTTTGATGTTCATAATCAACATTTTCAAATACGTTCAAAGCTGCCATCTTGTGGTAATGTTCTATTCAATTTTTAGCAGCTATATTGATAAATGTCTGGCTAAATCTGAAGACCAAAAGGAAAGCACATTGCAGAAATATATTTTAGGACATGTCAGAAACCTGTATTTTGAAGCCTACACACCAAGACCACAAGAGTGTATTTTCATGTGTAATTTATTTAATCCAATTGATTAATAAGGGTCTTACTCATTTTGCGAACAGTTTCTATTTGAAGACTATGACAGATTTGATTCATTGTCCTTTCTTACCCTCTCCCCAAAGTTAAAGTTCTAAAATTTCCTATTTCGTAGAGGAAAAAAACTTTAAGAATAAACTTTTGCTGAATGATGTCAATTTTGACTCAGTCATTCTTTACTGAGATTTCCAGAAGAATCACTCTCTTCTTTTTGCCCTTCACTGAGCACCTGGGTGGTTCAGTCAGTCAAGCGACCAACTCTTGATTTCATTATCCTAGGGTGGTGGGGTCGAGCCCTGTGTCGGGCTCCGTGCTGAGTGTAGAAACTGCTTAAATTTTATTCTCTCTCTCCCTCTGCCCTTCTGTCCCACTCGCATGCTCTCTCTCTCTTAAAAAACAAAAATGAACAAATTAAAAACCTCCTTTCAAAAAGTCAAGATTCACAAAGAACCACAAAGGTGCTCTGCTGCCCCAATCCATGCCCCACGCAACTCACACTTCCTGGATATAATCATTTGCATCTTAAGTTGCTGCTTCTGTTTTTGCCTCCATATTTCCAAATAGTATATTAAAGTTTCTATTTCTAATTTTTAAAAAATATTAGAGGAACATGTTTTGACATTCCACTGTGGATAATGAGGACATGGCTTTTATCCTAGCCCTGTTTGGTTAACTTTTCCAGCAGTGTTCTTGTCCTATCATTCAGCTCGACTTCACTTATTCAGCTAATCTTCCAATTCATTTGTTTAAATTAAATAGCTTCCACCAAAGGTTTTTGTTTGTTTGTTTGTTTTTGTTTTGTTTTGTTTTGTTTTTATAAGGAAAACACACTGTGTGTTTCTTTCATACTGTTGTAATTATTGTCTTGATTTTTTGCTTGTTTTTTGTTGTGGCAATACTCCAAGTTGCCACGATCCCAAATATATTCTCTCTTATCCCTTACTATTAGAATTCTGACTTTATTCAGGATAGTCACCAGCTAACAAACAACAACAACAAAAACAAACAAACAACCCCCCCCCCCCAAAAAAAAAAAAAAAAAAAAAAAAAGAGGAGTTCCTAGATGGCTCAGTTGGTTGAGTGTCCAACTCTTGATTTTGGCTCAGGTTATAATCAAGGTTCATGAGTTGGAACCCTGCACTGACAATGCAGAGTCTGCTTGGGGTTCTCTCTCTCTCTCTCTCTCTCTCTCTCTCTCTCTCCTCTCCTTCACACATCCATTCTCTCTCTCTCAAAATAAATAAATAAACTTTAAAAACAAAAAGACCGTTAATTTTCTATACTCCCTTTCCATGTAATAAACTTCTAATGAGATATAGGCAGAATTCTTGGGTGGATATCCACTTTTGAACAAATGGAAAATTTCCTTGTGGAGTAGATACAAAGCCTGGTGATGTAGCATCCATATTGCAGCCCCAACAGTATAAATAAAATGATGGAGACCACATACTAAATGTAATGGGAAAAAGATAGAAAGAGCTTGAGTCCTTGAAAGTACCATTGTGCTTAACTACCTTGAACTCTGTACCTTTTAAATTTATTTTGTGAGGAAATAATGTATTCCTAACAAAGTACATTGGTTTTGTCCTTCTTTCCCATTAGGCACTAAGATCTACGAAGTCAGGGACACTGTGAAACTTGTTTATCCTTGTAGTTCTAGATCACATTTTCTTGACCTCAGTACTATTGACATTGGGATTGGTTAACTTTTCATCGTGTTGGCAATGTATGATGTTTTGCAGCACCCCTGGGTTGACCCAATAGATACCAGTAGCAATCCCAGCCCCAAAGAACTCCTGGGGGTAAATAGCCTTCCAATTGAGAACCACTACTGTAGATCATGGGTTTAGTGCTCAGGATACAGTGGTCAATGCATATTGACTGTATTAACAAAACTAGTAATTAATTGGATATGAAGATTGAGATAGATGGTAGAATTTAAGTGTGACTTCAAAGTTTCTCTCTTAGGCCTGTAATTGTATCATTGTATCACATGGAAGATGAATAAGCAAGTGTGTCAATGTTTCCCTTAAATAGTTGCTCTAAAGTTAAATAAATACTCCAGATGTGATTCTTAACACTACAGATTTCTGTCTCTGTATTAATGAAGTTCAATATATCAATATCTGCACAGTACTTTCCCCCACTTTCATAGCATAGCATTTTGTCCCTATTTTGGTCTCATTGCCCTACTGGTTTCTATTGAATTTGAAATACACTAAAAGCTCCTGGTTATTTTGTAAAGAATCCTGACAGTTCCTGTCTTCCTTCATCCTTTAATTTTGCACTTGTGCTTTAGAAGTACCGGATTTTGCACTTTTCCTTTTAAAATTGTATCTCTTTTATATCAGGTCCTGTTCCTGGTTTGTTAATATATTTATTTTTGTTGTTGTTCTTTTTCTATTTCATATTAGCTCTCTCAGCCCAACATGATGTTCCGTCGGTTGGTTGGTTAATAAAAATTTTGACTAGGCTAAGGACAAAATACATAACATAGCTGTGTACTCATAGGCTGAGCTTAGCACAACTGTCTTACAACCTAGTCTTGAAACAGATATTTTAAAAGTCCAAATCTTTTCCCCTGCATCCAATTTTAAAGATTACACGTAGCTATCAGTAGGCACTGTGTCTGAAATTTGCTTCTGGGAATGAAGACAGTATGTAACTTCAGAGGGGCACAAAAACAATAGCTTTACATTTTTGATTGTATAGGAATGTTCAATTGGGCATTCTTACTCTGTTGAGACTATAATGCTTAGCTCAGTTGGTGGCACTGGCATATAATGGGGGTCTATGCACCAAGACAGAATCTGTTTAAGTGGTGTGAAATATGCTTTCCAGTAAGTGCATAATAACTTCATTGACTACGTTTTATAAGGGAAATGAAGGACTGAGAACAGTAGAAAATATCCAAGATTGCAAATGACTATTATTTGAAGTGAATAATATGATATATTACAGGAAGAGTAATGGTCACCTGATCAAGATACACACACACACACACACACACACACACACACACATATATACATATACATATATATACTAAACTAAAATATATATACATATATACATATACATAAATATGTATATAAAATATGCATATATTTATTGTATACATATATATATATACATATGTACACACACACACACACACACAAACTAAACAGAAGTCCTTGAGTACAAGAAAAATAAAGCAACATGTTTAGGGAGAAATAATTAAATATTATACATTTATAATATAATGGGTTCTCTTATAATTAAATTTTTTCCTCCTCTGTCCCATGAACTATTTGATATTAACTAGTCTCTTAGCTTCTATTTTAACCATTCCAAATTATTCTTAATAGACATTGTTTACAAACATCATCATTATTATCTTTGTAAAACATACTTTATTGTCTTTCCTGCTCCCTCTTACCTGTAGAATGAACTCCAGATTTCTTAGGATTGCATATAGGACACTCTGATTTTATTCCTGATTTATCTTTCTACTCCTCTCCATGAAAAGGTGATGTAGCATCCATATTGCTCTATGCTCTAACCACACTGACCTACTTTATGTTTTTGAATGTTCCATGTCACTTAAACTTCTGCTACTTTGTCCCTGCTGTCATTTCTGTATGGAGTGCCCTTCTCTACTCTTGTGTTTGGTAAATCCATTAGCGTTCTTTGAAGGCCAAGTCAAAAATGACCATCTCAGTTTTCTATTCCTTCCCTTCCCTTCCCCAATTCCACAGTTTTGGAGTATGTCTGAAATCTAGGTGTGCTTAATAAATGTTTACAAGGGGCAACTGGGTGGCTCAATTGGTTGAGCGTCCTACTCTTGATTTCAGCTCAGATCATGATCCCGGGGTCATAGGGTCAAACCCAGTATTGGGCTCCATGCTGAGCGTGCAGCCTGCTCAAGAATCTCTCTCTCTGTGTTTCTCTCTCCCTCTGCCCCACTTATACACTATCTGAAATAAAATTAAATAAATAAATATCAGTAAAGAAATAAACATTTATGCAACGAGTACTTAGTAAATCTCCAAAAATATGATGTGGCAGACTTATTAATGTCGCCATAAACTTTATTAAATGTTTAAATAAATCTTACATTATATAATAATATATCTGAAAAGCAATGAGTATATAATATTTTAATAAAATGTAGTCAAAAATCAATTCAGGAATGGTATTTTAAAGTTAAAAAGATACTATTATTATATGCATTCTCTTTTACTAACACATTTCGTCTGTTTTTCTTGTGTTCATAGCCTTAAGATTGCTAATATAGGGAAACTCATAACCAATTGTGTACATAACTTTAATCTTGTTTTTTGAGTTAGGAATATCAGACTCCCCACTTTCTATAGTGTATAATTACTATTGTTCATATTTCTTTTCACCGATTTTGCCAAAAATGTTTGTTCCCAGTGACCAGCCTTTCAAGTTCTTCATTGAGAATATTTCAGTAACCCAAGATCAAAAACAGTAAAAATATTTTAGGTTAGAAGATAGGCAGAATAAAAATTAATGACAACCTCACACAACTGCGTCATGAAAGCCTCACACAACTGATGAAATAATATTATTATTATTTTATTTTGAAAACATATGAAAGACCTATAAGTGATACGAGAAGGCTACTTGAAACACGATGAATCGAATGGTGTTTGTAGAGCACGGTATTGCGTATTCTTCACTTTATGCCTTGTTTTGGGTCACTAAGATATTGGGAGAGGAATGGGGACGTGAAATGTATGAATGGGTTGTTGGCTTCCAGTCCATTGACAGGTAGAACATGGTGGCAAATAGAGGATCAACTGTTTTTTAAACAAAGTGAAGTCTTTACCTCTATAGAGTGTGACAAAGATCAGGATTTTTTTGCGACGTTGAACCTCAGACTAAACCTTAAACTAAACTAAACTTTGATGCCCAAGGGGAATCCTAGTTTGAAAAACTTAATTGGGATCCCATTTGTAATCCACATAATTGATTTTAATTAATAAATGTGGCTTCCTATATATCCGTTGTTCGATGTCAGTGAACGAAAATGTGTTTGCATTTTCACATTGTAGAGATGCCTACTGATGTATTTCAATCAGAGATTTACTATTATGATTTTTCTTTATACATAAACAAAGCACAACAGCTTATTTACATTGTCATATAGTTGATCTTTAAAACACGCCCAAATCTTCACATTCTCTGCTTAAATATCATAGAGTTGGTGCAAACTACCATTTTATTTTCCTTTATTCTTTTTTTAAATCTCTACCTTCAACACCCATTTCCAGAAATCCCACCAGTTCTTAAATGTTTGGAGTCTTCTCCAGGGTAACTAGGCTGTTTCTCAGCGTTTCTTATCATGTGTTCAGGAGGCCACTTTCTCAGATTCAGGGTTAGGGTTAGTATATGTGTCTGGTATTTTGCAGTTCAGAGACCTCTCCAGAGGGTTAGGGTTAGGGTTGGGAATTAGGGTTAGAGGACAGGGGTGTATGCCTGCAACCTACCATTTTATTTTATTTTATTTTGTTTTGTTTTGTTTTGTTTTGTTTTTTATTTTTTTAATGTTTCAAGTTTTATTTAAATTCTAGTTTGTTAACATACAACCTACAATTTGAAATAGAGTTGAAAAAAAGAACGTATTAAAAAGACTGTGACTCTTCTGTGCTGTAGCAAATAATATGTAGAGCTCTAATTCCAACATGGGCGTGCATAAGAAAGAGAGTAATGGAGGAAAAGAACATACAGTAATTTCACCTATTATGTTTCAACCAGGTGTTCTTGTGATGCTAATGTATCAGAGAATTGGTCGTTTGTCATTAGACCATAGACTGATTAGGATTGTGCATTTTTTCATATTCTTCAGCATAGTGTTGATATTGATCAGTGAGAAGAGGCTGATGTGCTTCATCCATGTTGCTTCTGGCACGAATCATACAAGAAGCACCCGCAAAAATGACCGCGACCAGTGATAAAGCAGCAACTACTCCCATAGTAACAAGTTCAGAAATGCTAAAATTCCGACCTGTGAAAAACAAAAGGAGAACAAAAAATAAACAGTAAAATAGTTGCCACCAAAAATCAGCTCCCCTAAACTTAGGCATTGTGGCAGGCATTTTACCGAAATCTTCATATATAATTTTTTAAGTTTATTTATTTATTTATTTTGAGAGAGAGAGAGAGAGAGAGAGAGAGAGAGAGAGAGAGAATGAATCCCTCAGGCATGAGGGAATGAATCCCTCTGACAGCACAGAGCCTGCAGGGCTCTATCTCTCAGTTCCTGAGATCATGACCTGAGCTGAAATCAAGAGTTAGACGCTTAAACAACTAAGCCACCCAGGTGCCCCCATATAGAACTTTTTTATTGTCCACATTGCTGATGATAGCACCTGTCATGTTGAAGGCACTTACCAAATTTCTCCTACTAAGTGAACCCTATTGGGATAGCTATTATTATTTCTGTTCTAAAGGTGAGAAAATGATGCCATAGAGTTTGAGCCACTTGTCCAAGGTCACTTGGCCAGTAGGCGCCAGAGTTGGTTTAGGGGCCCAAGTCTTTCAAAACCCACATGCTGTGCTCTTCACTATACCCTGCTGCCTTTGTTGGGAAGGGATTGAAAAGAAAATAAGAATGTTTGAATTTCAAAATCTCAGAAAAGCAGCACAGAGTATCTCACTCCATTTTTTCTTTTTAGAATAAAGATACGAAGGCACCATTATGTAGTAGAAAAATTGGGGCGTATTACATGAACTTAAGCTCAAAACTCATTATCTCTGCCTACTAGAAATATGACCTGTGACAATTACCCTTTCTCAGCTAATCATAGGTAGTCTCAACTTCCTTATTTGTAAAATGAGGATTACAACACTTAGCTCAGAGGGTTGTGTGGATTAAATGAGATAGTATGCTATAGAATCAGCTTAATTCCAGATCAGAGTGGGCTCTCAACAAATGTTACATTCAATCTCTTTATCCCAAAATAAAAATCCAAATAAAACCTTCTAAATCTAAGTGGAAAATATAGGCCTCAGAATACTGTGATTACCTTAAAAGGTAGCAAATGTAGTTTTGGTAATTTCCACAGAAAAGATACATTTTCAATACTCACTTGGCCATTGAACTTCATAAGTATATCCCAGATTGTCTGGAGCAGTGACAAACATTTCTATGTTGGTAACTGGAGGCCAGAATGGCACCATATTGTATTGTCTATTATGTCCAATTGGGGCATTTTCCAATGGAAATGTGGATACATCTAAAATATGCCAAAGACATCTTGTTAATAACATAATAAAGTTAGTATTAATAGATTATTATGTCCTGAAGGTGACTAAAATATTCTAGGATAACATAAAAATGTTTTTTTTAAATTTTTTACTGGATAAAGACATAAAAATAGTTTTACTGTATATAGCAGAACAGAGAAAATTGCATAAAACAGAGTTCAAATGTTTTGAACACAGCACTAACATAACATCCAATAGATCAAGAACGTTTAAAAACAGGGAAGTTTTAGTATTTTATCATCTATGTTGATCATTAGTTGTTTTACTTTTAAATTACAGAAACTTATTTGAAAAAAATTCACTAAACTTCTCTTTCAAGGCTAAAAAAAGATGGACGTATAGTTTGCTGAAGCTTCATCTATAAATTTGAGAGGTGCCATGTCTAATGGAGGTTTGTCCTTGAATATGAATATGTCTGTTTAGTATTCTTCATTTTTTTCTGTTTACTTCCCGAGATATAAATATGAACTTATCCCCTATATTTTACTCTGTTAGAAAAAACACTTAAATTTTTAAATCAAGTTCCTGGGATATTATTTCCTTCCTGCCACTTCTCCTCTTTCAACTTAAATACAAGTTACAGGCATTTATATTATTAGTGAGTTTCTGTCATCAGGGATAAAAAGAGTGATAGGTTCTTTGTGGCAGAAGATTGTTTTTTTTTTTTTTTTAATTTTTTAAAAATGTTTATTCATTTTTGACAGAGACAGAGCATGAGCAGGGAGGGTGAGAGAGAGAGAGGGAGACACATCATCCGAAGCAGGCTCCAGGCTCTGAGCTGTCAGCACAGAGCCCCACATGGGGCTCAAACCCACGAACCGTGAGATCATGACCTGAGCTGAAGTCAGATGCTTTACCGACTGAGCCACCTAGGTGCCCCAAGATTGTTCTTTTTTATTATTGATGTTCTACATTTATGTTGATACAACTAAATGAGGTGGGATATCACAAAACCAGAGTTGGAATCGGGCTTGGGCTGGACACGAGTGGACAACTATGTAGAAGAGCTGGAATATGTGAGAAAGTTAGCGGAGTATTACATTTTCTGTTTGCAAGAAATATATCACCTAGACAGTCCCTGTGATCCTGGGAAGCACAGAAAAGTATTTTAGCGTCTACTTTGTAAAACAACTGATCATAGCATGGCATGTAGTGTTTATATTTTTGCGACTTTAGATTTACTATGTATTCATGCTAATTTAATATTTATTGCTTCAAATCTGTTGAGCTCTTACTAACGTAAGACACTGGTCTCGGCATGGAGGCTACAGCACTGCACAGAACAGACAGAACGCCTGGCCCAAGGAACCCACGTTTTGGTGTATTCTCGTTAATTATTTGTTAAAGTTAACAATGTAGATAAACTTTTTTTTGTAACTTTCTATTTCACCTTTCCACTACATCCTGACTCGAACAGCCTCAACCCCATTCAGCATCAGCGTGGTGATACAGTTACATCGATTCAACTGAATGGAGGAATAATTGTGAAAATAGCAAACAAGAACAGTAGAATCGTCATGAAACTTCCCTATGCAAGACCCTTCCCATCTCAGAGTTATAGCCAACAGCCTTCAGGATCTTCCCCCTGTCACCTCTCTGACCTTGTTATTTCCCACCATTTTCTCCCCACTCTCTGCTCTGCTCTGGCCACAGTGGGTTCCTTTGTTCATCCCAGGATGATTTTCCTCCATGTATTTATGTAGTACTCACCATCCCCTTTCCTGATTTTCTTAGCTTGCAAACACTTTCTCCCATCTAACATACTTTATATTTATTTACTTATTTTTACTGCCATTTCAACTAACAACTAGGGGAGTTCCAGGAGGGAAAATATTTTTGTGTGTTTTGTACGCTACTGTATTTCTGGTACCTAAAATACTATGTGGGAAATAGTAGGCACTCAAATAGTATTATTTTCCAGCTTTACTGAGGTACAACTGACAAAAAATTGTATGTATTTAAGGTATATGACATGATGATTTACCAATGGCCACCTGGTCCGTGAAAAGGTATTCAATATCACTAATTAGGAAATGCCAATTAGAACCATCCTGAGAGATTACCTCACACCTGTAAGGATGGCTGTGGTCAAAAAGAAAAGAGATTACAAGCGTTGGGAAAAGCGTGGAGAGAAGAGAACTGTTGTGCCCTGTCGGTGGGAATTGGTGCAGCCAGTATGGAAGCAGTATGGATGTTCCTCAAAAAATTAAAAATAGAACTACCATATGATCCAGCAATCCCACTTCTGGGTGTATGTCTAAAAGACATGAAATCAGTATCTCGAAGAGATATTTGCACCCATGTTCATTGCAGCATTATTCATAAGAACAAAGATATGGAATCAGATACTGTTTGTGAAAGGCTTTGAGTGTGTGCGTAATTATCTCAGGGCAGGATAAGTAGGGTCTGGTCTGTAAAACGTATACACTGCTTCTTCTGAAAAGCTCACTATATTTAGTGCTATATATAAAACTTCATTCACATGACTTGCATTTGGGAAAAATAGAAAATTGAATTAAATGTGCACATGGATACAAAATGTTAGGGAATAAAACTTAACATCATATTGAATAAAGTTTGCGTGCTCTATATTATACCACCTCATGTCTAATGAGACATCACATTATATGCGATGACTCTCATTCCTTCAGCTGTAAAATGCAATTCTTATTCCATTCTGACCCTAATAATTTTATAATCCTATGATTTTTGAAGATACTTCCTTATTATAAAAATTTTCAATACATTTTGAAAACTAATTCCATCCTCCACTCATAGACTTATTTGCAACAAAGACTTCTGCTGTATGCATCATTTTAGACATTTTTCTAATCTTTTTATTTTCTTCCTATGTAGTCGTTCTATGACATTGTTTTTCCAAGGGACGTTTGCAGGGACATGGAATATTTAAGCAGAAGGTTAATCATTAGTGTTCAGTGTTCCTGCAATTTTTTTTTAAATTTTTTTAACGTTTTATTTATTTTTGAGACAGAGAGAGACAGAGCATGAACGGGGGAGGGGCAGAGAGAGGGAGACACAGAATCGGAAGCAGGCTCCAGGCTCTGAGCCATCAGCCCAGAGCCCGATGCAGGGCTCGAACTCACGGACTGTGAGATCATGACCTGAGCCGAAGTCGGACGTTTAACCAACTGAGCCACCCAGGCGCCCCAGTGTTCCTGCAATTCTTAAGTGTTTACATTAACTTGTCTTATAATTTTATGGCCACATTTTGTCAATATGCTTTAGGCTCCCTACTTTTTGCTCATGGTACTTTTCCCTCTACTACTATCCAAGTAACTGAGAGCTATTATGCAATTTATATAGTACAAGCAAAGGAAGTGGGGAGAAAATAACAAAGGTATTTATCTGGTTCATCGATGACCATTAACAACTTGTTATAGATGTCAAATAATGATCTTTTCAATCAGGGTATGTAAGGCAAAGGAATACTTGTTTGCATAGTTGAAAAAAAGCTCCAGATTACCCAAGATTTTCCACCTCCTTTTACTTCTTAAGTAAGTCCTAAGTAAGAACAACTTACTAACAGCCATGGCCTTGTGAATGGGTGAATAACTACAGCTTGTGCGTTGTTGTCTAGTTCTGAGAAGTGCGTGTTTAACAAGTTTTTGTTCATTCCTAAACCTATGAACTCCACTTTACTTGCTATTGTCATACGAAGTAATATAGCTAACCATATGCAAAATGATAATTATGATTTCTAAAAGAGAGGGATGTTGTTTTATATTAAATGTATAAATGTCTAAGAAAGGTTTGCTAAAGGAGAATGCCTGAGATATTGGTAAAGAATTAGAAGTGAGCAATAGGATTGTAAACATAAGGTAGTCATTATGAAAATCTAGACGCATACTGGACTCAGATTGCATCTCAAGGGTTGTTAATTTCTTGTTTCTTGTTAAAGAAACAGACATTGTAAATTGTAGATAATTCATTATGACTGTAGGTATGCTTGTGAATACATATGAAATAAGTGAACTCCAATTAGTGAATTCATAGCAGATGGATGAGTGAATAGTTATATGTGAGTTATTTGTTTCTTGAATGATTTTCTGATGGAACATATGATTTTGACCAACGTATCTGTGAATGGTCGTAATCAGGTTGGATTAGAGGCTTCTCCTGTACATACACACCAAGAAATAAGAGACTGGCTGAATTGGGTAGATAAGTCAATAGATAGTTTATACCCAATATTATGTTTATGTGCGGGATAAAGTAAAGGCACAGAAGCCAAAATTTACAAACTTTTGAAGTATGAACATGTATGATGCTTTAACAAACAGAAGTACTTCATTGTTTGCAAAGTGACTTGAGCCTCTCAGCCGAGTAGAAGTGAAGAGAAAGTGGCCTTCTAAATAATATTTTTAAAAACCCATTAAAATGAAGTTGAAAAATATTTTCTATGCTGTGCTCTCTATAAAAACCAACATTAACTTTTCAAGTTGAAGAGAATTTCCATATGTAAGAGGCCAGCAGTAATAAAAATCAAAACTGTGGATTATGAGCATATTTTTTTCTGTCTTTTAGGTATCGAAGAAGAGATCAGTGAAATTTTTTTTTATTCACAACGAGAATGCTCCAAAAAAAAAAAAAAAAGACAAAAAAAGACATGCAAATGTTCATTGGAAGCTACAAGGAAGAAAAATTTGGGAAACATGACAGTCATCTTTTCAAACTAAAAAATGAGAAGGGATTACGTGCTTACTCGGATAATAATATAATATTGTCTCGTAACTATTTTTATAACTTTTTATCTGCATTTTCAAAGTCGTTTGGGACATGTGGAAACAGCTAGATATCACAGCTCTTTTCTCCTTATTTTGAAGTGTAGTTCACATGTGTTAAGTGCGTAGTCTATAGTGATAACTATACCACCTGAACGGTCTCCTTGCTGAGCCCGCAAAAAAGCATAGGAGAATGTCTCACCAGCATTATATCTCCTCAGCCATTCATCAAAGACTGCGTCAGTGAAAGTGTGCAGGAGGACAAAAATAGGATCGTTTGGAGATAAATGGGTTTGTCCCCCTGTTCCATTCAGGAATAGATGAGCCAAATTGTGAAGGCTTCGAATAGCAGGGTCATACTTTCCTGTGGGATCGCTGTAACCTAGATATAAAAAGAGGGGTGAGAAGAATGAAAACCATTGCCAATATCTTGCTTTTCAAATCAACAGCAGCGATTATATTGGGAAACAGTTTCTCCGCAGTTTGTCAGGCCAATTTTTGCCCTAATATAATAGCCTTGCTTCTCCGTACCTATGGTTGGTGACATTTCTTGCTATACCCAGAGCTAGGTTAGCTTTAAGCCAGTGGCACGACATTCTAAATGTAGCCTCAAGGTTAAAAATAATGACCTGCAAAGATGCCAGCCAAAATATATAGAGCACTCTATTTTGACAAGGCAAACATTGGTTCAGTGGAAATAAAGAGAGTGGAAATCTCCTTCTAAAAACTAACACAGTTGGGAGGACATCACTCTGATTGTCCTGGACCTTAAATTGCCAGATATTACTTCAGTTTCCTACCTCATTCCTTTTCACTGTCACCATGTTTATTTCGGGAAAGTTATCTTATGTTTGTGGAAAAGTCACAATTTCCCAGAGCATGCTTATCATGTCTGTACTAGTTTTAAACATCTGGAAAGCCTATTGTCAAAACATTTATATAATATTTAATAATTTCCTATGTATCCTCTCTCTCTCTATTTCCCATATTCTATATGATGTATATGATATTCCTATATAATATGTATATTTCCTACATTTCATGTATTATGTATTTCTTATACTGTATGTCTCCCATATTATATATTGTATATATTTTCCATATATATTTCCATATGATATTTATTAGGTATATATATTAGGCAGAAGGTAAAGATAGATCACAAAAACGGAGGGTCTGTGATGCAGGATGGAGTTATAAGTGTACCTGGTTGGCTTTAAGAATCAGAGGTGGAAGAACAGGGAAATGTTACATATTATTAAATAAAATTAGAATTTAAAACACATTAACCCAAGGGTGCCTGGGTCAATCAGCTGAGTGTCTGACTCTTGATCTCAGCTCAGGTCTTGATCTCAGGATCGTGAGTTTAAGTCCTGCATTGGGCTCCACACTGGGTGTGGAGCTGTGTTTTTTTTTTTTTTGTTTGTTTGTTTGTTTGTGTTGTTTTTCAAAGATGATAAAATATATTAACCCATTTGTACAATTACACTCACTCATTTATTTAGTCATTTTGCATATATTTATTCCATTATTATTATTTTTATTTACGAAATGTTTAAAGACTGCAACATACACAGCATGCTGGTGGGCACTGGTCCTTTCAGACCTTCTGTCAGAAAATCAGTATAATTTGTCCTTTGATTGGTCATCATTAAGGTTGCATCATTAAGATGCAACCTACATATTCTTGTAGAAATTAGTGCTTATGGCCAATAGCCAGATTATGGAAAGAGCCCAAACGTTCATTGACTGATGAATGTATAAAGAAGATGTGGTATATATATATATATGTGTGTGTGTGTATGTGCGCGCGCACACACACACACACACACACACACACACACACACACTGGAATATTACACAGTGATCAAAAAGAATGAAATCTTGCCATTTGCAACAACGCAGATGGAACTAGAGTGTATTATGCTGAATGAAATAAATCAGTCAGAGAAAGACAAATATCATATGACTTCACTCATATGTGGAATTTAATAAGAAACACAACAGAAGAACATAGGGGAAGGGAAGGAAAAATAAGATAAAAACAGAGAGGGAGGCAAATCATAAGAGACCCTTAAATTCAGAGAACAAACTGAGGGTTGCTGGAGGGGAGGTGGCGGGGGGGCTGTGCCAAACTGGTGATGGGCATTAAGGAGGGCACTTGTTGGGGTGAGCACTGGGTGTTATATGGAAGTGATGAATCACTGGGTCCTACTGAAGCCAATACTGCACTATGTGTTAACTAACTTGAATTTTACAAAGTAAATTAAAAAAAAGGATATAATGCTTATGGCCTTAGTTTATATACACCAGTTTAGTCAAAACATAGTGATTATCTATTGAATAATCTCCAAATCAGTGCATTCATATTTAGTTATTAATATTAACATAAAGACAGAATAGAATGGCATCTAGTTTTGATGATAATAGGGGAGAGAAAGGAAAATAATGATTAGATTTCTATGTCAAGTATCTCAGATCATGGAGACAGAGAGATCTATTCCTATTTTTTTTTTTCCCCTCAGGGGGAGGAGCCTAACATGTTTAATGCTACATTTAACGTACATTGTGACAAGAAGAAGTTTATAATACGTTAAATGTGATTCTGTTGTTTTAAAACTTTAAATATGTATCGGTGATGATTTAGAGATATTAAAATGTATCGTATAAAGACAATGGACTTAAAAAATTTTGATTTGAAATTGTGTTCTGTTACAAACTATCTTGGGAAATTCACTTCTTTGGTCTTTAGTTTCCTCACCTTTAAAATACTTTGAATGAAATAAGGAGAATCACATTAAATATCATTAGATGGTAGTTTGAATTTTTATAGTCCTTTAAAAACATTCATAGGATAATACAAACCTAAATGAAATATATGCCCCAGCCAGGCATTATTGGATGTCAACTAATTGTTTAGAAACTTTATTGTTATTTTTTAACAAAAAAATTTAGGCTCTCAAAGTCTTGAAAATTATTTGCCTCTACCAGAATTTGATAGAGTTATAATGATTAGCCACCTCACAGATTTGAGTTAATACTTTTCAGGTATTTTAGAGATTGAAGACTAATTTCCCAAGGATTCTACTATGATAATTTAAAAGAGTTTCATGGCCTGACACTTTTCTTTAAGAAGTTATTTTTTGAGCAGGGAATTGTGACTACATCATAATAGGAGGCAACATTCACATAAATTCATAAGATCAATATGGCTTCCAAAGATTTTTCAAGGAGATCTGAATGTGAATAGTTCAGTTTACTGTGACAACTACATAAAATCAAAGCACTGACTTCTTTTACTTACCTTCTACTGTATTTCGGAAACTGTTTGTAGAATTGGAATAAAAAGGAGGGGTGTCAAATAAACCAACTTCCAAGCACTGGGCGACATCCTGTGGTTCAGGAAGACGTTGTACCATTGGCCTCGCCACATTTCCAGCTGGATTTCTCCTAATTGGCCCCCTCTCAGTGCCTGGAAAAAAATACAGGGTACAGGAACACTTACAGAATATTTACAGATCTCTTTGCTCTTCCATTTTTATGTAGAGCATGATCACTGAAAGATAGGTTCTCCCTGGTAGAAGAGAACATTTTAAAAAGGCAGACTTAGGGTCATTACAGTGAGAATATTTAAGTTATCACATTCTTATCATTGTGATATATCTGTGAGCAGAGTTAGATGTGTGATACATAAAATCATTAGAAGAAAAAAATGATCACGATAACAGATAGAGGTCCTGTTATTTGTTTAATCAACGTATACCTCATTACTGAAAATATATTAACATCAAAAGTCCATGGAAAATTGAATTTTGCCAAAATAGTCTCATAAACCTAAATCCCACACTAAATCTATATTTCACACATGTGTGAAATTTTATATTCAATTACTGTTTGTTTCAAGCCTTCAGAGAAATAAAGAAAGACAATCTACAATTTCTTTGGGAACTGGTCTATATTTCAATCGATACATATTTTTCAGCAATTAATGTGAGAAATAAACTTGTTAAAAGGCACGTGTTAAAAGGCACTAAGACAAACAGGCAAGCAAAGGGCTGTGACACTAGGGATAATAGAATGGGTGCCTTGAGGGAGGGAGGGAGAGAAGGAAGAAGGAAGGGAGGGAAGGAGAGAAAGAGAAAGAGGGAGAGTGGAAAGGTGAAGGGGAGAGACAGAAAGACAGAGATTGAGAAAGAATATCAGTCCTTTCCAAGTGTGTGGTTTCAGAAAGATGTCATTAAAGAAAAGAGATTTGCAGGAGCGCCTTGGTGGCTCAATTGGTTAAGCAACTGACTTCGGTTTAGGTCATCATCTCATGGTTCATGGGTTCAAGCTCTGCATTGGGCTCTGTGCTGACAGCTCAGAGCCTGGAACCTGCTTCTGATTCTGTGTCTCCCTCTCTCTTAGTGCCCCCCCCCCCCCCCCCGCCACTTGTGTTCTGTCTCTGTCTCTCAAAAACAAATAAATGTTAAAGAGAGAGAGAGAGGAGAGAGAAAGAGATTGCAAAGAGCCCTGATTCTCTGAGAAGAATTTTCAGGGTAAATAGGGGAAATGTTACAAGTGGAACATTTTTGACAGAGGTAATAAGAACAATGATATGCTTTCTCCTATCTACGAGATAAGCTCCCTCAGAACAAGAACTGTTTCTATTCTCGCTCACCAGTACATCCCTTAATCTTGGTACAGGGCCTGGCAAATAGTAGATGCTAAATAGTTGTCTGGTGTATGTTGATATATGGAAAGATCGTTTGGGCTGTAAAGAGGGCTGGTTGGGGAATAGCTTGCCTGGAGTACAGGGCAATGCAAGAGGGTAAGGGACGGTGGGAACAATGTAAAACTAGACCAGATTCATATTGTGGAGAAATTATGTTTAATTCAATAGGAAATGAAGAGAACTCTTAGGTAGGTGGGAAAGGAGGAGATCGGTTAGGAATATTTTGCATTGTCTGTTCCAATGATCTCAAGAGAAGCATGTGTGTGTCCTAAGAGGATATGCAGAATAATCCACTGGGGTGGGAGAGGTGATATTACAATCTCAATTTGTATTCATTTTACCTCATTCATAAAGCTTACTATGTTGTAATGTTTATAATTAACATAACGATTAGTACCTGATGAATTAGCATAGCAACTTTATATAATATAAAAATAAAACAGGGGCGCCTGGGTGGCTCAGTCGGTTAGGCGGCCGACTTCGGCTCAGGTCATGATCTCACGGTTCGTGAGGGCTGTGAGTTCGAGCCCCGTGTTGGGCTCTGTGCTGACAGCTCAGAGCCTGGAGCTTGTTTCAGATTCTGTGTCTCCCTCTCTCTGACCCTCCCCTGTTCATGCTCTGTCTCTCTCTGTCTCAAAAATAAATAAATGTTAAAAAAAATAAAAAAATAAAATAAAAAAAAAAAATAAAACATATGCCACTCTTGAGATTGGGAAGGAGATAGCACACTGTTTTAGGTATGCATTATTATTAAAACTTTCAGACCCCACTGGCTAAAACTATCAATCCAAGCTTGTGTTTTAAGGATTATTGTTCAGGAGCTATCAACACATTCCAAGAAAAACACGATAGATTACATGGGTTTTGAAAACATCACACCCTAATCTGCCCTCATGGAGTTTCACAGTGGAAAATTCTGATAGTAAAGAAACTAGTTTAAACGAGTTAAATTTAACCTGGGTCTTTTTAGATTTGTTTGCACATGGACAGCCTCTGCCAATGCACCTGATTTAACCTCATATGGATTGGAGTCCTGTGGAGTTTCCATGCAGGAATGAATGAAAAGTTCTGAGTGTATGAAGGAGAAAATAGATTTAAGAAATACTGTGTAGAAGGAACAACATTCTTCATATGATGAATCCAAGATGATATTTTAGTGTCTAGAAGAGTCTTAGGTGTCAATAACTCATTCTTGCAATGTACCAAGTTTGGCGCTTTAATGGGATGCTGGAGAGGCATTGTTGCAACAAACACATGAAAATACAGGATTGGGATATGTAAGGAAGGTTTGTTCTAAAAATGTACGTGCATGGCTGTCCAGTAAAAGATGATCAATGAAACCACAGGAATGGATAATTTCATCCAAGAACAGAATTAGGAGAATTAAATAAGATATATGAAAGCATTTGGTACCATATCAGGCACGTAGTATGTGTTCAATAAACTGTTAGTTTCATCTTTCACTGGCCTAATAAATAAAATTCTTGGTGTTTATATCACGAACTAAGAAAAGAAGTATTCCTCAAATTTGTTTCCCTAAAATACACAATCTTCAATTTTTCATGAAACTACGTGTCTTGGTTATGAGACCTCTTGACAAGAACAAGTGATGAAAATAGAATCTTCTCTCCTCTGCCATAATTTTATTTACCCACTTAAACTGTGCTATATTTTGGCATCCAATCACCAGTATCGTTAGAAAAGGTCTGGAAAAAATTCCTAGGACAAAATACAATAGCCTGCTCAGAAAGGGACTGATGTTTTCGTATCTAAAGATATATTGATTCTCAACGTCATTTCAAGGTGGGATCACTCATTCAGCTTGCTAAACAAATACAAAATTTATTCTAATTTTTAAACTTCAACCGAAAAAAAAATCCATACACTATCACTTCTCTTTTTCCTATATGCAGCTAAAAAATCTTATAATGCTGAAAAAAATCTACTGAATTGTTCTATTTAGAATATTCTTTTTGAAAGATATTCTTTTTTTTTAAGGTTGGTAGAGGAATTTCATATTTTCAGCTGAAAAGAATATATGGGAATAAATATATTTTGAAGACGTTAACAAAGTAAATTCCCATGAATCCAGTTTTTACATTGAAGAACAAGTTTAAAATAACCAAACATGCCTGAAGAAGAAAAGTAGATGGGGTAGGTGACTAGTAATTAAGACCTTGTGTTGGTGCCACAGAGAGAGTAATAATGTGATCCAAGGAAGAGAACAACACACTCAGGAACAGATCCACATATCACAGAACCTTGATCTAAGGCAGCAGTGGCCTATACATCACTGGAGAAAGGACGCCGGGATAGCTGGTTTAGCATTCCCTTTTTGTGTTCGCTTTGACAGAGGTTCAAAGCAGTTAGCTGGAAGACATCTTGCATAAGGTATCTTCCTTTTCTTAAAGATACCCTGCATATCACCTTTTGCTTTTGACCCTCTGACTAGAACTTTACTCTCAGGTCACTTCCAACTCTTTCGGCATATTTCAGATTTCCTGGGGAAACAATCTGCTCTGAAATTTCAACTCAAGACACATGACTACTCAGGAGTGCTGTATGTGCTAAGAGGATTAATCTTATATAACCATACGTTTCCAAAGTAAGAGAGCGAGCAAGGCACTGGCCAAATTTCTCAAGAAAAGCAGTGTAAAAATGTATAGACACTTTCTGCTCCCCCCGGGAACCTTATAGAGTGCCTTGAGTAGCGTTCAATGAACATCTGTACATCGATTCTCTCTAATAAAATATTTTATTCTGAAGTCCTTAGTAGAACGAGGGCTTTCAGACAGCACATTTAATCTCTTTAGGTAATAGGGAATTCTGAATCCTAGATGGGTTTGGAACTTACTATTACAAAGTGTTCCCAGGGTATCATAATCCTCCAAGGATTCGCAGACCACTCGCCATTGAGAAAAGACAGAGTTCAGGCTTATAAGAGTGGGGTCAAAGTTGCTTCTCGATCCCATGAGGTCATCGGTGCAAATGTCACAGATGTTCTTCCCGGTTGCAAAATTCCAGTAAGGAAGGGAGAATGAAGGATCCTGCAACATTTCCTAGATCAAAGAAACTCTGTTAGCGTTCTCTGCTTTTGTTTAAAATTCTCCCCCTTTGCTTGGTTTTCTCCCTGGCTGTCTGTTTCTATCAACTCTCTTTTGGTAATTAGAACCAGTTAGTGTATCAGTGGTGTCTGAGTAGCCAGAGGAATTAAATATCTTACTTAACAAAGCTTATCACATACTATGAAGAGTCATTGAGGCACTAAAGAGAATGAAACTCACCTCATCATACAGAAGTTTCTACAAATGCTATTTTTGGGGAAAGAAGTCTTCTCTTTTTTTTTTTTTTTTCAGGTAGGTAATTCAAGTTCTATTGGTGATACCAAAAAAATATATATCAATAATAGCTTTCGCTCCTTGACATTTTACCTCCTGTTTTCATATCTCTAATTTTCATATCTCTAATTCAAGCACCATGGAGTCTTGGTCTGGAGCCAGATCCAGTCTTTAAATATATTATGTAGAGCAGTGCTTTTTGTTTTCTTTCTTTTTCTTTCTTTCTTTCTTTCTTTCTTTCTTGCTTGCTTGCTTGCTTTCTTTCCGTTTAACATGAATGACTTCAGGCATTTAGATTCTGGTTTTTAAAATTTATTTGTGGGTTAACAAGGGTAGTGGAAGAAGCCTATGTGAATTCCAGGTTTTCCAAATATGAGCTATATGGATTCGACTTTTCACAGGCTACACAGACAATCTCTTTCACATCACCGTATCTGCCTGGATACTGAAGGCGTTTTACTTAAAGACCCCCGCTTCAGAATCAAAACTGTTAAGACTTGGGTTTCTGCTTAAAAACTAATACCAACGGGAAATGTGAAATGAAGCAGAGTATTTCTTTGGGCACACAGTTCTTTAGACCAGGGACATAGTTTCCTTTCAGAGCTGATCTCAACAATTTTAAAAGTACTGGATTCAGGGGATGCCTAGGTGGCTCGGTGGTTTAAGTGTCCTACTCTTGATCTTGGCTCAGGCCATGATTTCATGGTTCGTAAGATCAAGCCCCACTTCAGCTCTGCGCTGACAACGTGGAGCTCTCTCTCTCTCTCAAAAAACAAAATAACACAAAACAAACAAACAAAAACCTTAAAAGAAAAAGTACTGGACTCAAGATCACATGCTTATTTTATTGAGTTCCTTAAAACATATTTTTATTGTATTTGTTCTCATTCCTTTAGACCGTTGGGGAGTTATATTTAGGGAGTGAGATTTAAGTGTAGAGATTGCCATCATTGTGCCTCACCTCCTAAGCATTTAGTACATTTCTGCTTTTTCACTTTAAACCCTTTAGGAAGCATTTCCTGGTCCCCAGGGTATTTTAGAGGACCAAAAGCTTTCCAAAGCATCCTCCTTTATTGATCTCCAGGGGTTTAGAGTCCTTGTTTAGAAGCCATTGTTCTGGTTCACAAAAATTAGTGACAGCTTCCAAGGGATCATTAAGAGTCAGTTTGTGGTTCAGAATTGACATTTGGGAGTTGGAGAATATTCATGTGGCATTTCAACTGTGCATTACATTTAGACTGTAATTCGTTGGATCCCTTGTGCTGTTGGGTTTTAAAAATATAAGGCACAGAGGTTGAAGTTTACACAGGCAAAATCGAAGCTTTTAGATACTTTCCACCTGCCCTTTCATTTTGGTGTGCCCATGAGAAAATGACTTGGAGGCATGGAGATCTGGAGTTGATTACAAATGACAGATTTATCTACTCGTAATCTACTAAATGTCTTACTTGTAATAAGAGCTATAAAATATGAAGTTCAGAGTATCAGATGAATTAACTTAATCACTCTCAAACTGAATATGGATGGACTACTTTTATACCAGTGTTTTATTCTGTATTTTAGTGCATTAATTCTCTCTCGCCTCACCATTTATTTTCTTGTGATAGTGCTGGACACAAGCATACTGCAAATCAATAAATGAATCTAAACACCTTTTTTACCCTCAGATATTTTTAGATTAACTTTTATATTTTAATTTGAGGGAAGGAATCCATTTACCTAGAAAACACGTTCATTTTGTGGATTTCCTAGTTGAGATCTAATAATTTAAAATTTCATTTTATTTTTTTATGTTTATTTATTTATTTTGTGAGAGAGAGAGAGAGTGAGCAAGTGTGTGTGTGTGGGGGGAGGTGAGAGAGAGAGAGAATCTCAAGCAATCTCTGTGCTGACAGCACAGAGCCTGATGTGGGGCTTGAACTCATGAACGCTGAGATCATGACCTAAGCCAAAACCGAGAGGCAGACACTTAACCAACTGAGCCATCCAGGCGCCCCTCAAATTTCATTTTAAAATTACTCTTCTCAAGAAAAGCAATTGGTAAAATAAATGATTAAAAAGTATCTATGTTAACATACTTTAATGTGGTTTGAGGTTCTCCGCTGAAAAGATAAGCAGGAAATACTTATGTTTGGGCTGAGGTCTACTATATGCCCCAAAAGTTGATGCCTTTTAAGTAAAAATGAGACCTGAATGGTGTGATACTTTTAGTAGGTTTCTGAGGTAGGAGGCATGGAAACAAAACAGAGTTCAATCAACATATGACAATATAAAGGATATTGTTTTTCATAATTTATACTTTGTGCCATAAACTCAGCATCATTTGCTGGCATAACAAGGTGTATATTTGGGACTTGGTAGACTGAGAACTGTATGCACACTTTTTTTTTTTTTTTTTTTTATCCAAACCTGGAGGAGGGGGTATCGATTTACATTTGGGAAGGCCGGCCCATCAACTGAGATTCTTTTGTTGCAAGCTATGTGAAGATCATTTTTTCAATTATGCTGCAGCATATGTCCATCACTTTATATCACACCTAGAGATGTCTCAACTGGCTCCCTCACCATTGATATTACTTTCTTTTCCCTTCACAAAAGATGAAGACTAATTGATGAGTAAGTAATTTACTAATAGGGAGAAATTTAGAATGTCAAAGACAGATCAATATCATGAAATTGCTTTGCCATCACGTGTTTCGATCGCTCAGAACGTAGTGGATGAAAACGGCTTCCAAATGATCCACCTTGTCTGTTGGGGACCTGAAAAGTGCAACGTGTCACACATACCTGCATGTCTCTCTCCAACTGCAGAAGGTGGTACCTGTGCCATGTGAGAAAAGCCGGTCCCTCATGAGAGAAATCCACTTCGCCAAAGCTTTCCTGTCCCGGCCCAAGGAAAGTCTTTTTGACCGAATAGTAGTGTGTCCAAACAAAGTAGTTGTAAATGGAAATGTTCTCAAATTGTGGCGTGTTGCCATCTGGCCCCAATATTTCTTCTGATCTCCTGGTGGCGATGACAAACTGAGGGTGCATTGTCCGCTTGGCCAGATGCAGGGCCTGGACAAAGCGGTTCTTTTCTTCTGCACTCAAGTCCAGAAGATTTCTCCTGACTTCAAGGATACAACATTCAAACGTGAAAATGTGCCACGTGGGCGTCATCGTAACACTGCATCCCATGTACCCATTAATGATAATTTGCATATATGCTTAAATAAGTTTATACTCCTTTAAAATTCCCCTCACCGGAATCTCTTCTTTAGGCCTATTTTCTGCCCCCGCCCCTCCCCTGCCCGCCAACTTACTCTAGGGTTTTCATTAGTTTTCGTTATTATGACTGTGGGCTTTATGATTCTGTGATCTCGTATTTATTTCTGCTCATCATTGGTATATTTTTCTGGAACTTTCTATCTTTTCAAAATCATAAGCCTCGTAAAAAACATGGCATAGTGGTTAACACCAGGGACTTACTCTGTGACTCTGTACACGTGTTTCTAAGTCTCACCTTCTCATCTGAAAGGGTGTATATAAAAATAATACCTGCTTTATAGAGTTGTAAAGGTTAAAGAATACACACATAAAAAGCAATTATATCAGAGCGTGGCTCATAAAAAAGACTCAATAAACATTCTGTTAGACCCTTGGCCCAATGTTTGGCACATAGAAAACAACTATGTATCGCTGGATTTACTATTTAAAGCTTTATTATTTATTGCCATTTATTGTAGAGTGAAGGCCAGGCTCGTCACCTGAAATGGCTGAACTTGATCATCACAAGGGGAAATTTCTTTGTCGGTTAGCAAGTGTAGTAGAAGTAGATCATGGTTTAGAGCTAGACTGACCTCACTGGCAAATTCCAGGTTTTTCAAGTACCAGCTGTAAGGATTTGACCTTTCTGAACCTCACTTACTACAATTAACATCACTACCTTGAGAAGTCACTGAAGGGTCTAGTCACGAACACCTACCATGGTTCCCTGCATGGAGCAGTTGCTCCATAAATGTTTTGGAAGGAGGTCTTGTCAGTCAGAGGATCTGAGCCTTAACCTCAACTCTTTAAATACACTTATTAGCCTCTCTGAGCCTCAGTTTCCTCAACTGTGAAGAGGGAAGAGTGAGTTGTATGATTTTCAGATGTGCTTCCAGCTCAAATGATTTAGGTTCCTATTAAATGCATAGAGTCTCATGAAGAACTGTATATACATGCAGATCCCCACTTACCTATGAGAACTCTCTGGTCACAAGCAGCTCCTTTCCATCCAGGACGGCAAGTCCCACAGTTGTGTCCTGAGAAATTGCCATTGCATCGGCATGTCCTGTTGAAGAACCTCGTGGGCCAAGCCTCCCGATCATCTCTGCCATCATGCGGGTAATGGGGGCTGTGGGGTCGTGAGTCTGCAGTCACTGCCTCACACCTGCCCCGCCCTGACAAGGAGCCACAGCGGTCAGTCCCAGGCCCAGACAGTGGGGACAGGTCTGGGCAACACACACCATTTCTCAGAGCCTCAACGGTGGCACACTGTCTTGGGAATTGAGCCCAGGTCTGTTGAGAACACAGCAGGGGCAAGACGATGTATCCCAGAGAGAGGAATTTATGGGCTTTCATTCTGCTGGAAGCAAGAGTGAAGAACAGATCTCTGGTTTGCAGCCCTTTGTGTAGAGACTGAAACACATAAAAATCAGGCTGAAAAGGAGAAAGCAAAATGGCATTAGTGCAAGTTTTCTTTTTGTGCTGTTATAAACAGGCAGGAGCCCTCCCCAGCCGCCCACAAAATGCTTTTCATATCTGTGAAATGACATTTCTCGCAAAAGGTAAAAATAGTAATTTACCTGGAAAAACTTGACATGGATAATAACTACATAATTAAATCCCCTGCCCTAGCATTTAGTTTTCTTTATTTTAAATTTCTATTTATGAAAAAAAATACTTATCATAGATGTCTCTTATCCAAAGCATTCGTTAGCAGGTCATGGCCATTAATTACATTTAGCCATGAAGCTGAAAGGATTGGAAGCAGATTTCCTGGTAGTTAATTTCCGTGACTTAAAATCTCCCATCCTAATGGAGTTTTGGCGGGCATCCACCTGCTCCCCATAGAGCTTCCCTCCAGTACCTTAAACTCCTGAGCGGGTTCTCTGATGAACCCCTCTCAGAGCTGAGTGTTTTATATTTGCTCGTCCCCTGATGTCAGAGCTGTTAATTGCATGTGAGTTTCTGCTTGATAACTAATCCCAAATCTGCTCACCCAAACTGGGAGGGGCTGGTCCTCTTCCCCACCCTTTACTAATCCCCTTTCACTTCAGTGCGTTTTTCTGCCCTTTAAGTACTTTGTTAGCACATGATTCCCTTCCCACTGATTTCCTTGTGATGCTTAAAGTTTTAAGAAAAGGTCAGAGGCACTAATTTGGAACACAAGTCAGAGAAACTAGAGAGCTTTTGTTTGCGTTGTAGAGATTTAGGTGTTCTTTTTTTTTCCTTTGACTTACATCTTTAGAAGATGAATGAGATTACTTACATTTCCTTAGTGATACAAGGGCTAGACTAGTACTTGTATCTGATGGTAGCTTTGAGTTGTGTTTGGTCTTGAAAACAGATGTTGCCATTCTTATAATTTCTATAGGGAATAACTGAAGTAGAAAAGCCATCAGATACAACTTCCCCGAGTTACATGGCATTGGCTTTCATGGCGCCCGCTGGTGTTGAGAGTTGGGTACTACAGTTCCTTTACCTCCACTGGGGTAGTGTCATCTACGTGGCCAAGCATCACAGGCTCACTACTACTTCTGTTGTTTAGAAGATAACCGCTGAATGGCTTCTTCTTTCCTTGTGCCAATGTCACACTAATTTTAAATTTTAAATTGTTGCCATAGTGTTAATGGCTTCATACAATCATTAATCGTTATCTCAAGGTTTCATATCCATTCAGGGCAAATTTAATTGTGAAAAATAACGCATATAAAATGATATTTAGATAGTCTTTTTGGTTGTTTTGCTTTTTTTAGTCCGACCTCTTACTGGATCAAAGTAGATTATCATTTTTCTCTCTGGAATAAAGGTAGTAGTAATGTAACATTGGTGGGTTCCTTCATTTTGACAAAGGTACTAAAGGCATGGATGTTAACATCTGTGTAACTTTTCTGTATATCTAAAATTATTACAAAATAAAATATGTATTTTAAAAAACTATTTAAAACACAGTTTTAAATTATTCATCCATATTCATATATCATAAGTTATTCATCCATGTTCATATATATATTCATGTGTGCAGATATAAGTATACCAGTGTGTTATATTACAGTGAAAGAAAAAAAAAATGAGGCTTTGCCCATTACACCTCTTTGTTATATAATTTTTACAGTTACCTCAGGGTACCCTGAGTGCAGTGTGATACATAACTGATAGGCACAATGTGGGGGCATCTGTATCAAATCACCTAATATTAATTAAATATAAGAATAAATGTAAAATGATGTTCTGATATTTTCTTTCTGGACCCCTTAGGAGACTGTGAGAATCCCACCCTGGAGATCACTGCTAAGGGTGATCTCATCCTACCATGTGGAATTCATCTATGGGCTAGAGAATCTCAAGTCAGTAGCTCTAATAACACTGTCTCCCCAGAGGTCCTGACTTCTATATCTAACTGCCTACTCGCTAAGTCCATTTAGATGCCTAGGAGATTCATCAGACATTTATAAAATGTGTTCCTCTGTCTTTCACATCTCAGTAAATGGAATCACTGTTCAGCCCATTGCTTAGGAAAAAACCAACACGCCAAAGTCATTGTTTTTTCTTCTTTGTTTCACAGAGACTGCACTCATCAATTGGACCGACAGGGTCTAATTTGAAGCCTTCCTTAGCTCACACCTGCCCTGTGGCCATGACCTCACTTATCTCTTCACCTTCCATGCTTAACCACACAGGAATGTATTCTCCACGGAAGATTTTATTCTCCACTTAGCAGTGTGAAAGAACTTTTACTACTGATACCCGATCACCACTGCTCTCAACAAAACCCTTCAACGTCTTCCAAATACACATAGAATAAAATCCAAATGCTTACAGGAGCCTATATGATCAGGCCCCTCCTATCTCTTACAACGTGCTAGCATCCTTCTCGTTACTCCTTTGTTCAATGGCCAACTTATTACCCCATTGGCCTTGTCCCCAAGTCTTTGTGCAATTTTCTATTTCACTTCATTCAGGTTTCTATTCCAATGTTATTTCTTCAGAGTGGCCTTGCCTGATGATCCCACCTGTCAGCTCCTAACCCCATCATTTATTACTTCCTTTTTAAGATTTAGTCTTTAAAGTACTAAACACTGACTATAATTTTTGTTCCATATTAATTTTTCACTTATTGTTTCTCTCACTCATCATAAGGCAAGTTTTTGTCTTTCTTTTTCAATACTGACCTGAGAAATCATTAGACAATCACATAGCCATTAATTTTTTTTTTTTTTTTTTTTTTTTTTTCCTGGGGCGCCTGGCTGGCTCAGTCAGTTAGGCATCCGACTTCAGCTCAGGTCACGATCTCGCTGTCCGTGAGTTCCAGCCCCGTGTCGAGCTCTGTGCTGACAGCTCAGAACCTGGAGCCTGTTTCCAATTCTGTGTCTCCCTCTCTCTCTGCTCCTCCCCCACTCATGCTCTGTCTCTCTCTCTGTCTCTCTGTCTCTCTAAAATATATAAGCATTAAAAAAATTATTTTAGAGAGAGAGTGTACAAGTAGGGGATAGGGTGAGAGGGAGAGAGAGAGAATCGGAGTCAGATATGGGGCTCAATCCCAGGACTCTGGGATCATGACCTGAGCCAAAATCAGGAGTGGGACACTCAATCGACTAAGCCAGCCAGGCCAGGCATCCCTAGCCATTTTTGTTTGTTTGTTTTCAGTGAAGTTGGGCTAGATATCTGACTTATTTACTCCTAGTCTAAAGATTCATCAGTATTCCCACTAAAAGAAAAAATACAACCTACCTCCAGTATTTTTATTAGTTACTATTAATGAACATCTATAATTTCCTAAATGTTATACATACACTATATACCCTTCTTCAAAAATATTATTAAAATATTACTTTTATGCCTGTGTTGCAGATGAAGACACAGAAGTTTATGGAGATTAAAAATTCTTTAAAATTCATGTAATTTTCAGTTTCAGGTTTTGAACTCAACTTAGTTTGTTTCCAAGACTGTGCTTTGCAAGTACTGCTCACATTCTAAAAAAAGAAAACCGGAGAATGGAAAAAGTGCTGTATTTTGAGTCATAAAATATACCAGCTTCGCCTTGGTAGACAAGTGCCTTCATTTCTCTGAGTCTCAGTCCCTCATCTGTAAGTCATATGTAATAAAGAGATATTGTTGGGGTGAAAAACTCAAATAAAAATAGCCAGCAGAATGCAGACTGTCAATCAATAGTAGTATGGGGCACCTGGGTGGCTCAGTCTGCTGAGCATCCGACTTCGGCTCAGGTCATGATCTCGCGGTCTGTGAGTTCGAGCCCTCGGTCGGGCTCTGTGCTGACAGCTCAGAGCCTGGAGCCTGTTTCCGATTCTGTGTCTCCCTTTCTCTGCCCCTACCTGCCATTCATGCCCTGTCTCTCTCTGTCTCAAAAATAAATAAACGTTAAAAATTAAAAAAAAAAAGTAGTGTAATAAGTAAATGAATAAAAGAAATCTTAAGGTAGATGAAAAATACTGAAATTAAAACCATATTCATAACTAACTTCGTAGCCTAGAATGCATTGTATGCCGTGTCTTTATTATTACTAAATATCCAATCAGTTCTACGAGGAGTCCTGTGGAGCAAGAATTTTAAACACTGAAGAGAGGCGAAAAGCTGAAATGGCAGTGTCTACTATTTGTAAAAACCTGGAAGTAGATGACAAGTAGTATATTGTACCACATACGCTGGCATCATTTCTTAGCTTTCTCGTGTGTTCTAATGTGGGAGGCTGGTGCAAAGTGTAAAAAGAAAAATGTACTCACGCCTTTCCTCTTTCACTGAACACTGTGGACTGGTTAGCATGCCATAATCCGGCAAAGTTATTCACAGCATAGTTCAGAAATGAATTTTAAAATACATATGCAATAGACACATGTTGGCAGCATAAGAAGACTTGTCAGGAATCACCGTTGGTGTGTGAGATACATTCAAACCGGATGTGAAAATCACCTCTTGGGGAAAAGGAACCGATCCCTACTTCCTATTTTGTCCTTTCAAGACTTATCAACATCATTTATAAAAGGAGTTACCAGAAATCTAAATGATAAGGACCAGGAATTAAGGTCAAATTGAGGAGAAAAAAAAAGTTTCAGGAGCATCTTAATTTTGTCAGAAGACTTATTAATGAATATTAATGTCTTTAGTGATCATTTGTGGCAAATGACACTGAACATATTCATTGTCCAATTGGTTCACATGTTATTAAATTATGTGCTTACTTGTACTAAGCTTAGATTAATGGCTAGAATTCCAAAGGCATTAAGGCAACTCAAAGTCGTCTGTTGAACCAGTCATGTGCTTTTACCTCATGGAGAAGCTTAAATTCAGTGAAAGCAATGGGGAAGAATGTTAGGCCTGTGTTTTTGTGTCACTAAGCAGAGTTTCAGTGAAACATAACGTTTCTGTTTTAGGGCAGAATATTTGAAGTTGAGGTCTCAGGTTGAAGTTGAAGTCTCTGACGAGACTTGCCATTAATTTCTTATTTGAGTTTTCAGATCTTTACACGACATTGCAAATACTGGTATGGGACAGTTAGCAATAATTTGATTTCTGTCTAGTGAAATTCTTTCTGGCTAAGTTAATTTTAAAGCAATTAGGGGCGCCTGGGTGACTCAGTCGGTTAAACGTCCGCCTTCGGCTCAGGTCACGATCTCACAGTTGGTGAGTTCGAGCCCCGCATCGGGCTGTGTGCTGACAGCTCAGAGCCTGGAGCCTGCTTCGGATTCTGTGTCTCCCTCTCTTTCTGCCCCTCTCCCATTATCTCTCTCTCTCTCTCAAAAATAAATAAACAGTAAAAAAAAAAAAAGTTTTAAAGCAATTAAAGAATTTCTTTTTACTGATGATTTACATTCTTCTTGTTTCAGCCAATGATATTATAAGATTTCCCTGCAGAAAAATTTCTAAATACACATGTTAGGCATCAAAGTCAAAGCAAGCAGATGTACTTATGTCTGGAATCAAATTACGTAGCGCGTTTGTTCTGTAGTTACGATTAGAATGCTCGTTTCCAAAGATTATGTCTGCACGACAATATTGGTAAAATATACAGTCTCTGTGGTCTTGACATTTCTAAACCTATTTCTTCTGTGGTCAAAATAGTCACCTTCCTCTTATTCAACGTCTACTGTGTGCAAGGGGCTGAACCAAGGCTGAGGCTTTGAAAATGATGGGCAGTCTAGTCATGATACGTCAAGTGCTTATAAAGTAGTTAATTAACTGTACATCTATGTAATGTGTAAGAACACACACACACACACACACACACATATATATGTAGAGAGAGAGCATGCACGTACGCAAGAGCAAGCGAGCGAGAGCACACATTGGCTCATTTATTACTTTTTAACCATATTTTGAAATTATGTGGGAAAGAGCAAAATATCAAGCTTATATAATCTATATCAACATTGTTGACACTTGTTTCTGCTTTAACTTCTATTATATTATTCATAATATAAGGCAAAGGGATAGTGATACATTTTACTAGTGAAAGAAATATTTAAGAAGGCACATAGTGAAAAAGATGTCAATGTATACATAATGAACACTGAACCATTTTTTTCTTGCTCACTACTTCAAAAATCTAACGTATATGTATGTTATAATTTTGAGATATATATATGTATGTATACACACACAGGGTACTATTTGTAATAGTTTCACATATAGATGTCTGTTACATAATATCTATATATAATATAATATACAGGATATACATATATGTATACATATATAATTAGTGGAAGTGACCGCTCTGGAAATGAGTCTCTGTATGTAATTTGATGCACATGTAAAATGGACATTGAGGCTTTTTCCGAGATATATCTTACATAACAGAGCACCGTAACATCTGTGATATACAAATCTGGCACCGTGGATGAGGGTGAGGCTGGAGGTGACATTTCTTCTTTCTCTTCTTTCAATGTGATTACTTGTGCAATATATTTTTTCTAATTCCAGTTATAGTTACAGACAAATTTCAGACACTCAGTAGTCTATCATAATTTCCTCCTCATGCGAAGTGTGAAATGGATGGTCCTAATCACAGTGGTTCCCCTTTAAGTGAGAGAACTTCTATTCCTTCCAGGTGTGAGTCTTCCGTCTTCAACACAATGGCTTCAAAGATCAACATGGATATTGGCATCAATATAGTGAAAAGGGAAGGAATATGGACTATTATATGGGAGATTTTTTTTTATGGGCAAGACCTGAAAGGAGCCTCACCACTTCCTGCAAAATCCTGTTGGTTAGAAATTAGTCATTAGTCAGTGGCCCAGTAGCACAAAGAAGGTTGGGGAATATAGTCAAGCTATATGCCAATGAAAAAGAGGAAATACCCATAGCTAGTGGTCTCCATTACACTGACCAGCCATGAAGTATTTTTAAGGCTCCAAAATAGCCAGCATAACAATTATAAATACATATTTATTAAGCTGCTGATTCATATTTTTGAAATGTTTGGTCATTTTTTTTCTTTGACCTATGCTCATGCTACTCATTAGAAGTTGTCTGACAGAATTTCTAAATAGGTGGATTTATCTCATGGGTAAAATTCTTCATATACCAGCCAATGTCTCAACCATAAAAGAAAAGTAGGGACTGGCCCTCTTCATCAATGAGCTTACATCTAGCTGAGAGAATTACGGTCCCCAAAATACATTTGCTGAAATACCTGATAATTACTCATGAGAAGTGGAAATTTGGCAAACAGTAAAATCATTATGGATTGATGCATGGCTGGCATTCTTTTTCTGGGCAGAGTCTGAAGAAAACAGTACTGATGCCTGGGGATTGTAGTGCTGCTGTCGTGCCAAGATAATATTCTCTGCTTATATTGCTGTTACTTAAATAGAATGGATATCACATACTTGTAACATCGTCTGGTAGCACGCTACATTAGTGGCTCTGTGATAACCGTCCCCACTGAAGAAGCAGCCCAGGGAGAAGTGAGGAACTCAGTGACCCATTGGACAAATGGATGTTGACTAAAAAATGGAAATTCAAATGCTGGTCTAGTCTGTAAAATTGGGGGGGGTGGATTACAGACAAACATTCAAACAGAGAGGGAGCAGCTCAGAATTTACTGATAAAGTGAAAGTAGTTTACTCATGAGTAGGTAACAAGGAAGAATTTGGAGTGGGAGTTCACTGCCTTTAGGGACGGGCTGTTTACTGCCTGTTGGCCAAAAGACAACCCTCTTTTGAAAAAAAGTCTTTGAAATCCTGTAAGAGGTTAAATTATTTTTTTTAAAGTCATACCCTTCAAAATTAAACTTCAACTTTGAAATATGCAGAGGCAGAAGTGAGCTGTGGAAAGGTTTATCATAATCAGTGTCCAATTTACTAAGGAAATAGGATGAAATCCATATACAGTAATGAAGTGAGGAGGATCAAACTAGCTTATCTGCATTTGAAATAAAATTTTTCATTGAATTAACATTATAATTTTCCTATCTATAGGATGGGAAAATGAAACATGTAAAAAGTTAAAATTAGGGGATTCAGAGAGATACATGAAAAGCATTGTCAACATCGAGGGATTTGTGTGCATGTGTGATTATTGCTTCTTATAAGTCGTTTCGATATGTTTTGAAGGGTTATCACTCCTCCTTTTCTCCCTTTCTACACACTACACACACACACACACACACACACACACACACACACACACACACTTTTCTTACCCTGAAACTTATATGGTCTGAGGGGACTTTAATGATGTAAATCAAATTTAGATAAGAAGACAAGTTTCTGTTATTTTGTTTTTTACTATAAAAAGTTTGAAAGAGACAGCTAATATTTGCTTAATACTCACATTAAAGATATTCCTTCAATTTTTAGATAATTTTGATGGTGAGGTTTTGAAATGGTGGGGGTTCAGAGCTGACAGCCAAGAAAGAATTCTTGAGGCATCTTTGGTGCAAAATTTTATTAAAGCACGGGGACAGGACCCAGGGGGGTAGAAAAAGCTGCACTGGGGTTGTGAAGAGCGACTGGTTATATACTATGGAGTTGTGGGGGGCGGTAAAGTCAAAAGGGTGGCCTCCAGAAGGACTTTGATATACTAAAGAGGACTCCTAAGATACCTGAGGCCTTGCTATTGTCAAGCTAAGGCTTTTTTCCTCCAGTAAGGCATTAACATTGGGATAGTAGGGGGTCCCTGGACAAATGTTACACTGTATATTTGCCTCAAGTATCTGTCAATGGGATTCAGGTTATAAAGAAATTTAATTTTACCTGTTATTTGTCTTTGTTCCCCATATCACTATGGAGGGGAAGGTGATGTTGGGGCTCCAGGAAACTGAGTCTATAGGTTTCTAGACATTAGACTAATTGATATGATTGCCTTTTTTCTCATAATTTACTAAGATATCGGTAAACTGATGAAGACTCTATCAGGCCAGGAGTACGTGAGGAATATCGTACATATCCCATCTTGGGGTGGGGGGTGTGCTAGCTTGTACTTTGCCCGCAGCTTCCCTTATGTCATGTCAGACAATGGTGGAGACTCCCCTGCCCTTTCTACTTCTCCAGAATGAAAAATACCCTCTTTCCCCTCCATACTCCCTCTGATAATCCGCCACAGAGGCTGGACCTCAGAAGTTAACACCACAAGGGGAGGGAATGAAAAAGTTGGCCACGCTGGAGTACTGGGGACAGACTAGAGGGCTGCAGGGGAAGGGTGTCTAAGGTTCTGCAGGGTGACCTTGGAGGACTGAGTCAAGATGGTGAGGGTCCTCCGTGTACAGTGATGGGGCTGAGACACACGTTGTACCCTAGAGAAGGCATTGTCAATTCTTACCACCCCGCGGACTCTACGGCTGAGAAACATCACTTAAATTTGGATTAAGCAGGCGGTTAAAATGGCTTGTGTCTAAAACCGAGTGAGTTTTATCAAAGCCTCTGTGTGGGGAGTGCTCTACCACGCTGTCCTTACCAATTAGAGTCACGGCAGAGTTATGATTGCTATCGCCAACTCAAAAGAATTTCTGCACTTGGTTGTTCTGCTGGAATGTTCGGTGTGAAGGGGTGGGTAGGCAATCGTAATCCTCAGGCAGAAATGCGCACAATCGAGAAAAGTAGAAGAAAAAACCCAAACGTGTTGGTGTTCTTATGGGTCCCACAGAGAAAGTGAGGCGGATTGTGGTAGATTGCTTACTGTAAATATCACGCCTGTTTATTCACATGTATGGTTTCCAATATCTAGAAATTCTTGAGATTTACAAGAATGTTTTGTTGATGCCAACGATGACTTCTCAAATTTTTAAAAATTTAAAAAATTTCTAAGTTGATTCTAAGAAAAGTGCTTATAGAGACTGTATAGGGAAAGGCCTTTAGTCTTTATCTGGAAATGACCTATTAACACTGCTTATTTCATATTCTAGATCTTACAAGGGATCATTAATTTCCATTTTTATATTTGCCTTTTGTTATTCCATCATTTAATTCTTTTTTTAAGTTTATTTATTTTGAGAGAGAGAGAGAGAGAGAGAGAGAGAGAGCACAGGCAGGGGAGGGGCAGAGAGAGAAGGGAGAGAAAGGATCCCAAGCAGGCTCCGCACTGGCAGCCGGTCTTGATCCCACCAACTGAGAGATGAGCTGAACCGAAATCAAGAGTTGGTCACTCAACTGACTGAGCCACCTAGGTTCCCCCATAATTTAACTCTTGGTCTGGGATGTTAGTAAAGATATGTCTAGCTTAACCATTCATTATTAGCCCTTTCGTTTCTGTGGACATCAGTCAGGATGAGAAACTCACATTCAAACAGTACTTTGCAATCCCGGGTACAAATTTATAACCCGTTTTACATTTGATCCTCACGTAACTCTATAAACTACATATTCTTACCCATAGAAGTTCATAAAACTAAAATGATTTGCTTCGGTTTGGATGCCAGTAAATAAGCAATCTGGGATTGAACGTGTTTTCTTAGTCCCATTTCCAGCAATATTTCCATAACATTACAGCTGATTGTATTTGTGTTATTATATAGTTTGAAATAAACAGGACAATTGTGACAGGATACGGGGATGAAGGAGGCACAGAGGGAATTATAAAAAGCAGTCTAAGGGACTAAGAAACTGGTTGATAGGACGTGTTTTTTATTTATGAGCTTATAAGACTATAAAAGCTTATAAAACTGTAGCCATTTAATATCAAATTCCTTGCCTACCGGTGGGATGGTGATCCGAGTGCTATTTGAGTCTCCTGTCAGTGATCATTATTAAATGTTTTCCTGTATTTTGAAATGAGCTCTACCAGTAGATTATTATCTTATGCAAAATGAGAAGTAGGTCAATAAAAATAGAGCTCTGTATTCTTTCTGAAGTGCTCAATGATTTTCCTCCAACTCGCATGAAAGGTTTAAACGAGAAAAACAGGAACTTGATGAGAAGGAAAATTAAGCCCAGATACTAATCAGTAGGAAAGATCAAATGGAAGCAAACAAAAGTTTTCTTTTGAATAAATGAAGCATAGTAGTCTAGTTACAAAATAATTTATATTCTCTATTCATGGAAGTATATATTAAATATTCTGATCATTATCTTAATCCCTGCATTTGAAAAAAAGGGTCCTTAAAACATTAGACACAGCTGTCATTGCAGTTTACTATTATTTTTGAAACATAATGTGGTAAACTAAATACTTTCATCTGGCTAATAGATTAACAAATTTAGCCTAAAATTGGTCAAAACTAGTAAGCTTTTTTTTTTTTTTTTTTTTTTTTTTTTTTTTTTCTCGGCTAGAAATTTTCCACATTGGGACACCTGGGTGGCTCAGTCGGCTAAGCCTCAGGGATTCTTGATTTGGGCTCAGGTCATGATGTCATGGTTAGGAGCCACCAAGCTTGGGATTCTCTCTCTCTCTCTCTGCTCCTCCCTGCGCTCTCTCTCACAAAATAAATAAATACACATTAAAACATTAAAAAAAGCAAAAAAAGAAATTTTCTACATAAAAATTATTTTTTCAAAATAAAAGCGGGACACACACACAGCAACCTGAACAAAAAGCAAAAGGAAAGGCATTAAATATCCACCTCCCCGCCCCCACCTCTGTTCCTCTATCACCTCGGGAAGGTTAACTTCTAAAAATTAAAAAGAAATTTAACTACTTAACTAAGTAAGTAGTTAAATTTAACTAATCAGTTAACTACTACTTAACTGATTATACACTGTGATTTTTTCTGAAGCATTTTTAGCCTTTAAAGCGGTCTATTATTTTTTCAGTTACTTGTTTATTTTTAATTCTTTTTTTTTTCCAGTTAAAAAAATAATGGGGCTCCTGGGTGGCTCAGTCGGTTAAGCGTCCGACTTCGGCTCAGGTCATGATCTCATGGTCCCTGAGTTCGAGCCCCGCGTCGGGCTCCGTGCTGACAGCTCAGAGCCTGGAGCCTGCTTCAGATTCTGTGTCTCCCTCTCTCTCTGACCCTTCCCCGTTCATGCTTTGTCTCTCTCTCTGTCTCAAAAATAAATAAACATTAAAAAAAATTTTTTTTAAATAAAAAATAATATTTATTTTTGAGAGAGAGAGAGTGTGCGGGGGAGGGGTGGGGGGTGGAGGACAGAGATCTGAATGAAGCAGTCTCCACACTGACAGCAGTGAGCCCATGAGGGGCTCAAATTCACCAGCTTTGAGATCATGACCTGAGATGAAGTCGGACCCTCAACCGACTGAGCCACCCAGGAGCCCCTTATTATTTTTTTTAATGTTTATTTATTTTTGAGAGAGAGGCATGAGTGGAGGAGGGGCAGAGAGAGAGGGGAACAGAAGATCCTAAGCGGGCTCTGCGCTGTCAGCAGAGAGCCTGATGTGGGGGTTCGAACTCAGGAACTTGGAGATCATGACCTCAGCCAAAGGTGGACCCTCAACCGACTGAGCCACCCAGGTGCCCCTATTCTTCATTCTTAAAATCATGATGCCTTCTCAATTTGTACCTTATTTTCTAGAACTGTTTTTATTTGTAATAGAATGCAAACATTACCAGTGATATCCACAGAGTGGAGCCAATTTTAGGAATTATAAGGAAACAGATTTTCGTTCAATAAGTGCAACAAAGAAGAAAATCTTTAATAATGAGCCGTGAGCCTGCTTGTCACTGGAGGCACTCAAACAAAGGTTAGATGAAGCGCGGGTGACATCTTGGACAAGGAGCTTAGATCACTGAGTGTTCATCTAACTTACAGATTCTATTATTGCTTTCAACACTGTTACCAGTGAGAGAGTCTACATTGCCTGAATAGAAGTCGTGGTCCCTGGATTCCTTCCTGAAGATTTACAAGGCCATTCGCACTCGAATGAGGCTAGCCAGAAGGAAAGAAACAAGTGCAAAGCAACTTATTAAAGCCAAAGCACTCTCTGCGTGGGAGAGGGTGGAAGTTCTGCAGGGTGGCCGTAGCCCTCATTGTTCGGGGATTGGATAGTATTGTGTCTCTTTGGGTTGGGAGGAGCTGGGACATCCAGTGGGGTCATCTCTCAAGCAGGCTGCTTCTAATCCTTTGGAGAAACTCCTCCCACAGTTTGGGAGGGGAGTTTTTGATCCTGCAAGTTTTGCACAGGAATCCTCCTGACAGCTTCTCTCCTTCAGGGGGTGCTGGTCCCCTAAAGCGAATGACTTATAATCAGTTTAGGGGTTACCTTGGGGCAGACGTGGAAGGAAGCAGGATCTGTACCTGTGGCTCCTGATCTGTCATCCCTAAGGTCTTGGAAGCCACAAGATCAGAATACTGAGCATCTAGACGTTTGATTTGTAGTTTATTTATCACTGTCGTTGTCTCCAGCTCCCGTCTCTATCATTCCCTTTCAGGGACTTGGGACTCTGCCTCAGGGCATTCTTTCCACTGCTCTTGTCCAGCTTCTACCAATACTGGGATAAATATTGTGGTGAAGGCTTGTAGTGCTCACCCACCCTTGTTACCTTTTTCCCCAGGCATGGGGATTAGATTAAGGGGTTCCCTTACAGCTAAGTAGGCCTGTGTGAGGAGTTTTGTCTATAGATTGCGTGTGGAAGTGAAGCATATCACTTCCAGGCCGAGGCATTGAATTACTGGCACAATCCCTACGTCTTTCTTGTTTGTGCTTATGGAAGGAGGCTCCATGCTGAAATGGCAGGGCTATAAGATCCTGGCAGTGAGGACCACACAGCCTACATGGAATCCAACGTGGTACCACAGGCAGAAGGCATAAACTCTTTTTGTGTGAAGAGAGTGAGATCTGGACACTGCACAATACGTGCTTCACCTTATCTTGGCTAATTATATGCCTTTACAGGGAAAGGTATATTTAAGTTTCCTTCTGCCCTGGGATCCCCGCCAACAAACACAACAGAGTCCCAACAAAGCATCTCAAAAACCAGGCAAGGTAAATTTGCTCAGTCTAATTTTCCAGGTAAGGAAGGATCAGAGAGGTCATAAATAGCTGTCAAAAGGATGTCAGTTGAGAAATTGGAATTTGAACTTAGGGTAAGTTTGCTGGGTGAAACACAGGGCTCTTAGATAAATTTGAATTTCAAATAAATAATATATATATATTTTTAGTGTAAATATGTTGCATGGGGCATACTTATGCTAAAAAATGTGGTGTGTTGATATGAAAATTTACCCAGAAATCCCATAACTTTATTTTTTAAATCTGGCAACCCTAACTTAGAGTCTTCAATGCACACACTGCGTCTACAATGCCGTATTATGAAGAACAGAGTGATTTTTTTTTTAAAGCAAAAGGCAGAAAAGGTATTGCTGTTTACCCTTCCACATTATTGTCCAACAAAGAAGGTGGATAATTTGATATGAATAAAACTGCTATTCTCATTTGTCCTCAACTGAAGTGCAAAGCAGCGAGTACAGCACTTGACCTGGACCAGCATGTGGTCACAGCAGTGGGCAAAGCGCGGGACCCCTCTCCCTGCCCCCATTCACCTCCATGGAGGACTGTCACCGATTCATCACATTCATTGTCGTGGATGCTCCATTGTTGTCAAATTGCGAAAAAAATGTAACATCAGCCTTCTACGTGTCCCACTAAAGCCTTAAAGGAGGAAGCCAAGTTTCCTTTTTGGTTCTCTGAGGTGCAGCCGATTCAAGCTTAATTTGTAAGTTACTTAGGCTGATCGATTCCCAGCTTTCCAGATGTCGGGAGAGACAAAAGAATTAGGTCGTGATATTATTTCTTTGTCTCGGAATATGGAAGTACTTAAACTTGGCCAGCAATGTTTGTGGTGTGTCCGTACTTGTTGCTGGAGTTTTCATACGACTTTCCAGTCAGTGTGCTTTCAGGCATTGAAATAGTTTTCATTCCTTTCTTCTTTTTTCATTGTAACTCATATGATCCTGGAATCAGCCCAGCGTTTGGAGACTGAGATCCAGTCTCCGAGTAGTTAAGTATGTCAGCGGCCGGCCAAATAATCATTTCTTTGTTTCAGGAAAGTACTAAAGGCAGCTTTCTCTGTCTTCTGTTCTCCGTTCAGGTAACGTTTAGAAACTGTCTATGGGCTTGTCACCGGGTAATGGAACGGCACACAAAGAAATCAGGTGTGCCTGCTCTTCCCCAGGAGCTCAAATCGTTCCAAAGTGGCACAAAATATTAATTGATAAATGGATGTGAATGACCAAAGAAAAAGAAATATGGAGTACAGGGTGATTAATTTTGGTTAATGATCTAGGATCATCATTTTATTCAACAAATTATTGACCATCTATGTGCCAGGCACTGTGAAAACAAAGGGAATGTCGTTTACACTGCAAAAGTGGCCCTTGTCTCAAGAAGCTTGTATTCTAGTAAAAGAACCCGTGCAAATACACACACACACACACACACACACACACACACACACACACGCATGCACGCATGCATGCACGTGCGCACACAGATCAAGTAAAAAATAAGTCCCAAGCCCTGACAGTTAAACAAAGAGATGCATTAATTAAAAACATTGCAAGTTAAGGGGCGCTTGGGTGGCTCAGTCAGTTGAGCGTCCGACTTCCTCTGAGGTCATGATCTTCCAGTTCATGAGTTTGAGTCCTGCGTCAGGCTCTGTGTTGACAGATCAGAGCGTGGAGCCTGTTTGGGATTCTGTGTGTGTGTGTGTGTGTGTGTGTGTGTGTGTGTGTGTGTCTGCCCCTCCCTAGCTCTCTCTCTCTCTCAAAAATAAACATTAACAAAATTTAAAAAAAACAATAAAAACATTGCAAGTTGTGCTCTGCATTATGAAGGAGAAAGATGCAAGGATGGGAGAGAAGCTAACTGGAGGCTTGGGAAGCTTATTTCATTTTTAATGAGGAGATCAGGAAGGTCTTTGTGAAGAGCTGGCATTTAATATAAAACTGTTAAAATGCTGCTCACACCGAATTTAAAATTATAGCCTTCATATATCCTCGGGAACATAGGTAATTAATTTCATTTTTCTGTTTTCACTACAGAAAGCAGGAACCCTTGAATTTACTTGACCCAACTTCCCTAGCTCACAGCATGGTATTTGTGAGGTGACACACGGGGCTAACAGCTGCTGCGCACCTGTAGAGTTGTTGTTGCCGAGGCACTGAAACACTTCTCCATCGATGGGCAAATACAACCCAGAGACCAGTCCCATTAACGTCCTCTCTCAGGACCCTTCATACCTTCTCGGCATCCAACAAGCACTGGGTCAAAGCCAGGTGCTACAGGACTCTGTTCTTCATATCTGTCCGACCGACCAGTGAATCTCTCTTACTGCTAGTAACTATTTTGAAAATTACTTTTAGTTTCACCTAATCATTGTTAAAAAGAAGTGATCTAGAATGGGATGCTCTGGTTGATCCATTTACAGAAGGCCCCTGGAATATTCAAAGAGCCACAGATACTGGTTATATGGTCATATAATCAGAGACTGAAGGCAGAACTTGCAAATTCACAGTGAATCTTCTCTAAAACTCAGAAACATCAGGATTTTCCATTCACTACTTTACGTGTGAATAGATTTATTCCTTCTGCTCCTTGGTCCTAAAAGCGGTCTGTATTTTTTTATACTTTCTTCACTAATTTGCCAATATGTATTTTTACTTAATATTTTACATATTTTCTTAACTAAATGACGTTTATAATAAAAATGAATTTGAGGGGCGCCTGGGTGGCGCAGTCGGTTAAGCGTCCGACTTCAGCCAGGTCACGATCTCGCGGTCCGTGAGTTCGAGCCCCGCGTCAGGCTCTGGGCTGATGGCTCGGAGCCTGGAGCCTGTTTCCGATTCTGTGTCTCCCTCTCTCTCTGCCCCTCCCCCGTTCATGCTCTGAATTTGATAGGAATAAAATCCAGAAGGCAGTATTTCTTTTTAAATTTTTTTCAACGTTTTTTATTTATTTATTTTTTTTTAATTTTTGGGACAGAGAGAGACAGAGCATGAACGGGGGAGGGGCAGAGAGAGAGGGAGACACAGAATCGGAAACAGGCTCCAGGCTCCGAGCCATCAGCCCAGAGCCTGACGCGGGGCTCGAACTCACGGACCGCGAGATCGTGACCTGGCTGAAGTCGGACGCTTAACCGACTGCGCCACCCAGGCGCCCCAGAAGGCAGTATTTCTGATTGGTCCATGACTTGCTGCCACAATTTTCACCTGATTTTTAGAACAAAACCATATTTTCAAACAAATGCTTTGTAAAAGATACAATAATGCTACCAAGGTAATAGTTTTTATTTGATCTTTATTTCTCTATTTATTCAAATTTGAGTAAGCCAGGCTTTGGGAATCTTTGCCTGAAGAGTAAGAATAACCTGAAACAGACTGTGTTTCAGAAAGTCATAGCCAATTAAAGCAATTGCATTTGATTTACTGGCAATAGAGGAAAGGGAAGGTATCTTTAAGAGACCTATGGAGAAGCTATATTAGGTAAGGGAATGAGGTAAGTGGGGGGTGGGATGCTCCCTGGCAGAGAAACAATGAGGGTGGCAGGGTAGCATGGTATGTCCAGGGAGGTAGGACTTAGATCACAGGATCCTAATTCTTCCCATACCCAATGTGTGGCAATGAACGGAAAGCCACACGAGTTTGAGTCGTCATTCTGAGCTAAGAAAATGAGGTTGCCAGCAGTGACATGTATTTAGTGTGTGTGTATGTGTGTGTATAAACATATCGATACATAAATGTATATATGTATATATATTATATATATAGAAAGAAATGATTTAAACAACAAACTAACAAGACTAAAGAGTAGACATCAGAATAGAAGATCAAGATGGAGAAATTAAGAATGCATATGCTTATATGTGTATATCAGAAATTTCTTTTTTTTTTAATGTTTATTTATTTTTGAGAGAGAGAGAGAGGCAGAGTGCGAGTGGGGGAGGGGCAGAGAGAGGGAGACACAGAATCCCAAGAAGGCTCCAGGCTCTGAGTGGTCAGCACAGAGCCGCACACGGGGCTCGAACTCACAGACATTGAGATTGTGACCTGAGTGGAAGTTGGACACTTAACCGACTGAGCCACCCAGGTGCCCCTGTGTCTCAGAGATTTCTAAAAAGTTGACAGCATTATAGGGTGATTGATTATTTTAAAGGCAAAAGAGAGATCACGCGGGACGCCTGGGTGGCTCAGTCAGTTGAGCGTCCAACTTCGGCTCAGGTCATGATCTCTCAGCTCGTCAGTTCGAGCCCCGCGTCAAGCTCTGTGCTGACAGCTCAGAGCCTGGAGCCTGCTTCGGACTCTGTGTCTCCCTCTCTCTCTGCCCCAACCCACTCGCATTCTGTCTCTGTCTCTCAAAATGAATAAACATTAATTTTTTTTTTTAAAAGAGAGATCATGCTATCCCCTGTTTAAGAATCTTAAATGATTCCTCCTAACACATGGAATCAAATCCTAATTATGTCTTTTTACCTACCATGTGGGCACTGCCTCTTCCTGCCCATGTCTCTGACTCACCTGGTTACATACTAATTCCAGCCACTTCTGCAGTCTCCTCCTTCGCCTCCCTTTATCCACTGGGGGTTTATTTACATTGTTGCCCTCCCTGGGGCTTTCATTCTTGTGGTTTGCTTTGTTCAGGCAATCTGATCCCAGGGCTTTGGCAGTTGCCCTGAATTAATCAGGTATCGATTCTTACCGAAAATGCCAGATTCTCAGGATGTCTCGGTGGCTCAGTTCATTAAGCGTCCAACTCTTGATTTCGTCTCAGGTCATAAGCTCCTGGTTGGTGAATGGGAGCCTCTCATGGGGCTCTGCACCCACGCTGTGGAGCCTGCTTGGGATTCTTTCTCTCTCCCCCTCTCTGCCCCTCCCCTGCTCTCTCTCTCTGTCTCTCAAAATAAATAAATAAAACAATAAATAAATAAAATGCCAGATTCTCTCCATCATGCCAACTTATTTAATTTCCTTCAGAACATTCTTTCTACTGAAATTACTTTTCTCGTATGTCTCTTTACTTGTTTCATCTTTCTGCTTTCCATGTCCACAAACAATGGACGTTGCAAGAGAATGTTCCTTGCCTGTCATTTTCACTGCTGCATTTCCAGTACCTACAACAGAACAGTTTCTGAACCGTACTGGACATTTATAATAAATTGATATTGAGGAAATAAGTGAGGGATTGAGTGAATTCTGAATTTGCAAGCGATAGAAGGGAAAACGGGGATATGATTAGTTACAGACTTTTTATTGTCCAATAAAGAAATGTTCCTCCGATGAAGGATCAGAGTTTTTCTGTCAATAGTAGTGAAGACATTTCTCTGATGGGGCTTCACAAAGGGACAAAAACATAATATGTGACAATGTTCTTAAAAATATGCTGGAGGCATTCTTTTTTTTTTTTTTAATTTTTTTAACCTTTATTTATTTTTGAGACAGAGAGAGACAGAGCATGAACGGGGGAGGGGCAGAGAGAGAGGGAGACACAGAATCCGAAGCAGGCTGCAGGCTCTGAGCTGTCAGCCCAGAGCCCGATGCGGGGCTCGAACTCACGGACCGCGAGATCGTGACCTGAGCCAAAGTCGGACGCTTAACCGACTGAGCCACCCAGGCGCCCCAATGCTGGAGGCATTCTTAAAAAAAAACTGGGTTTTTTTAGTTATCCAACCAGTGCTTGAGCTAATCAGATACAGGCAATGAAGCAGGATTCTTTTCCTCCCTTATCCTAGGTACAGTGTTTAGAGTTAATCCGTAGAAATAGTCTCTTAGTAACAACTGCTCCATGGTCATGTACAGCATCACAAAGGATGAGACCAGTTTGAACTGGGATGGCATTATAGCTGTCACTTGCCCTCACCTAACCCCTGCATTCTTTCTTCTCCATGATTATTACATGATTATATATACCTACATACATAGTTTTTTTTAACTATTCAATTTCCAAGACTATGCTTGTTTCTTTTGATATCTATCCAACATTCTCCCTCAGGTCAATGTACTGTTTAAATTGTGGTACCCAGGGTTGTATCCAGGATTTCACCTCACCATAGAATTACTTGGGACTTCTGTCACCATTTTTTGTATCCTATTCGTATTGATTGATTGACTGATTGATTGAAATTATTAGATTTCTTCTAGTTAAAAATGCTTTTATTTGTTTTTAAAGATTATTTATTTAATTTGAGAGAGGAAGATAAAGAGGGAGAGGGAGAGAGACTGAGCAGGGGTGGGGTAGAGAGAGAGAGAGAGAGAGAAAGAGAGAGAGAGAGAGAGAGAGAGAGTGAGAGAATCCCAAGCAGGCTCCATGCTGTCAGTGCAGAGCCGGACGTGAGGCTTGACTCATGAACCGTGAGATCATGACCTGAGCCAAAATCAAGAGTCAGACGTTTAACCGACTGAGCCACCCAGGTGCCCCTGTATCCTAGTCTTTAATTAAAGTAAATTCTAAGATTGTGTTGTTCTTGTAGCAGCCTTATCATCCAAACCTCAATTCTTTACATATGTAGTTGGTAAGATAAATCTCTTTGCTCAAATTTCTTTTACCTTCCAATTCTGCTTTTGGTGTTTGATTGTTCCTGTTATATTTCTCTTGTTTAATTTGGCCAGTTTTTATGGCCTGATAAGATCCCTTTGAAGTTATTATTTTCTAGATTTATATTCAGTTCTATGTCACTTGTACTTGGTTCCCATGTCTACTTTCTCTTTTTTCAAAACTTTGACACAATTTTAATAGTTAAAGAATTATTCTTCCGTGTGGACTTTGCTTAGTTGTAATGACTCATTGAATAATCACTCAGCTGCTGAAAAACTACTTAACATTAATCCAGCACTCATTATTTTAGGTTTTGCATGATGAAATGAGACTATCAAAAGGGCTTACTCAAAATCAGCCACACTATGCCTGTAACATTCTAGTAGTCCCACAATAAAGATGTAGAGAGTAAAGTACAGAGTTGGTAAATGATTATGGAAATTGTGTACATAAGGGATTTTATGACGGTTGAATAAAATGTAACTAAAAAATAATGACACAGATGATATATATGTAGCTTCTGTTTTCAAAAAAAGATACTTTATAGGATACAATGCCCTCCCAGATAGTAGTACTTGATTAAAAGCATCCCCCCCCATGTGACGGAAGGCTAGGAATCATTATAATAATAAGTCACTGAGCACACAGCATATGATAGGTAATATGAAAGCATTTGCAAACGTATTTTTTCTATTTTTCCCGCAATCTTATGAGCTTGAGTTTATTAATGTCATTATTTTCCATCTGAAGATACTCAAGGATTAGATGATTTAAATAAATTAGCTATGAATAAATGCAAGTAAATAAAACAAACAAACAAACAAACAAACCTGAATTTACCTTCAGGTCGTTAATGTGAACTGCAATGCCAATATCTTTTATCATCTACAAATTATGGCATGTTAGATAGGGATCAGATCTCAGAATCATGGAATCCATGGAAGCCATTTAATATGGAGAAGCTGAGGTGCCAAAGACATGAAAGGACTTAATTGCATTGGCCAAGTCAAATCGGAGAAATGCCAAAGTAGGAAAATTAAAACCATTCTACTTTTTTAAAATTGAGGGAAATGCCAAGGGGATATATGCAAAAGGAAATATCTGAGTGAATTGCACAAATGAAGTTCTCATGGATGTTTTGATAACTTGGCATTGTTCATTGAGCCCAATGACGTCAGTTATGTACGCATGCATATATGCGCGTAACCCATGACCTGCAGGAGAAAGAATAAAATATTGTGTTTCCCTCACAAGACTGAAAGTCCTTCGCCAGTTTAAACTGTGAAAATGTTCTGTTCTCACAAGTCCAACAGCATCGTATTTTCTCTTTTCTAATTAAGTTTGTCATGCCTCAGTCAGGCACCCAGTCACAGCCCTTTTCATGTGTGGTTATCTGAGATTTAAAGGCATTAATAAGAAAGTAGCACCTTGAAATAAGTGCAAATAGTTGGAGAAACAGATTATTGATTTTAAAGACATTTTGCCAACTACTTAACCAACTCCTCGCCTTCATATCAGTTCATTAATTATACATTCACAGCAATTAACTTCTGGGGAATAATTAATGTGAAGGAACAACCGAAAGATGAACAGATCACATTAGTTATGATAAAACTATTACTTTTTAAGAAAAATAGACCCATTCCATGTAACTTCAGACTGGAAATGTGACACTATTGAGTACAGGGCTGTAAATAAATAAGTGAGTAAGTAAATGAAACAAAAACCAAATATTACGTTGGTATGGAAAGGCAGATAGAAAATCTGTGCTGGGCATTTACTAGGTCTTATTTGGTGTCTGTTTGGTTCTGCACTAATGAGATACCTTTTCAAAAAAAAAGAGAGAAACCTTCTGACTCAATGTAAACAAAAATGTTGTATAATTACATAACTGTATTTATGGTTGTTGCTTACCTGAGACTACACTCCGCACCATACAAGACAATATTGCACCTATTTTTATTTTATTTATTTTATTTTATTTTATTTATTTATTTATTTAATTTATTTTTTAATGTTTATTTAACTTTGAAGGAGAGAGAGAGAGAGAGTGAGCAGAGGAGGGGTAGAGAGAGAGGGAGACACAGAATCTGAAGCAGGCTCCAGGCTCTGAGCTGTCGAGCCGTCGACGTGGGGCTCGAACCCACAAGCTGTGAGATCATGACCTGAGTTGAAGTCCCACGCTCAACCGACTGAGCCACCCAGGCACCCCATCACCTATTTTTAAATAACAGCAATTCTTTCAGCATGGAAGTTTCGTTGGAATCCAAACATGCTTCTTAGTATTTGATGAGAGATTTGGGCACCCTGATAAACTTAACCTTTACGATTATTAAAAACGTGTAAGAAAAGTTAGGATATTCCTAGTCCCAGTTGTGTTCTGTCCTAGAAGCAGATTGTGTAGATTTTCACTAATCCACCAAATATTTTCAGACACCTTTCTACTATTGATAAAATTTCTCATCTATAAATAGCAAGATGTACTTAAGTTCAAACAGTGATTTAAGACCAATGAAAATCATTAGCATTCTAAATTGTACTAGACATAGAGAAACATTGAATTCTTTCAAATGTATTGCATGAAGCTCTAAAATCTATTCATCCCCAAACCTTGCAAAGATAGCATATAAAAACAAAATTATAGACTGATCTCAGGTAGGAATGTTGGTACAAAAATTCAAAATAAAATACCAGTAAATAAATTACAGTAGTTTGTGAAAAGATAATAAATTTTAATCCAGAATTTATTTGGAAATACAAATGGAAAGTTAATTGTAAGAAAATTAACAATAGATTCTTTAATAAGTAAAAGTAAGAGACATCATGGAGTTCTTAGTAAATGCTTAAAAGACGTTTAAGAAAATTTAGTTCTTGTTACTGATAAGAATGAAATCTTGATGTCCGAATAACAAAATAATATTTCCTTAACTTTATTTAAGGTGCATATTTAAGTCAACAGCTAATATTGCAGTGAAAAGGGGAAGGAAGGCTGTGGTCATTTTTATTAAAATCAAGATGTGTCCAGCATGATTCCTATCACTATTATTATGAACATTGTTTTAGAAGTTCTATGTAATACAGTGAGACATGAAGTAGGAAAAATTTATATACCTACTGGAAATAAAGAGATAAGTTTATGATGCTGGTACTCTGCTGGTGGGAACTTATAGGGAAGGAAATCAAGTTAGATATTTCTCTTATACATTGTATCAGTACGATAAGTAGATTAAATGGTTTAAAGTAGTGTAAAAATATAAATCTCTGTAAAAAAAGAGGTAAATAATTGACATAAGCAGGAAACTATTTTCTAGCACACAGCCTTTTTATGAAAAGGAAAATACTTACGAAAATTACAAACTAAACTACAAAATTCACTTATAAATCTATTAAAGGTATCATAAATGTTTTGCACAGGAAGTTTAAAGAATAGAAACACATGGGACATCTGGGTGTCTCAGTCGGTTGAGTGTCCGACTTAGGTCCAGGTCGTGATCCCACGCTTCATGGGTTCGAGCCCTGCGTTCGGCTCTGTGCTGACAGCTCAGAACCTGGAGCCTGCTTTGGATTCTGTGTCTCCCTCTCTCTCTGCCCCTCTCCCACTCTGTCTCTCTGTCTCCCCAAAATAAATAAACATTAAAAAAAATTAATAGAAACACATATTACCAGTGAATTTAAGAAAATGTATGCAATCTTATAATCAATTAAATTGATTAACAATTTTAGATTTTTTTTTACAGTTAAATTGGCAACAACTTTTAAAAACGTCCTTTATATCCTTGAGTGTGTAATGCTGTCCACATTTATACACAGCAAGTGGGCATGTGGATACTTGTGAAATTCTTCTTTAAAGAAATTTGTGTTATGTATCAAAAATATAAACTGCACATGCTTATTTATGACATGACATTTCAAGGACTGTATCATTAGGTAATAATCAAGCATATGATGACATATTTAAATAAGGCTTCCATTGCACTTTTGTATTCTAGGATAAATAATAACTAGGTGTTCAAAAGTGGTGAATTCAAGAATTAATTATGGTGAAATCATACGAGCCACTGCAAGATCCCTGAGAACAAGATTCTCATCTGCCTGTTCCCTGCTGTATCACCTGCGTCTAGAATGGTGTCCTGAACATAGTATGCCCTGAATAACCATTTGTTGAATGAATGGATTAGAATAATATAAAAGTATTTAACATTTGTGCTTGTGAAGATTTGGGGGGAAAATAACTATGACCACGGTGTTCGTTCATTGACTGAATGAACCAGCTTTGATTCTGATGATTGTATTTCAGAATCAACTTCTTTAGGCCAGAATACCTTACGAATAAATACCTTATAATGAATTTATTATTTGTCATTATAATACATTTAATTTGCCAACTCAAATTAAATATTAAACTAATATTGGTTTTATTTACATCATTCCTTCAAATGTTACGTCAACTTAATTTTGTGGGATCTTGAATTATTCTTGAAATTTGATCTTGAAATATTTGATGATTAACAAATAGGCTTCTTTAGCAGGAATGGTTTCATTCCTTTCATGAGCAAGAATCTCCTTGGGTCTTCCACAATGCTTGCTATAACAATATTTTTCTGTTGTAGTAATTATCATCAAATCTATCAATCATTCTGGCTTCTGTGTATCCAAGTATCTGCTTTTTAACTTTTTCAAAGCCCGAGACCTTCATTGCAAAAGGGACTACATGTTATTTGTCTTTTTATCCCACATGCCTGTAGCACACAATGGGCTTGGCTTTTGTCGTTTTCATTACCACAAAGCAGTCAGCATTTTTCTAACCTATCAACACATTCTATCAGTAACTATTACATCCTTAATATAATATTAATTATTCCATCAATAACTTATATAACTCCACAAAGGAGGAAATACTGATGTATATGCAAGATTAGCAAACAATACAGGTGTGAATAAGTGTTAAATGGTGTGGAATAGACCACGAGTGTCACTGAAGATAAGAGGGATTGGTGATCAATGAGGCTGGGGTTCATCAGGGCTGGCATCAGAACGGAGGTAAACAGAAACAGAAGTTGACGTCTACTTGCTGGGCTCCAAGTATTATTACAGCCTGGGATATTGATCTGTTAAAGAAATCAAGTGTTTCATTCACTTTCTAAAATGAAATATTAATTAGAGTTCACAAATATCTTTTTAGTGGGTAGATGCTAAAATGTTCATTACATCACTAGTGTTGAATTTTAATCAGTACTTCAGAAATGATATGTGAATTTTCTGATGAAATGTTAATGAAGCATTACTTTCTTGCAGTGTCCTCGGATTCCTCTGATATCGTAGTTGATACTGGAGTTCTAGCACGCATGGCAAAAATTAGAGAGTAAACCACTCTCTTGTGGGTCCCTTCCATCTGTAGTAAATTACCTCCTCTGGGGAACCATGAACTGACATTATTGGGTGTGCTACGTCTGGTACACCTGCTTAGGATCTCCCAGTGCCTCACTCTTCAAACATTTTTTTTTTTAAATATGCTTGAATAAATGAGAAACTGATGGAAAGCACTTTTCCTTTAGAACTACATATTTAATTTTTGATTGATAATTTATGTTAATATAGGAAATTATTTTCTTCAACGGCACCATATTCTTTAATCAGGCACTGTCAGTCTTTTCAATGCAAATAATCCAGATGCCATTAGTGACTTACAAGTAAACCTATCACAAATGATGGAACTTTGAAGTCTAGTAATGTTACATACGGTTTAAATGTTTGAAATATGTAAAGCTGTGTGTATAAAATATGAATGAACTATTTTCTTTGGACTGCTAGGGATAGGGCTTATGGTAGATTTTTTTTTTTTTTGTCTCTTGTTATTTTATAATGGGTCAGAGGTTATTTAGTCCTCATATGCATATATCTGAAAGGGCAGCATGCATTGAAAAAATGTCACTGCATTAATGTGTGCCATTCTTGGCTTCCGTGGCCATGCCCACTTGTCACAATTATTGCCAAAGCAGTGGCATTGTGTGTCCTGTGATTCTCTGCCCATGCAATTTAGACCAACCCATTTTCATGTTCTTAAGGTAATTATGTCCCTCCAAATGTCAGCTAAATGACTTTGACATTCAAGATTTGTAACAGCTCTTGAACACCATATTATCTGTGCTATTTGTAATTCATATTCATGCAAATCCCCAGCCCCAGACACATTACACCATCCCATCTGCTAAGAAGGTTCCTACTCCTTCCGCCTTTGAATTGTAGCTGGCTAGAGAGACTATATACCTTTTGAAAATGCTTTTAAGGTATTTATTGTCTTCATAAGGTTCTACTACGGGTAAGATACGCTGACCATTGCAAATGAGGAAACTCCAATATATTTATGTAATGTGAAAATTCTTTTTTCAAAATGTAGCAATTCGTTGTCTTGTGGAAACACATACTATTTCCTTTCTTTGGGCAGTAGCAATAACTTTCCTAGATTAGTTTTTGGCTTAGTTTATCTTTGGTTTATTAGTAAAATAAATAAATGTGTACTTGTAGAAAATCTCAATAGAAGGAAAATATGTGGAAATATGTCAAAACAGGAGGATCACGTCTGCATTCTTATAGAACATATATAAAGTAAGTTTCTTTGGAAGATACACACACACACACACACACACACACACACACACACACACACGACAACTTTCTCAATGTAAACTGGAGAATTATCGTGAAATTATGTGGATAATCTAGGCAAGCTATTGTGGTTGTCATACGATCTCTGTGCTACATATTGTTTAAAGTCCACTTGAAATTTTGTTTTTAAAGAGCAGTCATTGTATGGTGTTAAAAAGTGACCCAGCAGCACAGAGTCATGTTCAGAGATGGCTAAACCCATGAGAATGGCTCTTTTTCCTATAGCACAAATATAAACCTCTCAACTCTTTTATTAGCCATTTGAATTTATGTTTGATTAGCTGATGTCTGCAGCCATTCCCAAGGAAAATAATTATCCCCTGTCATAAAATGAATATATTCCTGATTCTACTCACCGGAGAAACATACTGCACAGAGTTGCTCATGTGAGCAGCAGGTTAATCACAAATCAATGCTAGTAATTTTGTGTCCGTCCCTGTGAATTACAACGTAAGGCTCATATTGGAATCATGCCATTTACTTCTGATTGGGAAATATAAGAGCCTCTCCCTATTCCTTGGTTTTACTTTTAATGTTAATTGTCCTATCTCTTGTAGATGTAATGTTCCCTTGCCCTAGATCCATGCAAAGAAACCATAGTTTATGCCTAGAAGTAATTATAATAGAAAACAGATAGAATCTTAGTAATGGCTTGAGAACATCAGTCTCTTACTCACAAATTCATTTGAAAGGATTGAATTATCTAATCCAATTTGACTGTCACCACTCCTAAACTATTCGGAAGTATTTTCTATTATATATTTGAACTCTTGTTGTTTAACCATATTTATTTTTTAGAAAGATGAAAAATCAACAGTTATACCCCATATATTATTGCATTGCAATGATTAAAATCGATCATCTGGCTCACCTTTAATGAAAAGCTCATCATTGTTCAAGCTTTTGCTATTTGACCACTAACACAGCAATTCTGTTATACCTTTGAATTATACTTTACAAGGAATTCATATTATTAAAAGGGATTATAAATACTTACCGCAGTGCATTTCTCACAGAGAATTCTGCTATAGAATGAAAGAAGAAGTGTGCTGTAAATCCCGCATGTTAAGCTTACAATTAGCTGGTGTTGGCTAGGAAAATAGTATGTATTTTTAAAAACGTGCCATTTCCCTGAACTGTACTAAGTTATATATTCATAAGCAGTGTTATAACATTTATTCCTCACAATCACCTTGTATGTTTATTGTTGTTTATATACTACATTGTCAGGCAACAAGTTAGATACCAAGGATACAACAATAGGATATTAAGATCTGGTCTCTATTCTCATGTAGTGAATAGTCAAGAATTGAAAGCATAGGAACTCACCTATGTAACTACCTAGAGGCATCTCTAGAACATTTCCAGCAGACCTTGAAGGCTCATGCATGCCTCCGTCCAGTTAATATGCCTCTCCAGATAGATTATTCTGAACCCTTTCACTGAGCAAACGTCTTTGAGATTCATCCATGTTGCTTTGTGTAGCAGAAGTTGCATTCTTGGTTATTTCTATATTTAATAAATAATTATATACAAATACATTCCACAATTTATTAGCTTAAATGGGCATGTGTATTGTTTTCAGTTTGAGGCTATTACAAATACAGTACTATGAATGAACATTTTGCATATTATATTTGATGCACATTACTGTACATTTCTCTTGGGTATATACTACAAAGTGCAATTGATCAGTTACAGGTTATGTGCATATACAGCGTTAATAGTTATTGCTAAACTGTTTTCCTAGGAGAATGTACAAATTTATTTCTTTTTATTTATTCATTTATTATTTGAGTCGAGCCGACATACAATGTTGCATTAGTTTCAGGTGTACAGCCTAGTGATTCAACTGGTTTATACATTACACTGTGTTCACCACAAGTATAGCTATGTACACTCTGTTCTGATATATCGCCATTAAAGTGTCATGAATTATATTCCTTATGCTATGCTTTTTATTCTGGTGACTCATTCATTCCATAACTGGAAGCCTATGTCTGTCACTCCCCTTCATCCATTTTGGCTGTACCCCACCTGCTTCCATTCTGACAACCATCAGTTTGTTCTCTGTTTTTATAGACCTGATTGTGCTTTTTGTTTCTTCTTCTTCTTCTCCTCCTCCTCCTGCTCCTCCTTCTTCTCTCTCTCTCTGTTTTTTTTTAGATTCTGCTTATGAGTAAAATAATACAGTATTTGTCTTTCTCAGTCTGTTTTATTTCATTTAGCATAATATACTCTAGGTCCCTTCATGTTGTCTCAAATGGCATGATCTCATTCTTTTTTATGGCTGTGTAATATTTCATTGTATATATCTTCCTAATTAGAGAATGTACAAATTTAGACTGATACAAGCGTTGTATGGAACTTATCACTTGCTATACACCTTCCACTTAGTTAGGTCTTCAATTTTTCTGTGTTTGTGATTATTCATTTAATAACCTTATGTATCTTTCATTATTTGTCTTTTTTTCATTATTTGTCTTGATAAATATTTTATATGTAATGATGGGCTTTTAAGTGACATTTTAAAATTCCTTTTTCATGTTTTGTCTTCAGTATATAGAAATGCAATTTATTTTTTATATAGATTGACATTGAATTCAGCCCCCCTCTATGAAATTTGCTTATTAATTCTACATGGGTTTGTGTGTGTGTGTGTGTGTGTGTGTGTGGACTCTTCATATTTTCTGTGAATGCAGTCAAGTCATCCATGTACAAAGTCAATTTTAGTTCTTTTTTTTTTTTTTTTTAATTTTTTTTTTCAACGTTTTTTATTTATTTTTGGGACAGAGAGAGACAGAGCATGAACAGGGGAGGGGCAGAGAGAGAGGGAGACACAGAATCGGAAACAGGCTCCAGGCTCCGAGCCATCAGCCCAGAGCCCGACGCGGGGCTCGAACTCACGGACCGCGAGATCGTGACCTGGCTGAAGTCGGACGCTTAACCGACTGCGCCACCCAGGCGCCCCGATTTGAGTTCTTTTATCAAACTCCTTACCTTTTATTTATTTTTCCAGCCTTAGTGCATTGATAAGCTCCTCCAATACAGTGTTGACTACAAGTGATGACACTAGGCATTTTGTCTTGTTCTTGCATGCAGGTGGAAACAGTCACCTGTTTAACTAATAATTAAAATGTTACTTGTAAATTTTTTAATAGGTATCCTTCATCATATTAGGGGAATCCTTTTTAATTGCTTACTGACTGAGATTGTTAAGACCATAAAAGGAAATTGAATCTATTTAAATCTCTTAAGATTATCATATGGTTTTTCGCATTTATTCTGTTAATGTGAACTACCCTGACTCGTTTTCTAAAGCTAAATCAACTTTGCTTTTATGAGAGAAGCTAATCATGTATTTACTTATTATATACCAGTGAATTCCTTCTGCTAATATTTGTTTGGCATTTTTGCATAAATGTTCACAAGAGAGGGTTACCTATTATTTTCTTTTATTTTAATATCCTTGTTGGGTCTTTTTTTCAGTATTATAGTGGCCTCATAAAATGGGCTTCATAGTGACCCCTCTCTTTCTGCTGTCTTAAGAAAGTTGCTGGGGGGCGCCTGGGTGGCTCAGTCGGTTAAATGTCTGACTTCGGCTCAGGTCATGATCTGTGGTTCACAAGTTCGAGCCCTGCGTCGGGCTCTGTGCTGACAGCTCGGAGCCTGGAGCCTGCTTCCGATTCTGTGTCTCCTTCTCTCTCTGACCCTCCCCCCATTCATGCTCTGTCTCTCTCTGTCTCAAAAATAAATAAACGTTAAAAAAAATTTAAAAGAAAGTTGCTGGGATATATTAAAATTCACCGGTGAAGCAACTTGAGGGTTAGATTTTTCTTGTGGAAGAGCTTTAATTATAAATTGAGTTTTTTTAAAAAACCTATCGTACTACTCAGATTTTCTATTTTTTTTGTCATTTTTTAAAGTTGTATTTTTCATTTTCTCCAATTAATCTAAATCCAAATATTTTCACCTATCCTTGTGGTCATAAGACATGCTCTGCATAAGACATACTCTGTATGCTTTCGGTCTTATAAAATTCATTTAGGCCTGATTTATGACCCTGGATACATTTTGATTTCCAGTAAATTTCCACATGAACTTGAAGAGAATTTTTAATCTGCACTTTGTTGTGGAATATCTGATAAATGTCAATTATGTTGGCAAATATTAAGTCTTCTGTATCTTTTCTGATTTTTTAAAACCACTTTTCAAACTATGCAAGAAACTCTACAATAATTTTTTAATGTTTATTTATGTTTGAGAGAGAGAGAAAGAAAGAGAGAGAGAGACAGAGTGTGAGTGGGAGAGGGGCAGAGAGAGAAGGAGACAAAGAATCTGAAACAGGCTACAGGCTCTGAGCTGACAGCACAGAGCCCGATGCGGGGCTCGAACTCACAAACAGCGAGATCGTGACCTGAGCTGAAGTGGGACACTTAATAGACTGAGCCACCTAGGCACCCCTGCAATAATTTAATTTGTTTCCTTCTCACATATTTTGGTCTTATTGCCTTATATTCAATTCTATGCCTATTTTAGACTTCATTTTTACGTTTCATTACCTATGATATGAAATCAGAGATTTTCATTTTCTTCCAGCATTTTGCATATGTAATTCCATTATGCTTGGCTTCTAGTTTCTGTGAATGAGTCAGTTGTAAGTTTATTGCTCATCTTTTGAAGGTATTGTGTTGAGAAATATGGTGTGGATTTGATTCTTTTACCTTTTCTTTCTCTCAAAATATTTGGAAGTTTCTCTTTATTTTGGATTTCTTGAAATCTCACTATCTTTGTTTAGGTTTCATATTATATATCCTGTTTGGCAATTTTAAACAAATTTTTTAAGCTTTTTTTAAAATTTTTTTAAAAAGTTTTAAGTAGGCTCCATGACCAACAGGGGCTTGAACTCATGACCTGAAGATGAAGAATCATACTCTTTACCAACTGAGCCAGTGAGCAAGGCTTGCCCTCTGCTTGGCAATTTTTAAATATCTATTTTTTTCCCCATCTTTTCAGATGTTACTTTCTCTACTTTGCTTAATTTTGGGAGTTTCTGAGTTAATATCTTTTTTTAGATATTTCTTCCTCTTCTTTAGTTTATTTTCCTCTTTCGTACAGATTTTGACACTTCTGTTTCTACCCACCTGTGTCTTGACTTGACATTATAATATTTTTATCCTTTCCTGATACTTTCTGGGAAATTTCTCTATCTCATCTTCCAGCTCATTCCATTATTAAACACTCTTTTTCAATGCTTTATAAAATGAATGTATTTGGATACCCTGAATTTCCAACTGTCTTCTTTGGAACGCTTATGCATCAGTCATGTTATCATTCTCTCTTACCTTTGAGAACATTTAGTGTCGTTGTGATTCTTCCATTTGGAAGGAGAATTTGGCTTTATTTTGTATATGTTTTCCCAGGGTGATTATATTCTTTTGTAATATTGCACTCTGTAGATGTCAGAAGTCTTTTCATATTCCCCTGAGAGCTCATAATTCTCTGTGGGTATCAGTGACATAGTATTGTCCTCCCAAAGGGCTAAGTTGAGGTCTTAGCTTTGCCAGAGCCTGGAGGGTGAAAAGTGGGAGAGAACGGACCTTCTGAGTGGAGTGTCTGACAGTATAATCAGAGGTGGCTGTTTTCCAACAAGCTAGGTCTTCAGGGACGCTAGCCCTAGATAATGACCATTTTTAAGAGTTTACTAAGACCTGGGTTTGTATGAGTAGAAGTGGAGGAGGGAGCCTTGAGGGCCACTAGACATACTTGTACCCCTTATTTACTCACCACCCAGCAGGAACTGTCACCCAAGATTACGCCCCCATCTGTCATTACAGCGTGGTTACCGCAGGTGTTTTCAGCCTTTTCTGTTGCAAGGGACAGGTGATGATCCTCGCAGAGAAAATGTGCATAAAAGAAAAAAGCACGGCCAAAAATATTTTTTTCAGGGTAAGCTTCCGAGTGTTGCCCACCACTCTTCCACTCTGGGTAGGCCTCTCCTGGGATGAGATCCAAATAAATGTTGCCTCCTTGGAGATTCTTACTAGGTTTGCGCTAACTTTTCCCATTTGTAAACTTTCATCACATTTTGAAGACTTCACTGGACTGGGGGGATTAGACAGGAAGCCAGCGGCTCTTGTCAGTCTGCCATTTTTTCCTCAGTAGCATTTGCGTGTTTATACTCTTCATTCTTGCTCTACTGAACATGATAGCTCTGATCAAACCATAAAACACATGTAATCCCTTCAACAGTCATAGTCCCTGAGGGATTAGAAGCAACATTCAGTGAGATTAAAAAAAAATGTTATCATGAAGGGACTACAGAAGTAGGGTATGGAATGTTTACTGCGATCTTTCAAATTCGTTGAGCAGCAGTGGTAATTGTTAGTTCTCTTAATAGAAATATTAACTATCTTTTAGACTCACTTCACATGCATTTTTCAATTTAATTCTCCCAATAATCCTATGAAGAGTTTAATCTATTATTGTCTCTTTTTTACATGCAGATAGACTGAGACTTAGTGTTTTCAGTTTTGATAACATCTAAAGGGAGGAGCCAGAACCCAGGAGTCTTTACTTCTGTATTACTGGTAGAGCATATTTAACTTAAATGACTGTTTTTGTTATGCAGGAATCACAGGATTTCAGAGTTGGAGTGAATCTCAGTGATCATTTAATTAACTCCCTCACTTTCCAAAGGAAGAAACTGAGGCCGAGGGAAGGTGGGTGAAGTGAATATGTTAACAAGCTAGTTTATGCCCTAGTAAAAATGATAAAATTAAATTTATTGAAAGTAGAAAAGGATACTTTAGTATTTTAAAGAAAAGGGAGATAATAAAGCAAATTTTATTCATTCCTTAAGGCCCTTTACACTGGTAAATTAGTTTACTATTAAAGTAAGTGAATTTGAAATGACATGTATTTCGTTTACCTTAGAAATTTTGTCATGAAATTCAAGGCATTTTAATAGTCATTTCCATTTAAAATGAACATGAATTCATTCTTTCGTATTATTACTTACAACATCGAGACCACTGCATTCTTTGTGGGAGCATAATGGCACATGCTACTACCCAAATTCTATGGCACAGTTCTTAATTTTCCATAAATTTCAAGTATTTTTTTAAAATAATTTCACTCTTTGAATACCTTGTTCATGGATTTTCTTCATTATATAGAAATGGAAAAGTGGAAAAGAAATAGTGGCCTGTAAAGATAACTTTTGCTCTTGATAATTTAACTATTATATATATTATATATATATAATATATATGGAATTGGAGACAGAGGACCAAGCTTAAGTTTGAGCTCTGTTAATGATTTTCTGCTTGTACTTTATCTCTTTGTGTCCTCTTCCTTCCTTTTCTCCACTATGTTTTATGTCTTAAGACTGAACCAAAGGGTTCCCATATCCTCTGGCATCCAGTTAGGTTCAAGCAATGCAAAGTGGATCCAAGGTTTTCATTTCCCGTGCTCCTTTCCTGCTGGTCACAGTGGATAAGAGATTTCTCTTTACCAAGTGTCAGATGACACTCTTCATGTATCTTTTCTCTGTGGGTTCTGATAATTCTTTGTCCCCATGTCCCTTGCAGCCTAGAGATAGTAAACACTTTCTACTTAGACCTGCACTTTGTTGATTTCCCTACACCTTCAACTCACCTTTATAAATAGCACCTTCATTCAACTCTCCTCAGTTACTTTGTTGGAGTACGCCATCTCGTTCCTGCCAGAAGTCAGACTCATAGACTACCTTGAAAATCACATTTGATTTTTGAATGTCAGATTCCTTTTTATACAATAGACACATTAATGCCCATCACGGAGCATTGTTGAGATGGTTCAACTTTGTTCTCAAGATGAAGTTCAAACTTGACAAGAACAAGTCATGGCCTTCTTAGGTCTTCAGTTTTATCTTTAGCCAAATTACCCTCTCAATATTTATACTTCAGCCATATTGAAATACTTTCAGCATCCACATTTGCTCAGTGCTCTGTACTGAACACACTATGAACAATTTATATCATCTAGAACTCTCTCCCTGTCAACTTTGTCTCTATTCCCCTCGGTTAAGTCTTTCCAGCATTACTTAGGGTACAAAGTCTATCCTGACTAGTCTCATTCCCAAACTAAGTTGAAGTAAATATTTTTTAAAATATTCCCTAGTTATCCTTATTAAATCCATTATAGCACTTAGTCGTCTGTCTACTTGCCAATTTCTCATTCTAGAATAAAACATCCCTGGGTTAGGGACTAGGTCTTGCTCACTATGTCTTTCAGTCCCCAGCACAGTTCTAATTCCACAATGAGCAATAAATAAAAATTTATTGTATGATTATATCTATCTATCTATCTACACCTTTAAAGAAAACATGTGTGTATGTATGTATATATATATATATATATATATATATATATATAGGTATTTTCAGAATATTAACCTATGAATTTAAATTACTATAAGACAAACAAATATATAATCAAAGCAATAAAAACAAGGAAACAAACATGCCTTGCCAATCTATTCTCTGTCACTTTTAATTAATTTAAACTTTACATATCTTTTTGGAAATATTTCATTGAAGAATATAATGTTTTTGAGATGTGGGCCAATGAGGCCCTTGCAAATCCTCTGAGAGTACGTCAGATTATACTTGACCCCAGCCTGGTGATCCCTCAACAAGAGGGTTACCTGTGGCATCGGGAAATAGAACCTGGTCAGACTATGTCTGTATAGGTAGTGCTCTTCTGAGAACCAAGCCTATCATTTATTAACTCTTTTGCATTTTGACAAGATTTGAAACTAAGCTATCTGGACAGTTGTCTCGTTATTTCCTATTTCCTATGGGATTTGATATGTTTAGCATACTATGTGAAATAATTTTCAAGAGCACTAGAAATATAGTCTGGCAATAGTGTCTTAGCTGTTTCTGGTGTTCTTGTTTATACTTGCATGAAATAGATTGAATAAGCAGTGATTTACCATGCAATCTTGATTCACCTTCTATGTGATAGAGAAAACTCCGCTGTGCATGCGGAACTCATTCAAACAAGATTTTAGATTTTTTCTCCCAAATTGAAAAAAATAGGAAATTTTATTTCCTTTTGTTTGAAATAAGTAATTATTTTATAGAAGTTTATTACATGTCTATTTTGTAGATAGCGCTTAAAAATTCCTTGTCATTTTAGCACTGTTATTGGACAATAAAAAAACAATTTTTAAAGCTTGGCCATTGGCTTTTTGATATGCCTTTCACATCATTTCACATCTTGGTTTGAACTCGTTTTCATTTGTTCCCAGAGACAGCAGGAAATCACATTAAGTGCACAATAATGCTTGTGTTGTGATAGGAAGTCATTGAAGAATCTTTTAGTAGGTGCTTCCAAATAAAGATAAGGTTTCTGGGAGCCGACAAGCATCAAATAACCAAACATGGCTGGCAGCTGATTTATACATCTTTATCTTCTTTTTATTGTATTGTTGAATCTGATATTCACTCTGACGGTTTTTCAATCAGATGTGACCTTTTCACCATTTGTGAGGGAAAAAGGCGTGTGGCAAAATGACTAAACAAGGCTAGGATTTCAGAACCACTCATTGACATTTTAATTTTTATTTTACTCATTTAAAAGATCTTTCCTGCAACCTAGCCAATGAGAATCAAGGGGTATTTTAACTATTTTTGAAAACAAATGGGCATGTTATTTTTTAAAGATTTTGTTTTTAAACTAACCATTTTCAGACAAGGAAATCCCAAAGGAAGGAAGGAAACCACTCTCCCACCTGCCTTCTCCACTGCCCCATACACACACACAATGGTGTTGCCATGGGAGAAAATATCACAGGCACAGGCTCATCATTTAAATGCAAGACTAGCCTGATTATAAAAACTGCTGCAGGAAGGCGGGGGAGTGCTCATCAATTGGAGTTGGAATCTTTACAACCAGTTCCCGAATAGATTACAATTTGAGACTCTTTCCAATTTCACCTAAGACACCCTCTCTGGTTAGCAGTGGAGGAGAAGGGAGTATGAGATTATGTCACTCACTAAAGGAGGAAAAAATACACTGTAGACGTCTAAATTAGCAAAATCAAAAATGGCTCTTTGAATGGGAACCAATGGCATACATTTAAGAGGTCACAGTGTTTGTCATAAAGATTTAGGATCTTTAAAGAGAGTACAGTATTTGTCCTGGGAAATAAATCTTTGAAGATCTCTAAAGACATGGGACTTGTCCCAAGGACAAGTTACATTAATGATTTCTTAGTTGACTTTTCAAATTTTTAGAATATAGGACACGAAGATTTGTTGATCATGAGGGTGTGATTTCCTCATTCCTGGACAAAATGCTCTTTTGGGACATTTAAGGAAATATCAGACTTTATATTTGCATATATTTTAGATACTATGAAAGTAATCCAACAATACTAATATTTACTATATGGATTGGCATTGCTTCTTTCCTTTGGCCGTATTCTGTGGTCATACTGTATAACTGAGTTCACTCACCTCAAAAAATATAAAACAAAAGTCGTATACGTAGTTTCCTAGACAACTGATTGATATCAAAAAGATTTCTATTTAATGAGCCATATTTCAACAAATATTTTGAGTAGTTTGCGGTTGAAATTGAAGAATGAATATATTAACTAACAGCAGCCAATAATGGCTTCTGTTCTGTTTGGAATTGCATAAATTTTTCCAGCTATGAGAGTTATCAAGCCATGCATCAAAATATGTTCTTCTTAGACTCTGATATTTGGACTGTTATATCACAGAGAGTTAAACATTTTTGATTAAAAAATAATAATTCTACTTAATCTTTTTGAAATAGGTCATACACTTAACAAATACTACAATTAATATTCATTTTATCTTATCAACTATTAGAAATTACTCTTTTCTATATGATTTATAAAAAATATATTAACAGATTGCTAAGTATGTATCTTATGTAAGTAAATACATTCACATGAATTAGCAGTGCTTCTAAGGATATTATTTAAAAAAAATTTTTTTTTCAACATTTATTTATTTTTGAGACAGAGAGAGACAGAGCATGAACGGGGGAGGGTCAGAGAGAGGGAGACACAGAATCTGAAACAGGCTCCAGGCTCTGAGCTGTCAGCACAGAGCCCGACGCGGGGCTCGAACCCACGGACCGTGAGATCATGACCTGAGCCAAAGTCGGCCGCTTAACCGACTGAGCCACCCAGGCGCCCCGGAAATTATTTTTTTATATGAGGTACCTGATCAAGAAATGTTGGCAAGTCCTAAAAACAAAAAGTGATTCCTAATATTGCACCCATCTTTAAAGTAACTAAAATTCAATAAAAATGTATTAAAATGTTTTTCCTCATTTAAATATAAAATATAGTTGACTATTAAATGGGAAAACTGAAGGAGAGTGTTTAACAAATTAGCTGAAAAAACTTAGAGCATACTAGGTGGTGTTTAAGGGACAAAAGAATGTAAGGAGTAAAACTATTTTTATTATCTATTTTAAGTAAATTTATTCAAATACATTACATATTCGTTGAAGTACATAAAATTATAAACATACTTACACGTGCACTTTTTGTTGTCCAGTGGAACAAATAGGCTCCTAAAGAGAATATCATATATGATTCTCAGCTGTTTTTTTACATATTTTAATAAATTCAAAAGATGAAAAGAACTTTTCTTGTAAATGGAAGAAATATGATTATATGATTATAATTGTAAGAGAGAGAGAGAGAGACCAGCATCTCTAGGCGTGTCTCAACATTTCTCACCAAGAACCACCAAGAGGTTTCTTACTTGGAGTACATTCACTACCAAAAGCATGTCTTGTCATATTTCATCACAGAATGATTTATATTTCCAAAGCAATATTCTTGCCACTATATGAGCCCACAGAAATACAATGATCACTAGTGTTAATAATGAATATCATTAAATGCATATTGTATATAATATACACTAAATCGATATACTATATGTGAGAGTTAAGTTTCATGAAATATACAATCTTGTTGGCTGGATTTATCTTTATTAGAAATGTAGGAGAGAATGTGAGCGAGCGAGCGAGCGAGAGAGAGAGAGAGAGAGCTAAGAGTGAGAGAGAGAACATGTGACCAAGGAGTATACAAGACCCTATAGATGATGGCAGGGGGAAGGAGTGTGAAGTCCCCTTGAAAGGAGATCTAAATACTCACTGAAATTATATGAAATGATCTGAGGAAGCAAACCAGGGTTAATGTGCCTTATTGCTTGTACTACATAGTTCAGTGAATGGAGTCTGCTAGTAATTGGATATTATAGTGTTTCTAATATACGCAGGCATTGGGCCATGTTGGTCTCATATTAAAAATCTCTGTGGAATGCAACATATGCGTGGTTTGAGCTTAATAAATGTTTATGGAAAGGAGACAGGTAATCCCCAAAATCCTAGGTTGAATCTGAACATATAATAATTCCCATTTAAGTGTATATATACATAAAGGGGCTAAAAGCATTTTAGAGAATCTTGTAATAGGTAGCCATTTCTAACAAGAAAAGATGAATTGAATACATAAAGTCCAGATCACGATATAGGCAGATGGGGTTTTGAATCTAAAATTTAAAGACCCAACCAGTTTTTCCATGTCTTCTTGGGACAGCTATGTGGACGAACAGAAATCAGGCAGCTAGAATCAATTTGAGAAATCTGTTTTTTGTTACAGTCACCGTCTCCTTCATCTCAGGTATTGCAAACCCTCAAAGCTTCCTGACCATCAGAAGCACTCTAGACCCCAAAGACCAAGCGGCGGGGGGAGAGAAATGAGCTATTCCAGGTTTCTTGCTTTGATGGCTATACAGTAATAATGAGGGGTCTGTATAAATTCTTTGTTCTTGATCACCCAGATTAGGAAGGAAGGTATGAAACAGCCTCAGGACACCCATACCCACTCATCAGCACTCTGCAATCTGGAGCAGGAGACAAGGCCCACCAGTAAGGTGTGGGAATTAAAAAAGCTGATTTTTAAGGCAACATTTTTTGTGCTAGATTTTATCAAACCGTTTCTGAATCAAAGCAGGAACAAGTACAATTTTGCTTGCCTTGAAAACGGGCAGCTGTTCAGTGTGGAGAAAGCTGAGGTGAGATGCCTCACATGTTGTTTGGAGACCATGGGACCCCACGTTTTCAGGCCTCATTAATCTTTGCTTATGTTCTATAATTCCAGCAGGCTCTGTAGGTCTGTTTAATTACTCAGCATCACAGAGGAAGTTGCCAGTTTCTTTTCTTGGAGCTGTTTTATTCATTCTAAGGATCTAACCCTAATGCCCTTCACTTAGAGGAGAGCAGTATATGAATGATAGGAGAGTGGAAAAATAGTAAAATTCTTAATTCGTTCCATTGCCTAATGCAAACAAACAAAAGTAAAAGAAAAAGTCGTCTTCTCAGAAAACCAAAAAAATGGTCATTCATGGAGCTCAGGGGGTTTTCGCAGTTGCACCGTTTACTCAGGCTTTAGGTTTTGCTCCTGGATGATCCCAAGGGTTTATTCCAAAGAGAAACTCTATCATTGGTCATGAATTATCAATATTATCAAACGGAGTTCATTTTACCTTCGGTAGCAAAAAAAAATACTTAAAAGTATTTTAACAATACGAATTTTCTCTTTTGAATATTTACTAAGTAGAGATAGTGTTTTGGGTTATATCTCTCTTTCCGAGTTAAAATCAGCCTTTTCAGTAGAGAATTAATTTGCCCAGCCTTAAAGCAGGATACCGATAAGGTACCAAGTGGTGATTTATTCTGGTGCAGCGAGAGAATATTGAAAAGACTATCATCAGAAGCTCCATCCCACGTAAACTTTTAGTTTTCTGAGGCATCTGTGAATGCCCTGGTTTCACATAGTACAACTTTCTAGAGCTTGTCTGATTTTGCTAGTAACTTCCCTGGGTCCTAGAGCTCTAGCCTTGCAGCCTGCTTTTATTAATAATGTCTTAATAAACACGTGATGTTGACGTGCTGTCTCTGTTGCGCTGAAAGCCTTCTCTGTGATATTGATGGAGATATTGTGCACGTTCGGACTGTGTTGTTACCTCAGCAGAATACTGAATTTAGAGAAATATCGCCGAAGCGCCAGCAGGTGGCAGCTTTAGACCACTTTGGACTAACAAATCCGCTTTGCTTTGCACAGAGGCTCTTATTCCATGCTCTTCTTAAGATGTTCATGCAAGGAACCATCCAAAGGATGGCTTTAAATGATTTATTTTCTAATACAATCTTGATGAAAAATGACCTTTCAGAATAGAAGTAATAAGTTTGGTCCCATTTGGTTTAAATCGAAATACAAGGGCCACTATTCAAAAAGCTGCAGGTTTTTGAAACTAGCAGATTTATGAGATCCGACTTTTACGAACAGTAAAAAAAATATATCTAAAAGTAAAAAATTCATAGCCATGTCCTTGGAATCTATAAAGATACTACAGCTGCTAGTTTAGAGCTTTGAACTTAGATCTGAACTTAGATCTGAACATAGGGAAATATAAATTTGGGCATATTTGGTCCTGTCAGGTGTCTGGAATTATTTAATTATGGTGTCTATTCCCTGAGAATTTTAACTTATTTCCAAGAACCTTTAGTAATGATAGAGAGAGAGAGAGAGAGAGAGAGAGAGAGAGAGAGAGAGACTAAGCTGAGAGGCATAGAAATTAAGGTAGGAATCAAAGCCTTAGGAATTATCTCTCAGAACCATAGGCTGAGAGATATCTTTTCAAAGTAGTAACTTGAAGGTAAGTGGATTTGATGGGCTAAGGTTTAAGTACTTCTTGGCCTCCTTAGGTCTTTCAATAATTCATTTAAATACATTTTTTTCCCCAAATAATGCCAGGAACTGAAAAAACGAGTAAACCATGTTGTTATATTGATTTACAAGATTCGCAGTGACATTATATGACAACACTGACATGTGCTGACTTCCATCATTTTATTGCTATACCATTGTACCATTCGGGGGGCTTTTCTTCTCCTTTTTTATTAGGTTTGATTAGACATGTGTTTATATGCAAGTGTGTACGAGAATATAGATTAATATGTAAAAATCCATCGTATGGAGCATTGCAGATAGCTTAGAACTAAGAAAACAAAACAGACCCTGCGTGGCTGAAATAGATAAAAATAATACCTGTGTACTACATTTTCTTCATGTATTCCACATATACTGCCTCCCAAGATTTATATACATTCTTTGGGAAGGCTTGTTGGTAAATAATAGATACTGAAGATGTCAAATATTTCCTACTGTCTTTTGGGCTTATGCCATAAAAGTTGACATAAACAAACCTCTTTGGAAAGATTTGTCACATTACTAACAAATGGATTACAATCTGAAGTTATTAACTATGTGATTATGTATAAATTGCTAACATTTTAGCGTATAAGGATGGAGAGGGAAAGGGTATTTGCTAGAAAAATAAAACAAGGAAATTAATTAATTTAGAAGGAGCCAATGCATGTTTTGTGATTTCCAGTTTCTATTGCTACATGATATATCTAATGCTTTATATAGAATATGTTACTTACAGTGAAATAATACATTTAAAAAATGTTTTTTTTAATTTATTATAAAAGATAGAGTGCATGTGAACATGGGAAGAGCAGAGAGAGAGATGGGGAGAGAGAGGATCCCAAGCAGATGCCATGCTGTCAGAACAGAGCCTGACGTGGGGCTTGAACTCATGAACCAGGAGATCATGACCTGAGTCGAAATCAAGAGTCAGACCCTTAACCCACTGAGCCACCCGGGTGGTCCCAAATAACGCATTATTGATGACTTAAATATTACAGCCAAGGGTTTTGTAACATGAAATTTAAATAAGTTCAAAATTATGTCTAGATTTAAAATGTCAAAGATCAAGAGATCTAGAAAAAATTCTAATGAACTATAACCTACATGCACTCAGTTGTCCTAATAGGACTTATCTTTCGGTATTACAGAGAGAGATACACACACACATGATTTTTTTGTTGTCTTTGAGTGTGTTCTAATATGTTCAAAATGAAAACCATTCTTTCTCGAAGACTTTTTGAATGAATAAAGATAGATAGTGACTAAGGGTTCACTAAAGTCTGAGGCCAGAAAGCAATGTTTTCTGAGAGTGTTTATGTAGGAAAGTAAAGGTATGAATTGCAAATAGAGGAAGTTGGATTCAAAATCATCCACTTATTCATTATGCTATCTAACCACACAATATTGCCTTGTACCATGGTTTGGATTGAAATCGTCTGTTGACATATACTATATATATATATATATATATATATATATATATATATAACCAACTGCTGTAATGTTTATTCTTCCCAAATTTTAATAGCGAATACTTGCATCGTTCAGAGGGCATGGGCTAATACTAGAATCTGTAATTTCAACAGTTTATATTAACATTTACCCCCTTCCCTCCCCCCCCCCTCCACACACACACACATCAATTCTGCATGAACTAATGTAAAACTCAGATAGCTTTCCAGGGAACACGTTGTTTTCAATAAATACCCAGAACAGCTATTCAAAATGATATAGTGTTGCACCTACAGTTCAGATTTTACTTCATTGCTTTGACAGTCATTTGTCTCAACTCTTTCTTGGGATTAAGATCATCTCCTATCTCTACTTTGAAAAGAATGGTGTAATCTCTTGACAGCTTTCCTGATGGGTTAGCAACTGCTTTTCTATCACAAAGTAATTTACTTCTTTCTTTTTTTTTTCCTATTTAGTCAAGAGTATTCCATACACAGACGTTTAAATTCAGCCCTATGTTGAATGCAAGTATATTACAACAGCCCTAGACTAACAGTATGCTTCTTTTTAGTGCCCATTGGTAAAGAGGAGATAAGAGAACAAAACAGAAGGGAAGAGAAATAAATAGAATGCCAGTAATGCCTGTTATTTGCCTTGGTTGGGAAATATATCTAGCCTGCCGGAAATAAACTGCAGGCATCATCCTTGTCTCTGAGTGAGTACACCATAGACGATAAATCTAAATTAAGTTGATTGTGCCTTCTAAAATTAAAATAGAAATGACAAATGACTTTTTTTACACCTATGTCTACCTCTTAATCAGCTTTCTCATCTCCTTAGGCAGGCACTAGTTAAGAAGTTTCCAGCTGCATAAAATAAGAATATGTGTTATTATTATCACGATTCTCATTTATTTCATTCTGAATGGGTCCTGGACACTAAAATCAACCACTATTTTGTTATATTATTATTATTATTATTATTATTATTATTTATATTAGAGTATTTATTTTATTTTATTATTATTTATATTAGATTCTGAGATCGGCACTAGTCATACAATGGTGAATAAGACCGGTGTAGTCTTCGGACCCTAAAAAGCGTATAACCTAGCAATGTAGAAAAATAAACAGGTGCATTAGGAGTCTAGGGAGGAACAAAGATATTTTGGTTACGTGAAGACACTTCACAGAAAACACCAAAACACATCTCTGGAGGAGAGATGAGGGAACAATAGAGGACACTTTATTCACTCAACAAGCATTTGCAACCAGGTACTATGTGCAAGGTTCTATGGTCAGCATTGAGATAGTAAACAAGAGACACAATTCCTGCTATCTTGGATATTTGCATCCGTGAGGGGCCATGCATAACAAACAAGTAATATTAGGTAGGGATAAGGAAGACTTAGAAGTTTAACAAGAGAAAGGGCTGAAGAGTGGTAACTCCCCTCAACGAGGGGTCGTGGAAGGACTTTCCGGGGAGACGATTATGAGCTGCGACTTGGCTGAGAAGAGGAACCAAGCCGTGTGGAGATCTTTGGAGTGAGGTGCAGAAACAATTGTGCAAAGAACCTGAGGCTAGGGTGTGCTTGGCCTTGTTCAAACCTGAACAAGAAGGCTGGCAAATCCACGTGAGGAAGTGACTATGGGAAATTATGTTTGAGAGTTTTCCAGGGGCAGCCTATGTACGGTATGGGAGACAATGGTAAGTCTTTGGATTTGGTTTTTCTTCTGATTAGAATGGACACCTTGGGAGGATTTTGAACAAGGCAGTGACATGATTTTGCATTTCGGGGGATGGCTCCAACTGTCGTGCAAAGACTAATATGCAGGACGCCGAGAGCGAGACTAGGAGACAAGAGAGGAGGCATTTCAGTGTGTAGGCAACACGGGGATTTGGATGAAAGTGATAGTGCTGGAGGTTATCAGAAGTGATCAGAATTTATTTCAAAAATATTGTTGGAAGGATTTTTTTTTTTTTTTTTTTTTTTTTTTTTTTTTTTTTTTTTTTTTTTTGAGAGAGAGTGTGCGTGCATGCGTGGCAGGGGGAGAAGGAGAGATTCTTAAGCAGGTTCAGTGCAGAGCCTGACCAGGGCTCGATCTCACGATCGTGAAATCATGATCGGAGCCAAAGTCAGGGGAGTCCGGTGCGCAACGGACTGAGCCACCCAGGTGCCCCAAGAATTCTTGATGTGTATTAGACACCGGATTTTCACTTGAGAAATGGGGTGAGAGGCAAGTCCTTTCAAAAACCAGGGGAAGCAAATTCTGAGGAGATAATGACAACTGGGGAGAAAGAGGAAGCTTTCCATTTGGGACCTACTAAGGTTTTATGATGGTATCTGTAGTTGAACCTATCGAATGAGTTAGAGTTAGCAAGAACTGTAAGAAGAAGTAAGGGAATGGGGCTTCATTTTACCCAAAATCACTTGGTCTAGATCTGTAACTTTAACTCAGGTCTAACTGACTCCAGGATCCATATCCTTTCCATACTGCTCTACTCTGTCCTTCCCAACCAGTTAGGGGATAAGGTTTTGCCTGTTGCCCTGTGGGCATCTTTAGAACTTCATAGTTTGAAAAGAAAGGAGAGCAGTAATAGTACTACATTAGTACACAAAAGACATGAAGTGTAGCCAACTGCATTATAGGAACGTTCTCACCCTGAACTGTAGAGGAGGCAAGGTCTTCCACATCAACACTCTACCACCTTATAAGGCTTATAACAACACTAGTTTTAAAAATATTTATTTATTTATTTTGAGAGAGAGAGAGAGAGAGCCAGTGGGAGAGGGGGAAGAGAGAGAAAGAGAGAGAGAATTCCAAGAAGGCTCCACACTGTCAGCACAGAGCCTGATGGGGGGCTTGATCTCAAGAACGGTGAGATCATGGCCTGAACCAAAATCAAGAGTCAGATGCTTAACCAATGAGCCACCCAGGCGCCCAACAATGGTGTTTTTATTACATTTAAAAGATACATGTATGTGTTTATATATATACACACACATATAAACATGTGTGAAGTAAAACATGTGTATACGTATACATATACACATTTTTTAATTTATGTCATTAATTAATTTATTTTCCCTGCATTGGTATACATCTGCCTTATCCTGTTCTACCTTGACAGTGTTCATGAATTCTGTCTGGGGGGAAAAAAGAAACAACTCATAGTTCATAATGACTTTAATCTTTTTGATATTCTCTGTTGTAGCATCCTTGGTCAGACGTATAGTCTGCTGTGTACAAGCAAACCTTCAAGATCAAATATAAAAACATGTATTTCTATAAACACTGCTACCCCTGGTCCTAGAACTTCATCCCATATCATATATTAGAACTTTCAAATACTTCGAGAACTATAATTCTTCATTAGTTCTTACCAGACAGTTATTTATGTAGTCAAGAAATGTTTGCTGAGTACCTGCTACTAAATTGGTCGTGGGGGAAATGAGCTGTAGAGAACTTACAGTCCAGGAGTGACACCACATGTAAGCTAACACAACTGTCTTGGGTGAGTTGAGCATTTACTCTCTCTTCCTTAATTGCACATGCTAGACACCTGCCCTTTCCTCATCTGGAAAGCCCTTCTCCCCATCTACATACATGCTTTCTCCTTAGAATTTCAGCTTCTGGATTACACAGTTTACCATAGAAACTCCTCCGATAACAGTTGCGGTTTTATGCTGTGTCTGTTGATTTCTTTTTCTCATTTTTCTAGTGGACTGTGAATGCCTTGGAAGCCAAGATTTTTTTTAACCCCATATACCCTAGGCCTTGAAATGTGCTTACCACGTAATAATTACCTAAAGAATATTTGTTGAATCAGCAAATGAATTCAGTATCAGTATACACTGCATGGGGGGATTTAATTTCAGTTATTAAATCTCCTTCATTTAAAGAAATTAGGAGATGCATTAGGAACAGAGTTGAACATGGGGCGTCTGGGTGGCTCAGTCGGTTAAGCATCCGACTTCGGCTCAGGTCACGATATCACGGTTGGTGCCTTTGAGCCCCGCATCAGGCTCTGTGTTGACAGCTCAGTGCCTGGAGCCTGTTTCAGATTCTGTGTCTCCCTCTCTCTCTGCCCCTCCCCCACTCGTGCTCTGTCTCCCTCTGTCTCAAAAATAAACAAACATTAAAAAAAACTAAAAAAAAAAGGAACAGAGTTTAACAGTCACACAGTCAGCTAAATGATTATTTAATTATTGTATATTTTATATTGATTCTAGTTCAACTTATAATTAATATTTGAGTTGGCTCAACATATGATATTGATTTCTCTTTCAGAAAGTACATGTTAGAAAAGAAGAATAAAGGGCCATGTCGTTCTGGAAATCTCCTCAAATGTGGCTCAATTTAGGTCGTTCTCTGTTTTAAAACTGTTACATGGACCTGTAGTATTTGAATACAAACAGGGTAGCATAAAGTATGGACAAGACAAAAAAGAGTAAGTTTTCTAGAGAGATGTAAAAAATTCTTTTCTCTATTGGTAATCCTAAAGCATTAAGTTCAGCAGTCAGAAAATAAAGTCTAAAGGGTTTGATGATTAGTGATGGGACTCAAGCAGGAAGGCATGGTAGAAACTCATTAATTGATCAATTTCATTTTCATAGAGAGGATATTAAACTGGTTATTACATGTTGGACCATTCCTCAGACTGAGATGAATGGAAGAGCAGAAGTAAATATGACCTGGGCGCCTGAGTGGCTCAGTCAGTTAAGCATCAGACTTTTTTGCTCAGGGCATGATCTCATGGTTCATGAGTTCGAGCCGTATGTTGGGCTCTGTGCTGACAGCTCAGAGCCTGGAGCTGTGTTGGATTCTGTGTCTTCCTCTCATTCTCTGCCCCTCCCCTGCTTGTGTTTTTTTTCTCTCTCTCTCTCTCTCTCTTTCTCTGTCTCTCTCTCTTTCAAAAATAAATAAACATTTACAAGAAGAGGTAAAAATGACTATATGCAAAGGCCAGAAAGAGCATGGGATACTCAAGAGATTGGAGAGAAGTTTGGTGTAGTTTAATAACTTGAAAATGGAGTGATTTTTAAAAAAGCTTCTTTAAAATAGACTGGCTTCTCAGTATGAAGGGCTTTCTATAACTTGCTAAGGAATTTGTACTAAGTCATAGTCTGTAGGCAATACAGAATTGATTGAGGCTTTTAAGAGTTGACATGATTAGCTTTGCAAAGATGATACTGTGACAATATAAAGAAATGTCTCAGTAGCTCAGAGGTATTCATTATTGATTTTTTTAGCACACTAAAGATTTCCTGGCATCTTTTAGTTGCCCAGATAATTTTTGTGGAGTGAATGAATGAACATAATTGGCCAATCGCTGCAAACAGAAAACTCTAGATGTAGGAGAACAGCTAGGCCACTATTTCAGAAGTTCATGCAATGAGGAATGAATTTGGAGAGGTGCAGTTGTATTTCGAAGTTGAATTTGATATAGAATTTAGTGATAATTTAAACGGAGAAGCCAGAGGGGCCAAAGGGGAAGGGTTCAGTGGTGGCTCTGAAATTTCTGTATTTCCTAAGAGGAAAGAGGGAGAGGAGAAACAATGTGGAGAGAAAGATTTTACGTTTCCTTCTTAAGTGTTTGAGTTTGTGGTGGTTACAGGACATCAAAATAGGCAGGTCCAATAGAAAGAAAGCTCAGAAGAAATGCCATTTTGTAACTGTAGGAGACATTAGCCTAGTTGAGAGTGTAAGCCATAATAATGGTGGATGTCATTTCTCAGAACCCCTATCAGGGTCACCTGAAGAGGCAGCCTTGGGTCAGCGCAGTCCCTCTGTCTGTGAATCCCTTTCCTGCCTCACTTTACTGGTGAACTTCTCTTCATTGATTAAGTCTTTGCTTAAATTTTATTTTCCCTGTGAAATATTCTTGTGTTCTTCCATTTCCCCTGCTCCCCCTACCTCTTATGCTTCCTTCTATTATGCTCACCGTGACTATTACTTACCTTGTGTGTGTGTGTGTGTGTGTGTGTGTGTGTGTGAGGCACATCGCTGAGCACTTCGCATTCTTGTTCATATTCAGTCTTCCCGGTGATGTAGGAAGGCAAGTGCTTCCTTTATTCCTTATTGTACATAAGAGAAAACTGAGGGATAGGTAGAGCTGATAATTGAACAAAAGCAAGAGCGCATAGCTAGGAAATGGCAGAGAGGAGATTTGAATATAAGTGGCCCCGGATTCAGAGACCCTGCTTTCTTTTAGGCCAGGTCTTTCGTTCGCTGGGAATCAAAGCTGTTTATTCATAGGACTGACACAGCACACGGTGTATCATGTTGTAAGTTATCTGGTCTCATGGGGGCGGGGGATTCCTTATACAGAAAGACATTCTGATTAATTTTTGTATTTTCTGGTAGCCAAAAATGTTTAATGAAAGAATGAATGTAGAAGTGCCTATTAAAGGTGTGGGCTCAAGAAAAATTGTCAGGGAAAGAGAATATTAAGAGAAATTTAGGACAAGAAGAGAATAGGAAACAAACAAAAAATCAAAGGAAGAAGGGTTTCCAGCATGATCAAGAGTATTGAAAGTCCTTCATACTTGTGACTCGGCATTCTCTATTCTTTTGGTATTTTCTCCATTGTTGGCGTGTTCTGTCTGTCCATGTGCCTTCTGTTATTTTCCGAGATCCACGGCTCCTGATCCTTTTAAAGCTGTAGAACACCTCAACGAAAATCTTCCATATTAGGTAATGTATACGTAAAACCTGAAAGTAGAGTTGTCTGGTTGGAACCCAACACTCTCTGAGCTCCATTCCCTTTGCCTTTCTCTCACTATCGCAGGCCCTGAGATTGGAAAAGCATCCTTCTTGATCTTTCCCTCCATTTACATTTGTTGTTCCTGCTTTGAAGGTACCTCACGTGCCACGGAACTACTGGCCTTCTCTATTCCTTCCCAGGCCTGTATTTTTAAATATGCCCTTCTCTCACCTCAAAATAGCTCAGCTGGCTTACCCCTACTCCCTTTCTGCCTGAGTGAATTCTGGTCACCTTTCAAGATTCAGTTTAAGGATTATCTTCTCCGTAGAGCAGCCACTCATCAACGCAGTTTCCTTAGATCATTCATTACTCTACCACATAATTTAGAAAAGCCCTCTGGAAGTATGTGTGCGTGTGCCCAGGTGGGCAGGCACACGTACATTTGTGTGTTGGTGGTGGCTGTTTATTTATCTACATTATGCTTTTTTCTCAAAATTATACAATTATTAAGGTAAGAAGTCCTATCTTTACTTTCTATAGCTGTAAAATATAGTGCTTGTACACACTAAAAACTCAAGTGTGTTTTTGAATGAAGGAGTAAGTGAATGCATTCATTAATTCATGAGCAAATAGGATTATATCCTGTAATCTTCACATTTTCTCTAACCAAATCATTAACTTCCACATTTTGCTATCAAGATAACCTAACATCTCTTTATATTTTTCCGTCAAGAAAATCGAAGATCTATTAGGCCCCTCAGACTGCTTTTCCCCCCTTTCTCTTCTAGTCCAATTCAACTGCCTGCCTTGTCAGGAAACCTAGAACCTACTAGAACCTACTGGGAGTCACAGTAACCAACAGGAAGTGTGAATACTGATTTCTACAAAATTCCCCTGAATATTGCATGACACGGAAGACACAAATGTTTGGAAAGTGAGAAGGTGGTGAAATTAGCTTTCAGGATCAAATCCCTGTTTTCCTATATAGGTTTTTACTCCCCAAAAGTTGTGTGTGTGTGTCCATGTGTGTGTGTGTGTGTGTGTGTGTGTGTGTGTGTGTGTGTGTGTTCATGTCCATACCATTTAAATATGCTGAAGGAAAATGCTCAAGTCTTTTTTTGTATATTTCTAGATATCTCCAATAGGTGAAAGGCTGGTTGTTTCTTTGAAATGGCATCTTCCTGAGCATTATTGAACTTCTGTTATGCTTAAGTGCACTTGATTTATTATATGGGATGAACATGGCAGCAGGGCAAAATCACAAAACCTCCTTGTTTTCTTTTTTTCCTATCATGAGCACAAGGCGCAGTGATATTTCTTCCCTTCTGATTGGTGACATTTCAGGCACATGGCACAGCTTGTCTGAGTACTTTTATCTCTCAGTCTAGTTCCAGAGTACCTGGGCCAATTTAATCACTTTCCTTCTCAGGTCTAATTCACATCTTCCTTCCCCAGATCAGGCTGATGGGAGATGCTTCCTTCCCCAGATCAGGCTGATGGGAGATAGAGTACCCATGTTGAGCAAGAGAAGATGGCTCTGATTTTGTTATTGCTGGTGTTTATCTCAGTGATCTTCTTCATCTACCAGTCCTGTGTGGGGTTTAACTTCTTCAGTGTCATGGCCAGGGTCAAGGGAATGAATGATTAGGAGATTAGGGGATATGACAGTAAAAAGGCAATTGGACTTTCCCTTCCCTGTTTGAGGCAGAAACAAAATGCTGATTTCTGGCCGCCATTTATCAAATTCTTAGGTAAACATTATTCTACTTCCTTCCCTATTACAATATTCCATTTCCTCATGATAGTGTTTGTAATTTCTGGCTAATCTGTCTCATTTCTCCCTGAGCTGCTCCACACTGAAAACAACCATAGGGAGGCAACAACTGTGCCTCTCTCAACAAGTACTCATTTTTAGTGGAATGATTTCAATACCCACCAGACTCTGATACTTTGATGAAAGAGAAAAGTCACTTAAACTTGCCTCTTCAAACACTACTCCCACGCTCCCCTTTTTGGTTCATTCTGCCATTGTAGGCTACTCCAGCCTGACTCTTGTTTTTTGAGACTTCTCTAGGAGGAACACATCAGCATCGATCTCAATGCTCCACAATTTCCAGAGGACATATTTAAAGCCTTTTCTAAAATATTTTTTCACTGTGCACCTATAGCAGCAAAAACAAAAAACAAACAAACAAAAAAAAACAGACTAACAAATATCTCTACAAATATTCTGCTGGGACATAAGATTCCAATCTGCCTTCTTTCGAACTTCATGTTCTGTCTGCGGCTCACTCAAACAAGGGGAAAAGCCAGGAGGTCTTACTTCTTACTAATCCTGTCAAAGAAAATTCCTTCAGTTACTCTCTAGCCTTGTCTTACATCAAATGAAGGAAAATGTTAGGCTGATGGAGCATTTTGGTAATGTCTTTCAAGTGTGTTTGGTGCTTCTCTTTAGAAGTTGAATGTATCTGACACTTATTGTCCTCAGCTTTGATGATTTAGGTGGAATTCTAAGGTACCAGGGGATTTATTTTTCAATTCTTGTTGTATAAGGTAATTATTTCCTCTATTTTTCTGAATTCTTCTTACCCACAGCACAGTTCCAGGTGCATAGGTAGCAATGTAGAAATAATAGATGGCTCAGTAAGCCTCCCTATTTTAAATAAGTTAGCACATTTCAGTCAAAATAGAAATAGAAAAATATTTGATGCAGATTTTCCTCTCACTATAATTAGAAATTTCAATTGGAAGACTATGGAACTGTTGTTTATTTAAGCAATTAGTCTACATAAGCCTTTTCTTACCCACAGTAATTTGTATTCATTGAAGAGCACATGTCCTTGGGGTTATTAAGCACTGCATAATGACAGTCCAAGACCTTGATGCACCAGTTTCTTCCTCCTTATTTGGCTGGGGATTTAAAGATGGTTTTCTGTACATATTAATTTCTATATGACTATGTACAATTCAAAAAAAAGAAGACTTTTGTGAAATAAGATGAATGGACTTTATAGAGGTAAAAGTAAATTAATCAGAATCTATAATTCATTCATGTGGGCCCACAAATCTGGGTTCTGCAAGATATTAAGTTGGATGCTAAATAAATCAAGTTGCAGAAAGGAATTATAATGATGGTTGAAAGCATTTCCTAGCAGTTTTACTGTAAAAATATTTTTATATACATACAATATGAGATTTATCACTACTATGAAAATGACAAGTGTGGCGAAGGGTGGATGAAGATTTTATGGGGCACTAGATTTAAACAAATTATTTGTAAGGCAGTCTACACTGATTTTTAAAATCAACTACATTCTTATTAATGAAATCAAAACTCTAATCCATCTATAAATTGGTACTAAATCTGCTGTTAACCAAGGTTATTCTGATCATTTCAGAGACTAATTTTCATACAAGTATAGCTATTTTGTCATCAACATAACTGAAATATCTACTTTTTATTATTATTCAGGATGAAATTTTTTTCTTAGACCTTCCTTTTTTTTCTATCCTGTCATAATCTTTAAAATTAAAGTCATGATTGTGTTCTTATCAAATATGATTTGATTACTTTATTTATTTATTTTTTTTTCAACGTTTATTTATTTTTGGGACAGAGAGAGACAGAGCATGAACAGGGGAGGGACAGAGAGAGAGGGAGACACAGAATCGGAAACAGGCTCCAGGCTCTGAGCCATCAGCCCAGAGCCTGACGCGGGGCTCGAACTCACGGACCGTGAGATCGTGACCTGGCTGAAGTCACGACGCTTAACCGACTGCGCCACCCAGGCGCCCTGATTTGATTACTTTAAATATTAACAATAGGATGGGTCACATTTAAGTAATTTAATGCCTTCCTAAATAGCTGATATGAATGTCTCAGTCATTAGGTGAAAAAAATGTGATTTTTTTTGTAGTATATTGCAATATAGTTCATTATATTGCATTGTAATCTGTACATTAATGGTATTTTATTTTACCTTATTATTTATTTATTTATTTATTTATTTATTTATTTATTTATTTTACTTTATTTATTTTGAGAGAGAGAGCACAAGTGGGGACGGGGCAGAGAGAGAGGGAGAGAGAATCCCAAGCTAGTTCCAAGCTCAGCATGCAGAACCCAATGCAGGGCTCGATCTCACAACTGTGAGATCATAACCTGAGCCTAAACCAAGTATGCTTAACTGACTGGGCCATCCAGGACCCAACATACCGGGTATATTTTAAAACTGTAGTGGGAAATTTTTTTCTGCCACATCTGTGACCAGCAGACAGAGTTCATGTGGTAACTGGACTCTACCAAATGACAATCAGATAGTATGGCTCTTTATTTCAGAATAATTTTTTAATTATGACAAATACTTGGAGATCTGCTTAAGGGAACTGCCTGTTTTGTTGAGGCCACAGTGAGTCTTCTATGTAGAATTTTTGAGTGTTGTAGGAAGTGGCTTGCAAGAAGAAGCAATCGTTTTTACAATCTAAATCCTTTAAACATTGAAACCACTTTTCCCAGAAGCATACTTTAACAGAAATCAAACAGCACTTATTCAGTTGTCCTAAAACAAACTACAGAGACAACAGCTCTTGTGCTCAATTATTACTCTTTATTGCAATACACATACATACACACGATTCCTGTCTAATTTTACACAGTAAAGCTACCTAATGTACCTCCCCACACCCTTTCCCAGGGAAGTATTACAGTCATCTGTTACGAGTTCATGCCCCCTCCCAAGGGGGCAAGTCACAGCATTTCTTCATGAATCCTGGATGGACACAGAGGAATCAGTAACCAAGTGGCGGGACAAGTTTGAGGCATGTTTCCTTCTCTCCATGGTGGATACTGATGGACCATGCCTGCTTCCTGGAACAGGTGTGAAATACAGATGTATTATTAAACAGTGTCACATCAATCTTACAAAAAATTCGGTTGTCTGTGATGCATTCCAAGTGTGTCAGTATTTGTGGATATTTGTTCAGTGTGGCTTCCCAAGCCTCTTCTGCTCAAGGTGGTGCTCATGATAGCCTGGTAGTCTGCTCAAAGTGATCTTTCTGGTCCTGGGAAGTTCCAACTGAGAGTTTACCAATTTTCATGCATGCTTAATCACATGATCCTAATCGTCCAGTATAAATAACTTAAATGGTTTTTTAAATGGTGTTTAATAATCCATATAATGCTCAGCAAGCTCTTTCATCACGGTTTTATTATAACTGCTTTCCGTGCCCCAGATGATTCCACCGTGTTGTCTATATAGTATGACACAGGCAGTCGCACTGCAACGATGAAGCTACTATCAAACTACAGGCAGGAGGGCTGAATTCTCTATAAGGTACAAGGAGGTCTAAGCCCAAAATTCTGAGAGGTTGCCTTTCTACCTGTCTGACAATCCAGAGCTACTATCTATTGAGGGATTTACAAGTTATAGACACTATGCTATATGCTTCATATATTTCATTTACTTGTTAATCAATTTCACTTGGTTATTATAACTGCCCTTGATGAGAAGTATAACAGAGTTATCTTAATTTTAGTTATCTTTTTAGAAGTACAAAAATAAAGTAGCTACTTCCTTTTCTTTTCTTCCTTTTCTTTTTTTAAAATTCTTTTAAGGTTTTACTTTAATTCCAGTTAGTTAACATACAGTTTTATATTAGCTTCAGGTGTGATTGATATGCACAATATTAATGTAACATAGTGATTCAATGTAGTAATATATGTAATTAATATAATATACACTATATTAATGTCATATAATGGTTCAACAATTCCATACATCACCTAGTGCTCATCACAAATGCCCTCCTTAATCCCCATCACCTGTTTAACCCATCCTCCTACTCCTCTCCCCTCCGGTAACCATCAGTTTGTTCTCTGTAATTCAGAGTCCGTTTCTTGATTTTTCTCTTTCTCTCTTTCCCCACCCCCCACCTTTCCTCAATTCTTTTGTTTCTTAAATTCATTCCACATATGAGTGAAATCATATGGTATTTGTCTTTCTCTGACTGAATTCTTTCACTTAGCATTATACTCTCTAGCTCCACCCATATCCTTGCAAATGGCAAGATTTCATTCTTTTTTATGGCTGAATAAATTTCCATTAAATTTTTACACCACATCTTCTTTATGCATTCATCAGTCGGACACTCCAACTGCTTCCATGTCTTGGCTATTGTAAATAATGCTGCTATAAACATCATGGTACATGTATCCCTTTGAATTAGTGTTCTTGCATTCTTTGGGTAAATACCCAGTAGTGCAATTGCTAGATCAGAGGGTAGTTCCATTTTTAAGTGTTTGAGGAACTTACACACTGTTTTCCACAGTGGATGCACCAGTGTGCATTCCCACTAACAGTGCAGGAGTGTTCCTTTTTCTCCACATCCTCACCAACACCTGTTGTTTCCTGTGGTATTGATTTTAGCCATTCAGACAGGTCTGAGGTAATATCTTATTGCAGTTTTGATTTGCATTTCCCTGAAGATAAGTGATGATGAACATCCTTTCATGTGTCTTTTAGTCATTTGTATGTCTTCTTTGGAAAAATATCGATTTATGTCTTCTGCCCATTTTAAAAATTGGATTATATGCGTTTTGGGTGTTAAGTTTTATAAGTTCTCTTTTTTTTATTTTACAGAGGGAGAGAGAGAGTGAGAGATAAAGAGAGAGAATCTTAAGCAGGCCTCACTCTCAGGTAGAGCCCTATGTGGGGCTTGATACACGACTCTGGAATCATGATCTGAGCTGAGACGAAGAGTTGGATGCTCAACCAGCTGAGCCACCCAGGCACCCCTATAAATTCTTTATATATTTTGGATACTAATCCTTTATCATATATGTCATTTGCAAATATCTTCTCCCACTTTGTAATTTGCCTTTTAGTTTTGTTGATTGTTTCCTTGAGTGTGCAGAAGCTTTTTATTTTTATAAAATCTCAATAGTTTATTTTTGCTTTTGTTTTCCTTGCCTCAGGAGACTTAACTAGAAAAAAGTTGCTATGGCCGATGTCAAAGATGTTACTACCTGTGTTCTCTTCTAGGATTTTTATGGTTTCAGGTATAGCATTTAGGTTTTAATCCATTTTTAATTTATTTTTGTGTATGGTATAATAAAATGGTTCAGTTTCTTTCTTTTCCATACCAATCTTAGAATTGTTTGTTCCAGTTCTGTGAAAAACAGTATTGGTGTTTTGATAGACAGCATTAAATGTGTAGAATCTTTGGGTAGTATACACATTTTAACAATATTTGTTCTTCTGATCCATGAGCATGGAATGTCTCTCCATTTCTTTGTGTCATCTTCAATGTCTTTCATTGCTGTTTTCTACTTTTTAGAGGACAGACCTTTCATATCTTTGGTTAGGTTTATTCTTAGGTATCTGGTTATCATTGTAAATGTAAATGGTATTGTTTCCTTATTTTCTCTTTCTGCTCCTTTATTATTGGTGTGTAGAAGTGCAACAGATTTCTGTACATTGAGTTTGTATCTTGTGACTTCACTAAATTTGTTTATCATTTCTAGCAGTTTTTTGGTAGAGTCTTATATATATATATATATATATATATATATATATATATATATATATCACCTGCAGTTAGTTTTATTTCTTCTTAACTGATTTAGATGCCTTTTATTTACTTTTGTGTCTAATTGCTTTGGCCAAGACTGCCAGGACTATGTTGGACAACGGTGGTGAGAGTGGACATCCCTGTCTTGTTCCTGACCATAGGGGAAAAGCTCACAGTTTTTCGCCATTGAGGATGATGTTAGCTCTGAGTTTTTCATAGATGGCCTTTTAGGTTGAGTTATGTTTGCTCCCAACCTACTTTGTTGAGGGTTTTTATGACGAGTGGATGGTGTACTTTGTCAGATGTGTTTTCTGTGTCAATTGTAATGATCATATGATTTTTATCCTTTCTCTTATTGATGTGGTGTATCACTTTGTGAATATTGAACCACCCTTGCAAATGAGGAATATCAGTTGATCGTGGTGAATGATTTTTTGATTCAGTTAGCTAGTATTTTGTTAAGGATTTTTGCATCTGTGTTCGTCATGGACATTGGCCTTTAGTAGAAGTGATACGGCCCCTCTGCAGGCGAACGACCTACCGGGTACCATCAAGCTGCTACATTCACTGGTATAGGAACAAAGATTCCAGATGAGGGCAGCAAATCTGGCTCCAGCTGTGTGTTGTGATTTCTCATAAACTCTGAGCTGCTGCCACTGTGCAGTGAGACAAGCCAGTCCTGGCCACAATGCAGCAAGACCCTTCCCCAGAAAATCACTGTGGTTCCAATCTATGGGGGTCTGAAGTATGGGATTTGAAATACAGTCACAGCTAGGATAAAACTCTAGAGAGAGGTGCTGCCTGGTAGATGAATAGCTCAGACACAGACGGGGGGAAGGCAGGGAGCTGGCAGAAGTGGGGTACACGGGAGGAGTGACTGATCACCCATCTGTGAGGGCAAGAACTTTCCACTCTGGAGACTAGAGAGTAGGGTAAAGCCATTTTCAACATTAGCCCACCAACACTGATTGACCCCAGTGTGCTAAAGAAGTGCCAAGTGGAGAACTGAATCATTACGTCAAGTACCGCCCCCTGTGCTCTCCAGGCACTCTCCACTAGGGCAAGTCAGCCTGAGAACCAGAGCAGCAGACTTCTCCCTGAGAAGACCAGCACAAATCTTTTCCAAGAGGTTAATCTACTTAACACAGCTGCAAAGTTTCAGCTCTAGGGGAAACTGCATCTAGCTTCATTTGGGTTTTTTTGTTTGTTAGTTTGTTTTTGTGGCGTCTTTATCCGGTTTTGGTGTTAGGGAATGCTAGCTTCATAGAATTAATTTGGAAGTTTCCCTTTTCTATTTTTTTTTTTAATAATTTGAGAAGAATAGGTATAACTCTTCTTTAAATGTTTGGTGCAATTCAACTGTGAAGCCGTCTAGTCCTGGACTTTTGTTTGTTGGGAATATTTTGATTACTGATTCAATTTCATTGCTGGTAATCAGTCTGTTCAAATTTCTATTTCTTCCTGTTTCAGTTTTGGTAGTTTATATGTTTCTAGGAATTTATCCATTTCTTCTAGGTTGTCTAATTTGTTAGGGCATAGTTTTTCATAATATTTTATTATAATTGTTTGTGTTTCTATAGTGTTGGCTATTATTCCTTCTCTCTCATTTGTGACTTTATTTATTAGGGTCTTGTCTCATTTTTTTCTTGGTAAGTCTGGCTAGAAGTTTATCATTGATTTTATTGATTTTTTTTTGAAGTTTTTATTGATTTTTTTCAAAGAACCAACTCCTGGTCTTATTGATCTGTTCTATTTCCTTTTTTTAATTTTTTAAGTCTAATTATTTATTTTGAGAGAGTGGGGAGGGGCAGAGAGAAAGGGAGAGAGAAAGAATTCTAAGCAGGTTCTGCACTGTCAGTATACCCATAAACTCTGAGATCATGACCTAAGTACAAACCAAGAGCCATATGCTCAACTGACTGAGCCACCCAGGCACACCTGTTTTTTTTGTTTTTAGTTGCTATGTTATTTATTTCTGCTCTAATCTTTATTATTTCTCTCCTTCTGTTGGTTTTGGGTTTTGTGTATTCCTTTTCTAGTTCCTTTAGGTGTAATGTCAGATTGTTTATTTGAGATTTCTCTTTCTTCTTGATATAAGCCTGTATTGCTATAAACTTCCCTCCTAGAACTGGTTTCGCTTCATCATAAAGGTTTTAGACTGTTGTGTTTTCGTTTTCATGTTTCCCTGTAACTTTGAATTTCTTATTTTATTTCCTGGTTAGCCCATTCATTGTTTTGTAGCATGTTATTTAACCTCCATGTATTTGTGATCTTTCCAGATTTTTGTTTTGTTTTGTTTTGGTTGACTTCTAGTTTCCTAGTATTGTCAGAAAAGATAGATGGTGTAACTTCAATCTTCTTATATTTGTTTAGTCTTGTTTTGGGGGCTAATATGTGATCTCTTCAGGAAAATATTCCATGTGCACTTGAAAAAAAAATGTGTATTCTGTTCTTTTAGGATGGAATGCTTTAAATATATGTTAAGTCCATGTGATCCAGTGTGCCACTCAAAGCCATTGTTTCCTTGTTGATTTTCTGCTTATATGATCTGTCTATTGCTGTAAGTGGGGTGTTAAAGTCCCCAACAATTATTGTATTATTATCAATGGTTTCCTTTATGTTTGTTACTGTTTTATATATTTGGATGCATTCAAGTTGGGGGCATAAATATTTACAATTGTTATATCTTCTTGCTGGATTGTTCCCTTTATTATCAAATAATGTCCTTCTTTGTCTCTTGTTACTTTCTTTCTTTTAATGTTTATTTATTTATTTTTGAGAGAGAGAGAGAGAGAGAGAGAGAGAGAGAGAGAGAGAGCACAAGCAAGGAAAGAGCAGAAAGAGAGGGAGACAGAAAATTCTAAGCAGGCTGTGTGCTTAAAGTGCAGAGCCTGACATGGGGCTTGAACTCACCAACTATGAGATCATGACCTGACCCAAAATCAAGAATCAGATGTTTAAGCAACTGAACCACCCAGATGCCTCTACAGACTTTCTTTTTAAGTCTGTTTTGTCTGGTATAAGCATTGATACTTCAGCTTTCTTTTGACATCCATTCACATGATGGGTGTTTCTTCATGCCCTCACTTTCACTATGCAGGTGTCCTTAGGTCTAAAGTGAGTCTCTTGTAAGCAGCATGTAGATGGGTCTTGTTTTTTATCCATTCTCACACCCTATGGCTTTTGATTGGAATGTTTAGTTCTTTTACATACAAAGTAATTTTTGGTAGATATGTATTTGTTTATTGTCATTTTATTAATCGTTTTGTGATTATTTCTGTAGATTTTCTCTGGTCCCTTCTTGTCTTTCTCTCTTTTACGGTTTGCTGATTTTGTTTAGTTATATATTTGGATACCTTTCTCTTTAATCTTGGCATATTTTTAGTGATTTTTGATATATGATTACCATAAGGTTTGTATATAGCCTGGTCTTCAAATAGCAGTCTATATTAAGTTGATGGTGTTTGCGTTTGGAACCATTCTTTTCTTCTCTTCTCCACATGTTTTAGGTATATGTTATCATGTTTAACATCCTTTTATTTTGGGAATTTCTTGACTAATTTTTTACAGAAATATTCATTTTTACTGCTTCTTTGTTTTCTACCTTTTTACTGTCATTTTGGGTCTCTCATTTCCACTCCCAAGAGTCGCCTTTAGTATTTCTTGCAGGGCTAGTTTGGTAGTCATGAACTCCTTTAGCTTTTGTGTGGGAGACTCTATCTCTCCTCCTATTCTGAGCAATAGACTTTCTGTATAGAGCACTTTTGTCTTCTGATTTTTCCCATTCAGAGCTTTGAATATATCATGCCACTCCCTTCTGGCCTGCAGAGATTCTGTTGAAAGATCTGCTGCTGGCTTTCTGGGTTTTCCCTTGTAGTTTACTGTCTTTCTATGTCTTGCTGCTTTAATTTTTTTATCACTATATTTTTGCAATTCAATTATAATATGTGTTGGTGTGGGTCTGCTTTTGTTGATTTTAATGGGAGTTTTCTGTGCCACTGTTTCCTTCTCCAGATTAGGGAAGCTTTCAGTTACTTTTTTTTAATAGAATTTTGCCGCATTTCTCTCTCTTCTTCTGGGACTCCTATAATATGAATGTTACTATGTTTGATGGAGTCACTGAGTTTCCTAGGTCAATTAGAATTTTGCATAATTCTCTTTTTTTCTGTCTTTTGTTAAGCTTGATTACTTTCCATTACTCTTCTAGGTCACTAATTTGTTCCTCTGCTTCTTCCATCCTGCTATTCATTCCATCAAGAGCATTTCTCATTTCATTTATTGATCCCTTCATGTCTGTCCTATTATTCCTTATCTCTGTGTTAAGGGTCTCACTAATGTCTTCCACTCTTTTCTCAAGTCCAGTGAGCATCTTTGTGATCATTGCTTTAAATTCTCCATCAGGCATATTATTTATATGTTTCACTTAGATTTCTGGCCATGGACTTCTCCTGTTAATTTGTGATAAAATTTTTGTCTTCTCATTTTGTCTGCCTCTCTGCGTCTGTGTCTGTCCTGTGTGTTATGAAAGTCAGCTACGTCTTCTGCTCTTGAAAGAAGTGACTTTATGAAAAAGAGATCCTGGAGTGTCCTCCATTGCAGTGTCCCCTGTTCACCAGCACCTGGCACTTCAGGACAGTATCCTATGTGTGTTACTTATGCTCTGCTGTTGTGTCTGAATCTCTTTCAGTGATGTCTTCTGCACTGAGTCTCTGCCTGTTGTGAGGTGTGCTTGCTGTCTGTGGTGTTAGTAGGACCCAGGCAGGCCACCTATAAGGGGACATACCCACCAGGGAACCTGAGAGCAGGGTGGTGATGTTAGCAAAATTTGTGATGGGCCACTAGTCCTATGCTGGATTTTCAAAGCACTCTGGTGACCAGGGGCACAAAGCTGGTCATGGAGCACTGAAATCGCTAGGTGAGGCTGGATTCAGTGCACAGTACAGCTGGGCAAGATGCACAGTGGGCTTTAGCAAATTTGCCTTGTGTCCAGGGCAGAGGCTAACAGGCTTGGAGTATGCTACTTCTCAGGAGAACTTGTGGGCATTGTGCACTGTTAGCAGATTAATGCCTGTAAAGCTCTGCCTTCTGTGGGTATCCTTGTATTTGCTGGAGAGTTGTGTAGGTAAATGGCACCTGCCAGCTCCCTCATTTTCAAAGAAGTCAGGGCTTTGAGACATGGGGCTCAAAGAAGACATGGGGCTCCAAAATCGGTGTGACAGATCTGTCTCCTCTTTTCCCCCACTGTTGTATAAACTGATGTTTTCATGTTGCCTCTCTTCATAGGCTGCTATCTCTTTAAGGACAGGACCCAGTATCACTCACCATCCCAGCTTTCCCTGTGATGATTCAGCTTGTTTTTAAAGGTCCAGGTTCCAAGTCCTACTGGTTATACAAACTCATGGAATTCAGCCCCTCTGGTTTGTAAATCCAAATCTTATGGGAATTAGTTCCCCATGTGAGTTCCCTGGTATAAGTGCCCTGCCCTGTGTCTCTGCCCTGTCCATGTGCACAGCTCCCTTTTACCTGCAGGCAGCCTTCCTCCACCTTTCTGACCTTCTTAACCTATCAGATGCAGCTACCCTATATTTAGTTGTGGAGTTTGTTCTGCCAGTCTTCAGATGGCTCTCTGGTTTGTTTGCTTGGATGTGGATGGTACCTTGTAAACGTGGGATGGTGTGAGTTCAGGGTCCTCCTACTCCACCATCTTCCCAAGTTCCCCAAATAGCTACATTATTTTCTTAAAACTGATTTGTCCTTCTTTATAAAACCTACATGTTAGTAGAAAATAGTAATGATTCAAGAGAAAACTAAATTTAATCCTGTTTTGGAAATTTATCTCAGTTCAACCCCAGCAGTTAAATCTCTTCCAGGCAAATGTGCAGACTCTTGGTTCTTTTCTCTTTCCCTCAGCTCTTCTAGTGGCTTGAGGAGGTAGGCTAGGGACATCATATGACCATAAGGCAGTTGGAAGGAAGAGGTTTTGAGACCCATTCATTGCACATTCATTTGGATTCTTATTACCCTGCTGATACTCAGTACTTCAATCCAGAGTTCGCCAACCCACTGTGTTATTTCTCAGCAGGGTCATGGTCATTCTTGTGAATGGGAGTCTGCCTTTGTCTTGTTGGTGCTGCATATACCCCAGGCTAAAATTGTCTGATATAAAATCTTTGGTTAAAGGACCTCAGTCTCCCTTCTGATACCATCCCTCTTACCCTCCCGTCTCATCTCAGCAGCTCTCCATGGATGTTTTCATTAGACAGCAATATCAGCCATTTTAAGTACTTGTATCCTTCTCTAGGACACACATAAACCAATGGGGAGCTTCAACTTTGTTTTGAAACCAGACAGGTTATTCTGACAAGCTAAGCTCGTGCTGCATTGCTGGTTTTATTTTCCTGCAGCTGCTCTATTTCAATGTATGTGTGTGGGTGTTCTGTGAGGCGAATTCTTCCCATAAATTCTCGGATGACATCTATTTGCCGAATTCCATTTCTACTCTGGACTTTCACCTTAACTTCTTTAACTTATCTCCCTGCTCTGAGAATTCTGTTTATATAAACAAATTCTGTTCATATAAGATTAGAATACATGTATCCATTGCCTCTATCCCCTGTCCATCACCTTCTTCTGCCTTCTGGTGAAATGTTATCACAAAATAGCACTGGACTCAACTCCTCTCTCTTTGACTCTTTGGGGCTATATAGTAGACTGTTATAATAATGGCTCCCAATGAATTATCTCCTTGTGTTCATGACCGCTTGCAAGTGACTTTGCTGTTCTTGCCAACAAGAGGAGTCAATTGATAACTTCTAATACCACTTTTTGAGCAATGAAGACAAAAAGGCTAAGGTTGGCCATTTACTCAGGGCAAGGTAAAAGAGTGGGTTGAAGCTTCAGCAGGAAAGACTCCAAGGGGAAGGTGGACAGAGATTTCTTTGAAAAGTTAATAATTTAAAAATGTCTCAGTGTTCCCATTTTTCCTTTTGATTTATAGCATTTTTCCATCCCCATACATCCCATAATCAGTTGATGAAATGATTAATTTTCAAACCCAAGAATCTTGATTAAAGCATTAATCACCATGTAGCAAATTAGCTTAAGCCTTAAGACAAAAAAAAAAAGTGTGTTAGTTTGTGTTGTCTATTTTCCAACCGACTGCTGCCTCTGCATGAAGAAAACAACACCTTAGGTGTGAAATATTAGCACAAAATATCACAGCATCTTGGTAAAATGTTATTTTCTACCCAAACACTTCTACCCAAAGTGTTTCAACCAACAGTTCTACTATTTAAAAAGCTCTCATTTCCCTCAGTGGTTAATGTTCTTTGTACTTTAGTTTTAGCCTTAAAAAAAATCAGGCTCTCTCTGCAGAACTCTGCTGGGTACCATAAATCCAAACACTGTTAATGCTTAGAATTGTCAGACAGAAACAGCACATCTATGAGGTAGAAATGCTTCCGTGCTAGAGATATTATTTGGTTGTGGAAATTTTGCTTTTGAAATGACAGTTTAGATCTTTGCATGATTAAAGAAAATTGATATCCCTGAAGCATAGAAAAAATACTATGAAGTAGAAGTAGAGACTTTCACTAAATTAAATGTAATATAAGCATTGGTAAACCTTATTCACATATTAAAAATCAAATAAATTTGATATTTGGAATTCTCTTGCTAATTTATAAATTTATATTTATTGTAAAATGATTTACTTTAGTTTAAAATAAAGAAAAAATGGATATCCTCCAAAGACATGAATTAAATTAGAATATTTTATAGAATTAAATTGATCTTTTTATCTTATTATGTTTATATGCTTATATGGTTTAGCTAGGGAGAAACATGTAATGGTAAAATTTGAAGACAGTGCTTCCTTTTCCTAAATGTATTTTTTTGTAATTATAAGTTATAAATGTTTTATAAAACTTTTTTTCAAAAGAGTAAAATAAAAATTAAAGGACAGAGTCTGAAATGATGAGTTTTGCTTCAATAAAGAATTCATTATAAAATAATTATTTGACTTTTAGTTAAAAAAAGATTTACAAGTTGATTTGACATTTTCTTTATAATAAGACTGATCCTTTGAACTTACTAAACACTTTTTTGTTGGAAGGAACTCCAACAAAAGTTCTTGTTAAGAACTAAATGAAGACTTAAAGTGCCTTAAGTAGGAGAATAAATTAATTGCTCCATTTCATAGGTTTGGAAGAGACTGAGTGAAATATCTCTACAGGTTTATGGGAACAATGTCCTTCCCAGATCTATTGTCTTAGTCTTCCTATAACTGGTCTCTGTACAGTTTCCAGAATGGCACCTTACCATATTCCCTTAACATGCTTGTGCAGGGTGAGGCAGAGTTGGACCATAATGTTGGAAAAGTGGGAGTACAGAGTAAGGTAGAATTATAAAGGGGAGCATGTAAGAGGAGAACTGAATTAACTGTTGGGCTGGGTCCTGAGGAGGGGGAGCAGCAGTCCAAATTATGGTTTAAAAACCTCTGTCAGACCAGCTCTGTTTTTCCATGCGATTTCTAATTGGTCAATGGGACGGACAGTAGGTGTCTTCAGGCAACAGTGATGTGTGTTGTCATATGAATGGCAGCATTAGATAGAGTGGTTAGACCTAAAGGGGACAGCTCTCAGGAAGATGTGTCTGGTACAACCAGAGAAGATGTCAGATATCTGAGATCTCAGCAAGGATTCAGTCATAGAAAGACACTGTGGTTCTAGACAAAAGCTGAGAAAGGAAACCCCAATTTCTGCACTTAAAACTATCAAATCAATTCCTAAGCCCCATATTTGTGAGGACAAGAATGTATTTCCTGTCTTGATCAGGATGGATTTAGGTACTAAGGGAAGTTTGGCATTTTTCAAGACGACAGTGTTTGTCATCAAAGGGGGTGGAGAAGAAGGGTAGTATCAATTGCGGCTTCTGAGGATGAAGACATTGGAAAGTTGAAGAGTTTAAAAGAATTTCTTTCCCTCAAGTTTCTTTTTCAAGAGTGTAAACCTTCTTAAAAAGAGAGACACATTGGCACTCAAATTACAGCTTTTTATTATGATATGGGTGCCCTGAAGATAGAAACTCACTATGGTTCTGAAGAGGGGCTCTTTCTGAAATGTTGTGTATCTAAAAAAAAAAATTTTTATAATACCACATATGCTAGACCCTGATGGATTTTTTGACAGATAATCCTGGGAAATTTTTGTAAATAATTTTACCTGTGTTAAATATAGGTCATGTCAACATAAATTGAACATTAATGATCTATTATGAATTGAATTATAGTGACACAGTAACTAGCTTATAATTTTAGGAAAGTTTTAATTTTCTTTTATTGGTTGTCTTCAGATGCCAGTGACCTCTAAATACTTTTGGTAGTATTGACTCATCAACAATTCTACTGGGGTGCTCTTTACTTACCTAAAAAAATTTTGAGTTTTTTTTTTGAATTATGTGACATTTTGAGTTTGTAAGTAGAAGAGTCAGATCATTATTTTTTCCTGAAATCATATTTTCAATATTGATTCTTTTTCAAACAAAGCATCAGTATTCCATTTAAAGAAAGATCTACCTTATCTTACAAACTTGGAATCGTATTGAGTATATACAATTTCAAGAACTTAGTATTTCCTCCAGATAATATAAAACGCAGTGGATCCTTATTATTCTTAGATTCTATGTTTTCAAATTTTCATACAAGTTAAGGTTTATTCTCACCCCCAAGGTCAATACCGACAGTGCTTTCATGGTCATTCATAGACGTGCTTAGAACAGTGAAAAATTTGAGTCACTCAATGCACATCTTCCCAGCTGTGGTTAAAAAGATGATGCTCTGCCTTCTGGTTTCAGCTCTAGTACTGTAAATGACTGTCCTTTCTGCCATCAATTTGGTGCTATTTGTTGTTGTTGTTTTTGTTGTTGTTGATGCATTTTTGTGCTTTCTTTCCATGCTATTTAAAATGGCTCCTAAGTGTAGTGTTGAAGCCTAGTCTAGCGTTCCTAAGCAGAAGGAGGCTGTGATGTGCCTAACAGAGAATATATGGGTGTTAGATAAGCTTTGTTTGGGAATGAATTATAGTGCTATTGGCTGTAAGTCCAATGTTAGTGAAACAACAATATATCATAAATACATAGTCTCTAAACAGAAACACACATAAAACAAAGATATGTCTTATCGAAATGTGACCAGAGAATCGCAAGAACCTAACCCTGAATTTCCCCTACAAACAATGATTCAGCATTTGCCAATTCAGCGTTCCTGGTGACTTGGTCAATATTCTCTGGGTGCTTTCCTCTGAGAGCATAAATGTCAAAACCCCAGCTGTTCCTAAATCACTTACCTTAATCCGACAGAATATCACACAGTCTTACGTGTCTGGGCCCAGCCAAGTCATTGACATTTTCTAACATGTTATCTAACCCCACGATTCCCTATATGCCTTGACATTAGGTGATGTGGCTCTATGATAGTCACCATCATCTTTGCCTGGCTGTTGCTGCCACCACCTGCACTTTTTCTTACTGTACCACGGAGAAAAGATACTTCAAATCTCCAGGCCCAATGAACGACCTCTTGAGAACCTGAGGATTTCTAATTCCTATTCAAAATTGGTATTCATGGAGTAGGTCCCATTGCTTGGGTATCTCTGTTGTTGAGGTAGAACCTGAACTGATTTTGAAAATGTGTATCAGTTGCCTCTGGTCAGCACTCCAGCAACAAAACCAGAGTTTAACTTCTTTGGGAGGGCTCACAGGGACTGTTTGGAGCTTTCTTGGGCAAAACACACTCTTCAATCAGTAGAGAAGTGTTGTCAGTGTCCTTTAGTTCCTATTAACTGCTACTAGAAACCATTAGAAATACAAAAATCTCTTGAAGCTGAGATCAATATACTAGAGGGGTGCTGGAAATGGGTAAGGGCAATTTCAAGTTTAATGGGGGTGTTAGCTTTTATGGAGTCCTGACTGTCTCCTAGGCATTGGGCTAGTTTATAGAGATCATTTATTTAATACTCATAGCAATCTGATGAAATGGATGTTATTATTAATTTTTTTTCAGTTTAGGAAACTGAATCTTTTTTTTAAATTTTTTTAACATTTATTCATTTTTGAGAGACAGAGAGAGACAGAGCATGAGCAGAGGAGGGGCAGAGAGAGAGGGAGACACAGAATCCGAAGCAGGCTCCAGGATCTGAGCTGTCAGCACAGAACCTGACCCGGGGCTCGGACTCACAAACTGCGAGATCATGAGCTGAGCTGAAGTCAGACGCTCAACTGACTGAGCCACCCAGGCGCCCCAGGAAACTGAATCTTAAAGAGGTTCAGATGTTTGTCCAAGGTTGTGGAGCTAAGCAGTCAGGATTTGAATGCAGACAGTCTGACTCTGGAACCAGCAGTCTTCAAAACACCCTTATACTTGACTGCTTCATTCATACAGATTCTTCCCAAATGTATTGAGCCTCTCACACAATTATTAAAAATATAAGGCCACATTAACATTAACTTGAATAATAGCATCTTAACAGGTGGACAATTCTAAAGCACATTTTAAAGAAATAGATGCTTTCAAGGGAGGTCAGTGCCTTGCTCACTAACACTTTATTTTCCCTTAACAACCAGCACCAAGTGATTAACTGAACTCAGAGTTTTTCCTTGAAGCTTGTCCTCAATCTCTGGCCTGGCTCAGTTTCAAAGTTACCCAGGGCTGCTTATCTCTAACAGATGGCTATCTTCCCTCTGACTCAGCGGCAGTGAGTTTGTTCACCACCCTATTTAGACTATTTGAAGCCAATGAAAAAGATGACTGTATTTTTCTCTTCAGGCATCAAGAGACCCTGAATATGTTCTCTAGCTTCCTCGAGAGAGAGAAAAAGCAGAAATTGCTATCGAGGACATCTAGTTATAGAGGACATTAAGCACCTGTAAGTTTTTTCCACCGATCTAAAAAATGGTTCATTTCACATGCATTTATCTCCAGGATCCCAATAGATATTTCAAACTGGAGAAAGGAGCAGTCAAAATTTATATAGAATATTTGTTTCTATCTCTATCTGCCTACGGATGTGCTTTCAATTTGTAAATGGTCTCAGAGTTTCCAGACTTATTTTCTTAAAAGACTCATACTTCTTATGTGGTCTAATAAATTGTAGACAAAATGAGATAGAAAACTAATTTTAATATGGTACTCCTGAAAAAATTTTGGTTATGCATTGGAACAATTCTCAGACCTGAGAAGGATAGTTGCGCATGTTGTGATTTTCTTTGATCTTTCAGGGAATTAGCTTTCTAGGAGTAGATAGAATGATAACAAGAGAATTAGTATAACACTATTGTAATAATAGTAGCGGCGTGTATTAAATGCTTCTTCTGTGTGAGACAGTGTTCTGGATCATCTTAGGTACAGTTTTTTGTCCCAGCTGGATTAAGGCTATGTGCAGCCTCAAACTCCTATAGTTTTTGAGAAACCCCTTTAGGAATAAGAAAAGAAAGTTGTATATAGAAGTAAATAACTATTCAGGATGAGAAAAAAATCACACTAAAATGGAGAGTTTTAAAAGCTCACAAACACAGTGAGACATTAGTCATTGGATTTTAAGATTGTAAATCATTGGATTTATAACATTAGTCACTGGATTTTAAAAAAATCGTTGGATTTATAATCTTAAAATCCAATGACAATTTTTTTTTAAGTTTATTTATGTATTTTGGGAGAGAGGGAGAGTGTGCATGAGTGGGGACGAGGCAGAGAGAGAGGGAGAGAGAGAATCCCAAGCGGGCCCCACACTGTCAGCAAACAGCCTGATGCGGGGCTGGATCTCACGAAACGTGAGATCGTGACCTGAGCTGAAACCGAGTCGGACACTTAACCAACTGAGCTACCGGGTGCTCCCACAAAAAATATTTTGGATGGCAGACTGATATTCTTTTCATGTGAAATGATGCTGCACTATCTTTTATCTGTAGAAAAAAAAAAAGAAATGCCTAGTGTAAGATTTTAAATAGTACTTATCACTTTGACATAATAACGTGTTTATTGACTGCGAGCTTCCTGAAGAAGGGAGTGGCTGTGCTATTCACTCTCAGCAGGGAGGATAGTGACTGACATAGCAAATGCACTGATCACATGTTTGTAGAATAAAGGGATAATGAAACTACAGACAAGGGTTAAGTTGAAAGGTAATAAAGTTCAGCTGGGAAATTAGCTACCACTTCAGACGTTGTTAAGATGTATTCCATGTACTTCCTTCTTGTCCAAGGAGTTTGGAATGCACAGGAATCCTGATGAAGCCTCCTTCAGGCTCAGCCCATTCCCTCCTGAACAAATCAATTCTTTGCGGTTAAGCCAGACCCTAACCCGGATGTGCTATGTGACTCTGTACATTATTATGTTATGGATGAAAATAAGTAATGAGTACAAGTTTCTGGTCATTAACAAGGTAATATGGAAAACACATTGCTGCACGATGTTCTATTCTCATGACACCCACTCCAATCTAACCACCCAAATAATTTCCATTGGCATCAGCTCAATTATCATATACATGTGTTGTCATTAAACCCTTACAGAATCCATTCCAGCAATGTGCAAAATGAAAGAAAATAAAAAGAATGTGTTTTGTAAGATAAAGGGTTTTTCTTTTTCCTTTTAAATAAAATGAGCTGGGAAGAGGCAGAGAACTTTTATGATTCAGTAATGGCCAAGATATGATACTCTCTAGCTCACAAATCAAAGAGCCACAAGCTGCAAAAGCTTCAATTTGAACAGAACAGCTCAGGGCCAGGCAAAATGTCATCCTTTTTATAGGTTCAACAAAATTCTTCTGTTTTTCATCTTGCAACTCAGGCATTAGATCAGCTCTTCAAGTCCCTGGGATGTCTGGAATACTGACTTGTGTGCACTTTCTAAAACATAGGGTCAAGTGCGAATAAATGCTACAGAAAAAAAGGAAATAGCACTAGAGAGAGACCCAAAATGCCCGAGTAAAATCTTGACTGAAGGAATATCATGTAGAGTTCTTTGGTGTCACATAAATGCCCCCTAGGGCTTATCAACATGTGCACTCACACTAATGAGAGTGGCCAGCTTAGAAGACAGTGGGGTCTGCAGAGAGCGTCATGTTACAGTCTGTTCTTAGTCACATTTAAAATCTGGTACTGAAGGATAAAACTGTCACCGAAGGCTTAATATTGAGAACAAAATATTTCAAAGAAAGAGCAGGCTTTGAACTCAACCTAAACTTCTTAGCCACCTATGTTTTCTGACTTCCATAATGACACCTGTAGGTCTGATACCCCATAAGTGTGCATTGAAAGAGTTTCCTTTTATTGGTCATTGGATTTTAAGATTATAATATTTCCCTGTTTAATGTTTTCCACTGTAAAGCTTTATTTTTGCATTTAAAAATATAAATAGCAGAATTAGGTACTACTTTGAAAAGGAACGGCATAATGTTTGATCTTTAGGTGTCCATGAAGTATATAATTCACCTTAATTCGCAATTACATATTTATTCATTTAACAAATAGTGGTTGGACACCCACACCCCTCTTTATATTTATTACTGTACCAGTACATAAACAAATTAATAAGTCGAGATCCATGTTTCTTACATCCATTGGAATGGCTCAAATTTACAAATTAAGAAATGCAACCTCAGAAAGAGAGAAGCAAATTCCCAAAGTCTCTGGAAAGGATTTAGGCTCAGGTCTTTGCCTCTAACCCTTTTCCTTTCCACCTCTACTCAGAGGTAGGTATGTTTCCTGCTTTTATGACACTACTTTTGCTTTGTTGGAAATTTAGCCCTTTATGATTCTAGGAGTATGGGTTAAAGTTCAATAACATATTGTGTAGTGCTTGTAGCATTTAACTGTCCTTTAAATTATTTACCACCTGTGTTATTTCAGAAATTATTTAAATCAGATATTGCTATGGAAATTGTAAAATGATATCTATCACCCCAAATTCACTCATTCCTATGGCCTTCCACACATTAGCTTATCAAAAGTATTTTCTGAGTGAAATGCATTCCTGAATCAGAGCAGAACCACCATCAAAATATACCATCAAATTCACCTCCCCCTTGTTGAGAAAGGAATATGGTAGGGGGAGGTATGGCCGTCATCCATGTTGTCTTGGGTTGGGTTTCCTAGAAGTGAAGCTTAAGGAGAGAGTGAATGAGTAAGTAATTTTTTCACTAGTTTCAGGTGTACAACATAATGATTAGATACATCTACACATTGCAAAATGATCACCACAATAAGTCTAGTTAACATCTATTACATATAGTTATAGAATTTTTCTTTCTTGTAATAACAACTTTTAAGACTTACATCTTAGCACCTTTCACAGATATACAATACAATATTATTAACTATAATTACCATACAGTACTTTCTACCCCCAGGACTTATTTATTTTATAACTGGGAATTTGTACCTTTGGACCACCTTCATCCATCTTGCCAACTCCCCATCTCCCATCTCTGGCATTCACCAATCTGCTTTCAGTATCTATGAGTTTGTTTTGTTGTTGTTTTTAGATTCCACATATCAGTGAGATCAAAGAGTATTATCCTTCTCTCTGTGACCTATTTCACTTAGTGTAATGCTCTCAAGGTCCATCCATGTTGTCACAAAAGACAGGGTTTCTTTTTTTTTTTTTATGGCTGAGTAATATTTGTGTGTGTGTGTGTGTGTGTGTGTGTGTGTGTGTGTGTGTATCACATTTTCTTTATCCATTCATCCACTCATGGGCATTTAGGTGGTTTCCATGGCTTGATTATTGTAAATAATGTTTCAATGAACATGAGTAGTCATAAGTATATTTTACATGAGCAAAATCCATGAGTATTGTTTAGTTAGTGTCTACACTTCCTTTAGATAAATACCCAGATGTGGAATTATAGGATCACATGGTAGTAATATGTTTAATCTCTTAGGAAATTTTATACTATTTTCCAAAGTGGCATTACCAGTTTACATTCACACCAATAGTGCACAAGGGTTTCCTTTTCTCCTTGCCAACACTTGTTATTTCTTGTCTTTTGTTATAATAGCCATTCTATTTTTTTAACGTTTCTTTCTTTCTTTATTTGTTTATTTTTGAGAGACAGAGAAAGAGCATGAGTGGGGGAGGGACAGAGAGAGAGGGAGACACAGAATCTGAAGCAGGCTCCAGGCTCCGAGCTGTCAGCACAGAGCCTGAAGCACGGCTCGAACCCACGAACTGTGAGATCATGAACTGAGATGAAGTCGGACACTTAACCAACTGAACCACCCAGGTGTCCCTATGTTACCCATTCTAAAGGTGCAAGGTGATATCTTATTGTGGTCTTGACTTACATCTCCCTGATGAGAAGTGATGCTCACCGCTTTTTCATCTTTTCATGGCTATCTATCCTCTTTGGAAAAATGTCCATTCAGATACCCTGCGAATTTTGAAATTAAATTTGTTTTGCTATTGTATTATATGAAATTTTAAATATGTTTTGGATATTAACCTCATATCAGATATGTGATTTGCAAATATTTTCTCCCATTTGGGAGGTTACCTTTTGTTGATGGTTTCCTTTAGTATGGGGAAACTTTTAAGTTGATGTAGTCTTACTTGTGTATTTTTAATTTTTTTAAAAAAAATTATTTTTGGTTTTGCTTCTAGTGTCAAATCCAAAAAATCATCATGAAGACTGATGTCAAGGCACTTACCATATATATTTCCTCCAGGAGTTTTGTGTTTTGGGTTGAATTTTGTGTATGGTTCAAGATTGTGGTCTCATTTCATTCTTTTGCATGTGGCTGTCCAGTTTTAACAGCACCATTTTTTGAAGAGACTGTCCTTTCTCCTTTGTATATTATTGGCTCCTTTGTCATAGATTAATTGACCATATATGTATGGGTTGATTTCTGTGTTCTCTTTTTTGTTCCATGTACATGTATGTACGTGTTTTAATGTTTCCATGTGATGTATGTACATGTTTTAATGCCAGTATCTTACTGTTTTGATTAACATGTAGCTTTGTAATATAGTTTGAAATCAGGAAGTGTGATGCCTCTAGCTTTTTTTCTTTTTTCTCAAGATTTGTCTCTGAGGGGTCCTTTGTGGTTCCACACAAATTTTACGATGGTTTGTTCTATTTCTCTGAAAAATGCCATTGGAATTTTGATAAGGATGTCACTGAAGTTTTAGAAAGCTTTGGGTATTGTGGACATTTTAACAAGGAATGTATCATACTTTTAGGAATGTATCATACTGTTCAGAGTATTGGTTTTTAATGATTTGATTAAATTTATTTTTTTCTGATGCAACTTGAGATTGTTTTCTTAATTTTTCTCTCTGATAGTTTCTTATTAATGTATAGAGACAGAATTTACTTTTGTGTATTGATTTTGTATTCTGTAACTTTATTGGAATTAATTAGTTTTAGCAGTTTTTTTGGTGGGTTTAATATTTTCTTTATGTACTATCATATAATCTACAAATAGAGTCAGTTTTCCTTCTTTTCTGACTTGGATGCCTTTTATTTCTTTTCCTTTCTTTTTCCAACTAAATAGCTCTGACCAGGACTTCCAAAGCTATTTTGAATAAAAGTGGTGGGGTTAGGCATTCTTATCTTGTTTCTGATTTTAGAAGAAAAGCTTTCAACCTTTTATTATTGAGTCTGATATTAGCTGTGGGCTTATCATATATGGCCTTTTTATTATGTCGAGGTAAGTTCCCTCTGTACCTACTTTGTTGACAGTTTTTATCATGAATGAATGTTGAACTTTGTCAGATGTTTTTACTGCATTTATTGAGATGGCTTTTTTTTTTATCTTTCGTGTTGTTAATGTGGTATATCACATTGTTTGATTTGTGATGTTAAACATCCCTGCCTCCCTGTAATAAATCCAATTTGATCATGAGATATGTAACCAGAGTGATTTTTTAAATGATGTTATCAGATCATGTGACTGCTCTTTAGAAACATCTTCTGACTCACTGAAGTAAAATTCAGTCTTACCAAGATCTACAAGGCTATAGAAGGCAGGAACCTTACCCTTACACTCCCATCCTTTAGGTGTTACTCCTTCTCTTCTTCCCCTCCCTCAATCCACCGCAGCTACACTGCCACCCTTGTTATGCCTCAAACACATGAAGTTACACCCAACTCAGGCCCTTTGCATTTTTGTTCCCACTTCCCAGAACACTTTTTTTTTTTCCAGCTACCTGTTACCTGTTGCCTTCAGGTTTCTGTTCAAGTGTCATCTCTCAGTGCCATAAAATACAACTTCATTTCCAAACACTCCTTATAATCTTAAAATGCTTTATGTTTCTCTATGTCACTTGGCTATCACCATTTGATGTATTACATAGTAATTTATTTTCTGTCTTAACATCAAAAATATAAGCTATTCAAAGCCTTGAATTTTATTTTGCTTACTGCTGGATGCACAATACCTAGAATGGTTTTGTCACATACTAAATGTTCAATAAATATTTTGTGATTGAAGTAAGGAATGATACAAATTACACAACTTTTGTGGGAAGATTGTGGTAAATGATAACTCCTGCGGAGGCATCTAAAGGAGTCCTAAAGGTTAAGACTTTTGTTTTGTTTGCTTTTAACATTTATGTAAAATTGTATGTTTGGCATAGGAATACCTCATTAAATTTAAACTCAATATTCAGTGTAGAAATGTATACACACACCAATGCATATTTATGCACAAATAAATGACAAGCAAAAGATTCATAAATGGTTACAATTAGAGACATACTGAGATATAGTCAAGTAAAATGGAAAAAGAAAAATGGAATATAGTATAGTCTAGAATATAGTAATGCTCAATCAATGTAAATACATTGTTTTGCAATATATATTCATGAAGACATTTTCCACCATTAATAAGAAAGAAATAAAAGAACAAATAGAAAGATGGGAGATTGGCTGAGGAATTTTGCAAGTAGAGCAATTTGGCAAGCTGTTTTTGTTACACCTAGAAATAATGGAAAATTCCTCAGGGTTTACTTGTACTTTAATTTTTGGGTTGTGATCAAATACACCTATTGCCAGATATAGATTCATTTTATACACTTGAAAGATCATACATAATTCTGTTTCTCTGTCAGCATCAAGATAACTTCTTCATCATTTTTATTGACTTCCACGTGATGTCTAACTTAAAAAAAATATTTCTCAGTCTACCTATGCCAATTCAATGCTCAAAAGGAAAATAAAATGCATATTTTAATAGAATAAAGCTATGTTTAAAAGTCTCATCGTTGAATATTTCAAAAAAATAGCTTGTCCATGTCATTATAAAAACTGAAATTTTACTAATTAATCTGTTAACAAATGTTTAGAAGCTAAATATTCCTGGTGAAGTGCCTTGGCCACTTGAATTGAAATAAACTTATTTCTTGTAATAATCTTGGTCTATTTTTATTTAATAAAAATAAAAGTCATGCCTAAAACATGGTACTTTCCCCAAACACAGAGTTGATACACTGGTGAGGAAAACAGATGAAAAGATTGTTTTAATAAAGTATGTCAAGAGATAAATGGGCATGGTCTCATTGTACTGTTCGATCTGACGCTATTTAGGGGTGTGGGACAGGAGTAGATGATGTCTGAATTGGAATTTGAAGTATGTTAAAGTTAGCCAGAAAAGAGGTAGTGAACCATCATAAGCAGATGATCAAGATGTACAAAAGCACTGAGGCACTGAAAAGTAAGGGGTGTGAAACGTTACAAGAATTTGACATTATTTGGTAGGTGTGGCAAATTAAATATGGCCACAAGATCTATGACTGTTCACCTTTGGAGAAGTGGAGACTTTGTCCCTCCTCTTTAATTCTTCAGTCTTTGTTTCTGTGAAGACTTGGATAGTATATGGTGGAAGTGACATGGTGCCAGTTTCTGGAGAAAGTCTTAAAAGGCTGGCAGCTCCACTTCCTGAAACTGGTAATATTTATGGTAGAGGAAGCTAGTCACCATGTAAATAGCCTGCTTATTTTACTGCAAAAATAATTTTTTTTTGAAAGTCCCTGGGACTATGTGGAGAGGATGAGGGGTTCCGTTGAATCTCGCCTTCCAGCCATCTCCAACAGGGTCCCAAGAACAGGAATAAAGCCATTCTGGACCCATCAGAACAGACTAGTCCCTGGTTGAATAACATCAAGTGACCGTAGTCAATGCCAGAATCACGTAGCTGACTTCATACAGAATTCCTGACCCCGTACAATCATGAGATACAGTAGAATGAATGTTGGTTAAATCCATTCAGTGTTGGGCTGGTTCGTTTTACTGAAATTGCAAATCAGACTGGTGGAATAGGAAGCAGAAGAGCAATGCAAGTGCAAAACGATAGAGGGTCTGGGATGCTAGTTTAAGGATTTTGGATGCTTCATCTTACACTTCCATGTCTAACGTAGTAAAATTGCCCCCCAATGCACATACACATATAAGTTTCCCCAATTTATCATTTGTCAAACAAAGCCATTTAAAAAATTGCTACCATATTCGACCAACACAATTTCAGAAAAGAAAGGGAAACTTAACTACAAGACATTTGGACAGGCAGAATTGTAAAATAATGACTGTAGCCAACTTTAAAACATTTATTATGTGTCAGACACTTCGTTTAGTGTTCTGCATGCATTAATTCACTTTAAAACAGTCCAGTAAGGGAAGTAGTGATATTTATTCAATTTTATAACTGAAGAAACTGAGTCATAGAGAAGTGGCAAAACTCGACAAGGAAACATGGCTAATAAGTGGCAAGCACAGGGATTCAAACCTAGACAATCTGGATTTGGACTCTGTGTACGTGACCACTTCACTCCCTTGCCTCTTGTAGGTAACGGCGATTTCTTCAGCAAAGCTTTCTCTGACGTTTCAGTCTAGTTCAGGCCACCATAAGAAATTAGTGATGCTGTGAGCTCCTTTATAGTTCTCAAAATCATGTGTTTGCACGTGTGCAAATGTAGGGTGTGATGAGCAGGGTCTTTCTTCTTCAGTTGACTGTGAGCTCCCTCAGGGAGAGGCAGAGGAACTTTCCCTTTTGCTCATCATTGTTTTCCTCGTGCTTATCCTACTGACCGTGACATAGATATGCAACAAATACTTGCAAATACTTGCAGAATAGTGGATGAATGCACTAATGACAGAATGATTCCTGATTGGAATAGGCTGAGTTGTATGAAAAACTGCATTGTCCCTATCATTAGCATGTTGTCATGGATATGTGCAAACCTGAGTGCCACTGCTTATATCAAAACAGGTTTAAAAAAAGTGAAGCCCAAGTGAATTCTTTTCCACAGGGACCATGGATCAGACCAGAAATGAAGGAAGAGAAGAATTTGAGGAAAATCTGGTTAATAAAACAAAGCTGGCAGGGGCAGACAAAAAAACAACAGAGACTTCCGTTGAGAACCATGGAAGAAGGAGTCATGACACCATGCCAACATCTTAAAAGTCTAGTGATAAGTAGCAAGGTGAAAATGATAGTTCAGTGTATAGGAAAGAGAGATCAGGAATCAGACATTTAAAGGCATAAAGTATAAGGTACTCTGAGGAATCAAGGTCGGCCTCGGCAAGGATCCAACATTGAAAATAAGGCACAAGGGATGACTGAAATAACTGAATAAATGCTGGAGTGGTGAGAGTCCTACTGAAGGGACTGACATTGCCAAGTCTCCAATACAAGGGAACGAATGACTTGGTCAAGGCAGGGAGTTGGTGGATATGCAGGTTACGATCATTGAAAGCTGGGATTGGAGAGATACAGAGAGGTCAGGGTGCTGTGCATAGTGTAGTAGATGTTAGGATGTTGCTGTTTTCTTAAAGGCTATGTGAGGCCATTGATGGGTCTTAAGTAATGGGGTGACATGATCTGGTTTGCTTATTTGCTGTGTGAATGCACATCAAAGAGCACATATGATTTCACTGAGCATATGTTATCAATAGGGCCTTTGCTTGGCAGCAGAGATGCAAAGAATCAGAAGACAACATCACGATCTGACCAAAGTATCAGGACCTGTACCTCCCAAAATTTCAAAAGCTTGTGTGGCTTTGAAAAGCCACCTGTGCTAAAGGATAGTGTGTGAGAAGGATATGAAGACATGAAAAAGGGAGAGTGGGTTAAGGTTGGAAAGAGCGCCTGGTGATGGAAGACAGAAAAGGCAAACAGAGATACTATAGGGAATGAGAAAAGCCTTACAGTTGGACCAAATTGAACCTGAAAGCCCAGAATGAGAAATCTGTAGAATCTTAATTCATCCTGTGCACCGTATGTTATTGGGAGAGAAAGCAGCTATTCTGTGATCTTAGACTCCATGCTCCATGGGAGCAAAATACTTAAAGCGGGAGCTTTAGGATGTGAGGGGGCAGCTACTTGTTTTTTATGGACTCACTGCTCTTGGAATTCCATGAACTTTTTCTCTGGAGACAGGAGATGGAGATTTGTTACAATATGATTAAGTGCTCTGCCTCTGGCTCCTTGGCATTGTGTCCTAAGCTCAGGTCTTCACATGTGAAGAAGAAATAGATCTTGTCCTAGTTTTTCCATAAGACGAATAAGTATTCTTGTTGCCTGGGCTTTCATTAACGAGTAACTATCTGACCTTGGATAAACTCCTTAATCTCACTGTGCCTCACTTTATTAGTTTGTATTATGAAGTAGAGGTGGGTGAAATAGATGAGTTCTAGTATCCCTTGCATATCTGACAACATTTCCACATTGTTTCTCGTTCACTCTGGGCCAAGAGAGGTTAAACCTATTTGTCTATCATTATTCATTAATGGTGATTGTTATCATAACAGCTCTCTTTCATTGAGCCCCAGTTCGAGGCTTTGCATTTATTTCTTCACTTAATTTTCATTCTCTTATTCACTTAATCCCCACAATATTAGTTATTTTATGGTCAAAGAAATTGAGGTTGGATGAGGTTAAGTGCCTACTCAAGGTCATACAACTAGTAAATGACAACCAAGATTTTAACATGGTTTTCTCTGATTCTACAGCTACTCATATTTGTAAGTGCTACACTGACATTGGCTTAAACTCTTTTTTTTTTTTTAACATTGCAATGTAACTGAAGTTAAAATAGATTTTTAGCAGAGCAGCCAGTGGGATATGAATCTGATATTATTCTGATTCAGGAGAAAGTCTTACTCAGCTTCACACATAGTATGAATAATGGCATCAAAAATGTTCAACATAAATCTCTCCCAGACCTAAGGCCTGGATTAGTATGCTAATGTATAAGCTGTTGCAATATTTCACAGCTAGGAATAAATGGCTAAACATAAAAATGTGTGTTTAAATGTGGATGGATGTGCCTATAGAGGCACCAAAGGCACTACTAATATTATTCACACTTCTTTATCCATGGAGGATGGAGGCCATTTGGAGTCAGCAGTGAGGTGGGATTGTCTTATTGCTGAGCCTAAAGCAATCAGACTCTGAGGCCAGATAAAATAGAATCAGAGAATTCTGTAAAAAGCCTAGAAGAGTTCACATCGTTGGAGAATGACAGCAGCATCGCAGTTATTAGACATCTGATGGCCCATCACCTAGATGAGTGAGCACAAGTGGCACCCAAAGTCAAAGCCAATGCAGAGGAAATATCAAAAGAGCAGCATGCAAATGCTCGTATGTTTAATCCCCAGTTAATAGTGGAGGAAATGCCAACAGAGCACATTGGGAAAAAAAGATATATAAACAATCTTATCACAGTAGGCTCTGGCTGGTCTGAAAGTCTCAGATTCTCTAAAGAGATGGGTAAGGGTAGGTTTGACAGATGACAGATATATTAGATCATGTTTGGGTTGTCCCTACTCCCCAAATTTGGATGGCAAGGGGTTGGCAAAGAACAAGAAAACAAACAAAAAGATGGCCCCAATAGAAATCAAGCATCCTTTGAAGTCTATTATTATTATTATTATTTTAACTTAAAATTTAAAATTTATCTTGTTGGCACATGGAATCTTTGGTAATCTTGCTTAAGCCCATGTCTCACTTCTTAGAATAATGTTTTAAATGTGTAAAATGACATATAGAGGATTTTCCAGGTCACCAATTATATACCCCGTAGTCACCAAAACATTCTAAGAAGTTTATGACTTAGTAAAGAGAGAACGTGACTTTTTATTCTCACAATAATTAATAAATTCTGGTGGTGATTCTAATATTTACTACAATTTCAAAGTCATGAAGAGTCAGTGTTAAAACCACCCTTTTAGGCCCAATCTCACCATGGTGCTTAGCCCATGAAGGTTTCTCAAGAAACATTTATGAAATAAGTGAGGAAAATTATGCTACGTTTGAAGGGTGTACAAATGTATGAAACACAGCACCATCCCTCAAGAAGCTTAGACTCTTGCTGGGAATTGAGATTGTGTGTGTTTGTGTGCGTACATGAACATGCAAGAGTAAGAACATTCAGAACAACTGGTGTAAGGTCCAGGTGCCAAATGCTAAATAAGTAAAATAATACAATAACTGAAATCTCTTTTGAACAGGGTTCAGAGAAGAAAAATAGTGAGTTGGGGTTTTACCATAAAGCATCCTGGTGAAAATTAGGCTGACGTTAGGAATGTGGAAACAGTTAAACAGTGTGGATGGAATGGGAATGGAGCCATTATGGGTTTTCATTGCGTTTTTCTTCTCCAGTTTACATACCTTTGATTCTTCATCCTGTTTTTTATGGCATGATTTTTTATAGCCCTTTATTTTTTAGTGATTTTCCTCTCCTCACTCTCTTTGTTATGTTTATTTATTTATTTTTGTAAAGATGGGTGTCTGGGACAGGATGCAATAATATGGACGGAACAAATGGTCCTATTATCCCTGATTTAAACACTATATTTAGTGTATTATCGTCCATAATTGGGTTCAATTCATTGGTACCTGTGGCACATTACTGGCAAAATGAGCAGGAGGTTACCTAAAACCCCACGTGACCTGCCATAAAGAATTTTTTAATTTTTGTCATATCACTTACTAAACCATTCATTCGTTCATGCATCCCATATCAATTATTAGAATACTACTATGTACCAGACATTTTTCAATAGGTTGCTTAGGCCCAAATATGAATTTTTTTTCACAAACCTGTATTAAGAAAAATTGTATACTTTATTACACATCTATCTTTCTATCCATCCCCCTGTTCACCAAACAATCTTATTTATTTATTTATGTATTCACTTACTTATTTAGTGAGCAAGGGGGGAGGAGGGAGAGAGTGAGAGACAGAGAGAGAGAGAGAGAGAGAGTATCTCAAGCAGCCCCCATGCTCAGAGCAGAGCTGCATGGACGTGAGGCTGGATCCCATGACTCTGGGATCATGACCTGAGCTGAAATCAAGAGTTGGACACTCAACTGACTGAGTCACCCAGGCACCCCTAAGTGTACTTTAAATAAAATGGTGTATATAATCACCTCATAAACACCCATTAATACCCTGTCTTGTGTACCAAGAACTAGAGTTCAGTATGTTTGTTCGAACCACTTCATATAAAATCTATGTCAAAATTTCATAGTGAAATTTCTTGTGCAAAACAAAATGGTGTCCCATCTCAACAATATAACAACCCTATTCAAGTCAGGAAAATAAGGTAATGAGAAAGTTACTGTGACATTTATTTGTAGTTAGATTTTTAAAAAATGTATTACCACAGTGTACTTGTTCCTTGAATTTTAATGGCATATTTGAAATGATAAATGCTGCTAATTGACTTTGAGGGATAGCTTTATATTCTGATGCAAACCAACCTAAACTTCAATCAAGATTTAGAAAATTATCATGACCCCAGAAAGTTTCCTAATGCCTCTTTCATATGAATTTAAATTTTTCCCAGATAAGTTTCAATGTGCTTATTATGTTCCAGTATTCAACTGTCTGTATTGTTTTCAATCTTAATTTTGAATTTGACATACCATGCATAACATCTGGCTTAGTACCATTTACTTATTTTTTTTTTTTGCATACAACAAAAGTTGTTGATTAAAGAGGTAAAAATAGACAAAGTGAGCAAGTTAAAACAAGAAAGCCTTACGATATATGACTAAAAATTTCTCCTTGGTTGCCGCTGATTCATTGTTATACAACTAGGTCTATCCTTTGCAATGGCTATGTAGCTAGCACAAGAGCGTTGGTAATAGATTATTTAATGGAATAATTAAATACCAAAGAATTTGATACTATGAATATTCTTTAGTCATTTTAGCTTATGTTTGAATTGAATTCAAACATTTTTTATGTGTCCTGTTGATAAAGTTTATATATATGTATATATATATATATATATATATATATATATATATACACAAAATTTTTGTCAAATTGGTTTCCATACAACACCCAGTGCTCATCCCAACAGGTGCCCTCCTTAATACCCATAACCCACCCTCCCCTCCCTCCAACCCCCATCAACCCTCAGTTTATTCTCAGTTTTTAAGAGTCTCTTATGGTTTGGCTCCCTCCCTCTCTATCTTTTTTTTTCCCTTCCCTTCCCCCATGGTCTTCTGTTAAGTTTCTCAGGATCCACATAAGAGTGAAAACATATGGTATCTGTCTTTCTCTGTATGACTTATTTCACTTAGCATAACACTCTCCAGTTCCATTCACGTTGCTACAAAAGGCCATATTTCATTCTTTCTCATTGCCACATAGTATTCCATTATGTATATAAACCAGAACTCCTTTATCCATTCATCAGTTGATGGACATTTAGGCTCTTTCCATAATTTGGCTATTGTTGAAAGTGCTGCTATAAACATTGGGGTACAAGTGCCCCTATGCATCAGCACTCCTGTATCCCTTGGGTAAATTCCTAGCAGTGCTATTGCTGGGTCATAGGGTAGGTCTATTTTTAATTTTTTGAGGAACCTCCACACTGTTTTCCAGAGTGGCTGCACCAGTTTGCATTCCCACCAACAGTGCAAGAGGGTTCCCGTTTCTCCACATCCTCTCCAGCATCTATAGTCTCCTGATTTATTCATCTTAGCCACTCTGGCGTGAGGTGATATCTGAGTGTGGTTTTGATTTGTATTTCCCTGATGAGGAGCGACGTTGAGCATCTTTTCATGTGCCTGTTGACCATCTGGATGTCTTCTTTAGAGAAGTGTCTATTCATGTCTTCTGCCCATTTCTTCACTGGATTATTTGTTTTTCAGGTGTGGAGTTTGTTGAGTTCTTTATAGATTTTGGATACTAGCCTTTGTCCGATATGTCACTTGCAAATATCTTTTCCCATTCTGTTGGTTGCCTTTTAGTTTTGTTGATTGTTTCCTTTGCAGTGCATAAGCTTTTTGTTTTCATGAGGTCCCAATAGTCCATCAAAACCCTAGAGGAGAAAGCAGGAAAAAACCTCTCTGACCTCAGCTGCAGCAATTTCTTAACTTGACACATCTCCTAAGGCAAGGGAATTAAAAGCAAAAATAAAGTTATATATTTTGTAGACTAAGAAAATATCAGACTTGGAAAGAAACTAACACATCATCTGGTCCATTGATTTAGCAGACATTTTAAATATTAATCTCCAACATCAGACTGAGTGATCTCATTGTTCCTTCCTGCATTTCTCCAGAATGCAATTTGAGCTCTTTATAAGGAAGCTCATTTTAGTGAGTCAGATGGTTTATCCTCACTGGATTATGGGGTTTTTATCCTTACTGTCACATTTCATGAGGATCCGAAGTACATACAGAGTAAAAAAAAAAAAAAGTATTATAACCTATACCTAGGAAATAGATGCTGACATTTGAATAATAAAATGTTCTTAAAAAGAAGACTCTTTATAATTATTATATAACCTAATATCTTCTTATAAGTATGCTGTTGGCAGGTTTAGTGCCATAATTGGTGCAAAATATGGTATTTTTTAAAATTAGCAATCAGTTGTAGAAAATACTCACTAAGATGTTATATCTTATACCTTTAAAATCTTCTTGTACTTCCTTAATTATTAAGAGAGACTTAATTGACTCCAATTTTAGGTGAAACTTTTATTATTTTCAAAACAGGCTTCACAGTTAGTACCATGAATTCTCTCTGCCTCTCACATGTGACAATGTTTGAAGCTAAGAAATTTGCTTATTGGCATCAGATTATAAAGCTGTCTTCTTGGTCAATTAGTAGTATTTTACCACTTTAAATATGCCCAAAAAAATTCAAGGAAAAAAAACCATGCCTCTTAGTTGAGAAAATATAAATATAAATAAATGTCACAATCATATTTTTATTTCTTTATTTTCCTAACTTGAACAGGGTCTCTAACATAATTGAAATTAGATACCATTTTGTTTATAGAAAACTGCATTATGAGGGCTTGGTATACATCTCTTATAAAGTGCTTCCAATGAGAAATTTATCATTTAAATCCCACCCAGTAATTTGTAACTCAAATAAATAAAGGCTTATTGCATTTAAACAGTAAATACTACTAAAATAATGAAACGCACTGCTACTCCATTTTCCAGTTTTGTGGATAAAATTATGGCACCAGCATGGAAAGGTATCAGTTCAACAGACTGAAACAAACCGAACACTGCATTGGACCACAGCTGAAATTCATTATGTTCAATTTGCTGTAGCCAGCAGCCCAACAACTTGATCTTTTGTCACTATGTGCACTAAAAAAAGATCATATATCTCTTGTGCACTTATGTCAGGAAAAGCACCACAACCTACTTATCATACTTTCAAAACACTTAAGAAAACAAGGCAAATTCCCCCAAAGTAATTCAGCTTTTGGGAAGGGTTTTATTATTGCCATCAATTGCAATGTTGTCAAAACTGACACATTGAAGTTCTTAAAATAACTGATTCATAACTTGGTCTCCTAAAGCAAGGAGGGTAATGTGCTCCTGGCCCTTGATGATTTTCATATACAGCTTTGAGGATCATTTACACGAGGGTTAAGTAGGTGAACTGCAACATAAAAACACCATATAAATGGTAGACTCATTTTAAACCTTAGTCTAACACAGGATAGTAGAAATATTTTAAGATAAAACATCATGCTGATAATACAATAAAGCCAATCTAATAGGAAACATTCCATCATTTATTTAATCCAAGCTAATTACGATATCTTTCCTTTCTGCATTCATGTTTTTTATGCTTTGTGCCACTGTAGTGATTTGGTAGAGTCACTGATGGTTATATTATTGCAAAGGGTCACAGCAACATGGAAGCCTGCATGTAGAAATGCCAGGGTATTTTTTCCAGGATATTCTGGGATTTAAGTGTTTCAGACCTATGTGTGACTTCAGATCTTATTCTATTATTAACATTTGGAAGGGTGAGTAGCAAAATATTATTTCTCTTTTTTCCTGGAACGGTATGGTATCTTGTACATCTCACTTATCATCGCACTTCTTAGAATGATGTGGAGATATATATATAAAGGAGGATATATATATATTTCTCCTTTGGTCTGTGAAAACACCAGAATGGAGCTGATGTCTCATTTCTCACTGTATTCTCACACCACGTTAACACAGAAGAGTAATAAGCCCTCAGTAAAGTAGAATGAATGAATGAATGAATGAATGAAATGACTGAAAACGAATAAATGAAATATGGAGTGTGTAATATAGTGTGTGGTAAACAGCATCAATGCTTCCAATCTTTCCGCCCTTCCTATACCCCTTCCCAGGAGTGTGCTGGTAGATGTTTAACAACTGGCTCTCCAAAACAGACAAACCAACCCTCTGATTTTTATAGCATTTGCTGATTTGCATGATGTAAATACTTCTACCATGGCCAGTTTCAAGAGGCCAATATGACATCACTGAGTTCAGAGCAGAGATAACCGCTCCTGTGAGTCAGCCCAAACTGGCTCCAACACACCACCATCCCTCTTTCTGTAAGGTGTCTTTGCATTTTCTCCCAACAGAGGCAAAGATACTTTCCTCGCTACATTGACGTCGGGTTTGGTCATATGACTTGCTTTCGCAAATGGAATGATAGCGACAAGCAAACGCTTGACATGTGTTAGTGCATTTGCGTTTTCCGTTAATGCTTCTTCAATCACCATTAGAAAAACATGGTGCTGGTTTACGGAGGGAAAGAGATACTTGGAGCAAACTTAGACAGGACTCGCCACTGAGAACCGTGCCCCGCCTGCATCAGCCAAACCTCTTATCAATCTACAGATGTGAGGGTGAAAAGTCTGTGTTTATTGTGTTAACCCACTGAGATTCTGTGGTTATTATTACTGATACAGTGTGCAATGGGAGTGAAGGGGGAGGTAAGACAATCTGGTAAAGTATTACTGTAAGAGTCAATGCTCCCGGGCTGCATTCCTCATTCTGCTACTACTTATGTGTTTTGTAACAAATGAAATAAGAGTGTGAATTATGGGTCTTCTTTGCATTTCTCTTTCTGAAAATAAAGGCCGCAAACACTTCCTTCTTAACAGTGGTATCATGAACTGCTCCGGAAGTATAAAGCATTCGTATTATGGTTGTCATGGTTGTTTAGAAACTTGAGAATTTAAGTCAATTGCATCTTTAAAATTTTTCATGTATTCATTTTCACAGTCCATCCACATGTAGGTCACACTTACTATATCCATGGACTATGCTGTTCATACATTTTCCCCAACCTCTTAACTTCCTATGTGCTGATATTTTCATTCTACTAGTCTATTGGAACTTCTACCCATTGTTACTTGTTATTACTAATTGACATATTCAATGACTCTTTCAGAATTTTCAGCCTTCATGGATTTTTTTTTTACAGTTAGCAGTTAATAAATTAACTCTTCCTTCTCAAAACTCTTTACACATGACATCTGGAGAACTTCTTTAGCTTTTTCATTTTTGGCCTCTCTTACTGGGTCCAATTTCTCTCTTTGTAAGAAGAAACTAAGTTTAGTCCTCAGGTTCTCTCTGCATTTTTTTTTTTTTCAGTATTCTCACTCAGACACTTTGTCCACCGTCTCTGCTGAAGCCACCTTTATAGTCGCTGTGCCTCTCAGATCCACGTCTCTGTCCGAACCTCCGCAGGACTTTTCCCCCCCCAGAGAATGCTGAATATTCCCACCTTAGCTCCCTGGGTAATGATTGCTTAAAACTGAAGAGATCTTAAGTTGAATTTACCTTCTTCCTGTTAAAAGCAGCGTCTGCCTTCATTTCGTTCACTGGCTCCACTATTCCCCAGTGAAGAGAAACTCTAAATCTTGAAATAATATTACTGTTTTCCCGTGTTTCCACTTCAATTGCAATTTAGCCAGATAGTGCTCTTGAATTTATCTGTAAATATTGATATTATTCACTAATGTTTACAGTTCTTCCTAAGAAAGGTAGGATTCTACCTCTCTAGCCTTTTGAAACTACGTAGGGCTTTGTAACTTGTTTTGGCCAATGTAGTATGAGCAAATATGTAGTGTCCTACTTGAATGGTAGGGCTGGTGGTGAAGCATCCAACTGAGGGCTGAAGAAACAAGCACGGATAGAGAGCCAAACATTATAAAAGATGGAGCCGTGGTGCCTGGGTGGCTCAGTCGGTTTCATCGACTGACTCTTGGTTTCTGCTCAGGTCATGATCTCATGGTTTTGAGTTCGAGCCCCGTGTGGGGCTCTGCGCTGATGGTGGGGAGTCTGCTTGGGATTCTCTCTCTCCCTCTCTCTCTCTCTGTCCATCTCCCACACACACACACACACACACACACTCTCTCTCTCTCTCTTTCTCTCAAAATAAATAAACTTAAAAAAATTAAAATAAATTGCAAAGCAGAAAAAATAGATCCAGATAAGAAAAGATCCTTGATGGCATTACCAACCCCTCATATATACTCTAGATGGCCTATTCATGAATGTTTTGCTGAGTAAGACAAACCACCCTTTATTTACTTAAGACCTTAGTGAGATGTTCTTTGTTGAACACATTCCCAGCAGATACATGCATTATGCCTCATCTTCTGAAATCTAGCCTGGGTGTGGATTCAGAACAGATGTGTCTTTTTGTCAGATTTTAGTCTTTTTAGGTCAAAAAAATAAGAAAAAGTCTATTTTATTGTGTACTAAATGTTAGAGTCTCATTTGAGCCTAAACAGCCATTTGCGTATTTTTCTTCCTTTAATTTCCTGCTACACTGCAGGAGAATTAGAGCACTTTTTTTTTTTTTTCTATAAGAGATCAGAGTGAGAAAAGATCATAGTGAAAAATACTGTTTTAGGAAACAGATGCAAATATATTCTGAATACATTTCCTATTTCAGGTTTATAGACTAATTCTCTTCCTATTAAAGGGAATAAAACCTTTAAAGATTCTCCAATTCCCGCCCCCATCCCCAACCCCACCTTGAGCATGGCTTACCTTTCATCTTGCAAACAGAATGTAAGGTTATACTTTGCTAAGGAAGAGCAAATTGGCTGGAATTATACTCGTTTATTCCTTTGAGACAGCAAAACAAAAAAAAAATAAAATAAAATAAAGGCAAGTTCTGCCCTATTTAGGGAACAATGAAATCAGAGTTGAAATAATTATTAGCGGAATGAAGAAATCACCTGCAAGGCAATTTGTCAAAGCAGTGTGACTTTGGGTTAGTGAAAATATTCAACTAACACGAATTACAGGTGACAAAAGCGTAAGAGAAATGTAGAGCAATTTGTTTTAGTCGCAGGAAGTGTCTTCATCTATTCCACCCTAATGTCTTGTGAATGTGGCTGATAAGGTTATCGGAAGTGCAAAACTGAAGTGTTGATTTTCTCTCAGGTCTGCATTACCATTTGGCTGTGGATTATATTTTAGGACTCCGAAGGGAAATAAAATATGGCCATCATTAAAAACCTCTTTCTACATAATAAGCACATGCCGAAGGGTTATCATCAGATACGGGTGTGTAATTGGATGGATGTTTCAGCAGCTTCTGCTGCCTCCTCAAGGTTATGAACAAATGATGCACATCTAACATGGATCTATAGATGTTTGCAGAGAGACATTCTTTTCCAAAACATTTCAAGTGTCAACAAATGCAAATACAAAGCATAAAATTCTTTTTGCGAATTCTAGTCAGCACTTCAATAATAAGCAGAAGGGCTTAAGTAAAACAAAAACCCAACCCCATACTATTGCTAAAGTCCTGAAAACATAAAGAGGATGCGACTTCCACAGCTTGAGTGATCCTAGCAAAATGATTTATCTCAAATGGTTTGAGAATAATCTCAAAACAAGTCATCCCCTTTTCTCATAGAGGTTGCTGTTTTTCAATCTCACCACTCTCTGTTCTGAGGATGCAGAGAATCATATTCAGAGCCCATGCCTTCATTTGCTGTGCCTTTTTCACAGGACGAAGGCAGCAGAGGTCTGGCAGATGGAACACCCATGACTACTAGCCGATCTTGGAGACAATTCACAAGGTAAGTTTCCCAAATGAAAAAAAAAAAAAAGAAAAAAAAAAGAAGAAGGAATGGATGTTTATAAGAAAGATTTTAAGAGGAATGATGTGTTCCCAAACTTCTGGAGGTGATGTCGGCACCTGGCAGATTGAACTGATAGATTAAAGAAAGGCAATTATAACACTCCACAGGGATGATAATGAAGACAAGAACGAGGTTACTAATATCCTCATGAATGTGGGCTCACCTGATGCGTAATGTCTGAATAGGGGGATTAAAAACAACAGATGGTAAATTTTAAAATGTTATGCTAGTGACATTCAAGGCAAATAAGTCAATTGTTTTTATTATAAAAGCGTTTCTTCATCTTAAAGCCAAATAACGTATGTTTAAAGCGGATGAGAAATTCCTTTGAAAATACCCTGACTATAATCTAACCCAAACACAAATTATAGTTACACTAACTCTAACTATAGTTTCCTCTCTTCTTAATTATGGACTTCTTACATTTCTCCTGGGGAGAAAATTAAAGAGGAAGTAGAGGATAGAACGGGGGAAAAAATAAAGGAGAGCGAAGTGTTTCATAAAATTGAGTAGATTGTTTTGAAAATCACCTTGAGGCAAGATAAAGGAGATGATATAAAAGTACACTAAGTCCTTGAAACTGCCTTCCGTGTGTGCTGGGGTTGGGAGGCGGGGTGATGCACAAGACAGCTGCTGTAGGTGGATCAATATTCTGATGGCGAATGGCGAGCGCTAAAGATTCAGGGTACTTGGTCCCAGACTGTTGGTTCTGTCGCTCACTACCCATATGCCATTGGACAATTTTCTTAACCTCTTGAAACCTCAGTTTTCTCATGTGACAGAATGAGAACACTGGACGTTGTTATTTACTAAAACGGATGAAAGAACTAAGCGAGATACTGGATTTAATACACTTAGCACTGTTTCTAGCAAAAGCTTGCGAAGTATTATTATGGTGGCGCGTTTGTTGTGACACAGTCACAATGGACAGGGCTAAGCCTTTATTTAACTATTTAGGTACCGATTTTTTCTTCCTGGGAAATAGAATAATGCGAAGCCCTCCCACTCTTTTTTTTAAAATTTTTTTGATGTTTGTTTGTTTTTGAGAGAGAGAGAGAGACAGAGAGAGTGCATGAGCGAGCAGGGGAGGGGCAGACAAAGACAGAGACACAGAATCCAAAGCAGGTTCCAGGCTCTGAGCTGTCAGCACAGAGCCCAACCTGGGGCTCTAACCCACGAACCATGAGATCATGACCTGAGCCGAAGTCAGAGGCTTAACTGACTGAGCCACCCAGGCACCCCTGAATTCCTCCCACTCTTTAAGTGCAAACTGTTCTGCTGTTGGCCTAGCACTAGCGACTAAAACGCTTTTTAAGCCCAGGTGACACCCATCACCTGGTCCTTCTGTTCTTTGGAACAATACAACACATTTTGTTTCTTCTCGACTTGTTGCAATTTCTTAGTTTCGAAGACTGGTGTTTGCCCCTCTGTTTTCTTACTTTTATCCAAATTGAGCAGATTCCTTTAATCATTTTTCTAGATTGCTACTATTTAGTGTGGTAGTCACTTGTTACATGTGCCTACACTGAACGCTTGAAATGCATTCCAACTTCTTTTGAAATGTTCTATAGCATAACAAACGTGGCGGATTTCAGACTTAGTATGAAAACGGAATATAAAATTCTCAATACTTTTCTTTCGGATTGATTATACATTGAAAAATATTTTAGACATGTACCCTTAAATAAAATCGATTATCAAAATAAATTTTATCTGTCCCATTTTACCTTTTTTAAAAAATGTGTCCACTGGAAAATGTGTAATTATGTACGTGTTTCGTATTGGTTTCTTGCTTGTATTTCTACTGGACAGCATTGATCTACATAGAATAATGTGGAATTGAAGTGATTAAAAGAAGAATTTGTTGGAAAAGTGAAAGAAAAAGTAGAAAAAGTTATGTGGATTTATTTATTTTTTAATTAATTAATTAACTTGAGAGGGAGAGAGCGTGAGTAAGTGAGAGAGGAGGGTGGGTAGGAGAGGGAAAATCCCATGAGGTGCAGAGAGAGAGGGAGAGAGACAGAGACGGACAGAGCCCAGAGCAGGGCTTAAGCTCCAACTCATGAACCATCAGATCATGACCTCAGTCCAAGTCAGACGCTCAACTGAGCCACGCAAGCCCCCCGAAATTGTGTAGGTTTAAAAAGTAAATCAATTGCATATGTTAGACAACTATGATATATTTGTTATACACTTGTTATAATTTCCCACCAATCACAGTCTCAAATTCATACATTTTCCAACATACATGTTCATGAACTAATATGAAACACCTTAAGCCAGGGTTGTGCGGTCCTAAGTGAAGCTTGTGTTTACAGCTGCTCACCGTCTTGCCCAGCTTCTTCATGGTGCAGTGAGACTCTGTCTGTCAGCTGTCACAGTTACTCAGAAGCTAGAAACTTAGACCATTTTATCCTTACCCCTAAAAATCCCTTTTGAAGATCAGTTGAAATTTCTTCAACTGAAAACCCATTTTGCAACGCCTCAAATTGTAGGTAAATTATAGCAACAGGAAAAATGACTCCCTTTTCATTAATCTCTGAAGACAAAATGGATATTTCAAAGAACAAAGTATCTCAAAGCCTGGAGAGATTTAAACTAATCTCGTTAGTTCTCTTTCAGACAGAACTCTACCGATAGCTGAAAAGTATTTCACAGAAATTAAAGGGAGGAAGGCCACTCTATAGCACTGTTAAATGCATTTACTTTAATTTAGTTTAGTTCTGATTTTTATAAGGCTGTAAACTGTACGTGACCAATGTTTGGTAAATTATGTTCCCGGCTCCCTAAAGTGCAAAAGAGTCTTTGGCTCAGCATCTATATTTACTTGATTTTATTGTGGGGCTCTAACATTTCTTCCAGCCTGAACTTCCTAAATAAATATGTTGTTTGTGCTTCTTGAAAGCACCGATAGGCAAGGTTTTAAAATTACTTGGGGTATTTTATTCTGAATACCTGAAATGAACATACTAACTTTCAGTGAACGTTTATTAGTCACCAGGACATACAAGTGTTAATCGAAGAATTTGGGAAACTTTTAGTCTTAAGTGAAAGATGTATCAGTTGAGATAGCATAAATGAAGTTGCTCTTAAAGAAATCGTTTCATTTGAATAGAAAATGTCAATTTTAAGTGGCAAACGTATCAGTTAAGATAACATAAAACAAGGGTTTTGAGCTTTGGCACAATTGACATTTTGAGCCAGGTAATTCTTCATTTTGACACTGTTCAGCAATAGCCCGTAGCCTCTGCCTACTACATATCAGTAACATCCTTGCCCCCAGTGGCAACAGCCTAAAACATTTCCAGATTGTGCCACGGTGTCTGCTGGGCCGCAAATTCCGTTTTGCTACGGTCAGGAAGATAAAAAAAAAGGAATTTCAAAGAATGCACACAAGCAAAATTAGATTCCTCCATCCTTAATTTCTGTTCCATATTGAACTCTCAGCTCGGGATATTCACTCAGGCATCAGCGCTGCCTCTACCTGTGTCCACAAAAAACGAGGCAAGGAAATCGGAGAATTTCTTGTTGGCCATTACTTCCAGCGTTGCCAATAATTGGCCTTCTGCTCACATTTCCTTAATCAAAGCAAAAAAATTTGGGAATCCCTAATGTCAAAGAGGCAGGCAGGTTCAATCCTCCCATGAGCTAGGCAGCAGGTGAAAATGAGATATTTGTAAATAGACCCCAATGACCACTGCAAGAAGTTTAGGAAAGAGGATGAAGAATAAATGAAATGTGAAGAAAGCATGGAAGCAAAAGGCTTCTTTGGAAAAGATAATTGTAAGGGAGGAAGGGTAATGCTAAGGAAGAAGAAACAGTATGAGCAGTGACTGATGAAGAATGACCATTTTATAAGCAATAGCTTATGGCACTTGCCTTATAAGAAAGTGCTGTGGGTATAAGAGCTAGCATTTCAAAGTTGTGGTTCCAGATGTATTTGAACATCTTTCTGGTTTTTTAAAATTTTTTAAAATATTTATTTAGTTTTGAGAGAGACAGAGACAGAATGCAAGTGGATTAGGGGCAGAGAGAGAGAGGGAGACACAGAATCTGAAGCTCCAGGCTCCGAGCTGTCAGCACAGAGCCCGACAGGGCTTGAACCTACAGGCCATAAGATCATGACCTGAGCCGAAGTCGGACGCTCAACCGACTGAGCCACCCAGGTGCCCCAACATCTTTCTATTTTTACATGTACAACGTTTATATGTCTCTCAAATTAGTTACAATAAAAGTTAGAATTATTGAATTGTTTACTGTGACAGTTACGAGAGATGGGCTTCCCATTGGTTATCTATCTGAAGTCTATAACCCTCTATCATTAAAATATCCTATTTTTTTATATAAGAAAACTGAAGATAAGTAGTTTCAGGCAAGCAACTTGTATGTGAAGCATTGGGTCTAAAACCCAGGTCTGTCTGATTCTAAAATGTATGCCCTAAACAGTTACACTATGTAGCCCAATGTAAATTATATTCAACTTTATATGGCACGAATTCTAAAATGCACATTTTTCTTCCTTTATAACATCTCTCACATGTTGTAAACATCTTACTATCAATGTTGTGTCATAGTTTAATCAGCTGATTTTTTTTTCTTTGTCCCAGTGATCCATAAAATAATAGTATGTTTTATAATCAATAGCATCTTATATTCAATAAATCTTTTAGAACAGCCTCATCCATTAAGGAAAAGACAAAGTCATCCATGCAGAGGCCATTAGCATCTAATCTGAAACTTCAGAACAAGTCTTGCAGATTTTTTGTTAACTCAAAAGACTGTTACTCAGTGGCTCAGGTCAGAGGGTTCTGACCCCTTAGGGGAGGTGTTCCTTTTCCTGGTTTTCAGGTTCATCTTCATTTGCAATGCAGCTTCTTCCAAGAGAAGGGAAATTCTTTCCCCAGCACCAGTAAGAGCATTACTAATGGGGAAATATCCAAGCAGACTGATGGAAAGGAAGAATGAATGGCTACTTTTGGCAATATTTTTGGCAAAATGAGGCTTGAAGCAGAGTATTATTTACTTTTTGTTTGGACACTTCAGCATTCTCTTTCTTTCTTTCTTTCTTTCTCTCTCTTTCTTTCTTTCTTTTTTTCTTTCTTTCTTTCATAAAGGTCTCCTGTTTTAGTTTTGCATTACCCTTTCATCCTCCATTGTAGATTCAGTGTTTGTGGTTTGAGTAGAACTGATCCCACTCTCACCTATGAAGGTAAGACATACTTTGTAAAAGATGAATGCATTCCAACTTTCTGGACACAATAATTGGCTACAGCCATTCCGGTTAGTCCATTCAGAGTTAACCCTGGGGCTTTACCTAAGAAATTAGGACATAATTGAACAAATCAAGTTGTCAAATTTGAAGATGCTGAAGCCATCTTTCTACCTCCCAGAGAGGGAAGACATCCGAATGGTCACCGAGACAAGAGATTGCGAGGACAGACACCAAGGTCAGGCGAAGTCAGTTGACCTCCTAGCATAAATCACACCTGAAGTCAGCCTTTTCTCGGGCTTTTCAGTTATGTGAATAAATTCTCTTTTATCATAAGGCTATTTCAGTTATGTTTTCTGTCACTGGCAACTGAGGGAAGCCTAATTGATACACCTACTATTAGCTTTCCTTATTAAAAAAATGGTTCCCAAAGTATAAGAATGCAGAGAAACACACAATTAATTTGAAAAAGAGAACAAAACAGCTATAGAGCACTAAAACTATTGAGGACAAATCATGTTATGCATATAAAATAAGGATTTGGGTCAAAAATCTTTAGTAAATTTTTTTATCAAGTCCAATTTCCTTATTTGTAAGATTTAGAAGAAAAATGCCACTGATATTAATTACTAGGGCAATTAAGAATATAAAAATCGGGGCACCTGGGTGGCTCAGTTGGTTGAGTGTCCGACTTCGACTCAGATCATGATCTCATGGTTCATGAGTTCTAGCCTCACGTCGGACTCTGTTGACACCTCAGAGCCTGGAACCTGCTTCAGATTCTGTGTCTCCCTCTCTCTCTGCCCCTTCCCAGCTCGTGCTCTGTCTGTCTGTCTCTCTCTCTAAATAAATAAATAAACATTAAAAAAAGTAAAAAAAAGTATAAAGACAGATTCATAATTTTATATCATTTTGTTTATAAAGACAAACCTTAAAATAAGAGATAAATAAAAATAGAAGTCATTTTTTTCCCGTCATGATTTTGTGTGCTATCAAAGTAAAATGTGTAAGAATATACTTATATAATAATGCACACACTTATATAATATGCACACACATATATATACATATATATACACACACATATATGTATATATTTGGAAAGCTGAATGAAATGGATGTGTGCACAGAATGAGGGAAGAGTAGAGAAAGAGAGAAAATGAGGGAAGAGTAGAGAAAGAGAGAGGCCAAGAGGGAGAGAGATGGAACCTTAGGTAGATGTTTTAACTGAATTAGAACTTTGGACGGTCTTTGTAGCAGAGTCTCCATTGACGATATGCTTTTCCTCTGTCGGCAGTCTCTGCCATTTTCTTGATCCCTTGAAACCATGACAGGCCACACCCCCATCTTCTTTCTATACTTGTCCATTCATTCCACATTAGGATTCACTTGATCTTAGCAAAAAGGCCGAGAAGCGATCCACATTAGGATTCAATGAGGTATATTATGCCCTTTAGAATGTCAGAGTGTTTCTGCCTGCTACCTAATTGCCTACTAATTTTTCACATATTCCATCCTTCTCCTGCAGACACTATGAGATTTTATACAACTGGAATTTTAAAAGCCCAGAATTATGGCTTTTTGTGGCACGTATCGCTTCTCATCCGTACACATTTTATCAGCTATTAGAAATCAAAACTGTTGGCCAGCACAAAATAAATGGCAGAAAGGAAGGCCGCTGTGGCATAAAAACACACATTGCAGAACACGCTCCCATCAGAAAGGTGTGATGAACTGCTCATTGACGGAGGATGTTTGTAGAATAGTGCATTAAAGCCTCTTGGCAGAAAATTTACAGCACAATCTGCTATACTAGCTCTGGCTCTCATTAGAGAGGGTATGCTAGTCTCCCAAACTTGGGAAAGATATATAATAGGCACACACACATATACAAATATTTTAGGAAACTCTTCAGATGCAGTAGTATTATATGAATCAGACCTGGGCAAGGTATTACTAAATGTAGTAAGTATATATTTGAAGCACAAACAACCTAAGTTTAATTTTTCAAAAATAAAGATGAGTTACCCAAGAGAGTTGGATCTCTTTCGCTTTTCTAAAATGTCAGGAACTGATTTGGCTAATTTAGTTAGCCAAAATATTTAGTCTCTAGCTCTTTATGTTGTATCTACATTTGGTCATGTTCCTGAGTGAAGGCTGATGTGTGTGATTTCAGTATCCATAATTATGTGGGTATGGATATAGTTATTAGGAGACTGGAGAGATCATGGATATATTTTAATCAAGTTCATTGACATTCCCCGTATTAATTTGGCATGCAAGCCCAGTTTAACAAGTTCATGCCTGGGACAGATATTTCTACTGCTTAATAGGCTTACTGCTTAATAAGGCGTATATATGAAATAAAAATTTTATCATTATGTGGTATATAAGTTGCACAGCAAAAATAATATCTAAAATGTAAAGACTGGCTTTTATGAATTGCTTACCACTTCTCTGGAAATGTCTGGTTGCTTTACAAAGTTGATCTTGTATAATCCTTATAACGGCTCTGCAAGCTACGTATCATTGTCCACATTATAAAGATGAGGCAGTCGAGGCTCCAAGAAGGGGAGTTTGTAGCAACTTAAATATCTTCAGTGAAGTCTGTCTGTCTCCTAAGCCCATTCTTCGAACTCTGCCGTGCTACTGGTAAGCGTCCAGTTCTTAGCTTTCCTCCGCAAGGCTCTGCAAAGATGCCAGAAGAGAAAGTTATTTAACCTTGACAAGAAGGAAGGAACTTGAAGAAGAAAAAGTGTTTTCTTTTAAAATAAGATTCTAATATCCAATTCCCTGTAGCCCTGAGGACCGATGATCTGTACGAAGTTATTACACACCCTAGCAATTCTCATATGCCCACTTCTGCCTCAGTGGAAACACATGAGTTGATCAATTCCATTTGTAATTACATCTAGGAAAAGGGCTTATAGAGACAAACACTCAGCTGTTTTGTTCCCATGAGTACAACATGAACTTAATCACTGGACCAATCGTTCCCTTGCTCCAGTAGTATTGATCAAGGCAAATCCTTTGCTAAGTCTGGCACCTACCAGTCCTAACACAGGAGTATTTAGAACAAAATGAAAATGTTTACCTCAAACACCAATTTGATCTCTTAATGCAAAGATTACCAGTAACGATTGTAAACTTTTAGTTGTAGTGATTAGGTATGAAATTACTTGGCCTGTGCCATTTATTCATATGTGCATTTTCACTATCATTGTGCTCAGCACTGAACTCTATTCAGTAATTCAGAAGCACAGCTAATTAAAAAAAATTAACGTTTATTTATTATTGACAGACAGAGAGAGAGAGAGAGAACATGAGCATGGGAGGAGCAGAGAGGTGGGGAGACACAGAATCCAAAGCAGGCTCCAGGCTCAGAGGGTCAGCACAGAGCCCGAGGCGGGGCTTGAACTCACAAACCGCGAGATCACGACGTGAGCCGAAGTCAGACGATCAACCCACTGAGCCACCCAGGCACCCCAGGAACAGCTAATTTTTAAATTTACAATGGTCCCATCACCAACTTCTTACACCCATAATGCTGATCAACTGCTTTGACAAATATGATGGAGAATAAGTCCTAGGTGATTGATGCAATCATTTGCTTACTTCACATTAAACTTGACAGGATATTAAGTATAGCTCAGATATTTAACACTTTGAAAAGACAGATATTGTACATTCTTTCAGCTAATTTGTACACAGATGAAATAAAAAGATTTTTACTGCCTTTGATAAAATATCCAAGAAGGTTTATTTCCCTTTTGTAACCCTTCTTTGTATTTGTAAAGTGTGTGTCTCAGAATACCAGTCTGTGGTATGTTATAAGTTTTTTACCACTCATGAAAGATCTTACAGGCAAATATATCTGGGGGAAATATATAGTCCAAAATATTAAAGATTTTCACAGAGCCTTTTATAGACAAATCAAGTTAGACTTCTTCAAAATGAAGAGAAGTTTCCTCAAAAGGTTAGAAATAAATTCCAACAAATTTTATTTCACTGCAGATTTTTTTTCCCCAGAGGATGTTACAAGATTGGTGTTCTGTAGGGCACAGCTTGAGAAGTATTCTGTAGAATGTACAGAATTTCTGCAATGCATTTTCTTATACCCTCTACCTTGAATGATGGGTCAGGATGATGAGCAAATATAAAATATTCTAAACAGAAATCGGTCTCAGGTAAACGTGCTAAAAAGGTATATTAGAAATAAGTATAGAGATTGCTTTCTCTTCATATTACAGGACAATATTATCAGCTAATTTACCCCTCACAAATGCAACCAATTACTGTATATACCTACGATATTCCAGGAAACCTGCATGGCACTTTTTTTTATGTTATGTTATGTTCTGTATTAGATAATAAAAGTAATACATGTTCATTGGGGAAAATTTGGAAAATTTAAGTACAAGGAAAAAAACATCTTCTGTAATGTAACATTCATTCTTATATTTTCTGCAAGTGTTTTTAAATGTAAAGGCATCAGACAAATTAAGAATATGAAAAATGCGTAGCATTTATCTTCAAGATTAAATATTGGTATTTGATTTATACCATTCAGAGGCAGTGAGATGTAATGCATAGTGCATAGTGCATAGACTGATTCAGAGGGCAGTGTCAGTGGGGTCAGGAAATTCACATTCTGTCTTAGATTTCAAAGTTTAGATAACATGGTGTGTCTTTTTAAACATTACTATAAGTGATTTAAATGGAATATTATTAATGAAAGACCTCTGAACTTCCTGAACTAAATTCTTCACACATTATACTCTGTAGCCAAAGTCAAAACTGTAGGTAGATGTAGGTTTTTTTTTTTTTCTTTTTTTTTTTGGTCTTGTTTTGCTTTTGTTCCTGGTCTAGCTTGGTTAATTCCCATTTTCAAATAATGTTTGAGATAATAAGCATTCTTTAGCTAAGGTCTCAATCACTTTATCTCCAACTGAGCTTTGTTCTGTCAACATTTCTCTAAACAACAGCAACAATTGTTTTGGTAACTGAATCCTAAATAAGAGAGCCATGCTGTACTAAGAGATGATGATCTTTACAAGTCTTTCTCCTCCCTTTAATTATGTGTGGTGAAGGGCAGTTAATGTGTTCTTTTCTTGTTTTTAGTTATTTTTTACCTTAATGGTCTAAAAATTCCATCGTAAGTACTTGTCAAGTTGTTCCTATTTTAAAAGCTCTGATGTTTAAACGCAAATATTACTTAACTGCTGTGAAACAACATATATTGTGATCATAAACCCGTCTCTACTATATTAATCCTAATAGGCCGATTGAGACAAACACTTCTAAAAGCCATTCTTCCCCAGTAATTAAGACTTAACTGTTGCTGAACCTTAGACAGGATATTCATTTTTGCCAGTTTTGCTGCAGACTTGAGATCTTCTAAAGTCCAAAAAGTTTTAGTCTTCCACCATGACATCGTCGCCAACAACGTGTCTCATTTTTAACAAAGAAAAACTGGTCCAAAGTAAGATTAATCTATCTTCTAACACAGTGCCAGAATGGCAGTCTCCTTTATCTCAGTAATATGTCCGTGTAATTATCCAGCATAAAGCTCAAAGTAGCTCATTATGTCTGGCCTTAGAACATAAGTCTTTATGTGAGTTGTACAGAGATACAACATTTCCTCCAAATTTCTAGAGTTATAGGAAGGACAGCTGTAGAGGGCTTTATTTGAATCAGTCAGACCCCAAACCTGTAAGTAGTACTATTTCTAGCACTTTGAGATTCATGGGTGGTTTTCATGTCTGGAATCAAGGTATGTGCAAGAATGGCTCTACCATGTTGGAACTATTCAAAAGAAGTTTAAATCTCATAGTTTAGAATGCGTGCTGGTTTCTTCAGTCATGTCTTCATGACTTTTCTGTTTCAAGCACATTCAACTGCATCCATTGTGTTAGCATGCTGGATTGCTTGAAATGTAGTTAGTAAGTCCACAGGGAATGCTCACATATCTGCTGATTTACTAAGATATCACCTTCAAATTCATAACACGAGTAGCAGAAGTTTAAACAGTGTAGTCACCTATAGATGTTTCTATACTCAATTCAAATAATTTTGTAAATACATTAGCTATGGGGGTACCTGGGTGGATCAGTTGAGTGTACGACTCTTGATTTCATGGGGCTTTGAGCTGGGTGTGGAGCCTGCTTAACATTTTCTTTCTCTGTCTCCCTCTGTCTCTTCCCTGCATGTGTGCACACGTGTGTGCTCTCTCTCTCAAATCAAATCAAATCAAATCAAATCAAATCAAATCAAATTAAATTAAATACATTAGCTACAGGTTTCCCATTTTCATTGAAGTCTATCTGTGGTGACTGAAATCCCATTCATAGTCTTTACTTTCCCAGAATTTGGCCTGGGTGAAGGATCCATTTTCCCGCCTCAAGCAGACTCTGTTTCAAACTTTTTAGTGATTACGTCTTTAATTTCTCCATGTTTGTAAGTAGGTGGCTGGTTGTGGCGGGCTTTTCATAGTATATCCGTTCAGTCACTCTAAAGCTGAATTGGGTCTTTTGCTTTCATGCCTTTGCATTGATTTGGATGCTGGGTTTTATAAAATCTGTGGTACTAAAATTGTTAAAAGAAATTTAAATGCCCTTTGAGGCTTTTAATGTAGATCATTAAATCCATTGCATCCCACTTGACCAGCTGCTTGGACCTACCCTGCTTAACCTTACATGTGCAAAATTCACCTCAGAAAAGACAGCTGTGAAATTCAGCTATGCTCCTCTCCCCTTTCCCACCCCAAGGGATAAAATATTTAGATAGTTTAACAAATTACAAATTGATTTGAGTCACAAGACATTGATCTAGTTTTACTTGCATTTATCCCTATTTCCAGAGGTGCCATTTTGTTTTCTGAAATCTTGTGTTGGCCCTGACATACATTGCACTCTCTGAAGCTTATCATCGAATTCTCCACTTATTACAATTCCTGTAAGATTGTGATTTGCCAGATTAGTATAAAGATGGGATTGTGTGTTTCAACATATCCTTGTCAATTGTCTTTCTGTCTTTTTAACTGTCAATTTCTGTTTTAGATTCTTAAAATATGTTACCAAGTCAAATGCATTAACAATTAGTCCAGGTTGGTTAGCTTCCACTATAAGTACGTGGCTATTGGATTCTCTCTGTCTTCAGGATTACTAGGGTATTTGAAGAACCCTTTAAAAATGTGATATCCACAATCTCTGACCTCTAGCATTTTACTTACTTTATTTGTATGAGGAAGAGGATGGAAGAGAACTTTTAAAGAAAGAGTAGAACTCCTGTATTTGTTAGGCACTTGATATACATTTCTTCACAACATTCTCATAACAATCCGAAAAGAAACTATCACTCTCTACTCTCTAGATGAGTTAATTAAAATTTGGAGAAGTTAAATATTAGCGCCAAGTTCTTACAGTTAGTAAGAGACCGTCAGGATTTAAATATAGGTCTCCTGACTCCACAGCCTGCCTCTTCTCCACTAATCAGATTACTTTCCTTTTATAGTTTTACATTCTAGCTTACCTTGTATTTTCATTATTTATATGCATATTATTTCTCCCGTTTAGATCAGTGATTTTCAAAGCATGACGTATGGAGTGTTAGCATCAAATTCACCAGGGTTAGCTAGTTGAGTGCCAAATCTTGGTCGCTGAGATCTACTGAATTGTAAAATATTAGAAGAAGGAAGACTCCCTTACAAATATGAGTCCCAGGCAAATCTGACGATGCACAGTATAATTTGAAACCAATCTTCTAAAGAGTCATGTTCAATATATCTGTTTTCTGCATTTCCCAGTTTAGTGTCAGACAGATTGTTGATGTTCAATAAGTGCTTATTATATCAGATTTTGATATTGTTTTAGAATCCTTGAGAAAGAAGTTTGATTTTCTCTTATATTAAATCAACCAAGTACTTGTTCATGATATGACTACCAGAACTCTCTTATAACTCCTTCAATGTAGCCCATTGGGTTGGGTTCCAGGGGAAGTGTAGAGAACACAAAAGACACAGAAGTTTAGGACAGTATCTTGACCAATATATATCCTCCGACATTAAAAAAAAATGGCACAATGCAATATCTCAGGCTTAGTTCAATGAGTAGTTTTGCAAAAATTTATATGTTAGGTAAGCCCCTCCAGTAGTACCCAATTCACTCCTATTTTCTCCATTCTTTTTCCTTCACCATAAAAAAAAAGATGTTATTGAGAGATGGGAACAGATGGGATTTTATTAGGAGAAATGGAAAGAATAAGCCTAAGAATAAAATCTTTGATTTCAATGCAGATATATTTTCTTCAGAAACCATTTCTTAAGATCTTGGAAGTTGCAGATTTTTTAAAATTACAAATGGGCCCCGAAACCTTTCCACTTGTTTCTGAGCTCTCTGGATATCTTGGCACCGTAGGAATCATTTGGATATTCCCCCTTATACTGAATTAAATAATTCAACAAGTGCCAAAGTTAGAGACATCTTACATACCAGGTGAGATTGAAGGGAATGCTCATTTTTTTCACTAAGATGTTTGGTTTAATAGGTGAGGTTTATAGTTCCTAAGCTTGGAGAGCAAAGATGCTATGGACCTTGGGTTGATGGGGGGTGGGGAGGGAGGGGAGGGTGGGTGATGGGCATTGAGGAGGGCACCTGTTGGAATGAGCACTGGGTGTTGTATGGAAACCAATTTGACAATAAATGTCATATTTAAAAAAATAAATAAATAAAAATTAAAAAAAAAAACTTAAAAAAAGAATTATAAAAAGATGGACCTTATCTTAGACTCTTCTAATTTTTATTCAGAGAACCCAATAAGTTCTTCCAATTTCAAATGATTGGTTTTTTTTTTTAATTTTTTTTTTAACGTTTATTTATTTTTGTGACAGAGAGAGACAGAGCATGAACGGGGGAGGGGCAGAGAGAGAGGGAGACACAGAATCCGAAGCAGGCTCCAGGCTCTGAGCCATCAGCCCAGAGCCCGACGCGGGGCTCGAACTCACGGACCGCGAGATCATGACCTGAGCTGAAGTCGGAAGCCCAACCGACTGAGCCACCCAGGCGCCCTCAAATGATTGTTTATTCCATATTCCACAATATCCGTGTGTGAATAGATGGAGGTATTTTCTGTCATTCATATACCAAGGTAATGAAATCAGTTGTTTTCCTACATATCCCTTGGCCATCATACTTGGTTTATTACCATATCTTATAGACGGATTCATTGTCGTGCTTACCACAGTCTTCTAATAATTTGTTGATCATTTCTTCTTAATATATGTATGGCCTCTGTTAAATGCTTAGAAATTTTGTTGAATTTGATATGTGAATAATGAATAAATTTATGAAGTGAAATAATCCAAACTAAACAGTTGTTAAGTTTTCTTCTCTCTCCAAGTTTTCCACGTGCGGTGGCAGTCTTACGGTCCCAATTCAAAGAATACCAAACCCTCAAAAGACAGCCGACGCTCAGAAGAATTCTCAGGCCAGAAATGTGGGCGTCAGGGGCAGATGTGTGCCTACAGATTCCCAAGAAGGGCACCTCAACAAAATGGGTATTTTCTCATGCATTCAGAGAAACATTTAAATAAATGGAATGGAAGCTAGTGCTTCCGTAATGGATTAGTCCCAATAAGATAGAGACAGCCTGCACACCCTGATAATCATCAATATGCACGTTGATTGCTGCGCAGGCTCATCTTCCTCTTCCACTGCTGTTGGGTGCTTCCTAGCACACTGAGACACTGCTTTAAGTGTGTGTAAGGTACGGTGCAGAAGCCCATGGACTAAAGCCTACATGGTATTTTTTATTAGACTCGATTTCATATAAATAATTACTTTGATTGTGAAAGTATTCTAGGTTAGATTGAATTTATTCCGAGTGTCTAGATGATATTTTCTACTATGAGAAAAATGGAGTAATCATTAAAAACAGTCAATTGTAACAATCTATTTCAAACAATTCTGAAAGTTAAGGCTAGTGGTACTTGAATTTCAAATGCCAAGTTTATATATGGTCGTATATGAATCATATCTATCTCATCCTGCCTTTTACAGTTTCCTAAAGGGCAGGTAAATTTATCTAGTAAGACCTATTTAATTTTAAGGAGTATTTGGTCTATTAAATGAACAAATGTATATTCATGGAAATACCTTATGGAAAGGGAACCCCAAAAAGAAAGTCAAATAGAATTTCCTGCTATTAAACTGTTGGTATTTTGGAGCTCTTTGACCTGGGATGTGACAACTGTACTTCTCTGAATGTTAGTAATCTTAGAATCTATATCACATTTTAAAAATCAACTAACCAATTTCTTTATTGTGGCAAAGAGGTTTGGCTGGCTAATCCAATAGCCATTTCTGATAGGGTTTTCTTTGCCAGTCTACACCGTGAGAGTTAGAAAACCAAAACACTCTCCTTTAGTCTCCCTTGTGAAGCAGGGTTGCTATTCGACACATTCTCATTGATGAGATGGAAGTGGAAGTCATTTCAAAGCTGCTGGGAGAGTTTTTACTTCCTGAAGTAAGCATTGTATATCAGCCAACCTCTCCTCCTTTCATTCTTTATTGAGATCAGTCACCGTGGTGGGGTCTTCAGCAGCTACCCTGTATAAAGGAAGCATAAGAGATGGAATGGCCGAGGGAATCGGGCTGTGACACTAATACTGTTACCCAATGCCAGAGGTTCTGTAGCTATAGGCTTATTTCTCTGGGAAAGAGAAGGGAGGAGAAAAACTAACCCCTATTTTTATAAGCCACTGCACTTGTATATTCTGTTTTGTATGTATGACAAATGATACATTTAACCCTTACTGAAAATACAAGATTTATTTGGACATCGCTAAAGATTTTCCTTCTAGAAATTTGGTATTTCATAGGCTTGTGAGACTTTTCCTTACAATCATAATTTACATAATCTGTGAAAAAACATATTTATCCAACAAAGGAAAACAGAATGGCTTATGGAAAAAAAATCACTTATTTGGGGTCAATTTTGCCATTTTATTTTTTTATTCTTTGCAGAAAATGGAAATACCAGTAACAATAACAACAGCAAGAATAGCATATATTTTAAAAATAATTTATTAATGTTAGGAGTAAATCAATAATGATTGTGCTGTAAATAACTTCTTAAAGTGGTGCACTATATTTATTTTAAAATTATGTATACCAAATGCAATGTGCTATTCAGGATTGAATTCTGGAACAATAAAAATACCTGATTGGAAAAAAATAGCAAAATCCAAGTAAAGTCTTCAGTTTAGTCAATGGTAATATGATGATGCTAATTTCTTGCTTTTAAAGGATATATGGGAACTCTGTAAATATTTCTGTCTACATATAATTATTTCAAAATAAAAAAAATGTTTAAAAGCTATGTACACATGCAAAGCTGTGTACATTTTCTCTCTGTGGATAATGCAAAAGTGCAAGTTACTCACAAATACCCACCAGAAGTATTTGTAACAAGGGCAATGACCTTGATTGGTTAGTTGGTGGAAAGATCATTTCTAGCACTGCACAATTTGTGTATTTCAGGCAGGAGGATATACAAACAATATTTTTAAGTACATACCTCCATCTTACGGGCAGAAATCTTGGATAGTATTTATTCATGTGATCTCTGTTCCTAAACCACAGTTACAATACCTGTTGTCACCCTGAGTTCACTCGCTCTTAGAGTTAGGTGTTGAAATAGTAGAATCATTATGCACACTCTTAAAACCACTGCTTATTAACCTTCCTAAAGCTGGCAGGAACAGTGTTTACTTTCCACATCACTTCCAAACTGAAATGTTCACTCAACTGCTCTGTGGCAGGTAGAGTTTTTCCCCTGTGCACATTAGCTACTGCCTGTTGTATGGAGTTTTTATGTATGTAGGTAGTTTTCAAGAGAATAACACATTCTTTTCAAATATTGAATGAACTCAATTTGTGTTCCTGCTGTTGGAAGTCTATTCCCCTTGTTCCTCAATGACTGCTTTTGATTTAGTTATCATCAGGAATGGCTTACCGAGGTTACTCCCAGGGAAAAAAAATGTTCCACGGTTCACCATAATCATTCCCTATTCCATATTTACATTACAATTAAAAATATTATGAAATGAATCTTAATTCACCCCTAACTCTTCGCCTTGGCCCTCTATGTTTTTCCTTAATATATCCTTTCAATCATTTATCAAATGTATGCAACTTTCACAATAATGAAAAATGATTTTTTTAAATACATGAATGATTTCATTTTGTGAGGCCATCATCTTTCCAATTTTAATTGTTCCAGACAACTTCATTGTTTTGATATATCAGCATTTAATTATATTCAGCATTCAGTTTATTCAGATTTTATTCCTTTTGCATGTATTATGGTGTTGAATGTCTGGGTTGAATTATGTTCCTCTTCAAACTCATATGTGAAATTTCTAATATCCAGTACCTCAAAATGTGACCTTGTTTGGAAATAAGGTTGCTGAAGGTGTAATTACTTAAGACGAAGTCATTACGGTGGGCTTTAATCCAATATGACTGACGTTCTTATCAAAAAGGGAAATTTAGGCAGAGAAATACACATAGAAAGATTGCCAGGTAAAGACAGAGATTGGGATAATTCTATAGGCAAAGAAGTGTCAAAGATTGCTAGCAAACCACTAGAAGCTGGTGGAAAGCCATGAAACAGATTCTTCCCCATAGCCCTCAGGAAGGACCCCCGCTGCGGACACCTTGATGTCTTACTTCCAGGCTCCAAAAGTGTGAGACAGTAAATTTCTGATGTTAAAGCCACTGAGTATGTGGTTCTTCAGCCCTTCCAAACTAATACAATGTCGTTGAAATACTCTGTGTGATTAGAATTAACCATTCTTTCTCAGTGTTTGTTCAGTGCCTGTATTCACACTTGCCTACTCAGAATAATTTTTGATTAATTTTTCCCAGTTATAGAGGTAAGTATCTTATAAATCATATATGTACATACTTATATAAACATATGTATTTATATATAAATATGTGTATTTACATGCTAAATGTCTTTTAAAAATTTTAATATTCATATATCAATGGTACCTGGCCATTTATAAAAATTAATGACAGTATTAGTATATCCTATTATAATTGTTATTTTATATATTCAATTATTATTTTGATTACTTTAGATTGAGTTTTTTGTTTGTCCCAGTAACATTATGATTTTATGGCCCCCTTTATAGATTCAACTACTTTTTTTTTTTTTTTTTTTTTTAATTTTTTTTTAATGTTTATTTATTTTTGAGACAGGGAGAGACAGAGCATGAAAGGGGGAGGGTCAGAGAGAGGGAGACACAGAATTGAAACAGGCTCCGGGCTCTGAGCTGTCAGCACAGGGGCCCGATGCGGGGCTCGAACTCACGGACTGCGAGATCGTGACCTGAGCCGAAGTCGGCGCTCAACCGACTGAGCCACCCAGGCGCCCCAAGATTCAACTACTTTTAATAATCTCCAATTACTTTTTATTTTTAAATTCCAGTATAATTAATATGCAGTGTCATATTAGTTTCAGGTGCACAATATACTGATTCAACAATTCTCTACATTACTCAGTGCTCATTATGGTAAGTGTACTCTTTAATCCCTTTCATCTATTTTGCCCATCCTCTCAATAACCTCCCCATGCCTACACGTATCATCTCTATATTTAAGAGTCTGTTTTGTTGTTGTAATTGTTGTTGTTATTGTTTGTTTTGTCTTTGTTCATTTGTTTCGTTTCTTAAATTCTTCATGAGTGAAATCATATGGTATTTGTCTTTCTATGACTGACTTATGTCACTTAGCATTATACTCTCTATGTCCGTCCATGTGCTTGTAAATGACAAGAGTTCATTCTTTTTTTACAGCTGAGTAATATTCTATTGTGTATATATATATATGTGTGTGTGTGTGTGTGTGTGTGTATATGTGTGTATATACATATATATATATATATACACATATATATATACACACATATATATATATATACACACACACACACACATATATATATATATGCCACTTCTTCTTTATCCATTCATCAATTGATGGACACTTGGACTGCTTCCATATCTTGACTATTATAAATAATGCTGTTATAAACACAGGGGTGCATGTATCCTTTTGAATTAGTGCTCTTGTATTCTTTGGATAAATACCCGTTAGTGTGATTGCTGGATCATAGGTAGTTCTATTTTTAACTTTTTGAGGAACCTCCATACTGTTTTCCACAGTGGCTGCACTAATTTACACTCCTAACAGTGTACAAGCGCTCCTTTTGCTCTGTATTCTCACCAACATCTGTTTCTTTTGTTGCTGATTTTAACCATTTTGACAGGTGTAAGATTATATATCATTGTAGTTTTGATTTTCATTTCCCTGAAGGTAAGTGATGATGAACATATTTTCATGTTTCTTCTAGACATCTGTAGGTCTTCTTTGGAAAAATGTCTGTTCACATCTTTTGCACATTTTTAATTGGATCATTTTTGCTTTGGGTGTTAAGTTTTGTAAGTTCTTTATATATTTTGGATACTAACGCTTTATCAATATGTCATCTACAAATATCATTTCCTTTTCCATAGGTTGCCTTTTTGTTTTGTTGATTCTTTCCTTCACTGTGCAGAAGCTTTTTATCTTGATGTAGTCACAGTAGTTTAATTTTGCTTTTATTTCCTTTGCCACAGGAGACATATCTAGAAAAAAAGTTTCTATGTTTGATGTCAAAGAGGTTACTACCTGTGTTCTCTTCTAAATTTTTTGGCTTAGGGTCTCACATTTAGATCATTTATTCATTTTGGATTTATTTTTGTGCATGGTATAAGAAAGTGCTCCCGTTTCTTTCTTTTGCACTTTTATGTCCAGTTTTCCCAACACTGTTTGTTAAACAGACTGTCCTTTTCCCACTGGATATTCACCCCTCCTTTGCCAGAGATTAATTTACCATATAAGTGTGGGTTTATTTCTGGGTTTCTACTTCTGTTCCATTGATCTATACATCTGTTTTTTTTTGTGTGTGTGATAGTGTCATACTGTTTTGATTACTACAGCTTTGTAATATAACTTGAAGTCCAGAATTGTGATGCCTTCAGCTTTGTCTTTCTTTTGCAAGATGGCTTTGGCTATTCAGGGTCTTTTGTGGATCCATAAAAATTATAGGATTGTTTTTTCTAGTTTGTGAAAAATGCTGTTGGTATTTTGATAGGGATTGCATTACAACTGTAGATTGCTGGGGTAGTATAGACATTTTAACAATATTTGTTCTCCCAATACATGAGCATGGAATAACTTTTCACTTCTGTGTGTTGTCTTCAATTTTTTTCAACAGTACTTTATAGTTTTCAAAGTTCAGGTCTGTCACTTCTTTGGCTAAGTTTATTCTTAGGTATCTTATTGTTCTTGGTGCAAATGTAGATGGGATTGTTTTCTTAATTTCTTTTTCTGCTGCTTCATTATTGGTATATATAAATGCAATGGATTTCTGTACATTGATTTTGTATCCTGCGACTTTAGTGAATTTGTTTATCAGTTCTAGCAAGTCTTTTGGATTTCTATATAGAGTATGATGTCATCAACAAATAGTGAAAGTTTTACTTTTTCCCTTACCAATGTGGATGCCATTTTATTTTTTGTTGTTGTTGTCTGATTGCTATGGCTAGAACTTCCAGTACGAATTTGAATAAACATAGTGGTGTGGATAAACATCCTTGTCTTGTTCCTGACCTTAGGGGAAAGGCTTTCAGTATATCTCTAATGAGGATGGTGTTAGCTGTGGGTTTTTCTTTCTTTCCATTTTTTTAAATGTTTATTTTTAAGAGAGAGAGAGACAGAGAGAAAGAGAAAGCGTGTGTGAGCGGAGATGGGGAAGGGCAGACAGAGAGGAGGACGGAGGATCAGTGTGTGCTGCATGCACTCTGCTATTGTGTCTTGACCACTTTATCCTTCAAGCTAGTCATCTGCAGAGGCTCTCTTTATCTAATGTGTGCAGTGCTTGGTCCCTGGCCTAATGTGATGAGGTTTAATTAGGTATGTTCTGGACTGCTTGTGAAATGAGACCTGTCACTGCTGCCACTGGAACCAAGGACTTGCAAAACTCTTGGGTTGGGAGATGTAGTGTTGGCAGGGGTTTGGGACAGTCTTATGGGGGGGGGGGCAGTGTGCCCATTGTCCTGGGACTGAGGCAAACATGTTCTATGTCCAGAGCTTAGGGGTGGGGGACTTGGTGTAAGCAGGTAAGATACTGAGTATGAATGCTCTGGTGGTTTCTACATGTAGCTCTGTGTTTATGCTGAGGGTTGGACAAGGAAAATGGCACCTGCCAGTTCCTTTGTTCCATGACATTATCTCTGTGAATACTGCCTCTCTGGGACATGTTCCAAGATGAGTAGCTTACCTCCCCATTGAGTGCCTCAGATGGTCTTCTGATCCCTGTTTCTATACTGTTTGTCTACAGGCTCTTTGCCCTCTCTTTTCTCCAAAAGCTGCCCAATGGCCCACAAGCTCTTTCAGAGCCAAGCATGCAGGTCTTTAAAATTCAAGGCTTTAAGCCCCATTTGTTGAAATAACTCATGAAATTCAGGCACTCTCACTTTCTAAGCCAATTGCTGTGGGGATTTGTCTTCCCTTGTGAACTCCTCAGTATGTTAGTTTGTCTCTCACTCTCTGAGACTGTGGCTCCTTCCCTACTGCAGCAACCATGGTCTGTTTCTCTCTCAAACCACATCTCCACACTTCCTACCTTCTTCAATGTCACCTCTTCTCTACCTATACTTGTGGACTTTACTGGCCAGTATTCAGATTAATTTCTGGGGTATTTAGGATGTTATGATAGTTATCTAGTTGTATTTGTGGGATGGGGATACTCTAGGGTCCCCTCCTCTGCTGTCATCTTCCCAGTTTTTCCCAAATTACTTTTTAATTTTTATTTTCAAATTACTTACTTCAGCTAGGAGTAGACCTTTAAAGGGCTGCTTTTTCTTTTCAGCATTGTCTTTGTCTTTCTTGAAAGCAATCTTAAAATACAACAACAACTTGAAGTTCCAGAATTTTCCTTCCTCATGAAATGGAATCATCCCTTCTCCCTTTCAGTGAAGAATGTTATTAGAGAGGGAAATGTGAGCACAAAGTCTACTCATTAGTGTTGGTGGTGAACACTAGTGTTGCTGCAATTGTTGTGCCAGTTTTACTGATAAAAAGGGAACAGATATTACTTTATGATGTCACATATTCATCTCTCTCATTCTATTTTTGTATTTAACATACTACATTTCTGAATGCCCTTATACTCTTGACTTTGGGGTCTCATAGACTGTTAAACTTTTGACTACAATTAAATTATGAAGATAAATTAGATAGCTGTGTACCAAATGGATGGAAGAAGATGTCTTAGAGAGGTATGTCTATTAGGATTCTAACTTAAGCAAAAGGGAATTTATTGGAAGGGTCTCACATTAGCTCACAGAGTTGAGCAAGGCAGGTATGGGAGCTTCCAGGAACTATGAAAGCATCATAAGACAGGACGGATGTTTATAAGAACATCACAAGCATGTTCCTTTGCTGTGGAGGAGAGTAGGGAGTCTTAACATGTAATCCTTCCAAAAATACCCACAGTGTGCTGAGTAATAGAAGGATGATAAATGGTGGCTGGGTCACCAAATGCATACCTACTGCAGGAATAAGAGCAGTTTGGGGACTGCCAACATGACTTATGTGAGAAGTCAGCTTTATTCAACATAAAGATAGTGGATAAAGAAAAAAAGTAATAAGCAAAAAAATTCATGGCTCTTTGACTGCATTGGAAACTCCTTCAAGAAACTATAAGATAAAAAAAAAACATTACCAACCATGGCTTATTGAACCAAATTTTTCTTTTTCTCCTTTCTAAAACCTACCAGGTCATAGATTTAGCAATGGCACCATTCTACCATCGATGGACATCAAATACAAAAAAAAAAAAAAAAAAGTGACAAAAAGTACATGGTCAGGGTGTGGTTTATATTATGTTCTGTATACATTTGGTTTCATGAAAAACTATGATAATTTCTTTTTTTTTTAATTTTTTTAATGTTTTTATTTATTTTTGAGACAGAGAGAGACCGAGCATGAACAGGGGAGGGGCAGAGAGAGGGGGAAACACAGAATCTGAAGAGGGCTCCAGGCTCTGAGCTGTCAGCACAGAGCCCGATGCGGGGCTCGAACTCAGGGACTGTGAGATCATGACCTGAGCCGAAGTCGGACGCTCAAGCGACAGAGCCACCCAGGCGCCCCAAAAAACTATGATAATTTCTTGAGAAACTAGCTTATATATTTTACTGATGATATATTAATTTTTCTTGAATTGAATCTAGGATTTATTTAAAATAAGAACAGAAGGAGCCATACTGTATGCTACCACTATCAATAAGGGGCAGGAAAGAAGGGGTAATATGACTTGAAAGTTATATACCTGGTAAGCCTGGTTGCTAGTCAGGTGACTGAAAGTTATGGACTGAAGTTAATGGCAGCTGACTGAGTGAGAGAGTTTTGGCATTGACTTTCATTATAGTGGCATTTAAAATGTTGCATTTGGATAAGATTATTAAAAGGGAGAGTTCAGAGTTAGTGAAGGAATAATGGGTCTTATATTGAGGAGGCAGAAAGAGAAAGGAAATAATAGTGTAGAAAAAAAAAAAGATTATTTCTTTTTTTCCCCGAAGGGCTAAAGAAATGTCTCTTTAAAAGAGAATCAGTATCGGGGAGCCTGGGAGACTCATTTGGTTGGGCATCTGACTTCGGCTCAGGTCATAATCTCACAGTTCATGGGTTTGAGTCCTCATCGCATCGGGCTCTGTGCTATCAGCATGGAGTCTGGAGTCTGTTTCAGATCCCCTGTCTCCCTCTCTCTCTGCCCCTCCCCCACATTTCAAAAAATAAAATAAACCATTAAAAAATTTAAAAAAATAGAGAAGCAATATACTCCCCCCCCACCCCGATTTTAGACTCATACTGCATGTCACTTATAGGGAGATTAACTTTTGGGTAGAGTTACTGGAATACAATTATCAAAACACTTTGAAGTCTAAGATCAGGAACAAAAGAAGTAGTGATCTTCTAGGAAACGTGACAAAATACTTGAGGGTGTAGGATTTGGAATTAGAAAGTCCTAGGATTTAATCCTGGTTCCGTTACTTAAGTACTTGAGCTAGTTGCTGAAACTGTAGGAATCTTATTTTTCTTCATCTAGACTAATACCTATTTCCTACGGTTATTTTCAGATTTATATAAAATCGCACATGAGAAGTATCTAGTAAGTTGGCACACAGTGTGCTATCAATAATAATTTTTTTAAAAGAACAGAATGACTTCAAAGAGCGGTTTCCAAGTGTTATCTCTTATGAACACATTTGTTATATCACCTTAACACTCACATTTATCAGGCAATTTATATTTGGATATAATAGAAGTAGATATGCCTGATATTTTTCAAATTACCAGTACAACAGTCGTGCTGTGTAGCTGTTATATAAAATGCGACCATGTGTTGTCTGGTGTGCAGACAATTCCATTTCCATTCCTCCCCTATGAAGCTGTAATATGTCTACAGTCAAGGCCTACAATCAAAAAGGAATATGGAAGCAATAATCAAATTTGGGGCAGGGATAAAATTCACAGGCCTGAAAAATTGAAATCTGCAACATCTTGTATACATTCATGTATTCATAGTTTTCAAGGAGTTTTGTGGTTATTGGAGAACCTGGGATGTCTCTGCTTTCATCAAATGAATATTTTCTTTAAATCTAGTGCAATGGGAAAAGGGAAGAAGCAAGGATTACTTGAAGCTCCAGGAACGCGAGACAATAAAACCCCACAGTGTGTGTTTGTGGGTGTGCCTGTGCGTGTGTGCACGCTGGGGGAGAGAAGGGTGTTGGAAATAATTTTGAAAGGTATTTTAATTTTTGAAAATAAACTTTCATGTTACCAATGTAACGCTAATGCATTGCATGCAAGACTTTTCATGTATCAACCGGTGAAGAACAGACATCTAAAATCAGAATTGGTAGAGATTAAAGTTTGCTCAACATTTTTAGTTTTGCTTCATGAGTCCGTGATTTCCCTTTGTGACATTTATGTATATTGTTACCATGTCACCTCACCCAGTCTACATTCTATCTATGCTGGACTTCTGTAAGTTTTTCTAATCCTTCATAGTTCTTCTGTCTCAGAGCTGTTCCCACTGCCTTAAAGACCTTTACCACCCCATCAGGATATAGCATTAATTCCTACATATTACTTATATCCCAGTTTAAATGTCTTTTCCTTAGGGAAATCATCCCAATCCACATAGATTAGATCAGGGCCCTTTGTTATTAATTTTTATAATCTGTGTCCTTTTCACTTGTATACTTATCACAGGCTCATGGTAGGCACTGGATGATTACTTGCTCAATGAACAAAGAAAGACATCAATAAGTCGGTCTTCTGACCACTCAGATGACTTTTGGTCTTGCTAAGTCACCTGTATTCCATGACATATTTCTTTCTTCTACGTGTACATTTGGTTTTAGCTTTTGACCTTAAATCTGCAGGGCCACAACCGTCCTTCTCTAGTCACTTCCCAACTCTGTTTGCTGTTATAAGAAGCTGACAATGTGTGTCAAATTTATGATTGATTGGTCAGCCTCCAGTTTATGGACCATCAATTTTAGAAGCCGATGTTCAACTTTCATGAATGTATAAAAGAAAATCTCTGGAGTCCAAAATTCAACCTATTTTTAAAAAGAAAGAAAAAACTTTTTTGGCTATACTTTTCTTCCCAAAGTATATGATCAGTTTTTTTTTTTTTTCGTTTTTAACAACATCTGTTCTATTTTTAAAAGCGATGAAAAAAAATGCCACCTTCTTTTCCAATTTACTAAAAATGGCTAAGAATGGGATTATTAACAGTAAAATGATGTCATTTTTTTTAGTCACTCAGTTTACTTAGGTTTTAAAAGAAATGCTACTTTAAGAACTGTGCATGGCAAGGCGAAAAGAAAAGATATTTAACGACACACCTGCTGTTCTTTTCAGCAGGATGGGAAAGGGTGTTATTCGTCGATTCCCTCATAAATATTTTAGGAATTATTTTTAATAGTATAAATCATAGGAACAAGCTAAGAAGAGCAGAAAGCATCAAAACAAGCTAATCTTAAAACCAGGCCACATGTGTGATCATTTAAATTTTAGTCAGGAGCCATTCATATTCAATGCATTATCATGCATAGGGGGAAAAATCAAGGTTAAAAAGATGGAGAGACAGATCATATTCCACTATTTCCTGTTGACCTTGAAATTTCTGTTCGTTCAGTAAGGCACATGTCAGCTTGAGGGTTAACAAGTTTTAATTTCTATTGTATTTTAAAATTTCCATCAATCCCTCCATTTAAATGCATAATATCCAAAAAAGGCCTGCAGAAAAATGAAGCCCACTCTGCAATAAACAATATTTTGGATGCATTTGTGATAGATTCAAAGATAAGTGAAAGTGAACTATTGAAACAACAAATTTTAAAAACCCCACAAAAACAATCAAAACAAAAACTACCAGCTTAAATATGAAAAGTTAAAGCAAATTATAAATAGTCTGGTGAAGGTCATTCTGGAAATCTCTACTATTTTCACCAGGCTACCCAGAGCTGCTGCTATTCTGCTTATTTTCGATTGTTCCCTTCCTCCTTCTTTTCCTTTAAAAATATGTAAAAATTCAAGCTTGAAGCTCTTTTTTAATTAAATATTTCCACTTCTATTATAAAGCCTACATTCAGAATTTACTCCTCATCAGCTTAAATTAAAGAAGATAAAGCATGAAGTGTACATAATTAAAAACCTCATTATATTTTATGAGCAATGGGCAAGACGTTGTTAAATGCTCGCCATTCCAGAGATATCTCTAAGGAAGTTCTTAATTCTACTATATATGTATTAGGCTCTTTGGGGCAGCTATGTCAATATATTTATTGTTCAATGATTAAACAGTAATTGACACTACAGAACTGTAAAAAAATGTTACTAAGTTTTATTGATTTGATAGCTGCATAACATTTTAATTTTTTAATGAAGTGTCTACATTTTCATCGCAAGATGAATTGTATGTGTTTTTGGCAACAAATAAGTGAAATATTAAAAATCACTCTTTTGTGGCTTTGTAGTCTGACCGGGGACCCTGATTTTGATACATTTTATTTGAATAGGTGTATGGAAAAGAGATCATTCCTGGCAAGGGAAGAGCATTACTATGTGTTTAAGATCAGAATTAAAAGGAGTCACTGATCAGATTAGGAATAAAGGGAGTAACACCAAGAAACTTTACAAATCGTGACTACAGAGTGGTGGTGGCCATAGTCAGCAAATACAGCACGAATGTTGTATAATTTAAATTCTCTTGCCTTAAAGAGGTCTAATATTTAATAGGTTTAGAAAAGCACACACATGCTTCGGTGTTATTGATTAATCAGGAAAGATGAAAAAGAATGGATGTCACTGAGATTGGGTTTTTTATTGAAATATTTTCTAGGCTTCTGTTAAGGGTATGACGGGCCACTTTGAAATTTCACACTAGAGGTGGCTGGTGGTAGCACATTTCACTGAGACATTTCTGGAACACAGGCAGGCTAACATTTTGCCTTTGCAAATGTCATGCTCCAGGGAAGTGGTGTGAAATGATAGAAAATGAAAGTTTTAGAGCCAAACAGAATGGCTCTGCCACTCACTGGTTATATAAAATTGAGGAGGGAACATAAACATTTACCTGGCAGGGGCATGGGTTATGCAGGATTAGACAGGCTGGTGACCTTTATTACAGAGAGACACGTGAATGATACATTTGTGTTAATAATTTAGCACACTAGATTGAATGTGCCGCAGTCCCATAGCCTGTGTTCTGTGGCTTCTCGCATTGCTCTAAAGTTTCTATTTGCACAGATGGAGAGCAAGACATTACTTTTGCTACTTCAGGGTTTGATATTTTGCAGGTAAATATTTCATACAGTCAAAGTTCAGCCCCCGTCTTTTGTCTTCTCTCGTGATTGTCTCTCTCCTTTTCCTTAAGATGATGCCATGGCCTAAGGAAAGCTTATGCATAGTCATGGGATGGGGAAAGGAGGTTGGCTGCTTGCCAGTCCATGGGCAAGCCTGTGAGGCGTGGTCCCATTTCCTAGGCCCTGGCTTTACTACGTTCCCTGTCTCCTGGTGATGGCAGGTTAAACATCTCTGGGAATGCCAGAGGCCACTCTTTTGCCCTGCCAGCCTCCCTATTGCCTCAGATGGGAAAGAACTTTGAGGATAGTTATTGTATACGGCTGGCCTTATTGAACTATCGAAATGTTTTTATTTCCATTTATTTTACTTGATTATTTTATTTCATCTTATTTTATTTATTTTTTAAATTTTATTTTGCTAGTGGAGTCAACACATTAACAATTTTCTCTTGATCTTTCTAAAACGCCCGTGAAACTTGCAACTAAAAAAGTACAAGTTGCTTTTGTATGAGCAGTCACCTGATTTCAATGAAACATTAGGCTTCACAGAGTGATCTATAAATAAGCCTTCCTCTACAACATGTGTTAATCACTTGCCAAGGATAGCCTTCTCTAAAGCCAAGAGCAAGCCCTAAAATTTAATTCCTAAATTTCCCGATAATTAGAGGTTCTATAGACACACAGTGTGCCTTTCTAATTATCACAGGCAACATTTTAATCATGTTTTGCCACTGCACAACACAGGTCTCTAGCCTTCTGGCAAAAATACATCATTGTTTTCCACTCAGTGACAGATATTTAAGTTTTCTCATGATAATACCTCAGGTCAAGCTACACATTTCTGCATTGGTTATATTAGGCTAAACCTCAGTAACAAAAACTAAAATGTATATCATATCGAGTAGTAGAAATATATTTCTCACTAAAAGCTCAAAGTGGGTATTCTAATTGATTAGTCTTTTCCTTCTATTCATTAATTTAGAAGCCCAAACCCCTTTCCTCTTGTACAGCTAACAGTCCCAAGGCATTGTCATCATCTTCAGCCAACCAGGAGAAGAAGAAAGACAACTTGAAGGGATACAAACTCTTCTTAAAATCTTGACCTGGAAATAACATAGGTTATGTACACTCGTATTCCATTGACTGGTTTCAGCCATACTACCAAAACGAGCACCAAGAATGACTAAAAAATGTAATCTAGCTTGTGGGCAAAATGACAGGAAGGTGAATCTTAGACGACATCTAGTAATCTTGCCACCTTCTCCCAGATACTCTGGGCTCCTCTTATACCAACCTCCCTTCAGTTTTTGACAATGACAAATTTCTCCTATAATGGAGAAAACATTTTTTTTTCTCTTTCCTGTACCCAGAATGTTCTTCCTACCATGTCAATGCTTACGTTAACTCTTAGCTCTATGATATTTTGTTTTCCTCAAGGAAGTCTCTATCTGGTCAATTTGTGTCATCTTTGTTCATAGCAGCAAGTACTGTCATCTTCTGTGATACTTAGTGCAACTGTCCTCAGAGACTGTGTTCTATCGTTCAAAATTGTAACACCGCTAACTGGTACAGTGTCTGGAACATCATTGGTTATTAATTGTTGACTAAATGAATGAACCAATGAATACATAACGTTTGGAAAACTTATTCGTTAGATCAATCGGCAGAAGCTACACTCATGTCCTAGTTTTAGCCCCATTAGTGACATGAGGCACAGTGGCAGGTATATGTAGAAATGGGGACAGATGTGTCTGAGATTAGCTTTTCTTTGGACAAAGTTGTAAAGATGATATTTTAAAACCATGTGGCTAAATAGAGAGTGGGAAACAAACACAGCTGATGCTTTGCTACTGATAATTAAGGATATGGAAAATAAAGCAACGCTAAGACATATTTTTTTAAGTTTATTTATTTTTAAGAGAGGGAGAAACAAAGTGCATGCACATACCAACGGAGAAGGGCAGAGAGAGAGGGAGAGAGAAAATTCCAAGCAGGTTCCGAGCTGTCAGTGCGGAGCCTCAGGTGGGGCTCCAGCTCATGAACCAAGAGGTCATGACCTGAGCCAAAATCAAGAATCGGATGCCTAACCGAACTGAGTCACCCAGGCGCCCTGAAGCTAAGACATATTTAAGAATGCATTAATTTACTCATTTTCAGTACTGTGTCCACTAAAGAGTTTTCTTAGACAAATATAAACATTGATTTGAATCTATATTTTTAATAATTTCTTCCCTAATGTAAAGATAATCAATATTATGCAAACATCTGGGAAATGCTTTAATTATGATACAGAGTTTATATATACAAATGAGAGACTAGAAACACCACCTATAATTCAGTGCTAGAGTGACTCGAATTCCAGAGAAAATTTGTCCGGAGTCAAGGCTGTTTTCAATACTTTCATGCAACTTTCATTACTAACATTGAGCTACAGATTGACCTTATTAGACTAATTGCATGTTATTTCTGTCTGACAGCTGGCAGTTTGGACTATCATTTATTTAACACTTCCGATTTGTATAATTCTCACGACTTTCTCACCATGAGCTTAGGGTTTGTGTATATTTTTTTCTCCCAGGAACAGAAGATACTGAAATTTTAAGTAAGCTAAGTACCTTAGCTTTCTCTAGTAAATTATATTTCTTTGAAAATTCCACTGTCAATCCCAGCTGTAGGAATATTGAAAAAAATTCTGAGACCAATGTGCTTAGAACTTAGAGTTTATCTTCAGCATAGACAAATAGTTAATGAAACGTCTTTTACTAACTTAGGAAATCTTTATTTTGCCAGACTCTGTCCTGAGCAAACAACACAGAAATAGATTTCCCTATGGTTATGGGGCTGGCATGAATCATGTGTTTTCCACTGTTGCATGTGAAATCATAATGTATTGAACACGACTTGAGGCCAGGCATTATGCTGTGTTAGGCCGGGTAAGATTGAGAGGATCCACTCCCTGCCATCAAAGAACACACAGGCTAGTGAGTGGAATAAGTCATTCATCAACATTTACCAGAGTCATACCTGTTAAAATAAGCTTGGAAGATTATCTAAATATTTGCAGACATGGCATTTTTGAGCATGAAGACTTGGCCCCAAATTACCTCTGGTGAATAGTATTTCTATTTGTACTTATCTAAAAATAGTCAGTCCTGGGGCGCCTGGGCAGCTCAGTGGGTTAAGCTTCCAGCTCTTGATGTCGGCTCAGGGCATGATCTCACAGCTCGTGAGTTCGAGCCCCACCTCACGCTCTGTGCTAACATCACAGACCCTGCTTGGGATTCTCTCTCTCTTCCTCTCTCTCTGCCCCTCCCCTATTCATATGTGCTCTCTCTCTCTCTCAAAATAAGAAAATAAACTTAATAAAAATAAAAATAGTCAATCTTAAGTAATCTACCTACATGACTAAGACAAGTAGAAACCAGAAAATATCTGAGAAAAAATTTTTGGCAAAAAATGTTTCAGCACTTGAAAAGCGACTGGCAGCACAGCAATGACAGTTGAAAAGCATATTTATGCAAACTTAAATATATATTACTTAATGCCAATCTATATGCTGTCTCCTCTAAGCTATTCTTTCCTTTGTTTGGTCCATATTGCATTGGACCTCTACCTACTTATCACCATAGGACTTCTATTTTGGCCTGATATACGATAGGAGGTTAAGACACGAATGGAACCTACCTCGAATGCCTGGAAAAGTGAGTGTGATCTTGCTTTCTCAAGGATTATCAGAAATATTTCTGTGTGTCCCTCGGAATAACTCTGTCTTCCTCTACTCATTACTCCTAAAAAATTTCTGACCCCTCTTAGTCCTCAAGGTTGTACAAAAGGCTTTGCATCTCCAGATAAAGGAAATAGGGGTATAATTTCAAACCTAGAGAGATGCCTGTCTCTCCAAAAGAGTGCATTGCAATTCAAAATCTGCAAATAGATTGTGGCAGAATAAACATTGTATTCTCCTCAAAGGGAGAAAACATTTTACAAATAATTCTATTAACTGCGTACTCAGGATAGGCAACTAAATTATCATGTTCTATGAAGCACAATTGAAAAGAGGATCTGTAAATCTGGACGTAAATTGATAGAGGTGTTTTTCAAAAAGCAGATCAGGACATTGTTATCCAGCTAGAAATATATGCTAGCCTCCTATGTCATTATATTCACTGTAACGTAGGTTCCAGAGTGCCAGCGTACAAATCTTTCTTCATCACACTTTATCGCTCTTCACTCTTTTTTTTTTTTTTTTTTTTTTTTTTTTTTTTTTTACTTCGGGATGATCACTTCTAGTATTCCTTTCTCCTTTCACGGGTTTCATAAATGTGGGCGAACACCCTTATCTGCAAACCATTTGGCACCAAGTCAGGTTCTCTTAGAATTCATCCTCACATCTTAGACTTATCAGATGTCATTGTTTGGTATAGTGAGCATGATGCCAAGTTTTATGTTTATCAGGCCATCTTCCTTTCTTTCTGAGGCATTCTCTCGTAGAGAGAGAAAGGACTGCAGCCTGCTACGTAGACTGTCCTTCCCACACATGGTCCGTCACAGACACCTCAAAAGAGAGGAAGTCGCAGGGAGGCACTGGGGTACAAACGCACATAATTGTGCCGCTCCCAATCTTATGTCCCTGGGGCTTATTCAGACTGGGGGCCGAGGAGCTGCCCACCAGCCCCTGTGCCTCTGGGTTCCAGCCCGAGCTGTGTGCCGCACCGAGCGATCGCATGAACTCCTCGCTGGTCGGCATTCTCCCACTTTCTACCCAGATCACCAGTTGACATGGGTAGACTGAAGAATTGTCCTCCATTTGCACACTCGGAGACCTTAGTTCATTAACCGGTCCCCAGAACAAAGGCAATTCGCAGCAGTAGAGGCCCTTTGTGAGGTTGAAATGTGTTGTACAAATCATCCAAAGATGGTCTCTTGGTTTTGTGTTTACATTGTTTTAACGTTTACTTTATTTATTTTTGAGAGAGACAGAGAGAGAAAGAGGGCAAATGAACAAGGGAGAGGTGGAGAGAAAGGGAGAGGGATTATCCCAAGCAGGCTCCACACTGTCAGCATAGAGCCCTCCGTGAGGCTTGAACTCAGTCAGTGTGAGATCATGAGGAACCTGTGCCGAAATCAAGAATTGAATGCTTAAACTGACTGAGCCACCCAGGCACCCCCAAAGATGGCCTCTTTGTACTTCAGATATTTCCTTGCTGCAGGCTGATACCCATTAATCCAAAAGCCCACTGATGCCCACCTCACGTTTGTACAGTTGTTAAACATGCAACTGTTTTAAAAACAGTCCAAGCAAGCACAATTCTAGGCATTTCAACTCTGCCTGTTTTACATGCCCCGTAGAACCTCACCTTGACGTATCTTCTATGGAAAAGACCTATTGCCGTTATAAGGTAACAAATCCTGGCTGCCCTACAGAGTCCTCAGACCCAGAGACTCCCTGTTGTCCTGATGAGTGACATCACCTAGATGTCTGAGCCCCTCTCTGAGCCTCCTCGCCCTGGGGACTTCCCTTGCCTTCCTCTCTTTTGAGTAGGGACACCTCCAACCTGCCCTCCCCCCCCACCCCAACCTCTCCGACCATAGTCACAGCCTCTAGACCTCCCCTGTATGCAAACTTGCCAATGCTAACCTTGGCGTGTACCACCTCACGGTCACATCTTTTTCCTAGATTAGCCCCCAAATCCCTTGAATGCCTACAAAAAGCCACGTGCCACAAAGAAAGTAAAAAAGCCCTCTCAGGGGTTCCTGGCTGGCTCGGTCGGTGGAGCGTCTGACTCTTGGTTTTGGCTCAGGTCATGAACTCACAGGTTTGTGGGATTGCGCCCTGCGTCAGGCCTTGGGTTGAGCACGGTGCCTGCTTGGGATGCTTTTTCTCCCTCTCTCGCTCTGCCCCTCTCCCGCTCGTGTTCATGCTCTCACTCTCTCGCCCTCAAAATGAATGAACATGAACATAAAAGAATGCCAAGGTCCACATTTTAGATTAGTTCAAATTGTAACATGACTGAAGTTTTAATACTCTGTGGACAAATCAGAAAATGAAATTAAAGGCCTCACAAAGGGGCACCTCCGTGGCTCAGTTGGTGAAACGTTGGCCTCCTGATTCTGACTCAGGTCATGATCTCAGTTTGTGAGATTGAACTCCACGTGGGCCTCTGTGCCACCAGCATGGAGCTTGCTTCGATTCTCTCCCTCTCTCTCTGCTCCATCCCCCCCCCCCCTCCTTGCATGTGCCTGCAGGTCCATTCTCTATCTCAAAATAAATAAACTGAAAAAAATAAATAAATAAAAATAACTGGGGCACCTGGATGGCTGAATTGGTTAAGCGCCCGGCTTCAGCTCAGATCATGATCTGATGATTTGTGGGTTCAAGCCCTGCATTGGACTCTGTGCTGATAGCTCAGAGCCTGGAGCCTGCTTCTGATTCTGTGTCTCCCTGTCTCTGTGGCCCTCTCCTGCTCTAGCTCTGTCTGTCTCTCTGTCTTAAAAATAAACATTACAATTTTTAAAAATATTTTAAACATTTTAAAAATTAAAAAAAGGCCATATAGTTTTGGGGTGCCTGTCTGGCTCAGTAAGTAGAATATGCAAATCTTATTCTAGGATCATAGGTTCAAGTCCCACATTGGGTGTAGAGATCACTTAAAAAAAAGTAAAAGTCTTAAATAAAAAAGGTCTTACATATTTTTAAACACTTACACTGTTATATTTCATATATTAGTAAAGTTACTAGAATCTCACGTATGTTCTAAGCCTGCATGTGCATTATGAAAATGAAAGCAGAAAATTTATATTGGACATTGAAATTTGCCTATTACTAGCATATAGATTAATATGCCAAGAATGATTTCCTACCAAGTTTTAGGTGGACTTTAATGATAATTTATGATATAGTTACTAGAGCAGAAAAAAATAAATGAATCGTTATACTCAGTATATGTCACAAAATGTTGTCAGCTATAATGCAACCATTTAAATAAATGGGACTAAATTAAAGTTAGCAGCCAACCTTTTGGTAACTTAAATCTTCTTTGCTCTAACAATCCAAAAATGCACCATTTCTCCTTAGCACAGTATCTGACACTAACAGAAAAGGTTTATATTAAATATATAGGAGAAAATTCTTTGGAAATTAAAAACAAAAAAATAAAATGTAAAAAAAAAAAACAAAGGTTTCTCATAGTAGCAAACAGATTTTCCCTTTAATATTCACTATATTTAAATCAGGAAAAAGTCCTTATTATATCTGTGTTAGCATTTTTAAATCTGTAGAATAAGCATACTATTTAAACAAATGATTGAAATTTTTTCAAAACTGAAGGTTTACAAGAAATTTTATGACTGCCACAAGAGTTCAAGATTTTTGTGAATTTCAAAGTCGATGTTATAGGTAATTTCTTTACCCTCTATGTCCGCTTAGTGAATATCAATACCAATCACTGGTGACAATTTTTATGTAAGAAATTTATGGTTTTATATAGATCATAATACTTTTGTTCAGTTTAAGGAAATTACAAACACAATTATTTATAACAAGAAAAAGGAAACAAAAACAATGACAGGTAGAGAAAGAAAAAGTGAAAAAAAAAGAACAAAGTTTCAAAAGATAAGAGTCTAAGTGAAAATAAACCTATAACAAAAATAGTATGTCACATTATGTTTATTCACTCCGGTTCCTAGTGTTGATTTAAACCACGTCTCCCTGCACAAAAAAACAAAACAAAACAAAAAAGCCAAAACAACAAAACAAAAACACAAAAACAAAACAAAACAAAAACAAACAAACAGAACTGTATCTTTTATTCTATTTTGGTTATGTTAGTTAGCAAAAGACGTGGAGAGTTTCTGGTGTTCATTCTGGCGCTGTTCACGTGCTATTTGTTTACTCTCAGTTGAATTGGTTTGAAAAAGCTAGATTAATAGCCCCGTAAACTCAGCCCTATGCCATTATGCAGTTCTATTAGTCTCATTTAGTTTTGTTTTCTTGAAATACGCTGTTGGATGGAAGACTTGAATGTATGTTATATATAACAAAACTGTGAGCCAATGTGGAATCTCACTATTTTCTAGCCCAAGAGTTCATTAGATAAGAGGGAATGTATGTGTACTTTTTCTTAGTGTTTACTATGAGATATAACCAGACAGTCCACAGCAAGCATAATGACCTTTCCTTAGCCCTCCAGAAAACAATTCTCCATATGTCTGCATTGATGTATTTTGTCTTTTACTGGGTCCTTTCTTCTTATCACCTTTCCTTTCTTCTCTTACTCTATGTTAGTCTTTTTATCCTCAAATCAGTTCTGGTTGTTTGGTTGGTATTTTGGTTGTAATTCCCAGAAAGCAGTATGTATTGCTTAAGCCGTAGCCTTCCCAGTTTTGAATAATTCTTATTATCAGAGCTATTCATTCCACATCAGATTAAGCCTCTTAAAATGTACCCACATTCTATGAATAACTATAAAGGAGTTCAGTAATTATATATTACAGAATATTAATCAATATTTCAGATATTAATCAATCTTTCATTAAGTTTAATTTCACAGTTTTATTTTTGTGTTTGGAGCTAACACTTTTGTTCAAATATCAAACAGTTTAGTAGGCATTAGGAAAGAAAGCTCATGGAACTTAAGCAGTGTGTCTAATAGATTAAAATGGACTGGGATTTCGTAACTGAGGGTCCCCATCTCTCCTACTTTGGAGTATCTATCTTGAAATAGCTATAATTTCAGGGTACTTCACCCTGTTCTGATCACCTTCTATTCACCCTGTTGGTGAAGGAGGGATCCTTTGTTCTAAACAGCATGGAAAGCCTGCATGCATGACACCTGACACAGGGCAGATGACACTGGCAGCAGTTTATTTGTCACCTATGCTCACAGCACAGGGGAAGAGAGGGCAGAGCCACGTGGAGGGGGAGGGGAGGGGGTGAACAGGGAGACACTGTGGCAGGCAGGCTTTGCACACGTGGAATTTCAGATCTTGTAAAACACATTTACCTTCCAGTTATATCACTCTCCTCTCTCCCACAGGACCCTAGAACCCAGAGGAATCTGGCCAGAGACTAGACCAACAGTTAGACGGTCTGTTCTGAAATTACTACTCACTATAATATGACATCATCTTTCTTTTCTTCTTACATGATAAGAAATGTGCTGCCCAAAGGCGAAAAACAGTTATGCAAGAATTACCAAAATCATGAAATATGGTGTTCTATCCCTTTTTTAAAAATAAATGTTTACTTATTTTGAGAGAGGCAGAGAGAGACTCACAAGCAGACTCTATACTGTCAGAGCCTGACATGGGGCTCGAGCTCAAGATGGAGTGACGTCACTACCGAGCCCAAATCAAGAGTTGGATGCTTATCTGCCTGGAGATACCCGGGCTCCCCTGATGTTCTATGCTTTTAGTTGGGATGTGTTACAAGTGCTAAGGTCACACCCTTGTCATCTCCAAGTCTTCTTTTCCTTGGTTTATGTCTTAATATACACCCCTTTATAATTTTATACCCCAGGTAGAGGTTATGGATAGTATCTAATTTTTCATGCAATCACTGCAGTTTTAAAATAAACATAACCTTTGGTTGTTACCGATACTTTGTATCCCATATTAATTTCTCAAATTGTAATATATTTATTTCCCACCAAAAAATTTTTCTGCTTACTTTAGGCAAAAAAAAAAAAAAGTGAATAATTATTAGAAACCACTCAGGGCATATGTTGCATTTATTTTTGGTATTGTTTCTAATACTTGTAAGGGCCAGGTTTTTTTTTTTTTTTAATTTTTTTTTCTTTAACAAGGATTGAATTGTTAGAGAAGGCGAACTAGGCAACAGCAGAAAGAGCAAACCTACTTCTTAGTGTGTCTCATGAGCAATGGAATTAGCCCCCTCTCAGAAGATGTAATTAACTTAAAATGTCAGCTCTTGATCAAACAGAAGACATGGTAATCAAAATCCTTTCTGGGGTGGCCGGGTAGCTCAGTTGGTTAAACGCCTGACTTCAGCTCAGGTCATGATCTCACAGTTCGTGAGTTCGAGCCCCGCATGGGACTCTGCTGTCAGCATGGAACCTGCTTCGGATCCTTTGTCCGCTTCTCTCTGCCCCTCTCCTGCTTGTTCTCTCTCTCTCTCTCTCTCTCTCAAAAATAAAATAAACATTAAATTTTTTTTTTTTAAATACTTCCTTTCCGGTATAGTATGGACACTGACAATGGGCACTGTCTGCTCAGAATGAAAGTTGTCTGTTTGGATCGAAATGACCTGAGGTGCTGGATGATGAGGAGGTTATGGGAAAGGATGTCAGTAGAGGGACCTTGGGTGACCTGGGGTGAGTGTGTGCTCAGCGTTTGAGGCTCAGATGTCAGCTCTGTTCTGGAAACATTTTAATAATTTAATGACCACCCCAGTGCACCTGTGCAAAGCGGCGAGTGTGTGTGGCTCTACAACTGGAGAATAATGATTAGGATCCCTGCACCAGCGGTCAGCATGGACAGACAGCGGTTTATACTCCAAAATCTGGGATGCTAAATCATGTTATGTTAGGTTTTTATCACATTAATTGTTTACCAACATTTTAAAGTTATTAAACTGGCACCTTTTGACTAGTTTACTCAGTCATTCTTTAGAAATTAATTTCTATAAATGAATTCAATGGAGACTACGCTGGTCTGGTGGTCTTTTTTGCAAATCTGTTCTATTTACCTCAACACTTCAAATTTCGTACTTTTAAAGCTGCATAGGAGAATTTACTCTATCATATATATCAAGACTGGAGGACTGTATCCTTGTTTTCAATGCTTCAGCATTTTTGTTTGTTTGTTTTGCTATGTGATCCTAGTGTTGGATTATATTTCTCCACACTTTTAATTCCAGACTTAACAATAAGGTCTTCTTTGGCCAATAGAATGTGGAGTGGAATGAGATTGTACTACAAATAATTCATCTTGTTAATAATATGCTAGCAGGAGACATCTTTCCAACTGAATCTTTAGAACTCAAGTAAACTTCCAGAAAATGTGCACGATATTTTGAATCTTTACACAAACTACTGGAATTTCAATAAACCAGACTGGAATTTCTGTAAGAAAGCATGGCTTCCTTAAGTGGTTATGCAACTTAAACCCATCAGAATGAAAACCATCGCCTGTCATAATAACTGATATTGCTTGGGACCAGGGTGGTCTTCACTATTCATATAATCATCACAGCCCAAAATTAAGTCTTATCAAGAGGAACTAGGTAAACATTATTCTGGATTTTGCTATATTTAACATCCTGGTATTTGCCCAAGACCAGCGTTAACTATGGTATTAAAGGGACCATGGTGACTAATAAGAATTTACCCTAAAAACTGCTCAGATAATAGTTGAGAAAAAATTTGGGTTTTGAGAAGTAACAGCAAGCAATATGATTTATCTTCCTGAATGTTATTATTTTATGAAAGAGTAACATATATGCTACCTTCAAAAAAGAATCCAGGCTTTTGTGAACAAAAAAAAAGTTTCTAGTGACTTCATACACATGAGAAGCAGGGTATAATGCAGACATCTAGAGATGAATAAAAGTTATTTTAAATTCTGGAAAAATAAAGTTAATCACTTGAAGCAGAATTTTCAAAAAGAGCATATATTCTCATCAATAAACCTTTAATCCTTTGGTGATCAAAATTCACGAAGGGAAAAATTCTGAACACCTTAAAGATGTTTTCTACCAAAGTAGAGTGTGTTTCATTAACAGTTGTCATTCATGGTCTCCCACATCCAAAATAAACCACTACTTAAACCATGATATGTGAAATTCACTGTGGTGCCTGGATCCTTTTTAATATAGCAGTGATGAGTATAAAAATTCTGGTTATTCTGACCATCTGGAGACAGGTGAATCCTCACTCCATTCTGAAGGATATTTCCTGCTTCACTAAACTACTTACTGACCCAGAAAAAACATCTTCATAACAACCCATGATTTTTTTCTAAGAGAGGAAACATGCATTTAAAAAGAGTGCTAAGAAAATCACTAGGAAGTAAGTCTGAACAAGCTATTTTCCAAGCACCGTAGGTCTGTGTTATGGAGGTGTGACATAACAAATCTAGTTTTAACAAAAAGCATGTGGTGAAGGTTTTATAGGATCTCTGCTTTGAACGATTTTCTTTCTAATTCCTTAATTTTTTAAGTCTTTCTAGCTAGATAAATTATTTACCTTTATTTTCTTCTTTCCTGCTTTCAGTTTATTTCTGTTTTATCTTCTATATCTGTGTTGTAACCATTCACTGGAATCCAGTAGTACCTAAAAGCTTGTTTCTGTTGTTGGGTTTTTTATTTTTTCCTTCCTTCCTTCCTTCCTTCCTTCCTTCCTTCCTTCCTTCCTTCCTCTCTTTCTTTTGCCAATAAGATAATTTCCTCATTCTTTTCTGTCAAATTGGAATGTAGGTGAAGGATAAATCTGCACACACTGATGAAATATTCAAACTGTGGAATTTATTTTGGAGTTCAAATGACTAATAGCACCTTGGACATTATGAATGACAGAATGTGAATAGTAGAATCAGCCCATTACTTGGCTTGGGGGAACAGATTTGAAAGCAGAAAGGTTATGGGGCACCTGTGTGGCTTAGTAGGTTAAGCGTCTGACTTCGGCTCAGGTCATGATCTCACGGTTCGTAGGTTTGAGCCCCATGTCAGGCTCTGTGCTGACCGTTCAGGGCCTGGAGCCTGCTTCGGATTCTGTGTCTCCCTCTCTCTCTGCCCCTCCCCCGCTCATGCTCTTTCTTTCTCTCTCAAAAATAAATAAACATTAAAAGAAAATTTTATTAAAGAAAGCGGAAAGGTTATAGTGCAGCTACTGTTATTTCCCTTATGGCTGAAACTAAAGGCTAAAATTAGCTTTTATTATGACAATTAAATGTCTAAGTAAGTTGGAAGAGAATGATATTCTCCTAATGGTTATCTTTATAATTTAAATGCTATAATTTTAGTTTTTTGAAAAACACCAGAGATCCCACGATCCTACTTTTACTGAAAGTAAAGGTGTGTGTGTGTGTGTGTGTGTGTGTGTGTGTGTGTGTGCACGCGCGCGCTCGTGTGGCTGGCTACACAAATTAGCTTAGAGGGGTTGTTATAATAATGTTCTATATTAATATCATGTATATTCACTGATGTTCTGTTGATTGATAATATTATACGGGATACTTTAAATAAATGCCTATTTCTTGCATTGGGTATTAAATCAGTTTTTGGAACTGTCTTTTGAGACTTATTTTAATTTGTAATGGATCTATAAAGAGAGTGAAGAAAAAATTGATTCCAAATTTAAGTAAAAAGTAGACAACATTTTGCATATGGTACAAGCACAAAAAAACATTACCACGGACCCAATTAATGCCACTGATTGAGTTAGAATCTGGATATTTGGGCATCTTATTGGCTTCATGACTAACTTAGGGCGGTGAAACATTCCCCAGATTGCCTAAGGTGCTGCTGCAAACTGTGTATGTGGAGTGAGGGAGTAGGAGGGAGCATGAGTGTTAGGTGGGGTGTCTGAGTGCTTGGAGAAGTGTAAGGGTTTACAGTAACAAGAGTAACAGTCCTTTAAGGATATATCTAGCACTATATTTCAGTGTTCAAAAGTTCATCCCATGGCTCAACTTAATATTATTGAACAGGGGTGCCTAGGTGGCTCAGTCTGTTCAGCGGCCCACTCGATTTCAGCTCAGGTCATGATCCCAGGATCATGAGATCGAGCCCCTCATCAGGCTCCGTGCTATGTGTGGAGCCGGCTTGGGATTCTCTCTCTGCTTTTCCCCTTCTCCCTTACTCAAGCTCTCTCTAAAATTAAAAAAAAAAAAAATTAAAACTTTATTCAACGAACGCCCAAGCATACTCATCCCACGTGATGATCAATAACAAACAGAGATACATGGTTTCTCATTTGCTAGGACTAACAATTTAAAAAAAGGCTTTTATTAATTCTTAATATCATTAAGGATAGAAATTAAGAGACTCTTACCCATATCAACAACACATTTGTAATGGTAAGCCCAATAAACTATACAGAGCTTTTCGGAATTTGAAAATAAAAGTGCTGACTAAAGATTGTAAGCCAGTCACATGTACTATTCAAACTGTTCAGTAGTGAGTATACTCCTTATCAGCCTGCTCCAAAAGAGTTTTGAGTTCTCTGAGCATAAGAAACACTGCATGGAAACAAAAATTGTATTAATTACATACGCTCTTACATATTACGGTTAAAAATAGAAAATCTAAACATTTAGATTCACTTTAGCAACATAATTTGAATCCAAGTACTGATATATACCCTCAATATCTAGAGAACCTTCATCCTCAAGAAGTTAATAATATGCCCAGTTCTCAAAGTAATGGAGTAGTAAGCCCAGGATTAAAATTGAGATTTCTTTTAGTTCAGGCCAGTGTTTTGTTTTGTTTGGTTTGGTTTTGCTTTCATTCACCTAATGGCCTTAAACATTCCTCCTTCTCTCCACCTCCTTCCAACATTTTCTCCCCCATACAATCTCATACTAAATCACAACATAGAAACCAGTTAAAAATCAGAGCTCAGGGTTGCAAGGAAGACAGGGGCCTAGAGTTGTACTCACTCATTCCCCTAACCACTCTGTGCATCGACCTGGGGCCCTGCCACAGAACGCAGCTTGCTGTCTACACAGAACATGTGGAGGCTCACGGCACCAAAGCCTACTACCTCTCCAAACGAAGAGAACTGAACCCGACAGTGACCATATGCCTATTAGTTGCCAGAGGTTGTGCATAATTTAAATCATGTACTTCTCAATAAGAACGTGTTTTCTATGATGCTAAGACCTTGGGCTCAGGTGTGTCTGTCTACCATGTTCCTGAAGCACCCACATATCCAAGAAAACATAGGCTAGTTGGGCTACAGAGTATTATAACACTAGAATAGCCTGCAGAATCTAATAGCTGGCATATGAATAAATACATTCTATTATTTTGTATCATCAATATCTCATAACCCTCCAAATACGGAATTTGATGGTAAACCATGCAAGTCCTCAAGGGACTCCCTCGCCTACTAGCATCATCCAGTTGCTAGTCGGCATTTTAGGACTTTTCATGTTCACGTCTACTTAAGGAGACAGATAACTGAGCATAAAATTCTCTGAATCAGATCTTTTAGCCAGACGTGTGAGATTAAGGAGAGGTAGGAAGTTTAACTTTCTCTGTGATGAGAAAATATGGAATATTTGGAAAGAGTTCCCTCACTCATCCCCACCCCCAATTAAATGTAACCCACTGGACGTCTTGGGTTTTGAATCATGAGATGTGTATTTTCTTCACTTTCTTTCCCCCTGGAACAAGGCAGAGGGACTTTAAAATAGATGTGTGATCACTCAGTGTTCCCTGTCACTGTATCAACAGTGTTCGTTAATCCTCTTTTGTTCCGGTTCTCTTTTATGGGTGCATCATGGACAGACAGGTGCAGATCTAGATCCTTCTCTTCATTAGAAGACCTCCCCCTCTCTTTTTTTTTTTTTTTTAATGACAGCAAAGACGGTTTGCTAACCTATCTACAAGATTATTGATACAAACAATCTCATTATTCTCAGGCTGCTAACACAGTCTTCACCAATGAAAGGATCTAATTAATTCAGCCTCCTTTCCCCATTAGAACCAATAAGAAGAATGGTTGCAACTTCCTTTAGGGCTCATGCTGTGCTTGGAAATGACCTGATAAAAGGACTCTCCCTGTGTGGTACATAGAGGTGGTCTCCCAAAGCTAGTTCCAAAATCTCTTACACTTAAAAAAAAAAGAAAATCTCATTTCCTTAGAGAACTCCTAGACAGCTGTGTCCATGTCAGAGCCTTCGCAATGAACCTGCACAGAGAAACACCTGGAAAAAAAACAAAAACAAAACAAAATAAAAACCAGAGAGAGAGAAAAAACAAAAACGTGAAACACCTGGTTTTGGCAGATTTTTCTCTCAGCAGAGGAGGCAGGTTTTCGGGCCATCTGGTCCGCAGCCATGTTCCGCCCGTCCTTCTCCCCAGTCCTCTCCCTTGTGGGCCGCACAAGACCAGGCTGGCAGCAGATTGCGGCCGACCCAGCATTGCCGCCATCCTGGGATTTGCAGCCCAGCAGCCGGCCTCTGCCTCCAGCGCGTGTCCCTCTGCAGGCTCTCCTTTTGACCTTCTCAAATAGTATTTAAAAACAGCAATTTCGATGACTCTCCCGAGCCCAGTGACCAGGCTGTTTAAAGTCCTGTAAGTGCTTAAATAAATTGTTTTAACAAGTTGAGCTTTGTGTGTTCCCAATGAAACTAGACCAAACAAACAAATTTTGGCTTGTGACTGAAAGGGAAATTGCCACCTTAGCACTTTTTCCGGAGTCCCCACATATTCCTGGCTTTAGCTGCCAACAGTGATCACAGGAAAACAGCCAAACATTCAAATACACCAGCTGTGCGTTCACTCACTCTTCACACAACATTCTAGATTTCCTCTGTGTGCGGTGGCATTTCCCAACATCTACTGACACACAACGTAAAGTATTCCATTTCGTGTCAATTGTGTTCTCTGCTAATGTCCAATTAAAAAATAAAATAAAATCTCATGTTGTGAGAGAAAGAAAGACCCATTCTAGGTAATATTAGAGTTTTCTGATATGCTATCCTGGAGGATGCTCTGTTTAACGTCCCCTGCCCTTAATTTCAGATTCTCTTTGTCTGTGTTGTGTTAGTATAACCTCTCTGTGGCAGACTCCGCTGGCAGCCTCTGTTTTTGTTTTTCACCTTTTTTTCTTTCACATTGATCTTCAGGAAGGACAAGCTCACTGTTGCAAATTGAACCCACAAAGCAGAAGTAATTGTTTTATGTTTTACAGAAGTTTCGGGAGGGAGATGAAGAAGATAGTTAACATTTCACATCACACAGCAAAGTACTTAAAAATATCCCCATTAGACATGTCTGATCTGCCCAGAGCCTTAAATTTTAAATTTTGCTGGGTCTCATTTCATATTTCTAGATCTTTTTTTTTTTTTTTTTTTCTAAGTAAGCCCCACCTCTGCTCTTCAAATTTTGCATCCTTTCACCCATTGCACTCCCAGGAAACAACGGAACCTCCAATTATTGAAATGCATTCTCCGGAGAAGGCAATGGAGATTATAAATAACTGCTTCCTTCTTTTGTTTCTGTTCCTTCCCCTTCTCTTTCTTTCTTTTTTTTTTTTTATTTTTCTTGTTGTGCTGACATACCTTCTAGCAAATTCCGACAGAAATAAGCCTGTCTAAGGGAGCAAAATTCGTGCAAACTGACAGGCTGGTCCCTGAGCTGTGTGAAATTCATACTTTCAAGAGAGAAATTCTGGCTACATTCTCCACCTTGGAGTATCTTCTCCCTACAAAGCACTTTTAAAGGATTTTTAGCACATTTACATATTGTTTACAAAGCAACTCAAAAATAAGATGAAAAACAACCATAACCTCACATCGCTTTGTAGCTTCCCTGTGATTATGGGCAACTGGCAGTTCTTGCATATACTGCTTTGTTAATATTTTCAATTTCAGGGTTTCGTTTCTCCATATTCGTTTATAAATTCATGTTCTAAAAGTTACACCCAGGAAGGATTCTGAAGAATCCAAACATAAAATGAATAATTCAAGCTTTGGAAGCAGGAAAAACATGTTCAAATTGATTTTTTTTAAGTTAAAGTAACAATAGCTCTAATTCCAATGAATTGACAGTTTTGAAGAAAATAGGAGCTACTTCACACATTATGCATATAGATCATGCTGAGCAAGAGAAACAAGGAGTTCCGTTCATGCTGACGTTATCTGGATGGAAGGGGCCATGTATGAATAAGACAATGATGTGTCATCTTTTTGTGAGTCCGTGGCTAGGGCCTCCTTGTTCAGCTGCACAGCCTATATGCACTACAGCTCATGCTGTGGTCCTTCTTTGTGTGTGTGTGTGTGTGTGTGTGTGTGTGTGTGTGTTTAAAGTTTATTTATTTATTTTGAGAGAGACAGAGACAGGGTGAGTGGGGAGGGGCAGAGAGAGAAAGGGGAGAGAGAGAGAATCCCAAGCAGGCTCTGGGATGCCAGCATGGAGCCCGATGCGGGGCTGGAACCCACGAAGCCGTGAGATCACGACCTGAGTCGAAACTGAGAGTCAGACACTTAACCGACTAAGCCACCCAGGTGATGTTAATCTCTGCATTTATTTCCAAGAATTAATGGTACAAAGTGACCTGGGAAATTCCCAAAGCTACAGACCCTGTATATTAAAAATAAGTTGTTAACTAAATTCAAGATAATCAAAATATAAAGAATTTTGTTTTCTTTGATCCACCTGTTTTAATCCTCTGGTCAGACAGGATAACTGGTACGAATTTAACCAGGTTGGCTTTCGTAGGATGGGGGCTAGCAAAGGGATAGTTTTTTGTTTGCTTGGCTCTTTGAAATGTAGGTGCTAATAGTCAACACTTAACCAGTGTTTATGGTGGGAAAGGCACAAGTTCAAGTATTTTCTAGGTGGGAAGTCTTTTGTTCCTCACAACAACCTTATGAGTTGGGCATCATTATTTCAACTACTTTCCAGACGAGAAAACTGAGGCATAAAGAAATCAAGCTTTTTGGTCAAGATTAAACTAAACTAGGGGCACCTGGGTGGCTCAGTCAGTTAAGGTCCGACTTCGGCTCAGGTCATGATCTTGCGGTTCATGAGTTTGAGCCCCACGTTGGGCTCTGTGCTGACAGCTCAGAGCCTGGAGACTGCTTCGGATTCTCTCTCTCTCTCTCTCTCTCTCTCTCTCTCTCTCTCTCAAAAATAAATAAACATTAAAAAAAAGATTAAACGAAACCAAACTAAAAATTGTTGGAATCGTGTTTTCACCTAGGCTGATTACAGAATTTGCACCTTTAGCCATATGCTATAATTATGAAAAAAAAAATCAGGGTTCACGGTGAGGAGGCTCAGAGATCACAAACGACAAAGTCTGCAAACAGGTGTGCCAGATGTTAGCATGCCAAGCTTAACATGCTTAAAAGAACAGACATATATTCTCACACAGTTCTGGAGGCCAGAAGTCCCAACATGAGTCTTACGGGAATAGAATCAAGGTGTGGGCCTGCCTGTTTCCTTCTGGAGGCCCTGAGAGAGAAGCTGCTCCTTGCTTCTTCCAACATCTGATGGCCACCAATGCTCCTTGGCTCGGGGCTGCCTCATCCAGTCTCTGCTTCTGTCCTTACATTGTTTCTCCTTCACCACAGTTATCTTCAGTCTTGGAAAAAGAGGGTGAGTTATGAATGTCAGCATTGAGAGAGGCCACATTATAGATTTTCTAGATAATAAAAGGAAAATAAGGAAGGGTTGTGAAAAACTTTATACAAATAAATTTGGCATCTTAGATGGAATGGGTAAATTCCTTGAGAGGCAAAAACACCAAGGCTCACTCAAGAAGAAATAAAAAACTATTAATTTTACCATATCTGTTAAAGCAATTGAATTAGTAATAAAAAATATACCTACCAAGCAAACTGCATGTCCAGATGGCTTCAGTGTGAATTTATCAAATATTTAAGGAATAAATAGTTAATCAAACATTTTCAAGAAGTAGAGAAAGAGGGAAGAGGGACTGTTTCCCAAATTATTCTGAAACCAGCATCACCCCCATACCGGAACCTAACAAAGACATTATAAGAAAAAATAATTACAGATTAATGTTCTTTATGAAAATAGACCCAAAAACTTCTCACGAAATATTAGAACACGTAATCCAGCAATGTTACAAGGGGTAATACAGCATGGGCAATAAAGGGCCAGAAATGCGAAGTAGGTTTAAGGTTTGAATCTCAGTAAGTGTATTTTATCACTTTAAAAGAATACAGAAGGAATATTTAAAACCTAGTGTAATTTGCTATATTAACAGAGTACGAGAGGAAAACCATACAATGATTTCAACATACGTTGAAAAAGAAGAAAATTTGTGTATTTGCATACATGTTTACCATACCCAGTACTCTACGTTACTTTCCAAAGTGGAACAGCAGCCACCTTGCTTTCTTTAAGTTCAAGGGCTGGAGCGAGGCTTCACATACTGCTGCAGCCCATGAACACGGTGGCTTATCTGCTCTGTCACCTGCTTGTCACGGAGTAGCACCTGGGTACTCAGCAATTCCGACACCTGTTGGATCTTTCTTCAGCTTCTCCAGGTCCTGCGCCAGACAGGGAATTAGGTCAGGAGTTAGAAAATTATACACCAATTTTGTAAATAAAGTTTTATTGTAATAAACTTGCGTATTCTCTGTGAACACTTTTATGCTACAGTGGCAGGGGAGTTATGACAGAGACCATATGGCTCTGTCTTGTTTCTTAAATTCCACATATCAGTGAAATCATCTGATATTTGTCTTTCTCCAACTAATTAGTTTGTTTAGCATAATATATTCTAGTTCCATCCATGTTGTTGCAAATGGCAAAATTTCATTCTTTTTGATCAATGAGTAATATTCCATGGCATATATATATATATATATATATATATATATATATATATATCACATCTTCTTTATCCATTCACACTGATGAAAATTCTTGATGTCTTAGGTGACCAGGGGCTTGCCAGGCTTTCACCCTTCCCCTAAAGATCTCTGATGGTACCTAGAGGATCACCCAGTATTTCATGAAAATAGTTCTATTAATTTCTAGTTCTCACCTCTCAAACAAAACAGGCTCAAATGCAGTCCAGTGGTGCTGGACTTCCTATTTTCCCCAGGTTCCAGAGCCTAAAAAATATATATTTTTTGTAATTTTAATATTTATTTATTTTTGAGAGAGAGCTGGCAGCACAGAGCCTGATGCGGGGCTCAAACTCACAAACTGTGAGATCATGACCTGAGCCAAAGTTGGATGCTTAACTGACTGAGCCACCAGGCACCCTGAGCCTAACAAATAACCTAACAATCCACATGACATGGAAACAAAACCCTGACATATACAAGTGGATACAAACAATTACTAGCTAGAAAATATATTGTATATGCTTTAAGATACTGACCTTCAGCCAAAATGGCTTCCAATGCTCTAGTGTGTGTGTGTCTGTGTGTGTGTCTGTGTAATCTCAAGTATATATTTCAAATGTGTTAACCAGTAATTTGATTGTTCTTTGAAATGCAGTTTGTCTCCTACCAGAGCCTGTTGGAGTTCAGTCACTAATCCTTTGTACTGAAGTTTCCAATGAGTCAAAGCTTTATGTGGTCTATTGCAAAGTGGGGAAGAATATATTTCTCATTTGTGTTGTGATCTATTAGATGTGTTCCAAAACAATAGTATTTGGCTTAAATATTTTTAGGTGTCCAGGTTCTTTCAGGGTTATTTTAATTTTGATACTTGCTTGTTTATAGGTCCTGTGGTTTGTAGGACTGAAAGAGGAGACAGATGCTGGTTTGGCCAGGACAATAAATACACCTAATAGAATTGTTCACCTACCCAACTCTTTTTTTTTCCTCTCTTTTCTTTATAGCATGAAGTGCACTGTGTCTGACTTTTGGTTTTCCTTTAAGGATACTCAGGAATTTTCATGCAAACAGGCTTCTAAAATACCTATCCTAACAATGTAACAGACATGTTCAGATTTTTCTAAATATTACTCAGCCAAGCTGGCAATATACCAGAATCCTTTTTTTAAGCACAATTGACTATACAAAAAGAAAATTAAGAAATAGGAATGCTTTATAAACTTCATACCCACAACCAACCAACCAAGTAATCCTGTTCTTTGAGGCTACAAAGAAAGAAAAAAAAAAAGCACATTTCTTTAGGTCTGTTAATTAACATTTCCCTATCAGGCTATTGTTGGATATTTTACAAAGAAACCTTTTAAAGTTCTCTTTTTTTCTTTCTCACTGGTGCCCTGGCCTTCAGTGTTTCTTATCAAAATTGCCTTATCATTATTTCTTATCAATATTCCGTGATGAAATGAAATAAAATAAACCACAAATAATATTTTAAGAAAAAAATGAATATGTTTTAGATTGCATTACTTCCTTACGTGTTATAGTCATATCCCCTTTGTTTGGAAAATTGCTCTCCAGGAAGATGAACGTACAATAGCCCTAGACTCATTGGCTGTCTTCATCGCCGAGGCTGTTTAGAACCATTCAGTTTTCATTACCCAACAGAACTGTTGAGTCTGTGGCACAATTTCCTGTCTCCTTTTATGAACTGAGATCTTCAAGCACACTTGCCAATAGAAACCCTGACAATAGAAGATGCTTGGGTGTATTCCTGTTGTCTTCACATTACTAGACCAGTTGTCTTCTGGGAGTGTTTCCAGGGATGAGCATGGCGGTCACTTGTGGAGCTTTGCCACAGCGCTTTTGGACCCATGAAACATGAGTATTAGTTCCTGTTCTTGGTGTCCACAGTCACTCAATACACAGAAATGGGGATTCTAACACCATGGAGGCATAAAGATAGGGAAGATGAATCAGTTCCTTTAACTCATTATTTACTGTTTTTTTTTTCTCCATATAGTTAAAAACCAAAAGTGGCATAGAGAGGATTCATGGTATGTGGTTTACGTATTGACACATCTGTTTTTTTTAGTAGAAAACAAGTGAAGGAATAGTCACGGATGAACTTTGAGCGAGGCAAATATAAAAGGTTTGGGTAGGCTTCATTGAAGTTTTAGACTTGTTCCATCCAAGATTAGTGTGTCATGCAAAAACAATTCAAGAAAGAGGAGGGTGGATGAGAAGGAGAAGGAGGCAGAGGAGAGAGGAGGAGGAGGTAAGGGGCAGGGGAGGCAGATGAGAGTGGGGGTTAGAGGGGCAGGGGAGGCGAGGGACAGGGAAGGAGAAGGGGGATGCGAGCTCCTCAAACAGCATGAATCTTCCCTCTACAATTCTTATTCACTTGGTTCTTACTATATTTCTCTCCCCTTTTAATTCCAACCTTTAAACCAATTGACATATTTTTTCTTCAGATTTTTTATTGACTTTGCTTCACGATGGAGATACAAGGTTGATAAGGAGAGTTCACAAATATTCTCAAAGTGATCATTTTTCGTATAGATACATAATGGCAGATAAGAATTTCTGTAATTGCCAAAATTACTTTGAGGACACAAGGCATATCTCTTGCCTACTCACATAACTAGCGCTTACAAACTAATATGCAGTAGCAAATGCTATGTCTGAGGCACAGTCTTTTATGTATTTTAATCTAAGTAGTTTTATTCTAAGTGCTTTACATATTTTAACTTGTCTTCACAGTGACCTACAAGGAAGGTATCATTAACATTCCCATTTTATAGACGATATAGGGACAGTGGTTGGATAACTTGTGAGTAATAGACATATAGAAATATGGGATTTGAACCCAAGGTTTCTGCCTCCAGAAGCCTTCAGCTTAATATTAATGGCCTCGCTCCTCACTTCTGTAGTTAAAGGATACTGTCTCATGTCCTTGTTTTAGTGATAATTTTTAAAAATTTGCATTATTATGGATAATGGATGTAAGATTTCCTACAGAACTGAATAATATGGTTTCGTGTGGGAAGAAATATATCTTAATAAAATAATTTTTGCAGTTCAGCTAAAACTTCCATGAAACCTGCTGTAATATAGTCTTCTACCTTCTGTTACTTTCATGTTTCCTGGGTTACTTGAACCTACAATAGGGGTAATTAACAAGTGATGAACAAATAAATATTTGTTGACAATTGCCTATTATTCTAGTTTGTGGGTAATTCGAAAAAGAACAAAAATAAATAAAGAGGACAACAGTAAAAAAACAAAAATAAAAACAAAAAAACACCCTTTAGTACCTGTCCAAAGGTCCTTGCAAAAATATTGGAAAAATAATACATAATAAAACACATGGATATATGGAGACTGGAGTTGAACCTAGCAGCCCGTACAAAATAGCAACTATCAATGTAGTTACAAAATAAATTCACTATTCATCTTCCAGCAAGTTATCAAGGAACAATAAACTATGCAAGGGAAACTTCCTGAACGTTCATGGCCTGTGACAGATGTACTTAACACTTTTTAGTCACAATGTAACGCTTAAGCACTGTTAAGGTGCAGGGATTGGTTGGATGATTTCATGTTGGAACTTCTCCTACTTTCCATTAAAAGATATTTGGGGAAATTCTACAACAAACTAATATTTTGGGGCTATTTAAATGGATTACTGTCAAAACCATGTGTCAGAATAATATTTATTCATCTACTGATTTTGAAACGTCATTCCCTCTGTGCTGTAAATGGTTTTAAACATTGGAGAAAGAGTAGTAAACAAAACATACAAAGCCTGTGCCTATAAAGGTCACATTCTGTAGCTTACATTCTGGTGGGGGAGAAAGGAAACAAATCCATAAAAATATATGCTATATGATACAATGTAAAGGATATAGGATGTCAGAGGGTGTTTGGTATCACAATGAAAGATGCATTAAGAATGCATAGCATACTGGAGCACATTGTTTGGAGTTCTTCAGGAAGGCGTTTTTGAAGGGTAATATTTGAGACAGAACTGAATGAAGGGAGAAACCAAGGACTGATAACATTTGAGGGAAATAGAATCCCAGGCTGAAGAAATGGCAAGTTCAAAAGTCGGAAACTGGAATATTCTTGGTAGGTTGAAGGGAAAGATAACAAAGAGGCCAATAAGATGATGGCAGATATGACAGTGCAGAAGAATGCTTACTGACATCGAGAAATATTTATGATTAAGTGAAAAAAGAGAGAGAGAAACACAATGTAGTATGTATAATGTTCATATGTAATAAATTATAAATCATACTAATTATAAAAATAAAGCCATAGCACAAGTGTGTTATATATAGGTTTAAAGATACATAGATGGAGGTAAAAGACTGTAAATACATACCATGAACATACCATGAACCAAAAATGTCACTAGTCATGATCACTGGTGTATGTACCACTTTTCTTCTCTCCTTTTCTGTATTTTATTAATTTTGTGCAATATGCATGATTAGTTAAAAAGTCTTTGCTTAAAATTGATCTGGTTAGGGGCGCCTGGGTGGCTCAGTCGGTTGGGCGTCTGGCGTCGGCTCAGGTCATGATCTCACGGTCCCTGAGTTCGAGCCCCGCGTCGGGCTCTGTGCTGACAGCTCAGAGCCTGCAGCCTGCTTCGGATTCTGTGTCTCCCTCTCTCTCTGCCCCTCCCCTGCTCATGCTCTGCCTCTCTCTGTCTCAAAAATAAATAAAAACATTTTAAAAAAATTTAAAAATTGATCTAGTTAATACAGAGGATTTTAAGGGCTCTGTTCTGCTAATTCATTTAACCTCTATTTTGACTTTTACAAGCAGCTTTCATGTGACATCAAAAGCAGAATTAAACATAGAGGATAGAGATAGGAAACTAGAGTCAATAGGATGATTGGAAATTATGGAATAAAAAAAGCAAATAAATGTACTTGTGCTCAATACAATAAATGAATCCAACATTAGAGAAATTGCTTTCCATATAAAAGCCAAACATGGAATAGAGAATGATATAATGAATCTAGTAAAGAATGATTCTGGGGGCTTAGCAATGTAGAAGAGGTATATAGCATTTTGATGGATAATCAGGCAGAACCTTAACATGATTGCTGGCATTAGCTTAATAGTAATACAAAGTTAATGAAACATTTAGCAGAAATTTAACATCCATTCATCATTATGCATTATCTTTAATCAAAGGCATTTTTAAAGAGAACATTCTGCATGGATTCATATGGGAAGTGTTTTCCAAGGGAGAGTTAAATCCCCAATAGTTAATGGCCATCAAATAGATGCATTTCTTTTATTCAGACACATAAGGTTGAGTTATGGAAAAATAAGAAAAGCTTTAGCCTTAGCGAAATAGCTTTTTATCAATCAAGCCAGAAGAAGCAGCACAATGTTTTAGTGTTTATTTGCTTGACTTGACACCAATCAGATTTGCATAAAAGAAAGACATCAGTGTGTTAAGTAATCAGGATGCCTTTGAGGCAGGATGTGACTCTCAAAAAAAATGGAATTTTATTTTACAGTCGAAATGGACAACAGGCAGTTAAATGGTCCAGACTCTTTCCTTCTCGTGCTATTAGTTTTGTTTATTACCTGAGGCATAACAATTTTATTATGTGTTAAATGAAGAGAGTATCACCAGCCTCTGCCACACGGGGAGAAAACAGTGATGACCATTTAGTCCTGCAACACGCATCAGTGAAAAATTAGCTTTTCATCTTTATAAATCATACAGTTTTTATGTGGCTTCTGTACTTTCCCATCTCCAAACGTACCTGTAGCCTTTCTTATAATAAATATATCCATCTTCATAGCTATTTAGAAGAGGTGCACACGAGACAATAAACAAACATTGTGTGGATATGTATACCATGGACTATAAATGTCACCAATTGCCCACCCCCGCCCCCAGCCCCTACTGGTGGGGCTTTGCTCTTTATTCCTTTTTTTTTATTTTATGAAATTTATGCATTACACAGAGATCACCAAATGTATTAACCAAACAACCTTAGAAGGAGCACAGACGCAAATATAACTTGCAAAGTGAGTGCCTAATAGAGACACAGCTGTTGCCCCTTCTCTGGCTATGCTAATTTCAACTGCTCGGTTAGGGGGATGCATCTGTGCGTTGTTGGCTGAACTTCATTACCACGATGCTACCTTTGCACTCAATCCCAGTATTAGAACTATGTAGTTCTGTGTTTTCCCCAATAATGTAGAAAGGTCTTTGTCCTTGGAGTCATGGCTTTGGTTTCTTTCTTGGCCTTTGTGTAACGCAGCCTTTCTAGGACTCTTTTTTATCCCTTCTACTATGTGACGGAAAATCTAATAGGTTGTTATAGGGACTGAATAAACAAGATGATGGGAAGTCAGTCTTCAAAATGTAAATCATTATCCAAATGCGTTGGTAGCTAAAATGCAAAATAATTGAAACTTCTGAACCACTACCATACCCACAGCTTTTTGGTTCTTTATGCCAGGTTAAGAAATAGGAGGTAAGGTTGCTGCCAAAATGTAACTTTTTATCTGATTAACTAAAGGATACTTACGTTACAATAAGAGAAGTAATGCACATGTGAGAACAGTAGCTGACAAAAATAATGCAAGAGTAGAGGCGAAGTCATTTGGTAATCAATGTTCATTATACAAGTGATGATATGGGCAATAAATGTGGTGAAGATAGGAATGGGAGAAAATGGACCTCGGAGTGAGGGGCATCTGTTAGGTCTTGCAAAACTGGATAGGCAAATGGGGGCCCTGCATGCAAAGGAAGGCTTTAGCAACAGGGTGGTGGCAGTTTAGAAGAGAGATGTTAATTGGATTTCTCAGTCTCACCTAGATATGTCTAGGCTTAGAAGCAGTAATATATTTTTTTCAGAAAAAACATGTAGTTCTAAATTGGAAACCAATCTTCTTAATGATTTAAAAAATTCAGTCTGTGTTTTCAAAAGATTATTTGTTAACGGATGAGTTTAAATTACCAGAAAAATAATGAGGTAACATATTTCATGAAGATGAATTCTATTTTATATTCCTTTAATCTTGGAACTTAATCAAGGAAGCAAAGTGGAGAAAAGTAAGAAAAAGAAAAGCCAAGAAACAAAATATCTTCCGTTATATTTTACTGAGGCTATTGTGTCTGCCTTGTGGCATTTACAAGTAATTTAAAATGAAATTGTTATTGATGAGGATAAGCAAACTCAGAAGGAAGATGTCAGTAGAGAAAGCATTGATATTCAATTTGCAATGTTGAAATTTCATTCTCTAAAAGAGGTAGTTTTAAGAGGTAGTGACTATATCCCAAGGACAATAAAATGTGGGAGGAAGATGGGGAATGGACAATATATAGAGGAACAATATTTACTGGATTTTTAAAAAAAAACCTGAAATGTCTGAATCATTGCTTCAGCAGCTTTTTGCTTTGCCATAGTAGTTAGGCTGGAAGTGTGTGGGGTTTTTTTTCCAATTCATTATAAATAGCTGAAGTAATGTTTTTAGACAACCAAGTTCTCTGCTATCTGGCTCACTTACAGTTCCAGATGATTCAGCAATACCAATGTTATAGAACGGTGTCTCACGGTGTCTAGAGTAATGCAAAGTGCAGAGTGCCCAAGTGCAATGAATATTGATGATGGTGACATGAGATTATGATATATTTCTCTTTCTACTTCCTTTATTTTTCGTCTTTCTCTGTTCTACCTATTTTGAGCTTCCTCTTTTCCTTGCTGGTCGAGTACCCGTGGTGATTTAATCATCTTCCTTCCTCACTTCTACAGACTACTAGTCTTTACATTTTTATTTACAGTTAAATTTAAGAGTATATTTTAAGGATTTATTTGCACAGTGAATCAAATTTTAAATGAAACATGCAATGAGATCCTAAGTTGTATCTCTAATATTCAAGTTATATCATTAATTCATTAGATTTGTCACTGCTAGCTGAATTATACAACTAACTTCTCAAGTCATACACTGATTTGAATCATATTTTTGTCTTTGAACATAAATATCTCTATTAATAATAGCACTTTGTTTAGAAGAACTGAGTTTACATGTTAATCTACAGTCTTCTATTTCTTAGTTATATTCTTTACTCCGGTGTCACATTCAAAAGTGGCAGGACTGATATAGATTTATGAAGTTATTGTGTCTCTTTCTTTTGTCCATCCATCCAACCATCCATCCATCCATCCATCCACCCACCTATCCAAAAACATTCATTGGGTCCCTGTTATACAACATGCTGGACTCCGGACTCATGATTGTACAGAAAACCATCATAGTCCCAGTTGTTCTTTAGGCAGGTAATATTAAGATAGAAGAGACAGCCAGTCCTGGGTCCAGGTAACAGACCTGGGAATCTATGGCTCCAAATTTACTCTCTGTGTTTTAAGACCCACATGCAGGCCCTCCTTTGATTTTGCCCCTCCCAAGAGACTTAGGAGAACACAGTGCCGAGTATATGGAGTCACACAAGTTATAAATAGGAGATCATGCTTTGGATACCTAGGACTCCAGTATTCCCTGCCCAAATGACCTGAAATCCTGCCTTCAATGCCTCTTGGGGCCTCTCCTCTGTATCACTGCTCCAAGGGTTTATAGCAATAGGGCAATGTATTCATATTTCCAGGCCCGTTGTGCTATGTATCCTACCTTTGTTAAAGCTTTATATTAGTGGATCTTATAGAATCTTGTGAAACCTTTCAATTATTTGGGGACTTTGTATAATTCCTGCAGGTGTAAATGCTATAAAAATATGGGTGAGTTGGGATAGAAGGTAATGGGAAGAATAAACATTATTTTAGGTTAGGGTTCATGTAAGGCCTCTCTGAGGAAACTATATTTAATTTGAGACTTTAAGGAAAGAATTGAGCTGGATTCATGTAGACATCATGAAGAATGTTTGAGGAAAAGGGAAGAACAATAGAATATTTGGCAGCCATTTCCAATTTAGATTTTTTTTTACTTCTTTTGGGAGGGAAAAAGTTGGACTGATCCAACAAGTTGATGTTCCACAAAACAGGTTCCCATATGTCTTTGTGTACTTTGAGCACTGATTTCTGTAGTCCAGAAAAGGGACATTTGATTGCCATCTAGGTCATCCAGCATCATATGTCAATTTCCTGTCCAAGCAATCAAAGGAAATGGAACATGAAGCAAGAAACCGCTTAAGGCTCTAAGATCTGTCTAAAAGAGAATACAGGAATATTTTTTCACATGAGTTCATTTTTTAAAGGGTTATTTGAAATTCTTCTATGAGACAGTGCCTATCTCTCACACTGAAGATAGTTTATTAGGTCACATTTTGTCCTTCCCTGAGAAGATTTTGTTAAAGACTGATGTCAATAATTTCAAGTCTTGTAAAATCTTTAGGTGTGATTTAATGATGTGACAGGACATTCTAGAAGTATACTAAATGTTATAGTCATGTGTGCTTTTTAGCATTCAAGGACTTTCTTAAGAGTGCTGTAATAATAAAAACGTTTTTAAATGGCTCCATTTAGATATATATCAAAACATAGACTAGGTTTTTCTTTTCTTAACCTTTTGTTCTGATCAGAAATAGCTCTGGCAAAAATAAAAATAAATGGCATTTAATCAAATATCGACATACATAGCAGGAGATAGACTGTGTATAGAGTACACAAGGTATATTAGTCAGAGTTCTCTAGAGAAACAGAACCAAATAGGATAAATATATGTATAGAATGAGATTCATTATAAGGAATTGGCTCACACAATTACTGAGACTGAAAAATCCCATGATCTGTTGTCTGGAAGCTGGAAAATCAGAAAAGCCAATGGTATAGTTCCAAGGTCTGAGAGCCAAAGAGCTGGTATAGATTTCTGTCTGAGTCTGAAGGCCTGACAATCAAGAGTTCCTGGCGCAGGAGATTAATATCCCAGCCCAATCCGTCAGCCAGAGCGTGATTTCAACATTCCTCCACCGTTTTGTTCTGTTCAGGCCCTCAGTGGATTAGACAATGCCTCCACACATTGAGGAAGTCCATCTGCTTTACTCAGTAAAGCTAACCTTTTCACATGCTAATCTTTTCTGAAGTTCTCCTCACATACACACCTAGAAAGGTTTAACCAGATATTTGTGCATCCCATTATCCAGTGGCGTCGACACACAAAATTCGCTCTCACAAGTCCACCTGTTGTCAACCTGAAACGCATGTGCATCTTTTAAAACCCTAGCTAACCCCAAAATCTGCCTAACATGATACAGCTTGTGAACAGTTGAAAATGCAGTAACCCAGGGTGCCTGGGTGACCCAGTCTCTTAAGTGTCCGACTCGTGATTTTGGTTCAAGTTATGATCTCACAGTTTGTTGGTTCAAGCCCCACCTCGGGCTCCATACTGAGTATGGAGCCTGCTTGGGATTCTCTCTCTGCTCCTCTCCCACTCACTCTCACACACTTTCCCTCTCTCAAAGGAAATAAGGAAACGTTAGAAAAAAAAGAAAATAAAGTAACTCTTTCCTTAGAAGAGGAAGAGTGATGTTTACTCTTCTCCTTGACATTCTATAAACTAAATAGTATGATATAAAAATTAACAGTACTTATATAAAGGTAATCTATCTTACATGATAAAGGAGAAGCAGAGGGAAGAAAACAAAAAAAAACATATATTTGTATTTATTATATATGTATATGTGTGCATGTATATCTTGTCTATATGTGTGTATACACACAAAATAAGGGGAAGTATTCATGACAATTACAGTTTTTGTTTTTGTAACTTGTCATATGGTCATAGCTGGTATTTGTAACAACTTTCCCCCACCATCTATTCATCTACGCTTTGAATTCTACAAGCACCTCAGCTCTTTACTTGATGCGGTGACCCAATTCTTTATTCCTGAAGGATCTGGCTCATTAGCTGTCTTGCCTGGATTGGGTTGTTGCAGTTTTCCATTGACATTAATCACAGGGCATGGTAATTCTAAGAGACACTCTATGCAATCTATATTCCAAGACCTACCTTTCCTTATTTCAGTTAACAAGTAGTCAGTTTCCCCTTGGTTGTCACAATAAATCATGCCAGCCAGCCCAATAACTCCTTTCTTTGCCTGTCATGATTCAGAGGCATGAAGAAACCAAAGTGCCTGGATGGCAACCTTAATTTCCAGTTCAATGGGATCATTGTGTCTTCTGGTGGAAGCATTCCTCCTTCTGGAACTGAGGCCTCTAGGCCAGCAGAGCATTAAGTCACAGGAATGGAAAGCAAGCCTTGTGCTAGTGAGTTCCTGGGGGTAATAGGGAGTGGTGCCACTCTCATTTCCACCCTTTGAATCCTGCACCTGAGAATCTGGCTGTGGGAGAAATAGCACCATATACTGAGTGCTGATTCAGAGCATCTATAACCTTCTGGAGAACCTGAATCCAGTCTTTCAAGGTACTGTCACCTAGCTGGTGCTATACCTGAGTCTTCAAAAGGCCATTCCACTGTTCTATCAAACCTGCCTCTTCAAGATAGTGGAGAGACATGGTAAGACCAGTAAATTTTATGAGCATGAGCCTGTTGCAATACTTCTCTTGGTGAGAGATGAGTTCCTTGATCAGAAGCAAGCCTATGTGGAATGAGGCATTCAGTAAGTCCATAGATGGTAGTTTTCACAGAAGCATTGGCTGCAAGGAAGACAAATCTGTACATAGAGTATGTGACTATTCCAGTAAGAACAAAATGCTGCCCCTTCCATGATGAAAGCAGTCCAGTATAATCAACATGCCACCAGGTAGCTGGCTGATTATCCTGGAGATCAAGTCCCACATGAGAAACTCAGTGTTGTTCTCTGCTGTTAGCACAGTGAGGATACAGCGACGGCTATAGCTAGGTCAGCCTTGGTGAGTGAACGTCCATGTTACTGAGCCCATGCATAGCCTTCATCCTTGCTACATGTCAACTTTGTTCATGAGCCCATTGTTTGATGGCAGGAGCTGGCAGGTATCCACAGAACAGTTCATGCTACCCATTTGATTATTAAAATCCTGATCTGCTGAGGTGACCCGTTGGTAAGCATTAAATGGGCCACAAATATCTTCATTTTTTTGTCCATTCAGAGAGGTATATCTATATGCTTCTTCCCCAGATTTCTTTGTCATCAATTTTTTTCAATCATGTTTCCTCCAAATCTGTGATGATCCAGCCGAATCTTTGGCCACAGTCCATGGATAAGTACACAATCACATATCTGGCCATTTTCCCTTTTAAGCAGATTGAACAACCAGGTACTTCAGGAAATTCTGTACACAGGGAAGATTTCCCCTCACCACTCTCCCTCAAGGATGTCCCAGATCAGAAGTATAGTGCTGCAGCTATCCACTCTGGGGAGCTGCCTGAATACCATGCAGAGCCATCTGTAAACTGGGCCCAAGTTTTCTCTTCATCTATCAACTGATCCTAGGGAACTCCACACAAGGCTATAAGTGCAGGCTGGCAGAGAGAGGCTGGGAGTGGAGACCATGGGCATTTGTGTCACTTCTTCATATAACTTACTTGTGCCTACAGGGCCTACGTGGGTCCAATCATGTATATATCACTTCCATGTGATGATGCAATGTTACTCTTTATGCTCAAATTTATGGCTTGGTGGCTCAGATAACTTCCAATTCGTGATGGGCAGCTCAAGTCAAATGATAGCTTGGTAATCCATGGTCAAGCACTCAATGTCCACTGAGGTCCAAGATAAGGTAAAGAGCTGTTTCTCAAAACAAGAATAGTTACCTGCTGTGGATATAGTAGGGCTCCCAAATTCTAAGGGCTTAAGCTATAATTTACTTATAAGAACCTGCCAAAGGCCCCAAACACATGGCTGCCTGCCACTAGTATTTTAAGCACTAGTATTTATGATCTGCTGCATCATATGGTCCAAGTGGCAGAGAAGCTTGTACAGAAACTGGACGTGATGCATTTTTTGGGTCATTTGGGAAATGGGCCAGAGTAACAAACCCAGATGAGGAATTTATTGCCTACAAGATTCAAAGAGGCTCATGAGGCATGTGCCTCTCTTTTGGTTGTAGAAGGGGCAAGATGTAACAACTTATCCACCACCTTAGAAGGAATATCTCAACATTGCCCACACCACTGACCTCCAGAAATTTCACTGACATAGAAAGCCCTGGAATTTTCTTGGATTTATTTCCCAACCTCTGGCATACAAATATTTTACCAATATATCTAGAATAGTTGCTACTCCTGGCTTACTTAGGTCTAAGTCAGCATACTATTATCAACGTAATGGGACAGTGTAATATTCTTGGAAGGGAAAGGTGATTAAGACCCCTTCAAATTAAACTGTTACATAAGGCTAGAGGGTTGATATACCCGTGAGGTATGATGGTGAAGGTGTATTGCTGACCTGACTGGCTCAATATAAATTGATTCTGGTTGACCTTATTGACAAGGGTGGAGGAAAAGTAATTTGCCAATCAATACCTACATACCAGGTGATGTGTTAATTTGCTGAAGCAATGAAACCAAATCTGACATACCCACGGCAATTGGAGTTTCCATCTGGGTTGTCCACTGTCATTCTCTAAGATTTATTTGTCTTTGACACAGGCCAGATAAGCAAGTTGAATGCGGCTGTGGTGGGATTCACCACCCCTGCATCCTGCAAGTCTTTGATGATGGCACCAATCTCTATAATCCCTTCATAAATGTGATATTGCTTTTGATTTACTATTTTCCTAGGTAGAAGCAGGCTTAGTGGCTTCTGTTGGCCTTTTCTCACCTAATAGCCCTCACTGCACAGATCAGGGGACCTGCGTGGGATTCTGACAGCCGCTGAGTATATCTATCCCAATTATACATTCCAGAAGTAGAGAAATCACCACAGGATGGGTTCAGGGATCTACTGGGTCCCTGTGAGATGGACTTGAGCTAAAACTTTCTTGATCATTTGATCTCCACTGGCCCCTCCTTGGGCTGATGGGCCACAGTGACATTTGTGGTGTCTTGGGATCAGTATCAGTTCACAGCCACTTTCCACTAATCCCTAAAAGATCTGATTATTTCCTTTTTCTGTGTGCAAAGTTACCCTGGCAAAAGGCTGTAGGTGCCTTATAGAAGGTTGAAAGATTAACAGTGTAAAATTTGGGGAATATACGAAGGTCCTTCCTCAAGGAGACATAGGCTCTCCTACATTCAAGGAGTTCTGGGGGCGCCTGGGTGGCTCAGTCGGTTGAGCGTCCGACTTCAGCTCAGGTCACGATCTCACGGTCTGTGAGTCCGTGAGTTCGAGCCCCGCGTCGGGCTCTGGGCTGATGGCTCGGAGCCTGGAGCCTGCTTCCGATTCTGTGTCTCCCTCTCTCTCTGCCCCTCCCCCATTCATGCTCTGTCTCTCTCTGTCTCAAAAATAAATAAACGTTAAAAAAAATTAAAAAAAAAAGGAGTTCTGGGTCTGTAAACTGGTCAGTTTTGAAGAGAATTGAATGAGGGACCTGACTCTGGTTTTATGATGTACGTTAGACTTTTGTTCACTTAACCTAGACCTTTTCTGCCCATGAATATCAAGTTAAGAATTTAGCAGGCTTCTGGGGCACCTGGGTGGCTCAATTGGTTGTGTTCAATTTCGGCTGGGTTCATGATCACATAGTTTGTGAATTCAACCTCTGCGTTGGGCTCTATGCTGACAGCTCAGAGCCTGGAGCCTGTATCAGATTCTGTGTCTCCCTCTCTCTCTACCTCTGCCCTGCTCATGTTCTCTCTTTCTGTCTCTCTGTCTCTTTCTGTCTCTCTCTCTCTCAGAATAAATAAACATTAAAGAAAAAAGAACTTAGCAGGATTCTTATTTATTTATTTTACTGCTAGAAACCCCATGATCAACTAGTGCACTCCAAAGTCCTATTAAGGTCAACTTATTCCAATTGGTGCTTTGACTCTGCTATCCTTTATGGTGATTGCACCCGTCTGGCTTTCAGCCATTGAGTGCTTCCGCATGGCCCCTTCCACTCCAGGATCCAATTACTCCCATTACGTTTGAGTTTCCCAAGTCAGCGGCTGCAGTTCCCACAGTGAGCTTTGGACTACAGACAGGAGCGTTCTTGGAGGTCTTCGGGGATCCTGGGGCTCCCATCACGAATTTAGTTCTCACAACACTGGTAAAAGACACATCTTCTGGACCCTCCCTGTGTGAGTGAGGAGATCGTTACTTATTTGTCTTTTTAAATTTATTTTTCTTCACTTATGGCAGCTCTCACAGAAGCTCTAGGCCCTGAGAAATACACATATGAATTTCTTATACCAGGCGCTATGAACTATGCCAAATTAGCTCTTTTGCTTACAAGGCATTGGGGGCTCTAGTGACAATTATATGAGGGATTTCACCACCCTTGGTTGGCCTTTAAAAACTCTTCACTTTATTCAGTGACTTGTGAAGCCTACAGGGCAAGTTTGGCTGGTTTGCTTTATTTTTCCTTTAGCTATTTTATTTCCGTGCTCTAATTCTGAACCTGCTGAGAAGAATCTCACGCTCAGGGAATTTTGAAACTCCAGGAGCTTTGTTTCTGAGGGTGCTGAGGCTTTTTAGAGGATCTATATATTTTCTCCAGTCCCTGATCCGTAGGTAAGAGGTTCAGCCTGCTTTGTTTACACCTAGTGTCTCATTAGAAAGGATCTGTCACATTTACAACACAAGGGCATTAATCATGTTTCCCCCTTCTCAAGCTTTCTCTTAAGGTTTCAGAAATTGAATGAGGAGAAAATATCTATTAATTCTCCTTCCAGTTATTTTATTTTTAGAGGAAGTTTCTCACATACAGGTTACACAATGTGACTACATTGCATGCTAATTTTTCTGTTTATTCCTTCCACTATTAGCTTTATTAGGTATATGAAGGGACTATTAATTACATTTTACCTAAAGTTAGTAGCAAATCAGTTTTGCTGATTTGATTTCCTCGTAGTTTGACTGGTGGTGATTACTGAGTGTGACACTCAGGAGATTCATTCATAGAATAACCAAAGATAATTTTCATTCGTCACTACCTTGAATTTTTAATATATGTTCAGTGGAAGTTGCATAATTCCATAAAACTCACCAATATTTTCTTAGTTTTTTTGAATTTATTTTTGAGAGAGAGAGAGACAGGCAGAGAGAGAGAGAGAGAAAGAGAGAATGAATAGAAAAGGGCCAGAGAGAGAGAGAGAGAGAATCCTAAGCAGGCTCCCTGCTGTCAGAGCCAAGCCTGACTGCAGGGCTTGAACTCATGAACCATGAGATCATGACCTGAGCCAACATCAAGAGTTGGACACTTAACTGACAGAGCCACCCAGATTCCCTCAATGCTTTTTTTTAATTCCATGTTTTTCTCTTTTAGTTCACAAAACATTAAAATGAAAGGTTCTTAGTAGATTCTTTCCTTCCTCCCTTCCCCCGCTTTCCTTTCTGTTCTTAACTTTTTGTTTCTTTCTTTCTGGCCAATTTCCTAAGTAACCTGTGCCTATTTCAGTTTATGGATGTGACAAAAGGATATTGTTCAATTTGTCCTTAGATGAGCCACACAAATACCAATGATGGGGTAGTTTCCTTTTCTTACATGAAATAATTCTTTTTTTATGTTTTTTTTTTTTACATTTATTTATTTTTGAGAGAGAGAGTGAGACAAAGTGAGAGCGGGGAGGGGCAGAGGGAGAGGGAGACACAGAATCCGAAACAGGCTCCAGGATCTGAGCTGTCAACACAGAGCCTGACGCGGGGCTCGAACCCACAGACCGTGAGATCATGACCTGAGCTGAAGTCGGACGCTCAACTGACTGAGCCACCCAGGCGCCCCTAGAATAATTCTGAAATTCACAGGAATCTACTCTTGCAACCAAAAAAGTAACTTTTTTCTTTCTTTCTTTCTTTCTGTCTTTCTTTCTTTCTTTCTTTCTTTTTTACAAAATGTGAGAATGGGGGAAAAGGAACAGAAAGGAAGGTAGAGAAATGAACAATAAAGAGAAGTGGTCTAGAACATCAAGGAGCGGTAAGTTCCTGTAACTATAAGGAATGAAATGCATGCTGTAGAAAATTTACCTGAGATACATTATTGAGTGGCTTCTGCCCAGGCTTTTCTGAAGAGTAATGGAAAAGAACATGGATTCTGAAGCCAGATTGTTAGACTTTAAGTCCCTGTGCTATGACCTATCAACTGTGCAATCTTTGTGTAGCGGTTTCCTCAACTAGAAAATGAAGACACCAGGATGCCTGGTGGCTCAGTCAATTAAGCGTCCAATTCTTATTTTCTACTCAGGGTATGATCTCATGGTTCCTGAGTTTGAGCCCCCAGCTCAGAGCCTGCTTAAGATTCTCTCTCTCTCTGTCTCGAAAAGAAAAATAAGAAAAACGAACATGAAGATACTATTAGTACTTGACTCGTAGAATTGCTGTGAGAATCAAATAGACTGATTTATGTAAGTGAATAGGAGAGTATTTGGCATCTGGTAAATAACTATTTTGGCTACTAACACAGGAGGTGTGGTGAAGTCTGGGGCTAGTATCCTTTATTGCAAATGGGTCATGGCTCCCTGCTACATTTCTCTCCTGTATATGTTTAGGGTTGTCTCTGATGCTCACTAAAATATATATATTCTAGCCCGCATCATCATTCTTAGAGGCGTGCTGTACGGTTTGAGTGGAAAGAGGGGAAATCAATTCATCTCTGGCATCTGCTTCATTCTTGTTCATTTCTAAATATGATGAAACAGAGTAGTCTTTGGATAATCTGCTTCTATTGCTATATACGGGGATTCATTCACCTTGTTTCCTATGTACTGGTTCACGTTTTCAGAGGGGTTTTTATTTGGTTTCTATAAAGGAGACAACATTGTAAAGTCTGGCTGTCTTTGGATTCCTAATACTGTATTACTTTGTTTTTATGAATCATTTATGGATAACTAATTGTTTTTAAGTTTATTTATTTATTTTGGGGGGGGGGTGCACACGTGGGAGGGGCAGAGAGAGAGGGAGAGAGAGAAAATTCCAAGCAGACTCCACACTGATGGTGTAGAGCCTGATGCGGGCTCAAACTCACCAACCGAGAGATCATGACCTGAGTTGAAGGTGAAGTCAAGTGTCAGAGGCTTAACCGACTGAGCCACCTAGACTATTGGTTACTAATCTTAATGACCTCCGGTGGAAAAAAAAAAAAAAAAAAGGATCCACGTAAGAGTGAAGACATATGGTATCTGTCTTAACAGAAGACCATGGGGGAGGGGAAGGAAAAAAAAAAGTTAGAGAGGGAGAGAGCCAAACCATAAGAGACTCTTAAAAACTGAGAATAAACTGAGGGTTGATGGGGTGGTGGGACAGAGGGGAGGGTGGGTGATGGGCATAGAGAAGGGCACCTGTTGGGATGAGCACTGGGTGTTGTATGGAAACCAATTTGACAATAAAGTTCATATTAAAAAAAAGAAAATCTCAAAAAAAATAATGTATTTTTTATTTTTGAGAGAGAGAGACAGCGTGAGCGAGGGAAGGGCAGAGAGAGAAGGAGACACAGAATATGAAGCAGGCTCCAGGCTCTGAGCTGTCAGCACAGAGCCAGATGCGGGGCTGGAACCCACGAACCGTGAGATCATGACCGATCATGACCGAAGTCGGCCGCTTAACTGACTGAGCCACCCAGGCAGCCCTTTGACCTCCTATTTAGTCCATAATGAATTTTCATATTAGGAGAGGAACATTTTAGAATTGATCACTTTTTGAAATAAATATTAGCTCATGATAAAATATATTTAGGTATGATATATATAAGATTTAAGACAACTTGTGAATTTATGAGTGTTTCAATATAGTCCATTTCATCATGCTAATGGAAGTAGAAGCTTGTAATTATTTTGGAGATATTAAAATAGTACTTTTTTTTTACACTCACCTTTAAAACTACAATATTCTTTAAGAGAAAGAACAAAAATATTTGTGCTTTTGTAATCATCTCTGGGTATCTTGAGGTTTGAATTGCAGAACAATAATTCTTACCCTGTGTATCTAATGACACTCAGCTTGAGGCCTCCCTCCTAACAATGCATAAAGTATTTGGCCCATAACTTATATTCTGCTGAGTCTTATTGCTTTGTTTATCAATATTTTTTGAATCTGCCTCCAGTCCAGACACATTATAGACCCCAAGGAAACTTTCTGCTCTGATATTATTCCTATTTGAATCTGCTTTTGCATGTTTAAATATTGTCCACGAGGAAATTTAGATAGCATGGACACTGCAAGAATGAATGACTTTGGCAAACAGAATATTTTGTCACAAATAACGGCCTTCCTGTCTCTTAGAGCAGACAGTGGTTGCGGTAGTTAATGAGAAGTGAATTTAGTGAAAAAGAGGAGATGAAAGTAGCCGTTCTAATCAAATTCTGTCGTAATTTCTCAGGTGCCTAGAATTTATGACACACCATTCAGCAAATCTCCAATGATACATTTCCATAACAGGAGTTGTAAATCCATTGGCAGTTTCATTAATCAGACAAAGAGCTGTGCAGTTATTGAAATAACTCCTCAAATAATTGCCAACTTGCCATGCCGTGACATCACTCCTAAGAGAAGTACTTGGACAATTGATGATACAGCCCTGGTAAATTAGCATTTCTGGCCTTGAAGAATCATTGTGAGGCATAGCGTCATTCTGAGGAAGCACTTCCTGGAATTGTTTCTCCTCATAAGCAGGATTTTAAAAGTGGCGATGATCAATACATTGCTTGTTTTACCTGCGAGGAGAAATGTGCAGGCATTGTAGCCATCCCTCTTTGCAGTGTGATTTCTATTTTAACTATGAAACTGTTCTGAACCTTAGAATGCTGGCAGTTTGATTGCCTTAATATTTGTTGAGTGACTTTTGAGCCTGTGGACTCGAGTCTGCTAAGCATTTGGGAGAAGTATGGAAAATGAGTTAGACATGACTCTCCTCCCAAGTGGTTCACATCCTACCCTTCAGGGGAAGATATGATACAATGGAGGAAATACTATTTAGAAGGTTGTTTAAAAATGCCAAGAGATTAAGGGTGCCTGGGTCAGGACATGATCTCATGGTTCATGAGTTCAAACCCATATGGTGCTCTGTACTAACAGTGTGGAACCTGCTTGGGATTCTCTCCTAACATCTCTCTTTGCCCCTCTCCCCTCTCAAAATAAATAAACTTAAAAAACAAGTGCTAGGAGCTTATAGAGGAAGGATAAACCAAGACTGATGATAACAATGGTAGAGAGTTAGAAGAGTCTTCCAAAAGCAGCGAACTCTTATATTAAATCTTGAAAGAGAGATAAGGGTGCCTGGGTGACTCGGTTGGTTCAGCGTCCAACTGCAGCAAAGGTCATGATCTCCAGGTTTGTGAATTTGAGCCCCACATTGGTCTCTCTTCTATCAGCGCAGAGTCCCTTCAGATCCTCTGTCCCCCTCTCTCTCTGCCCCTCCCCTGCATGCGTTCTCTCCCTCTCTCTCTGTGTCTGTCACTCTCTCAAAAATAAACACTTTTTTAAAAAAAGAGAGTGATAAGAAGGAGTTCAAAATAAGGAGAAAAATAAGTTAAGTGGGAAGAAGTTTGGAATGGGAGTTAAGATGTCTGTTCTACTTCAACTTCTCTGATACTTTGAATAAACCAGTTTATCGTTCTGAATCTTGATTTTCTTACTTAATAGGAAGGTATAATTCTCATTTCTTATGGTGAATTCCCAGATTAAAATAAAAAGTTGAAACATAAAGATTTTTTTTTGTGACAGAAAAATCTTGGAGGAAAAAACCCCAAAATAATTTAAATGAATTTTATTAATGTTATATCTTGGCAAACTACAAAGACAGAATTTTGACATGCTTCTAATAGTTAAACAAAATCATGTGTCACAGTCCTATTTATGTGAGATAAAATACTTTTCTACAGTTATTTGTGCAAATATATTCTTTTTAAATACTTCATATATACTCTTAGCTCATGACTTAGATTTGCAAAGGACTACAGTCATATCTAAAGACAGAATAGTAAAATAAAATAGGCAAATGCCAAAATACTTTGTAACACACAGCACTGTCATCTCTTTTCAAGTTATACCTTAAGATCTGCATTATTTTTAATACTTTGAATCTAATAATGGAAATTCAAATAAAAAAAAACTAATTGTACTGTAAGCTACTCATGGATTTGGTGATTCAGGATGTTATGCCTTTTGAATGTATGTGAAGGTCAACAGTGTATGTCTCCTTGTATTTCAGAAATCAATGTAGTCTTTCAATTATCCCTTAGTTCCAATGCATCAAATCACTTTTCAAAAAATATCTATGAGGTTTATATGTTTTTAGATTTGCAAAATAGTCAGGTGAGTCTTCAGTGATATGATTACTTCTCTAATAATCAGTTTCACTCCAAGGGCATATTTTGTTAGTTTAAGCTGAGGGAACAAAACTTTATGTAAAAGTTCTCAATTTAAGAGCAGAAAATGAGAGGCTTACTAAAATATGGTGGGATATTGTAACAGAATGTCCTTTCTCAAGAACATTTAAGTAGTCTGTGTGGATATCAACTTGTTATTGACTAAATTGAGCTATTAATAGTACTTTAACAATCTTATGTTTATTTTCATGATTAATATTTTACTAAATTTATTTTACTAATATTTACTATAATATTTTACTAAATTTCTTTTACTAATTTTACTAAAATCCTTGTGTGTCTGGGCAATCTTTGCTCACCTCACCATTACTTTTAGGGAGTATAGGTATGTTTGGCATGTTATATTATTATATGAGCTGAGGGATTATGTCAAAATTATAACAAATATCAAGTTTGGGTAACTTTGTTAATTCAGTTAGATGATTGTGTTGAATGGAAAATAGCTACACTGTCTCTAATTCCTGTCGTATACACCGAAAAACCTGAAATGTGTATTTTGCTTAATTTTCCATTTGTCCTCATTGGCAATGGAGAAATAGACTCTTAACAAATTGGCTGATACCTTTTTTTAAAATTTGATAATGAGGTAAATTAGGAATTAAAATTCCTTTAATTTTCTCATTGCTGTCAAACTTCTGACAAAGGAACTTAAAAGAAGAAAGTGTGTGTGTGTTTTAAATTTTTTTATTTATTTGAGAGAGAGAGAGAGAGAGAGAGAGAGAGAGAGAGAGTGCGGGGGAGGGGCAAACAAAGGAGACACAGAATCTGAAGTAGGTTCCATCCAGGCTCTGAGGTGTCAGCCCAGAACCCAGCTCAGGGCTGGAACTAGTGAACCACGAGATCATGACCTGAGCAGAAGTCAGACTCATAACTGACTGAGCCACCCAGGCGCCCCAAGAAGAATGTGTTTCTTAAACAGAATTATCTTAAGAGTTTATTGAGAGTGGGACTGAGAGAACTAGAGATTCTAAATGTTGTTGTAAGGCTCACTCAAAAATGATTGCTCTCTCAGCTGGCACCTCCAGTAAAGACCTGGAGAGAAATTCTAGGACCACACAACACATCTTTGTTCTTTACTTTATGTAAATAAGTATTCATCATTTCACCTTTGAGTATGATGATAACTATGGATTTTCCATACATAGTGTGTATGAAATTTTCTTCTATTTTTAAGTCACCTAGAAATTTCCTTCTGTTTCTACTTTGCTGAATGTTTTCTGATGAATTAAGATGAATATATTTTTTCCTTAATCTGTTAATATAGTGAATTATATTGATTGATTTTGAATGCTAAACCAATTTTGCATTCCTGGTATTATGTTCTTGCATGCTAATAGTCTATTACTGAATAACAAACCACACAAACTTAGTGGAATAAAATAACCATTTTAATGTGAAAAAAAAAATGCTCTCCACAGTTGAAATCTGCATTTTTTTCTAACATTAACTAGTTTTGTGATGTATTTTATGTAACAAAGTATTGTGAATTTTTATTATTTTTCTTTAAAAGTGCTTAAATACATTCAATCTTCATCAATATTTTATTTCTTCCAGGGGTGCCTGGGTGGCTCAGTCGGTTGAGCATCTTACTTCGGCTCAGGTCATGATCTCATGTTCTGTGATTTTCAGCCCTGTTGGGCTCTGTGCTAACAGCTTGGATCTGGGAGTCTGCTTCAGATTCTGTGTCTTCTCCCTCTCTCTCTGCCCCTCCCCTGCTCACGTTTTATCTCTCTCATTCTTAAAAATAAGTAAACATAAAAAGAAAACATTTTATTTTCTCTGGAAAGACTAAAAATGGGTAAAATATGAGCAAAAAATACAAGATGCTATCATCATTGAAAATCTGTATATCTGCCTTGAAATCTAAGCCACCATCAGAATCTAAAAAAAAAAAAAAAAATTAGAAAAAAATTTCAAAAAGAGTCATTTATCAGTTATTTTAAGCAGGTTTTTGGGTAGGCAAATATACATTCTTTGAATAATTTGGAGGGGAGAATTATCCTCCTATTATTTTAGAAAAAAAATCATTTTGCTTATTCCTTGTCTAAATTGAAATCATATGACCTGTGGATGTCTGAATATACATACATTTCTTTCTTTTCGTTAAAAGCTGATCTTGCAGAAAGTACAAAAGAGCCTAATTATTATAATTGGGTGAAGGAAAAGCCTGTTCGTGGATAGTGTGGAACTTATTTTACTTCATGGAATTACCGCAGCAGTCACACCAGACCAAATATTTTGTCCCATTTAATTTAAGTGAACAGAGCAAGACAAATGCACGCAATCTTCATCGCAAAAGTAAGCCAGGCAAGCAAGCTGCTCATTGATCCATGATCTTCCCGGAGGTTCCTATCATCTAATGGTAGTCCTAGACTTTGGGGATTAAAAACAGAAAGCTTTATGGGGTGTCTGGGGGGCTCAGTTGGTTATGTGTCTGACTCTTGATTTCAGCTCGGGTCATGATCTCTTGGTTTGTGGATTGAGCCCAAGTCGGGCTGGGCATTGACAGCATGGAGCCTGCTCTGGATTCTTTCTCTACCTCTCCCCTTTCCCCTCCCCTGCCTGCTCTTTCTCTCTCAAGATCAATAAATAAACTTTTAAAAAAAAAATAAAGACATAAAGCTTTCTATAACAAAACTGACATTTTGGATAACTTCACTGATTAATCATTCAAACTTAGGTCATCTCAAGGACTCATGTCTTTAAATGATTATGAACTTGTAATTCTTTCCAAAGAGGACAGTAAACCTCCTTAGGACATGATTATTAACATGCCATTTTTAATAACCCATGGTTAAAACTATGATGTTAAACCTGACACCATTTTGGATTTCTGGGGGATTAAAATGGAAATGAAAATTTTTGGTGCTTTACATTAATATTATAAGTATCTTCACTAAATTTAGCATGGTTTGTTTAGTGCCAAAAGTACACACACCATTTCAAAGTAAAAGAGAGAAAAGTATCTTCTTCAGTGAATTTTGTTACGCCACTGAAAGTAAAGATGAGTTAACAGCAATATTCTCTTTTGTCTTGTGTGTGCAAAAGATAGCAGATGCTTTGGGTGTTTGGAACACACCTGGTTTTTATGCAAAGAAAATGTGTAATTTGGACTATCAAGTGAATAATTAATGTCAAATTAATTCAAGACACTTTCTAAAAAAATCACATGTGAAGTTCCTTGCTTTCTCTAGGAAATGCTGAAACAGGCATCTTTATTCTGAGTCTCCCTGCCCCCAACCCCAAGAAGTTCTTTATCTCAGAGATAAAGAGCTTGTGCTGATTTCTCTGAGGAAAAAAAAAAAAAAAAGAGGAGAAAAAAAAGAGAAAACGTCATATTTGCTATTTTTTTTTTTTTTTTAAGAATTTATCTGCTCATGTAAAATGCAGGTTTGGGGATATACTGTAACTTTAGCTGACATAGTGCTTTCCAGAAGAGGGCTGTTCCCTGTGATAGAACCACAGGGATTTAAAGAAATGCCCATGTCAGAGTATCTGCCCATATTTGAAATATTAGCAGCCATCTTTTAAGATAAGCAAAAGGAGTTATCTTGTCATACACTTGACTATTTAGAATCCCAAATCTTAAAGAGATGTCTGCGTTTCACCCCTGGCTTTCAGGCAATGGGTTGGGCCGATGTTTGACCAGTTAGGCTGCTGAGTAATTCCGCTTTGTTTATGTCTGCAGACACCTATTTTTCGGGTAAACCCCATTTATCTTAAATGCCCTTCCACCTCAGGCTGTTTCTTCCTCCCTACCCCCTCCAGCAAGACGTGTAGTCAGTCGAGGTTTCCTTCAAAGTATTTAAGGAGAACATGAGAGCTTAGAATGAAATTATGAGGATTTAAATGCCAGCATTTTAAAATAAATACTAAAACCAATTCGAAAATAAAATGGGAATGGAAAAACTTACATGAATATAAAAGTTACAAGTGAGTATTGTGAGGACAAATATCTTAACTCCTAGCAAAATTATGTAAGTTGTGCATGCTTAGTCATACAAAATAACAATTTTGAAAAAAATATACATAGATACATATGTACCTACGTGTGTGTGTGTGTGTGTGTGTGTGTGTGTGTGTATACATACATACATACAATGTGTATATAAATATATACCAAACTCTGATATTGGCAGGTCAATCACGTTGCAATTTCAATCTTTTTTATAACCATTGAAGCAATCAAAAAATTTTTTTCTTGATGTCTTTCATGTCTGATTCTCTCAGATATGTAATAAATCACTAGGGAATCTGCATTACAACTCACCCACAAAGCTAATGACCTTTTCCTTTCCACTTGAGAACTAGCCCATCAAATAACCACAGGGTGAGGTAATCTCCATTTATAGCACTCCGAGGGATATATAGTTTATATAGTATACAGTATATATAGTCTGCATTTATATCTCTAGTTTTAATTTCAGTTCACATGGATTGTCTTTTGTGCTACATGGGAAAAAAAACATTTCAAACCTTACTTTGTATGTGTGTGTGTCAAATACAACAGTTTTGGTGGGCTCTTTGCCCTTTTATGCTTCCCATGTTTTCCAAGAATGCTGGTAACTTCCACCTTCGTCACCACCATATTAACCTTTTTTTCAGTCTTTCAATTTTAAATACCTAGTCATTGCAGAAAAAAGTCTATCCTGTTTCCAGAGGAGGGGTTTCACTTTACATCTTTCCCTCTATTTCTCCAGGCACTCTGAAATCGAACTCCTGGCCAGCCTTCCGGCAGATGAGTACGAAGGGCAATCTGGGTCCTGCCCCACAGATTCTGAGAGAAGATGGGCTTTAGTCCATGTAGCTAGTGGAGAAGGGATCTTCATACCCCGGTCAGTCCTCCTCGGTGGAGACTCTGGGATAGCCGGTTCCTACTGTTAGGTTACCCTCTCAGATAAGCACACCTTCAAAAGCTATTTTTATTTTCCTTAAACACCCCACTAATCTCAAATCCTTAAAAAGATATTTCTCCTACACTAAGGATTTGGCCTGGTCCTTTAAGTAAATTAGATACGTATTTGAGCAGTACCTCTCAGTAACTACCTTGACAAAACCCACCCCAAATGGTAATCCTTTCCTTTTGGGATCTGAAAGGGAATAGTTTGGTAGTGATTACATTCCTTTTATAACTCCCAATCTTTCTCTGGTAGAAACAGGGGGATTTCATCAAAGTTAGCACAATATTAAATAAACAGAATATTCAAAAGTGGTGTTACTAAATGCAAGAAGAAAAACAAATCTTTCTGAACATGTGGCAATATGTTATGGATAATCTTTGAATAGAGATCACATTTTAGATGACACACCCAAGTGTGCTTTGTCTTCTAATAAATTTTGTCTCCGTTTAAATAACCTATTTTCATTTGTAATCCCAGTTCTTGGGGAACTTCATGGTAATAATTGAACACTTCAAACTTTTTTTTTTTTTTAGTGTTTATTTATTTATTTTGAGAAAGTGAGTTTGGGAGGGGCAGGGAGAGAGGGAGAGAGAGAATCCCAAGTATGTGCCACGTTCAGCCTGGAGCCTGATGCGGGGTTGATTTCACGACAGCAAGATCACAACCAAGAGTCTAGCGCTTAAAGGAATCACCCAGGTGCCCCCAAACTTCAGAACTTCCCCAGAAGAAACTTCAAACTTCTAGGTACTTTCTTACTGTTTTTCTTAAACAAAGTCAAACAAATATTTTAAATTTTAGCAAATGGATTTGTATATTGCCTTCATCTTTGTTATTGTCCTTTTTTCTCTTAAAACTGTTAATTATATATATATATATATATAAACATACAAAAATAAACAGAGAAATAAATCATGAACTATTTAACGAATGAGCAGTATTATTTGATTGCAATATTTTATGATATGTGTGTCAGATTTTTTGAAGAAATAAGATATGAGGTCTACTCCCTATATTCAATTCCTCTTTTTTATTGGACGCAACCAATCTAGAAGGAGATCTCTATCTCTGTCTCTATCTCTATCTCTCTCTATCTCTATCTCATCTATCTATATCTATATCTAGTTTTTTTTAAGTTAAAAAGAGTATCTTTAAAACATACAAATGTCTCATGCAAAATGTCATACAAATGTCTCAAAAATACCACAGATTATTTTTGTGGGTTTCTAAAATGTATATAAATTAGTCATATTGTTTGTATCTTATTACCACTTGTTTTGTTCCCTTTGTTTTTTTTTTTTTTTTTTTTTTTTTTCGTTTTTTTATTTTTTATTTTTGGGACAGAGAGAGACAGAGCATGAACGGGGGAGGGGCAGAGAGAGAGGGAGACACAGAATCGGAAACAGGCTCCAGGCTCCGAGCCATCAGCCCAGAGCCTGACGCGGGGCTCGAACTCACGGACCGCGAGATCGTGACCTGGCTGAAGTCGGACGCTTAACCGACTGCGCCACCCAGGCGCCCCAGTTCCCTTTGTATTATAATTGCAATATTTATATGGCATATATAGAGATAATTAATTGATTTTTAAAGGTTATATGTTATATATTTAGTTTATTATTTATTACCACATGTGCAGTGACAGGATTTATGACCTTAGAGACTCAAATTACCTAACAAACAGGTTAATGGAAAGGGATGGAACCCAACTCTAGTCCCCATGGGTCCGAGGGTCCTCAATATTTCCTAGTGCTGGTTTCCTTATATTGTAGGAACTACCTTGACATCTTTTAAATCCATCTTTTAAAAATGGATTCTCGTGTTATTATGCAATCAGAGAATCTATTTTATATTTATTTATTCTGTTACATTTACTGTGATTTCTGGTATCTTTGACTTTTTTTTAACACGTTAGTATTTTCTACCTAAAATTTTTTTCGTAGCTTCGCTGTTCTCTGTTACTGTGTTTTGAATTAATTAAGTTTTGTTCATTTTATTTTGCTTCCTTTATTGGTTTAGTCGTGATTCTGTTTTATTGTTTAATAGTTAAGATTGTGTTACCTCATGCGTACTTCAATTAAAATGCCTCTAGCTGGGGCGCCTGGGTGGCTCAGTCGGTTGGGCGTCCAACTTCGGCTCAGGTCATGATCTCACAGTTCGTGAGTTCGAGCCCCGCATCGGGCTCTGTGCTGACAGCTCAGAGCCTGAAGCCTGTTTCAGATTCTGTGTCTCCCTCTCTCTCTGACCCTCCCCCATTCATGCTCTGTCTCTCTCTGTCTCAAAAATGAATAAACGTAAAAAAAAAAAAAAATTAAAAATATAAAATAAAAAATAAAATAAAATGCCTCTAGCTTATTACTGGGGTGCCTGGGTGGTGTAGTCAATTGAACTTATGACTCTTGATTTTGGCTCAGGTCATGATCTCACAGTTTGTGGGTTTGAGCCCCGCATCCAGCTCTGCACTGATGATATGGTGCCTACTTGAGATTCTGTCTCTCCTTTTCTCTGCCCCTCCTCCAACTGTGCATGTACATGCTCTCTCTCTCTCTCTCTCTCTCTCTCCCAAAATAAATAAATAAACTTAAAAAAATTAAAATGCCTCTAGCTTATTATTAATACTGCATGGACTTCACATGAGAACAATACATATAGACTTTAGAATAATTTACTACTGTCTGTTCCTTCATTTTACATTTGATTTCTCTGTTTGTTGTTCTGCAGTTGTTTATCCTATGTGTGGGCTCTCATTCCTTTATAGTTATTCTGTTTAGGAATCGTTCTGAAATTTGGTGTGGCAGGCAGGTTTTTTTCTTTCTCTCTTTTTTTTTTTTTTTTTTTTTTTTGAATTCTATAAGCAACCATAAAACCATAATCATTTTCTCTTGGAATATTTCTTTTTCCTCATTCTCTTCATGCTCTCTTCACAGATATGTTCCATTTTTATATCATGCCTTTTCTTTCTTTTTTTTTAATTATCATCTTTTTACATCTCTCAGTTGGATTCTAGGCTGTTTCTCTAGAGCGATATTCTTGTTCATCATTTATGTCTTTGACAAGATCTAATCTGCTGTGTAAGATTTTCACTTTTTTTTTCTTTTAGAAATTTTCTTAGTTATATTTTCTAAAGAATTCTTCCTTTATTGTATATCTTGCTATTTCTTTCATCACAGCACATATTTAAACAAGGCCAAATGCTTTTTTGCATCTCTTGAGATTATCAAATGTATTTTCTTTGCTAGTTGTTGATGTGGTATATTATGTAGCTTGATTGTCAAATGTTAAACTATGCTTTGTGTGAAAACTTCTCCACCTTGTTATGATATATTACACTTTTAACATATTTTAAATTTAGTTTATACTATTTAAAAGTTTTCTGTTTGGTTCTATGAGATATTGCAATCTGTGGGTCTCTTATTGGAATGATATTCTGGTTCTGATGTCAAGGTAATCCTGGTGTCATAAAATGAGCTGAGAAGTTTTTCTTCCCCGTTTATTCTCTGGAAGGGCTTAGGCAGATTTGGCATTATTTTTTTCTTATTCTTTTGGTCAAATTTGCTAATGAACCTATCTGAGTTTGGAGTTTGTTTCATGGGAAGATTTTAACTATGAATATAATTTTTAAGTACATCTGATGTTATAATATTATAAGTTTTTCATGATTAAGCTTCAGTATATAGTACCTGAAAAGAATATTCCATGCCATCTAATTTGTATAATTAATTTACATAAAAAGCTTTATAGTATTTTCTTATTCTTTTTATCTCTATTGGTTTATTAATGACATTTTCCTGATAATAGTAATTCTGTTTTCAACTGTGTGATTGGTGGATTGATTGCATGGTTTTGAGAAAAGTCCAGAAGTTGACAAAACAAAACAAACCAAAACACCTTTGTTCATTTCGTTTATTTTTACTATAATTTTTCTGTTTTTCATATCATTGATTGTTGCTTTTATGTTTATTCCCTGTGTACTGCTTACTTTGGGTTTGACTTGCTTTAGCTCTAGTTTCTTAACAATTGAAACGCACAATTACCAGAGATGCCAATAAGAGATAAAAAAGATGCCAATAAGAAATAGATAACTTGCATATCCATATGCTTACTAATGAAATGAAATTTGTAATTGAAGTCTTCCCACAAAGATAACTCCAAGCCCACATAGATAGGTGGCATGGGTTCATGAAAAGATCTCAACGTCATTAGTCATGAGAGAAATGCAAAGTAAACTCGCAATGAGTTTGCACTGTATACTTCATGGTGTAGACAATGTTTACAGGACTGATCATACAAAATGCTAGAGAAGAGAGGCGCCTGGGTGGCTCAGTCGGTTAAGCATCCGACTTTGGTTCAGGTCATGATCTCGCGATCCATGAGTTCGAGCCCCGCGTCAGGCTCCATGCTGACAGCTCAGAGCCTGGAGCCGGTTTCAGATTCTGTGTCTCCCTCTCTCTCTGACCCTCCGCTGTTCATGCTCTGTCTCTCTCTGTCTCAAAAGTAAATAAACATTTAAAAAAATCAAAATGCTAGAGAAGATGTGGAACAAGTGAAACTCTGATATATTGTTGGCTCATATGTGAAAAAGTGGTGCACTCACTTTGAAGAATAATTTGGCCGTTTCTTACAAAGTTAAACCTATCTGCTACATGACACAGACATTCTACTACTAGATATGTCCAGTATCCAAGACAAAAGGAAATAGATATGCCTACAAAGACTTGTCCATGAATGTTCATCGTAGTTTTATATGTAGTGTCCATAAGTTGGAAATAATCCAAATGCACATCATCAGGTGAATGGATAAATAAACTGTGGTATACCGATACAATTGAATGCCATTCAGCAATTACAAGTAATGGATAACCGATATACAGTGAGGCATGGATAAACTTCAAGATGTGTATTGTGAGTGAACACTTTCAGACAAGGGAAAAGACACGCTATCTGATTCCACTTATATGGAACTCTAGAAAATGCAAACTGAAGTACAATGACAGAAAACCGATCCCTTGGAAGGAATTACAAAGAGACATGAAGAAAACCCGGTGGGTAATGTATGATGTAGATAATCAATTTTTGTGATTTTTCATGATGGTTTTCATGTGTGCATACACGGGGCAAAACTTACCAAGTTGTGCATTTTAAATGCGTATGATTTAATTTCGTGACAATTGTATCTCGATAAGAATTTAAAAAGTGAAAGAGAAAATTCAGGTTTATTGCAAGAAAATGAATTTATAGACCTAAGTTTGTCTTGATCATGCATTGGAATTTCTTTCTCCGTCTTCAAAACAGCAGGAAAAATAGTCATTTTGACTTGCCGAAGTAGGTTGCCGAAGTAGGTTGTTGAAGATCAAATGGCATGATATGTAGAAATGCTTTGAAAATGTGAAGTGTTGGACAATCATAAGTTGTTATTATAGTATATGTGCTGACGAAGCGAGCACTCGTAAGTTGTTATTATAAATGATCTGGTTAGATGGGAGCATTACAATTCATGATGGACTGCATTTCCGTAGTGTGTGTTTGTGTGTCTGAACGCGCATGCGTGCATGTGTGTATTGGAAGTGGGAATTGGGATTCTTTTAACTTTTTTCCTTTCTTTTCCTTTTGTTCCTGGTCTTGCCATTCCTTGTAAACTTAATGATGTTTCACACTCCCTCCCTAGGTCTTTTCTGCCTGCTGGCAGCCACTCCTGGCTGTATTTCACAGAAGGTTCTGATTCCTTCCTTGCAGGTGCTTCGCTTTACTGAGAAATGCAAAAAAAATAACTAAGTGGGGGGAAACACAGCAGTGAGTATTTTCTTTGGTTCCTGGGATGAGGAGATAAGTGAAACATGATTGAATTGGCATGCAGGTAATCTTTAAAAGGGCGGCAGCCTGAGCAAGGTGGCGTGGCCATCTGGTAGATGGGGCACAACATCAGAGTGTCCAAAAATTTGATTTTTTTAAAATTAACTTTGTTATTCCTCTGGCCTCAGAGTTTTCTTCAGCTTCCATACAGGGATGGATGTCTCCAAATTCCCAAATTGGTATTGTGTAAGGACTCAAAGATCAATGTTTACTTTATTGGACCTGGGAAGGATGGCTGTGAGAAAAATGAACTAACATTTTTTCTTAGCCGTTACTACGGTCTGCATACAGCAAGTATTTTTGCTACTGTTTGGAATTGAATTCCAATACTGCTGGGGAGAAATGTTAGTTTACTTCCCTTAGGAGCTCTCCTTCTTGGCTTCTATAAAGTAAAAATATTTCTTTGAGCCTTACAAACATACACACAAAACATACAAACACTACTGATACACACAAGCATAAATGAACGTCACTACTGACCTTGGGTTGAAATATCATCAGAAGACCATTGGAAATAAGGTAACAGAAAACAACTAGACAGGGATGGGGCAATGGCCATGATCAGAAGCACATCCCCTCAAAAGCAGCTGAGTGTTTTCTTGCTACAGTTGGAGTTGATAGAGCTCCTTATCTACATACCTATAGTAGTCTGCTTCTCCTTAGAATTTGAAATAAAAGCTGATATCCCTTTTTTATTTTATTTTTTTTATTTTTTATTTTTTTTTTTCAACGTTTTTTATTTATTTTTGGGACAGAGAGAGACAGAGCATGAACAGGGGAGGGGCAGAGAGAGAGGGAGACACAGAATCGGAAACAGTCTCCAAGCTCTGAGCCATCAGCCCAGAGCCTGACGCGGGGCTCGAACTCACGGACCGCGAGATCGTGACCTGGCTGAAGTCGGACGCTTAACCGACTGCGCCACCCAGGCGCCCCCTGATATCCCTTTTTTAAATCTTCAGGCTTGCTGACCAGTATAGGGTTTATCTTGGTGACAATTCATACCTAAAAATAAATGCCTATATAGTTCATACTGTAAAATCAAAGAAATCTCCTCGCCTCCAGGTTTGGAAAGAGGTAGCGTTCCTCAGACCTGTATGTCAAATTCCTTGTCCTCTACCTTCCCACTAACAGAATGAGGTCAGAGTGTGGTGGATATGCACTGGGGCCTTAGGGGAGAGATGAGTTCTTAAAAGTGGAAACCATTTCTTTCTCCTTCTCTCATCCTTCAGCTTGCAGGTGTAGAAGGGAATATATTCAATCTGACTTCAAATTCGGGAGTGCCTTAAATCCCCGTGAAACCGGACACATCAGCATTTTATTTCCTGTCTGGTTGTTTCTGAGTCACCTTACTGCTGTCAGAACAAGGGGAAAGAAGGAGGAAGAATGCAGAGCAGTACAGCAATTTGGGAAAGGGAAACACAACAGCTAATACAGTAATACAGCTGCCCACCCCCACCCGTGCACCTCCATGCACTTAAGCAGATCTCATACATGCAGCCTCTGCGACAATAAGAAAGAAGGTAGAAAGAAAGGAATAACTTTTTTTCAAGTAACCTTATACAGTATAGCCGGAGCTGAGTCAGGAAAGCTTTGACTATTCAGAGAGGACAAGACTTGAACCAGGAAATAACTGTAAAAATTATTGAAGATACCCAGAAAAAAAAAATCAGGTGTCACTGAAAAGTCTTTCGCTGGGACCTTTAGGTTGCATATCATCCTGGCTCACTTCTCATTAGTGTAAAGAGAAGGAAAAGGATAGGGTGCTTGAAAAGTAAAGGGTGTATTCCTATTTACAGAAGCTATATCTCAACTCCACTAAGTTGAAACTATTAAGGAGACCAAATAAAATGAACATCACACAAACAGCAGACTCACCTTTTTTTTCAATTAAGTATACTCATTACTTTTCACTGCTCTTCCTTCTGTGTTCTTTATTTCAGTAAGTTGTGTTACTGTCCGAATGGTTGATCAAGGAAGACATCTTTGCCTCCTTGACTACTGTTTTAGTCCGTTTGGGCTTCCGTAACAAAGTACAATAGATTGAAGGGCGTATAAGCAATAGACATTTATTTCTCAGAGTTCTGGGGGCTGGAAATTTGAGATCAGGGTGCCAGCAGAGTCAGGTTCTGATGAGGATGTGCTTTCTGATTTGCAGTTAGCTGTCTGCTCCTTATATCCTCACATGGCGGCCAGCCAGCCAGAGAGCTCTTTCTGGTCTCTTTGATGAGGGCACGAATCCCATTCATCAGGGCCCTACCCTCATGACCTAATCATCACCTAATGCCATCGTATTGGGGAATTAGGATTTCAGCAACAATGAGAACAATTGGAGAAGGGGGTATAAACATTCAGCTCATAATGACCAATCTCAACCAACTATTACTGCATCTGTAAGTTTTTCCCCCTAAACATCTCTCAAGTGCATATTCTTCATTTCACTCATTCCCATTGTCAGTACCTTAGCTCAGACCTGTCATTTCTCACCTGGCTGTCACAAGGGCCTCTTAATTGGCTCCCTGCGCTCTGGTGAAAAACAATCTTTTTAAAGCATAATGTGATCACTGAACAGCACCACCATCCCCCAGAACTGTCATTATTATCTCTTAGTTGCCTTCAATATGAGGTTTAAACTCATAGGTAATGTCAAAGATGGTCTGGTAGATGAACTTCAAAGATAATATACAAAGTCCTTCACGGTCCATCTATTAGCTTATCTCCCTTCATTTTGCCTTTCCCTTTTACTTTTTAAAAGTAAAGGAGAGTGGGGGAGGGGCAGACAGAGAGAGAATCCCAAGCAGCCTCCACACTGTCAGCACAGAGCCTGATGTGGGGCTCAAACCAACGAACTGTGAGATCATGACCTGAGCTGGAATCAAGAGTCAGATGCTCAACTGACTGAGCTCCCGGGCACCCCATGTATTTTCCATCACACCCTAGCTCAGTTGCACAAAAATCATGCCCCAAAGAATGCTAGGCTTCAACAAAGCACTTTCAGAGACTACTGAGTGTGTGTGTGTGTGTGCATGAGCTGCCTGTGTGTGTGTCATTGTCTTTGTATGTTGTGAGTTTGTGTTGAAGGGTGCAGAAGCCTTTGGGCAGAACGTGACTTAAGGGCTTTTACAACCTCGCATTCAAACAGAGTAGCTTCCCATGTGGGTAAGGGGAGAGAATACACAGGAGTATCTCTTCAAGGAAAGAGTCCCACAGCTTCACAACTAACCAAACCGAACAAAAACTACTTTTAAGACCGTTACTCTGCCATACTGATCCATTAACAATGTCTTGGACATATCATTATACTTCCTTTCTGCGGGTCCTTTAATTTTTGAATAATTTCATTCTGGAAGATTCCTACACTTTTTTTTTTCTCTCTCTCATCACTTAGTCACTCAGGTAATCCCCACTGATTTTTCAGCTGTCTGTCCAGAAGCCATATATTTCAGGAAGACCTTACCGAGTTTACTACGGTCTTTGTTTTGTGATTTTTTTTAAAGCACTGATCAAGGGTAATGATAATTATTTATTTGTGTCCCTGGTTGGGTGGTAAGTCTCTGAAGCCAGGCATTCTGCATTCAGAGCCTTCAGACATCCTAAAGCAAGTTCTCATCATCCGTGTATCTTCAATGAACTCTGAATTAAAAAGTCTGTTGGTCAAAGCAAGTCTTGGAAAGAGGGAAGAGATTCATGTACTTGAACAACGTTCCCCAAATCTAAACTCAAATGGCACTGCTTTGAAGAAATAAGTGGGCAAAAACTGTATTTGGTACTAAAGCAGTCCTCAGCTTTTGCTTTTCCTATCAGAAGGAGTTTTTATAAAATTTTTCTGTTATGTTTCATTGCCCACTCCTATAGAATTTTTTCCATTGCCATATTGAAGTCTTCAGAGTTGCTGGGTGTTTCTTTACAACTATTTTTTGCTAAAGAAAATCTTTAATGAGTAAATTATGGCATTCATTTGCTTGATGGAATATGCCTCAAAGCCCTATAAATAAAGAATGCTTATTTGTTTATGTAATTTATCTTATTCCTATCTCTTTGGCAAAAATATACTTTTCAATATTTTTAATAAAGTGTCAGATGCTTCACCTTCATTTGAAAACCTATTTAAATGTTTTTCTTATAGATTTATGACAAATATGTAGGCAAGACCAATAGGCAGACTAGGATAATGTGATTGCAGTGACAACAGACGAAAAATAAACCAGGATCACTGCAGAAGCTTTTGTTTTTGAATAGAACTCCATTTACACAGAGACATGAAAATCTAAGCCATTAAAATGCATGCACACTTGAATTGAAAGCAACATTTATAAAGCAGCCAAAATGAAAGAATGGCAGGTGACCTTTTATGTTTTTTGGGGGGAGGGGAAAGAAAAGAAATAGTGGAATAATTACAGGAAGCTTTATTTAGTGAGGATGATTTCAAATTATTTCTTTTCAAGTAAATAAAAATTTACATGTCTGGGTATCTTATTAGAATGACCCAATTTATTAAAAGAAGCCTTTTGCATCTAAAGAAAGTATTAATCAGCAGAAGTCTTGGTATTTTGTTTTCATGTCCTATACTAGGGCTTTTCAATTTGCAGAGCCTGATACATCCAAACACCTTCAAGTATCAACAGTCACCAGGCATAACCTTGTTCGCCTCCCAGGTTCACTCCCAGAGCTATGTGACCTTGAACAGTTTGTATGTTCTCCCTGGCCCCTGTTTCTGTCCACAGACTAACAGAGGGGAAAATCTCTACCTCCTAGGTCCCTTTGTGTTTTCAAAGCAGTCATACATGTAATATACCAAGCACAGAGCTGGACACATAACGTGTGCGCAATGGGTATTGACATTTCCCAAACCAAGGCAGTAATTCAAGGCAGCGGGTTCCTGGGTGTTGTTTATGTGGTGGGGCATTTTGAAATGGGGTCGTGATGGAGCAGGCTCCGGTGAGCAGGAAGAGGAGCACCAACGGTGTCGATGGTTATTTGTACATATAGGATATTCACATTTCATCGCTTGGAAAGTGCCTGGGCCCCGGCAGATGAACAAGAAGAGTACCCATAAATAGAGATTTCGAGTTGACAGGCTGCTGATACAACAGCTTTTACTCTCGTATGAGAAGCAAGTTAAGCAAACATATGATTGAAGCTGCAGCGTGAACAAGAATGCGAAGAGCAAGCATGCTTGTGAAGGGGAGAGTGTTACACATCTGATTGTACTAACGTTAATTGACCTACAGATATGCAGTATCTCTGTATATGTATATATGTGTATAAATGTATATATATATATATATATATATATATATACATATATATGCAGTGTGTATACATTGCATGCGTACACATATGTACACATTCATATATAAAATATGTATATATACAAATATATGCACACACACACAGACACACACACACACACACCTCTCTATCTGTGGATGGGCCAATCTATCTACCCACTTAGAACCTTTATAGTATAAGGTGGATAGTGAAGAATTAAATGAGGAGATTGATTAAATGATCATGTAGCATAACAAAGAGTGGGTCTTCAAGAATGATTATCCCTGGAGGGATATTCCTAGAGCCCCACCTGGATGGCTTAGTTGTCTCAGCGTCCTATTCTTAATTTTGGCTCAGGTCATGATCTCACAGCTCCATGAGTTCGAGCCCTGCATCGGGCTCTGTGCTGATAGCGCAGAGCCTGCTTGGGATTCTCTCTCTCTCCTTTTCTCTCTCTGCCTGCCTCTCTCTCTCTGTCTCTCAAAAAAAAAATGTTTATCCCTATAGAAACTGTAGGGATAGGTAGAGAAAACATCTTGGGACTTAAAATTTGAATATTTAAAGACACACTCACGTGCACACACATATACACACACCAACAATACTTGAAACAAATAGTAGGTAGACAAATACCATGAAAGAAAGAGCTAAAGAGAAATACTTGGATGTCATAACATCATTCATCTTGATTTCTCTATGTCATATGATATTGCTGTTTAAATCTCCTTTTAAAGAATTCCTCCTTCATCTTTAAGCTTCCTCGCACCTGACAGTGAGGTGCTCTTTTTTATTTACAAAATTTTGACTGTCTTCTAAATCATGTTTTATTTTGCTTTTACATTCTTGATGTCTCTTCTGGAATTCGGTCTTGAATTCCTGATAAACAAGGACACCTCTCTCCTCACTACATTTGGATTCTCATCCCTCCATAGTCTTCCTCTGAAAGCACCTGGTGTTTCCTCTCCTGGTATTATTATTATTTTTTTACTTGGCTGTTTGTCCCTTCCTCCATCTGTTCATTAATAATTCTATATGTGCACCTTCATATTCAAATCTGCTTCCAATTGTTTCCATCACTCAACCTGGTTTATAGTTCATTTCCCCAAAACAATTTCCCAGACCAACTAACATTGAAGCAAGTTTTCTGAAGTCACTCAATATTGCCTGTTTAGTTTTCAAGGATGCATGGACTTTATGTCATTGGGAAGAGAACCCTAGAGTAAGATAGATCTGAATTCTAATATCCACATAGACCAACCAATTATTTTTTTGGTAGAAGTTATTTTATAGCCTCTGGAACCTCAGTTTTGTCACTGGCAAATTCATGAAAATAAAAGTCTCATCTTCTTAGGATATTTTAGGATTCCATGATGCAATACATAAGGATATGTGGTTTAAGGTGCTTTATGTAAAACCAACACACAAATATGTCAGTAGCACTTTGAATACAGGCATATTTACATATGCATTATTTAATTATCATATGATTATCTTTAATTATACATAATACTCAAACCAGTTTATAGTGTGAGAAACAACAGTACATAGCGGGGATTATAATTATTATCATTATGAAGTAATGCATGTTAAAGTGCCCTTGATGGGCCCCCTGGGTGGCTCAGTCCATGGAGCTTCGGACTTGGGCTCAAGTCTCACTGTTATACCAGCACAGAGCCCACTTTGGATCCTCAGTCCCCCTCCCTCTCTCCCCCTCTCCCACTCGTGCTTTCTCTCTCAAAAATAAATAAACATTAAAAACATTTTTAAGTGCCCTTGATAGCACAGGCGTGTCACCGTAAAACCTCTATGCATGCTGGTTGCCAACTCCCTTCTTTATATGTCCCTTTTCAAAAAATAGGAATTGCTTCTTTGACTTTCTGTCATCTAATTTCTGCCTTTTTGTTGCTTACTAGCGATCCTGTCAGAAGGGGAGATGGCAGAGGGAGAGTAGGCCAGCTCAGACTTAGCCTGTGTTGGTAGCAGCTTCTGAAGATGTTTAGTGAGAAAGGGTATCAACCCTATCAAGGAAGGGGGTTAGGGCCAGAAAAAAAGTGGGTGAGTTTGTTTCCTCTATGAAACTCCTTTTCACAGAGGGTAAAAGTGAGAGTCAGCTTAGAGTATTTGTAATTCTTTTCGTCTAGCATACTCACGACATTACATCCCAATCGCTAGCAAGACACTGGGCAGTTCCTTGTTACGTTATAATCTTAATCTCATTTCAGCTGTAGATGCAAGTTGAGCATTGCAGTCTCAAAGAAGCCAGCTCAAGGCAAGAAAATGTGAGTGGCAGTGAAACCACACACACACTAGAAAAAAAAATAAAACAAAACAGAAATCCTGTACACGTTAATTATGTGTTTGGACGTTTGCATTTTGAGAAGAGTGAACAGCAAAATGGCTTTTGAGGGAAAGACGATTATAGTTTTTATTTATTTATTTATTTATTTATTTATTTATTTATTTATTTATTTTTGCTTTGCTCATTCAGTCTCTTAAGAGAGTGCAGAAATTAGGTTTTCTTCTGCCTTATAACTTTCAGATGGCAGAGAGCCTGCCAACCTGTCTTTATTCTCTTGCATTAAATCTCCCAAATACTCCCTTGCCCCTGGTGATATTAAGTATCAAGGACTTTTGAAGTCCTTTACCATGGTTCTCAACATCCAGCAAGCTTCTGGGAAGCTCTGAATATTGTTTGCAGCCTTCATTATAAGACCCACTAAGGACAGAGAAATGATGAATATTATAATAGATGGCATCGAAGTGACATCCACAGACCAAATGACTTGCATGCTATTATCATACCTGTCTTCATCACCCGGACAATGAATATTAATTTTCAATCGAGTGCAAAACTGTTGTGATTCATTATATCTCCATTGGTTAAAACTCCAGGACGGATGGGGAGGCCTGAATGCAGTTTTCACCATCTCAAAGTTATAAAAGTAAAGTGAGACTAGGACAAACAGAAATGCTGAGTATATAAACGCAAGAATAGCTAGGATAGTTAGGGATCCTTGTCACCACCAGGTGACATAGAGATTACAGAGGATGATTTTGCCTTCAAGCTTTGCCCAAAGTAACAGGATTTGAACTAGTTTAAAGGTTCACAGTACAAGTGAAATAAATAATTTGCCCTGGGTTTTGTGAACATATATACTTTTTTCTCTACGTGCAGGAAGTGTTATAATGTGCTTACGGAAATATTAGAAACATTCTTTCACAGCATCATTTCACTCCTCTGGAGAGTGTTTATGTTTTCTTATAACCTCAGAGAAAAACTTCTTTGTGATAGGAAATTCAGAAAATACTAAATATCACAAATGAAATGAAAATTATCTGTAACCAACCAATCAGAAATAACCACTACTAAAATTTTGCCTGTGTAGTCACATTTTTCTCTTTTTATATATATTCTGGGTTATATTTTTATAATGTGCAACATCTTTTAAATTTTCTGACATCATTCCCATATGTATATGTTTCTGTCTACAGTCTTTTTAACAAGTTATGTATTTTTCAATAGATGTAGACATTGTAATTTATTTGACCAATCCCTATTTTTGCATATGGATTTGGCTTCTCACCTGGAACAATTACAAAGAATGCTTTGGCTAATCTCCACACACAAGCAACTTGGGATGTTTTTGTTTTTTTTTTTTTGCATTACATAAATCCCCATGTTTATCAATGACTTGGGGCACTGAAGGTAGAATCGCTGGGTAGTTTAAAGACACCAATGTATATTTTCAAATTTCCATTCAGAAAATATGTGTAATGTGTGAGTGTTCACATTAGCATATTGAAGTACACTGCAGAAAAATCAATGAATTTAAAAAAATGAGTAACATTTGTAAGACAAGAATTGATTTTAAAAGATTTGAAAAATTAAAAAAAAAGCCCCTAAAATTTTGGGAATATAAAATTCAAGTTTGAAATTAAGGAAAGGGTAAAAATTGTTAGGGGTTGTTTCTATTTTTTTCCCCCTAAAAGAAAGGAACTTTGGGGACAACACAGAACTGTTTCTCTGGTTAGAGACATTCCTCATGCCCCTGGGAACACAAACCAATCAGTCTCATTCTCCCTTTCCAAGAGAAAAGCAGTTACTCCCAATTTTATGAGACTATAAAGGGTTCAAGCACAGTACATATATGTGTGCAAATGACAGTGAGAGCCTAGCAAAGCCTTGAGGGGAACTACATTAAAGATCGGGATTTTTAATGAGCTGGGAAAATGAAAAGAGCACATAATTCTATCAAAGACCTCTCCTACAAGTTCTACTTACAAATGGGAATTGGTATAAGAAAACTCTACATTCAATTTCCAAATCACATGCTTTTTATGTGCAAACATTTATATGTGACTTGGAAGCTTGTCATATAAACTTTAGAGCCTAAGATCATTACTGTCTGAATTATTCACAAATACGTATCAATTAAATTTTCATACAGGAGCAATTTATCCTTTGGAAACGACAGAAAAGTTGATTTTGCTAATAGTTTTGATGTAAAGATATGCCAGTTATTACAAATGACTCTTTTTTCCTTTGGGTGGTAAGTTGTGATGGACTTTGGCAATTTGCATATGTAAATTAGCTCAATGAATAACTCTTTATTGAGTGTATTTAAGTTGATAGCACAACTAAGTTGGTAGTTAAATTGTAGAGTGAGGGTATGTTGTAGGAGAGAATTTTATGTAGCATAACAAAGAAAAGAACTTCAAGAATGATAATTACCCTTGACAATATGGCACTATTTTATAATGGTCACTTACTGAAAGGACAGAATTTGCTCAAAGTGTTAATACCACTTTCCCTATTCACAGTTTAGAGCCCCCGTTAGGTACTACTCATCGAAATCTTTCTCTATGTGCTCATTTACTGAGGGATAATGGCTGCAGCCTCAGCAGAATCAACAGAAATAGCGATACAACTTCTTACAAAAAGATGAACTTATCTCTTAGTGAACTTTTTTGTCCTCTACTCTGGCAATGATTTTTCAGCTAACCCCAGCCCCTAGCCACACCAGCCCCAAATGGCCTGGGACACAGGAAAAAACCCCAAAGCAAACAAAAAACAAAACAAAACAAACGATTTAAAAGCGCGACTAGAATATAAAAGATTCAGTCCTAGAACTTTGCCAAACCATGGGAGAGCTGTGGGTCAGAGGGGCTGGAGGGCACCAAGGTTTATGTTCCAGTATTTATTAAAATGTGCTGTATGTGGCTTTCATTCAGATTACACACACACATACACACACACACACACACACACACACACACACACACACACAGAATAACATATATATATTAAGTAATTCTTACTTGCCAGGCATTTTGCTGGGTGCTCTGCATGCATTATCTCTGTATTTTTAATCTCATGGATAAAACGGTTCCAATTAACTTTTAGATGACACTATATGACTATATGGCAGGCAGGCATCCAAAAACTTTACATATTTAATCCTCTCAAGTTTACCTACAAAGTAGGTGTTATTATTATCTTTTTTTTTTAATTTGAAGGAACTGAGGTGCAGATAGGCCCAATGTTACAAACCTAGAAGGTAATGTGCCCAAGATTCATTCTCAAACAGTCTGACCTGAGCCAGTAAATCTAACCCCTATAGATACAACTTTGTTAACAAAATTAGGTTTTTCCCCCCATTGCTCTGGCTGCACAAAAAAACCTCTAAGTCAATTTTTGGGGGGGTAAAATGTGTATAATTGTAAAGAATCTTATGGTGGCATATTGTGCCCTGATTCTAGCACAACCATTATTTTATTTTTCTATCTTAATTTCCCTTTGCCAAAAATCTTCAGTTAAAAAAAATCTACTTATATTGTTTGGATTCTATGTATGTCTTTAAGTTCATAGATTAGCTCATTTTGGGAGACTGCAGAATAAAGAAAGAAATTTGGGAAATTATCTTATCGGGTCCTCACAACAGCTCTATTGCCTTGTTACGTAGGTATTTTAAGGCTGTGACTCCTGAGGCTGAGAGATGTGAAATGATTTGACAAAGACCACACAACTTTTAGTTGCATAATTGGGCTATGATTCCTAAAACCCATTCCCTTTCATTCAACCTTTATTCAACACTTACCCATCACAAACTTTAGTTCTTCTTCCATTGTTCCATACTTCCTTTTGTTAACGAAAACCGGTTTGGGATGTTGGTGCCACTCAGGTCTTTGTACTAAATATACATTAATGAAAGCATAGCAGACGTTTTGATGACGAGTTCCAATGTTAGTTGTGAGGGCAGTAACAGAGGATTCTTCGTTGTCGGTATGCCTCACAAGCCCGCGTGCAGAGCACTGATCTCAAGGAAGTACTGGAGAAAATCATGTCTGACCCAAAGTAATGGAGAGATCCACTGTCCAATATGGTAGACAGTAGCCACCTGAGGACTTGTAATATGGTTAGTCCTAATTCAGATATGCTTTATTTGTAAATTATATAGCAGATTTTGAAGGCATAGGAAGAACAAAGAATGCAAATGCAGAAAAACCTTGGTTTGTGAGCGTAATTCATTCTAGAAACATGCTTATAATCCAAAGCACTTTTGTATATCAGAGTGAATTTCAAGAACCATTGGCTCCACTGTGATCACGTGACCTTCAGCATCACTTACTACTTGTATTGCAAGATATCAGTTGTTTCTCAAGTTAAAATTTGTTAGAAATGTTTGCTAGTCTTGAGGAATACTCGCAGAACAAGTTACTCGTAATCCAAGGTTTTACTGTATATCACTAACAATTTAATATTGATTAAAAGTTTAAATGATAATATTTTAGTTTAATAAAATATATTGTTAAATTAGTTTTAATTATAAATTAAGTAAAATTAAAATTACTTTCACTTGTTTATTTTTACCTTTTTAAATTGTTAGAATTTTTTAAACCATGTATGTGGCTCATAGATTGGTCAACACCAATCTATAGCATAGAATAATTTAATTTTGATTTCCTATTTCTCTCCGAAGAGACTATAGAATATAGTAACTATAATCTGAAAACTCAACCATTTTGCAATACTATTATGAGTTTCTATGAGGTTCTCTTAGGTTTACATTTTTGTCATTCATTAATTGGAACTTTTCAAATACCTTGAATACTAATCCATTAAAGTATGCCATTAGCAAATATTTCTACCAATTATAACACAGTTTTTGACTATTTAATATGTCAGAAGTCTCTTAATTTATAGTTCTGTTAAGGTAGATGTTCATGTTTTTCTTTTGGTCAAATCTGTCATTCTTTTTCTTTATGGCTTCTTGGGTGTATGTGGTTTAGGAAAAGCTGTCTTCATACCAAAATTAGAATGTTATTCTTCTGTATTTCTTTCTAATATAGTTTATATATTTTTTTTAACATTTAGCTTTTTAGCCACCCAAAATCTATTTCTGTGTATGTTGTAAATTTTCTCACCTACTTTTAAAATTCTTGGGGTGCCTGGGTGGTTCAGTCAGTTAAGTGTCCAACTTCAGCTCAGGTCATGATCTCACGGTTTGTGACTTCGAGCCCCACGTTGGGCTCTGTGCTTACAGCTCAAGCCAGGAGTCTGCTTTAGATTGTGTTTCCCTTTCTTTCTCTCTGCCCCTCGCCTGCTCATGCTGTGTGTGTCTCTCTCTCTCAAAAATGAATAAACTTAAAAAAATTGAATTCTTATTTCTACATGGTTAATAAATTGTTAAAAATTGAAAAGCTTATCCTTCCTATTTTTATTTTAAGTGTGACTCTTATTATATACTAAATTTCCTTATATTCATGGGTCTATTTAGGCATCATTAATTATATTGAGTTGATTATTGCCTTGAAACAAATGTTTCTGTCTCCTCCCTCTGCAAATTCGTATGTTGAAACTCTAATCTCAGTGCGTGATGGTATTTGGGGTTGGGGTCTGTGGGAGGTAATTAGGTCAGGAGAGTGGAGCTCTCATGAATGGGATTAGTGTCCCTGTAAGAGGCCAGAGAACTAGCTAGTCCTTCTGCCATGTAAGAATATGACAGAGATGGACAGGATGCAACCTTGAGGAGGGTCCTCACCACAACCCTACTATGCCAGCGCTCCGATCTTGGACTTCCAGCTTCCCAAATTACAACACACACAATCACACACACATACACACACGCTTCCTGTTCAACTAGGACATTAGCATAATGCTATAAAGTTGCAATATTTGTGGTCATCTTTGAGGGTTTTTTTTGTGTGACATTCGAACGTTTTCACTATGAATGATTATTTTTAGATTTCTAGTACCTGTGCTTTATTAAATTAAAGAAGTTTTATTCTCTTTCTATACTCGTTCTGGTAGGATGCAGTAGTAAAACAAAAAAAAAAAAATGAAGGAAAGAAAGAAAGAAAGAAAGAAGAAAAAAAAGAAAGACTCTTATCTCTTTATAGAATATAAATATAAATTTTATTTAAATGTTTTAATTTTTTTTAATTTTCCTATGAGAAAATTTCTTATACAGAAATTTTAAAAAATGGGTTTATTTCACTGGTTTGAAAGAGTATTATAGTTGTTACTTTTAATTTTCTCAATTTGTCTTAGCATTATTGCTGTTGTTGTTATTATTTATTTTTTAAATCTTTTTTAGTGAATACACCTAATCTCTTACATCTTCTTTCATCAAACTCAAACTCTTCCTTCAGGAGTTATCACCAATAAGCCACTTCAACACTCCCAGAGTGGTCCCGATTCCATTCTACTGTGCTCCTATAGAATCATCTTCTATATAATTCTTACATATACTTACCACAAGAGCTGCTTGTCTATTAGCAGCCATGTGTCCAAATAATCACATACCTAATGATTCCCTGCAGTAAAAGTTGGCTGTGTAACTTTTTACGGTACCTTGCTTAGCACCACTTCTTGCCTCACAGAATTAGAGTGAGGTAAGTTTTGCCGCGTAAACCTAAGAGGGGTTGCCTCTTGGACACTTTGTTTCCATGCGCTCCTCCAGTGCTGTTATTCTATATGTTTTCACCTATATCCTCAAGGCTAAAAAAAAAAAAAAAAAAAGTTTAAACCATTATGTTTGTAATCTGTATCATTGAGGTGAAGCCAATGATCTTGAAATTGACTTCTCCTGGACACAACAGAGAGAATTTCCTTTTTTAGGACTCCCTTTCCGTTGTCATGGCTCATGCATCTGTGTGTCTTCAGCATCTGACACAGTCACGCACTGTTAAGTAGTTTTGATTTCTTCCTCCAGGCTTTTACATTTTCGCTTCTTAGTACGTTGTCGGAGACTTATCACAGTCCAGTAGTAGAAAATGTATTATTTCCCAAATTATAAATATGTTAACTTCTTTCTCCAAGAAATGACATCAGAATTTTATCTACATATCTGGTTTCGATAATTTCTAAAGCAAAATTGCAGACAAACAGGAAAGTTGATACTAAGTAAATGTTCTCAAAAGGACAGGTACACAACACATTAAAATATAAGAAACATGGTACATTTTCTTAAAATAAAATCTGGAACATCGTAGACTCATTAAGTGTGAAAGTGGTTTATTTATGCATCATTCTTTATTCACTCTTGTTCATTAGTTGGAGAAAAGGTTTAATACACTTCATTTCTAAATAAAGTCTTGTTTATTTCTGAGGCATGAAATTTTCACTTTTCTTCCCACATGTTCTTTGTTCATTATGTAACTAAACAAACCCACTTAAAGAGAGTCTGTGACTGATTTTCACAGAACTACAAAAAGTTCGTGAGATAGAAATTTATAGTTATATTGGATTTTAGGAATCATTCAGTGTATCTCATCTAACACATCTTTTTATATGTGTAATAACTTGTGTCATAATACAGTGAATACTATATTACCAGTTTATTTTATTTTAGGTGGTATTTGGATATTCTTTTTACTGTGGAAAATTTCAAACAAAATAAAAGAAGTAATTCTGTAGTTCTCTCCCTCAACAATTATCATTAATGGATCATTTTATCCCAATGGTTGTCATGTATATTGGATATTTTTTTCTTTAGTTGTCATTCAAAGCTCATCATTTTCTTGACTTGCTAACTTAAAAAACCCCTCATTTTTTTCTCTGCTTTTCATGCCAACAGCCTCTAATCTGCTTTTATAGTGTCCAATTGATGCATCAGTCCCAAGCTTAAAATATTCCAGGCCTCCAAATCATCTTTAAAAAATGTTTATCTATTTTTTTAGAGAGAGAGAGAGAGAGAGAGAGAGAGACAGAAAGAGAGAGCAGAGGAGGGGCACAGAGAGAGGGAGAAGGAGAGTATCCCAAGCAAGTTCCACACTATCAGTGCAGAGCCCAATGCAGGGCTCGATCTCACAAACCACAAGATCATGACCTGAGCCGAAACCAGGTCTGGCGCTCAATGGACTGAGCCACCCAGGCACCTCTGCCTCCAAGTCATTTTAAATATAAAAGGCCCTTCTTGACTTGCCCCTGCTTCCATCATGTTTCACCCCCCATGCCACTGTAACACACATTCTCTATATCCTGACATTATGAACTGCATTGTGCTTCCAGCAACTTCCCCTTGCTGTCTCACTGCTGAAACTTTTCATGTGCTATTTTCTTTGCCTGCTTTGCCCCTAACATCTCTATTTTCTTCACCTTCAAAATTGTTCTCAAGTATTTCTTCCGGGAGGATGTTTTCAAAAATGTACCCCCCAACCCAAGGCTACATTAATTGCCTCTTTTGTGCTTTTGTAAGATCCTACACAAAACTTTATCCAAGTTCTTATTACTACGTATTGTAACTTAATATTAGTTCCTTTTCTCCTCCATTAGACTGATGTCAGATACTTCAACCAATTAACTCTTACTCCTTTACATAATAATATTAATGGCCAACACCACACACTGACATGCTAAAGTACATATTACCCTGTGTGTGTATATTTATATCTTGAGGGTTATATGCTTCTTTCACCCCCCCAAATTCATTTATTTTGTGAGAAGGTGACTGGGGGAGGGGCAGAAACACAGGGAGAGTGAGAGAATCCCAAGCAGGCTGCCCACTGCCAGGGCAGAGCTTGAACCCAAGAACTGTGAGATCACGACCTGAGCCGAAATCAAGTCGCTTAATCGCTTACCCTACTGAGCCACCCAGGCGACCCTTCTTTTTTTTAATGTTTTATTTATTTTTGAAAGAGATAAGGCATGAGCAGGAGAGGGGGAGAGGAGAGAGAGGGGAGGGGGCAGAGGATCCGAAGTGGGGTCTGCGCTTAGGGCAGCGGGCCCTACCGTGGGGCTAAAACTCACAAACTGTGAGATCGTGACCTGAGCCAAAGGCAGTCGTTCAACTGGCTGAGCCACCCAGGCACCCCGAGGGTTATGCACCTCTTAAAGAACTTCTTTTGATGTCTGTTTCTCCTGTCTCTTTGATTGTATGTAGTTCAGGTATAACACATGAAATGAACCGATAGTGTGGCCAGGTTTTAAAACTCAGTGATGAGTAGTGGAATGCGCAGAAGAGAAGTAGGTATAAATCACGGATCTGTCAGTTACTGTTTCAACTTGCAGATCTCATTTAAACTATGGGTTTTAGTTTCCTCATCCATCAGTAGGCATAATGCCATCTGCTTCGTGGAGCTATTGTCAATTTAACTGAGTTAATGTTTATAAAGTGTTGAGCGCTATGTAGGTCACATTTATCTAACTTGGATTAGGTGAACTTCCAACTGTGTGGGATATGGACACATTAATATTACCACTTTACAAATAAAATTTGAAGTGCTGCAAATCTTTTTTATGGCTAGTGTATTTTTGGCTGTTATTATATGATAACAAAGCTTTAGCTGGAAATAAAAGTATCTACTGTTATTTGTTAGTATCCTATGAATCTTACTACTGATGATAGACAATAGTATTTCTCAAGATATTTTTGTAAATTATTTTTATAATTTAAGGTGTATTATATCATATAATAATTTCATTCTGATGTACATAATTCATATGATATCATTAGTGCTGACAAAAGCATCTAAAATCAGCAACTTTGGAATTAAAAGGAAAAAATAAAAGACAATGGCAAACCACCACAAAGTCAAAATGATAATTTAGGAGATAGTACTCTTAAATGTTAAGTAATTCTAGTTTTTTTTATTTTATTTTATTTTTTTATTTGAGAGAGAGAGAGAGAAAGTCGGCTGAGAGAGGGGCAGAGAGGAGGGAGAGAGAAGTCCAAGCAGGCCCCGTCGTGGCTCAAGCCCACAATCCTGGGATCATGACCTGAGCTGAAGTAGAGTCAAACGCTTAACCACTGAGCCACCCAGGCACAAGCCCCACCTTTTTTAAAGTCCAAAGCCATGCACCTTTAAGTTTGCAAAAATGAATCTATGTTCGAGGGAAAATCATGGAGAAATTGAAAAAAAAAATGTTCACGATAAGACTACAAAATAGATGTTGCCATAGTATGTCTCTAAGCAATCTTATTTTTTGTATATTAGGGGAACAGAGAATTCCTGATGTTTGAGAAAAAATTAAAAGGAAACATTTGCACATCAAAATTTTATTAATTAGTAAATGCATGTTTCAAAGCAAAAAGAAAAACGTACTTGCAAATTTATGTACGTCAAGAAGATATTTTCCCTTTTATATTTATTAATATAAGGGAATTCATCTTGAATTAAGTGAGTTTTGGTTTTATGAGGGCAATGTAAATTTTTCATTCCTGAGCAATTCCCAGAACATAGTAGGCATTTAGCGCAACGTATCTAACAAAATTATTCTTAAATTCCAGAAGAAAAATATCGTACCAAACTATCAATTTTGCTCTAAGTCAAAAGTTAAGATCCCTAGGAGAAACTTTTGAACTTCATAACATGATGTGAATGGTGTCACATCTCTGGAAACTCTTTGGATGTCTGCATCATATTTAGATCCCCTCCTGCTTTTTGCTGTTCCAAGCCAACCATTGCCCTAAGATCAGAGCAAGTTGCCAAATGCTAAAACATCCTGTGTCAGTAGTTGGTTCTATTCTCTGCCCCATCCATCAGTTCTCTTGTGGGACACAAAGCAAGCATGTGTGGCCAGCTCCCCCGGTGTCTCTCGGTCCGGTTCTTTTCTAGAAGGGATAATTGCTTGGGGTTGCGGGTGGAAAGTACATAAAACCTCTCACCATTGCTTGAAAATTAGGTGTCAATGTCTAGCTCTAATCTTGTGAAATCATTTTTGAAGCAACAATCCCAGTTATCTGTTAGCAGATATTAAACGCTATGATTCTAATGACCCAGTTTTTCACCATTTAAATACTTTTGTCTTTTAATGGAAGCCTAGTTTTTTAATAACTAGAGAGACATAGAATATTTGATTCAAATCTCTTATTCTGTGTGACAAGAAATGTGTAACTTATATTTTCATGTTTTTTTATCACTTTTGTACTATATGTGAGTTAGCTATCTGTAGGAAGCAAGCCTCGCTAAAATTTTGCGGAATTAATTATTCAAAGAAAGAAGCCCTCGTATTATTTAGGACTGATTAGTACAACCAAATCACAGAGAGCATACCTAAAGACTCCTTGATGTCAGAGGGCTGACAGTTCTTGAGTAGCAAGTGTTCTTATTTGTGAAATTCTCTGTTGGTCTTTGAAATTTTCAAAAGCCTGTGCAGCTCAGAATATGCCAGAAATATAAGAGAAGAGGGTGAGTTATTATGCTTAATGTACAGATGTAGCAAAACCCAGTTGCAGAACAAGATGAAGTGTAGGGTATTTTGCAAGTTCTATTAATAGATTCATGCATAAATTTCCAAGACAGTCGAATACCATCACTTACATTTCTTTTTTTAAAATGCGCTGCTAAATTTATCTTGGCATGTTAGCATTATGAGCCTCAAAGTTCCTTCTTTAAAAATATGCTACCCATCCGCTGCTTCTCTGTCTCTAAAGAGGCCACTGCTTCTGAGAGCAGAGATATACTTTTCCTACCCAGGGAAAGTTTTACATAAGTATATCAGAATGGAACACTGCAGCAATTATGTGGCTTCCCGGGTTAAAACACAATTTTTTTTTGCCAGAAATATTTGAATATATGATTAATGGCAAACTCACTGACTCAACCAAACTTACTGCTCTAAATTCGTTGAGTTCTAAACCCAAAGGTAAGTAGTCACATCTGGATATTAGACAGAGAGTGGATTGCATTTCATAAATTCCTGTTTGAATATACCATAAACCCTAACCCTAGGATGGCCCACAGAAGGGGAGTTGATTTGACCACTAAAACTGTGATTATTTTTATTTCAGACACCAGATGGCGCTCGTAGATTTTTAATCAGCTTTGATCTTTCTTGTTTTATGTTTTTTTCCCCTCCTCTCTTCTTTCCAGGAAGATTTTGCTTGAAAGATTAAAGTTCTCATATGTTTTCTCTCATGTAATATTTAATTGAAGGCTTTCATGTATTGATTAAAACTCACAGACCCTTTCCACTTTTTTTTCTTTTTTCTTTTCTTTTTTTTTTTTTTTTTTTTGCTTCACTGGGCAATATTGTTTAAGAGTATTGAATATCACAGGAATCACTGATAAGAATCCCTGCATTAGCAACCTGAGGGAACTGTCAATAAAGTCACTGTCTAATCATTTAGAAATGCAATTCCTTTAGAAATTGTTTTAATTTTTAAAGCCATTTTAGCCTGGATTTCATTCTTCTGTCTTATTAGTATAAAAAGAAATACACTGGTAGCTAGGAATTACATTTATCCATCATCCAGAAGAAAGGCCTTTCTATGTGCAAATGAGTTTTATGTGAAACCTCACGGGGGTCTGAAATTATTCCTCTTACAAACGCTCTCTTGTTCCGCCTCGTACGCACATTTCCAGAGCTGTGTCACTTTATTCCACTTAAACCATCAAACAGATAATAGCATAAAATTAAGCTCCCCATTATAAGGAGCAACGACTGTTCTATGCGTTGTGACTTTATTCTAGCACAGTCTTTGCATATAGGCCTGAAGCCCTTACAGTAGTCTCTTTTCTTGGAATTATTAACCACCTTTGAGACTTCACTGAGGTGAAACAGGAGTTCCCACCACCCAAAGAGACAAACACATACTCCTGCAATGTATACTGCAGAAGAGTGACAAAGCTCGAAATTGAAGACAATTTTTGGTTTAGGGAATTTTTCTTCCCTACCTCTCGGTTTTAGTGGAAACCAGTGGTGACAAGGTCAAACTTATTAAATGAAAGTTACAGAAAAGAGGCAATAATGCCATCCTTTACAATCAGATTCAATATGGGAATGAACAGATAGCTGCATTTTCAAAAGCTCTATTGTATTTCCTCCTGCTAAAATGCAAATTACTCCCCTCATTATGATGAGCACCTTATCAAGATGTGTCATTTGGAAGCTCACATTTTCGCCTGTTAATAGTTGAGAAGGTTATTGACCAAAATGCACTGATTGACTTTGTTACATTAACGGTAGCATGGTAGCACGTAAAGCGGGATAATGGTCTTAGCACTTCAGGCTCCTGAAGAATTTTGAGCCTGTCTTTTCCAGGGGTGTCTACATTACCTTTTGGAAACATTCCCACACAAAGTGTTTTTCTTGGGAACAGTGTCTTTTGGTAGCTCTTTCCTGATGCATGGAAACTTGTCGGAGCTTTTAAAAAATGGTTGAAAAAATTTTTAAAGAACAGATTGTACAAAATGCAGCAAGATTAGGGAAACATACCGGAGAAGGCACTGGGCCATTTTTTTCAGCTGCCATAATGTGAAGCCCTTTCATTAGTCAATTATGCACTCATTTAAGGAACTGGGTCTCCTCCGAATTAACAGAGATTTTTCCCAAGAGCAAAGGTTTTTTTTTGAGATCACACACGGTGGCCTAGCCTGATTTCACCGGCAAAGAAACCACAGTGGAATCAGATCTATAAATACAGATTACAAACTGTGTTTGCTTGGTTTGCCAGAGGAGAGGGAGTGGGGAGAATGGGAAGTGTAAGCTTTCAGTTGTGGAATAAATAAGTCAATGAATGATATTGTTAACAGTGTTGTATGGTGACAGATGGCAGTAACCCTTATGGTGGGGATAGCGTAATGTATGGAGAAGCTGAATCACTATGTTGTACACCTGAAACTAATGTAACATTGCCTACTGTACTCAGATATTTTTTTTAAAAAATAGTAGAAAAAAACAAAAAACAAAAAAACAGTAGTGTCTGGTTAGAGGGACTGTTTCCATATTTGTGACAGGACCAACATTTGAGAGAGACTAAGAGGCCAGGTGTTATCTTCTGTAGTGTTCCTTCTTTATCACATGAAATTATTTTGCTCAAAATCATCCATGGCCCTTCATTTCCTTTGGAGGAAGAGCCATTTGCCTTTATAGACCTTAAGGTGCTGTGTCATGTGACATCCGCTCATTCTGTTGCCTTTCACCTTATCCCTTACCCCTTCACCCCACCAAACCCCTGCTCCAACAGTGTTGGCCTCCTTGCTATTCCCCTCAAACACACACCAAAATGACAAGGTTGGGATAATATTCACCCAGATAGCTGCATTGACTAATTTCTTTGATTTTGCTCAAATTTATTTTCTCAATGAAATCTCTGACCACTCTATTTTTTATTTATTTATTTATTTTGGGAGAGAGAGAGAGCATGTGTAGTGAGCAAGGGAGGGGCACAGAGAGAGATAGAGAGAGAATCCCAATCAGGCTCTGCACTGTCAGTATAGACCCAGATGAGGGGTTCCATTCCACAAACTGGGAGACCGTGACCTGAACCAAGAATCAAGAGTCAGATGCTTAACCAACTGAGCCACTCAGGCACCCCTCCGACCACCCTATTTAAAATTACCCTCTCTACTCTTGAAGCACTCTGGATTTTTCTTACCCTGCTCCCTATAATTTTGCATTTATTAATTCATAACATATTATATAATTTACTTATTTTTTTTCTTTTTGGTGAGCCAAGTTGGAGGCACAGATAAACAATCAAAGTTGTCTGATAAAAATAGACCTAGTATTCACAAATTGAGTAGAATGCTGTCTTTATTAAATTTAAATATGAAGACATGTCATTGTCCTTAGATCTAACTTTAAAAAATCCCAATAGTTACTATATATGAAAATGTCTCAGGATCCAGATCTCCATTACAGGAGATTTTCATATTTTCAAATGTAGAAAGAAATGAAAACAACCCAAATGAAAACTAATAGAAGCTCTTTATTTGGGGCTTATTACAGTAAGGGAGCTAGGCCCCCTCATTTGTGTTTTGTGGAGACTGGAAGACAAGCAGAGAATTGAGAAAGCTTAATAATGAAAAAATAGGAAAGACTTTAGCTATACTCTGATTGGAAGTCCTTGGGAAAGACCAAGATGGCCTTAAGGTTCCCCACAGCTTGACTGAATTTTGTAGAGGCTTCTTCCAGACTGTGGGCTCCTAACTTCTCTTTTTTTTGAATTTTTTTTTTTAAGAAAACTTGCAGTTATAAATTCTCTATTCCTTTAAGATGTAAATCTACAACCCAGGAATGTCAACCTTCCAAATGTCATTGTCAAGAAAGACAGGGCCCCTATCTTCTAGTTTCTGTGGGAAATAGAACTTAACTTTGATAAGGATTAATAAACACAGAAGGACTAACCACATCTTAATATTTTCCCATTAACATGCTCTAACATTTTTCCTGTAGTTCATTCCAGCATTTAAGAATCCTCACACCTTTTATCTCAACAGAGTCCAGATCAATCTTTCTTTACTCTCAGTAGTCTTTACCTCTATTGAAATAGTCTTGAATAGGTCTGGTGCAGGTTTTCTTTACAGAGTAAAGAAGTTGGAGGAAGTCTAACTAGAAGCTAGGACATTCCATATGATTAGTTTGGAGGATATATTTAGCTTTCTCTGGTTGGTTCGTAGTTGGAAGCAGGAGTAAAAATTAGGGAAGATGACAATCATTGACCAAATCCTTACCATTTGGGCCCATTGTTGGAGAGGTATGGTTTGGCTTTCTGGACTAGTTCCTCCAGAAGTTGTGAGTCAGAGTTCTGTTGCCATGTTTGGTCTGGTCACTGTCTATGTGTATATTTAGTTTCTCACAAGAACACTGCTGTGTCTGGCTAAAGTAAAGGATTCCAACATTAAGACAAAGAAAAGAGGAAGTATGTGTGATGCATATGCATATTCCACTAAGTTATTTCTTCCATTAATCCTATGGAATATGCAGGAGAATCCCAGGTGAGGGGGGTAAAGATGTAATACTAGGGGACTACTGGGAGAAAATTGAGAAGAAGCTGGATTATTGCAATGCTTTCTTGGGGTATGACAAGTCAAGTTTACTTCTTCACTTCTCACAAAGCAAGAATTGACATAGAACACTTTACTGAACATTATCATTTTGCAGCAAGAGCAGGAATCTAGTTTCAGTGGGATGGTCAAGATAGAAAATGACTTATATGGCATTTATAAGTGTGTTCTTTACAATCCAGTGGGAAACCCAGTGGAGAATGTTTCTAACATGGCTGCCACAATCATGGAAGAAACTAGTGCGTTCCCAGCACTACAGTCCCAGGAGAAACCACAAATTTTCTGCAATACAAATGAGGTACCCAAACTGAACAGCAGAAAGGGCTTAGGCTGTAAAGCCAAAATGAATACAATCACTTGGAACTGGGTGACTTAGAGCTGGCCAAGTATTACAGTGGATGATTTCTTACCCTCTACTTTGGGCTAAATTTTAGTCAGGCTTCTCTTTCCCACAGGCCCTGAACTCTGCTTATTCCCAAGCCTGAGCAAGCATAAAAAAATGGAAGGTTCTGGCTATGTACTGAATGTTCTTGCCACCCCCCCACTCCATATATTGAAATTCCAATCCCTTGGATAATGGTATCGGGAGGTGAGGCCTTTGCGGGGGTGGATTAGTCATGAGGATGGAACCCTCATGAATGGGGATCAAAGAGACTTGAGAGCTTTCTTTGAGTTTCTGCTCTCCACCATGTAAAGATACAACATGAAGACAGCCATCTATAAGCCAGGAAGTGGTATCTCACCAAACATTGAATCTTTTGACACCTTGATCTTGGACTTCCCAGCCTCCGGAACTATGAGAAATAAATGTTTCTTGTACAAGCCTACTTATCTATGATAATTTGTTATAACAATCTGAACTAAATGCCTTCTAATCAGCTTTCCCTGGGTGTCAACTAACCACACAGCAAGACCCTTTTCTTATCAGACCCACTGGTCATTTCCCCTTGTTTGTTCAGTTTCCCCTTCAAAGATTCTGCTTATACATGTTTTCTTTTTCTTTATCCTATTAAATTAAAAATGTTCTACAGAGAAAGACAGATACCATATGTTTTCATTCCTATGTGTACCCTGAGAAACTTAATAGGAACCCATGGGGGAGGGGAAGGAAAAAAAAAAGAGAGAGGTTAGAGTGGGAGAGAGCCAAAGCATAAGAGACTCTTAAAAACTGAGAACAAACTGAGGGCTGATGGGGGGTGGGAGGGAGGGGAGGGTGGGTGATGCGTATTGAAGAGGGCATCTTTTGGGATGAGCACTGGGTGTTGTATGGAAACCAATTTGACAATAAATTTCATATATTTAAAAAAATGTTCTATTTGATTAGAGATAGTTGCAGAAATTGTAGTCACAGTGTTCTCCCTGCTGCGACAGTCCTTCCCTACCTTGCAATAATCCTTTTGAAGAAATTCTTTCCTTACTAATTCCTGACTTGTTTGTCTTTGATAGAACCCATGGAGGTAGTTACATTAATGAAGAACATCAACATTTCTGGAGAGCTTACTCTGTGATAGGTAATGTCAGTATGTGCCTTATACAGATAACTTCATTTAAATATTCCAGCAATTCTGTGAGGTAGGTATTAGGACTATACACATTTCACAGGTGACAAAACTGAGGATTAGATGGTTTACTTCCTCACTGTGAAGAAGTTGTTAAATGACAGAGGCCAGACGTGGACCTATGCCAAGGTAGGCCGTGTAACTGGTCTGTTAGGTGTCACACTCATATCTCTAGAAAGACCTACATTAGGCGGGCTTCCTCTCGAGAGTATATCTACAATTGTCAGTCTAGGATGGCACATGTTTTAGTTTTTAAAGAGGGAAGGGTATTTTTAACTCTTCAGGTAAAAAAAAAAACTTGTTGAAGGAAAGGAAAGCTTTTCCCCCCTTGTTAGTTTACAAGATCTGGGTACAAGTCACTTCTGTTTGTTCCCAGCTCTTTTCCTTTCCCGATACATGGTGATAAAAGGAACCAGAAGGTTTCCTCTTGGCAGTTTCGTCCATGTTTTATGCAGCTGAGTTCGAGCTTGCCCTGTAAGGTAGGAACCCCTAAGCTTTTCTGTCTGTAGCTGGTGGGGCAAATCTAGTTGACCGTATTCTGCAATTCCAGGTTTTCAGTGGTTAAAGACCTGGGCACAAGAAGTTTAGTCTTAATCCTGGTTTTAAGTTGCATTCTGCAATGTGATTACTATTAATCAATATGTTTTTTGTTTTTATTTTTGTTTTTTTTCTAGGGGGAGCACCTGGGTGGCTTAGTTTAGCATCTGACTCTTGGTTTTGGCTCAGGTCATGATCTCGGGGTCATGAGATCGAGCCCCGCCTTGGGCTTCACGCTGGGCACAGAGCTTGCTTGGGATTCTCTCTCTCCACTCCCTCTGCCTCTCCCCAACTTGTGCTCAGTCTCTCTCTCTCTCTCTCTCTCCTTCTCAAAAAATTTTTTTTTCTTTCCATGTGGTCCTTGTGTCAATTTCTCAGTTGCTTCAGAATACCAAGGGAGAAGGGTTGTGATTAATTGATACCTTAAAAAAATGTGGTTTCCACTTCTCTTTGCTTTACCAGTTTGAAAGTGTTACATGAGGTAAATCTCTCATCTGCATTTCTAACAGACTTCCTTCCCAGTGTGTGAGAAATTTCAGAGTTCCCAGAGGCAACGTGGTATTTTAGTTTTTTAAGTTGTGAAGAGAGGAATGTGGCACTTAATGGTGGAACTTTTAGAAGGATCACTTCGAACTGGATGACTTAGAACCCGTAATGGCAGAACTATTAACAAAAGGAGCAGAAGATGCCATTGCATGAAATGTGCAGAGTATATACTCTTTTAGCATAACTGTGTTAGTTTCACACATGCATCATCTGTAGAGAGCATTTTAAGGAGTATAATCCATGTGGAATCATTATATCATATTGAAGTTCTCAATAACACGTGGCACACACTGTGTATGTTGAATATATCCAGAAATTGGTACATGGTTTTTGGTGTTTGATGATGGCCATTGTAGTGCTTTTGTGTAGTCTGGGCATAAATACTTAAATGGGCCTCTATCAGCACTATGTAAGAGTCAATAATTAATTGTGCAGTAGCTGTAATGTATACAGGTAAATGGTTTTTCTTACAAGTGGATTTTTTTAATAGGAAGATACACAGAGGTTGATTCAAGATTATATCAGCTGACAAGGTAAGATTTAATATTTATAAGCCCCTCTGTAAGAATATGGTTTTGCAGTTGTAGATCTCTCCTAGGGCAAACAATCTTATCATATATCATCACTTACTAGTTAGTGTCTAGTTACAAGCATATCTTGAATCTCTCTACATCTCAGTTTCTTCATTTATTAAATGAGGATGATAATACCTGCTCTGAGTAGATGGTTATTGTTTTCATACTCAGTATGCATGTATTCATTACGATACTGTCAGATTTCTTTTGAGAGCCTCTCTTCTGGGCTCAGAAAAGTTGTGCAGATAAATGGATTCTAGTTTTAGTTGTATGGCTAAATCAGACTATTTAATTTATTTTTTTTTAATTTTTTTAAATGTTTATTTTTGAGAGGGAAAGAGACAGAGACAGAGAGAGACAGAGTGTGAGCAAGGGAGGGGCAGAGAGAGGGGAGATACAGAATCCGAAGCAGGCTCCAGGCTGCAAGCTGTTAGCAAAGAGCCCAACGCGGGGCTCGAACCCATGAACTGCAAGATCATGACCTGAGCCGAAGTCTGTTGCTTAACCAACTGAGCCACTAAGGCGCCCCAAATCAGACTACTTTAAAACAATTAGTCTGTGCCAGTAATAGGAGGGTAGATGATTGTGTTTGGGCAATAAGACATGAGGAGACAGTGTCATGACATCTGGGAAAAACATTTCTTTCCTTTTCCATGGATACCGTGAAAAGACATGTTCACTAGGCACCCAGATAATGGGAGTGAAGATAAGTTGCCTAGACATAAGATCTGAGGCCACACTAGTGTTTGTTAAGCTGAGTAGGACCAGTGTGTGGATGAGACCAACACATGAAAAAGTACAGAAGTGAGAGAACCACAGACATTGTACTTAATGCCCTGATGCCTATGAATTTTTAGATTAAGACTTGTCTGAAGTCACACCTATTTCTGGACTTTTGTTTACATAAACTGATTATCTTATTATTTGTTTATTTAAAGACACCTAATATTTAAGTTGTTGCTTATAATCCAAGAGCTGAAACGGATACGTTGTTCTAAGGATAAAATAGCAACTTTACATGCGAGGGCTATTGTTCTTAATGTTGTAGAATCCTTCTATAATTATGGGGTTAAGCAAAAAGAATAAGACTCAGAATATATCCTCATTAATAATCCGGTGTTTATGAAATGCAGTTTAGGGGGCATGTACTTTAAACAACAGTTTACTTGAGCCCAAATAAAAGTGTAGAGATTTGACCTCATTTGGCCATTACGTAAGAAAGCACATTCTAGCAAATATGCTGAATGAAATATTTAAAATCGAATAAATTTGTGTAATTTAGAAGTGAGGAAAGTAAATAATAGTTTTGCCCTATGCATTTAAATACCAAGATAAATTTTGACAAATAGAATCGGTGGCTAAAAATGGACCTTATTGTTAATTAAATTTGACACTAGCCTGTACTAAATTCCCTAATACTTTCCTATCATAAAATAACATTAGCACAAAGTGTTAACAGCATCCTCAGATTGTCATCTACATTGAAAATCAAGACTTTAATTCATGTGTTATATACTCATCAGTGACATGCTTACCGGTCAATTCCTGGCTTTGTTCTTTATATAATTTACATGAAGCAGCTGTAAATGCAAGAAGATGGCTTTGTTTATTAAATTTTAAACAGGCTTTACCTTTAAAAATGTATATGCATTGGGTTTGCATGATTTCGTGGCATCCATATAACTTACTGGTTTAATTAAGCCAGTGATAAAGGAGGAACAAACTATTGGCTCTTTGTCAGTTGATCCAAACAAATAGTTGATGAACATAAAGCATAATTGCTGATAAAAGTAATTTATAATTTTTCACGTGTTACATAAGAAGGAACTGGGTATTCATTAGATTTTTAGCTATTAAAGCCAGAAGTTTCATTTGCTTTGTTGAATATCTTTTTCTATTACAATCATAGACTGGCCTTACCACAGTAAATTGATACTGTTTTGTCTATTGGGTAGAAAGATACCTTAAAAAATTAAATCACCTGATATAAGCACTTGAATTAAAAAAGAACTTTAGAATGGGGCACCTGGGTGTCTCAGTGGGTTTTGGCTCTGATCATGATCTCGTGGTTCATGGGTTTGAGCCCCATGTTGGGCTCTGTGCTGATGGTGTGGAGCCTGCTTGGGATTCTCTCTCTCTCCCTGTCCTTGTGCTTCCCCTGCTCTCCCTCTTGCTGTCAAGATAAAAATGAATAAACTTAAAAAAAGAAAAGAACTTTAGGAATGACTTGGTGAGTCCTGTAATTTGGTAAGCTGCCCTATGCCTGATCTGTTTTACAACATAGAATTCACATAAAGGAACTTACGATTGGATGTATAAAACTGCTCTTGTTTCTAGGTACTTTCTAAGTTTGTGATGCTAGACACTAAAACTAGTAGAATTGGAAATTTATCTCTCTAGATCTCATGTTTTAATCTACCATTTTTTCCTTTCCATTGATGAGTATTTTTAAGAGTAAAACCTCAACATAACTGTTAAGGGAAGTGTTGTGTCTCCCCCAAATCCATATGTTGAAATCCTAACAACTAGTACCTCAGAGTGTGGCTTTATTTGGAAATATCATTGCAGATATAACAAGTTAGGATGAGGTCATACTGGAGTAGGGTGAGCGCCTAATCCAAAATGACTGGTATTCTTATACCAAGGAGGGATTTGGATACAGACTGAAACACATAGAAGTTGGGAAGACACATCAACATGTTTTACAGGGACATCTATGTATCTATTTTTCTACAGGAATAGATCCTTCTCTCACAGGCATCAGAGGACACCATTTCTGCTCACACCTTGATTTTGGGTTTCCAGGCTCCAGAACTGTGAGACAATACATTTTTGTTAAGACACCCAATTTGAAGTATTTTGTTATGACCTCTCTAGCAAGCTAATACAATTACCAAAAGGGAAGCCTTCAAAGAGGGATTCAGTGAGAAATTGGCTCATCACCCCTCGAAGAACACTGACATTAAGAGGATGCCTTCCATCTTGTACTGTCTGGAAATAAAAAGGGAATGGCACAAATTATGAATGGTCTTTCAGAAGTATTTGTTTCTTTACCCCCCCAATGATTTATTCCTAGGGGTCTTTTTTCACTAAAGAGAAAATGAATCGATGTTTGTAAAATATTTTGAGCTCTTTAGAAGTGAAAGGCCAGATGAATTAATTTACAATCTATCACAATTAATGGCTCTGATTAGAATAGTTACTATAGTTCTAGGCGATTCAGATCCTTTTACCACAGGAATTAAGTGTCATTTTCTTTTGTTTATTTTTTTTTTACCACCATTCTATAAAAACAAAAACAAAAGGAGAAATGCCTTCTTTACAACTAGATTTACTTTGAAGGAAAAGGTTAACGGTATATAGTTAAGAGTGAGAAACAGGGAATAACTGTGCCATCCAGGGAGATAGGGAAAAGAAGGAGCCAGGTGACCTGAGGTGTAACTTTGCAGATGCCTGGACCAGGAAACTTGAGGAGAGGCCTAGGGGCAAGGCTCTCTGGTGAGGTTAAGACTTTCTGACCTGATAAGAGTAAACACATGAGTGTCATGGGGCCTCATTGCCCAGCTCAATGGATAGGGTTAGAGAATTGCTCCGGGGCCTGCTTCTAGGGGTTGGCAGCTAGTGATTATTTGGAGCTTACATTTATATGCAAGTTTTCCTCTATTACAACAAAACATGAAGGCAGTACAAATAAGTTTCTTAAATGTGAATGCATCCTCAAGTGAGCAGGTGGCAAAGGTTAACACTGGTGGCCTTCAGAGTATTCTCATGTTCATTCTTCTGTAACCCTTGCTCACCTTACTTTAACATGTTCCAAACTTGTCTCAGATACTCAGCTCTTTCTCTGACACATGCCCCCATTCTCTGTGAGTGAATATTTGAGCAATAGCTTTCTTTGTTCCTATACTAAGACTCTAACTTTTATATTAAACAAATGGTCTTCTGAACCTCTGTAGATTGTCCATGGTGAAAATTACATCCTGATTCACAGACAAGGTCACTGAGACCCAGAAAAATACAATTATTTGGCAATGGTGACATTTTAGCCAGTTTCAGAACTTCCTGTTAGACATTGTTCAGCCCTCAGTTGTCAGTAATGACTAGCGAAATTGGGAAGAAGATTGACATAGTTTGTCTTCAATACAACACCATTTTCCTCCTTGCATTTCTGCTCCATTTTCCTTCTTGAGAATATTATCTTGTTCTCAGCTGGTGACATGCCAATCACTCCTAAGCTTTTACTATTAAATGTGGTGCTTGCTGACTAGGACTTACTGAAGATGCCATACCACCCAGAGACACTGCATTGGAAAAGACAACTTGATGCTGATAGTATTAAAGGCCTACTGCTGGAACGGCAGGCAATTGGATTGCTACTCCATGGGACACACTCCTCAGAAATCCCTGCAGTTATATCCAGGCTTCCAACATTACTTGCTTAAAGACCCATCCTCAAATGCTATTCGACCCAGATAACCCTCTCCCATTTTTAAGGGCTCAGTTATTTCCAATCAAGGTCATTTAACAAACCTGTGTAGGTTAGGTATTTAACTATCTTTGGAGCCTTGTTACTGCTATGATTAAAGTCACAGAACTGATCCGCAATTTTCTTGACCCTCTAGTTCATGAGATGATGATTTATATGCTGCCAGGCAGGCCCACCAGCTCTCATATATAGTCTTTAACTGAGGGTTAATCATTTTCCACCCTACATTACTCTCTCCCAAGTATCAGTTATCTCCAGCAACAATCATTCATTTCCATCATCCTTATTATTGTATCTTTCATATTTTTTAAATGACTGATTTATACAGGTCTAGTATATTTCCTTCTAAAAGTATACCTTCTAGTTTACCAACAGTGAGCTCTTATAATTTTACAGCCACTTTGTGCCTCCAGCTACCTTTTCTTTACCTACAAACCCTGATAGAGTAACACATTGCCAGCTGTAGTGTGGCTCCCAAAGATCCCCATCTCTGGTATTTATACTTACATAATCCCCTCCCCTTGAGGGTGGAATAAACCTACTGATTGCTTCTAACAGAATGTGGCAAGATGATGGGATGTCACTTCCATGATTGGGTTACAGAAGACTGTGACTTTTGCTGGTATTTTCTCTTGTCTTCTCTTTTGCTTGCCCTGATGCCAGTTGCTTATCATAAGACATTCTATGCAGAAGCCCTCATGGCACAGAAATGAGGAAGGATTCCAGCCAACAATTTATGAGGAACTAAGACATTAGTTTAGCAAGCCATGTGGAACTAAATCCTGCCAATAACCATGTGAGCGATCTAGAAAACAAATCCTTTCCAGTTGAGCTTTGAGATAACTGTGACCTTTTAACAGACTCAGATGCTGAGGATCTAGGTAAGCTGTGCCCAAAGTCTTGACCAGAAACAGTGAGATAATAAATGTTATTTAAGTCACTAAGTTTTGGAGTAATTTGTTGCACAGCAGCATGTAACTAATGCACCAGCCCTGCGGTGTGTGACTGTTATAACCAGACTATAAGATGGCCCCAAATGACCACTACCTCCTACTATTCACACCTTTGTGTAGTTCCTTCTATATTGTACCAGGATTGCTCTTAGAGAGTATATGGCAGAAATTTTGAGTATGCCACTTCGGAGATTATGTTCTTAAAGGAGTGTGGCTTTGGTCTTGAGATCTCACTCTCTTGGATTGTTTGCTCAGGGGGAAGCTAGGTGCCAGTTCTTGAGTCCCTTGTGTGGAGAGACCCATGTGGTGAGGAACTGAGCTCTCCACCCAATATCCAGTGAAGAACTGAGCCTACCAAAAATGCGACAAAGCTTGGAAGCAGATCCTTTAGCCTCAGTTCAACCTTGAGATGAATGAAGTCCAGCCTGATGGCTGAACTGCCACCTTATGAGATACCCTAATCCAGAACTACATAGCTAAGATGCTTCTGGATTCCTATCACCCAGCATTTGTGTGAAATGATAAATGTTTTTTGATATAAAATGTCAAGTTTTGGAGTAATTTGTTATGTAGAAATTGATGACTAATACAGTGATTCATCACTATAATTTAGTGTCTGCTTGTTTTGGCCACTCCTAAACTGAAACTTACATAGGGATTAGAATGCAGGAAATTTATTGGAGAGTGCTGTCAAGATATCTACTTGTGGACAGAAGGAAAAGAAACAGGATCAACTCAGGGAAAATTTGTCCTATGGTGCAATCAATCATAAGAAAGCTTCAGGGGAACCAGTGGGACAATCTGAAATTGGGAGAGTCATTCCAAGTTAATCAAAAAATTTTTGGGGGGGATGGGGGGGAAGCAAATCTTTACCTGCATCCACAAGTAATTGGAGGTAGGCTGCACTGGAGGGGTGCACAAATCTTGGGTAAAGGACTGAACAAATACATCAGCTGAACAAATGCCCAGAGAGGACCGACTGCTGAGATCTATCAAGCACTGATCTTCCTGAGAAACAGCACATCACAGCAAATATAAGTCAGTTAATACAGGCATATTCATCACCTCAAAGGAGAAAATCATAGTAGTCATCTAAAACAAAAATTAAATAATATGATTCAATGCAACTTTCTGAACTAGAGGACGTGAAGCTACATTTTTAAAGGGGGAAAAAATAGGAAAATTAATCCAGGATAGTGAAAGCTAAGAGATAGGCTACTAAATTAAGAAAATAATAAAGAGACCTTTTTAATCATCTCTCTGTAAGTAAATTTAAAAACGTCATTAAAAAGTTTAATTACTTAGGAATATATAATTTATAAAAACTGAGACTAGAAATAGAATATCCAAACTGAAGGACTTAAAAGAAAGTTTCAGACAATTCCTTTATTTCAACCAAAGCAGGATACACGGAGAGTTTCAGAGAAATTTTACCAACTTTTAAGGAAGAGATAATTCCAGCGAGTTTAAAACTCTCCCAGAGTATCAAAAAAGAAGGAAAATTTCTAATTCTTTCTATTATGTGAGTATAAAGTCAGTGCAAAACAGGGTGTTTTCACAAAAAAATAAAACTATAGCTTACTTATGGATATCAAAGAAAAAATATTAAATGAAATATCAGTCTCTAGAAGCTGATAAAAATAGTAATACAGTTTGAAACTATAGGCATTATTTCAGAAATGCAAGGGTAACACAAAATTAGGAAATGCTTAATGTAGTGTGTTAATATATCTAAGGAGAAAAATCACATTTATCAACTCAAATGTTTTTAAAAAAATCAGTCATCTGCTCACATAACAGGCAAAGATTCTCTAATTTTGAAATTTGAATGAATGCACTTTTTATTTAATTAATCCAATAATTAAAATAACATTTATTAGTAATTTCTCTATACTTTGTACTGTATACTTTGTACTATACTATATACTGTACTTTATACTTTGTACTATTTTTCCATATGTAGTACTTAATATTTAGAACAAAAATGTTAATCATTGCTTTCTCTATATCTTCAACATTCAAACACTTTTCCATATTTTTATAAGTGGCATACCAAAAATTAATGATGAGAAAAAAATGCAGAAATCACATCAGATTTGGGAGCTATTTTTATTTTTCTTTTCTTCTTTTTTTTATATTTGAGATAGAAAGAGAGAGCATGCGTGAGAGGGAGAGAGGGACAGAGGGAGGGAGAGAAGGAATCTTACGCAGGCTCCATGCTCAACAAAGAGCCCGATGTGGGGCTAGATCTGACTATCATGAGATCTTGACCTAAGATGAACTCAAGAGTCAGACACTCAACCAGGTGCACCTGGGAGTTATTTTTCTTTATAAAACATATAACAAATATATTCATAGGAAAATATTTCACTTTGAAAATTTCTGCTACAATTACCTGCTCATTCTTTCTGATAGTGGATTTTGAGGCAGGTCTCCAGTCACAGAGTGAATATGACCCCGTATGGTGGTAGTACAAGGTATGAAGAAATGCTGTGGAATATTTCTTTCTACAGGAGCTTCTCCATCTGACAGAACCCTACTTTAAAGACTACTGTGTCAGTCAGATACCCACCCACTGAATAACAATTCAGAATGATATGCCACAGTATCATAGAGCTGTTAAAAGAGACCCTAAAGGTGTTTCATGTGCACTAACCTCTCAAATAGCATTGACTCTATTATTTCTTTTCTTATTACATGATCTTTATTACTTCACAACTCTTCCAATGGTACTATAGATAAACTGATTTCCTTTTGTCAATGAACAGTAATGGTAAAAGACAAAAGAAAGAAAGAAAGAAAGAAAGAAAGAAAGAAAGAAAGAGAAAAAAGGAAGGAAGGAAGGAAGGAAGGAAGGAAGGAAAAAGAAGGAAAGAAAGAAAGAAAGAAAGAAAGAAAGAAAGAAAGAAAGATGTGACTGTCCAAAGCTACAGGCAGTAATATAACCTATTATATCCCATTCAATAGTATCCAATTTCTTTGGATGTGTGAATATTTACAAAGACAAGACATTTTGCTATCTATAATGTTTATTCACTTTCAAGATAATAAGTTAATTGGAATTTTGATAAATTTAACTTGAATGTATGTTTACAGTATATATTAAGTATATTTTATTCTCTTTTATTGGAAAAGCATCAAATCAATGTAGTATGCAGAGAAAAACTCAAAATTATGGTTATTAACAGCTTATCATCCCACTATAGTTTTACTAGTAAGATTATATGGATGAAACAGAAACTAATCTTTTTCTTTAATTTGAAAAAACATATGGGATCTTATTTTTGTTTGAATAATGTCTAGAAGCCATAAATTAATACTGGCCTAAAAATAATAAATTCTTGTTCAATTTATAACCTTCCCCTTTCTTATTGCTTTAAAGTTTCAAGGAAGTATAGATGTAAGAATTTTAAAAACTGACTTAAAAAGTATCCTTATTTTTTAATAAAAAATATTTTTTAATTTATTTATTTTTTAATAAAAAATAAGGATACTTTTTAAGTCTGTTCTATAGGGGAGAGTACTAGATTTATGTTTGGTACTTCTAAGAGTCCATGAGTGAGTGGCATTTCATGGGACCACAGAAGTGATCATAGCTTCTTAGAAATAAATATTTAAGGACAAACTGAATGGTTAATCTCTCTCTGTGAAACCCTGCTTATACCAAGGAATATTTCCCAGTTTTTTTGTCGAGTATTTTTGTGCAGTTACTATAGTCTATGAGGGCAGGTCATATAAGGAAGCATATGGCTGCAAAACTCCATTCTTATCAGGCTATAGAAGTTGTTCATAAGTAAAGTCAATAAGAAAAGTTATTCAAAACTTCTATCATTGGGGCTCCTGGGTGGCTCAGTAGGTGAAGCATCCGACTCTTGACTTTGGCTCAGGTCATGATCCCAGGGTGGTGGGATCATGCCACATGTTGGGATCTGGGCTGAGCGTGGAGCCTGGTTGGGATTCTCTCTCTCTCTCCTTCTGTTCCTCCCCCACACATTCTCTTTCTCTCTCTCAAAAACAAACACACAAACAAAAAAACCCAAAAACAAACAAAAACGAAAACCAAGACACAAAATAAATAAAAAACTTCTATAATTATTTTTATAGACCAGTATTTACACTTGTATCATGTGTAATTTAAGTTTCATGCTGATTGGTAGTTCTTTAATGTTCTTCTTAGTTGTATACTTTATAGTTCACTTACATAAATATTGTTTCATTTCCAGCATTTACTCCAGTGACAAATTGATTTTTTAGCAAATATGCCAGTTATTTTACTTCTAAAGATAAGGACAGCAAGCTTCTTTGTGTGTGTGTGGGGAGGGGGGGGAAGCTGTGTGAAGAGATATTTGCTTTCTGTAAATGTATAGACTTGACAGATGTATACTTCTCTCTATTTTCCAGAATATCTTCTTTATTTATATTATTTTACAAGGGCACTTTATAATAAAATGCTATTATCCCAGTCCTTCTGCCTACAGATTAATATCTGTGCAATATAAACTCTCTGGGAGAAATTGTAAGGAGATTTATAAGTAGAAATAAGTTGTAACATCTTAAAAATATTTTTAAAAATGAAAATCAAAGATGGACTTATAAAACACTCATTTAATTTTCTTTTTCTAAGGAAAACCAGGGCGTTTTATGATTTTTAAGATTATGTTGAAGAGTATGGAGAAAAGCCATAGAAATTTAAAAATGTTTTAAAAATGAGAAACATGATGCCTAGAAAAATTCAGTGACTGTTCCAATCTTCTGGAAAATTAGATTCCACTTAGGAGACTGTGTGTGTAGTCTGGTGATCCATTCTGCTTCCAAGTATCTATTGGCATGAGGGTGATATGCATAAGGTTTTTGATATTTTATGTTTCTAACATTATTTTTTTTAGGGAGAGAGACACAAAGCATGTGAATGGGGGAGGGACAGAGAGAGAAAGAGAGAGAGAATCCCAAGCAGGCTCCACGCCCAGCATGAAGCACTTCGTGGGGCTAGATCACACAGCCATGAGATCATGACCTAAACCAAAATAGAGTCAGAATCTCAACCTGCTGAGTGCTCCAATATTTTATTTTTTAAGAAAGAATAGGGAGAGAAAAAAAATAGGGAGAATCAGAATGGTGAGAAAGTAGCTAAGGAGACCAATTCTGAAGGAACAAGAACATAGATACACAGGTACTTGAAAGGAGAAAGGGAAAAATGATAATGAGGGAATGGCTATGGCATCTGTCCCTGCTTCTCAGGTGAGATCAGTGTTGAGGACCTGCGGGGAAAGAAGTTACATCTTGAAACAACATGGCTTTCTGCTCAGGAGGCTTGCAGACCTAGAGAAGAGGATTGTATTAACTCAGAAATATAAGTACATGTGTGCATTTTAGAAACCCTCTCTGAAATCCCCCAAATGATCAAGGATACACCAGGAGATGTAGGTTCAGTATAAACATTATGTTAGACTGGGCTACCAAACTAGTGTGATTCAAATGGGTTACCCCAAACTGGTAAGGCTAAAGGCATGCATATTACTTTTACACAAAGCAAAAATGAGACTTAAGGTTTCCTAACCTAAGGAAAACTATGATTGGCCTAAAATAAATAACATATTTTTTCTCATTAGAGTGTGTTCTGTGACTAGGGCTTAGCATCTAACATACAAATGGTCACTATATGTTGCTAAATTTCTGGTTTATTATGGTTCACCTAAACGTTTTATATCCCTTACCTTTCACTCTTTTCCTACAAATATCTATTTGTAAATCACTTCTTTTACATTTGTGGGCAATACACAAACATATTCACACATACATAAAATTGAGGGTACCTCCATGATGACAAGGAAGGACTTGGTCTGTTTTGCTTACAGAGCCATCCCTGGTACCTAGAACAGAGCATGGCATTTAGCAGTATTAAATACATACTTGCTGATGAATGAATTGCAAAGATTGCTTTAAAATTTTTATTTAGTTTATTTTCTCTTAAATTAGAAAAATTGACTGCATTTTTCTTCATAAAATTTAACAATTGTACTGTCTTGTCCTTAGGTGGCATTGACAAAATGGGAGATAGATACATTCTTCTCAGTACTTCACCCTATTTTTCTTTTCTTGATAAGGAGAGTATGATCAAAGATAGAATCAGCAATCAAGAACTTTCCAACAAAGGAAAGCTAGGACCAGATGACTTTACAGGTGAATTCTACCAAACATTTAAAGAATTAATATTAACGCTTTTCAAACTCTTTTAAAAATAACAGAAGAGGAAACATGTCCAAACTCTTTCTATGAGGTCAGCATCACCCTGATATCAAAGCCAGATAAGGACACCACAAAGAAAAAAACTATAGGCATTTATACCTATAAACACGGAGGCAAAAATCCTCAACTTAATATTAGCAAACCAAATTCAATAGCACATTAAAAGGATCATGCATTATGACCAAGTGGGATTTATCCCTGGGATGCAAGAATTGTCCAACACATGCAAATTAATTAATGTGATACATGACATTAAGAAAATGAAAAATAAAATAACAATATTATTTCAATACATGTAGAAAAAGCATTTGACAAAATCCAACATCCTTTCATCATAAAAAATTTCAAAAAATTAGATATGGAAGGAACTTACCTTAACACAATAAAGGGCATATATGAAAACCCATAGGTAACATCCTACTCAATGATGAAAAACTGAAAACTTTTCCTCCAAGATCTGAAAAAAGGCAAGGATGCTCATGCTTTCAAATATTATTTAAACACTGTACTGGAACTTCTAGCTAGAGCAATTAGGTAAAGACAGGAATTAAAAGGCATCCAAATTGGAAAAGGAGTAAAATTATCTGTGTTTGTGGATAACTCGATTTTGTCTACATTCCTTAAATTTTTCACAAAAAACTATTAGAATGAATAAATGAGTTCAGCAAAATTGCAGGATAGAAAATTGACATGCAATAATCAGTTGAATTTCTATACGTATTCCATACATACAATTCCATACATTCTAAATGTATTCTATACATATTCCAATAACAATATCTCTGAAAAAGAGCTTGAGAAAATATTCACTTTATATTAGCATCAAAATGCTTGTGAATAAAGTAAGCAAATAAACTTTTATGCTGAAAACTATAAAACACTGATGAAGGGGATTAAAGCAGATACAAATAAATAGAAAGATGTCTTGTGCTCATGGAAGAATTAATATTGTTAAAATATCCATATTAACCAAAGTGATATACAGATTCAATGCAATCCCTATCAAATTCCCAGTGACTTTTTTAATATAAGTAGAAAAAAAGTCCCCTAAAATGTACATGCAGCCATAAAATATCCCAAAGAGCAAAGCAGTTTTAGCACAAAGAACAAAGCTGAAGGCATCACAGTTTCTTATTTTAAAATATTTTACAAAGCTATAGTCATCAAAACACTAGTATTGGCATGAAAACAGACATATAGACGAGTAGAATAGACTAGAAAGCAGAAATTAACTCTGCAACTATGGTTGATTAATTTATAACTAATTTACGAGAAGTAATTTACGAGGATTAACTATGAGTAATTTATGAGGAGTCAAGAAAATGCAATGGGAAAGCATACTGTCTTTAATAAATTATGTTGGGAACACTGGATACTCTCATGCAAAAGAATGAAATTGAACATATAAAAATCAAGTCATAGTGTATTAAACACTCAAATGTAAGACTAGAATCATAAAACTCTAGAAGAAAACAGAGCAAAAACTTCTTGACATTTTTCTTGACAATAAATTTTTGGATATGGCATCAAAAGCAAATGCAGCAAAAAGAAAAATAAACAAGTGGGACTGCCTCAAACTAGAAAGCTTCCAGAAACAATCAACAAGATGAAATGACAACTTACATAATAGGATAAAATATTTGCAAACCATATGTCTGATAAAGGGTTAATATCCAAAACATATAAGAAACTCATACAACTGAATATTAAAAACACACTGATCTGATTTAAAAAAGGATGAAAGAACTAAATATACATTTCTCTAAAGAAGAGACACAAATGTACAACAGATACGTGAAAAAAAAAACATTAGTAATCATCAGGGAAATGCAAATCAAAACCACAATGAGATATCACTTCACACCTATTAGAGTGTTTTTTATTAAAAAGATAAAAGAGCCTTTAAAAATGTTATAAAGAGGATGTGGAGAAATGGAACTCTCATACACTGTTGGTGGGAATGTTGGTAGAGCCACTATGGAAAACAGTATAGAGGCTCCTCACAAAACTAAAAATAGCCCTGCCATATGATCTATTACTCCCAATTTTGCATATATATTCAAAGGAATTTAAATTAACATTTTGAAGATATGTCTGCACTTAATATTTATTATAGCGTTCTTCACAATAGCCAAGACATGGAAGCAACCGCAATATTCGTCAATGGGAGCACGTGGGTGGCTCATTAGGTTCAGCATCATACTCTTGGTTTTGGCTCAGGTCATGATCTCACCATTCATGAGATTAAGCCCTGCATCAGGCTCTGCACTGACGGCACAGAGGATCTTGGGATTCTCTCTACCTCTCTCTCTCTCTCCCTCTGCTCACACACGCATCTATCTCCAAACAAATAAGTAAACTTAAAAATATATTCACCAGGACGCCTGGGTGGCGCAGTCAGTTAAGCGTCGACTTCAACTCAGGTCACGATCTTGCGGTCCGTGAGTTCGAGCCCGGCGTCGGGCTCTGGGCTGACAGCTTAGAGCCTGGAACCTGCTTCGGATTCTGTGTCTCCCTCTCTCTCTGCCCCTCCCCCGTTCATGCTCTCTGTCTCAAAAATAAATAAACGTTAAAAATATGAAAATATGTGTGTGTGTGTATATATATATATATATATTCATCAATGAAAGGATGGATAAAGAAAAGGCGGTATGCCCATAAAATGGAATATTATCTATGCTTCAAAAAGGCCTTTTATTTGCTACAGCATGGTTGAACCTGGAGGACATGCGGAATGAAATAAGCCAGACACAGAAGAGCAAATATGACATGATAGAATTTATATGAGCGATCTAAAACAGTAATATTCATAGAAGCAGGAGTGGAATGGTGACTGCCAAGCGGGGGGGGGGGGGGGGGGGGGGGGAGGGGCAAACTAGACAGCATACAGTTTTGGTTTTACAAAACAAGTAAGTTCTAGAAATCTATTGTACAGTACAGTGTCTATTGGTAACAATACTGTATCAGATACTAAAATTTTTGCTATGTGAATGGATCTTATGTTATGTATTCTTATTACTACTATTAAAATAACAGAGCAAAACGAAGCTTTTGGGCAGAATGAATAGGGGTACAACGCAGATTATAGTGATCATTTCACAGATGAATACTTATTTTCAAACTCACCAAGTTGTATACCTTAATTATTTACAACATTCTGTAAGACCAAAAAAAAAAAAAACCAAAAAAAAAAAGGCAATACACTAGCAGGCAAATTGCATGAGATTTTTGAATCAAAAAACCTAGAGCTAGGTTCAGATCTTTAATTATGTGGTCATCAGCAAATTACTAGCTTTGTGAAGCTTGTATATTTTCTTTTGCAAAAAAGGAAAAGTATTACCTTGCTTATGGTGGTTTTGCTAGAATTAGATTATTATACATATATATTGAATTATTGCAGTGAATACAACCTGGAACAAATTAACACATTCTTTCTATCCGCTGTGAGTAAACGTTGCTCCTGCCTATGGCCATATACAGGTGGTAAATCAAAGAGGGCATTGCAAGTTTTCCAATTTTCTTTAGAGGAAGCCTAAATTCAGGCTAACCTATAACAAGCTGATCCACTCAGGTGCCTTTTCTTAAGGTGGTTCATATCTTAGAGAGCATTGGGTATCTTCTTTAGCCATTGCTATCAAGGATCTAAATTATGTATAATTCATATACGGGATCATTAGGTGACAAGATTTTCACACTCAATCCTGTGATTATTATGACTTTTGATTAGTTTATCTCTCTGTATCATGAGAATCATTTCATACTGGTGTATCAGACAGATTTTAGCTGGAAGCTCCCTTTTCCTGGAAAAAAAAAATAAGTTCTTTATGAAAGAACACCAGCATAGTTACTCGTTGCTCTGGCTGTCAATGGATTTGTTGACTAGAGTATGATATGCAGTCAGATTTGTTTCTGGAATTTTACTCACATAAGAGTTTGGCTCTCTATTGATTAGGAGTTATAGTTTGATGACTACCAAAAAAAAACCTCTGTAAGATCAATTCTTGCAGCCTTTTCTTAGTTCAGTGCTTCCATTTAAAAAGGACGCTGCTTCTACCCATTATATGATGTGGCTAAATTACAGTAAAACTTTGAATTGTGAGTCACTTGTTCTGCGAGTGTTCCGCAAGATGAGTAGTACGTGACGCCCAAATGTCACATGATCACGACTGAGTCAATGGTTCTCCTCTCTCTCTCTCTCTCTCTCCCTGTCTCTCTCTGTCTCTCTCTCTCTCCCTTTCTCTCCCTTGCTGGCAGATTTTGGGTGATCATCTCCCATGCTCGGATGCTCGGTCTCAGGCTGTGGTGATGTCTTGACAGAAATCAGTGATTTTTCAGAACATTGGAAGGTGCCCACAACTGGCACTAGTGTATTTTTTGTCACTTCAAAGCGCCTGTGGACAGTCCTTCGCTTTTCCATGCAAGAGTAAGCTTAGGATGCTTTGCTTCATTCTAGGTCAGGCTGCCTGCAGATACAGACCCTTTCCTCAGCTGCCTGATTGCCAGTTACATTAAATACGGCACAAGACAAGAGTTTATTAATACTGTACTGTTCTCAACACCTGTGCGAGCATATACAAAGGCCCCCCATGCAGATAAAGACTCTATTGAGACAATAGATAGCAGTGATTCTGTTAGTGATAGTGAAAGTTGTCCTACACAATAACTCTCCTATCTCTTGTCTCCCTCACACCAGCCATGGAGGTTTTCAAAGGTAAGTGCAGGTTATGTTGTTTATTTTTCTTTATATTTTGTATTTTCTTTACTATTTTGTATTTTATGACAGTATTGTGATCTTTTTATAGGAATATTTTTGGGTTGTGAAATGTATCACCTGAGTCCCGATTATTTCTTATGGGGAAATTCACTTTGATATACAAGTGTTTTGGATTACAAGCAGGTTTCCAGAGTGACTTATGCTCACAAACCAAGATTTTACTCTACTTGGTAAAGCAGCTGATCCCTTTTCATTTGCAGAGTGGGAGGGTCATAAAGTCTATCAATGGCTTCTGCTTTAGACCTGGTCAGAAATAAATAAGAATTTATTCTTTCCAACTTGGAGTACTTTACTATAAGGTAGAGAGTTGTAAGTAGGAGATGGAGATAGAATGCAAAATTGAGAAGGGCACTTGTTGGGATGAACACTGGGTGTTGTATGTAAGTGATGAATCACAGGACTCTACCCCCCAAAACCAAGAGCACGCTGTATACCTTGTATGTTAGCCAACTTGACAATAAATTACATTAAAAACAAAAAGAGAGATGGCATTCCAGCCAGGCAGAAATTAATATTTTGGTAAAAACAAAACAAAAAAAGAATGCACAATTGGATCTATATTGCTGTGAGTAAGGCAAGGTGAGAATAAATGACAGAAAAGAATAAGGGATGATTCTGGGTGAAGCGAGCACAAGAAAGGTTCTTGGATGCTAGAACCTAGAACGGTTTTTAAAATTTCGTTTCTGTCTCTCTCACTCTCTCCTCATACCCTCCTCCTTTCCCTCCACACTTATTTATTGACTCTCTACATTGAGTTCGGGGATCGCCAGGCAAATAACATTCAAATAAAATAACTTGCTTTAACTGAGAAAAACTTCATGCTTGAGATAGTGTATCTTTATTTTCATAAATGCTCAAATTCTTTTGTTTTTCTTTCATTCCTTGTCCTTACTCCCAGATACGATTATTTTATTCCACAATAAGTATATAATTCCAAATATTCCCTGTATGTTCTCAAACTTTTCATAGTTAGCCTTCATGTTATTCATTTACTTTCAGTTTTCTGGGTGACATTTTTTTTTCTGATGTTCATCTCCTAGAAAAAAAAGGCTAGCCACTTTGGTCTCAAGGGTTTATCTATCCTGAGCAAATCTTACACTTAGTGCTGCAACCAATGCAGAAAAAGCCAATAGAATTCATTTAGCTAAAGATATATTTAGTTTAATAAATGAAACATTTTTATTTCCACTAAAACGAATAAAGCCAACACATTGTATATTCAGAATAGGTGAAATGCTCTTATACAATTAAAACTGAGCACTCATTGTTTTAAATTATGTAACATCTATAATATTTGGAAGAAGAAAGGAAATCATGATTTCTATATTGGAGAAAATATAAAGGAAAAAGTCAAAGATAAAGTCTAAGGAGGAAAAATGGTGTATTTATATTTACTCATTTTTTTTTTTTTTTGTTCAGAAATATAATGTAGAGTTCCCACTGAGCTTTGGAAGTAGTTTGAAGCATTAAAGGAAACTTTAATCACTCATACTGCACCCTCCGGAGAGGTCATTTCTCTTATGTGACTGCACAATAAATGAAGGTGCATATTCTGGACATCTGTGGCCAGCTTGACTTTTTTTTTTTTTTCCTCCTTCTTTGGCTTGCCCGAGAGGTTTCTGGACAGCATTAGCTATTGTGGATAAAAATGGAATTCTTCAATTCTGTAATATAGAAATATTTTCTCTTGTGATTCTGACCTCTTAGATCTTTCCTTTATTGTTCCAAGCCACAGACATAGATTTAGTCCTAAGGAAGCCTCCCATTCCCGGTATTAGTAACTATGGGATAAATGGCAGTGTGCTGTGACTTTTTATTCCAACAGGCCACTGTCTCCTTTGTATCATTGTACATTTTTCTCTTAAGAAGTAGTGCAGCTTTGAAGACTCCTGGACGTTCTTTCCCATCAACAGCAGCAGTCAACACACATGGCAATCAAGGAAGCAAGGTTTGCCTATAAAGGTGGCTTTCCTTAGATTCTAATGCAAAATACATAATAGGAGTTCTCTTGATTCAGTTAAAACATCTGTGGTTTCTGTGTATGTCACTATGAGATTTCCTGCTCTCCTAATATATGGTTCTTTCAGTGGTAAGAAGAAAACTTCAGAATCTAAAATACTCCCTCTTTAAGTCATTGACCATTGGCGATGGAACAAAAATATACATAAATAGAAATAAAGTAAAATACCCCATCTAAGTTTTTTTTGCGTTGCCCATCTGCCTCTTTGATGCATCGTGTTCATCATCCATTGTCCTTGGACAAACCACAGAAACTGAGGGCCTCAGATACTCATTCAATAGACGGTGATAATAATAATACATTTGTTTCACATGAAACCACGATGATCAGATGACAAAGCCTTGTGTAAAAATGATAATGAGTTGTAACACTTAATGCAACTTTTTATTAACCTTATGAAGATGGGCTCAAACTTTCAATTTTAACTACCTAGGATTATTCCTCTAGATAAGGTTCAAAGCAGACTCTTAGGTTTGGTTAACAATTGCTGGGGTTTTATGCTTAAATTTTTTCCTCTCTTTTCTTCAAAACGTGGAGAAGCCTGTATTTCAATTTTACTCCATTAAAAAAAAAAAACATGATAATTAAACCCATGGGTTAACGCCACAGTGGACAAGGAGAGAATAATAAGCTTTTAAAAATCCCTGAAGGCTCAAAAGATTACAATCATTATGAATCTAATATTTTTTTCCATAGTCTTTGGGAGGGGGGGTGACAACAAAAACAACAGTGATAACATCAATGACCAGGAAAACAAAATGACATTTTTATATAGTCATTGAAGACTTATTTGAGAAAGCTGTATGCCACTTTCTTGGGAAGTTTCAATTATTTATGAACACAACAAGTGAAGAAAACCTAACCTCTTCTGATAAAAACTATAAAGTTGTCTCAAAAGAAGGGGGATGGTATGTCTTTTGGGGAAAAAAAAAGAATGTATAGCATGTGTCTAAAAATACCAACACAGTGGAAAGGTAGAAAGAAGGAAGGGAAAGAGACATATTACTTTCAAAACTTGGTAGAAGTTATTTTCCCTTTCTTCATCTTATGACAGTAGCCTTCTCCTTTACAACATCTGATACTTATAATTATCTAGTCACTTATAATTAATTGGAGCAATGTGTCCTTTGGCTTCCCCACCAAAGGGCAAACTTCATGAAAGTATGGACTTTGCTTGTATGCTGTACCATAGCTCTGCCACAGTGTGAAATATACAGTTGGAGAATATCCAGTAAATATTTGTTGACTAAATCTCTGAGCGATAGGGTTGTTTGGGAGATCAAAAGAAATATGCATAGGAAAGCCCTTCATAAATAATAAATTAATGATAGCTTGATAACTTTATTTGTATTGTATATGTGAGTAGGGATCAATGAAAAATGAACTAATGCTGCTGCATTAAGGAAATGTTATTTAAATATAAGCAAAACCCTGGTGCAAACATGGGAGCATATATTTCAAGATTTAGAAGGGTATTATGATTTCATGTTTAGCAATACTTTTCTCTTTAAGACTCCACATTCAAAATGTTTATTGCCCAGTGATCTTGTTTTAATTATCTGCATGTTTTTGCCTAATCCCTCAATAGGTTTAGCTATTTTTCCTCTTTAACTTAGTCATCACACAAAAACTTACTGAATGCCTGGAGAGACCAGGATAACTTTTAATGGATTGCTCCTTTTGAAAGGGGAAATAAGACAAGAGGCAAAATTAGAAAATAAATAATTCAGAGCAAACTTAAAGCTGACTTATCTTCCTGATTCAGATACCTATATACACATATCTTATGTGCATACTCATCAGAAAAGTAAAAAAAAAAATGACTATCTCACAGTCTATCTTGTGTCTATAATATTGGCCCAGAAATATTAATGGCATAGGTTTTTCATAGTAGAAAGCCTTTCACTTGGCTGAATCTCATAGACCATTTGCTTATTTTATCAACATTGTCATCAAAACACCTGGGGACTTATTATGAGAGGGAGAATATGAAATCTGCTTTTAATTTTTCCCTCGACTTCTTGTAAATATTAAAATATGATTATATTGATACTATGGATTGCAATATTTCTCCTTTGCTCTCAGACTAAGGAGACATTAAATATCAAAATAAAATAGAAACTCATCCTTACGTGGGAACTTTGGTGAAATTTTATATTTTTGGGTTGCCAACCAAGCCAGCTTTGATTTTGCCTTCCAGAGCTAGGAGACCTACTTCAAAGTTTGTTTCTATGCCTATGTTCCACGGTGTTCATTCTTGCCAGTGAGTGGTACCAGAAGCCAGCTGGCAGCGCAAGACCTAGAATATGGCCCTCATCCTCAAAGGATAACAAAAAGGGGAAAAGGAGCTTTGAGTTGTGCAAGCCAACTGGTATCTGGAAGTAGGACTACACTCTGGTTTGGAAGATTAATGTAGAAAGAAAAAAGACCAACATCTTCTCATCCAGTTGCTAAAGGCAACCACAGTATTTTTTTTCTATACTTAGCTTTTTTTTTTTCACCAACTTATTTTACAAAGAAAGAACACGTATTAAATAATTAGTCTTCCTAATTTTTATGCATATAAAACTTGGACAAATCACAAAAACATATGAAAAAATAAGTCAAAAAATCCACAAAGAGATTAAATAGATTTTTATTAAGTTCAAATGGGGAAAAAAAACACTTAATATTTAATGCATCCCCAGGTTGTAAACCTACAAAGGGAAGCAACAGTTATCTCTAGTTGGGAGACAGGGATCAGGAAAGGACACACATGGGGCTCCTAGGATGCTGTCAGTCTTCAATTTCTTGGCCTGCATGTTGATTAGATGAATTTTGGAATATAATCCCTGAATAAACTATACATTAATGTTTTATACATTTTTTTTAATGTGCGTAACTTCACATTAGGAAAATTGGTAATTGATTAGTGTATCAATTTGGACGTTTTGTTTAATGAATTAAAAAAAATCACCACTCTTAAAAATTAAAAGAGGTGACATAAAACTCTAGACAGTAAAGGCAATCCATTCAACATGGATGAGTAGTTACATAGAAACCTAGATGGTTGCAGTTATACAGAGCTGTAGACTTTGGGGACTAGAAGAGGAACATATAATACACTCAGAATGATTCTTATGGGTGGTTAACTCCTCCATTCCCAAGTGTCTATTTGAATACAATGATTACTTTTTTTGTTTAACTTCCCCCCCCCCCGTTTTATTGAGACACCATTGACATGTAACATTTTATAAGTTGAAGGTGTACAATATAGGATTTGATCTGGATAAATCCATTGATTTACTGAGTTGCTGAGGAGCTGGCTACAAAAGCGTGAAACCTCTGGCAGTGGTTGGGTTTTGACTTTTGCAGATAAGGAGAATGTACTCAGGATTAATAGCATGAGAGAGAGAGAGAGAGAGAGAGAGTAATGAAGGAAAGAAGGAGAGAGAGAGAGAGAGAGAGAAAGGAAGGAAGGAAGGAAGGAAGGAGGAAGGAAGGAAGGAAGGAAGGAAGGAAGGAAGAAAGAAACTTTCTAAATTCAGTCTACCCTCACATTGGACCTTGTGATCTGAGAATCAATCTGCCAATTTACATTTAGAAATGCAGCATTAATATTCCAGTGACTATGCTTCATTCATCTATTGACTCAGTCTAATATGCCTGTGCACATAGACACTTGTATATAATTAAGTTACATATCATGTTCATTTATAGGAAACCCAATGGGCAAGGAGAAATGTGCAACCTTGATGTTAGTAAAGCTTGTGCAAAGCTAAAATTTAATTGATTTCCAATGTGGGGGGTCCTGTTTTGTGTAACTTAGAGCTATAACTATTCATGATTTGTAGTTACCAATTCATGTGTAAACATTTTATAGAGAATAAGTAATGCTTCATCTATGCCTTCCCAAAGCATAACTGGTGTTACTCATTGACGGTCAGAGAAAGTGAGTCAAAGCAAACAAGTCACTTTTTTCCCAAGGACAAACTAGGATTTGATACCACCAACAATATTGCTAAACAAAATTTGAAATAAACAGACTTAACAATTCATATCTTCCTAGCTGCCTTCTGTTCCACCATTATATACGTCCATTAGATATCCAAACCTCTTTGTTGTTCTTAGTTGTTCAAAGTTTCCTCCAAAATAGTCTCAGTAATTTATTTCAAAACATTAATTTCTCATACTTTTTTTATTCTTTTATCTTATTAGGAAAACTCATTGTCATGTGTAAGCAACCAATAATTCACTTTATCATTGTTCTTGCCTCAGTTTCCATAGTTTCTTACTATTGGACCTACTATTTTCCTGGCACTTACTCCAACTATCTCACTCCTTACCCCCTTATCACACTTATCTCAGAAAAATTGAAACATGAGAAAGAGGATACAAGGTGTATTACATTGACCTTCTCTAAATAAGGTATATCAGTCTGATGAACCTGATAGGTAGCACAGAACATTCATATCCCTTGATACACTAATAGATACTCTCCAAAATGAAGTGTTTAAACATATGACATAGGTCATATGTACAGTGACATATTAAAATAAAAATAGATCAATAAAATTTTCTAGGAGCACCTATTCATATAAAAATCACTTAGGACTCCAGATTTAGGTGGACTACAGTTTAGAAGATATTGGAAAAATTTGATTTATCTTGCCTCTTATGATCGTGTTGTTCTATTCCTGGCCATCAAGTTCACTATGATGAGTGTAACTGGTAATGGTAACTGCAACCCTCAATCATTGTTCAGTCCTGGCCCTGGGGTTCCATGGCTCAATGGCAATGCATGGTTTCTTCTGTTGTTCTAACTGTATGTAAACCATGCCTGGCATATTACTGAATGCACAATAGAACTCTAGGTCTCGACAGATTCATTATCCACTTTACGGTGATTTTTGTATCTGATTTTAATATCTACATTACACACACCCACACATGCACACACATATTTACAAATATAATGGAATTCAAACGACATTCTGGACACACCTTTTTTCACTCTTTATTCCTTTTATGTTTCCAAAAGTGCTTTGAAAGAATTACTTAAGTGATGTTATTGACAAGTGTTTTAAGAATCAGTTAATTATGTAATATCTGAATATATATGTTTCCCAGGATGTTCATAATGTGTCTTCATTTTGGCTTTTAGATTTTAAAATTCTAATATTCTAAATAATCGAGCTTCCACATTAGTGGAATATATAAACTTTGCCTCAGAAACCCTATCAAAGAGGCTTACAGACAGGGTTATAAGAAATTTCCTCTAGACACAATATAAAAGTATAAAAAGGTCAAGATTTCCTGTCCAATTGTGTACAATTTCCACAACTTTGGGCCAAGACAAACTCTTTATTTTTTTGTACTAGCTATAAACTTTAATATAATATAGTACAATATATTATAATACAAACTATAATGTTCATATTGGGTTGTAAACTGATCGAGTATAGTTCCAAAAAAAAAAATAGTTCCAGAAATATGTGGAGTATTAGCAGCACAGCTGAAAGAATGAGCATGGAGCTTCCTAAAGAGACACATTGAAAGGGCAACAATGACTTGCATGTATTTCCTTAGTATTAGTACTTACTGGGCCTTCTACATCCTTGCACGTAGCCACTTAGTAATTGGTCAGTTGAACTCAAATGTCCCTTTAATTACTTAGACATGAATGTATGTTTTTGGTAGTCTGAAGACGGGATGAAGACACACTCTTCAGAAGGACCCTTTGAAAATCAAGGGCAATGCATAAAACATAATGCATAAAATATTAATAATTTCTATCTCTTTGGTTATGTTTATTTATTTTTGAGACAGAGAGAGAGAGGGAGCACGGGGGAGAGGAAGAGAGAGGGGGAGACACAGATTCCGAAGCAGGCTCCAGGCTCTGAGCTGTCTGCACAGAGCCTACCTTGGGGCTCAAAGCCTTGGACTGCAAGATCATGACCTGAGCCAAAAGTTGGGTACTTAACCAACCGAACCACCCCGGTGCCTGAATTATTTCTATTTCTTTAACATTTAATACTAGTAATAATACTATTCGTTCCCATAGTGCTTTTTAATTTTCGGAGTGCTATAACTATACAAAGCAGAGATCTAGATCTAGATCTACTTTCTAGACAAAGAACCTGAGAAAAGAACAATTAAGTAACTCAGCTAAGGTAACTCTCATGGTGCCTGTAGGATTTGAAATCAACTACTCTAATCCAAATCCTGAATTTTTACAAAGTGTAAAACCCAACTGACAAAGGCTGAGCACATCACATATGCTTGTGAATTTTTACATTGGAATTGAGAAAGTCAATCTTTTTCAAGTGATGGTTACCGTCAGTGTGAGGTTCAGGAGCAATTGGTTGTTTTTCCTCACTTTGTTGAAAAAACATCAGTTTTGTGATGAAATAATATACAAAGGTAGACAGATGTAGAGGGTCCTGACACCATCGGATATCCTCGTTCCATGAGTTCCTGCATCTCTGTTCTTGACCAAGTGGGCTGTTCATGTTTCTTGGATTGCAAGGGCCAACGAATTTCTCCCTTTCCATGAGATGTGTTTGTGTCCTGTGTTATAAAATGTCTTCAGTAATTCGTGTAGTTAGCCTGAAAAGTTCAAGAATTTTGAAACCATCCTCTTCTGTTCAAATTAGGAATCTAGTCTCTGCTGAAAATAGAAAACATATTCCTGATATCTTTCTTTCTGCTTTTCTTTTTTTTTTTTTTAGATGACTTAGTGGTTAGTTGAGCCCTACCCTGGGAGTTATGCACAGGTTGCATTTCCTCATTTTCTGGCAATTTTCACCTACTGATACTTCTCTTCACAGAAAAAATTCAGGTAACCAGTTTCAACTTAAACACTATATGAGTTGGAGCGTTCATAGAAGGGATTTATTACACAATTAAAGATGGCTTTTTTCAAAGTAAAGATCTTTGAATTAAAAGTTAGATCACTTAAGAGTCTGATTTCCTTCAAAATTGATTTATCCAAACCCTATCACATTTAGAGCATGGGTGGGTGGTGGAAACTGTTAAAACTGGAAGCAGATTATAATACAAAAAAAGAGGAATTTATCTCTTCTTATCGTAAGCCCATGTCACAGTGTTTATCCAGGAATAGACATGACCATCCCAACCCCTCTTCCCAGAATCATGACACTAATTTTAAAAGCTTTTAAGATTCTATAATTCAAACTTGTTTGTCATCTTTCAAATTGTCCCAGGAATTCAAAGAGCAAATTTCGAGAAGTGTCCTTGACTGTGGTTGAAGATGTGTGTGTGTGTGTGTGTTTGTGTGTGTGTGTGTGTATATATACACACACACATATATATAGTGTTATTTGAAATATATATTGTTTATATATTGTATATATTGTATTATATATATTGTATATATATGTTGAAATATATATTGTCCTTGACTGTGGTTGAGTAATACTATATATATATATATATATATATATATATATATATATATATAGTGTTATTTGAAATATATCTTGTTTAAAGTACATGTTTGTGGAAGTTTGCTTCTAGGAGAAGATGCATTTGTTACATTTTTACATGTCATTCCCTTTTTGGTCTGCATGCCATTAAATATACCTGCCCTAGTAAAAGGAAAACTTCAGAGTTTCCTTAAATGCCCACAGGATGGCATCAGAGTTCTCTTCATAAATCCAAAGGTTAGTGCTTTTCTCTGACATTTATGTGCTAGACTCTTAAAGTAGAAAGTTTCAGATCTGAAGATTTGAGTGTTCATAACATCTTTATTATGGTTGGTCCTCATATCTCCAATTTGATGCTAATTTTGAGTGTAGTTACATGGGTGAATAATCAGCACAGCGCTAAGAGAAAATATAAAACTTGGCCTGAGCAAGCTTGAATAAATGTGAGGTTTTAAAGCACATACTAAATGTAAGGAGAGGGAAATATAGTTTTCTGATGACAGGGGTAGCAGTAGCTGTCTTGATGATTGGATGTTTAGCAGAGCATATAAATTCAGCCACAGATAGTTGCCAGGAGCGCTTGCATAATTCACATGAAGCAAGTTTGCATCAGAGTAAGTCAGTGCACCCACACTGCTTGTATCAAACTCTACTTACTCTCAAAGAGGCAACATCTAGTGTCTTTAATAGTTCAGGGCAGTACAAACAGAAGTATAAATGGACAGTTGTTTTCTCAGAAAAATCAAAAGCGAAGTTAATCTCAACACACAAGATGTACCCCAGATATAAGAAATAAGGACAAGAAGATTTTTTTTCCCCAAATTTCAAGTGGAAACAAAAATGTCTAAGTGTCTGGGTCCCAGGCATCTTGTAGCTATAGTGCAAATCAGATCCCTGACCAGGCATCCAGGTAGCTACTTTTATTTTTCAGAAATACTGCATGATACTAAATGGAGCCTAAATGGGAATCTGTGGGAGTAGGGCTCTCATTTTGGATATTTTGCTGACTGCATGTATGATTTGAGGCAAGCATTCTTAGTGTTTTTTTTTAAATTTCTAAGCTTAGTAGGTGGAAACACATGGTCTCTAAGACACCTTTAGACCCTCACATTTTATAAGCATATTTCTGTTTTTATTAACATTTTCAAAATTCAATATTTTGATTTAAAACCACATTCTCTTAGATTACATAAATCTGCAAGTAACTTACTTCTTTAGAATTTAGAATTTTTTTTCTCATGGATGTAATAATACATTTAGGGTTTTTTTTCCTGGTTAAACAGTAAGCACTCCTCAATTTCATGATAAGCTGATAGTTCATAATGAAAACTGTAGTTTAGAAGGTACTATAAAAACTGTTACTTAATATTATTCAGTCACACTTATAAAGGGGACACAGAGTAAAAGGGGGTTCATTTGTAGAAAATTGGAAAGAGCTTCTGACAAAGGGAATTTCAGCAAGGAATGAAGTCTGGAGAAGGACTTCAACTGGGAAGGATAAAATTGAGATGAGGTCTGGAGAAATTTCATTGATAAAGGCTCTAGGGCATAAGCCACATTTTCTGAACAGGAACAGCTCTTGGAGTTTTGGTTTTTCAAGGAAGAAGGAGAAATGAGTTGATTTGCCTAAATTAGATGTTACCCTTCATATATGTAATTGAATTTCTAAACCACATTGCAAAAAAGTATCATGTCACTATTTGCCTAATAATCATATACTTATAAAATAAATTATCCCACACTAAGTAAATAATAAAGAATTGTTAAATAAAATTGAATTCAATTTTATTAAAATTCATTGCACATAAGTGTAAGATATTTCACAAGACTTAACATTGCAAAGATGGTTTAGATCATCTTTGCTTTTAAGCACACTTGTAACACATTAAGCTATATACTACACTGAAAATATTAATAACAAATAATTTTACTGTACATGAGAATAAATTAATTTATATAAGACATTGGAGAATGACAGGATCTAATTTCTAAGTAGGCAATTGGCCATATGGTAGGGGGAGGAAAGTTTAAGAGGAAGATTGATTTGTAAAGCAGGGATATGGGTGAGCATTTAGTGTATTGGAACTATGAGTAATTTTCAAAGTGAGTGATGGTAATAAAAGGAACTGGAAAGGTTGTTCTGATTAAGAAGGGTCTTGTATATTAAGGTGCATAGATTGTTTTGTGTTTCACAGGAAATCATTGGGGGATACTAAACATGGAAGTTAGATACAAGAATTTCTTTTAACAAAGATCTATCTGGAACAGTGTAGCATGAGAAAGAGGAGACAGTCAGGATCTCTGGTAATTATCCAGCAGAGAGTTTATAAGTGTTTGGACTATGACAATGGTAATGCTTAGAAAAGAAAGAATAGATTATAGAAATATTTACTTCTATGGTTTAGTGAAATGAATTTGAGAAAGAAGTCTTATTTTTGAAAAGAAAATACACTTTTTGAGTGAACTTGGATAGGCTATGCATGTAGTTAACATGTAAATTGGAGTGAATGATGATGTGTGCAGGGTATAAGTTTGCATTCACTGGTAAGCTGCTAAAACAATAAACACGTGGTACAAAGAATGCTCTTGAGCTCAAAGACACCAATGAGTGGATGCAACTTTCCCCTGTTCTTCATAAAGGCCAACCTGAAGTGCCCACAATCCATGCATTTAAAATTTTCAGCAGTCTCAAATGGAGAAGAATCCAGCATTCAGAAAACCTCAGATGACCAAGTTTGATGATTTTGGTTTGAGGGACTGGAACACGAGAACAAGTGAGTACTTAGTGATACAACTCCTTAGCTTACAAGAAAATTTGTGTTGAAATCAGGTTAAACCCTTCTGTGTTTGATTTCTCACTGAGTCATCAGGGCTATGGCAGGCCTAACTTGCCTGCCTTGTGGAGAAAAATATACCATACAGTAAATATTTTATTAAGTTCAGCTAGAGGCATTTTTCCATATTAGACAGAGAAAAGATAAACATGAAGGTTCTCTATTCAATTTCTGTATAATCTCACATGTTCCACATCAGAGCACATCTAGTAATAATATGTTTGTCATATATTAAACTTCTTTCTTTCTATGAACTATCTTGTAGAAGCACTGCAGAACATCCGTGTGCCTCACATCACACAAAATTGAATGGGAATATTCAAAATGTGCATAAATTACCAGAAGAAGTCATTGTATAATAAGAAGAGATAGGAAAGTATCACAGGGAAGAATTCAGGTCATATCAGTGGTGGGTGATGACAACACAGAATTTCAATTACTCCTACATTCATGGTAATAAGAATTGATAAATGACTTAGGAAGGCCAACTATCTATGGAGATAATACAAGGCTATTTCTCTACTTAGTTCAATAGAAAATCAGTAAGATCACTCCTGCCAGCAAAGTCAGAGCAAACATGTTAATAGAGAGGGTAGTAAGAACCGTGAGATGATTCCTACTACCTTCTTACACGGTAGTGTTGGTGAGAAGATAAAACCAGATACAAAATAGTCTTAATTGCAAAAACAAACAAATAAACAAAAAACAAGCAAACAAAACCAGAACAAACTGACATGCACTTGAAGACTGATATGAGGACTTGTTTGGAAAAAGATTGCATTGGAAAAATCAAGTTTTACAGTTATTCTCCATGTGGCATCTAAAATTTGAATAGGAGTTCTGCAAGATGGTAGCATAGGAAGATCCTGAACTCACCTTTTCCATAGACACACAAAATCCAAGACTACCTATGGATTAAGTCCCTCTGAAAAAGATCTGAAAACTAGATGAACTGCTTATCCGCAATAAAGGATTAAAAGACCCCACCGAGATGGGTAGGAGAGGCAGAGACACAGTCTCACCAAAAATCCCACCCCCAGTGCAGCAACACACAAAAGGGAGGGATCTCACCCATCTGGCGCTTCTCCTGGGGGAGTGAGGTGTTGGTGTCCCACATCGGGCACCCCATCCCTGGGATCCGCACTAGAGAGATGAGCTCCCCAAATGTCTGACTTCGAAAACCAACAGGGCTGACATCCTAAAGTGCTATAGGAAACTGAGATTCCCCTTTTAAAGGGCTCCTGTGTGGTTTTACTCACTCTGAAACCCCGTAAAAAAATAGCAGTGTGAAAAGCACCTAGACTAAATGTGAAGGAGAGTCATTTGCAAATATAAAAGCATCTACTGGATGGGCAGGAAACAGCTAAAAGTCCTCGAAGACAGAGGTGCTGGAAGACACCATTTTTGCACTCTCTACCTACCCTGTTGGTGCAGGTAGGCCATCACAGTAGTGGCACCCTCCTGTAGCCTTGCTAAGAGATGGTGGGGGCCAAGGGGCAAGCAATTGCTGCACTGCCCCATTGCCTTGTTGAAGCTGGAGTGTACAGGCCATCGTGAGACTTCTTTGACCCCTCGCTGGGCCTGGTGAGCACAAGTGGTCAAGGCATTCTCCTGCTCCCAGCCTAAAGCAGCAGGAATGCATAGACAAGGCACTCACCCACTGCCTTTGTGAAGCCCGTGAGCATGTCCTGAGCATGCCCTGAGCCTTATACACTTTGCCTGCTTACCGAAAACCAGTGGTAGTGCACAATTCGTGCAGGGGGTGATTTTTGATTGCGTGGTTTTGGTGGTCAAGAGGGCTGGCATTCCAGAACTTCCTAAGCATGGAACAATTTCAAAGACAGCTCTTGGTGGGCCACCACTCTCAGGGCACTACAAAGATAGCAGACTGAAGCACAACTCCAGTCTCCTTGTGAAAATGGACAATTTACTAAGCTTGGAGCTTCAGCCTGAGGGACAGTCTTCAGGTTCCAGACAACTAGAGACTAAAGAGACACTCCCAGGGAAGATAACCAGGTAGACACCATCCTTGTGCACCCCCTTGGCCTTGCTACAACTTGATGAAGGCTCCTGGGAAGGAGCATATACACTTGTGTGGAGTCCAGATTTTTGCAACCATCACTCAAGAAGCATCTCCAGAACTGGTCAGGAGGCCAGCAGGGATTGCCATTGCAGCCTGACAGGAGTGTATAGATTTGCAGACTTTAAAAACTGTTGCCCAAGGGTATGACTTCTTGTTGGCCTGAAAATAGGTGCCAAATGAGACTCTTCTCATGGAATAGTGACAAATCTTGGTACACCCTCAACAGAAACTTATCAATAACAAATTAGGTGATTTAGAAAAGCATAGAGATTTAAGAGATAACCAAGCACTATGGAAATGCTGAATGAGAACCTTCATCACCTCCACAGGCCGCTTCTACAAGACTCAGAGAGGTAGCTGTTTTGCCTGATACATAGAAACAACATAGAGTCAAGCAAAATGAGAAAACAGAGAAGCATGTTTTACATGAAACAAGACAAACCCTCAGAAAAAGACCTTGATTAAGAGAGTCAGCTAGAATTCAAAGTAATGCCCGTAAAGACACTCTCTGAACTCAGGAGGAGAATACATGGATGCAGGGAGAACTTCAATAGTGATAGAAAATATAAGAAAGTACTGAAAAGAATTCACAGAGCTGAAGAATATAACCAAACTGAAGATCACACTAAAGAGGTTCAATAGTAGAGCAGGTGAGGCAGAAGAACAAATCAATGAGCTGGAAATCAACAGAACTCTAGGGGAAGCAGCAAAAGCAGTTCCAAGAGGAAAGCTCATTATGATACAGGCCTGTTTCCATAAACAGCATAATAAATAAATAATCTGAAAAGATTTATGAGCCCAGGTTATTAACATGCTTACAGCCTAGAAACCTAGGACTTAAAGGTTTTACATATTTTCACCTTTATAATGATTAAGTGAATAAAAAAAATACTATGTCTTATTGTGTCATTTATACTTTAATAAAAAAGAAAATCATATCTTTTTTAATGAGGTATAATTGCCATGCAATATTACATTAGTTTCAGGTCTCTAATATAGTGATTCAACATTTGTATACATTACGAAATTATCAACATAATAAGGCTGGTTACCATCTGTCTCCATATACAATATCATTGACTATGTTCCCAATCAGAAACCTCCCAGCAAACCAGAACCAGATGGCTTCACTGGTGAATTATATCAAACGTTCAAAGACTTAATACCTATCATCAAATGCCTCAAAAAAACTGAAGAGGAAGAGGTGCTCCCAAACTCACTTTACAAGGCCAGCATTACTCTGGTACCAAAATCAGACAGACACAACAAAAAAAAAAAAAAAAAAAAAAAGGGAAATTACAGGCCAATCTTCCTGATGAACATAGGTGCAAAAATCCTCAACAAAATGTTAGCAGAACGATTTCAAAAACACATTAAAAGGATCATATACCATGATCAAGTGGGATTTATTCCAGGAATGCAAAGATGTTTCAACATCTGCCATCACTGTGACATACTGCATTAACAAAATGAAGATAAAAGTCTACGAAGATCTCGATGCAGAAAACACATTTGACAAAATTTAACATCCGTTTATCAGAAAAACCCTTAACAGAGAATGTACCTCAATATCCTAAAGGCCATAAATTATGAACCCATGGTTAATATGATACTCAGTGATGAAAAGGTGAAAGTTTTTTCCTCTAAAGTCAGGAATAAGACAAGGGTGCCTACTCTCCCCACTATTATTCAACATAGTATTGGAAGTCCTAGCCAGAGCAGCTAGTTAAGAAAATATAAATAGGGGTGCCTGGGTGGCTTGGTCGGTTGAGTGTCCGACATTGGTTCAGGTCATGATCTCACAGTCCGTGAGTTCGAGCCCCGCGTCGGGCTCTGTGCTGACAGCTCAGAGCCTGGAGCCTGTTTCAGATTCTGTGTCTCCCTCTCTCTGTGACCCTCCCCCGTTCATGCTCTGTCTCTCTGTGTCTCAAAAATAAATAAAAACGTTAAAAAAAAAAAAAAAGAAAATATAAATAAAAGACATCCAAATTGGATAAAAAATAAAACTATGACTATTTGCAAATGACATGATACTGTGAATAGAAAACTCTAAAGACTCTACGAAAAAGCTACTAGAACTGGGGCGCCTGGGTGGCTCAGTCGGTTAAGCGTCTGACTTCATCTCTGGTCACGATTTTGCGGTCCGTGAGTTTGAGCCCCACGTCGGGCTCTGTGCTGATGGCTCAGAGCCTGGAGGCTGCTTCTTATTCTGTGTCTCCCTCTCTCTCTGCCCCTCCCCCGTTCATGCTCTGTCTCTCTCTGTCTCAAAAATAAATAAACGTTAAAAAAAAAAGCTGCTAGAACTAATAAATGAATTCAATAAAGATGCAGCATACAAATTTAATATACAAAAATAATTTGCATTTCTGTACACTAATAACAAACCATCAGAAACAGAAATCAAGGTAAAAATCCCATTTACAATCATATCAAAAATAATAACATTTATAAGAATAAGTCTAACCAAGGATGTGAAAGGCTTATGCACTGGATACTATAAAATATTGATGAAAGTAACTGAAGAAGACACAAATAAATGGAAAGATATTCTGTGCTCATGGACTGGAATAAATAATATTGTCAAAGTGTCCATACTACTCAAAGCAATCTACAGATTCAATTTTAATGGCAGTTTTTACAGAACAGGAACAAATAATTTAAAAATTTGAGTGGAATCAAAAAGATTCTGAATTGCCAAAATAATTCTGAGAAAGAAGGAAAAGCTGGAGATAGTATCCTCCCTGATTTCAAACTATACTACAAAGCTATAGCAATCAATACAGTATGGTATTGACATAAAAACAAACACATAAGTCAAAGGATCAGAATAGAGAGCCAAAAAATAAACCCATACATATGGTCAATTAGTTGATGATAAAGGAGCCAAGATATATACAGTGGGGAAAGGACAGTGTCTTCAATAAATGATGTTGAGAAAACTAAACAACCACATGAAAAAGAATGGAACTGGACCACTATTTTATATCCTATGTAAAAATTAACTCAAAATGAATTAAAGAAGGGGTGCCTGGGTGGCTCAGTCAGTTAAGCGTCTGACTTCAGCCCAGGTCATGATGTCAGTCAGTGAGTTCGAGCTCCGTGTTGGGCTCTGTGCTGACAGCTCAGAGCCTGGAGCCTGCTTTGGATTCTGTGTCTTCCTCTCTCTGCCTCTCCCCCACTCATGCTCTGTCTCTTTCTCTGTCAAAAATAAATAAAAACATTAAAAAAATTAAAAAAAATTAATTAAAGACATGAATGTAAATCTGAAACCATAGAACTCCTAGAGGGATTCATAGGCATTAGTCTCCTTGACATAGGTCATAGCAATGTCTTTCTGGATCTCATTTCAAAGGCAAGAGCAACAAAAGCAAAAATAAAGTATTGGAACTTACAACAAACTAAAAAGCTTCTGCACAGTGAAGGATGCCATCAACAAAATGAAAATGCAACCTACTGATTGGAAAAAAATATTTGCAAATAATATATCTAATAAAGGGTTAATATCCAAAATATATAGAGAACTCATAGAACTCAATAACAACAACAACAATGCCCCCCCCCCAAACAATCCAGATAAAAATTAGGCAGAGGATCTGAATAGATACTTTTCCCAAGAAGACATACAGATGGCCAACAATTATATAAAAAGATGTTCACCATTGTCAATCATCAGGAAAATGTAAATCAAAGCCACAATGATATAACAGATATTATATCTGTTGGGATTGCTATTATCAAAAAGACAAGAAATAAAAAGTATTAATGAGGATGTGAAGAAAGGGAGCTCTTGTACACTGTTCATGGGCATGTAAATCGGTGCAGCCACTATAGAAAATATTATAGAGGTTTCTCAAAAAAAATAAAAATAGAACTACCGTGTGATCCAGTAGTTAACTACTATGTATCTATTTGAAAACAACAACAACAATGGTAACTCAAAAAGATATATGCTTTATTGCAGCATTATTTATAATAGACACATTATGGAAACAACCTAAGTGCTCATCCATAAATGAATGGATAAAGAATATGTGCTATATATACAATGGAATAAACTACTCTGACATTAAAAAAAAAAAAAGAATGAAATCTGGCCACTTGCAACAACATGAATGGACAGTGAGGCTATCCGGTTAGGCGAAAGAAGTCCGACAGAGCAAAAACAAATATCACATGATTTCGCTTATACATGGACTCTAAAACAAACAAAAACCAAAATCCAAATTCTGAGATGCAAAGAATAGACTGGTGCTCACCAGAAGGGAAGAGTGTTAGGGAGGCAAAATGGGTGAAGGAGATCAAGAAGTATAATCTTCCATCTGTAAAATAAGTAAGTTATGGGGTGCCTGGGTTAGTGGCTCAGTCAGTTAAGTGTCCAACTCTTGATTTTGGCTCAGATCATGATCTCATGGCTCATGAAATTGAGCTCCATATCACGCTCGGCTCTGAGCATGGAGCCTGCTTGGGATTCTCTCCACCTCTCTTTGCCCCTCCTCTACTCATGGCCTGTCTCTCTCTGAAAATAAATAAATATTTTAAATAAATAAGTTGCGGGTATGTAATGGACAGGATGGGGAATACAGTCAATAATATTGTATATTAGTGTATATGGAGACAGGTGGTAACCAGCCCTATTATGGTGATCATTTAGTAATGTATACAAAAGTTGAATCACTATACTATAGACCTGAAACTAATGTAATGTTGCATGTCACTTATACCTCATTAAAAAAAAGATGTGGTTTCCTTTCTTATGGAAGTATAATTGACACATTAAGACATCGTATTTTTTTATTCCCTTAATCATTATAAAGCTGAAAATATGTAAAACCTCTAAGTCCTAGATTTCTAGGCTGTAAGCATGTTAATAACCTGGGTTCATAAATCTTTCCAGATTATCTAACCCAACAGGCCAAACTGCTCACAGAGCTTTAACACCTCTGTTCATATTATCTCCAGCTTTCATTAGCATATGAATGTCTTCAGACAAGCCATTAATCAAAAATATCAACCAAAACACAGCTAAGAATATCAATCAGTTCTATAGCAGGCCATGTGAGGCTCCTGATATATTAATATATGTATTATATACCCATTTCACAAACTTGTGATTTATATACATTTGCTAATTTAATCCCCTGCCTTAAGGAATCTATTATCATCACCCCTGTATTATTAGCGGAGAAGACAGAAGCACTGAGAAGTATAGCAGCCAAAGTGATAGAGCCAAGATAGGGTGAAGCTGGGACCTACAGCAGGTGATCAGAGCTGTATGTATGGCCTCATAATGAAGAATGTTCCACCTCCAGACTTAGTTGCTGAAGAGCAGAATTCCTAAATTAGGAAACATCTGGTGTAAACCCTAAGGACACAGAACAAGATATGGAACAGGAGATGTCCCAATTAATTAAATGCAATTGATTCCAATCATACGGTTAAGGTGAATGCAAAAAGCAAACTCAGTAAAAGGAAAACAGCGAAAGATAACAAAAAAATTAACTTAATAAGAAACCATTCTAAATACCCCATATTTGAAGTATGGTTACAGCCTATCTTGTGGGCATTTAAAAGGGTATCTACAAAGCATATGTAATACTGTGGAAATGTACTTTTTGTTGTAATATTAAACTTAAAAGTCAAAGTAAACATTTTCATATAAAAACCATTACAAATTTATACTGGAGCATACTGGAAAGTGGCAACAATATTACCAAATTGTTAATATCACAATATGTCAGATTACTAGGGACTGAACTGTGAAAAAAATAAAATAAAAATTGAAGAGAAATTCAAAAAGATAATAATAATAATATGTGATAATTTAAATTAAATCTAGTTGTCAAAAATGACAGTGCAAGTCTTTTATCAGCTAAGATGCAAACAGCATCAAGGACATGAAATGCACTTTTTTGGTGGATTTTTTAAGGCAGGACAGAGAAGGTAAGAGACATAAATTCTTATAATTTGAAAAACCCTCCAATATCGCATAAAGAAAAACAGGAGAAATAAGTTACAAAAAAGAGTTCAGCAAAAAGTTGGTTTTAGTATTTTTATATTGGACTTTTAAAACAAACAGCACAATAGCCCCAAACATCTTATTTTCTTATTTAAGTAGAAAAGAGCATTGACTTTAAAATTGTTCACACTGTGGAGCTTCTGAGAATCTGTTTGTATTACAAATTTTAGTTGGAATACAGAACAATTCTGTAGTTCTTATTTCACAGACACTTACCCAAAACACCTTGTTTGAATACCAACTAGGGGTGTCTACTGGGGAAGACTGCAAGATAAACTACTGCTCCTTCCCTGAAATAAAGTATATAAATAAATAAATGCTGTAAATGTGTTCTATGATGTGAAAGGGTGTGCAAGGAAGTAGGAGTCTGGTTATATTACAGCATAAAGGAAGGACTTACATCCATCTGGGCTCAGGGGATCCTTTCAGTGATACTTGCTTGAACAGTGACATTGCCATAGATTAAACTGAGGTTTAGGGAAGAGTCCTTTACTAGAAGGAACTACATGAATGAAGTCCACTACAGGAAGGAAATATTATATATTACTTGAAGCATGTTCAACGAGTTAAGGCTGATTAAAGAATAGGTTCCATGTAAAAGTGGGACATGTGAATGAGTGAGAAACAAATTTGAAAAGGTAGCAACGGTACTTGTCAAGGATTTGGCAGTTTGGTTTTATTCATGACAGGGAAAAAGGAGAAAAGAAGGTAAAAATTGACTACTGAGTAGGTATCACATAATTATTATGTGTTTTTATTATATCATTCTCACAGCTACAGAGTGCGATTACTGAAAGTGAGGCTCATGTTAGTTGCTCAATATACTTTGCAAGGTGGCATCAAAACAGTCACAGTTAACTTCAAATCACAAACTCTTTCCATTGTATTATAGCCTAACATTTTTAACCTCTTCCCATAGATGGATCTAAAATATTTCAGAGCAGTGGGATACAGATTATATCCTGTGTGCAATTTTCAGTGACCCTATGAAAGGGAATAATAGTCACTTGGATTCTTTGAAAGGGAACAGTACTCCACTCGGATTCTTACCTCTGTGTGTGTGTGTGTGTGTGTGTGTGTGTGTGCGTGTGCGTGTATGCATGTACGTGCGTGTGTGTCTTTTGTGGTTCTATTCACATTTTAGGATTGTTTACTCTAGCTCTGCAAAAAAATGCTAATGTTGTTTTGAGAGAGATTGCAGTTAACGTGTAGATTGCTTTGGGTAGTGTAGATGTTTCAACAATATTTGTTCTTCCAAGTCATGAGCCTGAAATGTCTTTCCATTACTTTGTGTCATCTTCATCAGTGTTAAATAGTTTTCAGAGCACAGGTCTTCCACATCTTTGATTAGGCTGATTCCTAGGCTTCTTATTGTTTTTGATGCAATTATAAATGCGATTTTTTTCTTGATTTCTCTTTCTGCTGCTTTATTATTGGTGTATGGAAGCACATCCAGTCTCTGTATATTCATCTGCAACTTGGCTGAATTTACCAGTTCCAACAGTTCTGTGGTGGAGTCTTGCAGGTGTTCTACATAGAGTATCATGTCATCTGCAAATCGTGAGAGTTTTACTTCTTTTTTCCTTACCGATGTGGATGACTTTTATTTCTTTTTGTTATCTGTTTTATTTTTTTAACCAATCTCATTTCTTTATATTCGCACCTTATATTTAACTAAAAAGACAGGTTGAGAAATAAAATCTTGCCAGTATTCTTATTTTGTCACCTACATACGAGCTCCGGATATTTCATTTTATGACTAATTTTCTTCTCAGTCTAGGGAAAATTCCCCCCCACCCCAGGGGTATGAGGTGGTGTAGATCATATCTTCCCTTTCTCTGAGTGTGAGAAGAAAGAATTTAAATAATTGAGTCATGTAATTGTGAATGTGGATATTTTTTCCTAATAAAAAGAAGGTAACTTCTCATTACTCTTTTAAAGAAAGGCATTTTCCTTTTTCTCAGTGTTCTTCTGAGTAGGGATGATATTTGTTCAGAGTCTTTTTAGCATTCCCTAAGCACCAGCTGCCACTTCACTTTTACAACCTGCCTGACTTAAAGATCATGCTCACTGTCCAAAAAACGACAATCATAAATTGAATATATTATAAACAATGGTTTTAAAATATTTTTAAAAATATTTTAATATTTTTAAAAATATTTTAATATTTTTAAAAATATTTTAATATTTTTAAAATATTTACATATTTCCATAAAATATATGAAGACATTTATCCTAAAGGAAACATTTAATCCACTAAAACTTCAATTTACTCAAAATAATTATTGTTCATGTACTTTTAATGTTAATACAAAAACGAAAGTACATGTTCAGAGTCCCCTTCTTAATGTTACATGGAGTAGCCATTTAGTTAAAGTGGATGGGGCAAATGCTTGAACTGCTACATTGCTGCCTTAAAATAGAAGGATGGTCATCATCTTTGATCTTTCTTTTCCCAGCTTCCTTGAGACAGACAACATATAACATTGTGTAAATTTAAGGTGTACAATGTGATGAGTTGACACATGTATATGTTGCAAAATATTTACCAAAATAAGGTTGGTTGACATATCCTTTATGTCACATATTGCCATTTTGTTGTTGCTATGGTGAGAGCATTAAAACTCTGCTGCCATGGCAACTTGCAAGTGTACAATATGATAGAGTCATCATGTTGTACTTTGGATCTCTGAAATTTATTCCTCTTGAAACTGCAAGTTTGCTACTTTTGATCTTTTCCCTTTTTCCTTCACCTCTTACCCCTGGAAACCATGATTCTAGTCCCCGTTTCTGAGTTTGATGTTTTTTATATTCCATGTATAAGTGAGATTGTATGGTATTTGCCTTTCTCTCTCTAGCTTTTTCACTTAGCATACTACCATCAAGGTCCATCCATGTTGTGTCAGATGGGAGGATTTCCTTCTTTTTATAGACTGAATAATATTTCATCATATATACACACATATAATTATACAACTCATCATTTATAGTCATCATATATATAATTCATCATAAATATAATGTTATATGTATAATTAAATATTAAAATTGAATTTGTTAGTTCTAACAATTTTTTTTTGGTGGACTTTTTTTGGATTTTCTATATACAAAATTGTACCATCAGCAAGCAGAGACAGTTTTACTTCTTCCTTTCCACTTTGGATGCTTTTTGTTTCTTTTTCTTGAGTAACTTCTCTGGCTAAGACTTCTAGTACTATGTTGAAAAGGAGTGGTGATAGTGGGTGCCCCTGTCTTGTTCCTGATCTTAAAGGGACAGATTTCAACCTTTCACTATTGAGTACAATATTAGTCATGGGTCATATATGATGTTTACTATGTTGAGGGATACACTTAAATATTTTTAAAGACAGAGATCTCATTCAATAATACTGCATATTTGTCTTGAGATCCATGCATACTTAGCAACCTGAAACCTTCGTAAAGAATATATGAAGGCCAGGGTATAATGAAACAGTGGATAGTATTTAATTCTCAGACAATAATAAATTGCCTAAATGTATTTAAATCACAAATATCTAAAGTTTTTCTGGAAGTAAATCTTTCTTTATTTCTCTTTCTTTCTTTCATTCTTTTTTTTTTTCATTTAATTTAATTTAATTTTTAATTTATTTTTTTAACATGAAATTTGTTGTCAAATTGGTTTCCATACAACAGCCAGTGCTCATCCCAACAGGTGCCCTCCTCAATGCCCATCACCCACTTTCCCCTCCCTCCCACCCCCCATCAACCCTCAGTTTATTCTCAGTTTTTAAGAGTCTCTTCTTTCATTCTTTTTAAAGAAACAATTAGTATACTAGGTAACAAATTTATGAAGACGTGTTTCATCAGTGAATAGATTTGGGAGCTCTAAGGACATAAGGACATTTGTCAAGAGAAGATGGAATTTTCGTAGAACACAAAAAGCATATATTTCAGCCAATTTGAGGCAATGAACATTAGCAATAGAAAAGCAGAACATTGAATAGACAGAGGAGAAGTTTGAATAGCTAACAAAACTCAAGTGCTCTGTTGATTTTTGGTCTGAAAGCATAAACATCCTGATTTGATCCTCTCAGATAGTCATGTGTGATGACCATGCATGTGCCCCATTTTAGGTATGAAGGGATAGGGTAATGCCTATAATAATGTGTTTAATGTTAAATGTCTTTTGGGGATGCCGTTTTAATTAATTTTGAATTCTTATGTCTACCTCAAAGGAAATATTGTTCATATTGTGCATAAGAGAACATAATTATAAACACAGATTTTCTGTAAAGCACAAATTATTTTTTCTTCATATTATGATCTAGCAAATGTCCAGTTTTCCAATTCATTAAGTGGAATCTATTATTTAAAAATATAGCTCATTCTCATCCAGTTTTCCCAGTATGTCATGTTTGTTATTTCTATAATCATCTATGGAAAATCTTTTCACATATGAGATGAGAAATGTTGTTTTCACTCCTGTGTTTGTAAGCCATGTGGCAAAATAATAACAATATTTCAAATAAAAAATCAACAAATCATAATGCCCTTTGAAAAATCATGTACACTTTGAATTATACTCTATAATCAAGTTGTAGTTTACATACTAAATCACTTGAAATTTTACCAAGTGCTTTACACCATTTTCTCCTTAAAGATTAACACAAAACTATTGTAGGGAGCCATGACAGAATTTCTTGATATTTAGAAAGGGTGTTATTCTGCTATTTATAATTATATTATAAATAAACCTCATTTTTCATATACAGGTAATTTACCACAGCATATTGTAACACTGTATCTCATGTACATGTTGATAAGATATATACTTCTAACCAGCAGTGAAAATAAATACTATTAGATATTAAATATGTATAGCTATTGACTTTTGATATACTTAGTGATTTCTTCCTTTAACCAATAACTTCATTCATTATAATTTTGAATTTGTTACAATAAAACATCCTTCAAAATTTTGGAATTAGATGAACATGGTAACTAAAGCAGTAGAATGAAAAGTCATAGTGGAGTTTGGAGACCACACAAAATCCCAGGTCTAGGTAAGCAATCAGAAGTTCCAACAGCAAGGATTAAGGGCACATCCAGGGGTCCACATGGGTGGAACAGATTTTAGGACCAGTGAGCAGAGAGATGGGAGAAGAAAGTTGAACAGGATGTGTAGGGTAAAAATTAGACTCCATTCCTACAGGTAATTCAGAGGCTGGGAGATCAGGGCAAACAGGGGCCAACTAACTAACTAAACGTGTTATCTAACTAAACGTGTTATCACCAAAACATGAAATGGGATTCACCAAGGATAGATTGCTAAATGTGCCTGGCTGGGAAGGTTAAAGAAATGCAGGTATTAGAAATAAATACATAATTTAAACAAGAGCCCTGCTCTTGGACCTTCTCCAACAAGGATATTTCCTTCTTCTCAAATGTATTAGTGTGATGGCTCAGTGTTTATAGAAGATTTTGTGTCATATAAAAAAAAGGTTTAAAAAAGATCTTTGGAAAATATGTGGATAAAACCAGACATATTTCAAAATGTGTACAATAGTACTTTTAATATAATGCACATTAATATATATCTGTTCATTTATTCATTAATTCATTCACCTTTCATTATTATTTATTTATTTACTAAAGTTTATTTTTTTTAAGCGTATTTGTTTTGAGAGCTAGAGACAAAGAGAGAGCATGTGTGCACGCAGGAGTGTGAAAGGGGGAAGGGCAGAGAGAGAGAGAGAGAGTCCCAACCAGGGTCTGCACTGTCAGCATAGACCCGGAGGAGGGTCTCAATCCCACAACCATAATGTCTTGACCTGAGCCAAAATCCAGACTTGATCGCTTGACTGACTGAACCAGCCAGGCGCCCCACCATTCATTATTTAAAAAATATTTTTTTAATGTTTATTTACTTTTGAGAGAGAGAGGCAGAGACAGTGACAGAGGTACGAGTGGGGAGGGGCAGGGAGAGGGAGATACAGAATCCGAAGCAGGCTCCGGGCTCTGAGCTGTCAACACAGAACCTGACTCGGGCTTGAACTCACGGAACGGGAGATCATGACCTGAGCTGAAGTTGGCCGCTTAACTGACTGAGCCACCCAGGGGCCCCATGGAGAGAAAGATTATTTTTTAAATTGAGTTTATATAGTGTTCCATACACCCTTTCTTCTCTAGAGACATTGCCGTGAGCAAAGCAAATCAAGTCCTTTTTCTTTCATGAAACCTGTTTCTGTAAGAGGAAGGTAGTAAACATGAAAGGTATAAAAGTAAATAAAATCAGGGGTCATATAATACAGGTTCTGAAGAAAAATCAAATGGACTCAGGGGTAAATAGTGAAGAAAGTGGTGTTGGTGGAGTGTTTGTGCTATTTCATAGTATTTTGTATGGGCTGGTCAGAGAATGCGTCTCAGAGAAGGCCATACTTGAGCTGAGACTTGAATTAAGGAACAACATATGCATAGGTATGGGGAAGAAGATAGAGTAAAAACAAGGGCTCTGGGCAGAGAATGTTTGCCAGTGTTTGAAGAAAAGCCAGAAGTCTGTCTGGGTGGCTGCCTGAATCTGTGGGGAGCAGGTGAGTGATAGGATATGAAGTCACCCAAGTTAAGCAGTCAGGTTACAGAAAGCCTTGTACACTATGAAGAAAACTTTAAAAAAACATTTATTTATTGGGGCACCTGGGTGGCTCAGTCGGTTGATTATCCGACATTGGCTCAGGTCATGATCTCGCAGTCAGTGAGTTCGAGCCCCACATCGGGCTCTGTGCTGACAGCTCGCAGCCTGGAGCCCGCTTCCGATTCTGTCTCCCTCTCTCTTTGCCCCTACCCTGCTTGTGCTCTCTCTCCCTCTCTCTCTGTCTCTGTCTCTCAAAAATAAATAAATATAAAAACAAATTAAAAAAAAAGTTTATTTATTCATTTTGAGAGACACAGAGGCAGCACAAGCAGAGGAGGGGTGAGAGAGAGAGAGAGAGAGAGAGACAGAGAGAGAGGGAATCCCAAGCAGGTTCCACGCTGTCAGCATAGAGCCCAATGCGGGTCTCAATCTCAGGTACCATGAGATCATCTCCTGAGCCGAAACCAAGAGACTGAGCCAGCCAGGTGCCCCAGAAAACTTTGAATTATATTTTGCATGAAGTGGGAAGCCATTGTAGTTTTTAGAGAAAGTACTGACATACCTTCACTTACATTTCGTTTGGATAATTCTGGCTGATAGAACAGTAAGAGGGAAGCAAGAAGGCCAGTTCAGAAACTATCAGTGTGTTGTTTAAAGGCTATTGTATTCAAGACCCAGATAATTCCTCCATTTAGCTATCGTTTCAGGAGAAAATAACAATATATTGATTTGCCTCTTGTGTTCCGTGATGATGTCACATTAATCTTACTTAAAAATGTGAATAATGCAAATCTATACCGCACCACTAAGAGTTTTAAGCATTTCAGACTCCACCTTATACATAGGAAAATGAAGACTGGAAAAGGTTCCTAAGACTTGTGATTAAACTAGAGTTGCTACAGAGACAGGTAATGATTAAAACATACATAGATTTTGGAGTTATAAATACATCAGTTCAAGGTTTACATCTGATATGTAACAATAGAGTCAAGTCACATTAAGTCTTTATGCTTCAATTTTCTTTACAGTTTTCTGTAAAATGAACTTCAGTGAAATATTTACTCCAAAGGGGGGAATGTTAGGTTAAATGAGATGATTTATATAAAATACTTTTCACCATGCCTTGAATAGATTATGTGCTCACTTTTAGTTATTTTCCTTATTCTCAACCTCAAAAGTCATCTGCATCATTAAATTTAAGGTTTTCAACAGTCTGACGGTTGGTTCAACATAAGCTGCACCATCAAATCATTGATCTGGCTCATAACGAGAATCTAGTCTTATCTTAGGAACATTGTTGTCTTTAAGATGGGCTGCATTTTGTCTCTGGGGCCCCTAAACCTCTCTTTCTAGAAAATATCTTCCTTCTATATTCCAAAAGCCTCTGTTTTAAAAGTAAGGACTCAGCAGGAAACATTACATAAATGTAAGAAATCATGTTTTATATTCTCCCTGGAAAGATCAACACTATTGCTGTAGTAAAGTAAATTTGAAAATGTATTCTTACCCCCAAAGCACCATTCTATAAACAGGATACCCACTGCAAAGCTGTATATATTTAAGACCTACACATTCTCTTATCTTTGGATTTAGCAAGACATGCACTACAATCCAATTAGAAAGTAAAATGGACTTAATTACTTAGCTCAGATCAAAGAACATAAGGAAGCAAAGAATCTAAAATTAATAATATAATGGGCAGCTTTATCTAATGTCTGATCTAGGACATTTCATCTTAATTTAAACTCAACTCTCAAGTTCATAGCAAGGCCCCGTCACTGTCACTGATTGTTATGAAATTTGATAACCCTGTGGCAAATCCTTCCCGTGTATCTGTTGACCAATTCTAAGTAATAGATTTGTCTGTTCAACCAGGAGAGGTCAGAAAGTTCACTCTGCTACATGTTTATATTGAATTTCTTTAGCTTTCTATCTCTTATTTTAGGCTGATTAATATTCTTCAGATGTTATTGAGTAGTGCAAATGATCTATGAAATGTACACAGCCACGGGCCATATTTACATTGAGTGGGAGCAGTGTCTAAGTTAATCAAGAAGTCTCATAGATGCCTCTAAACCTCACTTGGAGTGCATTTACAAAGTACTTTTTATTTTAATGTTTGTACTAAATTGATCCCCCAGTACAGTCCAAATAATATATTAAAGTCATTTTGTTGGCAATATGTAAAGAAAAAAATCTAGTTAATTTACGGACGTATAATCTCCACTGTTAACTTCTGTGTGTGTGTGTGTGTGTGTGTGTGTGTGTGTGTGTGTATGCATGCTCAACAGGCACAATGTAAGTATTACACATCCAAAACCAAAGCAGACCAACATTTTACCTTGGTTGCTGAGGCAAACCTGAATCAGTATTTCAGCTTCCAGGTATAAATCACATATTTCTGTCAACTGTTATTTGTCAAATATCTTTCCAGAAGGAGAAGCTAAAACTTTGTACCAGTAAACATATATATTGATTATAAGCGTCATCCTTATTTAGAATTTTTTTAAAAAGTATTTTGATGTCTAAAGCCCAGAAATTGGGTCTGAAGTCAAAATATAAAAGAACTCAGTAGGATTCTAAAGCCCCTCAGAATGGCAAGGGCAGCTGTGGGAAAAGGACTATAATCAGCTATAGTTATCCAGGTAAGAACCAAGCAAAGACAAACAATAGTCTAAGAGCCACAATGGATATCTTTGATCAGGATCAAAGTGAGAAGAAGTTTAAAAAGGAAAATGGAAGTTTAATTTAGGAAAAGGTTGCAAGTATGGGGCAGCTTTTCAGTTTTCTCCTTCGTGGATGTACGCACTCGCCCTCTTTTGAAACCTGTGCAGTTGTGTTCTCATGGGCTTGTCTTTGCACATCATAAAGCCAAGGATGTTAAATCTTAGCCTCAGAGTGTATAGAAGCCTGCTTAAAGGGGCCAGATCTCCAAGGCATGTCAGAGAAGATAAAAATAAGTTTTAGATCTATTCTTTGGTGAAATATTTGCCAACAAATATTTTCTGTGAAAATCTGATTAAGCTCCTTAAGAAAGCAAACTTGCTTCAACTGATTGGCTTATACCTCAATGTGACTGAAATATGTGGTTATGCACAGCAGGACAATTCTATTGTAGAGGGAATTCATATAGTCAATATCCCACTTGTGTGGTGCTTAAATTTAAGGACCTTATGGTGTTTCCACCTACTTTAGACAACTCCCTAAGAGCCCACATAATCAGACACTCCTCCACTAGCAGAGGTTTGAGCCCCAATATGTTCTTGCCCTTGAGAATATTTCTCTTGATCATAATGCAATTGGTTTCTGTGTTACCATAGTGGCTCTATGTCAGTTCAGCAGGAGATATTTTTGGTATCTGTTGAATTAGGCATGTTCTTGCCCATTTTGTATTAAGTCAGATAAACTAAAAATCTTTGAGTTATGGATAAACATTTTCAGTATAAAAGTTCATCAATTTTGAGATAGAATTGGACATACTGAACAGATAAAACAGGATGGCTGATTAAATTCCTCACACACCATTTTTTTTTTTTAATGAATTATAAGACTGATGACTACTAAGGAAAATCTGTACTTCCATAGAATTAAATGTTGTTAGGATAATTCATATACCAAGTGGAGATATGTCATTGTTATCTTGTTTCGTTTGCCACAGGGATGAATTAGTCTGTAGGTAGACCACATAAAATGGAAACGCATTATCAGGGAGATTAACATTTATTATATTTTTAGTGGTAATGCTGTGACATCTCTATTTTTAATGAATTTGGTTGCATATTTTAAGTATGAAGAATGGAGAAAAATAGATGAATATTCTTATGACACAAAACACAAAATCTTATCGTTATAATTGGAATACCATGACTAAATGTCAAGATCATTTTAGATTAATCAAATAACATTGTGACCTTCATCTTCCTGACTACCTTGACGTGGCCTTTGAATCATCTTTGATAATACATTTGGATAATTGGAAATAGTTTTTATAAGTTTATTATTTATTTATTTATTTTTTGAGAGAGAGAGTGCACAGTGCTCATGCGTGAGAGGGTGGGGCAGAGGGAGAGGGAGAGAGAATCTTTTTTTAAAAATTTTTTTTTTTAACGTTTATTTATTTTTGAGACAGAGAGAGACAGAGCATGAACAGGGGAGGAGCAGAGAGAGAGGGAGACACAGAATCTGAAACAGGCTCCAGGCTCTGAGCTGTCAGCACAGAGCCCGACGCGGGGCTCGAACTCACGACCGTGAGATCATGACCTGAGCCGAAGTCAGACGCTTAACCGACCGAGCCACCCAGGCGCCCCATAGAATCTTAATTAGGCTCCATGCTGAGCATGGACGCAGGGCTCAATCTCACAAACTGTGAGATCATGACATGGGCCGAAATCAAGAGTCTGATACTTAACTGACTGAGCCACCCAAGTGCCCCGATATAAAAGATTCTTCATCAGGTATCTAGGAATAGTGATTCTTCATAATTGTTTAGAATGTTTGCTATGTTGTAAAGGGCCATGAAATAATGAACCTAATTTTGCTTAAACCAGCAGTTTTTGAATACTGAATTTATTCAAGGCTTTGTGACAGTCATTAGGGAAACGAAAAAAAAAGACAGAACACTTCCTACTCTCAGGAAGCTTGGGATATAACCTATTAAATGAATGCATAAGAGGTAAAAAGTTGCTTCCTGAGGTAAGAGAAAGAAAGGATTGCTTTCTGACTCATAAATAGGGCTAGCTCAGGTAAATCTCCATGGAGAAGACACCACTTAGCTGACCTGACAATAATTGTTAGGGTTTTGACAAACTAAAAGGAAGAAGAAAAGTATACACAATGTAAGAGTTTTTAAAAAGACAGTGGGATAGAAATGCAGAATGTTTTGGTGAAATGATCATTTTGGTGCCTAGTTGGTATAGAGAAGGGAAGGAAGGAATAGGTAGGCAACAAGAACCAGGGTCACATCACGAAACATTTTGAATGCCATGCTTAAGAGATTGGACTTTACACTGTAGAACACACTGGTCCATCACATGGCACAATTGCTACATGCAATATTCTGGAGGCAGACAATGGTCCTTCAAATTCCAGCCCCCAACATATACCTACTTAGGTGGGTGTCAAGTATCTGGGTAGGCTTAAACAAGGTGAGTAACCTTTTGGTGCATGTTTATCCGTATCCATCTAAAAAAATTGAAAATTCATGCAATGAAATCAGCTAGGGAATTCACTACACAAATGAGAAAAATGTTTTAAACCGTCAGTGAGAAAGAATTAATTTGGTCATATCACTTGTGTCAGTTAGGGTAGGCTAACCTTTATAACAGATAGACAAACAATGTGTATTGGTTCAACAGGTGTTTTTCCTGCTCAGTTACAAGAAAGGGCAATTCCAGACAGGAAAGAAGGACTCTGCTCTCTTCAATTTTTCAGCCATGCATACTAATGATCTCTCTACTGTCTTCCACACATGATTTCCATGGTCACTCTGTTGGTAATCTCCATGTGATTCAGTCAGAAGAAGGAATGAACGTGAGGACTGCATGTTTGAGATTTTCCTAGGCCAGGTTTAGGAATGACACCCATCATTTACTCTGAGAGTGAGCTGGAATTCTGTCAAATTACCATGACTGACCCCAAGAGTCTGGGATATATGGGCTGGTGGTATGCTTAGGAAAAAGGGAAAATCAGTCTTGGAGAAGAGCCTCTGCTACAATAGTCATCCAACAATATTATGAGATACTATGGTTTAGAAGTCTATCAGAATCAGGGTGCCTGGGTGGCATGGTCAGTTAAGCGTCCAACTCTTGATTTTGACTCTGATCATGATCTCAAGTTTTGTGAGATTGAGCTCCACATTGGATTCTGAGGTGATGGAACAGAGCCTGCTTGGGATTCTCTCTCTCTCTGCTCCTTCCTCTAAACAAACAAACAAACAAACAAACGCACATACATACATTAAAAAAAGAAGTCTATCAGAATCCCTTCAAGAAAGCTGGAAAAGTTTGATGATGCATAATTACTAACCCAACTGTTATGGATCAGTCTTATATACTACGATAAAGCAGAATGGGAGTATCTCTGAAGTATAAATTTTGTATTGGATGGCAGGAAGAGTTCTGTAGATAATCATGGCAGTATTCAAGAGGAAAAAGAAAGTCCTCTCTTGCAGATTACCCAAGCAAAAGACTGAATGTCTTTTATGAAAGTCTAATATAACTGCTTGCTTGATTATTCAGAAGATCCGTGAACTATTTATCAGTTATGTAAGAAAAAAATGATCTGCAAATGATGATTAATAATCAGCTTCAAAGGGGGCTGCCTGGAAAGGAACACCTAAAATCATTAGACTCCCAAGATCATAATTACAGACCTGATTTTTGAGCAGGGAATTTCCCAGACTTGATTTTTTTTAAATCTGAGTATAAAAGAAACTGAATAAGAAAGGAAAAATATCACTCATTTCTTTTTTTTTCACCTCAAATACTCTTTTATAGAATTAAGTCTTAAACATTATTAAAGTATATAAAATGTTCTATTAAACTTGACTACTTTATATATCTTTATATATCTGTAGGGTATGATGATTTTAAATGAGAAATTACATTTTTAAATCCTGACAGAAGGGTTGTAAACTATTTCTACCAGTTCCTTCTTCCCTTTCTGTTCAGGGACCAATTATTTCTAAAACGGTAGCTGAGCACTTGCAGTAGATACTGCTTAGTTAAACTTGGTGCAGAGAGACTATATCGGGCTGGGTCCTGTGAAAGACAGATGGCATGTACAAAAAGAGTATAGAGAATTTAATGACGGCACCATTTACCAAGGGGTATGGAGGACCAAGGAAGCCAAGAAAGGACTAGCAGAGACCAGGAGGGGAAAGAAGACAGTGGTTTTCATGACTTCTTCAGAACTATTGTAAGAAAGGAGCTTCCCAAGTAGAGCATACAGCCTCTGCCCACCCTCTGCCTTGTGAAAATCTGGGGCACCTATACCTCACTCTCACGCTACTCCCTCACATGGGTTTCTGGCCAGGAAAATCTTTCATTGGCCGCACAAACTAAAAGAAAGACTGGTAGTCTGATAAAATCTATGGAACTGAGCCTCCGGGACTGGGGCTCCATGGGGAAATGTGGGAACCGTACCTAAAAGGACAAACAGAATATTTACAACATATGCAAGAACGTTTCTGAGAAAGATATTAATAGTGCATATAATAAAGCAAGTACATTTATGTATTGCTGAAATGTATATTTTGTGTAATGAGGAGTGTGTGACTATGTTTTCTTTAAGCACAAATTTGAAAATTTCAAAGAGAAAAGGTTGAATCTGCATAAGATCTCCTTATCAGAAATAAATCAGGGGTTTTGAAGTGTGTTTTTTGAGCCATTGCCTGATCATGATGAAATAGAGCAGCATAGGAGATGCCAAGACTGACAGCCAAGAGCCCTAATGAAACATGAGCTTGTCTGTACTCCATGTTCACTGAGAGGAAGAGAGAAGAGGGAAGGAGTTAGAACGGGGGCCTAGCAGAGATGGGATGTCCAAGTTTTGCAGTATTCACAAAATAATGGTAAAGGTACCCAGACTGATGATCAGAGTGCAGAACTTCTAACCTCGCAGCATTGTCGCTTGAGACTTAATTGGCATCAGCGTGGCTGAGAATGGCCATAACTCAGGATTATATACACCCACAGGTCCAGAGGAGAAAATTGGTGATGGATCAAGCAAAGAAGATAAGAAGAGCTCTTGGCAGGCAGGCAGGGCTGAGAGGAACCTGGCAATAGGCAGAGATGAAGGAAGTCTTATGAAATTGTTGATTGACCATTAGAGAGATCCATCACAGTGGCTTGATTAATATCATGCAGATGGTTGATGGATGAATAGAAATTCAATTCCAAGTCTTTTTGTCTCAAATAAAAATTCTTTCTGTTGTAACATATGGCCTACAGCGAAGAAGAAATAAAGATATCATCAATTAAAATCATTCTTTACCAAATCTGGAAGTTTTCCTAGCAACAGAATCTCTTTCAACAAAAGCAACAACAGAGTTTTAATGTACAGTTGTAAAGCTAACAATACAGTTGTTGTAGAGCACAACATATCTTGTTGAAAAGTTAAACACTGGTGATAGACATTTGGTCTTTAAGATGTCTATCTCAGACTAAATTTGCAAGCCACATATTGTTATGTTTTAAAGGAACAATTTTATAGATTTTACAGAACTGTTTTATTACCACATCTGCAGCTGTTTTTTCTTTTTCCCTAATGAGTGACAGGTTAAAATGAATTTACTGAATGTTGGCTGAACCTAGTGTCGTAATCATTTCATAATATATGCAAATCAAACCATCATGTTGTGCTCCTTAAACTTATGCAGTGATGTACATTATTTTTTTTCCATAAAACTGGAAAAAAATTGACATGAAAATATAAACTTTACCTGATCCAATTTAACACCTCTTGGTGTTGCTGGGTTTTTTGGTTTTTTTTTTTTCTTTCATGAAATAAACTTTTCTACCTGGCAAAAATATATGGATTAATTTACAGATCCCAAATCCTCAAGATATTTCTGTCTCTTCAGGGAGTTATATAGGATTTTTACTATTATATTAGGATAAAAAAAAAGATTTAAATTTGAAACAAAATATTTGGGTTAAAATCTTCACTCTGTTGTAGAGTTAAATGATGTTATATAATTTGCAATTTATTTGAGCCTTAGTTTCTCCTCTTGAGAAGTTGGGATAGTGTTATCTATTTCACTTGATTGTTTCCTAGTCCATAAAGACTATGAAAGTGTTTTGAGATATGTGGGGTTTTTAGGAAGGCAAGATTTTTTTTTTTCCAAATGTGTCATTTGCCAACTATGCCTCAAAGAACATAATAATATTCAGGCCTCTTTTCTGAATACTGAATATCCCAGGGCTTTGTCATAGTAGGTATGATGGTGTCACTGGGAAATTTGGATGCTTTGATAAACATTATTAATATAATTTATCTAAACTGAAGACTGTTGCCTCATGCATGCCTGGAGACTCCATTAACCTCTCTCCTTTCCTGACATACGAGGTAATAGTTAATCATAGAAGAAAATATGCCAGAACACAATGGATCCCATGATGATGCTTCCTTATCCCCATTGATCACTATCAGAAGGGATGCCATTGTACAACTTTACAGAGTCTGATTCCATCTCTCCAAAAATTTTACTACAGCAAGCATGTTTTCTTTTTCATCCAGTTCACCTGCATACTACTACTTGGCTTCAGTTACCAATACTAAAAATAGTACAAAAAATACTTATGGTGCATCTAATATCCAATAATTCTTACATTGTGTTGCTACTTGTGACTTGGTGATATTCTCTCAACAGTGATTTACCAGAGTATCAGAGCCTCCAGTAATTTTTACCCTCACTATGGCCACGCCTACCACTTTGAGACTGTAGCAAGCTATGTGTCCAAGCCAATCACTTAAGTAAACATAATACTTCTGGGTCTCTTCCAAGTGATTTTAGCTCTAGGACGTTAGGAAAAAGCCTCTTCCCTTGTCTTAAGTTATAACCCTATCAAAGTTTCTTTATCTATTATATCATTGTTGTAACATTTTCCATTCTTTCTATAAAGGTGTTTTTCTTCTTTGCCATGAAAAATCTATTGAATTCAACCTGTAAATACGTGACCTGATGCTTTGCTGTTCTTGCTCACACATGTCCTCTTGTGATGGTTATCCTGATGTTTGCTTTGTTTTGTTTTTTTCTTAAGAACCGACCTGCTCTTTATCAAAACATCCAAATCAAGCCAATGGAACATACAATGTACATCTTAAAAATATTTTTATAGCAATGGAATTTATTTGCCTCCAAAATTGGATAAGGTCACATCTATTTATTTTTTTCATAAAAAGTGAAGCACTTTTCATACAAGTGAAGCACTTTATAATTATAGAATCTGCATTTAATCATTTTGGAAAGGCTTTGTCAATTCCATATCCCAGCAGTTATATTTATTTCTTTATTTTATTTTGCCCATGAGGAATTGTAGTCTATGGAGATTAAGTGATTTGTCCCAGATCAAACATTAAGTCAAGAGAAGTGCTGGAACTGAAATTGTGTCTTCTGTCTCTCATCCAATTTTTGTTTTCCAATCCCCACCCTAGTTCAGAGCTACGTGACATTTTATGTGAAATTGTAAGAGTAGATGGTGATGGTGATAAAAATAGCTGTTTATATCCATAACAGAACCCCACAACATCAGTAGCATCCCTTGGGGTAGGGACCATATGTAGAATTTTAGTAAGTAGTTGGACTGTGGGAGCCAGACTGCCTAATTGAAATTTCAGTTGTGTCATCAGTAGCTTTAAGCCTCGAATTAGTTCCTCCTTAACCTTTCTGTGACTTTATTTCCTAAAGTTTAAAATGATATGACAGGGGTGCCTGGCCAGCTCAGTTGGAAGAGCATGAAACTCTTGACCCTGGGGTTGGGAGTTCGAGCCACACTTTGGGTGTAGAGATTACTTAAATAAATATATATTTTTTAATGAAATGAAATATCAATACACTGACTCAAGAGGATGTTTTGAAGATTCAATCTCTTAATTCGGGTGCCTGTCAAATAATAATAAAAAGCTCTCTATCACAATATGGGCAAATTTGAAGCTTGAGGTGTCTGGGTGGCCCAGTCGGTTAAGTGTCCAACTCTTGATTTTGGCTCAGGTCATGATCTCGCAATTTCATCAGTTCAAGCCCTTGGTGGGGTTCTGTGTGATGACCTCACCCTCTCTCTCTGTCCCTCCCCCACTCACACTCTCTCTTCCTCTCTCAAAATAAATAAATAAATTTTAAAAATATATCAGGGCAAATACGAAGCTGCTATTATTATTGCCAACCGATTTCATACACAGCCACAAAATTTAAGTTTCAGTCAAATGTTCTGAATACAAAATAAAGTGTAGCATGAGTTTCGGTTCTCAAAATTTCCTGTAAGGCAAAAATTAAGATTCATGGTTTAATTCTGAAGGAGGATAACCTTAGCAGTATTTCATATTTAGTAACCGACAATGTGTTAAGAGTCGATATTTGATAATGCAATCTTTTGCTGATCGTCATTTTTCTTTCCCCCTTTTATTGCCCTTGTCAAAACCTGCAGATAAAAGTATGCCTAGTTCTATGCAGTGAGATTTAATTGAAATGAGGTTTGAGTGTCAGAAATCAACGAAATTAGAAAACATAACTTTAAATAGGTGTTCAACTTAAAAAACAGGAGAATCCCATGAAATTGCCCCTTCTGAAATGTTGTCCGACAAGCAATTTTGCCTTCTCTAAAGACACGTGAAATACGCTTCTAAGGAAATATATTTGCTTTTACTGCTGGAATGTTGAGTTTATGAGTCGAATGGAGTCGCTCAGCAAAAATAAATAGCAGCATAATGATAAGTACAAACAGCATTATGTTTGTGTACCTCTGTCTTGCTGTAACTCAAGGCCTTTCAAAGATTCTCTTTCCAGTCTCCTTACCATGACTGAAACACAGAAGCAGATATGAACCAAAGCATCACATTTTCCATGTGAATCAAATCACTGACATGAAAAGATGATTAAATTGTTTTAAGCTACACTTCAGCGTTAAAGCTCAAACAAGATCCTGGCTTTCTGAATTTCAGCTTTATTTACTACCTTGAACACCAGGAAAGCCTTTTCCTTTCTAGCTATTTCTGAAGTTCAGCATTGTTGGAGGGGAGGCTAGTACGTATTACACAGCATACTGGTGTCACGTTTGATCACATCCACGTCTACTCTCCTTTAAAATCACCCTAAAGCAAAGCGAAGATACTGTTCATTTCTTCAGAGGACACAGAGCATCAAGCACATTTTCCCAAAACGGCTTACAGCAAATGATTCATTAGACTGAATAGTGTCTTAAAGTGTGTTCGTTTTATTTTAAATTCCCTGTAGTCTATAAAAGAATAGGAATTCTGTTCCTGGAAGGTCACGCAGTTAGAGAATATTACAGCTGAAAGGAACTTTTTAGATCTGCTTATCCAAGTGTCTGATTTTATAGATGAGGATCAGCTGGGTGATATTACTTGTTCAAGGTCACCCCTGGGGTATTTTTTTTCCAGGGAACTTTCAATCAAACAGAGCATGGTGGCTGGGATTTTCCCAACCTTTTCAGGAAGCACAGGTGAAAGTGCTTCTCTATACAGCTAGCATTCTTTACCATTCTTTTTTCCTCATTCTTTGGCTTGTTGCTTTCATCTTTCTTAGTCGTCTTTATGTCCACTCAAGCAATAACCTAGAACACATTTGGAAAGTCAACAAAGAACTTGAAAATCCTCAAAACTACTTTTGGGTCGCTTCCGGCCTCGGATTCTATCTGGTCCTCTTCCTGCAGGTCTGTGGGAGAACATTTCTTTATCTCTCAGGTTTTTAAGACTTTTGTTTTAATTCTGTGAATAAGGTGTTGTCAGTCCTTATTAAATACAAAATATTCCCAACTTTGGATGTCTTTACTGCCCCAAACTGTCAAGAGAAAAATCCAGTCTTCCACCTCTAAATGATGTTAAGATGTGAAATATTTTAGAAATTGAGGTAGGAAGGGTAGACTTAGGGCCATGAAAATGTTACCTATGAACCTAGAAAAATTAAAGTAGGAAAAGCAAATCTAATGTGTGTCCTTTTGCATAATTTCCATTTTCTTTCTTTATTGTAAGACTATTGTGCCCTCCCCTTTTAATAACGTTTAGACAGAGGGCTCCTAGGCGCCCCCGTATATCCAAGTGTATCCAAGTGGATTCTGCTTTTCCTCCTAAAACTGAGGGGATTTTGTTTATGTTGTTCATTTTGTATTGTAAGGGGAATAATGGTACCTCTTGAGCTCTGCTGAGTCTGCACTCTGGTCAGTCGCTTGTGCCTGAGAAGCCATGACATAGTAAACGTGAAGCATGTGTCACAGTTTGTGATACCCAACTTCTTCATGTGTCTACCCTGGTGAGCTGAAATAATTCCTTCTGGTTAGTACAGTTAGTGGCAGAAGAGCCATGTCCTTATTCTAATGCTGAGTATGAGTTGCATTGCCCATATATTTCCGTGAATTCTTTAACAACATAGTTTCTAAGCTTTCAGAAGTGAATTTAAATTTACTCAGTTTCTCTCAGGGGTAGCCAATGACTGGTGGCTTCTCTTAATTAGCTAGCAAAATGTATTGATATTATTAAAAAAGAATTTCTGCTTTGGATGCTGGTGCTTATTATTTACCATGGCCATTTTATGCACCCCCATTTGATTTCCATACTATGTAGCTTCCTTCTTTCTTTCTTTCTTTTTTTTTTCCTCTTGTTTATTTATTTTTAAGGGAGAGAGCACAAGCAGAGGAGAAGCAAAGGGACAGGGGGAACAGGAGATCTGAAGCAGGATCCGAAGAAGGCTCTATGCTGACAGCAATGAGCCTAATGCGGGGCTTGAACTCACAAATGGTGAGATTACAACCTGAACCGAAGTCAAATGCTCAACTGACTGAGCTACACAGGCACGCCCTGTGTAGCTTATTTCTGATACGTCATACAGGTGCTAGAAAAGTTATCTTACTCTCTATCCCCTCCAGTCAGCAAGTAAAGCCTTCAGTATAGAAGTAATCATGGTAATTATGCCCTTGAACTCCAGTGTCTGACTTCAGGATGAACCCCATGGATGGGTCTTACACCAAAATGTAGTGGCTTTTCAATCGAGATAAGCCTCAGAGTCTATAGGTTTGACTCAGACTTCAAAAGCAAATCAAAAAAGGAAAGAGAAAGAAAACAATCCTAGTATGTTTCTGTTTCCACTGGGGAGTCATAATACATGTAGAATATTTACAGCACTTTCCACTGGAGTTGATATAAAAAAAAGTCAGCTTAGTGTAGCTTTTTCACAAATCTACCAGAATCTATGCATCCAATTTATCAGTATCCTTTTCGCTGTTTCTGATATTCATCAGAGTCTCACATGTTTTTTACAGAAATCTATTATTATAAATAAAACTTTATTTCTTATAGTCTATAAACTTATTAGTTCATGTTCCAAAGGGACTTAATTAAATATCAGTATATTTGCATCAAAACAATAGCCTAAAAATAGAGCATAATTGATACTGGATTATTTAGACTCAGGATGTTACTCTAAACAATTGTGTATGGTGTAAGTAGTTAAATGGTAGTTTGGTTGATGTCCTTCAGAAGCCAGAAGTAACTATGTCTTCTACAATTGTTTTTCACTTATGAAACATTTCAGACTCATGTGGAAATATCACATTTTGCCTGTCCCACAGGTATTAGCCCTTGTAAAATAGACACATCTATTTATGTAAGAAATACACATATTGGTTCTCTCCTTAGCAAAAGAGGACATATGACTTGAATCTGGTGCTCTGAGTAGCTAAGACGAGCTCAGAGTAGCTAACACCTAGAGGAAAAAGCTATCTTCTTTTGAGGCTGCTCATGTCAGGTTGGATTCCCATAGCAGCAGACTCTTGGGCAAGGATTTGAGGGAAAGTAGTTTATTTGAGAGGTGATCCAAAGAAACCTGGTATGGGAAGAGGGAAGTGATCAGAGAAGGACAAGAAATCAGTTGAGAGTATGGTAATGAGGAGATTACCTTTGGGAAACTGAAGTTAGTCTCCTTGGGAATTTCTGGGCGATGGTGCAGAATGTACCTCCAGGCTGAGGGCTGCTCCAGGAGATATTCAATCCTTCACTCTCCCAGCTTGCTCTTGTTCCAGCAGTCACGGAAAGCCCCAAGCAGAGAGATTGCAGATGCTTAGGATAGAAAGCCACAGCACATGTGGGAACTCCGAGCACCATGGGGATATAGGAAGGACACCAATAGCATCTACTGCATTGCTAAGTTGTGAGGAAGAGACTACTTGTGACTACATGGATCTCGGTGATTAATAAACCCACTTGAGGTTAAAGCCAATACTGAGAAAAGCATAGTCAAAGAAAAGCGAAAAAGGAGATATAGAGAAAAGTGTCTAATCAGGCTGGTGTTTTGTTTTTTTGTTTTTTGCATGAGTTATGCTCATGGTGAGCGTAGCATTATGTATAATAAGTTCATTGACTCGCTATGGGTGGGTAACCAAATTACTATTTAACTTCTTACACACCTGAGACTAATGTAACATTATGTGTCAACTATTCTCAAATTAAAAAAAAAAAAAGATGAAGAAGAATAAATAGAAATCGAGATTGAAATTTGTTTGGGTCCTATTTTTCCAAAGAAGATATCCAGATGGTCAACAGACACATGAAAAGATGCTCAACATCACTGATCATCATCGAGATACACATCAAAACTACAATGAGATATCACCTCACACCTGTCAGAATGGCTAAAATCAGTAACACAGGAAACAACAGGTGTTGGAGAGAGAGTGTGGAAAAGGGAACCCTCTGGCACTGTTGGTGAAAATGCAAACTGGTGCAGCCACTGTGGAAAACAGGATGGAGGTTCCTCAAAAAGTTAAAAATAGAACTACCCTATGATCCAGCAATTGCACTACTAGGTGTTTATCCGAATAATACAAAAGTAATAATTCAAAGGGATATGTGCAACCCAGTGTTTACAGCAGCTTTAACTACAACAGGCAAATTATGGAAACATCCCAGACGTCCACAAATAAATAACCAAAGAATAAGTGGTATAGGGGTGCCTGGGTGGTTCAGTTGGTTAAGCATCTGACTCCTGATTTTGGCCCGGTCATAGTGTCACGGTTGGTGAGTTTGAGCCTAGCATCGGCTCTGTGCTGACAACACAGAGCCTGCTTGGGATCCTGCCTCCCTCCTTCTCTGCCCCTCCCCTACTTGCTCTCTCTCTTTTTCAAAAATAAATAAAAAAATAAACTTTAAAAAAAGAATAAGTGATTACATACACACACACACACACACACACACACACACACACACATATACATACAATGGAATATTACTCAGCCATAAAAAAGAATGAAATCTTGCTGTTTGTAATGACATGGATGGAGGAGAGAGTATTATGCCAAGTCAGTCAGAGAAAGACAAATACCATATGATTTCACTCATATGTGGAATTTAAGAAAGAAAACAAATGAGCATAGGGGTAAAGAGAGACAAACCTAGACTCTTAACTATAAAGAACAAATTGATAGTTACCAGAGGCGAGGCAGGTGAAGAGAGTGTTAAGTAGGTAATGGGGATTAAGGAGGGCACTTGTGATGAGCACTGGGTGTTGTATATAGGTGTTGAATCACTAAATTGTATACCTGAAATTAACATTACTGCATGCGAACTAACTGGAATTTAAATAAAAACTTACAAAAAAATAAAATAAAATTATTTGGGTCTTTTGACCCAGCTGTGCCTAAAGGTCATTCTCCAGACATGATAGTCACATGAGCCAATACAGTACTTTTATTTTTCCTCATCTTAGTATGAGTTTCTATAACTTGCAACCAAAACAAGTCTTCATCTGTAAACCCACTCTTGTGATTTTTAGGTTCAGGCTCTCCTAAAACTTTAGTAGTATGTTGATAGAACCAGATATTGCAGAAGGTACCTGTTGATGCTAAATGAATTCTCCTGCCTCTTTATTTTTATTGTATGAATCTTATTTTTTTCGCTTGTTTTTAATTCTATGAATGTGCTCAACACTTGTCCCTTTATTTGCTGTTTTGGTGAGTGAGGCTTCAAGGGGGAGTATGCTAGACCATCTAAGACAGGCAGAAAGTTAAAGAAAATTGCTGCACTTGTCAGTCTTTAAGAATGTGGAAATGCATGGCCAGAGGCCCTTGAAGATACTGAATGTAAAATAAAATATTTTAGAAAAAAATTGATATTATTAATATTTCTGTAATTGCTGTAATATTTATGCTAGAATTGCTTTTACTCTACATCCTTTTAATTATTTGACCATAATCCTCTCCAGAGAAAAAGTTGAGTCGTAAAAAGTTTCCTCTCTGAGGAAGGAAACTATTCCTTGCAAGATGCCTTTGCAATGAAATATGTCTGCTTCACCTGGGTATTTAACACTCCACTCCATTGTACTGTAGTAATTGTCGCCTGGGAGTAACATGATATATGAAGATTCCACTTTAAGTTTCCATAACCCATTCTTACTGACCTTCTGGTAAAATAGAATCCTTGATCAGAGGGATCAAAAACCTTGTTAGCCCATGATTTTTATTCTAGTTGCTTAGTGAAATGATGGTAAATATAAAGTGAAATGCAAAGTAAACACCACTCTTTAAGATAGAAAAATACCCTAAGTAGTTTGCTACTAGATATTGTAAAAGCTTTCTATTTATCTTGGAAAATTTTATTTTTAGTATTCAAGCTAGTGTGTATGTATTACTCAAACAGGAGCCATAGGTACCCATGGAAAATGTCATTTATGTTTAGTTGCTTTCAATGATATTGGACCCACCATATTCTCTACAATATTCCTTATTTCTTCTTCTTTCATAGAAACACTCCTTAAGAACCAATAAATGTGACTTTTGGTCAAAAGCCTACAATTCATTAACACATACCAGTTATTTAAATCAGGCTTGGCTCACCATTATTTAGCACTGCCTGCTGAATCCAAGATCTTGTTCTCAATGAGTCAGATTTGACATCAGGAATCTTAACTTTTCTCCTGATCTGTACCCGTTAATTTCCTATATTTTGAGTTTTAGAAGAAAAAAAAAACTATCTCAGGTTTTTATTATACCATGAATTGTATAGTACAATGTCAAACAAGTAGCCATCAAGGCTAGTTTGAACTCTAGTCTGATGAATCCTTATGAAGTCCTACCTGGAAGATAGTTTCCAAGATGATAGTAGATTTTCAGTTTAAACCTAGACTTCTGTTATCAAGCATTCTTCTTCTGTTTATGCCACAGAAATGGTGAAGCCAGATATTTTTTTTCCATTTATAGGGGTTTTCCTGGCCAGCTGGACTTAAAAGGGAGATGTGACATAGAAAGAGCAACAACTTTGCCTTAATAATGAGTGGATTTCTTTTATTTTTTTTTAATTTTTTTTAATGTTTATTTATTTTTGAGACAGAGAGAGACAGAGCATGAACGGGGGAGGGTCAGAGAGAGAGGGAGACACAGAATCCGAAACAGGCTCCAGGCTCTGAGCACAGAGCCCGACGCGGGGCTCAAGCTCACGAACCGTGAGATCATGACCTGAGCCGAAGTCGGCCGCTTAACCAACTGAGCCAACCAGGTGCCCCTGGATTTCTTTTAGATGAAGCAGTCACGGGAGAAACTCCTCATCACCTGACTAATCTTAATCCACAAATAAAAGAAATCAATAATTACTGGTAACTATAGTAATATTTGGTAAGAAAAAGAAAAAAAAATGAACTTAGAAACTGTGAGCTAGAAGCTTTCAATTCGGCTGTTGTGTTTCCAACGAAGCATATAAACATGTGTAGACTCTAAACAAAACTCGTAAAGCTCACTCTTTAGCCATGGCAGTACAAGACAGAGACAAGTACACCAAGCAACAAAAACAAAAACCAATAACAACTAGTCATTCTCCTTTTTTGGCTTCAGTCATTATTGTTTCTGTTCCTTTGACAAATATCTTCCTGCTGTAATTCTCAGGTCTCCTAAATAAAAAAATTACCAAGGTACCCAATGACCACATTACCTCCCTTCCTGATGCCACCCACTCCAAAATCGACACCCACTTTCCAAACTTGCTTAAAATCACTCAGAACAAGCACAAATACAATAAGGCATCCATTCAAACTCCTTGCACTGGGACTCCTATGGTTCCTTTGGTACATGCTCTTACTTATTGCAGAAAGCTAAATAAACATAACTCTATGTGACTACAGAGATGTTTCTTGTACTCTTTGGCTGGTTGACTTCAATGCTGGAAATATGACAAAAATGGACCATCCAAACTCTCTATATAAAGTATAACTTAGAGCATAGACAAGTTATAGGCCAAGGTTATGATTTGATTCCAACTTGCTTGTTAAAAATTGAGTTGGGGGAACGCCTAGGTGGCTCAGTTGATCAAGCCTCTGACCCTTGATTTTGGCTCAGGTCATGATCTCACGGTTCGTGAGTTCAAGCACCTGTCGGTGTCTGCATTGAAAGTGTGGAGCCTGCTTGGGATTCTCTCTCTCTTCCTTTCTCTCTGCCCCGCTCCCATTGTGTGCTCTCTCTCTCTCTCTCTCTCTCTCAAAATAAATAAATAAATAAACATTTAAAAAATGAAAACAAATCAAGTTGGGATGGTAGGAGGTACTTTCAGGGTGTTGATTTTGATTTCAATGAAGCAAGAGAAATCAGAAACTGGAAATCCTCCCAGTTTTCTCTAATTAGCACCAATAATTGTATAAATTTTTCTATAATGAAAATATTTTCTCACTTTTGCTACAAATCTGAGCATTATTATTTTTTTTAAATCAGGATGAAAACACGAAACCACTAGAGCAGCAAGAATAATAAAGGCTGATCTTTTTAACTTTCCCTTCTTCCCTGAATGCCACACCCTATTAATTAAGCTTCATGTTAAACATGTCAGGCAATTCAAGTCAGCAAATGCATATCAAATGACTGCTGTGTCAGACACTAAATTAGGGGCTGAAGAGTATTCCATGATGAGTGCATACCACTTCATGCCTTCAGAGGGTTTACAGGTTAATGGGAGGTAAGAGAGGAACTAAATTAAATGCAGATGATTTTGCAGAGATTCAGTGAAATTTTAAACCCTGAGCTAGTCTGGTTTCACAGAGCATACAAGCATTGGCACTTGGCAAAATAATTATAAAATTGTAGCTTTCACGTTTTTCTCTGAAATGTCATTTTTGTGAAATGAATAACAGAATTACACATAATGAAAGGAAATAATTATTAAACGTTGTCAGGTGTTTTATATTTAACATGCCGAGAGCCTAGATTGTTTCTAAAGAGAATAAAAAGAGAAAATCAGTGTTTTGACCATTATCCACAATTCAGGAGTATAATTATAGAAAATTGTAGGGTATTTTATTCTAAGATTCGCCTGAAGACACTGTTTGCAAAACTGTATTTGAATGTTTTTCCTTGCAGCCTTACAACATGCTGTATAAAAGGAGTTTTGTAGGCTTGGTTTCTTTACAGGGAAGTCAAAAAATCTATTAGCCCGCTTGATGTATTAAGCTTGTGTACTAGTAAACACAGAATGCTAAGTCCTTCACAGTAATCTTGGACTGACATCTAGAAAATGCAAACTCTGGGGAGGAGATTCCTCTGGTTCATTCACGGGAAGAAGCAGCACACAATCAAAGGGGAGAACTGTAAATTGAATCATCCACACATGCTAATTTCTATGACATGAGTAAACAAAATATACAATGGATACATACTGTTGATGCTGTAGAAAGGCGTTTTAACTTCGTCCTTTGGCAAGTCCTTTAGAAAAAGCACATTATAGTTCCAAACTATTACACATGAGATTTTCTTTTAATCACCTTTTAATAGAATTGGTATTATCATCTAATACAACTAGGCATAAATACTTACAGATATTTGTCAAATGTTTAGTAGGAAACCTGGACCATTACAAACATATCTCTCACGGAAAATGTAATTTTCATTTTCTTCCCAAATGACAGTGCAGTTATTAGACTCCATCTCTAAAATGCCTACAAGCAAATTTAATTAGTCAGTTAAATGAAACTGTCAGAAATTTAAGAAACATTTTTGTAGTAAATTATAGCCCTAGGTATTTCTTAATTTGCTTTGTGTAACTTCAACTAGAAAGTGTGTTTATAATATTCTATTTGTTCAGCATGGATGAAGGTCACTTCACATTTACTTTCATCTTCAAATCGCCTGGCCATTTCACAGCTGTTTGAATTTTAATAAGAGGGAATCAGGTTGGAGGACTCAGAGAAAAGAAAAAATAATAATAATAATAACATTTGGCATTTATGAGGTTTATAATAATTCTGCTCTTGGAAACTATGGAACAAGACCGATGTTTTTGTTTCAAGTCATAAGTTATGGAAATTAATTCTACAGACAAAATTAATAGGTGTAAAATTATGGTAATTATAGTCATGGTAACCAGATATCTTTCTGCATTAAAAGCCAGGTCCTGTACTGTGGGTCAAGAATGGTATCACAAAATCATAGCTCATGATTAAATAAACCTTTTTTTGTACTATATTTCAATGTTGTACTAAGATTATTCAGAATGCCCCTCTAAAAGAAAGATACTCTCCCTCCACCCAAAGAAAAGCCAGAAATAAAATAAATGAAAAGCCAGGAGTCCAGTAGGCAATCGCACATGCAATTATAAAGACCTATTCATCTACGTGGCTTTTCATCATTTTTAATCATTTTTTTTGTTTCTTATTCTTATTCATATAGTTAGGAACCTGAAAATCTTCCATCATTTCCTTTGAAGTTTTATTTTAAGATAACAAATATAGAATTCACTTGAATATTTCTCAGTTAGGCACTTTGCTTTGACATCAAATCTCTTTGTGTCTTTTATCATCCTCTTTTAAGTAAAATCCCTAATTAAAGAAATTGCGATTGAAGAAGAAACTGTGAGAAAACAATATACGTACGAAAGTGCAGTGATGAAAATTAATTATTCCCATAGAGAAAACAATAGTTGATGTAGAAGTAAGCATATGAACATCTGAATTGCAATAGGAATAACATATGTATTTGGGCAGCCGATATGTAACATAAACGAGACGTGAGAGTAAGAAATATAATGTGATTAATGTTGTTGTTTTCTTTTTTTAACCATTTTTATTTAAAGTAGGCTGAAGTTGAAACCGCATGTTCCTACAACAGTGAGATCCTTGATAATGTTTTCTTTCTTAAAAAAATTTATGGAGTTTATTTGGATTTTTGAGGTTCAGCAAGATCACCCAAATAGAAAAATGTAGTTTCCTATTCTGTAAATGACATTGCAGTCTGGTAAAAAGATGTATATTATAGCATCCCCCTCTCATTTCTTATTTTATTCACAAAGCAACCCTGATCAGTACAAACTCATTATCAGAAAATCTAAAGTTTAGGAAGAAAAAAAAATTGTGTATATATATATATACATACATATATATACACACACACACACACATATATATATATCTGGATTTAGATTTTTAAGACCTAGGTTTAAGAGTCAAATTCCCTGTTTCCTAATTGTGACACCCACTCCATACATATCTCTTGGCTTCTTTCATTTTTAGTTTTCTAATTTATGGAAGGTGTATGCTAATACTTACATTAGCATACTTACTGTTCTGAAATGTGGGTCAAATGAGCAGTAAATGTGTAGCTGCTTTGTAAAATGTTCAACCTTTTTATAAAATATTTTATGTTTATGGGGTGCCTGGGTGGCTTGGTCGGTTAATCAATCAATCGACTTCAGCTCCGGTCATGCCCTCATGGTTTGCGAATTCTAGTCCCACATGGGGTTCTGTGCAGACAGCTCAGAGCCCGGAACCTGCTTCAGATTCTGTGTCTCCCTCTGTCCGCCCCTCCCCAGCTTGCACTCTGTCTCTCTGTCTTTCTCAAAAATAAAATAAATAAATAAATAAAAATTATTTGAATAAATAAAAAATATTTCATGTTTGTAATTTTTAAGGGTTCTTTGTCTAATGGAAGTCATGGGGTAAGGCTGCACCTTCGAAATTAGCAGAAGTTGTTACCCTTGAAAGGCTGTTATTACTACCAATCAAAACTAGGGATTAACAAATGGGAATTCTGGAATTTGGAAAACAACGTAATAAAAGGTAAACCTTATGGTCTGTACTCTTCAGGGATCCAGTTGTGCTTGAATGTAATCTAGAAGTAGAGTAGAAATGGTGTATTTTGCTGGCTCAGTTGGTTAAGCATCAGACTTTGGCTCAGGTCATTATCTCATAATTTGTGAGTTCGAGCCTTGTGCTAGGCTGAGCTGACTGCTCAGGGCCTGAAGCCAGCTCCAGATTCTGTGTCTCCCCCTCTCTCTGCCTTCCCTGACTTGTGCTCTGTCTCTGTCTCTTAAAAATGAATAAATGTTAAGAAAACATTTAGAATTAGAGCAGTTTTGTCACATGGTGAAATGCCAGAAACTAGGCAGAGAAACATCTCTGAAGAGACCATATTCTGACCATGTTGATAACATTAATAATTATCATAATAGTTAATTTTTATTAAATATCACCTGCTGGGTGCTATTAAGTGTATATATTTAAGTATATATTAAGTATATATTAAATTAAATATTTACACCACTATGTGATAAACACTATTGTTATCCCCATTTTACTAATGGAAAAACTGAGGCATAGGTGGGTTAAAAAATTGTTAGAAAGTATGCATGGTATAATCTCCAAATGTTTTCACTCTTGTGTGGATCCTGAGAAACTTAACAGAAACCCATGGGGGAGGGAAAGGAAAAGAAAAAAAAAAAAAAGAGGTTAGAGTGGGAGAGAGCCAAAGCATAACAGACTCTTAAAAACTGAGAACAAAATGAAGGTTGATGGGGGGGTGTGGGAGGGAGGGGAGGGTAGGTGATGGACATCGAAGAGGGCATCTTTTGGGATGAGCACTGGGTGTTGTATGGAAACCAATTTGACAATCAATTTCATATATTAAAAATAAATCAATAAATAAAATTTAAAAAATTGTTAGAGTTCTCATACCCAGTAAGTTACAAGGATGAGATATATACCCATGCATTGTCAATTCACTTTTCTTTTTTAAGAACCTGTCTTAATTCTCTCATCTTGAAAAATAGATTATCTAATAATATGTTCCTCTTTGTGGCAGATGTATTTATTTTGTTTACTTGTTTGCCTTGTTTTGTTTTGGATTCCCCAAGATTTGTAAATTCTTATTTAAATGGATCAGTCTTTCCTAAAACAAGCAAATGAAACCAAATCCAAAACAAAACCAAACAAAATTCTACATTCAATTTTGGCAAAGTGCAATAAATAAGAAAGGGCATCCCCTGAAAATCGGTCCCATGTTAGGCAAATTTAAATCATGAGGAGTCATTAAAGTGAAAAATCATGGTAATATAGCTATGATTAACACATAGCTAATGCGTTAGTAGATAAAATATGTGGTGACTGTGAGTCGGAAATAGTCTATCACAAAAAAGAAAAGAATTGGTGATCAAAGTCTAAACATCCACCCCCTAGCAATATCCTTTCTTCACTGCAGAATTTGAAGAATCAAGATGTGATTTTATTGAGTTGTGCTTGTTTTGGGAAAACTGGATATCCACATGCAAAAGCATAAAATTTGGCCTCTATTGTATGCTGTATGAAAATCAGTTAAAATGAATGAAAGAGTTAAACTAAAGACCTGAAACTATAAAACCTCTTGCGAAAAAAAAAATCAGGGAAAACTTCTTGACATTGGTTTTGACAACAATTTCTTGGATTTGCCACCAAAAGCACAGGCAACAAAACCAAAAATAGACAAGTGGAATTGTATCAAATTAAAAAGTTTCTGCACAGCAAAGGAAACAATCTACAGAATGAAAAACAGTCTTTGGAATGGGAGAAAATATTTGCAAACCATCTATCTGATAAGGGGTTAATATCCAAAATATATAAGGAATTCCTACAAGTCATTAGCTAAAGACAAATAATCTGATTTTTAAAATGCACAAAAGATTGAATAGCCATTTCTCCGAAGAGAAGATAAACAAATGGCCAACTATAAAAAAAAATGTCCAAGATCACTAATCATCAAAGAAATATAAGTCAAAACCACGTTGAAATACCATCACACACATGTTAGGATAGCTATTGCCAAAAAATCAAAAGGTAACAAGTATCGATGGGGATGTGGAGAAATTGGAATCGCTATAAACTGTTGGTGGGATAGTAGAGTGGTGTAGCCATTATGGAATACAGCATGGAATTCACTCAAAAAACTAAAAAAATAGAACTACCATAGGGGCCAGCAATTCTGCTTCTGGGTATATATCCAAAAGAATTGAAATCACGGTCTCAAAGAGATATCTGTGCCCCTATGTACATCGTAGTGGTCAGTATTCACTATATCCAAGCTATCTATGTAAGCAATCCAAACGTCTATTGGCAGATGAATGGATCAAGAAAATGTGGTACGTACAATAAAATATTATTCAGCCTTAAAAAAGAAATGCTACCATTTGCTATAATGTGAATGAGCCAAAAGGAAATTGTGCTAAGTGAAATAAGCCAGTCACTGAAGGACACATACTGAATGATGCCACTTATATGAAGTATCTAAACAATCAAACTCGTAGAATCAGAATAAAATGGTAGTAGCTAGGGCTGGGGAAAAGAGAAATGGAGAGTTGTTGGTCAAAGGATATAAAGTTTCAGTTATGTAAGATGAATACCTCCTAGAGATTGTCTGTACAACAAAGTGCCTATAGTTTATAATATTCTTAAAATATGTTAAGAGGATAGTGGCATTTGGGCTGCTCAGTCAGTTGAACGTCCAACTCTTGGTTTCGCCTCAGGTCTTAATCTCACAGTGGTGAGATAAAGCCCCAAGTCGGGCTCTGCACTGAGCATGCACCCTGCTTGGGATTCTCTTTCTTTCCCTCTCCCTTGCTCACACACTTTCTAAAACAAAATTTTATGTATATATATATATACATATATACATATGTATACATACATACATATACATACATATACATATGTATATATATATATGTATATTATATATGTAAGAGGATAGATCTCATGTTAAGTATTCTGAACATGCACACACATATGCACAGTCTTTTTGGAGGTGATGACTATGTTTAATGCCTTTATTGTGATGATAGTATTACAGGTGTATGTATATGTCCAAGCCAATTATAATTATACATTAAATATTTGCAATTTTTGTATATCAATTATATGTCAATAAAGCTTATAAGAAAAGAGTGGTGGCAGTCTATCATTATATTCTGTTAGGAGAATATTCTATTGAATGAGGCTTCTCAATACATAGATTATAATTGGCTGGAGTCTTTCATTATCTACCACAATACTCTGGACTTCTGGGAAATGCCCTATATTATTAGGATGAAGGTGAAACATCTTTGTTTGCAAAGATGTTTATGTGAAGTAGTTAAAGAATATAGCACAGTGCCTGGGTTTTAAGAAGTGCCTGAGAAATGTCAGCTATTTGTGTCATTATTGACAATGCAATTATTAGGTGCCTGCCACTCTCTGGAAACTATACTGCATGGGGATATAACTATGAATAGCAGAGACATGACCTGGGGATATAACTATGAATAGCAGAGACATGACCTGATGCAGTTTATTGTCTAGAGCTGTGTTGTCCAATATGTAGCCATTAGCCCATGGAGCTATTTAAATTTAACTCAATTAAAATTAAACTAAAATTAAGTTAGGTGCTTAATCATATATTTATATTTAAATTATTTAATAGCCGCATTTGGCTAGTGGCTACTATACCGGAGAGTACCGATTAGAAAGATTTCCAACATCACAGAATTTCTACTAGACAGGCTGCTCTAGAATTTCCTTCCCCTTGATTTCTCTGGATATAACACTCTAAAATCAAAATTTATCATGGTACCAGGTTTGAGGCACCATTCCCGTACTATAAAGCTTTGAAAGGAGTATTTGTGTTAAGATGAATTGCTTTAGGAGCCCACAGTAGTGATAGAAATATCCTAATTGATCCATATGATGCTTTTCCTTCAGGTTTAGTATGATTCATGGAGAATTCTTGTCCACAAGATGATGGTACACTGGACAAGCGAAAATAGCAATATTTTTCTTTGTGCAGACATCATGGCTGAAAGAAAAGAAACTATAACCCAACGTATGATGGAACTGAGAATGTGGTAAAAAAGGGGTGCAAATTGGTCATCCACTCATAAATTTTCCATGTAGTGGGATCTATGAGTAGGTAGGTGCTGAGAGGCAGTGCCTCAATTCTCCTTCGTGGAGATACTTGCTGCCATTCTAAGCCAAGACATTGGCACATAACCCAGAGCTTGACAAATTATGTAGGTATTACCACTATCAACAGTGATATAATTAAGGGTGTTGTATGAATGGGATGGAATTTAATTCTAGGAATTTTGTGGGAACTATTGGAAAATAGGCAGAAGGGAAGATGATGTTGGATTGGAGTTGCCAGAACCCACCACAAAGAGAAATAGCCTATGAATAAAGGAAAGAGATGGTGATGAGTCCTATATCTAGCCCCAGTGTCAGGAGGTACCCTAAACCAGTATTACTCTGTACTTTTCACAAGTATATGAATATAAAACATTTTTCCTTAAATATTAGTTGCATGTCTGTCAACCGAATCCAAAACATCTTGATTTTAAAAAGTAATAAAGTTTGAAGCTAGGTATGATCTTAGAGGTAATCTAAATGTGCTTTTTTAATTTTTCTATTAAAGAATACCCATTGGACTATACGCAAATACACACCCTTTAGGTTCTAGGAAGTGTTTGCCAAAGCAAACAAGCATAAGCACAAATTTCTTTGAAGTTGTATGATTTACTTTAACATAGCATGCACATTTTTCATTTCACTCCATAATATGGCTGTTTATTATATTTGTGCCTTTGATAATTCAAATGAATGGTTTTACAGGGGCCTAATAATCAAAAAGAAATTGAAATAACATTGTATTGGAATAAAAGGTTTAAATATGCCAATTTTCCCATGAATGTAATTATCACTTAAAAGATGTGTGTTTTCAAATGTTTTCAATGGCTTTGCATTTTTGTAATGAGTTTTCTCTTTTCTTTTCTTTCTTTCTTTTTTTAAAAAATTCTTTCTCTTTCCTAACTAACGCTTTGGGATACTACTCGTTTTTTTCCCCATCCATATTATAAGTATCAGTCCATTTTGGTACATAATACCCAATTAATGTGGGGTCTTTAAAGGTCAATATTTTGATAATAACTCATGGAATCATAGAGGAGCCACATCATCAGACAAGGCAGCATTAGCAACCTTTCTTCATCCACTATTTGTTATATAGATGGTCAGATGGACTTTTAGGTAGATAATGGCACATGGGGCGCCTGGGTGGCTCAATAGGTTAAGCCTCCAACTCATCTCAGCTCAGGTCATGATCTCATGGTTGGTGAGATCCAGCCCCCCATTGGGGGTCTGACAGCATGGAGCCGGCTTGGGATTATCCCTCTCCCTCTCTCTTTCTTCCCCTCCTCCACTCATTCTCTCTCTCTCTCTCTCTCTCTCTCTCTCTAATAAATAAACTTTAAAGAAAAGTTAGAAAAAAAGGAAGACAATAACATTTCGGCTTACAAAATCTTTATGAAGACCTTTTGGTTCTTTCTCTTACATCTTGAATCAATAAATATTGTTTGATTTCTGTATGTGTTGAAACCATCCATTACATGAAATTTCATCAGTTATGTATCTAAATAAATAATTTTTAAATTATTTTAAATAAACTAGATACTCAAAGTATATGACTTCTACAATAAGGAGAAAGTTGCTAGTAGCTGTAATAATATTTATTCGTATTAATCATTATAAAGACTGATGCTAAGGGAACATGAACAGTGGTTATTCTGCAATTTTGGGTAAGCTCTATCTCACCCCTAACTCAACACTGTATGTTCCCTGACACAAATTTAAGGTCAACATATAATGACTTAAATTGTAGCCATGCATCTTATGACTCAGAATACTGACAGTTGGGCCAGAGACTGATGGAAAGGTATTAACACATAGAAATGAACTATGCATCACTCACAAGAGTTGATGAATGAAAACGAAGAAAAAGAGAGTCAGAGAGGTTAATAGTGTTAACTATGTGTGTACACATACAATGCTAATTACATATATGTGTAACAAGGTGCACAATATCTATATATAACAAGATATACAATATGTATACATAACAAGAAGACTATGTCTACAGACTTCAGTTATTACTACTCCTTTAATGATTCCATCCCAATTGAAAAGGTGGGTTTAGCATTTATCAATAATATTTGAATATTATGAACTCAATGTCAACAGCAACCCAATTATGAGTATATATGTGCACATTAGGTCTTATTCCTATTGTTAGTAAATTTTATTTATTTATGTTACTACTCTTATTCTGATTCTCATCAAGCCATCTGCTAATTACATACTTGGCTTTCCTTATCACAGCGCATGCAGGAAGAGAATGTGCTGGTTCTATAAATGCAAATATTCTGATCCCCACGGTAGTTGTGTTACCCATATAACTCTATGCATTTTTATACTGCTTTTAGTTATGAGTGTTGGAAATTTCTTATTGCCCCTCATAGGAATAATTGAGATCGCATTTACCCAGTCAAGTTTGTGAGCATGAAAAGATGAGGCTAGTATTTGGGCTATACTTAATTTATCAAAATTAATCCTTTTAAACTATATTGAGAAAGTTTTCTGCTGGTGGTTCCAGAACTTTGCTGATTGCTATCCATCAAATACCTATCTTTAAAATGGAAAAAAAAAACCCACAATAGACTCAGAAAGTAAGATAAGTTATTATCACTGGCCAAAAATCGCTTTAATGAATATACCAATTTGTGCTGAGTACTATGAGAACAATACTCCCCTTGTATGTGCCGACTATGTACAGAGTGCAACTTAAAACCTATTTGTAGAGGTCATTGTATATCACCTCTGCCCCTCTTGCTGGACTGTGAGATCCTAGATATAGGGAACTTAAACTGATCTGTTGTATGCTTGCAGCAATTAGCAGATTGTTTGCATGTAGTGTTACTTAATGTATAAGTGGTGAATTCATTAAGTCAAATTGAAGGGGAAAAAAGCACTATGGGTATGTGAATCCAAGCAAAAAACCTAACTTCAAAGGTGAACATTCTTTCATGTACTTTGATCCACACTAAAGAACATCTATAATGAATGACTCTGTTTTTAATTTACTAGTATCCCTTTTAAACTACAAGATAGGTTTGTTTCAGTGAAGATTATTCATGTTATGCCTCCAACACTTCCGTTTTTCCAGGTCTCTACTCCAGTCTCTTTTCCCATAACATCAAGTGGTAGTGATGGAGAAAGTTACCTAATTAATTTCCTTTAGACTCAGCAATAAACTGGACAACTTCTGTTGCTATTGAAAGATAGACATTTGTTTTGCATTTTCCAGTTCTAGTACTTAAGGTTATCCTATGTTTTCTAGGGTACAACTGAAGAATCCCTTTTGAAAATTGTTTTTGTGGTACTGATGCACTACAGATCATAGCTAATGGTGCCTTTTTTGATTCCTAATGGATTGTTTTCAAGTGTTTTCTTCTTTTGAAAAGTCTATGAAAATCTTTATTCTTCTTAATACCTGTGTTTTAAAAGTTTTCTTTATGCATTTTGATAATTATCTAAACCCTTTAAAATACATTAACAATTTTTTTAAAAAATCTGGTTTGAAAAGAAAGCTTTGATTGTGATGCCTTAATGAGGGCACTTAGCAATTCTTTAGCTTTCCCAAAGGCTATTTTCAATGTCTTTGACATTGAAAATTTCTTCAGGTTTTAAGGATGATACAAAATAATGCATTATTTCTATGCTCTAGTTTTATAAGAGCAAGATTTTACTGCATCATTCAAAGGATGTGTTCAACCTTATTCAGGGGCTGAAAACTTACTCTGGATATCAGAGGTGTCTCACCAACGTAGTCACCACCCATCCACATTAAGCTGTTGTGATTTTTGGTTCCCTTTTTACTTTTGGCCTTGTGAGATATCAATTTTTTTCTTGTAAGGTTTATCTTGTCAAGAAAAGTTCATTTAATTTGTATCTTTTAAAAAGTTATTTTTATTTCAATTTTCTGAATTAATACCTCCTTTGCATTATATTTGCATTATAGTTTCATGTATTTGGAAGTGCTGTAATGAGAGTACTATGGTGTAAATTGGATAGATACATGTCATGCTATGAGGGAAAGAGAGGAATGGAAAGTTTAGAATATTAAACTTAGATGTGAAGTCAGTCATCTAGGAGAAGGGGGTATCTAATAGTCTTAATATGAAGCTTGCAAAGCTATGACCTTGGCTTCTAGTTCAGCTCTTCTTGATGACAATAGTCTTTCTAGTGAAAGATAAGAATGGAATTTGTTTGAAGTAATGAAAATGATATAAGTTGGATGGACTTATACCAGTGTCATATTTCCAAATGAGCAGTTTGCTCTAAATAATTCTTGCCTATAGAACATAGTCTTGAGACAGGGGAAGAAAGGAAGAAAATAAATATAAACAAGGTTGTGAATATTTTCTTTTTGTACTTATAGGGAGAGTCTTGCCCTCTTTCTAGGGACTTTGCATGCACTTTGTATAACTATTGAAACAGTAACACCAAGAAAATTAGTTAAGCTCACGAATGAATGCAAATAGATACCCCTTTCAGAACTTTATGGGGTTTTTTTCCAGACCCTGTCACAAATCTATGACACTAGTCCAAAGAAAAATTGAAGTCTCATGGAAATTTTACTCCCAACAATAAAAAATACCTTTGAAGTGCTCATATTTAGCACCCAAAGTGAAGACCATATACCACACCACAACAACCATTTTTCATTGCACAGCCCATGATTCCTGAGGTTTAGTCACATAAAATGTATTGATATTTCTTTAAGACTTCACACATGGACATATTCCTACACTTTTTTCATGCCATAAGGTTTGTGTGGAATACTCTTTGAGTCTTTCCTTTCTCACATGGCAAAATCCACTCATTCTTCAAGATATATGTGAAAATGAACTAAATCATAAGTAAAGATTGAATCTGTACTTTCCAAGTTTGAATATATTACACAGTCTTGAATTAAATTTATACACCTTGTTTATACATTTTAATATAAATAATTGATATATTATGTTAAGAATGATTTAGTGAATTTGGGATACTTCTGAAGGTTTAATTTAGTCCAGTCAGATGTAAGGAAATCAGTTGCTAATCTCATCGTAAAAACACATAATTTGAATTTAGCTTACAACCAGGATAGGTAACTGATGCTAGGCCCCCAACATAAACAAAACAAACAAACAAACAAACAAAAAGCAACAACGCTTTGAAATTGGATGAGATATGTGAAATATCTGCATACACATATGAAGAACAGTGTATAAGTGACTTCTAAGAAAAGAGAAACAAATGAGATGAGCTCTGCAATTATATACGCTTTCCAATTCTAAAGCCTTTCTGAACCTCTCTAGAGGAACCTAAACATGTATGCCAGAGAGCTGAGACAGAGATCCAAGTTGAGGCTTCTGCCTTAGTTGAAATTTGAGGGGGAAAAAGTACCAGTAAGAGGAAAGGTGTGAAGAGAAAGGATTCCATAAAGCTACATAGTAATACCTTTAAATTCATGGTTGAACACTAAGCTGAACATGCACAGTGAGAAAACTCTACAAATCACACTAGAGACATCTACTGGGTAAGAATAAATACAAATAATTTGTAAGCTGGAAGAGTACAAAAGATCATAGAAGGATAAGAAGGGTTTGAGTTGTTACCTTCCACAGTAGAGATACCCCATGGACAAGTGCATTCAGTAGAAACCCAAGAAAAGTGATGCCATAGGAAGATGCTAATTCAGCCCTGGAATAAAACCTATTCTGATAAATTCTAACAGTGATTAAAAACAAGCATCAAAAAATTAAGCTTAACTAGAAGTAAATTAACTGTTGCAGAAAAAAAAAATTGTTATTAAAATTTCAGAAAAAAATTCAGATGCTCAAGAACTTAGCATTCGTAATGACAAGAATACAATAAAGAATTATTAAATATGTGAAAAAGCCCCCAAATTTAAGCAGTAACTAGGAACAAAATGAATTAGCAGAAATTGAGAAATAACAAAGACCATGGAATAAGCAAAAAACAACCTTAACACAACTATTAGAATCAAGCACACTTAAAAACAAAGATATAAACAAAACAATAACCTAAAAACTTAACTGTTTGGATAGGAGAATCGTTAGGAACACCATGATATATCTCTTAGTGTGGAGCTGGTCATCAATTGCTAAGAGGCTTTTGTTCTGTTTTTGATATGAACCATATAAACATGACTTGTGGGAAGGCTGGAGTGGTTCTATGAATATACAACAAAGGAGACATTAAAATAAGGAAATATTATCAGAAATGATAACAATATGAGGTCCCTTCATAATGAAGAAATAAAAGTTTTAAAGGTTATATAGCACAGGTTTAAATTACATCAAGCAAAAACTGATAAAGAGAAAAAACAAATAAATCAACAATTATAGTTGGAGATATCAACATTCTTCATTCTACAACTGATAAAACAATTAGTTCGTAGGAAAGTACTTGAAAATACTATCAACTAATGCACCTAATTGACATTAATCAAACACTATAAGAAGTAAACAGAAAATATACATTCTTTTCAAGTTCACAGAAATGGATTATACTTTAGGCCATAAAAGAGGACTTAATGCATTTGAAAGAATTCAAATTGTGTACAATGTTCTCTGGTCATAACAGAATTAAATTAGGTGCCAATTTAAAAGTAGAGACTTGAAAAATTCTCAGTTCCCCCCCCCCCCAGATTACTTGAGCATTAATTAACATAATTCCAAATGACCAAAAAGAGAAATAAAAATAAAAAAAAAAACTTACAATATCAATGGTAATGAAAACAGAGCATATTGAAAATTACCATAGAAAGATTATCAAGTTAAACCCAAAATAAGTAGAAGAAAGAAATAATACAGAAATAAATTAAATTAAAAAAACCCCATAAAACAATAGAGATAATAAAATCATAGAGCTTAGGTGGCTCAGTCGGTCGAGTGTCCTACAGATGGAGCCCTGCATAGAGCTCTGGACTGACAGTGCAGAGCCTGCTTGGTATTTCTCTCTCCCTCTCTCTCTCTCTGCCCCTCCCCGGCGTGATCTCACTCTCTCTCTTTCTCTCTCTCAGAAAATGAATAAATAGAACATAAAAAAATAAAAAATAAATAAAATTGATAAATATCTAACAATGTAGATTCAGAAAACAAGAGAAAGAAAACATAAATTACCAATACAAGGAAATCAGAGGAATGAAATAGCAAAATCATCAACCAGTAAACAACATTTAAAACACTAGGTGGGGAAGTCCTATTGAGCTCTAACATATGAACCAGATGAGGACCACCCACTAAAGATCAACGTCCTACATGATATTGATTCAATGTGGGAGGGAGGTAGAAACTGGGAGAGTAGCTAAGGTTCTGAGAACAGAAGACCTTCAAAATAGTCAGTAGATGTTTCCTGGAGAGTAGGGTTCACCAGTTTGAGAGCAGTAGCCAGAACCTAGAGAGATCTTGCCCCCTCCAATACTGGGAGATTGCAAGGGCACCCAGGTTAGAAGAACTGAGTAAACTGGAAGAGTCTACTCTCTGTGAAGTCTTGAAACTGATCTCTCAGAGTTTCCTTCTAAGAGGGATCCACGTTAATGATATACTTCTGGAATTAGAGTAAAATTTGAGCACAATAGAAGCAACTAAGAAAAGGGAAAAAAAATCTAAATGAAAGTTGGGCAAAGGAACTATTATGAGCTGAATTGTGCCCATTTGTATGTTAAAGTCCTAACCTCCAATATCTCAATGTGCCTATACCTGAAGTTACAGGGCCTTTAAAGAGATAAAAGGAGATTATATAGAGGTCTTCCTAATACAATCTGACCATTGTCCTTATAAGAAAAGATGAGCAAACAGAAAATGCAAAGACCAAGGAAGAACCATGTGTGAACACAGCAGCAAGACAGCCATCTGCAAACTAAGGAGTTAGCCCTTAGAAGAAACCAAACCTGCTGACAATTTGGTCTTGAACTTCTAGCCTCCAGAGGTGTGAAAAAAAAGTTCTGTTTTTTAAGCCACTCAGTCTGTGGTATTTTATTATGGTGGCCCTAGCAATATGATATAGGGACAGAAGAAGGAAAACTCAGAAAGCAAACCACAAGATTGTTTACCCCTACACATAAAAAACAGAAGAAAATGCTCAGGGATGATAAGAGAATTTCCTGAAATACATGTGATTCCAAAATTTTAGGAAAATTAATTTCATGTAAAAATTGTCAATAGAGGGAAGCGTGGGTGGCTCAGCCGGTAAGCGTCCAACTCTCGATTTCAGCTCAGGTCATGATGACATGGTTCATGGGCTCAAGCCCCATGTCAGGCTCTGCACTGGTAGGACGGAGCCTCCTTGGGATTCTCTCTCTCTCTCTCTCTCTTTCTCTCTCTCTCTCTTTCTCTCTCTCTTTCTCTCTCTCTCTCTGTCTCTCCCCCATAGATATAATTTTTTATATAGAGAAAAAAATATTAAGAAGAAAATAAAGCACTTAAGGAGTTAAATATTTGAGAATAAGTGACAATGCAAAAAAGAGTGAACATGTGAATAATAAAAGTCCTTGAAGGACCAAAGTAAGGAAACAGACCACATATATTTAAAAAAAAATCTACAACTCAAGAAAATTTTTCTGAAATTAAACTTAGTAAAAAAAAAATCAAACATGTCTTCTGCCCATTTTTAAATTGGATTACTGGTATTGAGTTTTATATCTTCTTTATCTATTTTGAAAACTAACCCTTTGTCAGATAAATCATTTGCAAATATCTTCTCCCATTCTATAGGTTGCCTTTTAGTTTTGTTGATTGTTTCCTTTATGTGCAGAAGCTTTTTATTTTGATGTAGCCCCAAGAGGTGATTTTTGCTTTTGTTTTCCTTGCCAGAAGCTGTAACAGAATAAATCAGTGTTGTTTCCAGTCACAAGGACTAGTAATCTGCTACACAGCAATAGAAAACAAACACCAGAAGCAACTTCTTACTAATGTAAATATGGAGAGTCATTTTCAGCTAGATTCAAAATTCACTTCCAAACCTTTTTAGATAATTTATACACGCACAATTATTATTTGAGATTGCTATTTTATCTATCTTAACTTTTTTGCTTACAAAATAATATTAATATTTAAGCTGATGTTATAAAAGAGTGATGGTTTGGGGAAAGAAAGCAAAATATGCCATTTGCAATCAACGCTGGGCCTTACAACAATCTGTGCCTGGAGAGATAATACACTTTGGACTTAACCATTATCTAAACAAACTAACTATTCCCATGTGACAAGAACTACCTCAGAATATAGACACAAGATTCCCTAAAACCTTCACAAACATTTTGGAATATTAGTTAGATATGATCAAAATTTCAAACATGATCTTCATATCTATATTTAACGGTGCATATGTGATAATGTATATAATAAATGAGACAGTTTAAAAGTAATTCCCATGTGTTGCAATGCCTTCGTATAACTTTTGAAAATCTTTCTGGGGTGCCTGGGTGGCTCAGTGGGTTAAGTGTCCAGCTTTTGATTTTGGCTCAGGTTATGATCTCATTGGGTTGTGAGATTAAGCTCCATGTCAAGCTCTGCACTGGCAACACAGAACCCCTTTGGCATTCTCTCTCTCTCCCTCTCTCTTCCCCTCCCTTACTCACACACACATGCTCTCTCTCTCTCTCAAAATAAATAAACTTAAAAAAAAAAGAAAATCTTTCTGAATCCTTCTAATTTTTTGTTATAAAATTTGATTTAGTGATTATGTATTTTATTTTATATATTTATTTTTAAATGTTTATTTTTTGTTGAGAGAGAGAGAGAGAGTGAGATCTTGGGAGGGGCAGAGAGAGAGAGACAGAGAGAGACAGAGCCTGATGGGGGGCTGGAACTCATAAACTGTGAGATCATGACCTGAGCTAAAATTGGATGCTTAACCGACTGAGCCACCCGGGTGTACCATGATTTAGTTATTATGTATTTTAATTGTGTGACTTTCTGAATAATTATGTATATAGAATTTTGAGTACACATTTTCATAAATTAGTAATATAACCTACAAATAAAATTTTTATTCATAAAAATCCACTTGATACTGACACACAAGTATGAGCCGTGGCTTGGCATCATGCTTTTGTTTTTTTCTTTCTGTTTTAAATAACTTGTAAGTATATTTAAAGTTGCAGCTTTAATTCTCATCCTTTTCCATGTATCTACCTAGTATGTCTTCTAAGTAAATGAAGAAACTTATTTATGGAAAAGAATCCAGGCTAACCTGAACCTTTCCATGTGATTACTGAGGAAATTTTAGGGCAGCAGAAGTCCCACACCATTTCCTGAACACGATTGCCTAATTTATTGGTTGGCCTCCTGTATTAATTACCTCTTTTTTCATTTATGCTAGAATTGTATTGATCTAATCTTCGATTCTCTCTCAGGGGCTCCTGAACTCATTCTTGATTCTGTCAAGCCATCCTCAATCTGTATAATTGGTCCCTGTGTGGTTGTAGGTGGATAAACTCACTGCAGGATGTTCCAGTATTTTTTGCCCTTCTTCCGGGACTTGTAGTCATGTAAGCCTTTCTTCCATTCTGTCATTTTCATGCTGCATGAGATAACTAATATTTTTTTCAGGCCAATTGTGAAAAGAAACACTTCCTTTATTATTGAAGCAAATGAAAATACTCACCTGTATTACTGTTGTTATGACTTTACAGAGAAAGCAAGAGATCAAGAGGGAGTGTGTGTATGCTATGGGCATTTAAAATATGTAATGAAAACCCAGTAATTAACAAAAACTCTTAGAAATCTATGTAGAATATAACTGATAAATTATGTAGATCACTATATTTATTAGCAGTTTAGTTAATATGATTTTATAATATAGTCATGTTATATTTATTTATATTAATATTTATTTGACAAGCTATGTTAGATTCTGACTCTTGCTCCTGACTCCAAGTGACGAATAGTTTGGAGAGATTAATTTCTCTCACTAAGAATGTCTGAACTCACAGGCCAGCCCATCTACTTATACAAGGGTCAATTAAACCTGATAGAATAAGGACACGATTTCTTTTTTGAAATTCGGTTAATCACTTTATTCACCTAAAGACCAAATTGGCCAAACATTTGTTGGCTGATAAATAATCAACGGTGGTCAATAGAGAAGAGTTTTGTTGCCGCAGCTGTATCTCACTAAAGTAAGTATGCCTGTGAACTCCAGAGCCAAAAATCATGTAATGAGGTGCAATAAATTTGAACATAGAGAGTTAGAACCCTCAGAAAAAAAAACTATTTGTCAATAAGGAAATAGTTCAAAGATCAACCTGCTTTGGAGAAGCAGCTTTCTTGGGAAAATTACACCTCGGCTTCAATGTATTTCACCTTATGGCAGCAGGAAAAAAAGCAAATATTCATTTCATTCGTAAGGACTCACACTCAAAACTCTAATCCTTTGTGCTAAATTCTGTCTTGAGGCATAAACTTAGTGGATACACAATGGGCCCCTATAAGCTCAGAATATTTTTAAATCTAATTTCTTGAGAAGAGTAAAACTATATATATATATATATATATATATATATATATATACATATATGATACTAATTATATCATAATACTAATGATGATACTAATAATATCGTATCATATATACCATAATCATATAATACCATAATCATATCATAATATCATATATATACATATATGATACTAATTGTATATATGTGTGTGTGTGTGTATATATATATATATATATATATATATATATATGACATATACACGCTTAGATGCTTCACAGGTATCATCCAGAGCTTGACATAATGGCTTTCCTTTTTTATTCCCTGTGCTGATCACTTGTAAATATATTTAGAGACACAGTCTCAATTTTTATCCTCTTGATTCTATCTGGCTAGGAGACCACTTTGTAAATTGAGTAAAGAAATAGTTTATAATGCAAACCTAAAGATTTTCATTCTACTTAGAAGTGACTTATTCTGGTCTCAGTGAAGTCAGAGCCGTAGGTTTGGAAATATCCCACAAATTTTATCCCCAAATCATTTAATACAAAGCCCAGGAAGCTCATTCAGACCTTTTGCTGACTTGAGTACTCGCAATTAGAGACCTTCAGGGGCTAGCGAGGTTTGATCTTGGCTGCAATAGTGCTGATCTGTGTGGGAATGTGCATTCATGTGTATGTGTGGTGTGGGGAGTGTGTATAAATTATTGTGGTTGGTACAGCTTCATAGGGGTGGTGGAGGTGTGGCAGTGAGCAGACCATAAGCCATTCATTCTGTCTTTTCAGTTTCTTTCTTGTATACAAGAAAAAAAATATGCTGTTTTTTTTTTCTCAAAAAAAAAAAAAAAACAACACATCTTTTAAAGATGTCTTTCTAAAAAAACATCTTTTATCATACAATTATTTTGGGGCTTTGGAAAGCTGTTAAAAATGATGTCATAAATCAATTAATAATTAATAGAAGACTGCGGTATCCTTGTCGACATTCCTATTACTTAAAAACATCTAATTAGTCAACAGCTTATGAAGTTTGTTCTTATATTTTATACTGTAAAATGATCACGGTCTGTAAACAAACAAAAATACATTCACTGTAGCTGTTTGTCTCAGATGGCGGATACACTATGAGGAAAACAACTTAAGATTTGCAGTGAGCCAAGCTTGGATTGCACTGATGTCCCCACAAATGTTAATTACATAGCTTTTGGCAAATTATCTAATTCTGTGATCCTCAGCGTTTTCTTTTGAAAATTTGGCATAAATAAGATCATATTAATCCTTACAGTAGAGTGTTTTAAATATAGCAGATAAATGGAACCTATTACTTTCAATTTGGATCTGCAAATGCTTTGCCTTTTTCCTCTTTTATTATTTATTTACGTTGATAGTACTTAGGTAAATATGATTGAATAAGCCATGTAACTGTCATATGTTGATACAGCTTACCGGAAAACATGGAAAAGCGTTCTCATAATATCAGCATGCTTTTAGGGAAAAAGAACGTCAAAATATAGAAGGGAAGTGTTCCATCAATGTTATCTGTAGTACAATTTTTATATTTCCAAGTTGCTCAGTAAATTAAATCAAAATCTTTGAGAGTGCAAGCATATATGAAATTCTTGTAGGCCCTAGGTTAATTTAGGTTACTTCAGTTAGCATTCCTATTTGTAAAATGTGTCTCCTGGAGGCATCTCCTCTGATTTTACATATGAGAAGTTATGATACTAATTATATTGTTTCACCTCCAAATTCATACAGATCGTAATTTACATCAACTGATTGTTGTAAGTCAGAGAATATATCACCCGTTCCTCTCTAGTTTAACCCCCTGCAGTTATTTAATCCGAACTCGAAGAATCATCAAGACCCAAATTTATTCATAATGAATTTTGAAATTGTCTAACAATTGATAATGAACAAGAAGGCCTTGACCATTTCCTCCGCTTGAGAAACCTCAGACGGGCTTATTCTTGCCTCTAGCTCCTGACTTCCTTCTCACACTGACCCTTAAGGAACCTAGATGGTCTGACCACACAGGTTCTTACTCCCCGCTTTGCGGAGACCGTTTACTTTTAGAAAACTTGATGCGTTAAATCTTTTAAAAAGCTCCTGCTAGTTTTACCACCTAGGCCTGTCTTTCTCGAGGACCTAAGATCTGTTACTTTGAAAAGTAGTCAAGGAAGATAGACACTGAACCCCAGTCCCTGTGGGAGGGTAGGAGCCCAACTGAGATGGGTTTCTTGTTCCAAGTTGCACACAGTGTCCTGTCATGAAGATTTCTTTGGCTTTGGCCAGTTGGCAAACACAGAAGGCCTACCATGGCCCTCATCCTAGCTCTTAAAAACTCTGATTTGTTTCAATGCAGCTGAGCTCAGACTTCATCCTGGTCTCTCTTTCCCATTGTCTTGATAGTGTTTGCCTCTTTAACATTGCCCAAGGCAGTTGTTGCACTGGGAATGTCTATTAAATGGAGGTTTAACTTTCATAGATTATAAAATGCGTGAATAGTGATAGAACTGTCCCCCGTGAAGACTGTTTAAATAAAATTTGCATAAATAATTTTACTCACGTTGGTGTGCCTTTAATGAAAAACAGGACCAAAAGGATGGTAAGTAAAATACAGCAAGAGAGTTCCTCAAATGGTGGCGAGTATATCATACAATAACAAGAAACTGATAGTTAAAATATTAAAACACAATTTTTGTACAAGTGTTCGTAAAACTGTTTTTATGCAACTAGTAAAGTGTAGTCACCATCTTGGTATCTAGAATCGAGCTATTATCTATACATATTAGCTCTTATCATTTTTACAGAATGTGATATCAGATTTTAAATGAAGCACAACCTTTTTTTTTTTTATTAACAAAGGGATTTATTATAAAAGGATTCTAATTTTGTTAATACACCAACAAAACACAAGGGCTATAGTGAGGATTTGAAGAGGCTTTGAGGGAGAAATTGGTCCTCTCTCTGTGTCTTAACTCTGCCTGCCCCTGAGGCCCAAATTTTAGACTGCTTAGAATAAATAACTATACTGCGAATCTGTATTATTCTCCACTTATGTGGAGATATGGTACCTAAAAACGAGTCCCCTTTCCTTGTTGCTCTTGGGTATAGCTGAGCAGACAGCCTGTGCTGCATTAGAACATAAAAATTATACAAATAATAGAGATTACACAATCAAAATATGATAATTGTCATTTAATACATTTCTATTTGATGCTTATGCTATTCATTTCTGGAAACACATTTCTATTTGATGCATATGCTACTCAACAAAATTAAATTTGGGGGTATTTGAGGCTTTCCTATGATACTGTTTTCTTTTTTAAAACTTCTGTCTAGGGACTCCTGGGTAGCTCAACTGGTTAGGCGTCTGACTTTGGCTCAGGTCACGATCTCATGGTTTGTGAGTTTGAGTCCAACGTCAGGCTCTGTGATGACAGCTCGGAGCCTGGAACCTGCTTTGGATTCTGTGTCTCCTTCTCTCTCTGCCCCTCCCCGCTCATTCTCTCTCTCTCTCTCTCTCTCTCTCTCAAAAAATAAATAAAAACTAAAAATTTTTACATAAAAAAAACTTTGGTCTAATTGTATCTTATTTTATGTTATTTTGTGTTATTTTATGTCATTTTCCAGTTTTATTGAGATATAATTGACATGTAATGCTTCATCTTTATAATGTGTTCAAAATGTTGATCTGACTTATTTATACATTGCAAAATTATTACTGCCATCTCCATTAGCTAACACCTCCATCTTGTCACATAATTATCATTTCTTTTGGGGGGTAAGAACCTTTAAGGTCTACTCTCTTAGAAAATTTCGAGTGTACAATAAAATATTATTCACTATAAACACACTGCTCTACATTAGGTTCCCAGAACTTGTTATTCTTCTTATAAGAAGTTGTACACTTTCACCATTATCTCCCCCTTTTCCCAATCCCCCCCAGCTTTCTAATTTAACTCTGACATGTAATATACTTTATAATTTTAAATCCATTTACATTATATTAAGACTTGTTTTATGACTCTGCATGTGGTCCACCTTATTGACTGTAGCATGCACAACTGAAAATAATGTATATTCTGCAGTTCTAGGTTGTTCTATAAATGCCAGTTAGATTCAACTGGTTGATTCAGACCTTCTGTGCCTTTACTGATATTTTTATCTAGGTATTATATCAACTACCAAACAGAGATCTTATAAAATATTTGTGGCATCCATTTCTCCCCTAATGCTTTCAAATTTTCATCATGTATTTTTAGTTACTGTTATTAGTATGCATTTATTAGTTATGTGTATGCATTTATAATCATCATGTCTTCCAGATGAATTGTATCTTAAACATTCTGTGAGATCCTTCTTTTTCTCTGGCCATCAGTTTTGTCATGAAGTCAACTGATAATTAAATCATTCGTTCAGTGTTTTTATGTCTACTATTTCCGTGATGTATATTTGTCCGTCTACTTGTTTGCAGCATATCTGTGTCTTATTAAATTTTTTCTTCTAAAAACAGCATATGACAGGTCATGATTTTTATACATATTATCAATATATTTTTTAATTGGAGTGCTCAGGGTATTAACATTTAATGTAATTACTAATATGGTTGGAATAGATGTATCAACTTATTATTTGTTCTTTGTTGTCTTTCTTTTTTGTTTCTCTGTTCCCCCGTGCATGCCCTCTTTTGGATAATTTGTTGTTGTTGTTGTTGTTGTTGTTGTTGTTGTTGTTATTCCATTTCAATTTATCTTGACATTTTGGCTATATTTCGTGTGTGTGTGTGTGTGTGTGTGTGTGTGCGTGTTTGCTCTAAGGATTATGTTATCATTTTTTGTAGTTAACTTAAAATTAATATTGTCCAACCTAACATAAAATGTAAAAAACTTTACCTTTGCAGGTACTTTTGACATTCTCTCCAATGACCTTTATGCTATAGGAGTGATATATATTACACCCGCATATATTCAGAATGTTACCAGACAATGTTACAATATTTGCTGAAAGCAGCCACATATACTTTGAAGAATTTAGGAGGATAAATAGTTTTCTGAAAAATATTTCCTCAAGTATTTACTGTTCTTCTTATATTTCTTCATCCTCACAGATCCATATTTCCATCTGGTGTCATTTCTCTTCTGTCTGAAGGACTTATCATTTCCCATAGAGGAGTTAGGTTCTTGCTGAACCTAACTAGTTTCCCTTCATCTGAGGATGCTTTATTCTTGAAGGTACTGGTTATTTTTCTTTGCCTCACTTCTTTCTCCTTTTGTTCTAGTGCTCCAAGGACACATTTGATGAATTTTCAGGTAATATTTTACTCCAGCTCCCTGCATCTGAGTTCATTTTATTGCAATTGTTTTTTTTCTGTTTTCTACAGATTATATAATTTCTGTGGACTTATATTCATGTTCACTGTACATTTGTTCTGATATCTGTATTTTGCTATTGAACACCAAGCATCATATAAATATAAATATAGACATAAATATAAATATAAATATAAGTATATGATTATATACACACATATACATATGATTTTCAGATACTATAATTTTTTGCTATTAAGCACCAAGAATCATATATGTGTGTGTGTGTGTGTGTGTGTGTGTGTGTGTGTGTATTATTTTCAGAAATTGTAATTTTCAGTTCTAAAATTTCCTTCTGGTTCCTTTTTATAGTTTCTATTTCTCTACTGAGTAATACAATAGTTTCAAGTGTGTGTGTGTCTTCCTTTGCTTTATTTAGGTGAATTATAATAATGGATTTGAAATATTTATGATAATTTGAATATTTGAGTCATCTTGGAGATGACCTTTGTGTTAGTCATTTTGGGCTGTTATAACCTAGTGTCATTTAAACAACAGAATGTCATTTTTTGCTCTTTTGGAGGATGAGGATTCTAAAATTCAGGGGCCAGCATATTTGTTGTCTGGGGAGAGCCCACTTTGTGTTTTATAGAAGGCCATCTTCTCCTGTGGTCTCACATGGTGGAAAAAGAGAGCAGAAGCAAGTTCCCTCATGACTCTTTTTAAGGGCACTAACCCCATTAATTAGTGGCATCCTTGCAACCTCATCTAATTCTAATTACCTCCCAAAGACTCCACCTTCTAAAGTCATCATATTGGGGATAGGATTCAAATATACAGATTTTGGAGGGACACATTCAGCCAAAACAACATCTCCCAGTTGTCTTTTTTCTTGAGAATGGATCACATTTTCCTACATTATTGTATGTTGAGTAATTTGGGGTTATCCCTTGCATGTTTTGAATACTGTGTTGTGTAGACTCTGGGTCCAGTTATACTCTGCTGATGAATCTTGTTTTTTAGTAGCTATCCAGTTAGTTTCAGACTGTAAGTTTTGTCTTGTGTGCAGCCATTCAAATTGTACATCATTTCTAAAGTCTTTGCTCTATGATTAGCAAACTATTTTTCTAAGCATACATGTTTCACAGGTTAACCTGCAGTTTGAACGGGGCTTCAAATCTTAATTCGGCTATCAATGCTTTTTTGATACTGACTTGGATTTGTTTCACTTATGTGTAGTGGGGGTGAATAAACTGGTACAACTATCTTGGTGTTGGTTTTTGTGTGGGTGTAAATTTTTTTTTTTTTTTTAATTTTTTTTCAACGTTTTTTTATTTTTTATTTTTGGGACAGAGAGAGACAGAGCATGAACAGGGGAGGGGCAGAGAGAGAGGGAGACACAGAATCGGAAACAGGCTCCAGGCTCCGAGCCATCAGCCCAGAGCCTGACGCGGGGCTCGAACTCACGGACCGCGAGATCGTGACCTGGCTGAAGTCGGACGCTTAACCGACTGCGCCACCCAGGCGCCCCTGGGTGGGTGTAAATTTTAAACACATTTGGGTAAATACCAAGGAGTGTGATTATTGAATCATGTGAAAAGTATATGTTCAGTCTTCAAAGAAACTGCCAACCTGTCTTCCAAAGTGGCTGTACCATTTTGCATTCCCACCAACAATGAATGAAAGTTCCCGTTGCTCTGCATCCTTGTCAGCATTTGGTGCTGTCAGTGTTTTGGATTTCGGCCATTCTAATAGTTGTGTAGTGGTATCTAGTTGTTGTTTTAACGTTCACTTTCTCATCTGATGAACATCTTTTTGTAGGCTTACTTGTCATTGGTCTATCTTCCTTGGTAAGATGTATGTTCAAGACTTTTGCCCATTTTTTTAATCGGGTTGGTCATTTACTTATTGTTGAATCTGCCTGTTTCATACAATTATTTTTTCCTGAACCCAACCCCACTACCTTGAAAAATGGAAAACTATCTTACATTTTACAATAATTTCAGAAAATTACCTTATTGGCATACTAAAATGAAGAACCGAAGTGTTGAAAACCAGAAGAAAAATAGTCTTCAACTCATCATAATTAACCAACCACTCTACTCATGCAATTTTTAAATAAGTGAAAATAACATTTCAATTAAGATCTGCTGCAAATCCTAGGATATCCATTGCTTTAGAGACAAAAGCAAGCATAATGAATTTTTATTAATGATAGAAATTTGTTTCCTTTTTTATACTATTTTGCCCAAATAGATTTTTTTTCATTTTTCAGTTTTATTTAATTTTGTTTACGTTTTCATTTTAATTCCAGTTAATTTACATATATGGCACATTAATTTCAGATGTACAATATAGTGATTCAACATTTCCATACAACATCTAGTGCTCATCACACGTGTACATCAGGAAGTTAAATAAGTGAATTCCCATCACCTATTTAACCCAACTCCCCACCGACCTCCCCTCTGGTAACCTTCAGTTTGTTCTCTATAATTAAGAGTCTGTTTCTTGGTTTGTCTCTCTCTCTCTTTTTTTTCCTTTGCTCATTTGTTTGTTTCTTAAATTCCACATATGAGTGGAAACATGCAGTTTGTCTTTTTCTGTCTGAGTTCTCTCCCTTAGCATTATGCTCTCTAGCTCTATCCATGCCATTGTAAACAGAAAGATTTCATCATTTTTTGTGGCTGAATAATATTCCAATATGTATATTCCATTACACACACACACACACACACACACACACACAACATCACATCTTCTTTATCCATTCATCAATTGATGAACACTTGGGCTGCTTCCATATCTTGGCTATTGTAAATAATGCTGCTATAAACATGAGAGTATATGTAGTGCTTTGAATTCTTGGGATAAATACCCAAGAGTAGGATTGCTTGATGGTAGGGTAGTTCTGTTTTTAACTTCTTGAACTTCCAACTGTTTTTCAGAGTGGCAGCATCAGTTTGCATTTCCACCAAGAGTGAACAAGTGTTCCTTTTTCTCCACATCCTCGCCAGTACCTGTTGTTTCCTGCGTTCTTGATTTTAGCTATTCTGACAGGTGTGAAGTGGCATCTCATTGTAGTTTTGACTTGTATTTCCCTGCAGGTAAATGATGATGAACATCTTTTCATATGTCTGTTGGCCATCTGGATGTCTCCCGTACTCTGAAAACTATAAAACACTGATTAAAAAAATTGAAGACAATACAAAAAAATGGGAAGATATTCCATGCCCAAGGATTAGAAGAACAAATATTATTAAAATGTCTATACTACCCAAAGCAGTGTTTTTTTACAGAACTAGAACAAACAAGCCTGAAATTTATATGGAACCACAAAAGACCCTGAATAGCCAAAGCAATCTTGAAAAAGGAAAGCAAAACTGGAGGCATCACAATTCTGGACTTCAAGATATACTACAAAGCTGTAGCAATCAAACCATATGGTGCTGTCACAAAAAAAAAAAAAAAAAAAAAAAAGAGAGGTAAAGATCAATGGAATAGGATAGAAAACCCAGCCATAAATCCACAACTATATAGTCAATTCATTTTTGACAAAGCAGGAAAGAATATTCAATGGGAAAAAGGACAGTCTCTTCAACAAATGAGTTGGGGAAACTGGACAGAAACATGCAAAAAAAAAAAAAAAAAAGAAAAAAGAAACTGCACCACTTTCTTATACCATAGGAAAAAATATTCTAAATGGATTAAAGACCTAAGTGTCATACCTGGACCACAAAAATCCTAAAAGAGAACACAGGCGGTAACCTCTTTGACATTGGCCATAAAAACATTTTTCTAGATGTGTGTCTCCTGAGGCAAGGGAAACAAAAGCAAAAATAAACTATTGGGGCTACATCAAAGTAAAAAGCTTCTGCACAGTGAAGGAAACAATCAGCAAAACTAAAAGGCAACATATGGAATGGGAGAAGATATATGCAAATGACATATCCAATAAAGGGTTAGTATACAAAATATATAAAGAATTTATACAATCAACACCAAAACCAAATAATCCAATTTAAAAAATGGGCAGAAGACATGAACAGACATTTCTCCAAAGAAGGCTTCCAGATGCACTAATAGATTTTCTTTCCAGAGATTCAGTAAAGCAATAAGAAAGAAAACCATTCATTTATTTGTATGCCTTTTTATTGTTTTTATTTTTTAAGTATGCATGTATGTATATATGTATATACGTATGTATGTAGAGCAAGCTGGGGATGGACAGAGAGCGTGCAACAGAATCCCAAGCAGGCTCCATGTTGTCAGCACAGAGCCCGGTGGGAGGCTCAAACTCATGAATTGTGAGATTATGACCTGAGCTGAAGTCAAAAGTCAGACACTTAACCAGCTGAGCCACCCGGGTGCCCCTACTTATGCCGTTTTAATCCTGTCTCTGTTGCTCAAAACCCCTAAGCCTCAATTTGCTCCTTTTAAAAACAGAGATAATAAGTACCTCCCCTCTTAGATTCTTGTGTGGATTAAAACGGAATACATTTTTAATGATCCGTCTCCCACTTAGCAAACATACAATAAATGTTAACTGATGTAACTATTAGAATAAGTGTATATGGGATTTGAATAAAACCTTAATGAATTTGATTCCACTATTGCTGATTCACTTTGGCATGCTTAAACGTGTTTTGTTTTCCATGACTGTGCTAACTAAAAGGACTCTGCTGTGTAACTCTGAAACATTTGTTTCTAAAGTTCTTTTCCTCAGGTGAAAATGACACTTGTTTGATGCGTTCAGAGGATCTCTGAATATATTTGAGGCTCCAACTGCCTTTACATTTTGCTTTCCTTTATTTCTCTTCGGGAGGATATAAATTGATCATGTTGCCTTGAACAAATTGGACTGGGGACACTTTCATTTGGTTCAGAGATTACATTATATTTTGGAATTGGAGAGGACCCAGAGGTTTTCCTGCTTGTTATTTTTGGCGTGCATTATATGATGCTCGTCAGGTCTCGCCGAGCACATGTGCGCATTGATTAAAACAGCAAAATGATTAAAGCAATATATCAAGTGACAATCTCCAAACAACTTGAAAATCCCAAAGAACTTCCTTTCCTAAGCTAGACAAGTACAGTTAGTGTTCATTTTACAGTGTGAGCAAGAAAATTTTAAAAATTTAGGAAACATAGTTTCAAATGGCCAAACCTCATACTCAGTGAGTTATTTGAGAAACAACTAATTTGTCTTTTTTTTGCCTTAAGGTTGATGTTCACCTAAATTGGGTACAAATCCCCACCACAATTCTTAAAATTTTCATTACTAGACTTATTCCATGATCCTGTACAGTGATGATTTCACTGTATAGCTTAGGGCTTATTAGGATTTAAAAAAGAAAAAGAAAAAGAAAAAGAAAAAGAAAAAGAAAAAGAAAGAGAAAAAGAAAAAAACACATTTCTTATCAAGATGGTTAATAGTTATAACAATACATATAAATCTTATGTGCTATAACTATTATCATATTAAGATAAATAAAATATATTAAAGAACATTTTAAAAATATGGTTTTATAGTGATAGTATTATTCTACAATGTACATTCCCCAAAAAATGTAAAATACCTCAGAATAAGAGAAAAAGAAATGAAAATAAAGCATCAAGCTACTGATAAATGTTACTAGTAATCAAATTAAGATGAAATTATGTGGAAGAGAGCAAGCCCAATTTGGTCAAAAATGAAAGGCAGATTTTGATGGGAAGCCTCATTCTATAATCATTTCTCAAAGGGAAAAAATCCTTGAAACAAACATCATCTGGAGTTGATTTATCAAATTGGTTTCAGTAGAATATTTAAAGAGTTCAAGAACTCTTTGATGATCTGACTACTTTGATGATCTGTGATCTCGAATGTGTGGCTGGATGGGACTATAGGTATGGGTTACTGGGCATCTAGGGATAGGAAAGAAGGAATTTAGTGACTGGGAAAGAATTTTCGGTAACGCCTCAGCACATGTGGATAAGTAAAATATAAAATGATACTTCTTAAAGCTTGCTACATACACTCCCCAAGCAGGCAAAAAATAAAAATGAATGAAGAGGTATAAAATACTCTTAGGCAAGAAACTAAAGGTAAAGTTAATTTTGATAACAGACTGAAGGTAGCAGTCATTACTGTCAAAATCACTTAGTCTTCTCCTTTTCTGAGTTTCCTCCCGACCATGGGTTCCTTCAGTTGTGCTTGCAATGTGCTCCCTAGGTCTTTGCCTGGCTGGCTGTATCTTGTCTATCTCAGCTTCTCGTTTTGTTTCCATCATTCAGCTCTTACTACTAATCTCTTTTTCACATATCTGTTTATTTATTTATTTATTTTATCTCCCTCCCCTGGAATATAATCTCCCTGAAAAAAAGGATCTTAGGCAGATCACTCACTCACCCGTGCGTAGGACAGTGTTGGGCACAAAGGAAGTGATTAATATACTTTTTTTGATGACTATTTTATGATTATTTTGTGCGACACAAATTTTATCACTGGAAATACCTAGCCCTCTTGAGGGCAGTGTTGATTAAAAAGCCAATAGAACAGCGTGTTTACACAACTAGATGATAAGATTTCTTCTTATAGCCGGAAAAAGTCAAGCCCGTCTTCCACTAAACACCCCCAATTCATAAAAAGAAAAGAGATATTCCCATAATTCCATTTGATCACTTTCAGAAAACATACAGTTGTTTCGTAGCCTGCTTTATCATGGCTTAGTATATTCTTCAAACTTCTCTACCTTTACCCAAGTGTTCTTTTTCATTTAGACCTCAACTCTAAAGGTAACTCCATAGGAAGCCTACTGTGCCACCTGAATCATTATTGACATGGTTTTCTCTTCACCCCTCTGGAATATAATAATACATTGCTTGAATTGTAGCTAGCAAGAACTCTACTCTGCTTATTGCTTCAACTATTTGCATGGGAAACTTCCCTCTTGCTTAGCAAGCTAATTAAGAAAAGGAACATTATTTATCTTTGCATTATTGACTACACCTAGGAAAGTAGCCTATACATGCTATGTCCTGAAGTAGTAAAATTAATGAAAGTCAATGAAGGTGAATTTAAGAGTTTTTTTCAAAGCACTATAAAAATACTAGACAATGAACAAGTGTTTCTATATAGTTTCTTCTGATAAATAAGGAAAATTCTAATACAATTTATATTTACATTAAGTCTTGCCTTAATCCAAATGTTCAGATACAGTGGTGGTCGGGGTGGAATAGAAAGTAATCTATTATGGGCCTCTTGGGTGGATCACCAGGTTAAGCATCTCATTCTTGATTTTGGCTCAGGTAGCGCTCTGATAGGTCATGAGATGGAGCCTCACTTCAGCTGTCAGCACGGAGCCTGTTTGGGATTCTGTCTCTCCTTCTCTCTCTGCCCCTCCTCCACTCATGCACTTGCACGTTCTCTCTCTCTCTCTCTCTCTCTCTCTCTCTCTCCTTCAAAATAAATAAGTAAACTTAAAAAATTGATTATGAGAGGACAAAAATGAAGGGTCTTTTTTTTTTTTTTACATTACAAATGGAATAAAACTGCTAAAATCTATGTTGACAATTTGACGGTATGCATCAAAATTTTTAAAATGGGCATTCTCTTGGTCTAAGCAGTCTCATTCTAGAATTTTAATCTAAAGAGATGAGTAGAAAAATATGCACGAAAATGTAGCTATAATAAGTTCACCATTAAATTGTGTATATATTTGAAAATCTTTTGGCAAACCAAATTTCTCAAAATAAAGGTTTGGTTTTAAGCATTATGTTTTATCAGAGCGTAGGTGATGAAGCCAAAGAACTTAACCCAAATCAGGCTTGATCACTTCTTATCTGTGATCTTGGACAGGTCACTTAACATTTCTGTATTTATTTCCTTGCTTGTAAAATATGGATAGGAATAGTGCTCATCATGCAGGGCTGTTGTGAGAATTAAATATACTAACATTGACATAGAGTAATGCCTGCTTTGTAGTACAAACTAAACATTAAGCTATACCTAAAATGTTAATTGTGGCTATCAAGAAATTGTGGGTTTACAGACAATTTTAGATTTCAACTTCTTATTTTATACGTTCTAAATTTTCTGCTGCATAATAGACGTTTATTTTGCAGAAAGTATAACGAAGCATTTTATTTTTTTAAATTTTTTTTCAACGTTTTTTATTTATTTTTGGGACAGAGAGAGACAGAGCATGAACGGGGGAGGGTCAGAGAGAGAGGGAGGCACAGAATCAGAAGCAGGCTCCAGGCTCTGAGCCATCAGCCCAGAGCCCGACGCGGGGCTCGAACTCACGGACCGCGAGATCGCGACCTGGCTGAAGTCGGATGCTTAACCGACTGCGCCACCCAGGCGCCCCCGAAGCATTTTAAATAAGCATCGTAATGTCAATTTCTCAAACACTGAGTGCCAGTGTTTGGGATGCAAGAAATAATTATATACATGAATATTTATAGTGAGAAGATTCTTCTTAGTCAGCCTTCTTGCAAAGTGTAGGAACTTTGTAGCATGACTTAAAAGTAGCTACCCTTTCTAGAGGTTATTAATTCCTGGCACCCTCTATATAATCCTTCAATTGACTTGACTTTGCTGAGAATAGGTAGCTGAGTTCGGGGACCATCATGGTGTTAATTTATCACTAGAAAAATGAGAGTTCCTCCAATTCCTCACACATTATTTTCGGTGTGTTTTGACAAAAGGAATGATGATTCCACCTGGGTGAGACAGCAAGGCACAATAACACTCAGGAGGGTGGCTATATTTTTTGACATTTGTACAATTTGGGGAGAATACTACTTCCTTTTCATTATTTATTTTTCTAAATATGTCTGGGGGAAAATATGACCATCGGAACGTGGAGCATGTCTGTTCTCAGCCTGAACCTCTTAGCAAAAAATTGTAGTATCCTGAGGTACAATAATTTCTGAGACTGCTTTCACCTCTCTGTCTCCGTAACTTCATGGGTAACAGCCAGTGTTTAATGAAAATATTTTTCAACTAGCTTCTACCTGCTTTTAAGGCTCTTACTTGACTCCTCCACGACGTCCTTTATTTTTCTGCTTCTCTTCCTTATACATATTAAAACATTTCAGAAAGGATAGATCTTGGTAATAAATTTCACTTGGGGTTGTCAAAGCAAATATTGCAATAGACGAAGTCAAACAGGAAAGAAAAACTTTATTCAAAGCTGTTGCAGTTGAAGAGGCCAGGACTCTGTACTCACCTCTACTGAACAAAGGTGGGATGCTTTTCAAACACTGGGGAGAGAGGGACAGATCAAGGGCTATCTGCATTTGTTAATTAGCTTTACCCAAAGAAAAGTAAAGTTACTTCTATGATCATGACAAGAGACGGTTTTACAATTTCGAGCAAGACACCCATCTCAGTTGTGGGTTCTGACCCTCCCACAGAGACTGGGGACAGGTGCCATCTTCTTTGGTGATTACATTTAACTATCCTTGAGAGCAGAAGGGTTAAGGGAAATTTCTACAACTCATATGCATGACAAAACTAGCAATTAAGTTCAGATGTCATTATCTCAAGTGCTTTCATTACTCATTTTTGCTTGAAAAACCAGTTTTCGGTGGTCTGTGATCTTCCAGGCACTAGGCTGACTCTGGGAGGCTTACTCCACAGTAATATATAAAAACTGTGCCAAGCCTGGTGCCTAGCACAAGAAAGGTCCTTAATAAACCTCTGTAACAGGAGGGACAAATGACAAAATCCCTTTCTTTAAAAAACTTAAATTTTGGCATAGACTTTTGACAATGGGAATGGCAATTTATAAAAATGTTATAATGTCTAAGATGTCTCATTGATTATTGCCCTATGAATGCTTAATCCATTTTTCCTGAATAAAGGCTAGACAGTTGATTTTGTATTTTTCTTAGATTTCCTGGAAAAACCAATCTATGAAGCCATGACAATATATCACAAAAGAATTCTTGTCCTTCCTGCTTGGGAAGGCCATTGACATACTTAATTTTCTTGTTACTTTTTTATTTTATTATTTTATTTTATTTTATTTTATTTTATTTTATTTTATTTTATTTTTATTTATTTATTTTTTTTAGACAGAGAATGGGAGAGAGGAGCAGAGGGAGAGAGAGAATCTTAAGCAGACTCCATGCTCCACATGGAGCCCCATATTGGGCTCAGTTCCATGACCTTGGTGTCATGACCTGAGACAAAATCAAGAGTCAGACACTCAACTTACTGAGACACCCAGGCGCCCCTTAATTTTCTTGTTACTTTAAGAAAAAGTCAATAATGACCAACTAAAGAAGCACTTGGGTTGTTCAGTTGGTTAAATTTCTGATTTTTGATTTTGACTCAGGTCTTGAGTCAGGTCATGAGATTGAACCCTCTGTCGAGCTCTGCACTGACCACACAGAGCGTGCTTGGGATTCTCTCTCTCCCTGTCTCTCTGCCCCTCCCCTGCTCATGTCTTCTCCTTTCTCTCAAAATAAATAAATATACATTTTTAAAAAGTAATGACCAGTTAAAATGATTTTATTTTCCATAATTTTGAAAACACATATCTATATTCTTTGAAGGGGAAAAAGATGCTCTTACTTATTTTGTCTGATCACTTAGTACTTTGAACAGTGCTAAAAAAATAGTAACCATTACTCTTGTAGGTTGGGTTCTCCCAGTGTGTTCATGGGAAGGCAGAGAAAGGGAATCAGAGTGGGCAGAGTGAGAGGTTAGCCTGAGATGCAGAAGCTGTGAAGCTAGGCTGGCTCATGAAAGTTATTCTGTGTCTTATACATTATAGCTGATTGGTTATGGGATACTAGCTTTCCTGGGGCCATAAGGTATAACATAAAGCTAGACAGCTCTCTCAAGTCAAGGGCCATTTTGGGAAAAGTGTAACTGCTAAAAGCTATCATCTAGAAGCACTGTCGGCAGTTTGCAGCATACATATTTCAATCATGAATAGGGATCGGCTTCGAAAGTTTAAGTAACATTATCAGTATTATATAGCAAATACTTGGTGGAGCCAGCCTTCACTCGAGGTGGTTTATTTTCATAGCCTGGCTGTTAACTATTGTCTCATGGTATGTGACCTGACAACAACAACAATAATAAAAGTGACAATAACAAATGTTATTCTTATTATTGCAGTAATAATTTTAAAATGTTAATTTTGAATTATCTAAAGAGGGAGGGATGTTTAGACAGGTGAGATCAATCTGCTTTGGACAGATAAAGTATTCTAGAAGTATAAGAAATACTGATACAAAGAAAGGCTCCTGGTACATGAGTCATAGTTATCTGGGAAAACATCAGAAGTCTGCGGAAGTCTTATTCCAACATATATTAGCCAAGAAGCTCAGAGTGAGCACTGAGAGGACTGGTTATAGTAATGTGAGTTTCTACAGTGCTAAAGAGGTAACAAAGTTGACTGACAACAGTGTTGGCCTTATAGGCAGTTAAACATCATTATCTGTGAACAAGAATGTCCCCTGGGAAGGCAAAACCCACCTTCTCAAGTCCAAGAGAGATATTCTTTAAAACTAAACATAATGAAATAAAAAAGATTTTATCAATCAACGATATTGTTTTGGGGTTTCTGCTGTAATTTATTTCAGAATGTGAGCTGTAAAAACACCTTCCAAACTTAATCAAAAAGCAAAGCTGAAAAAAATAGAGTTTCTTTAGAATTGGAAAAACACATGAACCCCAGTTGGTTTTCTGTCCTCTCCCAAGGGATTTGTTTAGACACATTGTGATCAATACTATAAGACAACTCAGGGCTTGCTGAAGAGGACTGATTAAACTACATGGTTTTTAATGAAAATCTACTTATTTAAATGGGTAGCAAAATATGGTGTCGTTAAAGTTGTAAAGATACTTCAAAAATAAAGAATAAAAGTTTAACTCCATGTAGAAATTAAAACACAATAATAATCTGTCTGCTAGATGGCACTCAGATTTTTCAATCAGAAATCTATAGTAGTTAAGAATCTATAGTTATTTTTGTTCAGTGGACACAAACTCTGCACTCACAAAGTGTAACCTTAGGAGCCCAAAGTTTTTTGCCCTGAGAAATTCAACAATGCAATCTATCAGACAGTATGCAGAAACACATTTTTATTGGTACTCACAACAAAAGCGCTGAAAGGTCAAGTGGCTTATTAAAGGTCACATGGATGATCTTTGTTTTAATTTGGATTAGAAGAAAGGCAACTTCACAGAAAAGTCACAAGTAGGAAGCTAAAGGTTGTAATAAAATACTGGACAGTTACTTATGGCCATATTATGAAGGGTTCTAATTGCCCACCTAAATTGGATAGATTTTAGTAGTCAACAAGAAATCTATGAAAATTTATTAGCAGTGAGAATGAAATGTTTAAAATGGTGCTTTATGAAGAGTATAATATCAGAAATGTATGACAGGCCAAGGTATCAAGAAGACCAATCAAGAAAATAGTATAATGTTCCTGTTGAGGGTTATTGAACCTGGAGTAGAATAATGGGAATGGAATAAAAGCCATATATTCTATATATAATGTATATAATAACTATGTATATTCTATATATAATGTATAATGTATATAACTGTATATATAATGTATATTTCTATATAATTCTATATATAATTTATATTTCATATACTATTATATACAGTCTATATATGGTATGTATCTTGATCAATATATATATTCATCAAAACTTGGGGATCAATAGCCCTAGGCATCACAATTGCTTTCATAATATGCATGTGAAGGAAAGCAGGCCAATGAGACCCTTATGGAAATTTGGTGGAGTAATAAGGAGAGAGGTCCTTTTGTTCTGGAATTGCTATGTGGATAAAGTATAAGTGTGGAGCAGCTGCTTGGCAATTTACCACCACAAAAAATATCTCACCTGAATGGAGCCAACATGAAAAATGAGACGGCATTTGCAACAACACGGATAGAGCTAGACAGCAAAATGCCAAGAAAAAGAAATCAAAGAACGACAAATACCATGATTTCACTCATATGTGGAATTTAAGAAAAAAATACAAGTAAGGGGAAAAGAAAGAAAGATAGAGACAAGCCAAGAGGCAGACTCTTAACTATAAAGAACACGCTGTTACCAGACAGGTGGGTGTGGGGGTGGGAGGGATGGGTGAAATGGGTGATGGGGATTAAGGTGTGCGCTGTCTGATGAGCACAGGGTGATATGTGGAATAGTTGGATCACTATATTATATAACCTGAAACTAATATCATATTGTATGTTAACTAACTGGAGTTAAAATAAAAACTTAACAAGTGGGAGGAAGAGTCCTATTAGCACTTGAGCCCTGTGTTCAACAATACCTGAAGTTGTACAGTCTCGATGTGGAAGCTCTATACACAGATACATGTCACTTTTTAGGCAAACCATCTTCAGTAGATTTCGATTACTGACAAGCGAAAAAATCATTTTTAAGAAAGTCATAAAGCCAAGGAAACAATTTCTGGAGAGAGGTGATAGGGTTCTAAGCAGCAATTTTCTGTGCTACACAGTTGAAAATGTCATCAACACCGTATTCATGATGTTTTAACAGTATAGTTTTACTAGACTAGCCTTGATCACAGGAAGGTCGTAAGAGTCTGTGTAAGACTCTGTGAAGTAGGTGAATAATAAAGAACAAGCAGCAGACATTGGCAATTATTTTGAGATAGTAGGTGACAACTGTGGAAGTGAGAGAGTATTTTCACCTAGATACTAGAAAGAAAGGAGGTTTATTGAGGAATGAGGGGCCTGGAATATAGAGGTGGAGGTGTTGATGAAGTCAGAGTGAGCCAAAGTAGAAAAAAAGTTCTTTGAGCCAAACAAGAGAGCTGTGTGAAGAATTCATAAGGGCATTTATTACAGTGTTATTTATAGTAGAAAACTCTCAAAAAAAGAGAAGTAATATTAATAATTATCACAAAATAAATTTCAATATTTGATATACAAAAAACTCATAATAAAATGCCACTTGAAAAGGCATGATGATCTTCAGTTTCTCAGGATTCACATAAGAGTGAAAACATATGGTATCTGTCTTTCTCTGTATGACTCATATCACTTAGCATAACACTCTCCAGTTCCACCGACATTGCTACAAAAGGCCATATTTCATTCTTTCTCATTGCCACGTAGTATTCCATTGTGTATATAAACCACAATTTCTTTATCCAATCATTAGTTGATGGACATTTAAGCTCTTTCCATAAGGAAAAGAAAAGTTAGAGAGGGAGAGAGGCAAACCATAAGAGACTCTTAAAAACTGAGAATAAACTGAGGTTGATGGGGGGTTGGAGGGAGGGGAGGTAGGTGATGGGCATTGAGGAGGTCACCTGTTGGGGTGAGCACTGGGTGTTGTATGGAAACCAATTTGACAATAAATTTCATATTAAAATATAAATAAATCATGATCAAAAAAAAAAGAAAAGGCATGATGGATCACACTCCATATGGAATGGATTGGTGTGCAAAAATAAGATTGTGTTTTCTCAATTTTCTATGCTAATAATTTCTATAGTAAAATAATTTTTAAAACAAAATGATGCATGAAAGGCAACAAGGGAAATGAGGTAGAAATTTATAAAAAAATATAACATTCAAAAGGGAAAACAGAAAAATTAAATAGGATGTCAAGTCATCTACTTGTCGTTTACTAAACTATGCAGTGGTTAACATAAGCCAAACATGAATATTTTTTATCTTTAATCTGAGTTGTAGTGGGGTTATTTAAAAAGAGTGTCATCCTTTCTGGTCTTGCTTTTAAGTTTCATTAGGTGGTACCAGAGCACCATTTAATTTAGGACTAACTGTCCAACTCTTGCAGCAAAACCCTTGTTAATATTCTGCATAATGCCATAAGAATTATGAGGTTTTTCCACTATAATGGGTAAGAACAGAAATTACTACTCTGAGAATGTGAAGATTTTTTGGAGACAGTGGGGATGTTCTCCTTTTAGGCAGTTTTTTTTTCTCCTTTGTCATCCACTTCTCATTTCCTATAAGGACACTAGGTAGTTTCCTCCATGATTTGATCACTAGTGAGCTAAAAACATGAGGTCTGTCCTCTCCAGATCTTTGAAACTTTTTGTGTGGCCTGTGTCCCTCCATGCTGATTCTCTGTCCTGAAAATTCCAGCCTCTTTCTCTTCCCTTGGAAACCTAGTCCTCTCTTCAACTCAGGGAACTCTTGATTTCAGTCTTCCCCTCCAAGCCCCAACATATCCTGTTGCCTGGAAATTCTTTGTAGGCAGTAAGCTGGGGCAATGATCGAAGTCACTTTAATTTATTTCCCACATCTTGGAGTCACTGTTCATCATTAGCTGAAGTTCAGCATCTTGTAAGAACATTGTTTCCTATATTTTGTCTGGTTATTAATTTTTTCAGGTGGGAATGGTAAATCTGGTTTATGTTGCTTTATTTTTTATCCCAAAAAGAAGTCTAAAGTGAGCATTGGGGATAGGAAATCCCCAAAGTCCCTTTTATCTTAACATGCTATTATTTCATTAGCAGTAAGAACACCAACAAAACTTAGAAAACATTTAGCTGCTTAAACTTCTGAAATTTTCAGAGAGGGGTTACATTAAAAAAAAAGAGTATTTGCTGTTTCGGAAAGATGTAATGTTTTCAGTTAAGTCTAGAAAATAAAACTTGTTTTTCTAAGATGTTGTTTTTAAAATAAAAACAATCATGATAATGAAAGGAGAACAAGAAATGGCAAAGAAGTAGGAATAAAACATTTTCAGATCTAATCTAAAATAATTATTCCTATAATCGTTATTTTGCAATTTAAGCAATGTCTGTTTTTCATGTATTTTGCATCAGCTTAAGATTTTAGAACTAGAATAGACATTTAAAGATATACTTTACCACTTCCCCTGCACCAACCAGTATTGTGAGAAGAAAGTTGATACTGACAAAAACATCAAAACTTCTAGAACTTCTGTGTTACTGATTCAAATAGAGAATCCTTAGCCCCACTGCTTCAAACTCCTATTCCATGATATACTATTCACCTTACCTTCCTGACCATAAATATTACTTTGGGTTTCTTTTTTCTTTTCCTTGTCTTTTTTTTTTTTTAACTTAGAATGAAATGTAACTTTAGGAAAACTTTGGGTTTCTTTTAAAAAAATATATTTTATATTCTTTTAATGGATACCCAGGGATATATGTTTATAACAAGTTTCCAAATGTTCTTGATGACAGTAGTCAGTTGACCACACATTGAGAAAAATTGACTTCCTGGAGTTGTATAGTGGTAGGGTAAAGTTGGCTTATAGAAGTGTATTGCTCAATAAGGATAATTGTTAGTCATGTCATTTCCAGTCCTCTATACCTTTCTGCTATCTCCTTCTCCTCCTTCCCCTCCTTCTCCTTTTCCTCCTCCTCCTCCTCCCCCTTCTTCTTCTTCTTCTTCTTCTTCTTCTTCTTCTTCTTCTTCTTCTTCTTCTTCTTCTTCTTCTTCTGGTTTAATGTAGGAAAGAGAAAACATTAAGGAAATTTATGTTTATCCAACACTTTAACATTTAAACTGATTTTATAAACAGACTAACATGGATTAATGTATCAATACACTATCATGAAGATTTGTGTAAATTCCATATTAAAAATCCATTCATGAACTCAGAAATCACACAGTCCTTTCTTTCATAGCCAATGTTCTAAAAATAATGTCTGCTTTTAGTACTTGCTTTTATGTCATCATCTTCCTATTATGCCTCATATATTGTGTGTTTTCACTTCTCAGACATCACCTCTTGCTAAGGTCACCTAAAAACAAGATCTATTAGTCATTATTCATTATATTATATTGTGAGTAGCATAAAGTCTTGGTTGATTTTTTCAGCAATTAACATTATTGAAAATATTTTTAAATTATTCTTCTCCTTCCTTGGCCTCCCAAACCATATTCTTTCCCATTTCTATTTAATATTTGTTAATGTTTATTTATTTTTGAGAGAGAGAGAGAGAGAGAGAGAGAGAGAGAGAGAATGAGTTGGGGAAGGGTAGAGGGAGAGGGAGACACAGAATCTGAAGAAGGCTTCAAGCTCTGAGCTGTCAGCACAGAGCCCAATGCGGGGCTCAAACCCATAAACAGTAAGATCATGACCTGAGCTAAAGTCAGATGTTCAACCGATTGAGCCACCCAGGTGCCCCAATTTTCCCATTTCTATTTAAACATCACTAGCATTTCCTATAGAGCCCTTAAATGTACATTTCCATTTCTTAATCTCTACTCAGTTTGGCCTACTTATTCTTATCCATAAATACAATAGCCCCTTCTCCAGTACAGACAACTTTCTTGAAATGTCTATTGAAGTTTTCCATCTGGTTGTATAAAAACTACCCAAATCTTATTAAATTCACTCATCATATTTCCACCTCTGTCAAAAACTAGACTTCTGTCACCACCATTGCTTATTTTGGTGAATAACCAAAATTATCAAAAGTCTACCCATCTAATCTAGAAATTTTGGAATTTTTTTTCCTATGAGCCTATTACTTATTCAAATCACCGCAACCACACATTCAGTTTGAGTTGGACACCACAGCAACATTTAAAATTTGCTCCAATAGGGGCGCCTGGGTGGCTCAGTCGGTTAAGCATCTGACTTCAGCTCAGGTCACGATCTCGCGGTCCGTGAGTTCCAGCCCCGCGTCGGGCTCTGGGCTGATGGGTCAGAGCCTGGAGCCTGCTTCCGATTCTGTGTCTCCCTCCCTCTCTGCCCCTCCCCTGTTCATGCTCTGTCTCTCTCTGTCCCAAAAATAAATAAACGTTAAAAAATTTTTTTTTTAAATTTGCTCCAATCAACTACTTAAGCACTTCTTTATTTTTCTATTATACAGATAGTAGCAAAGATGCTGAAAATCTTAATTAAATTTGGTTGTAATCATGTTTATTCAAAGTTATGATTTAAAATCTTATAAAACAATCATGACTGTAAAGCTATTGATTTTAGAAACAAATGGAATTCTTTTTCAATAGCACAATTATCATATATCTTTTCAATAGCACATAACTAGCTTTTCACATCTAGAAATTGAGTTCATTTTGATTTTCTCACTGAATTGTTTTCTTTGCACCTTGTACCCAGAGTTTGACAAATATTTTTATTTCAAAATATGTATTTGCTAGTTTAGTTTGACTAGAATTCTAGCTTCACTTTATATTAAAATAAACTTTTAAAACAGAAACTTGACAGATTAACTTCTGTCAGGCTTTCTAGGATGGAATCTAGAGTTATTTGATGCCTTATACTGTTTTTTTATTTCTTTATAATTTTCTGGCGAATTTCTGTATTTTCTGTCTTGTTATATAACCTATTTCATGTATACTTGTCAGATTTTTTCTGTACACGTATCAGTAAGAAGGACACAGCACAGTGAAATAAAGAGTTTCCATAAAGATATAAAAATATACTATCATAAAAACAATCACAAATCTCATGGCATTTAAAAAAAATAACTATTAAAACTTCACATTTCTTAAATATGCCCTTCACTCCACTGCCTCTTACATTTGTTTTTGTCTTAGATGGAAAAAAGCGCATTGCTCCAAATAGCAAAATAAAGTCTATGTTTATAGGGAAAGAAAACATGACAACTGTGTACTTTTTTTTTTTTTTTTAGTACACCTAATTCAAGAAACTTAGTAGTATGAGTCCCAGAAGTGCTTTAGCCAAATGTTGAATTTTGTTCAGAAATGGAAACGCATATAATGAATGAACACTTTATGTCCAAAGGGAGGAAGGACACTCTAAACAACTTCTGACAGGAAAAAAATCAACAACAAGTGTAGATGTTTATGTTGCTAAATAGTCTATTGAGAGTAAATTACAGAGTGTCGAAGGTCAGTGTTCCTCCTCTGAGAACCATTGGAAGGAGGAATCAAACGTCTACTCTATCTCTATTCATGGAATACACCTATTCAATGTTTTCTTAATGTACTTTTCTCTACCAGCCTTAAGCTTGGAAAAATATTTTCACCTATTCAGCCATAAAAAACACAAGTTTATAAATTAATTTCGAACATGGCATTTTTAAAATGGCACAAATTTAAGGTAGGAAAGATGAAACATAATGGCTTTGCTTGTGAGCTACTACAGTTTCATAGCTGCAGTAAAACAAAATGGAACAAAGCAAAGCAAAATGGTAAAATACTGGTGTAAGGACTAAGAATCATAGCCACACTCCCAAGTCTGACATTTTTTAAGGGAAATGCAATGCACTGTGTAGAGAACAGTACAGAACATCTAGAAAGAAAACCAGAATAGAAAAGAATCTCAAAGCTCTAGTTTTCAAAAATAGATAAATGCGTTACTTGTCAAAATTCGCTAACAAATATGTATTCATCCATATTAAAGAGAAAAAGTAATCTCACAGATCCCAGGAATTAAACTTTGTTTTCTGCTATGTTACTCACCTGAGTAAAAAATAAAACTATGGTCTATCATTTTTATATAGCTGAATCCTCAAACTTGGCAGAAAAATAATATACGTTTATTGTCCTGAAACAACTTTATTTTTTTACTTCAAGACATTATTTCTGAGAAGTAGCTGAAAACTTATCCAGCCAGTTCAAGAACAACTTGATCAAATTTATTATTATCTAACAATTTCATGTTTAAATGCAAACAAAACCTAAATGTCTTTCTCCCTCATTCCCCGTGTTCCAAATGAGAGTTTCTGTCGTAAGAATCTATCAGTTAAATAATTTCTGCTTTATGGTATGTTATTCCAAAATACTAAGAGCCATCAATAAGGGAAGATAAAGAGTTCAGGCTGGGAGAAGAGGCATGTGAAAAATGTTAGCCACATTTCTTTGTTCACTCCACATTTCTTTCTTCACTCCACTACACAGAAATTTCAGAAAATATACTATTTATCCATCTAGATCTATCATCTGTCTATGTATCTATTTCTATGTTAGCTTTGTGTAAGTGATGTTTGAGAGAAATACATGTTTCAGAAGATATATTTGCTATTTTAAATTTTACTAAGTGAATTCTTCATATTTTATGGCTATGCCTAAGCTCTTTATTTTCATCCGTTATTGTTTTCTGGTAATTCAATAACTTCCATTAATAAATGGTTATAATACTACTATTTATTATTACTACTAATAAATTATCATTATGGTAGCATATATTTCACTGGAAGATTCCACTTTTTATTTTATATTCAAATTTCAACTATATTAACACCTATTTAGATTAAATTCAGATGTTTCACTGAAACTTTACCAACCACAAGCTCATTTAGTTGACCCCTGTGTTTTCTTGACATTCCCCTGTGGTTTTTACAAATGCTGGCTTAGTTTCTGGCACTACAAAGGTGCACCAAGCTCATTTTACATATTTACTGCCTCAGTTCTGGAATCAGTCATTTCTCCAAGAAACCCAAGTTCCTTTTATTGAAGAATAATATTAGAAACCAAGATGCAGGTATTAGGATTATTGTTGCTTAGATAATCTCAGATGCTCGAGCAAAGAAATACATGTGTGTATGCTAACCCATGAATATACACATATCTATAAATATTTCTATATGTATTCATCCATGTCTATGTTAAGTTAATCACGAGCTCATCTGAATCGAATCCATTATCACGTAGATAATTTCATCATCCTCTTGCTCTAACCCCTCAAACTAAGAAAACTAGCTGATCTTTTTACTTAATGGTTCAATTCCATTATGCATGTTTAGTGATTTCAGAATTGTCAATGCAGACCTCCATGGGAAACAATTTTATCAACTCACTTACAGTACAGCGTTTATATACTATTCCCTTTGTATGTAACTTTACACACTTCACTTATTTCCAGAATTACTTAGGTCAGCTTCTTTTCCCTTATCTCCTTAAGTGAGGGTGTTTCATACATTTATTATCCAGTTAAATCTTCTGCTACATCCTACATCCCATCCTGTGACACCCTCACCTCTGAAATGATTTTTTTAAATTTGCATACATTAAGGTCTAATCTTTGTGCTGTAAAGTTTTATGATTTTTAGCAAATACATGGTGCTATGTCTACCACCATTACCGTATCATTCACAATAATTTAAATGCCATAAAATTATAGTATGCTTCGCCTAGTCAATACCTCCCATCCCAAATCCATGGCAAACTTGGATATGTTTACCAGCTCTATAGTTTTGACTTTTCCAGAATGTTAGAAAAAAGGGACTTATGCATTAAGTAGCATTTCTGATCGGCTGCTTTCACTAAGCAATGTGCATTTAAGATTCATCCATCTTTTGTGGCTTATTAAGTCATTCCTGTTTTATTGCTGAATAATATTCTATTTGTGAATATACCATACCTGTTTACCCATTCACTTATTGAACGAAATAGTGATTGCTTCCATGCTTGGCAATTTTGAATAGAGCTGCTATAAATATTGGTGTGCATGTTTTACTGTACATTTAAATATTCAAACCATTCGGAAAAGTACTAGGAGTACAACCATCAGATTGTATGATAGTATTATGTTTAACTTTATAAGCAATTTCCAACTGTCTTCCAAAGAAGTTGCACTTTTTTGCATTTCCACCAACAATAAATGAGAGTTATTGTTGCTTGGTATTCTTGAAAGCAAATAGTATTCTTCTTCTTCTCCTTTTTTTTTTTAAACCATCTATCAAATGTGCAGTGGTATCACATTGTTGTATTACTTTGCATTTCTCTAAAGACATTGATGGTTAGCATCTGTTCCTCTGCTTATTTGCTATTTATATCTTCTTTGATGAGGTGTTTATTCAGCTCTTTGGCCCATTTTTTTAAATTGGGTTGTTTGTTTTCTTGCTGAGTTTTAAGAGTTCTTTGTAATATTTTTGATTCATGTATTTTACGAAATATGTGTTTGCAAATATTTTCTCCCAGTCTTGGCTCATCTTTCATTCTTTTAACAGTGTGTTTAATAGAGCAGAAGTATTTAATTTTACCCAGTCCAACTTATTTTGGTTTATTGGATTTTGCTTTTGGTGTTATATCTGAGAACACATCACCAAACCCCGAGTTACAAATTCTCTTGTTTTTTTTTGTTTAGAAATTTGACAGTTTTGATGTTACATTTAATGTATCATCCAATTAAAAAAAATGTTTTTAATGTTTAATTTTGAGAGAGCCAGAGAGAGAGACAGAGCATGAGTGGGGGACGGGCAGAGAGAGAGGGAGACACAGTATCCAAAGCAGGCTCCAGGCTCTGAGCTGTCAGCCCAGAGCCTGACTCAGGGCTTGAACTCACGAACCACGAGATCATGACCTGAGCCGAAGCTGGACACTTAACTGACTGAGCCACCCAGGCGCTCCTGTATCATCCATTTTTAATTGATTTTTATGAAAATCTGTGGTCTGTGTCTAGGTTCTTTTTTTGCACATGGATGTCCAGTTGTTCCAGCAACATTTCATTTGTGCCTTTGTCAAAGACTAGTTGGCAGTATTTGAGTGGGATTATTTATTGGTTACTATAGTTTTACTATCATAGGTGTGAAAATTAATTAGTGTAAGTTCTTCAACCTTCATTCTAGGTCTTCGCTTTTCCATATGAACTTTAGAACCAGTTCTGTTATTGTTGTTGTTATTTATTTTGTTTTAATATCTGCAAAATAGTGTGTTAAGGTTTTGGTTTGTTGTTTGTTTTTTAACCACAAGTGCATATTGAGTTTTACCAAATACATTTTTACCATCAATTTATATTATTCCTTAGCCTCTTGGTGCAGTTTACAGAGAATAATTTTCAGATATGAAATCTACCTTCCAAACTAGGAATAAATCAGCTTAATTACTATAGCATTGAATCTATAGATAAAATTAGGGGCGTGCCTGGCTGGCTCCTTTGGCTAAGTGTTCAGCTCTTCATTTTGGGTCAGGTCATGATCTCAAGGTTTGTGGGATTCAGCCCCACTTTCTGCTATCGGCACAGAGCCTCTCTCTCTGCCCCATGCTCGCTCACACACTCTCTCCCCACTCTCTCAAAATAAATAAATAAACATTAAAAAAATAAAATAAAATTAGAAAGAACCATTATCTTAACAAAAGTGAGTCTTCTAATCCATGAACATAGACTATCTACTTATCATTTAGATATTCTTTGATTCCTTTCATCAATATTTTAGTTTTCTATATACATATTCTATACATATTTTGTTAGATTTATACTTTTGTATCTTGTTATTTTTGTTCTATTACAAATTATATTTTAGAATTTCAAACGTTTGTCTTTCACTGATGATTGTTATGAGTAGAATGTGTTTTTCTAATAATTCATATGTAGATGCCCCAATCCTCAACGTGATTTTATTTGAAGATATGACCTTTATGAAGACAATTAAGTTTAAATGAGGTCAGAAGGGTGGAACCCTAACCTAATAGGATTAGTGTCCTTGAAAAAGAGATATTAGGTCAATAAAACTAAAAGGCAGCCTGGGGAATGGCAGGGGATATTTACAAACAACATATCTAATAAAAGGTTAGGATCCAAAATCTATAAGGGATTTATCAAACTCGACACACAAAAAACAAATAACCTAATTAAGAAATGGGTAGAAGGCATGAATAGACATTTTTTTCCCCAAAGAAGATATCCAGATGGCTAACAGATACATGAAAAGATGCTCAACATCACTCATTATCAGAGAAATACAAATCAAACCCACTATGAGATATCACCTCACACCTGTCAGAACGGCTGAAATTAATTTTTTTCTTTAATATTTATTTATTTTGAGAGAGAGAGAGAGAAAGAGAGAGTTAGTCATGGAGGGAGAGAAAGAGAGGGAGACACAGAATCTCAAGCAGGCTCCAGGCTTTGAGCTCTCCTCATAGAGCCTGAGGCTGGACTCGAACTCACAAACCCTGAGATCATGACCTGAAGTGAAGTCAGATGCTTAACTGACAGAGACACCCTGGCACCCTTAGAATGGCTGAGACTAACAACACAAGAAACGACAGGTGTTGGAGAGAATGTAGAGAAAAGGGAACACTCTTGCCTTGTTGGTGGGAATGCAAACGGGTGCAGCCACTCTGAAGAACAGTATGGAGATTCCTCAAGAAACTAAAAATAGAACTACTTACAATCCAGCAATTGCACTATTAGGTATTTACCCAAAGGATACAAATATACAGATTTGAAGGGGTACATGCACCCCAATGTTTATAGCAGCAGCATTATCAACAGTAGCTAAACTATGGACAGAGCCCAAATGTCCATTGACTGATTAATGGATACAAAAGTTGTGGTATAAATATACAATGGAATATTACCCAGCCTTAAAAAAAGAATGAAATCTTGCCATCTACAATAATGTGGATGGAGGTAGAATGTACTATGTTAAGTGAAATAAGTCAGAGAAAGACAAATACCATACGATTTCACTCATATGTGGAATTTAAGAAACAAAACAGATGAATATATGGGAAAGGGGGGAAGAGAAGAGAGGGAAACAAACCACGAGACATTCTTTAATGATAGAGAACAAATTGCAGGTTGATGGAGGGAGATGGGGTAGATGGGTGAAGGGCACTAAGGAGGGCACTTTTGACTAGCACTGGATGTTGTATTAAGTGATGAATCACTGAATTCTACTCCTGAAATCAAACTTGTACTGTATGTCAACTGAAATTACATTAAAAAAAAAAAAAAAAAAGCAGGGGAGTGTTCTTTCTCTCTCTGTCTCTCCATCTCTTCCATGTAAGGACACAGCAAGAAGAGAGACATCTGCAAACCAGAAATGAAGCTCTCAGCAGAACCTGCCCATGCTGATCTCAGACTTCTAGCCTCCAGAACTGTGAGAAATAAATTTCTGTTGTTTAAGGCATCCAGTCTGTGATATTTTGTTAGGGCAGCCTAAGCTGGCTAATACACTGGTGTATAGGAAAAGAAGTAACTTTTGTATACTGGCCTTGTATCCTGAGACCTGGCGACCTTGCTATACTCATTTGATTTGATAGCTCCAGGCATGTTTTTTAATAGATTGTTAAGGATTTTTATATACAAGCATTCTATCTGCAAATAGTTTTATTTATTGATTTATTTATCCACTTCCAAACTGTATACTGTATTTCTTTTTCTTATTTATTGCACTAGCTAGGATTCCACTATATTGTTGAAATGAAAGTGGTAAGAGCAGACACATTTTTTTTTGTTCTTCATCTCAGGGGGGAGACAGTTTCTCATCATAAAATACGATGTCAACTGTAAGGCTTTCTGTAGATGTTCTTTATGAAATTGAGGAAGTTCTTTTATATTCCTAGTTTGCTGGCATTTTTTTTAATCACAAAAGGATGTTGGGTTTTGTCCAATATTTGCTGCGTCAGTTATTATGATCATATGATTTTTCTTCTTTAGCTTGATGATGCGTTGGCTTACACTGAGTGATTTTCAAATGTGAAACCAGCTTTGCATACCTGTAATACAACATGTTTGCCTGTGGTATGTGACTCTTTCATTGCATTGTTGGATTAAATTTTCTAATATTCTGTTGAGGAATTTTGCACGTACTATTCCTAAGAGATACTGGGCTGTAGTTTCTTTTGTAACATATTTAGCTATTTTTTTTTTATTTTTATTTATTTATTTATTTATTTATTTATTTATTTATTTTAATGTTTATTTATTTTTGAGACAGAGAGAGACAGAGCATTAATGGGGGAGGGTCAGAGAGAGGGAGACACAGAATCCGAAACAGGCTCCAGGCTCTGAGCTGTCAGCACAGAGCCCGGCGCGGGCCTCGAGCTCACGGACCGTGAGATCATGACCTGAGCCAAAGTTGGCCGCTTAACCGACTGAGCCACCCAGGCGCCCCAGCTATTTTTAATTTTAGGGAAACGCTGCCCTAGAATACCTTCTTGGAGAATTGATACACTTATCATTATATAATGCCCTTTTATCCTTGAAAATCTTTGTTCTGAAGTTAGTTTTGTATGAACCTAATAAAGCTACTTCAGCTTTCTTTTCAATGAGTTAGGAAGTATTTCTTCTGTTTCTAATTTCTAAAAAAAAAATCAAGAAAATTGCTCTAATTTTTTCCTTAAATATTTGGCAGAATTCATCAGTGAAACCATTAGCTTGGTTGCTTTCTTATTTAGGTGATTAATTGTTAATTCAGTTTGTTTAATAATTATGGGTCTGTTAGGATTATCTATTCCTTTTTTGTTTGTGTTTTTGGTAGTTTTGTCTTTCTAGCAGTTGGTCCATTTCAAACAAGTTATAAAATTTGTGAACATTTAGTTTTTCATAGTATTTTTAAAACCCTTTAATGTCTATGGGATCACAAATAATGACCGTTCTTTCTTTTATGATATTGGTAATTTTTATCCTCTCCCTCTTCTTATTTAGCCTGAGTAGAAGCATATCAATTTCATTGATTTTTAAAAATGAAACAGTTTTTGGTTTCTTTAATTTTTCCCACTGTTTTCAATTTTAATGAATTATGTCCTAATTTTTATAAGCTTTTTTTTTGCTTGCTTTAGGTTTAAATTGTTCTTCTTTCTCTAGTTTCCCTAAAGTGGAATCTTAAGTTATTTATATTAGATATAGTATAGATACCTTTAAGGCTATGATTTTTTTTATGCATTGTTTTCACTGTACCCCACAAACTTTCATAAGTTATATTTCTATTGATTCAAAATTTAAAAAAATATCTTGGGACTTTTCTCTGATCCATGTTTTTAAAAATAATATTGTTAGTTAATTTCCAAGTATTTGATGATTTTCTGGATTTCCATTAGTGATATATAGTTTCATTCCGTTGGCTTAATTTGGTGATTGTTCCAAGAGAACTTGGGAAGAATGTATATTCTGCTCTTGTTGGATGGATTATTCTGTAATTGTCAGTTCAAACATAATTGTTAGAATTGTTCGGGTCATCTAAATATTTATGTATTTTCTTTCTGTTTGATTTGTCAATTACAGAAGGGTGAGGTGGTATTCCAGTATAGTAGTAGATTTTTCTTTTTTTCTTAAAATTCTCTCAGTTTTTGTCTCATATTGTGATGGTCTGTTGTTAAGTGTGTACACATTTACAATTGTTATGTCTTCCCAGAGAAGTGACAAACTTATTATTGTTTAATGTTTCTTATATTCCTGTAATCTCCCTTATACTGAGGTCGGCTTTGTGTGAAAGTAATATAGCCACTCCAGCTTCCTTTTTTTAAATTGAAGTATAGTTGTCATTAGTGACTCAACAATTATGAATTTGACTATGCTCACCCACAATAAGTGTAGCTACCATTTGTTACCATACAACAGTATTACTATATTATTACACGCCAACGTCCTTTCAATTCCTATTAGCATGGTCTATCTTTCTCCATTCCTTTAACCTTTTTGAGTATATGTACATACATATATGTATATATATTTAAAATTAAAATAGTTAAAACAAGTTGGATGCTTTTAAATCTATTCTTAGAATCCTTAACTTTAATTGTATTTGTATTATGTACATTTAAACTGATTATTGGCTCGGTTAGGCTAATTTCCACAATGTCTGTAACTGTTTTCTACTTGCTGCATTTGTGTTCCTGGTATCTATTTTATTTTATTTTGTATTTTTCAAATTTTTATTTAAACTCTAGTTAGTTAACATATAATGTACTATCAGTTTCAGCTGTAGGATTGAGTGATTCATCGCTTACGTATAACAAACACCCAGTGCACAAGACAAGGGCCCTGCTTAATTCCCATCTCTCTTCTAGCTCATTCCCCCACCCATCTCTCTCCTCCATCAAACCTCAGTTTGTTCTCTATAGTGAAGAGTCTCTTATGGTTTGCTTCTCTCTCTCTTTTTTTACCCCTTCCCATATGTTCATGTTTTGTGTCTTAAATTCCACACAGGAGTGAAATCATACGGTATTTGTCTTTCTCTGACTGACTTATTTTGCTTAGCATAATACAACTTAGCTGCATGTCATTGCAAATGGCAAGATTTTATTATTTTTTTAATTTTTTTTCAATGTTTTTTTTCAATGTTTTATTGATTTTTGAGACAGAGAGAGGCAGAACATGAGCAGGGGAGGGGCAGAGAGAGAGGGAGACACAGAATCTGAAGCAGGCTCCAGGCTCGAGCTGCCAGCACAGAGCCCGACATGGGGCTTGAACCCACAAACTGTGAGATCATGACCCGAGCCAAAGTCAGACACTTAACCAACTGAACCACCCAGGCGCCCCAAGATTTCATTCTTTTTAATGGCTGAATAACATTCAACTATATATATCGAAACATCAATATATCTGTATAGATATATATCACATCTTTTTTATCCATTCATGTGTTGATCAGCATCTGGGCTCTTTCCATAATTTGGCTACTGTTGATAATGCTGCTATAAACATTGGGGTGAATGTGGGCCTTCAAATCCTGGTATCTTTTTAAAATATATTATCTGTCATATCTATATTTTTAAAGATTTTTAGAAACTGTCCTAGAGTTTAAAATATATCTCTTAAGCCATTGGAAGTCCACATTCAACTAATAGTATCTGTGTGCAGGTGCCTTATAACAGACTTCACAATTTGCCCCTCACACTACTCATGATACTGTTTTATTATTTTTATTTATGCATATGCTAGTATCATCCACTGTATTGTTACTATTATTACTTTAAACAAATATTTGTTTGTTTTAATTCAATAAGAATGAGAAAAATAAAATATTTTATTTGCCTTCATTCATGCCTTGCTAATGCTCTTTTTTTATTCACACAGACTCAAGTTTCTGACCTATAATCCTTTTTTTCTGCCTGAAGAACTCATTTTGACATTTCTTGCAACATCTGCTGACAAAGACGTCCTTCAGTTTTGTTTGTCTGAGAAAGTCTTTTTGTCCTTTATTTTTGAAAGGTAATTTCACTGGATACAGACTTTGAGGTTTATAGTTGTTCTTTTCAATACTTTAAAGTGTTTCACTTTATTATCTTCTTGCTTGAATGATTTCTGAATAGATGTTGGCTGTAATTATTATCTTTGTTCTTCACTGATAAAGTTTTTCTTTCTATCTCTTTTCAAGAATTTCCCTTTGTCTTTGGTATCTTACAGTTTGAATATAATCTGCATAGGTATGAGGGCTTTTTTTTAAGTAAAAGAAAAAAAAAACAAACACTTCTTTAGCATTTATCCTGAATGGTATTCTCTGAGCTCCTAAATCTGTGGTTTCCTGTTTGTCCTTAATTTTGGGAAGTTCACAATCATTATTACTTGAAGTATTTTTGCTGCTCTTTCTTTTCTCCTTCAAATCATTCCAATTATGTATATGTATATTACATATACATAATGTATATTACATTATGATGTATATTACAAACATCTTTTTTAATTGCTCCATAGCTCTTGGATGTTTTGCTCTGTTCTTTTCTTCTTTTTTCTCCTCATATTTCAGTTTGGAAAGTATCTGTCCACTTAGTCTACAACATCTCTGAACATTCTTTGACCACGCTGAGCCTCCTGATGAGTACATTGAAACACTCTTCATTTCTGTTGCTTTTGCTTTCTAACATTTGTTTTCGACTCCTTATTGGAGTTTTGATATCTGTTTACGTTGCCCATTCTATTCTTTTTTTTTTAATACTTATTTATTTTGAGAGAGAGAGAGACAGAGCGCAAGTAAGCGAGGGCAGAGAGAAACACACACACAGAATCCGAAACAGGCTCCAGGCTCCGAGCTGTCAGCACAAAGCCCGATAACTCATGAACTGCGAGATCATGACCTGAGCCCAAGTTGGGCGCTGAGCCAAACAGGCGCCCCATATTATCCATCTATCTTTACGTGCAGTCTGCTTTTTCCTTAGAACCTTTTAATATATTAATCCTTTATTTTAAATTTCCTTTTTTATAATTCCAAGATCTATATCATACATGAATACAGTTTCATGAGTGCTTTGTTCTTTAGATCGTGGTTTTATTCTGTTAGATGGCATGCTTTGTAATTTTTTGTCGAAACAAAAAATAGACCTGTTATATCAATTACTGATAAGACAGGCTTTGTGTGAAATAGACTTCTAGGATTTGGGCTCATTTTAATGTTTAAAGTAGTTATAGGTGACAGTCTTTAAATTCTTTAGTGTTATTTATTTGTGTCTTATCTCTTGACCCTGGCTAGTCTGAGCTCTCCACCTTGGAGAGTCTGTCCTGCAGACTCATTATAATCCACCGTTATTACACTGGACCCTATTTGTTGTATGGTATGGTGCAGAGAAAGGGAAGTGCTCTATAAACTTCAGATAAATTTCAATGTTTTAATAAGACTGGGTCTGGGGCCTGTGACCCTCATCAATGTTTCTCCAATGGTATAGTATCCCTTTCCACCTACCCATACTCTCTTCTTTGAAATCTTGATAATAGTTGACCCCCATTTGGTAAAACCAGAAATCCTGAGCAGGCTGGGATAGGAGAAATGCCCATGTCCCAGCTGAGATTAGGCTCTGGTAAAGTCTTTTGTCCTGAGGAATGGACCTCTGTCACAGAGAAGGCTCTTGCAGTATTTTACAATGAATGAGCTAAGAAGGCCCTTTTTCAGATCTTCTGAGTGAGAAACTGGTAGGCTTCTTGAATGTGTAAACCCCACGAATCTGTGGTTTTGGTCCAAAGGAATTTCTTACTCTGATGCTAATCAACACTCAGCTTTCAATGACTTATCGAAATTATCATAATATTAATAATCATAATATTATTTAAATGTCCCTTTCCTTTATTTTGCCTCAGCAATTTCTGCTCCAGACCTGCACATTTTGGCTGTGCCTCTGGATGCACTTCTGTTTCCAGATTTTGAAGTAGAAGTTTGGCCTGTAACTTAGTTCTTTAAGAAGTCTCAAAATGTCCTTAAATTTCAGTTTGTCCAGCTTTTTCTTGCTGTAAAGGTGTAAGTGATAACTTCCAAAATCTTTAGAAGATGGAACTGAACCAGAGGTCCTCTACTTACCATGTTCATATTTACTTTGCAAAAGGATATTGGTAGACCATTTTAGCAATGGTTAGCAGCCAGGTGTTACAACCCAATGGAGTTCTAAAAATAATACATTAAAAATTTTTTTTGATGGGTGCCTGAGTGGCCCAGTTGATTAAGCTTCTGACTTCAGCTCAGGTCAGGATCTCACCGTTCGTGAGTTCAACACCAGCATCAGGCTCTGTGCTTATCAGTGGAGAGCCTGCTTCAGATCCTCTGTTCATCTCTCTCTCTCTATCCCTCCCCTCCTCACACACGTGTTTGCGTGCAGACAAGCAGGATCCCTCTCAAAAATAAATAAATTAAAAAAAAAATAAAAATAATTAAAAATAAATAAAAATAAATTTTGAAGTTGCACAACTATGTACTTAGTATCCATCAATTTAAAAAAAAATTCCCTTTAAAGTAGAATGTTCTATTTAACTTTTATTTGGTCTGTAACAATTCTTATGTAAAAATAATTTTAAATAATTTTTGTGTGACAAGCAGAATAATGTAAGAGTTCAAGGCTATAGAAATAAATATACATGGGTTAGGGCCAGATTAAGAAATTTTATAATTTAAGATATATTACTGGTAAATTAATCTCCAGTTTTCACATCTGTTCAAACAAACCTCATTTCTTCTCTTGTCACACTAATTTTCCATCATAGCTCATACAGCCTTAGAATCAATAAGATTTCTACTAAGGAAGTTAGAAATAGCAGCCAGCCATCTTTCCATTTATCTACCCATCTAAAGAGGAATCATCTTGAACTGATAAGACCTTTCGAGTTTTAAAGATTATCAGGAAAGTATTAGAAGAGCAAGAATAAATGAACTGTTTGGGTTATCTTTCTCTCTTTTTTGAAGTTTCTTAAAGATTTCCAGTTTTACTTAGATTTGAAAGAAAAAGGACAGCAGTAGAAGTTCAAGTATAATATGGCCCAAGGGAATATGGATATGAAATAATCTAAATGGCAAACTCATCGCTTTCCTAGCTCCTAAGGAGATGTTTAATGGATTTTCACTGGAAGCTTCATAACACTGCACAGCAGGGAATCGGTTTTCATATGAATTCAAAGGAAAAAAGGACTCTTTGATCCCAAAGAGGTTAAAATGCCCTTCCCTTTACTGCCATAGAGAGAAAAAAATATATATAGTTCATGTGGAAAAGGGATGGTAGAAGAGAAAATAAAGTTGTAAAACCACATAGAAATATAGAGACAAAGCATGCAGTGTGTGTGTGTGGGAGAGAGAGAGAGAGAGAGAGAGAGAATGGAAATATGAATAAGTTACTATAAATCCTACTATCATTCCATTAACAAGTAATACAAGAAACAAACATTTTAAATAATAATTTGGAAGAAAACAAGTCTTTCTTATATTTCAGTAGATAATAATATCATTTAAAAAGACTAGGTGTTTTTTATGTAAAAATTAAGTTTTTTTTCTTTTATTTTGTGTGTATAGGATACAAAGGTAAAGGGAAAAAGCAACACGGAATATCCTGCTAGGTTTTGAGAATGTTCTGGAAAAAAAAAAAATCAGGCCAAAGCAGAAATCTATTCTTGACCACACTCTTTATAATTCATCTTCCTGTGTACGGTGAGGAGAAATAAGTTTGATATTAGAACTCATTCCAAAGTATTGAAGCTTACAGCCTCTAAGTATCTTCAGGAAAAATATATGTTCTCATTTGAGACTAAAGTTTTAATCATTTTCTAAAAATCATTCCATTTTAAAATTTTATTTAATTTCTATTAACAAGGTTTGACTTGCACAGATAATTTTGCTGTGCGAAAAATCTCATGATACCTGAGTCACAAATTTGGTGTTTGGTAGTAACCAGGATATGTTTTTCAACAAAATTGTTTCCCCTGTGTATTATAAATTTCACTCTGAATAAAGAAGAACATGGAAATATAGAGACTACAAAACACCACTGAATTTTAAATGCTGTAACAGCCAATTCACTGGAAAGCAAATATAAGAATAGACCTGCTGACTTCATGATTTGACAAACCTTTTTATATTATCTGGATAATATTTTCCATGTTTCTATATCACTAAACTGTTCCTTCCATAATTCTAGGCCTCGGAATCAAAGAGAACAGAGTTTATTGGTAACTTCAGAAATGAAGTTTTGTAACTATATGTTACTTTGTAGCTAAACTAAATATTTTAAAAATAGTAACATGTAGTTTAAGACAACTATCCCATCATTCAATAGATTTCACACTTATTTTAGAATAAATTTTACATTCATTCTAATCTAATTTCTATCACATAAGAATTTATTATTTACTTATTATGTATGATCTAATTACCATTATTACAGAAGTGACTATACTTGATTTGACTATATTATGACATCTATATTAAACAAATAAGCCAATTAAGGATTTAAACTTCTTAGTAAATATTCCTGTAATCTATTATCTGTTTGTGAAGAAAATATGCCCATTGGAACCTTGAAACATATTTTTTAAAACTTTGTTTCTTAAATAATCAAGAAGTCCATTTCCCACATATACAGCTACAATCAACAAAGTTAAAATTATCTTGTCTAAATGTAACATACAGTTGATATATCAGACAGATCATAGGTGTGGAAAGAGCAGAAATAGGTCAAAGTAGAGAAAGTGTTCTGTAAAATAAATGCAAACATTTCATCTTTTCCGATATTTGAGGAGAAAAAACAATGTGTCTTCTCAAGAGTTATCACGTCCCCATTTTCTCTGAAATACACAATCTGAGAAGAACTTGGAGGAAAGGACACAAGCTATTAGCCATATTCATTTTAAACTTAAAATCATTTTGCACAGAGATTCTTACATATTTCAGTTATATCCAAGACCTATTTGTGAGACTCCACAGAATTAATCAATAGTCGTAAGTAAATTGTATTCAGACTTCTGATTTTGGTGTGTGCTATATCTTGTCAGTATAAGACACTGACACTTTAAACCACTTTCTCAAAATAAGCCTTGTATATATAAATGGCAATAGTCAGATACTACCTATTTGAAAATCATTGTTTGCTACATTCACCTACCCTATCTGTTCTTACATTTTCAAGAAATTAAGTTTCTATGATATCTATTGATATATATTGAGTGATATACATATAGATAGGTGTTAAGTTTCTACGTTGTACATATATATTTATATATACGAAGTTCTTATTTATTTATTTTGAGAGAGAGAGCATGTGCCAGTGCAAGTGGGAGAGGGGCAGAGAGAGAGGGAAAGAGAATCTCAAGCAGGCTCTGTGCTGTTAGCACAGTGTCCCACATGAGGCTTGATCTCATGAACTGTGAGATAACAACATGAGGCAAAATCAAGAGTTGAACATTTAACCAACTGAGCCACCCAGGCGCCCATGTATGATATTGACTTAACTGTATTATCATTATCCAGCCACGGATATAATATCAGTAGTGTAATCAAAACTGATATTTCAGACAGACTCAGGCTAATTAGCGACTAATCAAATTATCACCCCTATGCTACTTAAGTTGGCTGTTTTGTTTGCATATAGGCTTTCTAGTTAAATCCAAAAATAGGTAATAAGTAGCTTATATTAAAGTATTTTTTGTTTACATGTGAAAATCTAGTTAAATAGTAAGTGGCATTCAGGGGAGACCAAAAATTTTCATTGTGAATCCTCACAAGTAAATTAATATTTGACTTCATTTATTGGTATTACTAAACTTTCCTTGACTAATGTGCCATTTACTTATATTAGACTGGACCACTGATTGAGGGTTAAGATGGAAAGAGGAAGGAAACTAGAGTGTGATCAGTACTGCCCAGACCATTAGGTATCTTCACATGAGTTAAAATGTAGTGCACGCACTTCTTTCTGACGCTTTTACTTTGGGCCCCACCTGCACCAAGATTCCGATTCCAAAGTTTCTGCTCTTCCATTTCCAGTGTATCCATCAAGCAGTCACTCCCCATCCTTTTCCCCCTTAGTCCCTGACACCCACCAATCTGCCCTCTGTCTCTATGGATTTACCCCTTCGGGATATTTCATGTATGTGAAATCATATAATATGCGACTTTTTGTATCTGTCTTCCTTAACTTAGCATAATGTTTTTGAGGTTTATTAAGGTTGTAGTATGGATCAGGAGTTTTACTCTTTTTTTATGGCTGATTGATATTATATTGTATGCCTATTCCATTATTTGCTTATCTATTAATCAGTTGGATATTTGGATTGTTTCCATCTTTTGACTATTGGTTAAGTACCTGTTTGCAATTAATTTGGATATATACGTAGAATTGGAATTGCTGGATCATGTGGTAATTCTATGTTCCACTTTCTGAGACACCACCAAACTGTTTTCCACAGTAGTGGGACCATTTTACATTACCACCAGCAACGGGTAGACACTCACATTCTTAAAGTCATGCCAGAAAGTATCACAGAAAATTTTGAAACAACACCTGAAGCTATAGTTCTTCTTCAAATGGTTCTTAAAAGATTTGTTTACTGAAAATTCAGAGTTATTGTTCCCATCAGGAACACTAATCAAGTCTTGAGATGTGTCATAGAGGCAACGACGTTATGACTGACAACTGGCCATCAGTTAAGAAATGTTAAACTGGATATAAAAACATGTCTCTCAGAATTAATGCAATAAGAAGTTCTAAACATCATCCTTTATTTAAATGTATTTAAGGTGACTTTTAGTTTTTTGTTTAGTAAGGATTTGAAAGTAACTAATGCTTAATAACTATTACTGTGAAAATATGATGGGGCACCTGCGTGGCTCAGTCAATTAGTTATCTGATTTCTGCTCAGGTCATAATCTTGCAGTTGGTGAGTTTGAGCCCCATGTCTGACTCTGTGCCGACCGCTCAGAGTCTGGAGCCTGCTTCAGTTTCTGTGCATCTCTCTCTGTTCCTCCCCTGCTTACACTGTGTGTTTGTCTCTCTTTCTGTCTCTCAAAAATAAAGATTAAAACGTTTTTTGAAAATATGAAAAAATTAATAAGTATGTATAACAAATTATCCTAATTAAGCTTAATTCACCCTAAACCATACCACTTCATGCAAAAATTCTTTAGTTTTAGCATCCAATATGTTGATTTTATTTTAACTCTTAAAGTTCAGTATGAATTTGAATATATTCATAGGCCATGGAATTTTATCTTCTCTAGTTATTTATGTTCTTAATGGTACATTTCAAGAAAGAATCCCAAATTAGCAGGGGCCTCATCAGGGCAGACCCAAGTTCTGGTGGGCCTAGATATTTTAAAATGTGTGTGATTCTTTTTAGGAAAAAGGATAAAAAACTACCAAAAAAAAAAGAGGTACAAATGTTACTATGTATCTAGAAATAAGAAAAAAATACACAGTGAATTTTGGAATCTGTTGATTTCCACAAGCATCAAAAACTCCTGGGGACTTGACTGCAGTCCATACAAGTGAGCGATCATCTTTGAGTCTGAGCTTTCTTGGCTTCACAGAAAATCTGCTCATATATGTATCAAGGACTACTTATCATTGTCTTCTGTCTACCTGCAGGATAGGAGGAAATGGACTGAACCCAGAAGCATGATAAATGCAGCAAAAAGGACTTTGACCTCCAAGAGACCATATAGGTTTCATAACGGAATAATTTTGCTTTTGGAAAATACCAGTGAAAATTTCATGAAATGCCACAGCTGGAAGGTTGAAATGTATCTAATCTAATAGTCTTACTTTAGAGATGAAGAAAATGAGTCACAGAGAAGTGAACTAACTTGCATAAGATTATAATTCTAAAAATTTTTTAAAGTTTATTTATCTTGAGAGAGACAGAGATAGTACAAGTGGGGGAGAGGCAGAGAGAGAGGGAGGGAGAGATTCCCAGGAAGGCTCCTCACTGGCAGCACGGAGCCTGATGCCGTGCTTGAGCCCATGAACCGTGAGATCATGGCCTGAGCTGAAACCAAGAGTCTTATGCTTATTGACTGAGCCACCCAGCCGCCCTGATCCTAATTCTAGCTAAAAGAGGACCAGAATGCAGGTTTTGCCTAATTTCAATATAGTTACCTTTTACTGTAGAAAAGAGAGAAAGAAAGAAAGAAAGAAAGAAAGAAAGAAAGAAAGAAAAGAACACTCTAGAATTATTTTTATACTTAGTACTATTGAATCATGCAAATTGATTCAGTTAAGGAAACAGAGTTAGGGAAGATGATGGAGGAAAACAAAGGAAACCAGAAGCTAATGGGTACTTCCTATATGTTAGTAGGCATACTCTGCTCTTTGTAACATAGTCTCACATTTCATAATCATAGTATTGAGGATACTAAAGCTCAAAGATGATATCTGACTTGATTTAGTTTTCTTTTTACTGCCAGTTGTGTCATGAAAACAATGGGCCCTGTACACGGCTGAATATACATGCCTTTGCCTTTTATACCTCTGCATCCTTTCTGAGCTTCCTTATGTCCTATTTATCTGCTAAATTACAAATTTTCCTTTGAGGACAAGATCACTGTCAAGATTCTTCCCAAACATACCAGGAGGATGTGTCAGCGCATTCACACACAGAAAGCTACAGTAAAAGATACTATGTGACAAGTGTTATATCACTGGTACAATGAAGTGGCTTAAGAGATCATCTGGGAGATGAGTCTTTTCAGGATGTTGTGACCTGAGAAAGCATCAGAGAAGACATTGCATTGAACTTCATTCTGAGTAACAAATGATAAGAAGACATTCCATTCCACGTGAACGATGGCAAGTTTGAAAAGCATATCTCAGCTTGGCTAAAGCAAAAGGCTTTCGTTGCACACTGATATGGAAGAATGCTGATGAACTGGCTAGGACTCATCATCTAATGAGCCGTCTTGCTTGTTAATGCAAGCAGTTGGGGTTTCAATTAATAGCTAGTTGAGAATGTGCTGGAGATTTTTATGATGATGATGATGTCAACAAAGAAATAGTTTTCAAAAGATTACTTTATCCTTGATATATAGGATGAGTACGACAAGAATAAAAAAAAGACAGAAAGCCAGCAAGGAAGTTATTAAAAGCAAGATGTGAGCAACTGGAAATGGAAGTGATGTATAACTTACCTATAACATCAAACTAACTATGGTCCTTTTTTTGAAGGCGGAAACATGATTCTTCATGGTAGCTGCTCTACATTTATTTTGTCTGAGTTCTACAAATACAGAAGCTGTTCCATTAGAATCTACAATTGACAGTTCTTTTTCTAGATTCTCTTGCTTCTCACTAGTAGAGCACTCTCTCCTTCTGATTTGACCTCTACTCCCCCAGTCAATAGACCATGAGACCGTGACATCTTCTTTTGAGTCCTCAGTCAATAAGTGGGTGGCTTAACAAAGATTAACAGTGATGATGATCATCCTTTATAAGTCTGACATTGTCTTTCAGGAAGATGAGAAGATGGCTAATTAGATCACAGTCTTGTTCAAAGTAGTGAAACACTTAGGAGTTTCATGAAAATGGTAAAATAGAACTTTCTAAGTAGGCTTAAATACTAGTATTTTATGCTATGTAAAAAAAAACAAAAACAAAAACCAACTTTAGCTATGAATCCAGTTGCACTTTTTTACTTTACTGGCTCATCAGCCAAACCAAAACAAGACAAATGTAATATTTTCCAGATATCATGTTAATGCAGAAGTAGTTGATGGGTGACTTGTGTTTTGGCACATTATATGAAGATTTGTAGAGATTTAAGCCTATTTTACAGTGATCAAAATAACTACACTCTATAATATTTGGATTGATGTACGTTAAGCTTCTCTAAATCCTTGCCATTTAGAAAGAAATCTGTCAGAGGCATCATGAATAGAGCAGTTTTTCAGTCACATCCTGAAATTTTAGGATTTAGTTAGGTAGAGTAAATGGAGTAAGTTAGGGTTGAGAGAAAATCATCATTGATATCCTAATAGACTTCAGTTCTCTGAGGTTGGGTCAATGGGTGTTGAGGATTTGGGCTGCAGCACCCGCTAAGTTGAGTGAGTGATTTCTGTTTGTATCACATTTGTTGCAAGAGATAGTTGGGGAGGGCCATGCCAATGCTTACAGAAGCAGCATCTCTCACAGTTTTATGAAAAGAAACTAACTTCCAAAGTTAGTCAGAAGCTTTCTAAACTCCAGGCACAAACCCATTGAATTAGAATTCCAGGTGGCAGAATGGAAAATCTGCATTTTTAACAATGATTTTTATGCACTTGAGTGTTTTAATAATGGTCTTCAAACTTTTGCTCACGTTACTCTTAAAAGAAATTTTAAAATTTCTTTTAATTATATTCTTTCACATTTAATGTTTTCTTCAAAAAATTTAACATGTTTGTGATGAAAACGCTAAAGGTTTACTCTCAGAAAATATCAAATATGCAATACAGTGTTTTTAACTATAGTGTGATGATTGATGTATTAATTAATTTAATTGTGGTAACTACTTCACAATGTACCACATCATCACATGTGCAATTTAACATATATAATCTTATCTGTCAATTAGGCCTTGATAAAGCTGAGAGAGAGAGAGAGAGAGAGAGAGAGAGAGAGAACTCGCACATACACAAGCGAGGGCGGGACAGAGAGGAAGGGAAAGAGAGAATCCCAAGTCAGTGTGGAGCCTGACTCTGGACTCAAACCCAGAAACTGTGAGATTATGACCTCAGCCAAAACCAAGAGTCAGATGCTTACCGATTGAGTCACCCAGGCACCCCTGCTTGTTGAAATCGGATCCAAATAAAATACACACATTATATTTGGTTAATACAGCTCTGAATTTCCTTTCATTTTACAGCATTTCTGTTTAATAGAACTTGCTGTGAACATGGAAATCTTCTGTACGTATGGTCTCCATGTGTGGTTATTTTGCCCCTGAAGTACACTTGGATGAACTGAATTTTTAATCTAATTTTTATTGATGTAAATTAAAATAGCCACATGTGGCAAGTGACTGCAGAATTGGAAAGTAAAGACCAAAGAAATGACTCTCTGTCTTTTGTCTTTTACTTACACTTTGTCTGTTAAAAGTATTAGATGTTTTTTGTCTATACATTATCCCATACATATTAGTCTGGAACTGTTGGCTATATTTTTGAGATGGCATTTGATTTCTTCCTCTGTCTCATATATTTTCTGTTAACTGAAACTCAGATCTGGAAGTCTGATCAATTTAAGATTGATTTTCTACAAGAACATGGTGTAGTTAGTCGCTATTGTATTCTTCCATTAGGAAGCCTCTGTGTCTAATTGCTTCCTTTTAGTGATCATTGCCTAGATCCATAATTTCATTTGTGGTTACAAATGATGATATTCTAATTCTGTTCTTTCTTTTCATTAAAACCAGAATGCTCTGATAAAGAGAAATGCCTTTCTCAATTATTTAGTTATCCAGAAAGGTACTTTGAACAGCAAGGTGATATAAATTCTTGGTTCTTATGCTTCTTTTCAGTTTTCAAAATAGTAACTGGGTTCTTTAGAATTTTTTTCCAATTTATTTAAATCCAAGTTAGTTAACATATAGCGTAAGAATGGTTTCAGGAGCAGAATTTAGTGATTCATCACTTACATATAACACCCAGTGTTCATCCCAAGAAGTGCCCTCCTTAATGTCCATCACCCATTTAGCCCATCCTGCCACCCAACACCCCTCCAGCAACCCTCAGTTTGTTATATGTGTTTAAGAGTCTCTCATGATTTGTTTCCCTTTCTGTTTTTATCTTATTTTTTCTTCTCGTTTTCTACGTTCATTTGTTTTGTTTCTGAAATTCCACATATGAGTGAAATCATATATTTTTCTTTCTCTGACTGATTTCACTTAGCCTAATGCACTCTAGTTCCATCCACATCATTGCAGATGGCAAGATTTCATTGTTTTTGATGGCTGAGTAATATTCCATTATATATATATATATATATATATATATATATATATATATATATATAACCACTCTTCTTTATCCAGTTATTAGTTAATGGACATTTAGATTTAGGCTCTTTCCATAATTTGGCTGCTGCTATAACCATTGGGGTACATGTGCCCCTAAGAATCTTTTAATATATTGTTGGATCCTGTTTCCTAGTATCTTGTTGAGAATTTTTGCATCCATATTCATCAGGGATACTGGTCTGTAGTTTTTAGTGGGGTCTTTTTTTTTTAGAATTTTATAATGTTAGTAAATTATTTTTATTATTTTCTTTAATGCCAGTATGATCTTATGGATTTAAATAAATGTGATGCATCTCAACTAATATAATTATTTTTCTTCTTGATGATCGAGTTTTTTTTTTTTTTATTATTCAGTAAATGAGAGTACCTTTCAGTTCACTCTTGAAATCATTTATATGATATCAGGGAGTGTGGGAAAATTTTTTTGCTTTATTATATAAGACATTCCTGGCTGGTCTAGTGTATTTCCTGTTCTAGACCTGAAATCAGCCATCTCTGAGAAATGGTGGTTTAATTTAGTTGAAAAGAGTTTTAGAGACCACAATTTGGTCACTAAGTTGACTATTTTCTTTCTTGATACTTTTAAGGAACAAAGAATTAAAAACAAAAAACTTTTTTTAAATGGCATTGTGAGGGGTTCATACTAATACTTCCAAATCAAATTCATTATGTAAAGGTTGTTACTTAACCTTATTTAACTTGTATTTCTCTACCCTTTGTTCAGTGTAGAAAATATACTCTTTAAAAGATATCATATAAATTAGTCTTGTTCTTTATCCCACAATACAAACATAATATCCTCTGAATGAAAAAAAAAAATGAACTAATGTATAAAGCACTGAATTTTCAATAGTATAAACAAAACTTCTACAGAGCAATATTAACAGTGTAAAAAAATTCAACTGAGTAAATTTAAAAAATCTTACTGGCTTTATTCAATGATTTGTGAATTGGGCAGCATCCAATCTAGCACACTGAAAAGAAGCTTCAGGGAGCTGTACAAAATGACACTTTTAGAGGCAGAGGGAACAGGAACAAAGAAGTTATACCAGGCAACAAAGCAGATTGGTTATGGCAGAGTAACTTTCCTTGAGGGGATAGCAGGAGTTGTCAGGGAGATTACCTACTTAGTGCTGATCACATGATTCCTGACTGACTGTGAAGGAGTTTGGAACAGGTACCCCCGATGTGCCACTTAAGCATGAAAACTATATTAAGCTGAAGGCAATCAAGGCCCTAGGGGCTCAAGAGAAACTTTTGCCTCTCACTTAACTACATAGAAGAATCTAAATTGAGGAGTCCTTCCCAAAAGGATGGTTGTTACCAGAGATAAATTTTATCTGAGTGACCTATCATTATGGTAAGACAAATAACTCATTATCAAACATCTGCAATTCTTCTCATTGTCCTATGAATTGCATGTCTTCTCTTTGAAGTATTAGACTCCTACCCTGTATCCTTAGTTTAGAATGACATATATACCTCATTTTCCTTGACTGTCCTTGGAGTTTCATGTTAATTCCCCATATGTAGTAAATTAAATTTGCTTTTCTTCTGTTTGCTAATCTGCCTTGTGTCAATTTGATTATTAGAACAGTTAGAGAGACCTTGAAGGGGTCAGGAAATTCTTCCTCGCCTGCAATTGGTTTAAGATTCTATTTCTGAGAATACTAAAAATACTTAAGTCTTGTTTTGGTAATGTGGGGCTTAGCATAAGTGACTCCATTTTGGTCTTGTCTTGTTTTTAACAACTAGGATAAATATTATATCCTAATACTATTTTTTACAACGAAGTCCACATTTTTTTTTTTTTGTAATCTAGATATATATCTGTACTTAACCCATTAGAATAATCTAGATTCTATTAGCCAAAAATAATCTAGGAGAAGAAAAATTTTCCCTTCTTCCCTTCTAGATTCTTCAGTTGGCCTAATAATTAATTGTATTGACATAAGACAGATTAACGAGAAAAAAAATTAACTACATACTTACTGGAGTCCCACAAACCAATGTCGTCAGGCCATTGAGGCTCAGACACCAGACTAAGTTAAAGAGATGCTAAGAGGGGTCTGGAGCTTTAAAGAAGAGGAAGATAAATCACAGGAAGATGAAAAGAGCAAATGTTTTGTTAACAATTGTTTGCCATGCCATGCAAGTAAATCTTTCTGATATAAAAACTTATATCTGGTAATAGCTCTCTTCCTGGTACAGGCCTCCTATCTAAAGTCTTTTAGACAGTTAAGGAGAGATACAAAGCTTTTCCTGAACCTGTTCGTTCTTAATTATCTCTATCTCAAAACCATCCTCATGCCGAAGTAGTACATTTTGGAATAGCCTATTCTGTTCCTTCTCAATAGGACATAAATCTATTGTGATAAAACATGTGGTTGAAGTTAAAATTTATATTCATGAATATGAAAACTGCAAGCACAATTTATCCAACAAATACAAGATGCTTGAGGTTTATTTTTTTTTAAATAAGAGAAGCCAAATATTCATTTAGGTTTAATATGGATCAATGACTGTTTTTTTGAGCTGAGACATTTAGAATATACTTCTCAGGTGAATGGTATGAATATTTACAAAATAGAGTGTGAGGCTCAGGTTTACTTATTTGTAAATAATGTTTGTATGCAAAAAATTAGAATTTTAGATCTTCAAATATGTTTCATCTCATTGAGTCACAATGAGAGAACTATTAATACATTAAAAAAATCCTCAATCTCACTTATAATACAGGTAATATTAGTAAGAGCAGAAGTAAGCTGACCCTGTTCTGCTACACCTATACTTTGGTGTACAATACAACATATGTCTGAATCAGAGTTTAAAAATGATTTTAGATTTTAAAATTGTGTTTCTGTAAGCAGAAAGAGCTGGGAATGCCCAGAAAAAGAAAGATGAGACTTTGGTTTTGTGATATAGGAGACGTCACGTTAGGCCCCCAGGTCATAGATCGTAGGTCATAGATCACGGAAAATAGAAGTTGTCAGAAGCACAAAAAAATGCAAAAGCCTCAGTAGTTATGGATTTTAAATGAATACAAAAATGTAAGAGTCTCTACCAGGCCAGGAAATAGCCTAACCATATCAGAGACAACGTATAAGTGGTAAACTCCCAGTGCTGTTCAAAAGGAAGCAAGGTTTTACATTGCTTACATGAGATAAGCCAAAGATGGCATCTGGTTTATACTGGCTCACAGAAGCATGCCCAAAGTCCCTTCTCCTTGTCCAACAGTTACCTCTGCCTCATTATAAGGTCTCCACCCAAAGGAGGGCGTAAGCTTCATTAAGGTAACATGGGATGCCTTATAGGCATGATTTCTAAACACACGGGCACCGTCTTCAGCCCACCTTTACCTGCCATGACAAAACTCCTCTTTAGAATGAATGGATATTCATTCATTCTAAACCCTAAATAAAGAACCCACTCAATCCCGCTCAGGAAGTCATGGCTTTGGCAGTTATTCCCCATGACCTCCTTATTTGTAGCAAATAAAGTTTCCTTTTGGTGACAACTCCACCTGATGAAATCTCTAGCTGCAACTCACCAAGGAGCAAACTCACATTAGTTTGATTACATTTCTAGGAATCAGCGGTTTTCGATCCTCATAAAAGTGCATCAGCATCACTTATGGTGATAGAGAGGAGGCAAAATAATTTTCCCTACCCTTCTAGGTTCTTGGCTGGGACCCATTATGTAATGAAAGACAGATTGTGGGCTAAAAGAAAGCCAACCACGAAGTAGGTTAGTAAATGCTTTATTCATTTTCCTACTGAGGATTATAGCCTGGGAGAGTTTTCAGATTGCTCTAAAGAACAGCTCTGAAGCTTGTTAGCTGTAGGGCATTATATATACAAAAGGGGAAAAGGGTTTTCCAGATACATGTGTGTCCCCAGTATAATTTGTGATGTTTGTAAAAATTAGGGTTTTCTGATTTACACTTACACATGAGAAAGACCTTTAGGTCATCTTAATACATTATGTTTCTATCATATTTGATTATCTGAAAATATTGCCTGCATGCCTCTGCTTAATTGGTTTTCCAGTTCTTCCTGTTTTTCATGTTTCCTTCAGGTCACTTGAGAGGGTCACAAAAGGCTGACATCTGTCACCTATTGCAGTTCTAGTGTGCAAGAGTAACAGGAGAAAAACAAACAGAAGTTTAATAACATGTATATACCTCCCTTATATAAGGGAGATACCCAGCAAAACTCCCTAAGCCCTCACCTTAAATACCTTTTTCATCTGAAGACAAAAGATGTTGGAAGGTGAGGAGCTAATTATGGGAGATTATCAGACAAAGCACAGTAAACTATATGGTTATCATGCAGATTTAAGTTCCTGCCTTCTCCATTGAAGAGCACTTCTAGAGATTTAGCCATCCTCCTTTTCCTGGTACAGAGGAAGACTCTCCTACAAATGGAGCTTTCCCTTACAAATGTAAATGTTTCCTACAAAAGGGTAACATCTATTATGTTTTCAGTTAATCCTGTGTCTGTTATTTCTCAAAAATACATGCTCCAGATAAATCTGGATTCCAGAGGCTTATTTTTGGGTGCCAAATTCTGTTCCCCTTGAAAAGTCCCGCATGTGACAATTCTGATTCCTCTGATTTTTTTAAGTTTATTTATTTTTGAGAGAGAGAGAGAGAGAGAGAGAGAACCAGTGGGAAGGGGCAGAGACTGAGGGGGGTGGACAGAAGAACTGGAGTAGGCTTTGTCAACAGCAGAGAGTCCAATACGAGGCTCAAACTCACAAACTATAAGATCAGGACCTGAGTCAGAGTCCGACATTTAACCAACTGAGCCACTCATGTGCCCCTGTTTACTCTAATCAAATAAATTTCGAGTCCACTCACCCTTTCAGGCTGCAGGCAGTCTGATGCCTTGCCTATATAAAGAATCCCAGAACAGGGGCACCTGGGTGGTTCTGTCAGTTAAGTATCTGACTCTTGAGTTCAGCTCAGGACATGATCCCAAGGTGGTGGGATTGAGCCCTGTGTTGTGCTCTGTGCTGAGCATGTAGTTTAAGATTCTTTCTGCTCCTCCCACGCTCATGCTCCTGCGTGCATGGATGTTCTCTCTCTCTCTCTCTCTCTCTCTCCCTCTCTCTGCAAAAAAAAAAAAAAAAAAAAAAAAAAAAAAAAAAGAAAAGAAAAGAAAAAAATCCCAGGAGAATTTACACTGCTTTGGAAAATGAGGTTTTCTTATTATTTTATTTTTTAAATGAAAAAAATAAATGGATTATATAATGACTTAGAGGGAAAAAAAACACAATTTGTTTTAATAGACTATTCTAGTCTGTATGCTGAAAAAAATTAATGCATTGCTGTTCTAAATACACTAAAACAAAAATACTAAATGTACATAGATTGCATCTGAAAGAAGAGTTAAGCTCTTCTTAGGAAATTTGGTTTACCCTGTAGGGTAAATATACACAAATGAATAGCAGATCATTTTCACCAGCACTATAAAATCACTCAGGAACAAATGGAATTTCATATATCTATTTTTCTTTTTATGGAGAGACAGAGAGAGAGAGAGAGAGATGACAGAGATGAAAGGTTGAGGGGGATATATGGCTTTTCATATGTTTAAAAATTTACTTCTTAGATGTAGACACTTTAAATTTTTTTATATATTCATAATTGATCCTTTTATCATTATTTTTTTTATCAAATTTTATCAAATTTTTTTTATCACTGGTAGTGATATTGTGATTTATAATGAGAAACATGTATTTGGTACTGGCACAAAAACAGACACAGAAATCAATGGAACAGAATAGAAAACCGAGAAATTGACCCACAACTATATAGTCAACTAATCTTTGACAAAACAGGAGAGAATATCCAATGGGAAAAAGATAGTCTCTTCAAAAAATGATGTTGAGAGAACTGGACAGCAACATGCAGAAGAATGAAATTGGACCACTTTTGTACACCATACACAAAAATAAAATGGATGAAAGACCTCAATGTGAGACAGGAAACCATCAAAATCCTAGAGGAGAACAGAGGCAGCAACCTCTTTGACGTTGGCCTCAGCAACTTCTTACTTGACATGTCTCCAGAGGCAAGGGAAATCAAAGCAGAAATGAACTATTGGGACCTCATCAAGATAAAAAACTTCCACACAACAAATGAAGCAATCAACAAAACTAAAAGGCAACTGATGGAATGGGAGAAGATATTTGCAAATGACATATCAGATTAATGGTTAGTATCGAAAATCAATAAAGAATTTACCAAACTCAACACCTGAAAAACAAATAATCCAGTGAAGAAATGGGCAGAAGACTGGGATGCCTGGGTGGCTCAGTAGGGTGAATGTCCAACTTTGGCTCAGGTCATGATCTCGCCATTCCTGAGTTCAAGCCCGGCATCCGGCTCTGTGCTGACAGCTTAGAGCCTGGAGCATACTTAGGATTCTGAGTCTCCCTCTCTCTTTTCCCCTCCCCTGCTCATGTTCTGTCTGTCTGTCTCTCTCAAAAATAAATAAACATTTAAAAAAAAATAATAAAAATTAAAAAAAAGAAATGGGCAGAAAACATGAATAGACAATTTTTCTAAGAAGATATCCAGACAGTTAAGAGACACATGAAAAGATACTCAACATCGCTCATCATCAGGGAAATACAAATCAAAACCAGGAGATAATACCTCAAACACAGAGTGGCTAAAATTAACAACTCAGGAAATAACAAATGTTGGTGAGAGTGTGGAGAAAGGGGAACATTACTGCACTCTTGGTGGGAATGCAAACTGGAGCAGCCACTTGGGAAAACTGACTTATTTGAGGAAACTGGAGTTTCCTCAAAAAATTAAAAATAGAATTACCCTATGACCCAGCAATTTATCTCAAGGAATTTATCTCAAGGATATAGGAGTGCTGATTCATAGAGGCACTTGTACCCCAATGTTTATAGCAGTGCTATCAACAATAGCCAAATTATGGAAAAAGCCCAAACCAACTGATGAGTGGAAAAAGAAGATGTGATATATATATATATATATATATATATATATATATATATATATCTACTCAGCAATAAGAAAGAGTGAAATCTTGCCGTTTGCAACAACATGGATGGAACTGGAGGATATTATGCTAAGTGAAATAAGTCAAGGACAGATATTATACGTTTTCACTCATATGTGGAATTTGAGAAACTCAGAAGACCATTGGGGAAGGGAAGGGGAAAAAATATTTACTAACAGAGAGGAAGGCAAGCCATAAGGGAACCTTAAATACAGAGAACAAATTAAGGGTTGATGCAGGGGTGGAGAGGAGGGAAAAATGGGTGATGAGCATTGAGGAGAGCACTTGTTGAGATGATCAGTGGGTGTTTTATGTAAGTGATGAATCATGAGAATCTACTCCTAAAGCCAAGAGCACACTGTATACACTGTATGTTAGCTAACTTGACAATAAATTATATTTAAATAAATAAATAAATAAATAAATAAATAAATAAATAATAAAATATTATATATGCCAAAAAGATAAATGTATTTGGTCTTTGCCTTGTTTCTAACACAGAGCTCCCCAAACCCTTGGAATTCCCTGTGTGATAAGAGCAACAGGAGCATCTTTTATAATATTTATACATATTTGTTTAATTATAATATTTATAACATATAATATATTTTAATATATTTATATTAAATATAATAATATTATAATATTTGTTTTCTTGTCCTCAGTTCCTGCAATAGCTTCAGAGCCTTAATGATGAAATATGTGTCTTGCTATATGTAACAAACCCCTATATATGTATATATAATATATTATTATTATATGTATTATCATATTATATATTCTATTATTATATATTGTTATATAATTATATATATAATGTATTCTCAAGTTAGCTAACATACAGTGTATAGAGTGTGTTCTTGGCTTTGGGATTAGATTCCCATGAATCATCACTTACATACAATAACCAGTACTCATCCCAACAAGTGCTCTCCTCAATGCCCATCACCCATTTTCCCCTTTCTCTCCCCACCACCCACCCTCAGTTTGTTCTCCGAATTTAAGAGTCTCTTATGATTTGGCTGTCCTCTCAGTTTGTAACATTTTTTTTTTCTTTCCCTTCCCTCATGAGCTTCTGTTAAGTTTCTTAAATTCCACAAATGAGTGAAAATATATATCTGTCTTTCTCTGACTGGCTTATTTAACTTAGCATGATACCCTCTGGTTCTATCCACATTGTTGCAAATGGCAAGATTTCATTCTTTCTCACTGCCGAGTAGTATTCCTGTGTGTGTGTGTGTGTGTGTGTGTGTGTGTGTGTGTGAGCGTGTGCATGTGTATACCATATCTTCTTTATCCTTTCATTGGCTGATGGACATTTGGGCTCTTTCCATAATTTGGCTATTGTTGAAAGCGCTGCTATAGACGTTGGGGGTGCATGTGCTCCTATGAGTCAGCACTCCAGTATTCTTTGAATGAATTCCTAGTAGTGCTATTGCTGGGTTGTAGGGTAATTCTATTTTTAATTTTTTAAGGAACCTCCATACGGAACAACCCCTTTTGACCACTTGGCTTATGTTAATAAGATGACTTTTAGAAATCCCCTGAAGGTGGGAATTGGTTTCCATGGGAGCCAATCCTGTGAGTAGTGTGTTGAAATTTTCTGTCCCATCCCTTGACCTTCTGGGAAAGGAGAGGGTCTGGAGATCGAGTCCAATCACCAGTGACCAAGTATTTAATCAATCCTACCTATGCAATGAAGTTTCCATAAAAAAATGAAAAGGAGATATTTGGGAGACCTTCCAATTTGGTAGAGACTTGGGGAGAATGGCCTGCTATAAGAGGGTATACAAACTATGCCTCCTTTGCCCATTTTTCCCCTTACTTTGCCCTATGCATTTCTTCCATCTGAACTTTTCTAAATAACATCTTTTAATAATGAACCCATAATCTAGTATTTCTAGTAATCTAGGAATCTATATTGTTTCTCTGAGTTCTGTGAGTTGCTCTAGCTAATTAATGGAACCCAAAGAGGTCATTAGAACCTCTAATCTATAGCTTTTTGGTCACAAGCACAGGTGATAGATAACCTGTGCTTTCAACTGGCATCTGAAGGCTCTGGGGAGGGGCATGTTTTGTAGGACTGAGTCCTTAACCTGTGGGATCTGATGCTGACTTGGGTAGATAGTGTCAGTTGATAGAATTTAGTTGAATTGTAGGACTCTCAGTTTGTGTCTACAGATTGCTTGGTAGTGTGTGGAAAAACCTCCTCTCCTCAACACTGGGAAATGGGTCCTGGATCCCTTTTACTGGTAATACATTTTTTTTTATCCTCAAATCTATTCTGTTTGATATACATGCTGTTACTCCAGCTTACTGATCAGTTTTTGCATGTCATATCTTTTCCCATCTTTTTACTCTGAACCTACATATTATTTTATATATTACATATAGACACAATATTGTTGAGTCATGCTTTATCCATTTTGATTATCTGTGTCTAGTATCTGGCTTTTAAAAACAGTGTAAATTTATTATAATTATCAGTACGGGTTGGTTTAAGTGTGTGTCCTGGATGTTTATGTTCTATTATGTATATGCTTTTTGTTCATTGTATTCTCACCTCCTTGCCTTCTTTTGAATAGCATATATTTTAATAATATTTCATCTTAACTTATTTTATCCTAACTTTATTTTTTCCTAATCTTCTTTTGTCCAAAAATTCTAATTTATTATCACTTCTTTGATTTTGTTTTTTGGTGCTCGTATTTATGTTTACATCATGCAAATCAATCTAGATTTTCCACAGGCAAACTGACTTCAAGGATACAAAGAGAAAGGGGGGTTTGAAGTTATTACAAAATAAGTGCAGGAGATAAGAGCATCATTCCTTAGACTTTGTATGATATATTTTAAATACTTTTGTTTTTTACGAAAAATAACTAACCTTTAAATGGACTTTTGCTTGCTGTTTTTATAGAACATTTTTAGCACTTTTTTATAGTAACTAAATCATCTTTAAGAAATTTACTTATTTTACACAGATTTAAAACAGACTAAAATACTATTTATTATAACAAGTACAAAGGGATTGTTAATTTATTCTAACACCATCACATTTTATCTGGTGAAATTTACATGTCCTATGGCATAATTTTTTGTAGGTGAAATTTTAAATAACACAGTATTATATAATTATAGATACCATACAATCTTGTAGTGAAAGTCATAATACTACTTCAGGTAGAGAATCTCCAAAGTAAATGGTGGTAAAGCATTAAGCCTAGTAGTTTTCAAAGTTCACAAAGAAGTATTAAAATAAGGTAGTCATGAAGTTAATTCTGGTTGAAAATAAATATGAATACATGGAGAAAAAAAAAACAACGACTAGAAATCAGTCATACAATGGTTACGGGAAGGTGTTGGAGACAGTTAGAGAGGCACCTGAGCTGATGGCCACATTATCTCAGAAATTTAATAATTTCAGATATTTTGGATATCACACCATTGCTTAATTTCAGGTGAGAAAATCGTAACCTGCACAAACAATATAGTAGGGCCAATATTTCAGTTAAATTATAATTCTAAAACACATATTCCTAATATTGTGACACCTGTTGACTGCCTGTGTTGGAAGAAGAGTGATGAATGTGAAGAAGCTATTTTGCAGTTTGGATGTTTTCATTTTTATTTATTTTTTATTCTCAAGTTAGTTACTTGTGTAATGTGTGTGTGTGTGTGTGTGTGTGTGTATGCCACATCTTCTTTGTCCATTCATTAGTTGATGGACATTTGGGCTTTCTCCATAATTTGGCTATTGTATTGCTGATAGTGCTGCTGTAAACACTGGGGTGCATGTGCCCCTTTGAATCGTCATTTTTGTGTCCTTTGGATAAATAGTAATGTTATTGCTGGGTCGTAGGATAGTTCAATTTTAAATTTTTTAAAGAACCTCTACACTATTTTCCAGAATAGCTGCACCAGTTCTCATTCCCACTAACAGTGCAATAGCGTTCTCCACATCCCACAATAGGCTTTCTCCACATCCTTGCCAACATCTGTTGTTTCCTGAGTTGTTAATTTTAGCCATTCTGACCAGTGTGAGATGTTATTTCATTGTGGTTTTGATTTGTATTTCCCTGATGATGAGCAATGTTGAGAAATCTTTTCACGTGTCTGTTTGCCATCTAGGTGTCTTCTTTGAAAAAGTGTCTATTCGTGTTTTCTGCCCATTTCTTCATTGGATTATTTGTTTTTTGGGTGCTGAGTTTGGTAAGTTCTTCATAGATTTTGGATACTAACCTTTTATTGGATATGTCATTTGCAAATATCTTCTCCCATTCCATTAGTTGCCTTTTAGTTTTATTGATTGTTTCGTTTGTTGTATGGAAGCTTTTTATCTTGATGAGATCCCAGTAGTTCATTTCTGCTTTATTTTCCTTGCCTCCGGAGATGTGTCAAGTAAGAAGTCAAAGAGGTTGCTACCTGTGTTCTCCTCCAGGATTTTGATAGTTTCCTCACTCATACTTAGGTCTTTCATCCATTTTGGATTTATTTTTGCATATGGTGTATGAAAGTGGTCCAGTTTCATTCTTCTGCATGTTGCTGTCCGGGTCTCCCAGCACCATTTGCTAAAGAGACTTTTTTTTTTTTTTTTAATCTTACAAAAGGGCTATATAGATGTTAGGCTATATTATTAAACGGTATTTTTAAGTGACATAATTATTGTGGATTTATCTATTTAATGATATCAGTAAATGCAAACCTAACAATTTAAAGTAATAATTTGAGGCTCAAGGAGAAGAAATTGATATAACATTTGCCTTAATGCTGAATGGCAAGTAACTGCTACATAAGAGAATGGATGATTCTGAACTAATAATGCCAACAGGATGAACCTTCTAATAGTCAATTAAGCAGAGTTATAGAGACTGGCCTGCAGTTGAGTCCTTTGGTCTGCTGTTACTAAACTGTATCCTTATTAGAATACAAACTGGTTATCACCTTCAGAAGATTATTTAGTCACTTGTTTAATACAGATTTATGTAAACCACATCTGTCTAATTAATGAAGGCTCAGAAACTTAAGACCTCACTGAATGTTATAAAATTTAAAAATTAAAACTAAAGAAAAATATTAAATGTCTCTTCATTCTGTTCTATTTCATGTAACTTGCAAAAATTTTGAGAACTTTCAAAAGTTGAGGTAACTTTTTAGAAATTCATGGCCCTATATTTGCATGTGTATATAAGTATATTATGTATATATGTACATTCTTATGAGTTTTGACACATATTTATATACGCATATATTGAGTATATACATATATATGTGTAAATACTCATCTATTGAGCATATATGCATATATACATATATATTCAATCAACTACTCATAGCTATACAAATATGTATAATGTGTCCACATATCCACATATATACATACACAAACTCTTTGTATATGTGTATTAAGCAATTGTGTAATTTGTTCAAGGCATTCTTTTTAATACACTTTTAATTTTATAATGTTTTTATATTTGCAAGGGCATTACAATGATAGTTTGGAGAGTTTCCATATACCTATACCCTGCTTTCCCTATTTTTAACATCTTAAATTAGTATGGTACCTCTGTCACAATTCATGAACCAATATTGATACATTATGATTAGCTATAGTCCATTCTCTATTACGATTTCCTTAACTTTTATCTAATGTCCTTTTGCTGTTCCAGGGATAGGATATCACATTACACTGTCATGTCTCCATAAGTTCCTCTTGGCTCTGGCAATTTCTAGGCACTCTTTTTTGGTTTAATCTTCAAATAACCCTACAGGTTTGAGACTCATTTTACAAGTGAGAAAAACCATGCCTTTCAGGCACATTAAATAAGAAGACATGGGAGTTTTATTCAGGTCTATCAGATTTTGTTATCAATTATTTTATACTATACCTCGGTCACTTTTATGTATACAATTTTACCAAAACTAGCTAAGACTTAATACAATGAAGGAATATTGAACCACATATAATCTTCCAAAAAAAGCACAATATAAAGCTATATTCAGAAATAGAGTCATCGGTTGCCACATTTTTGAAACATTTCGATTACGTATTTAACATAATATACATATTATGCATCTAAGATTTTACTGGTTTGTTGCATAGACACTGAGATTTCCAGCTTCTCTTGTCAAGGGAGCTAGACATCCATAACCATGGCCATAGTACTGAAATTGAAGATCCCCTGTGTATTCTTAGTCTAGAGTTACTGGGGCTGTCTCTCTCAAGAAGATGACAGGATCTTGGGCAATGAACACTTTAAGGGTGACTCTGACACTGGTGACTAGGGTTCTCTGTTACCTTCTTCTAAATTTCTGAATGCTATGGTAGAAATATTTATATGCCCTCCATATTCATATATTTAAATTCTATTCTTCAAAAATGATGATATTAGGAGGTGGGTCTTTGGGAGCTGCTTAGTCATTAAGGTGAAGCCCTCATGAATGGAATTAGTGCTTTAATAAAGAGAATCCACAGAGATCCCTTTCTCTTCCTACCATGAAAGGACACAAAGAAAAGGTACTGGCTATGAACTAGGAAGAGAGTTTCCATTGGAACAACACCATACTGGCACCTTGATCTTGGACTTCCCAGCCTTTAGAATGGTGAGAAACAAATTTCTCTAGTTTATAAGCTACCTAGCCTGTAATATTTCAAAAATTTTTTAATGTTTATTTATTTTTGAGAGAGAGAACACAAGCGGGGAGGGGGAGAGAGAGAGGGAGACACAGAATCCAAAGCAGGCTTCAGCCTCTGAGCTGTCAGTACAGAACCCGATGCGGGGCTCGAACTCACCAATGGCAAGGTCATGACCTGAGACAAAGTCAGGTTCTTAAACAACTGAGCCACCCAGGCTCCCCTGTAATATTTCAAAATAATAGTGTGAATGGACAAAGACACTGGGCCTCCAAAAGATTCTGACATGATTCTAGAAAGGATTAAGACCTCTACCATATGACTGAGAAATAATCTCTTCCAGTTCTGAGTCAGTTATAAGTCAAATTTAGCTGATTCAAACAATAGAGATGTGAAGTTGTTGTTGCTGTTCTTTGCATCATTTTGTTGGGTATCATCATTTTATTTTGATAGAATCATAAGACTGAAAGAGATTTAAAAGAATATTTATTTCAGTGATTTTCAAATTGTTATGAAATATTAGTAACATGCAAAAATCAATGTTAAGGGTCATAACAGGAGTTTTTCTTAAATATATACAGATAGTATCAGAATACATCATAGGTATAAATGATAAACAATGTTTTATAAAGCTTACATGTGTTTATTAAGGGCAATGGTAAAGGTATTTTATAACATGAGGCATAGTGAAAAGAAGATTGATATATGCTTTGCTTAAACATCCAGAAATGGAAAATTCACTGCCTACCCCAACCAACTAACTCAATGTTGAACTAATTCTAAATAAATATAGGAACACACTTCTTTTGTTGAGTTGAAATATACCTTCCTATCATCTCTATCCTTCTTACACTGTCTTTTAAGCATTAAACAATGTGCCTCATCCTTATACTTCACCTTACTCTTTTATTTGAAAAGTTATCTTCAACATTGTCTTACTTTGGTTAAGTGTTTCTATTTCATTTGACCATTTATAAGAACAAAATATTCCCATGTCTTGCTTTTCTTTATTCCATAAATATATAACTGTAGTACAGGTTACCATGCTTTACAACTAAAGGCTTTGTGATAGCTATCAAGATCTTTTGTAATTGCAAATACATGCACATAGTATTATGAGTTATTGTCAAATTATTTGTAGCTCTTAATCAGTTCTGATAATTGAAGAATAAATATATATACCCTGAAAAGTGATATAAAGTGGTATAAATGCAGCAACTTGTGGAAATCACATTTGTCAATATTTTCATTTGCTGTCTGGGCCAAGCATTTGATCCTTCAGAATTTGTAGCTTAGAGTGCTTTTAATAGGTACCCTGTATATACCTAAAGGCTGAGTTAAAAGAGAAGCCAGAGCAAATAGAAAATTACCATATAAAACCCAACTGTCAGTTCCAATTTAGATCTTTCCACTCTTATTACTCAAGGTTAAGCAGGTACACCTTAGAGCTGCTGCTACCAGCAAGCAATTCCAGGAGGAGTAAGGAGCTTGGTCACTTGATTTCCCAAATATCGTTCTTTTGCTGCAGAGGGGGCATGGCCCACTTTCCACAGCCAAGTTTATCTCTGTGGTAAGAAGACATCAATACAATTTCGTGTCATGGGCAATTTGTATTGGATCAGTTACATGCTGGCTTAATAGAGCAGAAGTTTTGACATTATTATGAAACATTTACATCATAAAAGTTATGAAAAATCCTGTCCATTGGCCTAAAATAATTTGACATTTTACTCTGCTCACTAGAAGAGGCCAAATTATAGATTTTCTTTTTAATGTTGAAGGGTTGATTCACTTCTCATTAATTAAATCTCCAAAGTATTTGGAATTAAGCTGTCAGGTTTTATAAATGAAGCAAAAGGCATTCTAATTCCTCACTCTGAGTATCTCAGAATTTAAATTACACCTCTAGGAGAAGAAGAGAACACGACGATTGTGCTTGACTGTTTGGACATCAGTGCAGAAAGGAGAGAAGAATGTATTTCTATTACCTTGAGATGAATAATAATGAAGTGGGTATTGGCAGCAAAGCGTCTTTTAGCTAAAGCAGTGCATGGAACCTGTATGCAGTATCTAGTGAGAGTACTTTGCAGGGAAATCTGAGCATGTCCATTAGGGGATTTTTTTGGGTGAATTTACAACATAAAATCCTCTAATGGACATGCCTAGATTCTCCTTGCAAAGTACTCTGACTAGGTACTGCATACACACACACACACATACACACACACACACACACACATATATATATACACACACATACACACACACACACATACACACACACACACACTGAGTACAAAAGAGGAGTCAGAAGAAATAAAAATGTGCCATTACCCACTACTCAGATGTTTAAAGTCTACTAGGGGTCCAGGAACATGATATATGTCAAAGCCAATTAAAGGTACCACAAAAACAAAAAAAAGTAGAGGATACGATTGAGCCTCATCTATGGAAAAAATAACATTTTAAACGGGTCTTGAGGAAAATAATAGGATTGAAATTGTTCAAAAGAAGAAGGAAGGACTTTGGAATGAGATTATTAAATATTAGTGACTTCTCCAAAAATTCCTTAATTCTAATTATATTTGAATTAGTTCAGGGTGCTATGACAGAATATCAGAAACTGGGTATCTTATAAAACAAATTTATTTCTCACACTTCTGTGGGCTGGGAAGTTCAAGATCAAGGTGCCATCAAATTCAGTGTCTGGAGAGGCCCTGATTTCTTTTTCATAGAGGGCCCTTTTTTTTTGTTGTATCCTCACAAAGGGGAAAGGGGGTTTCTTTTTTTATTTAAAACAAAATTTTAAATGTTTATTTATTTTGGAGAGAGAATGCGAGTGGGTTGGGGCAGAGAGAGAGGGACGCACAGAATCCAAAGCAGGCTCCAGGCTCCCAGCTGTCAGCACAGAGCCCGATGCGGGGCTCAAACTCTCCAGGTGTGAGATCATGACCCGAACCAAAGTTGGACGCTCAACCAACTGAGCCACCCAGGCGCCCCAAAGGGGGTTTCTTTTATAAGGGCACTAATCCCAACCATGAAGTCTCTGTCCTTGTAACCTAATCAAATTCCCAAAGACCCCACCTCCAAATACCATCACATTAGGCATTAGGATTTAACATGAATTTTGGAGGGATACATTTAATCTATAGCAGAAAGATTGACAAAAGGCAGTATATACACCAAACTGATGAATTAGGAAAATCACTGAATGGAAGGATTGGGGTGGGGATCAATATTTTTAATAAAAACAAAGAAAACAAACAAACTGAAAACGCTTGATCTACCTTCCTATTTTCTGTTCTCCTTACAAAAACTCTGAAAGATTTGTGTATTCTTCATGAACCTAATTTTGGTACTTCCTCCTATATTCTCTTGAATGCAGAAGAAAATCAGACGTTTCCCCACCATTTTACTAATACTCTTAGGTCAAGAAAGGTTTCCACGTTGCCAATCCTGGTGTCAGTTTTCCATCTTCATTAGTGAGTGACCAAATGTCTCAGTGTCAGTAGTAAAACCAAGAGTTTTCTGAGTAAATTGGGACAGGTGGTCACCTTCTCCTTTTTGAACTATTTTCTTTTTTAAATTTTATTTATTTTATTTATTTTTTTTCTTAAATATGAAATTTATTGTCAAATTTTTTGTCAAATATAATACCCAGTGATCATTCCAACAGGTGCCCTTCTCAATGCCCATCACCCACCCTCCCCTCCCCCCCACCCCCCATCAACCCTCAGTTTGTTCTCAGTTTTTAAGAGTCTCTTATGCTTTGGCTTCCTCCCTCTCTAACCTCTTTTTGAACTATTTTCTTTACTTGACCCGAGGAACCACACTCATGTTCTTTGTCCTGCTGCTGTCCTAGGCCACCATGCTGTTCCTGTACCACTGGAACTAAGACTGTGAAGGTATTTCCACTTTTCTTTATTTTGCCTCTAATGCTCTAACGCTGTACCTATAAATATCTGCTTGACTTTCTCTGTGATTTCATTCAGGTCTGTGCAGTAATGTCACCTTCACAAAGGTACCACCTGTAACTATGCAACTTGCACATGTCACACACATGGTCTGTATTGCTTTCACCTTTATTTTTCTTCATGAACGTTATCACCATCTGATTTTATTATATGTAAATATTAGAAAGATCTATAATATCTTTAACATATTAACATATTTTATGTAAGAAAAATAAATATAGTAACATTAAAACATACATTGTTTTTTTTTTTTCCAATAGAATTGTAACTGTGTGAGCTAGAGCCTTTTCTCTTGTCATTACATCTCTAGCACTTAGGATAATGTGAAACAAATAGCTGAAGCTCTATAAAGTATTTGCGGAGTGAATAATGAAGTCATCATTGGCTCTCAGGCACTGTTCTGTAGGCACTATTTGGTCCTCATATCAACCTAGTGAAGATGGCAATATTATTGACCTTTTACAGTGGTGAACACCAAGTAAATGGGGGGAAACATGCAAATCTAGCTTTTCCTGATGTCAGAGTTTTGGTGTTGAAATACTACACTATACTGCCTCTTGTGGGCTTGTAGGGTAACTGCAGGGTAGCGAGCTGACAGGTCAGGTTGATTATTTGGAAATTGAACTGCAAAAAGGTAAGAAGTCTAGGTCAAATGTAACTTTAACTTTTTGGGGAACCACTAAACTGTTTTCCAAATGGCTGCACTGTTTTACATTTCCACTAGCAGAGTATGAGGGTTCAAATTTTTCTATATCCTTCTAAACATTGTGCTAAGCAAAAGAAGGCCAACACAAAAGGTCACAAATTGTCTGATTCCATTTAAGTGAAATGTCCAGAATAGGCTATTTCATAGAAATTGAAAAATTCGTGGCTACCAGGAACTAGGAAAAGAAGGGATTGGGGGTGATTGCTAATTAATAGGGGTTTCTTGGGGGGGTGAGGAAAATGTTCTGGAATTATATAGGAGTGATGGTGGTTATAGAACCTTGTGAATATTACTAACAACCACTCATGTATAAAATTTAGAAGAGGTAATTTTATGGTGAGTTATATGACAGCTGTGTTTAAAAAGGCAAAAATGACTAAAGGCTATCAAATGACTGAAATAATTAAATCATTTATTAGCTGTTACTAGGAATTTCTATTTATATGTTCTGATTTCTAATTTCCACAAAATGAATATTTTTATCATATATCCACTGGTGTATCTTGATGCTGATAAAATCGTAAAATACCAATAACAATATTCTCAATTTTTTTATCTTGATGTTGCATCTAACAAATTTTTTGAAAAGTTCATACATTAAATCTCTGTACCTTAATGGATTTTTTTTATTGATGGTCATATTGTCTGCAAATGTTTTCCTCTTTATTATTCTTATAGCTACTACTTATTTTTTATTTTATTCTACTGGATAATATCTCCAATATATACTGATATAAGCCCTGGTATCAGATAGACATATAATGTCTGGATTTTAGAAAAGATATTCAAATATTTCACTTTTAAGTGTTCTGTTTGTATTAGAATTTTCCTAGATCCCTTTCATTTGGTTTTGGAAATTACCGTCTATCCCTAAGCTGTTGGAGAGTTTATTTTTTGTTATGAGTTTATGGCTTAATATCAAATGTGTTTTTTGTATCCCAATAAAATTTTACACGCAATAACTTCTTTAATGTTAATGTGGTAAATTGCATTAAAGAGCTTTCCAATAGTAAAACATTTTGTGCATTCCTTGAACAACTCCATAATGGATTAAAATGTATTTTAACTATCTCTCGTATCTTATTTATGATTTTCTTTTAATCTCTAAACATAAACTTAAATTTAATTTTCTTCTTTTGTATTGTTGTATTGTCCTTGTCTAGTTTTCAATTGGATAAGATTACTTTATTAAATGGACTTATATATGTTCCCCTTTCTATTAGTTTCTGGAAGAATATGTAAGAAAGAGGTTTTTTTTTTTTTTTCTTTCTACATTAATTATTATTAGTATTATTAGTATTATTATTTGGTTCTGGAAGCTTATTCAGTTTATTGACTTTAGCTTAATTGTGATTTTTTAATTTGATTTTATATTATGGATTATATTTCTTTTTTTTAAGTTTACTTATTTTTTCATAGAGAGAGAGAGCGCACGCGCACATGAGTGGGGAAGGGGCAGTGAGAGAGAATCCCAAGCAGAGTCTGTGTGGACAGCACTGAGGAACTCAATCTCATGAACTGTGAGATCATGGCCTGAGCTGAAATCCAGAGTTGGACATTTAACCAATTGAGCCACCCACACACCCTTAAAAAATACTCTCTTTTACTCATTTCTAAGTTTATTACTTTATGGAAAAAACTACAGACTACACATTATGAGATCTTTAGTGTTTGTTGACAACAACCTAATGAGGTAGATACTGTAATTATCCCCACTTTGCAAATGGGTAAACTGAAGGACATAGTGTATATCAAATATTATACAAAAAGGAGAATTGGGAGTTAAACCCAGGCAGTGGTCTTCAGATTATTTCCTGGTGTGTACTATTTTAACATGGTTTTGATTTCTTCTGCCCATTTTCTAGGCATTTTTATTGCATGTATTTTTTTTTTTTAGATTTTATAGAATATTTTATTGTTTCCATTTCTTGTAGAATTTTATCTCCTTTTTGTTGGGTTTGATACCTCCATTATTGATCCTCTCATATGACTCTTAATCTTATGAATATGATAATTTTATATTAATTTGTAACCAGGTTTTCTGTACTGGGGAACCATCAATTGTTTTCCACACACAGATCATTAGATCAGGGTGTTTGGATGGCTCAGTCAGTTAAGCATCCAACTCTTGATTTTGGCTCAGGTCACAATCTCACGATTAGTGAGGTATAGCCCTGTGTGGGGCTCTGCACTGATAACACGGAGTCTGCTTGGGATTCTCTCTCTCCCTCTCTCTCTCTCTCTCTCTCTGCCCCTCCTCCACTCATTCTCTCTCTCTCTCTCTCTCTCCTGCTCAAAATAAAATAAATAAATAAATAAATAAGTAAATAAATAAATAAATAAATAAATAAATAAGGAGACATTATTTCCTGCACTGGCATAAGTGTGAATCATGTATAGAGATTTTCCTTTTTTTTTTTTTAACGTTTATTTGTTTTTGAGACAGAGAGAGACAGAGCATGAACAGGGGAGGGGCAGAGAGAAAGGGAGACACAGAATCTGAAACAGGCTGCAGGCTCTGAGCGGTCAGCACAGAGCCCCACGCGGGGCTCAAATCATGACCTGAGCCGAAGATCATGACCTGAGCCGAAGTCGGACGCCCAACCGACCGAGCCACCCAGGTGCCCCTTTCCTATCTTCTTTAATGGAAGGGCAGCTCTTTCTGTTTTCCAAAGGGATCTCATCTCTAGTTAGTTCCCTGGCTTACACGGCCTCATGACCACATTTATTGTCACTGTTAAGAACACTAGAACTCAAGTTCTCAGCTACAGAAAGGTGAGGGAAGATTTACCTTTCTGTTCTGAATAAAGCTATTTAAGCATTGTCATATTACATCCCTTTGAAGATTTTTTTTCATTGAACAAAGAATCTTCAACCAAAAATAAAATAGATGTTTGCATTTCAGCCTATATTATATTATGCATAGAAGAATTAAACTGAAAGGTCGTAGTGCAATCATATTCAATCAGGCATCTATCCTAAAAGCTTTGGTCTTTGTGATCAAATTAAGATGAGGTTAGTAGACTGAGTCCTAATCCAATATGACTGTGTCTCTATAAAAAGGGGAAACTTGGACACAAACAAACACAGGGACAAAGTCATGAGATGATGAAGGACAGATGAATGTGATATAATTGTAAGCCAAAGAGCACCAAAGATTGACAGCAAACCACCAGATGCAAGGAGAGAGGCATGGAACAGATTCTCCCTCACAGCCCTCAGAAAGAACCCATGATATTGACACCTTGAATCCATACCTGTATCCTCTAGATCTATGAGATAATACTTTTCTGTTATTTTAAGTTATCTAGTTTATAACACTTTGTTCAGCCCTAGGAAACTGAACAGGTGTTTGGACAAAGGCCATCACAAATACCTGAGTCTTGTCAAAGTGTTACCCCTTTCCTGCATGTGTTTAAGAAAAATACTTAAAGATAGAATGAAAATTTACAAAAGTACTTGGTTTTTATTAATAAATGTTGGCCTCAAAGATCAGAGTAAGATCCAGTAAAGCAAAATAGATCATTAGGACAACTTCTTTAACCTAGGCTAAAAAGAAACCAAAGTAGATTAAAGTGCTTGCATTTTTCACCGAGCTCTTAGTTGATTACCATATGACACAAAAGATGGCAAATAAGACTCGGTCAAGACAATTCTAGGTCACTTCACACACTTTGTTGAAAATAAACATTTTGGTGCAGGAGGGTATGGGCAATTTCCAAATGTACTTATAAATACACACAAAAGTGTGTCCTCTGGATTTAGATTATTTGGAATAGCAGGGGAAATGGAAACAATCCTGGCTTCATGAAATGTTATTGACTTGATGAACCATAACAGGTCTTTTTCTTGGGACTGAAGAGAAATAAATTTTTACTGACTTGTCACTGGAAGTAGAGTGAAGGAGAAATGTATCTGTGCAGAAGAAAACTGTATTCTTTTATCTAAAGGCCAACACCATGTAATGTAAAATATTTATAGCTCTTTTTAGAGTATAGGCTCAGTTATTCTCAACAAATCTTTGTTATCTTTATAAAGTTCTGGCTTCCAAAAAAATTTGTGTGCTGTTAAATAGAACTATTTGAATTAAATGGGACCAATCTACCTATTAATATCAGGGTTCTGTTTTGCACAGTAGGCATACCTGAGCTTTTGATGAAGATGATGATAGACATATAGTAAAATATTTATTTATTCAGACAGAGAGAGAGAGAGGGAGGGAGTGAGAGAGAGGGAGAGAAACATGAGTGGGGGAGGGGCAGAGAGAGAGGGAGAGAGAATCCCAAGCAAGCTCTACACTGTCAATGCAGAGCCCAACATGGAGCTTGATGTCACAACCAGATCATGACCTGAACTGAAATCAAGAGTCAGACCCTTAACTGACTGAGCCACCCAGGCGCCCCTATAATAACAATTTTAGAGATGTATCAATGTATAAGGCAACATGTTAAAGAAATGAAGGAATCTGTCCTATGTGACATGACTAATGACTAATAATCCAAACAAAGCTGGTGTTTTTTTTCTAAATATTTCTAATCACAGTACTATACTTCAACAATATGTCTGTCTCTTTAAAATCCTCCTCAACTAAGGTTTATATTTGTTAGGGGAAGTTAAAAAGGTATATTATTTATTTTCAAACCTACATTTACGTTATGTGTCCTGAAAAGAAAAGCATTTAGGTTACCAGATGGCGGGGGGGGGGGGGGGGGGGGGGGGGGCAGGGGAGGGGGAGGGGAAGCAGACAAGATGTGTCCAGATACTTCATTTGATACATAGTTTCATTCCAGCATTCTAAAATTTCCTCTGTGTCAAAAGATTTGAAAGACTAGAAATTACTTTTCCTACCATTTCTGCCAGCAGGGTTTCAGTTACACTTAGCTGATGAAAAGAACTCTCATAGATGAAAAGTGGAGTAAGAAAAATAAGCTATTATTCTTTGGTAAAAGCTTAAAGCAAGCATGTGGCACATGCATGCGAGAAATGTGCGGATTTGCCAGGGCTCTTCACGCATCTCCCTCAGAATCATACCCTCTGCTGCTCCCGAAGCTGCAATCAACTTCTCTTGAGACTTTTGAACTTTCCAATTTTCTGAAAAACAGAGATATCCTCATTAACTTTTGTTTTTCCAGCCCTTCTAATTGTAGTTTAAGCTCAAATTCTTACTTGAAATACATGGAGTGGTTCATGTATAAATGATAAATCCTAAGTGAGACAGAGAAAAATAAAAATAATAAGATGTCAAAAATTCAGCACTGAATTAAAAGGAACTTAGCACATAAGGGAACACATTAATGCAGACGATAATGAATGAAGGAAAAAAAGACCATAGAGAGAGAGATTCATGGGAGCTTCAGATAATGGAATTCCCTATCATAGATTTTAAAATAATAGTTAAAATAAGACTGGGTAGAGATAAAAGACCAGAGGAGCAGGGCCAACATGGCAGAGAAGTAGGGGGAGAGACTTCCTGCGAGGTGCTGAGGCCAAAGGACTTTGAACCCCAAGAGTCTGGGTGGAAAAGAGACTGAATCTACCATGAAGAAAATGGGTCAACTGGAGAAAAGATAGGTGGGTGATTGTGAAGTAGGGGAGATCAAACAGGCTGTGTAGGCACAGCGGGGAGGGATCCCCTTCTGCAGATAGACAAAGGGAAGAGAAAGAGGGGCTGGGGAAGTGTAATACTGTATCTGGACTAGAGAAAGCGCTCAGACTGGGACTGAGAGGGATCCTATCTCTAACTGCAGGTCTTTCTTCCGACTGGGGATGGCTCCCTATTCACGCACCTGGGGAGGAGGGGAGCCAGCCCTGGGTTTGGTGGTAGATCAGGGGTGCAGTCCACAGTAGGAGAAAGAGGCCCCCTCCCTGGAGTCTTGTGGAAAAAGCCTAAGCCTGCCTGCGTCTGCCACCCCTGGGGCTCTATGGCGAGCTCAGTGGCACAGTCCGCAGTAGGAGCAGGCGGTCCTCCCTGAAGTGCGGAGGCACAAAGTCAGCCAGGACCACATATGGGGCCACACTGAGAGGCGCTTCCCCAGGGCCAGAGCACACAGAGCGGGATTTTGAATCCTAGACAACCGCAAGGTCATGGGAGTTGGTGAAGCGAGGACTGCCCCATCTGTGCCCAGGCATAGTGAGGAGGATTCAAATGGAGTCCACTGGTCCGGCTCTGTGAAGAAACTCGGGGATCTCCATTTTCCTCCCCCCCCCCCCCCCCAAGGCGGGGCTTCAGGGATCTGTCCACTGGCGACAGTGGAGGCAGGACCAGCCTACACCAAACCACGCCCCTCTGCACCAGATAATCGTGTATCTACTGGAGCGAGACAGATTCTGTTTAAGGAGATGGATGGCTCTTCTAGACCAGCACTGCAGCATTGTCTGGATTAACTCTAGGTCAGTTCTGGATATGTAGATATATTCTCCCACCATTTCTCCTCCTCAACTCTTCCCTCCTCTGGGCTGGTAACTCTGGTTATTGGTTTGTCTAAACAGACATATTTAATCCATTCTCTTGATACATGTTCTACACCTCCTTCTTTATACTCCTTTCTCTCTCTCTGGAATAATCAACACATATGGTTTCTCTGTCTGGGTAACTTTATCTTTGTTTCTTTTTATTTTCCTTTCTCTCTCTCTCTGGATTAAGCCTTTTAGTCTCTCTGCCTAATCAATGTTTATTTTTCCTCCCCCGCCCAGCCCCCGCTCCTGTCATTTCGCCCTGTGTATGTGCTTTTCCATCGGCACCACACCACCCTGTGCTTTACTTGTAGTTGGTGTTTTTTGTTTTTTTGCTTCTGGATTGTTTTTAGTTTTTTGTTTTGTTTTGTTTTTGTTTACTTGTTTGTTTGTGTTATTTGTTTGTTATGTTTGCCTGTTTTTGTCTCCTGTTTGTCTGTTTTCCTTTACAGGGATACTCCAAGGAACAAATCAAAACACACCTGGTAGAGGGTCCAAAATATCACTACGAGTAGGGTAATAAAATAACCAAAGTCACAACAACAGAGAGAGAGAGTAACAAACTCTGAAAAAACACCTCCTGAAGGGCCAGGTTGTTGGAAGCCGAGCTAACCCAGCCTGAGTGGCAGGGCCCGGGCTGTGGATGGATTGGTGACTGCACGGCGGCCTGCCAACAGTGAAGCTTCTTGTACTCCAGCTTTTAGGTAATACGGCCTTAAAACTACCTGGGGTATTGTCTGTTGGGGAATTGCCCTCGGCAGGTCTCCTGGGAAAAGAACCATTAGGGATGAAAATAAGGTTCCGCAAGAAATTGTGTGGCCTCACGTTTAGCCCTTGCCATCCCCTATGGAGACTCCTCTACTTACAGGAAGGATAGCCTCATACCTTTGCCAGCAAAGAGGGCCTGTAAAGGACAGACATATGGATTTGAAAGCCTCACTCCGGCAACTAAGGAGTGTATCTCTGGGCACAGGTGACGTCAACCCCTAGGCCCACCTGGCCCCCCGGAGGCATTCCAGATGATGACTGAACCTAATTAGTTAAGCTACAGAATGGTTCATTGGTTCCTAGGTGCATTATCTCTCTCAGAATGTATGAGACATGGGTTTCTAAGGTTTTTTCAGCCCCTTTCTGGCACCTTGGACCGAGGCAAACACATTGTTCTTCTGCCCTCATGTGGTTAGGAGGTCATGTCCCTGTAACTGTTCCACTTGAAGTGTTGAGAAATGGAGGGCCTTTCACGAGAAGAGCAAAGCAAATGCTTTGTAGATTATAGATAAACGCAGATGCATAATGGAATAATGTAAGAAATTAATCTATAATCAAAGGGTATGTGGGAAAGTTAGGGGAAAATCACCATGTTAAAGGTTGTTTATACATAGGAACATTTTCAAAATTAGGTAACGTTAAAAAAACATAGTTGACGTATGCTACAAGGAAATCACTAGCATATATAATGTCATGTTTGCTACAATAAATCGGCCAGTTCAACACACTGCTGTTGTCTGTGTCCGTTTTTATTTTAGTTTTAGTTTTTTATTTTAGTTTTTTATTTTCCAGTTTTTAATTTTAGTTTTATTTTATTTTCACCGACACCGTTTTTCCTTCGGGAACCCCTGCACCTGCTGGGTTGTTTTATATATTTAGGTGCCTCTCAATTCGGCACATAGACATTTATAATTGTTACCTCTTCCTGATGGATAGATCCTGTAATTATTATGTAATGCCCTTCTTCATTAATTTAAATAATAAATTACAGTCTTTAATTTAAAGTCTAGTTTGTCTGATATAAGTATGGCTACTCCAGGCACCAGGCCCTGGACAGTGTGTGACCCTCCTTTAATAGAGCAGTGCTTGCAAGTGCAGAGCACATAACAAGCTTTTAAAATGCATAAGGGACAGAAAACTAGCCAAAATGAGGAAATAGAAGAATTCCCCTCAAAAGAAATTCCAGGAAGAAATGACAGCTAATGAATTGATAAAAATGATTTAAGCAATATAACTGAATAAGAATTTAGAATAATAGTCATAAAATTAATTGTAGGCTTGAAAAAAAGTATAGAGAACAGCAGAGAATCTATTGCTGCAGAGATCAAGGGACAAAAAATAGTCATGATGAGTTAAAAAAAATGTTATAAATGAAATGCAAAATAAAATGGAGGTGGTTACAGCACTGATTGAAGAGGCAGATATTGAAGAGGAGAATAGGTGAATTAGAAGATATAATTATGGAAAAAGAGGAAGCTGAGAAAAAGAGATAAAAAAATCCAGGATCAGTAGGGAAGAATTAGAGAACTAAGTGATTCGATAAAACAGAACAATATCCATATCATAGGAATTCCAGAAGAAGAAGAGAAAGGGCCTGAAGGTGTACTTGAACAAATCATACCTGAGAACTTCCCTGATCTGGGGAAGGAAACAGGAATTGAAATCCAAGTGGCACAGAGAACTCCCTTCAGACATAATTTGAATCAATCTTCTGTGCTACATATCATAGTGAAACTGGCAAAATACAAAGATAAAGAGAGAATTCTTAAAGCAGCTATGGACAAATGAGCCTTAACCTACAAAGGTAGACACACAGTGGTAGTAGCAGACCCATCTACTGAAACTTGGCGGGACAGAAAGGAATGGCAGGAAATCTTCAATGTGATGATGAGGAAAAATATGCAGCCAAGAATCCTTTATCCAGCAAGCCTGCCATTCAGAATAGAAGGAGAGGTAAAGTTTTTCCCAAACAAAAACTGAAAGAATTCATCACCACTAAACCAGCCCTACAAGAGATCCTGAGGTGGACTCTGTGAGTAAAATGTTGCAAGGACCACAAAGTACCAGAGACATAACTGCAAGCATGAAACCTACAGATAACACAATGACTCTAAACCCATATCTTTTAATAATAACACTGAATGTAAATGTACTAAATGCTCCAATAAAAAGACATAGGGTATAAGACTGGATTAAAAAAATAAGATCCCTCTATTTGCTGTCTACAAGAGACTCATTTTAGACCTGAGGACACCTTCAGATTGAAAGTAAAGGGATGGAGAGCTATCTATCATGCTCCTGGAGATCAAAAGAAAGCTGGAGTAGCCATACTTATATCAGACAAACTAGACTTTAAATTAAAGACTGTAATTTATTATTTAAATTAATGAAGAAAGGCATTACATAATAATTACAGGATCTATCCATCAGGAAGAGGTAACAATTATAAATGTCTATGTGCCGAATTGAGAGGCACCTAAATATATAAAACAATTAATCACAAACATAAGCAACCTTATTGATAAGAATGTGGTAATCGCAGGGGACTTTAACATTCCACTTACAACAATGGATAGATCATCTAGACAGAGAATCAGTAAGGAAACAATGATCCAAAATGATACACTGGACCAGATGGACTTGGCAGATATATTTAGAACTCTGCATCCCAAAGCAACAGAATATTCTTTTTTCTTGAGCGCACATGGAACATTCTACAATATAGATCACATTCTGGGTCACAAAACAGCCCTCAATAAATACAAAAGAATTGAGATCATATCATGCACACTTTCAGATCACAATGCCATGAAACTTGAAAGCAACCACAGGAAAACGTCTGGAAAGCCTCCAAAAGTATTGAGGTTAAAGAACATCCTACTAAAGAATGAATGGGTCAACCAGGCAATTAGAAGAGAAATTAAATAATATATGGAAACAAATGAAAATGAAAATACAACAATCTAAATCCTTTGGGATGCAGTAAAGGCAGTCCTAAGAAGAAAATACATTGCAATCCAGGCCTATCTCAAGAAACAAGAAAAATCTCCAATACAAACTCTAACAGCACACCTAAAGGAACTGGGAGCAGAACAGCAAAGATACCCAGCAGAAGCAGAGAAATGAAAAAGATCAGAGCAGAAATAAAAAATATACAATCCAAAAACACAGTAAAGCAGATCAATGGAAACAAGAGTTGGTTTTTTTGAAAAAATAAACAAAATTGATAAATCTCTACCCAGAATAAAGAAAAGAGAGAGGACCCAGGTAGATAAAATCATGAATGAAAATGGATTTATTACAACCAATCTCTCAGAAATACAAGCAATTATCAGGGAATATATGAAGAATTATATACCAACAAAATGCATGACCTGGAAGACATGGGCAAATTCCTAAACACCCACACACTACCAAAACTCAAATGGGAAGAAATAGAAAATTTGAACAGACCCATAAAAAATGAAGAAGTTGAACCAGTTATCAAAAATATCCCAATAAGAGTCCTGGGCCCGATGGTTCCAACGGGGATTCTACCAGACATTTAAAGTAGAGTTAATAACTATCTTTCTCACGCTATCCCAAAAAATAGAAACGGAAGCAAAGCTTCCAGACTCATTCTAGGAGGCCAGCATTACTTTGATTCCCAAACCAGAGAGAGACTCCACAAAAAAGGAGAATTACAGGCCAATATCCCTGATGAATATGGATGCAAAAATTCTCAACAAGGTACTAGCAAATTGAATTCAACAGCTTAATAAGATAACTATTCACCATTTTTAAGTGGGATTCATTCCTGGGCTGCAGGGTTGGTTCAATATTCACAAATCAATCAATGTGATACATCACATTAATAAAAGAAAGGATAAGAACCATATGATCCTGTGAATAGATGTAGAAAAAGAACGTGACAAAATATAGCATCCTTTCTTAGTAAACCCCCCACCCCCCCGAGAAAGTTGGGATAGAAGGAACATACTTAAACATCATAAAAACCATATATGAAAAGCCCACAGCTAATATCTTCAATGGAGAGAAACTGAGATCTTTCCCCCTGACATCAGGAACATGACAGGAATGTCCACTCTCACTGCTGTTGTTTAACTTACTGTTGGAAATCCTAGCATTAGCAATCAGACAACAAAATGAAATAAAAGTCATCAAAATTGGCAACGATGAAGTCAAACTTTCATTTTACACAGACGACATGATAATCTACATGGGAAACCTGCCAGATTCACCAAAAGTCTGCTAACACTGATACATGAATTCAGCAAAGTCGTAGGGTACAAAATTATTGTACAGAAATCGGTTGCATTTTTATACACCAATAACGAAGCAACAGAAAGAGAAATAAACTGATCCCATTCACGATTGCACCAAGAATCATAAAATACCGAGGAATAAACCTAACCAAAGATGTAATAGATATGTATGCTGAAAACTATAGAAAGCTTATGAAGGAAATTGAAGGAGATACAAAAAAAAAGGAAAAACATTCTGTGCTCATGGATTGGAAGAATAAATATTGTTAAAATGTCTATACTACACAAAGCTATCTACACCTTCAATGCAATCCCAATCAAAATTGCATCAGCATTCTTCTCAAAGCTAGAATGAAAAATCCTAAAATTTTTATGGAACCACAAAAGACCCCGAATTGCCAAAGTAATATTGAAGAAGAAAACCAAAGAGGGAGGCGTCATAATCCCACACTTTAGCCTCTACTACAAAGGTGTAATCATCAAGGCAGTATGGTATTGGCACAAAAACAGACACATAGGCCAATGGAATAGAATAGAGATCCCAGAACTAGACCCACAAATTTATGGACAACTAATCTTTGACAAAACAGGAAAGAATACCCAATGGAAAAAGACAGTCTCTTTAATAAATGGTGCTGGGAGAACTGGACAGCAACACGCAAAAGAATGAAACTAGACCACTTTCTGACACCATTCACAAAAATAAACTCAAAATGGATGAAGGAATTGAATGTGAGACAGGAAACTATCAAAACCCCAGATGAGAAAGCAGGAAAAAAACCTCTCTGACCTCAGCAACAACAATTTCTTACTTGACACATCTCCAAAGGCAAGGGAATTAAAAGCAAAAATGAACTATTGGGACCTCATGAAGATAAAAAGCTTCTGCACTGCAAACAACCAACAAAACTAAAAGGCAACCAACAGAATGGGAAAAGGTATTTGCAAATGACATATTGGACAAGGGGCTAGTATCCAAAATCTATAAAGAACTCACCAAACTCCACACCCAAAAAACAAATAATCCGGTAAAGAAATGGGCAGAAGACATGAATGGACACTTTTCTGAAGAATACATATAGATGGCCAACAGACACATGAAAAGATGCTCAATGTCACTCCTCATCGGGGAAATACAAATCAAAACCACACTGAGATATCACCTCATGCTGGTCAGAGTGGCTAAAATGAACAAATCATGAGACTATAGATGCTGGCAAGGATGTGGAGAAACGGGAACCCTCTTGCATTGTTGGTGGAAATGCAAACTGGTGCAGCCGCTTTGGAAAACTGTGGAGGTTCCTCAAAAAATTAAAAATACATCCACCCTGTGACCCAGCAATAGCACTACTAGGGATTTACCCAAGGGATACAGGAGTGCTGACGCATAAGGGCACTTGTGCCCCAATGTTTATAGCAGCCATTTCAACAATAACCAAATTATGGAAACAGCCTAAATGTTCATCAACTGATGAATGGATAAAGAAGATGTGGTTTATATATACAATGGAATACTACTTGGCAATGAGAAAGAATGAAATCTGGCTATTTGCAGCAATGTGGATGGAACTGGAGAGTGTTATGCTAAGTGAAATAAATCTTACAGAGTAAGACAAATACTATATGTTTTCACTCATAAGAGACTCTTAAATACTGAGAACAAACTGAGGGTTGATGGGGGGTGGGGGAGAGGCAAAAGTATACATGTATACATATACCTGAAAACTCCAGAAAGTGTAGCATCTGGTAGGTTGCTTTTAATAATGTTCCTTCACCTCTCAGTTACTATAATTTATTCCAATCTCTTGTTATATACAATAACTTTTGAATCAGTGTTGGGAATTGCCAAAATTGTGCTGCCCAGTAAAATATCCATGAAGGACATGTGTCTATTTAAAATTAAATTTAAGTAATTGAAATGAAATAGAATTTAAAACTAAGCTCCTAAGTCAGAGCAGCCAACTTTCAAGTGTTCAATAGCCTTCTGTGACTAGTGGCTACACTTTGAGGCAATACAGCTGTCACAATGACAGAACATTTTGTTGGAAAGGGCTATTCTAGCGACTTTGGTTGATATCATCTTCCTACAATAAGGGTTTATATGTAGTCTGATCATTACTCCAATTAGGGAAAGCAATATCTAGAAGTTACATTTAATTTTCTCTTTTTATTTCTTTTTTAAAATTTTTAAGTGTATTTTTAATGTTTTATTTAATTTATTTATTTTTTTTTATTTTGGGAAAGAGAGAGAGGGAGAGAGCGTGTGCAAATGGGGAGGTGCAGAGAGATGGGGACAGAGGATCCAACGCAGGCTCTGCACTGACAGGCTGACAACAGTGAGCCCTATGCAGGGCTCAAACTCACAGCGAGATCATGACCTTAGCCAAAGTCGGATGCTCAACTGACTGAGCCATCCAAGTGCCTTGCATTTAATTTTCTTAAGGCATATCATTTTTGGTTTGCGTTTACTCCTAGGATGTGTCCCATATGAGGTCTCTAGTAGTAACCCGATGGTCTCTTAACTTTGATTTTGTATTCCCAGCACTGGAATTGTGGAAAGTCTTTATTATTTTTACTGCTTTTTAGCTGGTACATTTTACTTATGTCCTAAAATCCTCACATATAGTCTAAGAAAACTGAAAACACTTTGGGAAGACTGGGTTGGGGTGCTAGGACAGGTTTGGCCTCACTTCTCTGCAGTTCTTTTTTTTCTATAGGATCTTGTCCCTTTTGATTGCCTTAGTAGCCTTGAACTTCAACTTTCTCTTCCTAGTCTTATGACTCTCCTAGAGACTCTGGGTTTAAGAGTACTGTTTGGTTGCTCAGTCCACTCTTAAGAAGTGACTCAAACTTGGAGGAAGAATGCTTTGCAAAATGTTGAGCTTACTTCAGAAAAGCTTTTTTCTTCCTGGTATATTGGCCTTTCAATTCCAGGTTACCCTGCGCATTCTTACATGTCTTTATTTTGTCGCTTAACTATGATAAACCTATCTTTGTTTTCTCCCCTAATTCTTCTTTTTTTTTTTTTAGTTTTTATTTTAATTAATTCCAGTTAGTTAACATACAGTGCTATGTATTAGTTTCAAGTATACAATATAGTGATTCAACAATTCTATACATCATGTACTCATTACAGCAAATGCACTCCTTCCCACTTCCCCCACTCTCCCACTCACCTCCCCTCTGGTAACCATCAATTTATTATCTATAGTTAACAGCCTATTTCTTGGTTTCTCTCTCTTTTTTCCCTTTGCTCATTGTTTTGTTTCTTAAATTCCATGTAAGAGTGAAATCATATGCTATTTGTCTTTCTCTGACTGACTTATTTCCCTTAGCATTTACTATGTAGCTGCATCCACGTTGTTGCAAATGGAAAGATTTTATTCTTTTTTATGGTTGAAGAATATCCCATTGTATTATATATCATCTCTTCTATATCCATTCATCTATTGATGGACCCTTGGACTGCTTCCAAATCTTGGCTATTATAAATAATGCTGCGATAAACATAAGGGTGCATGTATCCTTTTGAATTAGTATTTTTGTATTCTTTGGGTAAATACCCAGTAGTGTGATTGCTGGATCATAGGGTAGTTCTATATTTAACTTTTTGAGGAAACTCCATACACTTTTCCACAGTGACTGCGTTAGTTTGAATTCCCACTAACAGTGTAGGAGTGCTCCTTTTTCTCCATATCCTCACCAACACCTGTTTTTTTTGTGTGTTTTTGATTTTAGCCATTCTGACAAGTGTGAGGTGATATTTCATTATAGTTTTGATTTGCATTTTCCTGATGGTAAGTGATGATGAATACCTTTTATCTGTGTCTCTTGGCTATTGAGATGTCTTCTTTGGAGAAATGTGTATTCACATCTTCTACCCATTTTACCTTTGGATTACTTGTTTGGGGTGTTGAGTTGTATTAGTTCTTTACATATTTTGGATACTCACCCTTTAATCAGATATGTCATTTGCAAATCTTTTCTCCCATTCTGTAGGTTGCCTTTTAGTTTTGTTGGTTGTTTCCTTTGCTGTGCAGAAGCAGTTTATTTTGATGTAGTCCTGGTAGTTTATTTTTGCTTTTGTTTCCCTTGCCTCAAGAGACATACTAGAAGAAGTTGCTGTGGTCAATGTCAAAGAAGTTACTGCCTGTGTTCTCTTCTAGGATTTTTTAGGTCTTACTGAATTCTAAATCTGTAGCTGAATATCTTGCATCACTTTTGAAAAATTCTCAGGCATTGTTTCTGCACATATTACTTTAGGCTTATTTTCTTTCTTCTATCTTTCTGACTCTTCACTTATTCAGATTAGACTCCATTACTGTGCCTATATATTATCCTCTCTTCCGTATTTACTATTTTCATTGCCTGCCTCCAGTCTGAATATTTTCAAACCTATCTTCCAACTCATTATTTTCTCTTCAGCTTAATCTATTCTCCTGTTAAATGGATTAGATTTTTACTGGTTTTCATACTTTCCAGCTCTCTGCCAAGTTTTCTATCTTGTGTTTTATATTCTTGACTATGTTGAACATTACATTATCTGGATAATTGCATCATATGGATCTCTTTTGGATCTGGTTTTATAGTTTATTGTATTTTTGCTTTGTATTAATATCATCTTGTTCACTTTTGTCAGTTAAGGGGTAAAATAGTGCTGAATATAATATATAAAATTTGTAGAAATAGTTAAACACTGCAATTAGTTTACGTCTTTCTAAAGAAGACTTTTATTTACTCTTGTCAGGTGTCAAGAACAATAGCAGCCCTAGATAACCTTAATCTTTTCATGGGAGTTTAGAATATTTGAAACAAAGCTGTGGTTCTTAAAACTTCCGGTATATTTCCGATTCACTCTTACTTCTAGATTTTAGCATTTTGTGGTCTCAAGACAAAGCTTCCCCAACTTGCCCACTCCTAGGGCTTATTTGTTGCTATTGTTATTGTTGTTGTTGTTCCTCATCCTCATAAAGCTGCAAAAACTTCTGTTCAACTTTTCCATATCTCGTCTGCTTCATCTCGAATTACCAGATGCTTAGAAGAGCAAAGTAGCTACTACTGCCAACGTTACCTCCTTTTGATTCCTAATTACCTAGAATCTTGGTCCTATAATGGTTTACTGCCTATTTTACCCCTTAGTAGATTTAAAGAAAAAACAAACAAGCAAGCAAACAAACAAGAGTTTCATATCTGTCTAGTCATTCTCAATGAGAGGGTTGAGCTGAATTATTTAGGTCACTATTACTCTATATTTTCAGTATATGCTAGTATTACTTTAATGCAGACTTTTTTTTGTAAACAAAGGAATAAATATTCACTGTTTTTAACTTCAACACATTTTACAAAATAATATAGTACTTTAGTACACACCCCCACACACACACACACTGAAATGTCTATGGTAAATGGCTTATGAAAAATGTCTTTCTCCTAATTGCACTTATTATCTTCAATATCTGGATTATCACTTCTCTTCTGGAGTTTTTGCTCACTGGAGGCTGATATAGTCATGTCAGTATCCATCACAGTGTTTATTTAACAATATCTGGACAGATATAATAATAATCACATAGGCAATTTGTCTATATTTGTTCAAAGGTCAGTCTCAAAATTATAATCTTTCTTAGCTGTTTCTATAGCTATGTTTGTTCAGTTCTGTGTGGTGAAGTATATTGTGTGGCATGTAAAGTTGTATTGGGACTCTAGTATTCATTAACAAGTTTACGTTCATAATTTTCTCAGGTAATAGCAGCACGTGGCTGTTCCTTTAAAAGGTGCCATTCAGAGACCTTGACTCCTTACCTCTAGGATAGTAGCATCTCTTAGCACCTTGCCATCATGTCCCTTCAAGGAAGAGAAAGGGACAGAGAAATTTGGAGGATTTTATAGTCCAGGCAAGGCAGTAAAAAAGAAAACAAATTCACCTACCACTCACATGATATCACTACTTTAATTATAACTCAGACTTCTCTATCCACAGGGATATGGAAAATGCTGTCTAGCTGCATACCCAGAAGGAAAACAGGCTTCAGTAAATATCTGACAATCTCTGCCCCAATGGTGGAGACATTTTCATCTCTATAGTCTCTGTAAATAAGCATGCTGGGGTCTCCTGGGAACACGTTTGTGTTGTTGCCTGCCCCAGAAAGAAGATGAGTAAAGAGGAAGATATCAGAAAATGACAAACTGAAATGTTATAGTTACCTCCATTCCTGTTGGAAAGAATTTCTAGGTTGTCCTTTTGCAATAGATACACTCAACATACACACTCATACATCAACAAAACAAAAAGCAATATCAAAACTGTTTTCCTATATGCATTTTTTCTCTTCCCTGCATTGTGATATTATATGTTTCACTGCTAATAGTATCGCTTAAATTCAATAACTTAATGCCTTGTCCTTCCATGACTTAATATGAGAGCTACATGTATTGTAAACATAATAAATGTAAATGAAAGCACAATGTATGTAACATTGTGTAGTTGAGAAAGTAACTCTGTTGTTTTCAGTTAATTCTTTAAATAAAGTATAAGAGCAGGAATAGGTAACAAAACTATTTCTAAGATTACTTATTTTATCAGTGTCAGCCAAAGTTTTAAGCGTGCAGTCAGAATTCAGCAACACAGGATGTGTTTTTGGCTTAATAATACATTTCCAATACATTGCTTAAGTTGACCAATTGATCTTACTACATCTGCTTCTGACATTGTTAAAAAATTTTAGAAGAGATTGATTGATACTGAAATCTGTTCAAACTCATGATAAAATATATATAAAAGAGTTTAATTCCTAGGGTATTTTTCTTGGATCTTCAGCTCTGTGGTAAACCGATTTATACATATGTTTCTAAGAGAGGTCAGCTACATATGCATTCAGCCTTTCTCAATGATAGGAGTGGAAAATTAACATTACTAATAAACTCGAATATGTCTAAAAACATTTCTTGCATTCACACTTATAAAGATTTAATTAGAATAATATAAGAAGTATTTCTGGTATTAAACATATTTCAGAAGAAAGGAGCTTAAACATTTGGAAATTATACATGGTATATCTGCCAACATATTAAGTCGCTTAGTTCACCATTTATTATTTATTTCTCTAAAATAGGTAATTGACTGCCAGAGAAAAGATGTAGTGGGTAGAAGGATATGATATTCATGTCTAGGGTGCAATAGAGTTTGAGAATAAAATCACTTTGTGAAAAATATATTTTAAATTTAAAAGTGTATGTAGCTAAATGTGCACTTTTTGTGCCAATTCTCAATGGTACTTTAGATTTCAAATATATTTCAGTGGAATTTTTATACAAGTACATATTGATAGAATAATTTTTATTTTTCTGCTGCTCACTATGGAGGTTGGAATTTAGAAAAATGTGAGTGAATACCTTTGAGCCTCAGAGCTACATTGAATAAATTATAATTCTTGTTTCCCAGATGCTGTTTCTTATGCTTATATATGCATTAATCTTTGAACAGTTCTTTCTTGCCATGCTGGTTCCAGCACAATGTTGTTGGATTGCTCTTAAATTCTTTTTTACAGCCTTACTAATTTTCCTTGTTGTAATATAAACATTCCAGCCCTTTTCTAGTTCCCCATATTTTTTTCTCTTGCCAATGTAATTTATTCAGTAGTTGCTTTTGATTAACTAGAAAAATATTCTTCAATATAAAATGACTTTTTCCTTCCTTAGTAAACTTGCAGTTAAAAAAATATATTTCCCAATAAATGCCCCTTGATTAGTGAATTCAAGACTATAACATACTATAAAATTATTCTTATTCGTTATATTGAAACATTGCTCCATTGTCTTTTAGTCTTTGAGATTAATACTTAGAAGGCTGATATCAACCAAACTCTTAAAATCTAGGGATGTGTTTTTCTTTTCTCTCTGTCTCTTTTCTCTGACTTTATAAAGTGGGTTCTGGGATAGTGGTGGAAATAAGGATTTCACTATCTGCTTTTAGTGTTGGTGGTTATCTCTATAATTAAATAATACAGTTATAATTACATATTTAGTTTTTGATTCATTAATTATAAACAAAGTTTATTTATTTACTAATATTTATATATTTATATATCACTATATGTTATGTCATGTTACTTTATTTATTTTTTTTTTTGTTTATTTATTTTTGAGAGAGAGCAAGAGAGAAAGAGCATGAGAAGGGAAGAGAGAGAGGAAAGAGAGGATCCCAGTCTCTGTGCTGTCGGCACAGAGCTCAGGCAGGGTTCAAACTCACAAATACTGAGATTATGACCTGAGCCAAAATCAAGAGTCAGATACCTAACCAACTGAGCCACCCAGATGCCCCATGACATGTTGCTTTTAGACAGTATCCCAACTTTCTATCTGTTAATATGTGGAGGTCAATATATCCATTTCCAAACATTTCTTTTTCCCCCTGTATACCCACTATACTATTTTTCTATATTGAAAAATTCACAGAATTTGTTCTCTGGTAAGTAAAATCAAATCTTCCATGATATTTTCCTAGGTTAATACCAATTTTAAGCCAAAATTATGGTTATAAATATTATTTACTCCCAAAGTAGAATAATGAGCTTGGGATGTTTGTATAATTCTATGTCATAATTCTGCTCCCCCAAAAAGGAAGATATATAATAAAAATTTGGACAAGCATGGGAAAAATCATAAAAAGCTTTTAAAAATTTGAATTTCATTAAATAGTTAACTTAGTTAACTATTAAACTATTAAACTATTAACCTATTAAACTATTAAATAGTTAAATATCCCACTAACTGAGATCATCTGGCATTTTTATCATATCACAAGTAACTGATATTTAAGTTTCCTTCTAACTCATTTCATTTGGAAAAAATAAATCATACCTTTGAAATAGTTTCCTTTCTTTTAGTTTATTTATTTATTTGAAATACTTTCTTTTTTAATCCTAATTAGATTTTCTTCTTTCTAGGTTTGATATATAACACACATATTAGAGTTTTAAAATCTCTATCAAGAGGGTTTTTGTTTGAAAAAAAATAATGTTTTTATTTGAAATTTTGGCAGTTACTTTGAATTTTACTTCAGAGAATATGTTGTAATTTTAATTTCTAGAAGTGGTTTCCTTTCCTTTAATATGTATTGAATTACATAAATTGTTCCAGGAAGATTGAATAGGTCACTCTGTATTTACAATCATATTTGCTCTAAACTATTTTAGCCTAATTGCTGTTTCAGCAGGGACTTTTTCTAGTCATCAGAGAATAATGTATTTCAGACCAACTCACTTTTTGCAAACAATTTTTAACTGAAAAATATATATGAATCAACTATTTTACAATAAATGGCATGGATCCCTGGTTCTTGAAGGAAAGGAAACACACAAAGTGAGCTCTGCATTAATCCCAACTTTCTGCCTAAAGGCATTTTAAAAAATACAGAGATGTGGAGCCCAGACAAAGAGCTATATGTATTACTTAGGCAGAGAAAACTGATTAGAGTTTAGGGTAACTGAGATAGAATTCATTTGCAAGTTAGCAGAACTGAGAAACCCACACAGAAAGGAAAAACTGTGCATATACAAATAGAATTTGGAATTTCTGCAGAATAATTAGCTAAATATGTGCAGGGTAGAGTTTCTGGAGAGAAGATAGAAATAAGACATTTAATTTCTGTCTATACAGAGTGAGGAAATCCTCATGAATAACATGTGCATTCAGTTGAGCCCTAGAAAAGCAAAATCTCAAAAGTAGAGCTAACGTAGTCTTATAGTCAGAGCTAAGGTTTCCTGAAAGCTTAAAAATAAATATTGGAAAGCTGAATCTACCAGTAAATTATCTGTCAACCAGGACAAACTTAAAACTCTTGAAAGGCAGATAGGAACATAACTCTAACAGTAGCATCTACAATGTCCATCACACAATAAAAATCACTAGACATGTTCAGAAACAAGAAAATTTTATTCAAACCAAATTTTACTCTACCCATATATTATTACTATTACGTGAAAAGTCACTGTGTTTAGTATAAATAAGAAAGCAATAAAACATATTGTACATTAACTCACATAGTAAGCATTATGAATGGTCATTTTTTTAAATAGCTTCCAGGTTCTTCCTGGTCATATTTCCCCATAACAGCAAAAAATATTCTATAGATCACTTCTGTGGGTGAAGAATTATTTCAGCTTTTATTATCTAAACGCTTTTATGTTAAAAATCATTTTAAAATAGCTATTAAATTAGAATATAACATTTTTTTAAATTTTTTTCTTTAAGCACATTAATGATGTTTACCTTTTTTCCCTTTCATTGTTTCTCTTGATAATTTAGTACTCACTCTTGTCATTGTATCATAAATGTATTCTTTTCTGAACCCAATTTATTTTTTTCTACACTTTGACTATCAGGTATATGTTGTATATTGTTGCTTGATTTTTACCCTATATATAAAATTGTATAATATTAATGTAAAAAAGATTGTGATAAGTACAGAGTGGATATTGTAATCTAAGTGAAAGCAATGAAATAAATAATTATATATGTAAAAGAAACTAGTGACTATAGCTAAACAGACAAAAGTACAGAGGAATAGAATTCAAAATATACTTGTTGTTTTCAAAAAAGAGGTAGAAATCAAGAAAAAAGAAATAAAGAACAGATGAAACAAATAGAAAACAGATAGATAGAGGACTTAAAAATCAATAAAATCAATAATTATATTAAAAATGGCCAGTGTAGGGGTATCTGGGTGGCTCAATTAAGTATCCAACTTTTTATTTTAGCTCAGGTTATGATCTCATGGTTATGAGATCGAGCCCTGTATTGGGGTCTGCTCTGGGTATGGAGTCTGCTTAAGATTCTCTCTCTCCCTCTCCCTCTGCTCCCCCCACCCAAAAAAAGGCCAGTATAACCTAATTCAAAACAAGCTATCGTCAGTCTGAGTAAAGAATCAAGATGCAAATATATTCTGCCAATAAGATGTGCACTGCCAACATAAAGGCACAACTAGTTTAAAAGAAAATAAGTTAGAAAATATGTATAAACACTCAGCATTAGAATGTGAGAATGGCTGTATCAATGCTAGAAAAAGTATATTTCAAGACAAATAGTAATATTAGAGGTACAAAAAGTTATTCCCTACTAATAAAAGAACAAATTTATTAAATAATTTAAAATATTCTCAAGTGTTTAGGCACCTAATAACAGTATCAAAATATATAAGGCAAAAACTGCCAGATCTAAAGAAGTGAAGAAAGAAAACCTACAATAAGAAATTTTAACAATCTTTTTTATTATTTGAAAAAAAAATCTTTAAACAGAAAATTTGAATACAATCACAAATTTAACTTCATTGATATTAATTACATAATGACCAATAACAACAGAATGCTAAATTTTAAAATAGCATGGGATTTTGACCAACACAGACCGTAAACCATGTCTGAATAAGTTACAGAGACAAAGTCACAACAGTATTTTTTTCTGACCACAGTGGAATTAAATCAGAAATCAGTAACAAATAGCTTTTAGAAATTAAACAGAGCACTTATAAATAGCTAATAGGTTGAGTAAATCAAAATGAAAAATTGAAAATATTTTAAAGTAATTGACAATATAAAAACACAAGGTAAAAATTTATAAAATGTAGATAAGGCAGTGCTTAGAAATTGTAAATGTTTATATTTAAAAAAAGAGAGGTTAACACTTATTATGTAAGCTTCCCCTTTAAGAAGCTACCAACAAGAACAAAGTAAGTACAAGGAAGAAAATAAAGCTAATTGCAAAAATCAATGAAACCCAAATTACTATTTTAAAAATTAATGAAATGAAGACGCATCTACATGGAATGAGTGAGAGAGAGGAAGAGAGAACACAAATACACAAATTACAATATTGGGAATTAAAGGAATATTATCTATAATCTGGCAGATGCTAAACGCATTTTAAGGGAATATTATAACAAATTTATGCCAGTAAATTTTTTTTAACAATCACAGGTTAGAGTAGATGAATTCCTTGAAGATACAAATCACTTTTGAAATAAGAGAAACAGAGATAAACTAATAGCTGTTAAATATTGAGTAGTTTGTAATTAAAAGCTTTCACACAGAAAGGAAACTCAAGGCTTAGATGACTATCATGGTAAATTATATCAAACATTTAAGAAATATATGGCTTTAAACTGATTTTTTTAATTGAATAGAAGGGAATACTCCCAAGTCATTTTAGAGGTCAGCATCAACCTTGTACCAAAACATATCAAAGGCATTACAAGCAAACATAACCAAAAACCAATATTCTTTATAAATATTAATGCAAACATCTGGCAATATACAAAAAAAGGTTATGTTTCATATCAATGATGTTTTATTCTCATTGCAAGCATGGCTTAACATTTGAAAATGAACATGGTCATTTTAATGAATGCAAAAAAATGGACAATATTCAACATTATTCATGGTTAAAAACTATGCAAAACTCACAAAATGAGGCTCCCTCATTTTGATAAAAGGCATTTACAAAAATCCTACAAGTAATATAATAAATGGTGAATGCTTAATGACATGATGATAATATCTTATGGTTTGATTAAAACATCCCCAGAATCTGAAACTGTTTGTCTTTGATGATATAGTTAACCCCATTAAAGACACAAACCAAACAAATAGAAATTGGTTTTATCCATCCTGTTGCATTAAGAGCATCCATCCCAAATTTAAAGGTCAGACTATCTTAGTAGTGTAGTTTCACGTTAGGCATTTGTAAAGAAGAGTAGGCAAATTATAGTTGAGGTACATTTATAGTTGAGGTTGTTTTGTGATCAGGGGGAGTCTGAGCCACTCAGTTAACAAGAAATATCTCTATGTCTAGGTAGGTTTGTAGTACACTGTAGATGATAAATTTGACAGGACAGTGACTGGTAAGGAGATTGAATTAGTAAATTCCTCCCAATAAACAAAAGTTCAGGACTAAATGGCTTCACAGTTTAATTCTACTAGCATTTAAGTTAGAATTAATATCAGTCCTTCCCAGACTCTCCCAAAATACTACAAGAGGATAGATAAATTCTAAATACATTTTTCAAGGGCCAGAACTACTCTGATACCAAACCAGATAAGGACATACAAAAACATTATTACAGATGAACATGAACATAAATGAGCATAGATGCCAAATCCATTAGCAAACCAAATTCAACAGTACATTAAAAGGATCAAAAGCAAGTGGGATTCATTCCATAGAGGCAAAAATAGTTCAACATTTACAAATCAATAAATGTGATACACCACATTGACAAGATAAAGGATCAAAATCATGGCATCATCTAAACAAATGCAAAAGAAGCGTTTGACAAAATGCAATGTCCTTTATGATAAAAAAAAACACAACCCAAAAACCAAAAACCAAAAAAAACTTAACAAAATGTGTAAAGAAGGAACAGACCCAAACACCACAAAAGCCATGTATGACAAGCCCATATCTTACATCATACTCAAGAATAAATAGTCAAAAACTTTTTCTCTATGTTCAGGAGTGATCAAGAATGCCCACCATAACCACTTTTATTCAAAATAGTACTAGAAATCTTAGGCTGGGCAATTGGATAAAGTACTAAAAAACTTCCAAATAAGAAAGAAAAAAGTAAAGTTGTTCCTGTTTTCAGATGATATGATCATACATATAGAAAACTCAAAAGATGCCACCAAAAAAAAAAAAAAAGTTGATCTAAACAAAAAATTCGGTGAAGTTACAGGATACAAAATGAATATTAAAAATAAGGTGTGTTTCTTCAAACTAATGATGAAATATATGAAAAAGAAATTAATGAAACAATCCCTTTTAAAATAGCATCAAAACAATAAAATACTTTGGATATAATTTAACCATGGAGGTGAAGACCTGTATACTGTAAACTATAGGACAGTAATGAAATAAATTGAAGAAGAGTTAAATAAATCAAAAGACATTCTGTGTTAATGGATTGGAAGATTTAATTTCGTTTAAATGTCCATAATAAAATCTACAGAATCAATGGAGTTTCTAACAAAATTCCTATGGCATTTTTCATAGAAATAGTAAAAAAAGAATACTAAAATTTATGTGAGATCACAAAACATCCCAAATAGCTAAAGCAATCTTGAGAGTGAAGAGCAAAGTTGGAGGCATCACATTTCCTGCTTTCAAACTATTCTATAAAGCTATAGTAATCTAAACAGTATGATACTTGCATAAAAAGACACATAGATAAATTGAACACAATAGGGATCCCAGAAATAAACCCATGTATATATGATCAATTAGTTTTAAAGAGAGGAGTCAAGAACATACAATGGATAAAACTGGGAAAGTTAGGAAAACAGGATATCCACTTGCAAAAGAATAAAACTAGACCCCTGTCTTACACCATACACAAAACATCAACTAAAAATGATTTAAAAGTTAAAGGTAAGACCTGAAACCATAAAACTCCTAGAGGCAAGCATAGGAGGTAAACTCCTTGATATTGATATTGATCCTGGCAATGATTTCTTTGATTTGACACAAAAAACAATGGCAATGAAAGCAAATATTAACAAGTGGGACTAAAACTAAAAAGCTTCTGCACAGGAAAGAAAACCATCAACAAAATCAAAACACCACATATAGAATGTGAGAAAATATTTGCAAATGATGTAACCAACAAGGGATTAATATCCAAATTATGTAAAAGGTCATATAACTCAATAGAAAAAAAAAACCTCAATAAAAATGAATAAAGGACCTGAAAAGACAGCTTTCCAAAGAAAGAAAACATACAGATGGCCAACTTGTACATGAAAAGTTATTCAACATCTGTCCTCATTATGGAAATGCAAATAAAAACTACAATACGATATTACCTCTCACCTGTTAGGATATCTATTATCAAAAATGCAAGAGAGAACACATGCTTGTAAGAATGTGGAATGAAGGGAATACTTGTACACAGTTAGTGGGAATGTAAAGTGGTATAATCGCTATGGAAAACGATATGTAGATTTCTCAATAAATTAAAAACAGAACCGGTGCACCTGGATGGCTCGTGTCAGTTAAGCATGGGACTCTTGATTAGGCTCAGGTCATGATCTCAGGGTCATGAGATCAAGCCCTGTGTTGGGCTCTGCACTGGGTGTGGAACCTGCTTAAGATTCTCTCTCTCTCACTCTGCCTCACCCCTGCTCATGCTCTCTCTTTCTTAAAATAAATAAATAAACATTTTTTGAAAATACAACTTCCATATGATCTAGGAATTCCACGTCTGGGTCTAAACCCAAAGGAATTGAAATCAGGATCTTGAAGGGATATCTGCACTCTCATGTTCTTTGTAGAATTATTCACAATAGTCAATCTTTGGAAACAACTTATGTCCAGGACTTTAAAAAGAAGGAAATCCTATTATGTGCAATACAGATTAATCTGGAGGGCATTATTCTAAGTAAAATAAGCCAGACAAAGAAAGATAAATACTTCATGATATCATTTATATGTGTAATCTAAAAAGAAAAAAAAAAAAACGTTGATCTTATAGAGAAAGTACAATAGTGGTTTCTAGGAACTGTGGGGTTGGGGAAACAGGCAGAGGCTAGTAAAAGGGTACAACCTTTCAGCGATAAAATGAATAACTTCTGAGTATTGAATGTATAATATGGTGTCTATAGTTGATAATATTGTATGATTTGTTTGATTGAAGTTTGCTGAAAGTAGAACGTATGTGTTCTTACAATGAATAAATAAATAGATGAATTAAAAAGAAACAACAACTGAGTGTCCACAGTCGGAGAGGAAGCCCATTTGCATATCCATCAGTTACCTGAAATTTATAGAGAAGTATGAAATAGCACAAAGAATATGAACAGTGTCAGAATCCGATTAACTAAAAGGATGTGTCACAGTTTTTAATATTTTTTTCAATATACAGTCTCCCCTCATTTTCATCAAAGAGAGTCTCAAAGAAATATTTTTCTTGACCATAAAATAAAGCTAATCTCATTAGGTTTGGCCTGATTATTTATACAGGTGAAACAAGCATGATGATTTACCACATAGGCCTTTTAAAGTTTGCTTTGCTACAAGTTTTCATAGGAAATCTCAGATTGGACTTGAGGGCGCTGACCCTAAAACTATCTATATTTCACTTGAAGTACTTAGAGATCGAGTACATTTCTGATTTTGAGGCCCTCAAACATCCTAAATTTCCTGAGCCTGCCAAGAAAAACCTTCCTTACTCACCTATTAAGTTAGAACTCTTGTACTTAGGAACCATGATAGTTTCCCAACAGGACTTTGTAAGCTTTGCCTTCATAATAAATCTTAACTCCTGTTGAAGCAAAAATTGCACCACATTTAAACAAACAAGAATGACTTTATTTAAGGTGATGGCAATAAACAAGAGAGGCCAAGAGTACCTGGCATAGACCTGCTGCCTTGAGTCTGTTTGACAGATTAGCAAACACTTTCAGGGAAGCATCAGAATAAACAAGAGTCTATTTGTAGTTGACAAAAGACTTAAAATGGCTCCAGTCAACTTATTACTAATAATTTTGAAAAGCGAAAGATCTGATGCAAGTTCTTTACACAAATTATTCAGCTGGCAGGAAATTTGGTCTTTTCTGTAGCATGCAAAAGAAAATAGTCAATGCAAAGAAGTAAGACAAAATAACTATAGACATAATAATGAAGCCTATTTTCAAAGAACAATGATTACATCTATATTATGGAAATGGATAAACATAATCTTTACAGAGAAAACAATCTTCAGATATAACATCTAACAGTCTTGAGTCATAATATGCCATGAATATTGCAAACATTTATACTTAGAATAGATCAAGATTATCAAGTCAAGAGATTTAGTAAGTCAGAGGAGGATCCTAAATACTTGTAAATCAATAAAAGTTCATAGATAAGTGATGTGAATCCCTAAGTGAAATTCATTGGCCTGGAATATACTGGAGTCAAATTAAAGAAATAAAATTGCAACCTACTTAGTATTCTAAAGAATAACTGAATCCATTTCTAAAAATGCTATATTTTTATAAAAAATCAGGCAAAACAGCATCAGGGCTCTTATAAATGGAAACATCGTGGACAGCAAGGACATTGATGATTCCCTAGGAACATCTTATACAACATACAATTTCTGGAATTTTTATATTAATACAATTTTATCCATACAGATTTAACATAGGGAAGGCTAAGAATCTCTTCTGATTTGAAAATATTTTCTATGGAACTCAGAACATAGAAAATAAAATTATTTGTAGCATTTCTTTCTTTCCTTTTTTTTTTTTTTTTTTTTACATAGTAAGAGATTGAAGGCCCTGGGAGATCTCAAAGACAGTTTTAGGTTCAAAACATGAACTTTGAGATGGCAAACTGTCAAAGGTTGTTAGGAAGTTTGAACACTTGATTAAATAGGATCCTGGGTTAGTGAGTAACCATACTCAGCTGGCTATTTAACTAATGTGAGGATAAAATATTTAAAAAAATAGATATAGAAACATGATTATACAGCAGCATATTTTTCAAAAGTGAGAAGCCTTTGTTCTATTAAATAATCAAGGACTTGATAAAGTCAATATTAAAGCACAGTTAATTATTCTGGCATCACAGTATCATTGCCTTTTGGGCCAGTTTTTCAAAAAGTAAAGAAAAACCTTTTTAAACCTCTCATTAAGAAAATGCCAATAATCCAAGAAAATTTTGCTATTTTTACAGGGAGAAAACCAAATCTTAATTTTTGCATCAGTATAATTTTTAAACTAAAGCTCTTTTTTAGACCATCTTAATAAATCCACCAAATTTCAGCTAGCCTTGACCATGACAAATGAAATTCCCTTTCCATGAACCAGCTAAAACTTTATATGTTCTTTTATATATTCTTGTCACACATTTACCTTTTTCTCATTCTGGGAAAAAAAAAAAAACAGACATTTTACTTTAAAACAAAACTATTGTCTTTTTCCCTGACAAAAAGACATCCTGTATAGCTTGCATACAAAATTGTTCCTCTCTACCACCATTGCTTCTAGTAGACTCTGTCATTTATGATTATCACAAGTAATTTCTATTTTCCTGACAAAATTATGAGGGGGATAATTATAAACTTTTGGGACACACAAGAATTTTGTAGCAGACTAGCAGAGATCATGAATATGCATCACACAATTTTTTACAGCGATACACTTGCTTCAGATCCAATATACACAGCATTTTTGTACCATAAAAATAAGGGGGAAAATGTATAAACTAAAATTATGCTTCAGTATTTTATCCTATTGGAAACAATCTAGGTATCTAATGAGTATTCATTAATTAATTTAATGTAGCATAACTCTAAGATTTTAAGTTACCCACAGATCTTGGGAACTATCTTCAAGGTGACATACTACAAAACTTAATTACTGCTGAATTAAAGTTTGTCAGATGAATGATTCAATTTGATTTAACACAAATTTATATTTTGCATCATCTTAAACATTTAGTATGAGTAATCCTAGCTTATGTTATTAGTAAACCTGTACAAATGCCTTTGTTTTTGTTTGAAGAACATGTCCAAGTACAATAAAAATTTATACTTGTATTTAACACTGGTAACTCAGAAAACATGACTGTTTTCATTAAAACAATATTAAATGAATCTTGTCGGACAGAGACATACCTAAAATTATGTGAACTGGAATTCTTAAAACATTTTGTTTGTTTCTCTAAGAATACTTTCTTTGTACCTTAAAGATATTAGTTAAATTTCCTTAATTTCTGAAAAATTTAAAAATATTCAGTTTAGTTAAGTGTTTATTTTATGTTTAAGCTAATCAGAATAGAAATCCATTAAGGGATTTTATCATTTAATTTGATATTATCATTGGAAGGAGGATAATATTACACGTATATTACATATATATATATACATACATACACACACATAAATATACAGACAGACACAAATATACAGCTTATAGTTTCAATTTGAAATTTAAATTCATATAGAAGCTGTCTCTTGTATTTAGCTACCTTTATATTTTTAGCACGGTTATGTTTCTGACAGATGGGACAATTGAGATTATGACATTAAAATGAGAGCTGAAGCTCCACCAATATTTGTGAAAGGGAGCTTTAAGGATTTCTGTTATTATATGTAATATTATGTAGTTGTGGACTATATTTTAGGTGAGGATCCAAGGAGAGATCAGGGGCCATCTGAATATCCATAGAGTATCTGAATAGAAAAGACAAACAAAAAAACTGTCCAGTTTACTTCTGATTATGTTTTTCAGCTTCAGATGGTAACAGCTGTTACTTTAAATTTCATTAATTGTCTTAAATTCCTTAAGCAGAGGTTCTGACTGTAAAGAAGGTTAAGTAAAGGAATGCATGCTGGTGACTGAAGATGAATGTTCTTGGGAAGTGATTATCTTAGTACCTTTGTCAGAGTTCCCTTTAGCTGTGGGAATAATTGCTAATTCCTTAGATAAAGCCTGCAATAGGTTATTAACTCCAGTTTATTTTCAATAGATACCCCTTCAGCTGTCATTAACCCCATTTGTTTGCTCTATAGGGTTGCCATGAGCAATTGTCTTGTGGTCAAAGACATTAAAGGGTAAACGTGTGTAGATGTGGAGTTAGAGATACTGAGAAGAGTGAAGAATACAGATATTCCATTCGGAAAGTGCATACTTTCCCAGGTTACTGGGACAGTAGGGTTAAGCACAAAACTATCCAAGATAGTGAGAAGTCCTAATGAGATATAAGCATGTTTAGATAAAGTCAAGTCACAAGGCAGATTGACTATCAAGTCCCACCACAGATATGGTTTGCCTATTCCAAGAGACACTTGTGGGAGAACAAGAGTAATGTGCTGTTCTTGTGTCCACTAGGAATATGGAGGGATATCATGGAGGGGAATCATTTATAGGGATGATTCTTTCTCCTTGCCTCTTGAGGATTAGCTGGAACAAGGCGATGGTTGCCCAAAGAAAGATCATTGGGGAGGTAGATTTTTGGATTCCTGTTCCCTTTTGCATTTTAAGACCAGGTCCTATTACATTCCCTCTCCCCTTTTTTCACAACATCTGCAAGTGATTTTGTAGGGAGATTTCTCTGGTTTGTTTCCTTCTAAACATTTAAATTGAAAATAAAGGCACAAATTTGCATTGTGTTGTTCAGCTTTTTCTGAAATGGAGTCCCCACAGTGTTGAGGTAGTGTATGTATTTCAGAGATAGGAATATTCCATCAATTTACCTTTTTTTCGTGGGGGGGGAATAATATATCTAATTTTTGTTGTAAGCTCTTAATAAAACTAATGTCAATGGTAGAAGTGATTCAGTTATGGGGAGCAAACCCCACAGTAGTTCTTTCAAATGCATTCTAATCTATAACTAGAGTTGGACTCATCTCTTTGTCTGTAATCTTGCATCCAATAAATTTTCATTCTCTCCTGCGGTTGTAGCCTGTATATAAGCTTTAGGCATGCTCTAATTTCTTTGATGGTCTATCTCCTGAGCCCACTAGCAGCTGCACAAGTGGATATAAATCATGGAGCCTGGGAAAATATGTCCTGTGGACCCGCCTGGATTGATTACAAAATTCTTTTCCATTCTTACAGGGTTCTGGGAAGTCTTTGACAATATTATGCAAATCTAAGTGAGACCAAGGCATAAGGTGTTCAGATGGGTGCTCAGGTCATTAATCTTTCATCACAAGTGGGGAAATGCCGTAAGGCAAGTTAGGATGGAACGTTGGAAAGCAGAGGGATTTAGTGGAGCCAGGGAAGAGTAATGAGGAGGAATACAGGTGAAAGCAAACAAGAGAAAGGAGAATGAGTAGGAATACTTAGTGAGAAAAGGGCTGGAGATAGTATGTGTAAGGAGTTTTTAGGAAAGAGAAGGTATGAGTTTGCTGAAGGTGAAGGAGGAGCCCACTGGTGTTGTGAGACAAAATCCTGAGTAAAATTCTGCCAAATGGAGTTAATGAAGTCAGATGTTGCTGTAGTGGTGAAATATTTAATTCGCAGGGATTCTGAAGGGGGTTGAAAAGTGAATTGGAGTTTCCCTCAGTTACAAGGTTAAAAAAAAAATGGCAACAAAAATAAAACCAAAAGAGCACTGAACAAAAAAAGAATTAAAATTAAATCCTTACCATGTTGCCATGGGCAAGTGTCTGGAACACAAGGGTCAGGAAGTGAACTCACTGCGGGATGCCCAATATGTCGATCACAAGGGGCTCCAGAGGCCTTCGTACCTGAATAGGAAAGATAGGGATACATAAGTCGATGGGACTTCCAGTCCCAGGCACATCGTGACACGGAACTGTCAGAAACAAAAACAAACAGCTAGGGAAATTAATTTCATTTGGACTCCTTACAATAAGAATAGAACCTCAGGTCTGAAGATTAGAGTGTCTCAGAGGATGGTTTTGCCTTAGACACTTATAGGGAGGTGTAGAAAATCATTTGTTGGGTGATTTTACAGCTGGGATTGCTTTATACTTAGGCAGTCTCAGTCAACCAGGAAATATTTATCTCTGTATCTGGCTAGTTTCAGAGAGACAAATAGTTCAGCTAATCATTTGTGAGACAGAGAATTGGAATTTGAAGCATCTGTGCCCTGCCTTGTCGTAAACAAGGGGCTACACAGGAGTGTCATCTAAGTCATGTGGGAAAAGATGGTTCTTTGCTGTATCTAGGTAGTGTGAACATCATAAATGTCATTTTCAAAACTATAGCTGCCTTTCAATATATAAAATACAAACATATCTATAGACCTCTAATGAATAAAGACAATGTAAGGTTATCACTTTCAAGGTAATGTAGTGGGCCTACTTTCTTTTGCTAGTACTTTCCTTATTTCTAAGTTAACATATATTCAATTATAGGCCTGGAGGAAAAAATATTAATTTGTACTCCAATATTTCATTTACTACATGAAGTCTTTAAGATAATTTTCCATTCAGTTAATAATCCATATATAGCATGTACAAATAATTATAGTTATTTGTACATTTAATTTCAGTGCTCATTGTCAATCTTCTTGTACTGTTTGTCTGTTGTGATCTCTTCTCACCTGTACCCAATGCCAAGCATTCATTCACGTCTACACTAAGAGTCATGATGTCTTCTGCATTTTAGTAAATGATAGAAACACAGAGATCAATATGGCTACAGAATCTTAAGAACTTTATTGTTCTCAGAGTGTCCGTCAGTGGCATAGGACCACTACAATTCTCATGCTCAATACCAAGGAGCATGATTTTAGACACACACACACACACACACACACACACACACACACACACACACGTTTACCTTATACTATACATACGTTGCTCAATCCTCCTCCATTTCAGTTTCCTCCCAGTAATTGTCACACCTCGTGCCTCACCAAACTATAACATACATCTCATGGCAGGTGTGGTGAACATGATCAGGAAGGACTAATGGAGAATACAAAATCCCAGTCAAAGATAATTATTTGAAGCAAGGTGTTTTTTCAGAAGTCTCAGACACTGATTTCAAGGGCCCTGATAGATATCAATCAAACAGTACTGAAAAGTCCCCTTCTGAATCGACACATCCTGATGATTTGAAACCATAGTTACTAAATGAGGCATACATAGGAGAATTCCAGAGTTTTCCTTACAAACATTCAAAGGGCAGGGGGAATTCACATTGGTATTTAAGAGATTCATACTCAGAAATGCAGTGCATTGATAATAACCTATCAAACATATTTATTGAACTCTTACGTTGAGCCTGTTGCTGAACTATCATAGAACAAGAGAAAACCATGAAAATATTAATTGGGAAAACCAGAAACAGGCCTAAACGCTGAAGCAGCTTGACTGCATGTCTCTGCTTTTTAAAGTAGGAGAGATAATTCAAATTAATTCATGTTCTGAATCTATTGTTTTTTAAGCTTGCTCTATCAAGGATGCCTGGCTGCCTCAGTTTACAGAGAATGCAACTCTTCATCTTGGGGTTGTAAGTTTGAGCCCCACATTGGGTGTAGCCATTACTTTTAAAAAATCCTTAATGCTAATCTATCATAACAGCTTTTCCATGCTGATGCCTTATTTTGATTGACATTTGTTTGATGAGATTAGTTATTTGAATAGTCTTACATAGGCCAGGGTATTGCCAAAGTTCTTGCAAAACTGAGCATTTTTCTCTGAGGTGTTTACACGTGAAAGACAATTTATCAGTTATGGATCTCTTAGATCCTAAACTTTCTCTCTCAAAAGTCCAGTGTTTTCTTCTGCTCTGTGTCAAGAAATAGAATTCTAAATCCAGTTTCTCTTTTTATTTATCTGATTACTTATTATTATTTTTGTAGCAAAAACACTTTTTCTTTATAGATTATTCTGGGTTTGTTTCTGTTGTTTGTTTTAACTTGTTGAAAGTCAAACATTTTTCCTCCTCAGGATATATCTAGAGAGGGAAATGCTTTCATAATTTTTTCTCCTGTAAAATGCCAAACCCTTTCAAACTTTAAACTCATATTTTTTCTTCAGCTCCTTGATGGTGGCTATAAACTACATCACCTCTAGAAATGGACCAGCTGGATCTACAGAACCTGCTTGTTACTAATTCTGTGGCAAGTTATTTAAAATTCTCTGCAAGCTTCCTCTCATCATTGTTAAATAGATGTAAGATTGTATGTTATAGACGTTTCCTGGGGATTAAATGAGATAATGGTAGGTGCAAATCATAAATGATTCATACATGGTAGTAGTTATTATTTGTGATTATCAGCTTTGTTTCCATTACTCACAGGTTCTTACACTGAAAACATATAATTCTTAGGATTTCTATCATCTTGTTAGAATGCCTATCACTTTTTATCATTCACCTGTTATTTTCTCCTTATTTTTAACTTTCTTGTTCATTGTGAGTGAAATTATTAAATGTGTTCTTCAATCATTTTATTTACCTAAAAATTTATTATCTCCAAAGACATTTTTAATGTTTATTTTGTGTTTCAGCCTTTCTTCTCTATTTTTCTTCCTTTTTTTTCCTCTCCTCCCAATTTCCAGCTCCCAAAAACATCTCTGCTTTTATTTCAAGAATTCTTTTTTATAGTTCCCTAGTCATGTAGAGAGAGAATTTAAAAAAAAAAAAATATGAGCCTCCTCAAAATCATCAAGGCATTAACTCCTTTTCTCTAGTTTCTGCTCATAGGTCTGAGTTCAGGGAATCAGTCCTGATGTCATTCCCAGTGCATAGTTACCACTATCCACATGGTAGCAACTTACTCCTCTCACATTTCAATAAGATGGTCAAATTGACGTATAAAGTCCCTATTTGCAGGTCAAAATTTGTAATTGTGTTCAGAGTCATTTGAAGTGTTTCACTGGCCTGCAGGTAGGTCTCATTTTCTCCTGAGATGAGTGATTGAGGGAGGGAGTCGGACGCAGTCTGAAGTTGTCATTTCAACACTACAGTTCATGAGTGCCAGAATCTCAGCATGCTAGGCTTCATCTCAGCACTTTTCATGGTATTTTCCCTACAATATGTAAGCATTTCAGGGAGCAAGGCAGCACTGCATATGCCTACTTCCTGCAGTGATGCACGCTGGCAGCCTCCCAGTGCCAGTGAGAAAAGAGCTGTTGACAAAGTTTGGAGACAGAACTTTTAGCACTGATGGGATACATGGGAACTTCTGTGCATTTGAGGGAAATTGCCTGGTTTTTTTTTTTTCTGTCTTCTAAATTTTAGCTTCTAGTTCTCACAGTTTGGTAAAGTCAGATGTATCGTCATAGTCTTTTCCTACTTTCTTCTGTTCTTTGCAACTATTCTGGCTTGTTACAATTGCAGTCGAATGTGGTATACTATTGGCATCAGAAGTTTTTCCTGTTTTAGTTTTGGATGTCTGTTCTGCTTCTTAAGACTGTAGTTGCATGTGATATGTGGTTCAAGAATATACTTTTAAATTCATCTCTATCAACAATACCATTTGTTTAAATTCAGAATAAAATTTTACATATGTCCTTCATATGTCCTTTTTCTTTAATTACACTAAACCTTTTCCTTTCTGTGTGTTTAGGAGGAAACTTGGGAAGAAGCCTATCAAGCCCAAATAATCTGTCAGCCTACTAATTTAAAAGTTTGTCTCTTTAAACATTCCAGACTATTGCAACCTGTTATTCCACAACTAACTACTCCTAGGGAAATATTCCTATGGGAATATTCCTGCAATTAAATTTCCTAGGGGAAATGTTCAGACCATAATTACAGTGAATATTGCCAAATATCCCCAATATCTATTGTCTTCCTTTTATTTATTTATATTTTGAGACAGAGATAGAGAGCAAGTGGGGAGGGGCAGAGAGAGAAGAGACAGAATGCAGGACTCGAACTCACTAACAGTGAAATCATGACCAGAGCTGAAATCAACAACCCTACTGAGCCACCCAGGTGTCCCTCTTTTTTTTTTTTTTTTTTTTTTTTTTTTTTGAGTAATGCAATATTTCCTCCCTAGTCCCTGAATGGGAGCCAATTCAGGAGGCTGCTGGCTTTAACTCCACAGATACATCTAACATCTTGCGCAATGGCAGAGGAGGAAAATAGAAGGACTCTCAGTCCCTGAATGACTTCAAATATCCAAACCCCTTGGCCATTGTAGCCTACTCATCCACAGATTGATTCTTTAAGGAGAGAAAAATAAACTCCAATCTCTTTGGAGTTTTAAAGCTTTTAAAGCTCAACATTTTGATGCCATTTTTTTTTTTTGTAGCAGCTTTTCCTGTACCTTAACTAACACAAAATACATTTACATAGTGTGCTGTTAATTGAAGCAGCAGGCCAGAGTGAATGACTGCTAAACTTTACATAATGCTTTTGATGAGGGAGCATAAGGCAGGCGTCTGACCCCCCTGCAAATGACCCTCCCTCCACGAAGTGGAGGATATGTGTGATCTTCCTCAGGGACTCCTAACTGCCCTAAAGCTAAGAGAAGAAAAAAACAAAACAAAACAAAACAAAACAAAACAAAACAAAACAATGGCTAACTGATAGAGATCTTAGTCACGCAGAGCACAAGTCTTCATCAGTTTACAAATGTCTTAGTAAATTACAAGAAAAAGACAATCTTATCAACAGTCTATTTATTCTCCAGAAAACTATACAATCAGTTTCCTGAAGCCCCAACATCACCCTCCCCTCCATAGTGATGTGGGGAACAAGAACTAAATGGCAGGGAAAATTAAATTTCTTTATAATCTGCAGACCATTGACAAATACTTGAGGCAAATACAGAGTAGAACATTTCTCCAGGAACCCCCTACTGTCCTAATGTTAATGCCTTACTAGAGGAAAAACAACCTTAGTTTGACAATAGCAAAGACTCAGGTAGGCCTCCTCTTTAGCATATCATAGTCCTTCTGGAGGCCTCCCTTTTGCCTTTACCCCCGCAACTCTATAGTATATAACCAGTCTAACCAGTCACTCTTCAGAACCCCAGTGCAGACCTTTCTCCCCATAGGTCCTGTCCCCATGCTTCAATAAAATCACCTTTTTGCACCAAAGACATCTCAAGAATTCTTATGTGGCCATCGGTTCTGTACCCCCACCACTCCGGGACCCCATCACTTTCATAAGAGCAGCCTCATGATTTCTAAAATTTCTTCGCAAGAAACCTCTAATAATTTCCTCGAGTTTATGTTCCTTTCAAGGCTTTCATAAGTAGGATAGCAAAAAATGAATGTGTTTCTGTTTCTTTGTTGTTATTTCTAATGAAAGAATGGAAGCCCATCAGCCAGCTCTTCTTATTTCTTGGCAATGAGATGGTTGATGGGAAACCACTAAGTGAAATCCACACACAGCCAGAAGTTCTCACAACAGCATGATGTTACATGTCAGGAAAAGTGTAAAGGGATAAGAAAAACAAGAAAGGACCACTAGCCTTTTGTCAATGGCATCTTCTGTTCTCTCACAGACCTACCATACTCAGGGGGAATTTTAAAAGTTGAAATTTTACCCTTTGTAATAGTATAAGCATCTCTTTTTAAGACTGGCCTGACATCCTATAACTTCTTTTTTTCCCCCTTCCAGTGGAGATGTGAAGTCAATGGAAGCTTCATAGCCTTGCCTTGGATATCTTTTGAGCATAGACTACATCAGGTTCCTACAGAGTTTCACAAAGGAGAAATTTTGGCAATGAGAAAAGCCTCTGGTATGTTAGAAATGGAAAGCAACATATATGCTTGAGAAATAGCAAAAGGCTTGCCTGCCAAGCCAACCCTGTGGCGCACATACGTCTGCCTGCTTTCCTTGAACCTCAAAGTGGAGAGGAAACCAGTGGAATCCTTTCTGGCTTAGAGCTGTGTCCCCTGAATCTGTGCTAAAAGAAAAACCTATGACCTTCATCTTTCAGAGAAAAACTTATGCTTCACTGACTCTCATTTTAATGCAAATTTTCATGTCCTTGCATATAAAAGCAATACTTTGAAGGTTTTAAGAAACAAACAAGGCATTGCAGCAAAATAAGTATGAATGGTTATTCGGAGTCATAAACATGAATAGTATGCTGGAACACAATTTTTACACATAATAAGCACTATGTGGCAAGTACTGTGCTAAACATTTGACATGTTGTTATTAATCTTAAGGATTCTAGGATATAAGATGTTATCTCCATTTTACAAATGAAAAACAATTTGAAGTTAACAGTGTCAAGGCAATGTAGCTAGTATGGGGTGGATATGAGCTGCTAATTCAGGTCTAACTAATTCCTAAATCTGTGTTATCTCCCTATATTTTGTTGTCTAGACATTACCTACTACACAAAGCAATACAACTTATTTGGCATTTGTGATTCCTAAGAAATGCATATTTTGATGATTCGAATGACCAAAATGTATTTCTCAAATATATTTGATCTCCCCCAGCTTCTAAAACACTTTAAATTTCCTAAGTGAAAGAGTGATAAGGTGCCTTTTCTTATGTAAATGAAGTGGCTTTTGGATCCCATGCCCAGACCTCTCAGGAGGAGAGAGGTGCTGCAGGTTGATTTGATCAGTCATACCTATAAAGGGGACAGATCCCACATGGTGGAGAAGTAGGCGGACCTGAAGTTCCCTCATCCCTCAAACACAGCAGTGTTGAGCCACGGGACTTTGAATTCCAAGAGTCCAGGCTGCAGAGTAACAGAGATGTCTCCATGGGCACATGGGACAACCTGGCAGGTCATAGGTGTGTGATTGTGAACTAAGAGAGAGAAAACAGGCAGTGAAGGCATGGAGGGGAGGGATCCCCTTCTGTGGAGAGACAAAGGGAAGAGAAAGAGAGGCTGTGGAAGTGTAGGACTGTATTTAAAGAAGAGAAAAACCACAGATCTGGGATCAGAAAAAAAAGCAGAAACAGATACAATTTCTAACTGTGGGGCTTTCTCCAGACTTGGGCCGGCTGCGTTGTTCACACACCAGGGGAGGAGGGGAGCCAGCTCTGGCCCAGTAACTAGTTCAGAGGCACAGTGCACAATGGGAGAAAGCAATGCCCTCCCTGGAGTGCTGTGGGGAGGAAGGTATATAGTCCTTCAAAGGACAAGGGACCCTGTCTGTGCCCACCAGTCAGAGGCCACTTATTGGTGGGGAGGAATGGCACTTCCCTGGAACTGGGGCATCCAGAGTGGGACCCTTTAAAACATCCAGGTTTGAATCCCAGCTGAGCATCAGTGCAGTGTGGGAGTAGGTGGAGAGGGACAAACTACCTTGTTTGCGCCCGTGGGACACTGTGAAGAAGCCATTCATCGGTGAGGTGGAGTGGCACGTCCCAGGAACCAGGGCAGGTGGAGTTTGAATCTGGTTTGAATCCCAGACCAGCCCCAGGGAGGTGTGGGAGACTGTGGAGTGGATGAAACAGACAAACAAACAAAACTAGCTGGCTCATGCCTGCTCAGCACTGTGAGGACAGCCTGAATAGAGTGGTTTGGGATGCCTGGTCCAGGGAGGAGAGACTGGGGTGTCCGCCATTTTTCTGCCTGTCACCAACAAGGTGGGTGGAGCTTCAGGGAAGGACATCTCCATGCGGAGGCAGGAAACCAACCATGCTCCTCTGCCTCTGGTAACTGCCTATCGACTGGAGCAGAATTGACGCTGAGGAACCAGACAGCCTCTCTTCCAGAGCAGCACTCCCACCAGTTCCAAGGCACCCAGTGGTTTTGCATTTTCAGAATTAATTCTTGGACAATTCTTATCAAATATATATGTATATATTTGTATATATGTATATACATATATGCCTATATGTATATATATTCCACCATCCCCCCTTCCTTTCCTCCTTCTTATTTCTTCCCTTGTCTAGTCTGGTTATTCTGGTTGTTGGTTTGTTTAAGCAGACATATTTAATCCATTCTCTTTGCACTTGTTCTATATCTCATTCTTTATTTTCCTCTCTCTCTCTGGACTAAGCTGTATAGTTCCTTTGCCTGGTCAACTTTCTTTGCTTTGCTTTGCTTTCCCCCCACCCCTGTCATTTCTCTCTTTGTATGGGTTAAGACCTCTTCCACCACTACCACCACCGTCCCCTTTTTTAAAAAAATTTTCCAGGGTTACTTCAATGAACAAACCCAAACACACCTGGTGGAGGGTCCAAAACATCATCATGAGTACAGAGATAAAGCAACCAGAGTCACAACAACAGAGAGCATGTAACACACTCCATAAAACACCTCCTAAAGTGCCAGGCCCTGAACAGTATATGACCCTTCTTTAATATAACAGTGCTAGCAGGTGCAGGACACATAGCAAGGTTTTTTTTTTTTTTTTTTTTTTTTTTTTTTTAGCAAGGTTTTAAAACATAACATAAGGGACAGAAAAATAGCCAAAATGATGAAACAAAAGAATTCTCTTCAAAAGAAATTCCAGGAAGAAATACAGCTAAAGAATTGATCAAAACAGAAATAGACAAATATATCTGATCAAGAATTTAGAATAACAGTCATAAGATGAATCGTTGGGCTTTAAAAAAATAATAGAAGACAGTGAAGAATCTACTGCTGCAGAGATCAAGGAACTAAAAGATAGTCAGGATGAAGTAAAAATGTTGTAAATGAGGTGCAAAATAAACTAGAGGTGGTGACAGCAAGGATCGAAGAGGCAGAAGGGAGAATAAGTGAAATACAAGATAAAATTATGGAAAAAAGATGAAGCTGAGAAAAATAGAGATAAAAAAATTCTAGACCATGAGGAGAGAATTAGAGAGCTAAGTGAGTCAATGAATTGTGATAATATCCATATCACAGGAGTTCCAGAGGAAGAAGAAAAGAGAGAAAGGGGCGGAAGGTATACTTGAACAAATCATAGCTGAGAACTTCTCTGATCTGGAGAAGGAAACAGACATTGAAACCCAGAAGGCACAAGAGAACTCCCTTCAGACATAATGGGAATCATTCTGCACAACATAACATAGTGAAACTGGCAAAATACAAAGATAAAGAAAGAATTCTGAAAGAAGAGAGGGACAAATGAGCCTTAACCTACAATGGTAGACACATAAGGGTAGTAGCAGACCTATCCACTGAAACTTGGCAGGCCAGAAGGGGGTGGCAGGAAATATTCAATATGCTGAACAGGAAAGAAAAATATGCTGCCAAGAATCTTTTTCCAACAAGGTTGTCATTCAGAATAAAAAAGGAGAGATAAAGGTTTTCCCAGACAAACAAAAACTGAGGGAGTTCATAACACTAGGAAATCCTAAGGGGGACTCTGTGAAGTGGCATGTTGCAAAGACTAGAAAGGACCAGAGACATCACCACAAGCATGAATCCTGTAGATAACAAGACACTAAATCTATATCTTTCAGTGATAATGCTGAATTTAAACAGACTAAATGCTGAAATCAAAAGACATAGGGTATAAGAATGAATAAAAAAAACAAGACCCATGTATTTGCTGCCTACAGGAGACCCATTTTAGACCTGAGGACATCTTCAGATCAAAAGTGAGGAGATGGAGAACTATCTATCATGCTACTGGAAGTCAAAAGAAAGCTGAAGTAGCCATATATAGATTAGACAAACTAGATTTTAAACTAAAGGCTGTATCAAGAGATGAAACAGGGCATTACATCATAATTATGGGGTCTACCATCAAGAAGAGCTAACAATTATAAATGTTTATGTACCCAATTTGGAGACACCCCAATATATAAAAACATTTAATCACAAACATAAGCAATCTTATTGATAAAAATGCAGTAATTTCAGAGGACTTTAATACTTCACTTACAACAATGGAAAGATCATCTAGGCAGAAAATCAATAAAGAAACAATGGCCCTGAATGATACACTGGACCAGATGGACTTGAGGGATATATTCAGAACTTTTCACCCAAAAGCAGCAGAATACACATTCTCCTCGAATGCACATGTAATGTTCTCCAAGATGGATCATATACTGGGTCACAAAACAGCCCTCAATAAATATAAAAGAAATAAGATCATACCTTGCACAGTTTCAGATCACAATGCTATGAAACTTGAAATTAACCACAGGAAAAAGTTTGGAAAAGTTAAAGAACATCCTACTAAAGAATGAATGGGTCAAACAGGCAATTAAAGAAGAAATTTAAAAAAAGTATATATATGGAAACAAATGAAAATGAAAGCTCAACAGTCCAAACCCTTTGGGATGCAGCAAAGGCAGTCCTAAGAGGAAAATACATTGCAATCCAGGTCTATCTCAAGAAACAAGAAAATTCCCAGATTCAAAATCTAACAGCACACCTAAAGGAACTAGAAGCAGAACAGCAAAGAAACCCCAAAGCCAGCAGAAAAAGAGAAATAATGAAGATTAGAGAAGAAATAAACAATAAAGGATAAAAAAACAGTAGAACATATCAATGAAACTAAAAGCTGTTTTTTGAAAAAATAAACAAAATTGACAAACCCCTAGCCAGACTTCTCAAAAAGAAAAGAGAGAGGACTCAAATAGATAAAATGATTAATGAAATTGGATTCATCACAACCAACTCTTCAGAAATACAAATAATTATTAGAGAATACTATGACAAATTATATGCCAACAAACTGGACAACCTAGAAGAAATAGACAAATTGCTAGACACCCATACACTACCAAAACTCAAATGGGAAGAAATAAAAAATTTGAACAGATCAATAACTAGTGAAGACATTGAATCAGTTGTCAAAAATCTCCCAACAAATAAGGGTCTTGGGCCCGATGATTTCCCAGGGGAATTCTGCCAGACATTTAAAGTAGAGTTTCTCAAGCTGTCCCAAAAAATAGAAATGGATGGAAAGCTTCCAGACTCATTCTATGAGGACAGCATTACCTTGATTCCCAAACCAGACAGAGACCCCACAAAAAAGGAGAATTACAGGCCAATATCCCTGATGAATATGGATGAAAAAATTCTCAACAAGATACTAGCAAATCGAATTCAACATCATACAAAAAGAATTATTCACCATGATCAAGTGGGATTCATTCCTGTCTGCAGGGCTGGTTCAATATTCGCAAATCAATCAATGTGATACATCACATTAATAAAAGAAAGGATAAGAACCATATGATCCTGTCAATAGATGTAGAAAAAGCATGTGACAAAATACAGCATCCTTTCTTAATAAAAACCCTGAATCATGCCTATAAAATGAAGCCTCTGTAAAAACCCAGAAGAATGGGTTTCAGAGAGCTCCGGGGTTAGTGAACACTTGGAGAAGCAAAGAGAATCAACCTGCCTGGAGAGGAAGAGGAAACTCTCTGCCCTTTTCCCATGTCTTGCCCTATACATTTCCCCCATTTTGACTATTTCTGAGTTATATCTGATTTTGGAGAGCTTCTAGATGGTGAACCAGAATGCTTCCATGTGCTACCGTGCAGGGCCCCAGGCTCCAAAGGACAGAAGCTCCTTTTGTTAGGACCTCACCCTATTTTATCTCTTCATCTGTATTTATCTCTCCATTTGTATTCTTTAATATCCATTGTAATAAACCAATAATCTAGTGAGCAAATGGATTTCCTGAGTTCCCTAAACTGCTCTAGCAAATTAATCAAATCCAAGGAAGAGATCATGGGAACCTCTGATTTATATCCAAGCAGTCAGAAGTGCTGGGCTTGTGATTGGGAATAGAATTAGAGAACAGTCTTGTGGGGCTGAGCCCTTGAACTGTGGAATCTGCTGCTATCTCAGGGTAAATAAATTTATGGGACACCCAGTAGGTGTCTGAACATTGCTTGGTATAGGGAAACCCATATCTGCACACACATTGTAATTGGTACTAAAAACACTTTTAGTATCTAAGTACTAAGTGCCAATGGCACTAAAGAGGATAAAGGACTTTAAAAGAATCTGATCAAGAACAATATATACAACTATAGACATTATTTTCTGACTCCTTAAGGTTAAGTTTTGAACTAAAGCCAACAAAAAAATCACACCAACCTCAAAAGTTCACAAGGCAATAAACCATTTACGATATGTGGCAGTAAGAACTATCCTTGGTAATTTTTTTAGCCTTGGTACCATCATTTTATACTCTATATTTTGCTTCTTTCTTAAAATCTCCAGAATACTAAAAGTCAAAAGATACTATAAGAAAAAAAATCATCGCAAAATAGACCATTATGACATACAACAGAAAAAAGAAACAAATCTAAAATAACACCTTTTGGAAACATTTGTTTTGGCTTTTTAAGAGAATGAGGAGTTCCCTAAGCCTAGGAGCACAATGCTGACTGAACCAAAAACAATAACAGCAACAAAAGAATGAGGACTGTTTGTTTTTGTAAGGCAATTGTAAGGACAAAACCTTGGAAGCATCTTGCATCACTTTTTGTTATTCCTGGTTTTCCTCGCAACAGAGTGAATGCAGTTAACAATTGCCAAGCCAGAAGGAGTGGGTTTTTGAGACAAAGCCCAGCTCTCAGCAAATTGATTTTGGTTTCAACTAATTGCCTGGCATTGGAGGCATGTGAAGGTAAATTAAATCTTTTGAGCTCTGGATATGGGATCTAATTCTATACATAGAAATGATCTACTATTTCATTAATCTTTCTAAATATAACGGTTTACCCATTCAGAATATATTTTTACTATTTTGCGATCCCTTCCAATCGTTTTGAAACCTTCCTTGTACCTCCCAACCAATATCCAATTACTTCATTTTGCTGTCTGCTCACTTAGGGGTTTTTTTGTCTTTTTTTTTTCTTCCTTGTCCAATGAATAATTTGAAGTAGGCTTCTGGAAAGCTGATGACACTTGTATTAACATTCCCTTATACTCTCTCTCTCTCCTATTGACAAATACCCCTCTAAATCATAGGTTATGCCAAACCTTGCTCTTTGCAAGTGTCATTATATTAGTTTATTAAATGTCACTGTGGTTATAGATTTGGCTAGAGAAACAGGTATTTATGAAAAGAATATAAGGTATGGAGTCAGGATCCCTGGACCTTGAAATGCTAACATTTGTTATTTGAGTTTTGATTAACTCATGTAACTTTTCATGATTTTACTTGTTTTCAATGCCTTTTTCCCCCCTCATTCTTTAATTTTTCGCTCTTAATATTCTACCATAATTTAAACATTTTTTCTCTCCATATTCCATTCTAGGTCTTCTTTTAACACTTTATTTTCCTCTTGCCATGACTGAATGTTTGTGTCTCCCCAAAATTAATATGTTGAAACCTAATCACCCATATGGTGGTGTTTGGAGGTGGGGCCTTTGGGAGGTGATTGAGTCATGAGGGCAGCAGGGTGCTTATCAATGGGATTTTTGCCTCGTAAAAGAGACCTTGGAGCACTGCCTCATCCTTTGTCCCATATGAGGACATATCATTGAAAGGTTCATGATACTGAACCTTCACTGGACACTAAATCCTTTGGTGTCTTGTTCCTAGAACCCCAGCTTCCAGAAATGTAAGATATAAATATCTGTTGTTAATAAACTACCCAGTGTATAACAGTTTTGTTATTGCAGTCTGGATAGACTAAGGTACCTTCCTCAGAAACGTCATCCATAGCAATGCCTTAAATCACCATATCTATGTTCTGTAAATGTACATGAAAGCCTACATTTTACTCTCAAGAATAAGGCTTCTGTGAGACTCTTATTTTCAATTGCTAAATTACAACTTGATGTCCTAAAATATTATTACATTTAACACATATGGGAATAAACTTTTCTTCCTTTTCTCACACCCGAGATTCTTCTTTTGTAACCTCTATATTAATAGTTTCTTCTTATAATGCAGATGGGCAAAAGAGAAATTTTGGTATTTTCCTTTCTTATAGCTTTCATTTTCACTCATTTATTTACTAATCCATCCATCCACCCATCCATCCATCTATCCATCCACCCATCATCCACTAATTCATTAACTTACCAATTAAAAAAACAAGTATTGATTTGCCAGCTATTATTTTAGCTGTGAGGGATATAGCAGGAAAAATTAAAAAAAAAAAAAAAGTGGTTCTGGGTTCTGTCTTAATAGCACTTTCTCTTTTGTTGTTGTTTTTTAAGATGATTTAAGGCAGAATTCTTTCAAATTTTTTTTTAAATGTTTTATTTATTTTTGAGACAGAGACAGAGCATGAGCAGGAGAGGGGCAGAGACAGGAGGAGACACACAATCCGAAGCAGGCTCCAGGCTTTGAGCTGTCAGCACAGATCCCAATACGGGGCTCCGACTCACAAACCACGAGTTCATGACCTGAGTTGAAGTCAGAAGCTTAACCGACTGAGCCACCCAAGGGCCCCTCTTTGTTTTAATACTTTGATTATATCATCTTATTCTCTCCTGTTTTATAAGGTCTCTGTTGAGAAATCCATTGATAGGCTTACAGAGATTCTTTTTTAGGAAAGAGATGTGTTTTTATGGTTTGTTTTTGTTTTTGTTTCTCTTGCGGCTATTAAAGTTCATCTTTTGTTTTAGAGAGTTTTATTCTTATGTTTTTTTTTAATGTTTATTTATTTTTGAGAGACAAAGACAGACAGAGTGTGAACAGGGGAGGGGCAGAGAGAGAGGGAGACACAGAATCAGAGGCTCTGAGCCTCTGAGACAGCTCCAGGCTCTGAGCTGTCAGCGTAAGGCCTGATGTGGGGTTTGAACTTACCCCTCAGGAATGTGAGATTCCTGACCTGAGATGAAGTCAGAAGCTCAACTGACTGAGCCACCCAGGTGCCCCTTATTCATGAACTTTCCACATCTCTCTCCAGGTTTAGAAAGTTCTCAGCCATTATTTCTATAAGTAGACTTTTATACCTCTTTCTGTTTGCTTCTCCTTCTGGGATTCCGAAGATGCATACATTATTTCTTTTGATGACATCTCATTAATATATAGGTTTTCTTCATTCCTTTTCATTATTTTTTCCTTTGCTCCATTGATTGGATAATTTCAGTTGATCTGTCTTCAAGCTCACTGATTCTCTCTTCTGCATGTTCAAGTCTTCTGTTGAAGGTCTCTATTAATTTTTTTGTTTAACATTTTGTATTCTCAACTCCAAAATTTGTTTGGTTCTTTATATTTTCTCTCTTTGTTGAACTTCTTAATTTGTTCTTTTGTTGATTATTTATATGTGTTCTCTTATAACTCTTTAAGCATTGTAGAGCAATTATTTTGAGTTCTTCATCAGGCAATTTTCGGTTCTTCATTTATTTGGGGCCGTTTCCTGGAGATTTACAGTGTGTGTGTGTGTGTGTGTGTGTGTGTGTGTGTGTGTCTGTGTGTTTTGGTTGAGACATGTTTCCTGATTCTTTCTGACCCTGTAGCTGTGCACAGATATCTGTGCATTTGAAGAAGCAGTCACCTCTTCCTGAGTTTATACACTGACTTTGGTAAGGGAGGCCTTTTACCTATGGGTGGGGGTATGCTGGATCATGCTATGACTCTAAGTCTAGTGGTGTAGGACACCGTGTGCAAGGGTGTGTGGTAACACTGGGTCCAAGGGGTCATAATGTCTCTAGCTCAACCTACTCTAGTCCATAGCATCAACAACTGTATAGTCCTTGAGTATACACTGTGGGGCCCACAGTGGTTGCGAGGGCAGCTGGGATCCTATGTGGTACATCCAAGTCTGTAAATAAAGCATCGGGACAAGGTAGCAGTGGTAGCTGGATCTGGTGGTCAGCTGTAGGGGCCAACTGCAGGTGCCATGTAGCAGAAGGGGCTAGTTTTAGACATATTCATAGTGATAGGGGTTAGGGCAGATAGCAATGACCAGGGTCAACCATGGGCTCATTGGCAGTTGCAGGGAGCCTGACTGTCAGTGTGTTCTCCTTTGGCTGCCTACTCTTTCTCTGGGCATGCATACTACAATGGAAGCTGGTGACAGGGATTGGGATGGGAGTGTGCAGGTGCATAGATGGAGGGTCTAGCTCCAAAAAGAGGCATGGTGGTGGGGGTCAACCTGACAGCCTAGGCTGGTATGCTATACTCACAGCTGTAGATGACTGAAATGACAAAAAAACGGGCTCTCCAGCACTGTAGGAGGGGGTAAGGGCTGTTCAGGCAGGGAGTCAAATGTTTGGAATCTCACATTTGCACAGCCATAACAAACAACAAAAAAACTCGGTCATCATATCTTTTCTCATCTCAAAAACTCTTAGTACCTTTCAAACATACTAGTAGAAAATTGAACTTATTAAGAATCTATCAAAACAATGGAAGTGAGATGAATTAGTGGCATGGACCATGATGTTAAGAGTGGAGATAGCAAAACAAGGTTGAATTGTGCATTTACTGTGAATACCATTTGCTGATGATCTAGATGTAGATTTGAGAAAAAGATAGTAGTCCAATGCTTGATCACCAAATTGGAACAACCTGGAAAATAAAGCTCTCAATTACTGAAATTGGGGTAACTATATGAACAGATTGTGGAGGCTTTCAAATAAAAAAAATTCAGTTGAACATGTTAAATTTGAAGTGTTTATTAGAAATTAAAATGGAACTAAGTTTGTGGAGTTCCAGTGTTGGGGCCATGGTAGAGATATGGATTTGAATTTGGGAGAAATCCAGATCTAAATGATTTTTAAACCATGAGACTTGAGAGTGCATCTGGATAGTAAGCGTACATAAAGAAGAGAAGAGACCACAAGGCCTGAGGCATTCAGTGTTCAGTGCTTGGAGAAATGAAGGAAAGAGTATGGATAGCCAAGATTGTCACTCTACTCTAACAAGCTCCTAAGCATTCCTCTGAGAATATTATAATGTGTCTTCTCCAACCCTAGCTATCCTTATCCAATCCATTCACACCTGTAATCAGAACGATCTTCCTAAAGGTAGCTATAGTGAGTAATGTTCCATTTTCATTTGAAACCATTTGTTAGTTGTTTCACTAAAGCTCAAAGATTCTAGACTTCTTGACCTTCAAATCCCTGTGGGGTGTGCCAGTGTCATGCGCACATACTTTTCCCCTTCCTACATGTACTGCCTGCACTAGCGTATACCCAGCATGTTCCCTCCAGTCTCCGTGTATTTGGTCTGCTTACCCCTCTGCCTGGAAATTCACCCCACTTCATCCCTTTGTCAATTTAACTCCTATTCAGCACCATTTCTCTAGTTAAATGTGACATGCCCTGAGATTTGACCAGATCCCTTTCTTTCAGCCGTCATAGCTTCCTAGCCATTGCCTCAAAAGAAATTGAAAATTCTAGTTGTACTATTCCGTATGTGTTGATTAGTAAATATCTGTCATGCTCATAAACTTCAGCAAGATAGGCTCCCTGTTTCTTTGACTCAATTTTTGTCCAAGGCTTTGTACAGTGTCTGACACATAGAAATCACTATTTATTAAATGAACTTTTGTACACAATATCTTGATCTCTAAAATGGGTGTTGGGCACCTGGGTGGCTCAGTCAGTTAAGTGTCCGACTCGATTTCTGCTCAGGTCATGATCTCACGGTTTGTGGGTTCCAGTCCCACATCATGCTCAGTGCTAACAGCATAAAGCTTGCTTAAGATTATCTCTCCCTCTCTGTCTCTGACCTTCCCCCACTCACACATGCATGTGCTGTCTCTTAAAATAAAGAAACTTCAAAAAAAGTTAAAAAAATAAAAAATAAACAAAATGGGTTTTCAGAGATAAGGATTAAATAATATGGAATGTGCAGACATCTTTTATAAGGAAAAAAACAAATATAAGTTATACTACAACTCAGTTAATAATCCCTAGCTTACAATTCTACCCCCATCTGTAGTGCTTTCTGATATGTTAACATGGCGTATGAGAGAAACCTTAGGGAAATTATTCTTCATGTTCCACTTCATTGGCTACTAACTAATTCACTTACTCATAAAACTGAGGTTGGTGGACAGACAGTGTTAGCAGGTCAAGGTTGCCAGGCACAGGGGTCCCTGGGCTCATTTGCAGGGTCCCAGGAGCCTCCTTTTGTGTGCAGAGTTCATGATTTTAATCAAAAGATGACCCCTCTATTTTCTAACACATTATCCTGAACTATCTTCTACTGTGTCCATTTTTAAGACTCTTTTGCCTTTTCCTCATTCTGCATCTGCGTGAGTTGCAAGCATTTCCTGCCTCTAGCAAGAGAAGACTGCTTCCTGAACCATTACCACATGTGGCAACATTTTCTCCTAGGGCGGTTAAGCCTTTTATCATTTCAGCTTGAAACAGAGGTAACTTAGAGCACAGGGTCTCTGGGTATCGGAAACATGATGGATGTTTTATTTGTCTTGATTGTACTTGGCCTCTATTTCAGGCATGCACCTAGTAGCCTGCCTTGTTGAAAATTGAGTCGAGTCACTAACACTCAACAGCAGTAGCTCAGATACAAACTGATTCCTGGCTTTTATTCCCTGCTTTTCCTCTCTCACTTAATTTCTATGTGGCGAGTTCTTACATTTTCATTGAATGTGTTTCCTTCAATTCTTAAATATTTCCTGAAGACCCTCCATATCAATTTAAATCAGAATTATGTTCTCTACCTTACAGTGATGCTATGTTTCCTTATCCTCATTTATATTGTTTAATTAAAATGCTGAATCATACTTATTTGCTTTGCAAACATCATCTCCAATTTTCCAATTGCTGCCATGTGAAATAAGAATCATTATCCTCATTTTACCTTTTGAGAAAGTACATATCCAAGCAAACTTTATATCCATTTTTACATACATCCAAAAGTTTCTTAAGAACATTAGAATCTGGAAATAAAGAGGTATAAAAAGATATATCCATTTTGATAACTGTTATATATATATTAAATAAATTATTCAACGCTTAATTTGCTAAGTCTAAATCAGGACAGGAATTTTAGAAGTATCTCGTGGTGTTTAAAATCCATAGGAAAGATGTAGGCTCATGTGTTTCGACGAGGTGCAAACTGCTATCTGTCTAATATGTTTGCAGAATCAGGTCTATGAAAATATTAGTTGTGAAACCACCATTTCTCACTAGTAAACGTCATCATAAATTTTAGGAGTAGCTGGTGAGTTGGAATCTAAACTTTCAATTTAACATTCTAATGTGAAGTGAACAGGGTAGCTTTAAGAATTTCTGGACATGTGGAGTCTGAAAAATCAGAAATTATGAATTGTTCATTAAGTGGTGTCAGTGCTTTATTTTGGAAAGTCACCCTCTGAAATGACACAAATCCAGGTATGTCATGATTTTCTAGAAAGTTTCCGGGTAGATATCTTTTTCTTTAATGTTCATGTATTTATTTTTGACAGAGAGCATAAGTAAGGGAGGGGCAGAGAGGGAGAGAGACAGAGAGGGAAACACAGAATCCAAAGCAGCCTCCAGAGTCTGGGCTGTCAGCACAGAGCCCGACGTGGGGCTCAAACCCACGCACTGTGAAATCATGACGGGAGCCAAAGTCGGATGCTTACCTGACTGAGCCACCCAGGGCCCCCTCTGGGTAGATATCCTTAAATATCTATTGCATAATGGTGAATGAATGGTGGTAGAGTAATGAGTGATTTTGTTTACAACAGAGATCACTATCTTGAAAAAGGAAATAATTCTGTCATAATAATTTGTGATTAGGACAAACCTGGTTTTTGTAACAGCAAGCGCCCTATTTCTTTGTGGGCATAAGCTTCCATGCAAAAAAGTACTGATATGGGATATTTTTATTTCTTTCAATTTAGGTTTTCTACTTCTTACACACAACATAATTAACAAGTGAGAATCTGCCCACATTACACCAGCGGAGAACAGAATAACAGAGCTTTAAACGTATTCAACACCTGAATTTTCAGTTAATAAAGGCATCCAAATGGTAAAACTCTACACTCTTCATCTTTCAGCCAATTAATTTACATGAGTTAAATTAACAGATCTTTAAAAAAAACATCTTTTTCTGAACGCACACCATGCTTGTGGGTGCCAATCTCACAGCTGAGAAGAGCAACGGTTGTCGGTCACAAATTTTAAATGTGATAATTCATCTCAGGAAATCTTGTCCCTAATAACCTGCCCATAGTAATTTTAAAATTTGTTTGTTATGTTTGTTTTTACAGCTGATGATTTTTTCCCTCTGAGCAGTAAATCTTGAAAATTATGGGTGTTGGTACATCAACTAGGATTCAAGAAAATGTATAGCACGACTACACTGATATATTTATTCCTGGTTCCAAGATTTAAAGATTCTGGTTCAGGACTTTGAAGCACTACAAACAAAATAAATGTGTTGAAACTATATTTTATTTCTTCTATTGTTGTTACCTAGTGGTATATGCAAGTGATTCCCATGTGACTGGTTACTTTGACCCATAGACCCTCACTTTTTACTTGTGATATATTTCAGTGATAGGAATTTTTTTTTCTATTATGGAGAAAAAAATTTGATCTCTCCAATGGAGGCAAGAGTTCATCTTAGCATCTAGGTGATTGGAAGCTATCATCAGGTGCTAACCTTTCTGTTGACCAATCCTCCTTTTTATTTCCGTTGGCTTGCTCAGAGTCCTACTGGCTTGGGCGTCAGATCCAAATAAAGTTCCTCGTATGAGGAATAATCATTCCCAGCAGTTTTAAAGTTGCTGACTTTTTCACTTCAGAGACCACCCAAACTTTTTTTTTCTTTTTTGAATCAGAGGCAGACGATAGCATATATGTAACATTCAGCATAATTCCATAATTCCCACGTGAGGAGGCATCAGACATTTCAAAACTAGAAGAAACAGACGTAAATTGTTGTCCCACGATTGCAAATTGATTGCACTCATTTTCTCTGCCTTTCTCCTTTTTTTCATAAACTAAGGAAATAGCGAGGCTAATCTTGTGGTTGACTGAGATAAATGTCACTCCCTGCTTAGAATCCTATTATCCCTTGTACTCAAGGGAGGGTTGTAATTTCTCGGCAATGCGTATAAGGTCATGAGTTTCTTTCTAGCCTCACTTCGTGCCACTCTCATCATTTCTCAGCAAACTCTCACAGTATTATACTTTCTAGTTACCCTGTTGTGAACAGCTTCCCAACTGTTTGATACTCTGCCTCCTGCCCTGAGATACCCACTTGATAGAGTATCCTCCTTTTCCATCTCCATGTCCTCTTGTCCAGGCGAGTGCCTCATCATTCTTTTGGAAGCAGCATTTAGGTGACCAGGCTGCCTCCTCAGAGAGGCCTAACCTGTCCTTCATAAGACTCAGTGGCAGGGCCCACAGGCCCTCACAACTCCCTGGTTCTCCTCCCTGACGTGCCTCCAGCAGCCAGAGCACACGCTCCTTCAAGTTGTCTACGTGTAATCTAGGCCTCAGTGATGTGTCCAACTTCCGGCTAGATAGAACTCCTCCAACAACTGCCTGATTAATTAAAAGTGTGAAATGCAAACATTCTAGACAGCATAGTGCATTATTTGCTGCCTCCAGTTGCTCATCAGCTACTAATCTTTTACCTCCTTTTAATCTGGTTGTCATTCCCACTTCTCTGAGCTCCATCTCTAAACAGAGTCTAAATGTCAATCTGGTTTTCCTCTTTGTCCCACCTTCTTTAACCTTACTGTGGAGAGCACCACAATCAGTGGTTTCATTTCTATGAAAAATACCCCTTTCCCTCAATTTCATAACATACAGCTCTCCTTGACGCTTTTTCTTGAAATCCTTGTGCATAATGTACAGACATTCCCCAAGTTTCTCTTGGGGAGCATTCTCTTCATTAGCTTTCCAACAGGGACCTCACTCAGGCCTTCAGCCTCAATGTTCACTGCTGTTCCCTGACCCTTAAATTATTCTTTGCAGTCTTACTTCTTTCTGGAGTTTTAGTCTGCATTTCCCAATCTTCAGTGATTCCCCAGATGTTTCTCCTTAAATGATCTGCTTCTTCAAATTCAACAGGCTTTTAAAAAACTCCCCCCACCACACTCAGACAAGTTCATCTTCTTAATATTTCAATTCTCAAAGCTGTGTGAAGTCGAAAGCTTTCTGACCTCGATGTTCTGTCTTCCCTTCTAACTCCTGAACTCCTAATCCCAATGGCTCTATTTCCTCAGGATTTCTCACAAGCTTATTCTCTTCCCTTGCTTCTAATACCACTGTAGTTAAAACATCAGGTGTCTTTTGCCCACATTAAAAAAGAAGAAAAAAATCCCCTCAATTTACCTGACATTTTCACTTTTATTTTTCATTATTACTCTGATAAAACTTTTATCCTTCTCAGAAATTGTATGTGACTTCCATTTGAGAATAACACTAAGTCATAACACCTAACCTAGCATTTCAAAGTCTTCAGACTTTGAGACAATCTTGTCTCAAGAAACCTATGGTGATATAACTCCCATTTATTGCCTTTCTCAGGTGCTTAATTGAGCCTAACTCATTCTCTCTAAATCCTGTCTGTTTCTGCGTTTGAGATATGTTTATGCCATTCACTCAAATTGATAATATGTTCACCGTAGTCTCTGCTTATCTATATTCTAAATACTGAGTTTCGTAATTTTCCTTATAAAACCTTCTTAGCTTATTTTCAGATTATAGTCCACACTCATATTGCTCTTTGAGAAAAGAATTCATAACTGATTGCTTTTATTTACCCCCGTGGACACCTGGTCCTCCTTATATGAGTGCTCAGTAAATACTAGTTGATTTCATGTTGCTGTTAATGAAAATAGTATTGGATTTGGTTAACAGATTTGATTGGAAGAGTATGGGTGGTTGTGTGTTTGGTATCATTATTAAGTGAGCTAAGAAACTAAATCTTAATCATTACCAAATAGGATTTAAGAGAAAAATGAAGACTAAATTTGTGAATAACATCAGAAGGTGCGGCCAAATCAGCTAACCATTTCTAAAATGTTTTTCTCACTTCGTTTACTTGGCATTTAATGAAATGTAGGAAGATAAATCACAATTTTCATGAATACTTTCTTAATTGTCTCAGTAGTTAGTGTCAGTTTTTGAAAGGAGATGTTACTTTATCATTTTGTCTTTGGGATAAGCTAATTAGTTGTGAAATCCTAAAGATTCAAGTGAAGTCCCAAAATGCTAATTATTTTCACCTAAAGCACTAATTATAACTCTTTGCTTAATATAGATTGTGTACACTGATATATAATTAAAGAGAGAAAGTTTCTTTATTCTCTATTGTTGTATTTTTAAATATTGTCTATTATTATAAGCAGAATTCCTATTGAATGTATATAGTATCCATGTCTCTTTTTTTCTCTTCTTTTAAATTTTTTTCGTGTTTATTTAAATTCCAGTTAGTTAACATACAGTGTAATATTAGTTTGAGTTGTAGGATTTAGTGATTCATCACTTACATACATACATACCCACTGCTCATCACAACAACTTCCCTCCTTAATACCCATCACTCATTTAGTCCATCCCCTTGACCCCCCCCTCCCCCCTCCCCCCAGCAACCTTTGATTTGTTCTCTGTATTAAGAGTCTCTTTTCTGGTTTGCCTCTCTCTGTTTTTCACACCTATTTTCATCTGTTTTGTTTCTTAAATTCCACATTTGAGGGAAATCATGTGGTATTTGTATTTCTCTGACTGATTTATTTCCTTTAACGAAATACACTCTAGCTCCATCCATGTCATTGCAAATGGCAAGATTCCATTCCTTTTTATGGCTGAGTAATATTCCATTGTGTATACACACCACATGTTCTTTATCCACTCATCATCAGTCCTTTGACATTTGGCTCTTTCCATAATTTGGCTATTGTTGATAATGCTGCTATAAACCTCAGGGTGCATGTGTACCTTCATATTAGTATTTTTGTACGCTTTGGGTGAATACCTAGCAGTGCAATTGCTGGATCAAAGGGTAGTTCTACTGTGTTTGAGGAACCTCCATAGTGTTTTCCAGAGTGGCTGCACTGGTTTTCATCCCCACCAACTGTGCAAGAGTGTTCCCTTTTCTCCACATCCTCCCCAACATCTGTCACTTCTATCTGCTGTTGATTTTAGCCATTCTGACATGTGTGAGGTGATACCTCATTGTGGTTTTCATTTGTATTTCCCTGACTATCAGTGATGTTGAGCATCTTTTCATATGTCTGTTAGCCACCTGTTTGTCTTCTTTGGAAAAGTATCTATTCATGTCTTCTGTCCATTTCTTAATTGGATTATCTGTTTTTTAGATGTTGAGTTTGATAAGTTCTTTATAGATTTTGGAGACTAACCCTTTATCTGATATATTATTTGCAATATCTTTCATTTCAAAGGTTTCCTTTTAATTTTGTTAACTGCTGTGCAGAATCTTTTAATCTTGATCAAGTCCCAATAGTTCATTTTTTCTGTTGTTTCCCTTGCCTCCAGAGACATGTCTAATAAGAAGTTGGTATGGCCCAGGTCAAAAAGTTTACTGTGGGGGTGCCTGGGTGGCTCAGTCGGTTAAGCGTCCGACTTCGGCTCAGGTCATGATCTCACGGTCCGTGGGTTTGAGCCCCGCGTCAGGCTCTGTGCTGACAGCTCAGAGCCTGGAGCCTGCTTCAGATTCTGTGTCTCCCTCTCTCTCTGACCCTCCCCCGTTCATGCTCTGTCTCTCTCTGTCTCAAAAATAAATAAAACATTAAAAAAAATTTAAAAAAAAGTTTACTGTGTGAGGCACCTGAGTGGCCCAGTCAGTTGAGCATATGACATCAGCTCAGGTCATGATCTCGAGGTTCGTGAGTTTGAGCCCCATGTTGGGCTCTATGCTGACAGCTCAGAGTCTGGGGCCTGCTTAGGATTCTGTGCCTCCCTGTCTCTCTGCCCCTCCCCCACTCATACTTTGTGTGTCTTTCTCTCAAAAATAAATAAACGTTAAAAAATTAAAAAAAATTCTTGTGTTCTTCTCTAGAATTTTGATGGTCTCCTGTCTCACATTTAGGTATTTCACTAATTTTGAATTTATTTTCGTGTATGGTGTAAGAAAGTGGTCCAGGTTCATTCTTTTGCATGTTTCTGTGCTGTTTTCCCAAAGCTATTTGCTGAAGAGACTGTCTTTTCCTTTGGATATTCTTTCCTGCTTTGTCAAAGATTAGTTGACCAGATAGTTGTGGGTCCATTTCTGGGTTTTCTATTCTGTTCCATTAATCTATGTGTTTGTTTTTGTGCCAATGCCATACTGTCTTGAGGATTACAGCTTTTTAATAAAGCTCGAAGTCTGGATTTGTGTTGTCTCCAGCTTTGTTTTTCTTTTTCAAGATTGCTTTAGCTATTCTGGATCTTTTGTGTTTTCAATAAAAATTTCAGGATTATTTGTTCTAGCTTTGTGAAAAATGCTGGTGGTATTTTGATAGGGATTGCATTACATGTAGATTGGTTTGGGTAATATGTACATTTTAATATTTGTTCTATCATTCCATGAGGATGGAATGTTTTTCCATTTCTCTGTGTCATCTTCAATTTTTTTTCACAAAATTTCTGTAGTTTTCAGAATATAGATTTTTCCTCTTTGGTTAGGTTTTTTCCTAGGTATGTTATGGTTTTTGGTACAACTGTAAAGGGATCAATTCTTTGATTTCTCTTTCTGCTGCTTTATTATTGGTGTATAGAAATGCAGCTGATTTATGTGCATTGACATTGTATCCTGCCACTGCTAAAATCATGTATCATTTCTAGCAATTTTTTTGGTGGAGTCTTTCAGGTTTTCTGCATATAGTATAATGTCATCTGTGAATAGTTAAAGTTTGAGTTCTTCCTTGCTAAATTGAATGTCGAATTTCTTTTTGTTGTCTGATTGCTTAGGCTAGGACATCCAGCACTGTGTTAAATAACAATGGTGTGAGTGGACATTCCTGTCTTGTTTCTGACCATAGAGAAGAAGCTCTCAGTGTTTCCCCCTTGAAGATGATGTTAGCTATGGGTCTTTTGTATATGATTCTCGTTATGTTGAAGTGTGTTCCTTCTACCCCTACTTTCTGGAGGACTTTTAACAAGAATGGATGTTGTACTTTGTCTGCATTCATTGAGAGGATCATATAGTTCTTATCCTTTCTTTTATTAATGTGGTGTATCATGTTGATTGATTTGTGAAAATTTAACCATATTTGCAGCCAAGGAATAAATCCCACTTGATTGTGGTGAATGATTCTTTTAATGTACTGTTAAATTTGATTTTCTAGTATTTTATTAAGAACTTTTGCATACATGCTTCTCAGGGATATTGGCCTGTAATTCTCTTTTTTAGTGGAGCCTTTGTCTGGTTTTGGAATCAAGGTAATGCTGGCTTCATAGAAGGAATTTGAAAATTTTATGTCTTTTCAAATTTTTGGAACAGTTTGTGAAGAATAAGTATTAACTCTTCTGTAAAAGTTTGGTCGAAATCCCCAGGGAAGCCATCTGGCTTGAAAAGCAAGATGTAGGCCTGTAATGCTGTATACTTACTTCCCTCTTATGACCACTTTTGCTGTATCCCAAGGGTTTGGGGCCATTGTGTTGTCAGTATCATTTCCTTGCACTTTAAAAAGTCTCTTCTTTAATTTCTTGGCTGATCCAGTCATTGTTTAATAGCAAGTTGTTAAACCTCCATGTATTTGTGGTCTTTTAAAATATTTTCTTGTGGTTGACTTCAAGCTTCATAGTGTTGTTGCCAGATATGATGCATGATATGATCATAACCTTTTTGTACTTGTTGGTGCCTGATTTGTGACCCAGTATGTGATCAATTCTGGAGAACATACCATGTGCACTCAAAAAGAATGTGTATTCTGCTGCTTTAGAGTAAAATATCTGTTTTACTGTATCTGTTAAGTCCATCTGGTCCAGTGTGTCATTCAAAACCATTGTTTCTTTGCTGATATTCTGTTTAGATGATCTGTCCATCAATGTAAGTGGGTGTTAAAGTCCCCAACATTAATTACATTATTATCAATGAGTTCCTTCATGTTTGTTATTGTTTTATATATTTGAGTACAGTCAAGATGGGGTCATAAATACTGACAATTGTTAGATCTTCTTGTTGGATAGGCCCATTTATTATGATATATTACGGTTCTTCATCTTTTGATACAGTTTTCATTTTAAAATCCAGTTTGTCTGATATAAGTATTGATATGTTGGTTTCTTTTGATGTCCATCTGTGTGATAAATTATAATCTGTCCCCTTACTTTCAATCTACAGGTGACTTTAGATCTAAAACATGTCTCTTGTGGGCAGCATATAGAGGGGTCTTGTTTTTTAATTCATTCCATCACCCTATGTCTTTTGATTAGGACATTTAGTCCACTTACATTCAGAGGAATTATTGATAGATATGTCACTAGTGCCATTTTATTACTACTTTTATCATTGTTTCTGCAGATTTTCTCTGTTCCTTTCTAGTCTTTGTTGCTTTTGGTCTTTCTTTCCCACTCAAAAAGTCTCCTTTAATATTTCTTGCAAGGCTGGTTTGGTAGCTATGAACTCCTTTAGTTTTTGTTTGTCTGGGAAACCTTTTACCTCTCCTTCTATTCTGAATAACAGCCTTGCTGGATAGAGTATTCTTGGCTGCAGATTTTTGCCATTCAGCGTGTTAAAAATATCATGCCACTCCTTTCGGCCCTGCCAAGTTTCTGTGGAGAGACCTACTAACCTTATTTGCCTTCCTTTCTAAGTTAGGGACTTCTTTTGTCTTGTTGCTTCTAGGATATCTTCTGTACCTTTATATGTTTCAAATTTAACTATGATATTTCTTAGTGTTGGTCTGTTTTTGCTGATTTTGGTCAGAATTCTCTGTGATTCCTGGATTTGGATATTTGTTTTCTCCCCCAGATAATAAAGTTTCAGCTATAATTTCCTCAAATAAACTTTCTGCCCCCTTTTCCCTTTCTTCTTCTTTTGGGATCCCTATAATGCAAATGCCATTATGCTTGATGCAAGTGACTTATGCCACCACTGGTGGTGCTGTGTTGCTTACGAGGTTAGTTTATGTGGAGGAGTGTGGGGGAGAAATGGCTCCCACCCCCTTCTTGTCCCCAGAGAGGGTCGTTTGTGCCCACCGCTGTCCTGCCATGGCCCTTGAAGAAAGGAGAGACATCTCTCCCAGTGTGTCCCAGGGGATCCTCAGATCTCACCATCTGCTATATCTGCTTCCTTCCTTCTGCACAGGAGCACTGCAGCACCCTCAAGGCTCCACACCAGCCATGCCATGAACCTCTAAAATTCCAGGCTTTGAGCCTCCCTGCTTGTAAAAAACTCACAAAAAATAGTCCCTCTCGTTTTCCCAGTCAATGGCTTTGGGGAAGTGCTTTCCTTGTGCTTTTTCCTTGTGCCCCTCCTCTCTCTCTCCTCTCTCTCTGTGACCAGGGTTCCCTTCCCTCCTCAGCACTGTTTCCCTTTCTCTTCTAAATCATGTCTCCGCACCTCATGTGGGTCTTCCCTCTCTCTATTTGTGCAGTTTGTTCTGTCAGTCCTCAGATTGATTTCTTAGACATTCAGAATGCTTTCATATTTATCTACCTGTGTTCAAGGGATGGGCAGGCCTGAGGTCCTCTTACTAGTCCACCATCTTAGCTCCTCTAAACCTCTATATTTTATTTATAATTGATAGCGCTTTCCCAATAATTATCTCTGATCCTCTTAAGAACATCGTGAGATAAGGCTTACTATGATTTCCTCATGTTAAGGGAAGAAATGGCACTTAGATTCTGTGACGTGTCTAAAATGACACAGAATCACTAAATGGTAGACACATTATGTGTGTAAATATCCATGACATTCTGCATCAAACTCTCCTTGCTTCTGTCACTTGGATCACTTGTATGCTCATATCCTACCCTTTCTTCTCACCTTGTTATTTGTTGTTGTCTTGAAAGTATAAAATGTAATTTATTTTCCATAGTTTCAACAATGATATACTCTCAAAGAGTTACAGGCGTTATTGTTCAGTACAGTGCACTTAATTTATAATCAAAGAGAAATTGACTCAAACTTCTACATTTCTATTTATGTCTTTAATAAAATTCTGAGGCAATTTACTCTATCTCACTTTGCTTCGTATACAAAATGAGAATACCAATGCAAATCTGATACAATGGTGTTATTGTGACAACATAATAAACATGCCTAGTAGAGTTTCAGGTAAGCAGTAGGCATTTCATTAATGTTAGTTCTCTCTTTCTCCCTACTCTTGTTTTCAAGTAACACTTTGAGAAATATAATTGAAAAGAGTACAATTTGAAAAAGATAATATTTTGGTTAATATGCATGTATCATATAGGAAGTAATCTGTTTACCCTGGTCTTCTCCACATAGTATGTCTCTAGCTCTCATCTGGGGAATTTCCTATCGATATAGATGAGCAGTCATATGCAGGTGAAACCTTTTTCTGACACAGCATCCACAAGAAAAGTATTTGAGTCTTCTGATAATTATGCATACGTGTGTGAGTTGGGATAGTGTTGATGGTGATATTTTCCTGGAAATTCGAGATACCAACGTAATCTCTATTCCCCAAAGCAAGGACAGATAAATTAGCCCATTGAAAAACTTAAATAGTTTTTTAGTCAGAGGTTCTAGTAATAACCATAATTTACAGAGTGACAGATAGAAGAATGGACATAATGCCCTAGTCCAACTCATTGCTGTTTACATCAGCTAGGATTTCAGGTTTCTACTTCGGATATGCCATATGAATGTCATACTTTTCCTGCCATCTTTTCAAACTCTAGAACTACTTCTCTTTTTAGCCTAGCAGCCAGCATATGGTAGGCACTGAAATGATAATTGTTACTCTGTGTCCTCTTGTACAGACGAGCAAATTGAGCTACAAAATTGCTAAGTGACTCATCTGCCTTGACCTGGATAGTTACATGATGTTATTTCTGCGATGTAAATTGAATTTTAGATAGTAATAGTCAAAGACTGAGCCTGCATCCTTCTTATTTCCCCCCTCATTCCACAATGTCCTTTTAATTTGAGTAAAGATTGAATGCAGTAGAAAAGTCAGTGGAATCAGAAACAATTCTTTTCTGAACATTTAAGTCAGTTCCAACAGCCAACTATATTCTGTGTTAATTGAAAGAAGCCTAGTAATCAGTTTCTTAACAAGTATTTTTATCCAATTAACTCTCTTAAATATATATTTCCCATTAATGTGACACATAGATAAAATTCATAGCCACACGTAACATCATATTAATAGAGAATAAAGTGATAGAGCCTTGAGAAATTTATTTGGTGGCTTGTAGACAGTTTCTTTAAAAGTTGTAATACTTTGGGAATGATTGGAGAGTTTTTCATACATATATATGTATTTTCTATAAGAACAAAATGTCTCTATACAATTAATTTGAAATATTAATTTTAATTCTTCTGACCCATTCTCCTGTTTTTGATCTTTGTACTATTTGAGTTGTTCTTTGCTCAGGTAAAACAATATTGTAATTCATATAATCATTATGGCAATGACTGACACAATCTATTCTCTTCATCTTGTCTAGCTTCTGGAGGAGGAAATAAATGGAAAAATAATTTAATGATTTGTTTAAGGTCTTAGAGTTCCAAAATATTGTTCTTATTTATGGGTGTGCATCGTCTTTACCTTTTTTTTTTTTTTTCTCAACGTTTTTTATTTATTTTTGGGACAGAGAGAGACAGAGCATGAACGGGGGAGGGGCAGAGAGAGAGGGAGACACAGAATCGGAAACAGGCTCCAGGCTCCTAGCCATCAGCCCAGAGCCTGACGCGGGGCTCGAACTCACAGACGGCGAGATTGTGACCTGGCTGAAGTCGGACGCTTAACCGACTGTGCCACCCAGGCGCCCCTCGTCTTTACCTTTTAACATAACTGACGAATTTCATGTCCCTGTATAGAAACCCAATATATTGCATTACCTTTGGTATGTTCTTCTTCTCTTTAGAGATCTTTCATATATATATATATATATATATATATATATATATAGTCCACATTACATATAACTTATATATAACATATATATATATATATATATATATATATGATATGTATATAAGTGTAACATTCACAAATAATTTCCTACATGAAATTTGGGTTATATACAGAATTAAAGAACAATTTTTAATGAGTACACTACTTAGTAGCATTATAATCTTTGTACAAAAGTATATATGTATATATGTGGATACACAATATGTGCGTATATATTTAGTTTTATTTTTTACTTTTCCACATTGTAATTTTGAACAGTTTTTCTTTAGGTGTCCACATGTCTAGATTTGTGTAACTACCACAATACACAGAACAGTACCATCACTCTAAATTGTGATCCTATAACAGCATACCCTCCACCAACATCTAACCCCTCTCTGTCACTGACTTGCACTCCACCACTATAGTTTGTCTCTTGGAGATTGTCATATAACTGGTACTACACAGTAGGTAATCCTTTGAGACTGGCTTCCTGCATTCAGCATAACACCTTGAGGTTGATTCAAGTAGTATGTATCAATAGGTTTTGTTTTGTTTCGTTTTGTTTTGTTTTGTTTTGTTTTGTTTTGCTGAGTAATAGTATTGTATGATGTACTATAGTTTTTAAATTCTATTTAATCAGTTAAGGACATCTGGGTTATTGCTTAAATAAAATCCAAATGTTCCAAATGAATAAAGATGGTATAAACATAAGTATACAAGTATTTGTGTGAACGTTACCTTTTATTTCTCTGGGGTAAATAACTAGGCATGGGATTTATGGGCCATACTATCAGTGTTTAACTTTCTAGGAAATGCCATACTACTTTACAGAGTGATATACTCTTTTGTATTCCCAGCAGCAATGTATCAGAGCTCTGTAGTTTTGCCAGGAGTTTATATTGTCAGTGTGTTTGTGTGTGTGTCTCTCTATAATATATATTTTGTATATATGTGTGTGTGTAAAACATATATTTTTGTTACATATATATATATATATATATATATATATATATATATATTTAGCCTAGCTATTATGTATGTAGTGGTATGAATGGTGAAAGGTGAGGAAAATCTTTGAACAAAAATGTAACCTGTTTTAATTTGTTTCCTATTCTATATAATGAAAGTTAGAACATTTGCGCATAAAAAGATTATGTGGGAAATTTAATTGCTTCATAACTAAAAGGAATTAATTTTAACTGTTATTTACAATGGGCTATACACACAAATTTGATAACTTCAGTTATTTTTGCTGCAAAAACCTGAGAAAGCAATGCATTCGAATATACTTTGAAATAGTTGTTTTCTAGAAACAGTACTAACTTCTGTAATCTAAAAAGCAAAAATCTTATGCACCAAAAAGTGCATTTGTCAACTTTGCTAAGAAATAACAAATATGTAAAGAAGGAGGAAGGAGAGTCTATGTTTTAAAACCCTATGTCTATTGGAGAACTAAGTATACTGTATATGTATACAAAAGTTTAGGGGATCATCTGAGGATATATGAACTATATAGTAGGCTATTTCAGTATGTTCATAGTTTTGGAGATGGATCATTGTTCTTTGACTATTTTAAGAAAATCATGTAAAATATTTACTTTTAACTTTTTATACAATACAAATAATTTCAAAATACTTATTTTAGAACATTTTACCTTTTTCTTTGGATCACCCAAAGAAAAGGATGAATTTGTCTACCTAAAAGCCAAAAATGTGATTTGATGAACTTGAAGCTGTAGGCAAAATATCAGGCAATATAAATTATTACTATTACCACAAAGTGGAATTTCCAGATTCCTCAGAATAAACTATTACAAATTCTACTCAGAGGAAAAAGTTCTATCTGATAAAAATGTCATTCAACTTCTTAAAGTTGGTGTACCATTTTTTATTTTAAAGTACAATATGAACTTTAAGGTGCAGAACTTGTTTTGGTAACTAATATTTTTAAAATATAATGTAAAATGTCATAAACTATAATTGATTTGTTTCTGAATGAGTGTGGATTATGACAACTATTATAATACTACAAAAATATCCTAACTATAATTACACAACATGTAATTAGTATGGTCTTTTAAGCACAAACTATTTCTCCCTTGTAAAGTTTTCTTCTTATTTTACAGATAAGCACATTTTCAGTGTCTTCAAATGCAAATAAAACAAAGTCAAACTATAATTTTTTTTTAATTTTTTTTAATGTTTTTTTATTTATTTTTGAGACAGAGAGAGACAGAGCATGAACAGGGGAGGGTCAGCGAGAGGGAGACACAGAATCTGAAACAGGCTCCAGGCTCCCAGCTGTCAGCACAGAGCCCTACGCGGGGCTCAAACTCAGGGACCGCGAGATCATGACCTGAGCTGAAGTCAGCCGCCCAACCGACTGAGCCACCCAGGAGCCCCAAACTATAATTTTTAACTTTTACAAAGAGCTTTTGTCACTGTCATTAGCAGGCTTTTAATTTGGCAAGCAATCACAACTTATTATATACTTAAACTTCTGCATTTAAGCATTGAGCCATATGTGTTTGGAACAGGGTATATTCATGAATTTCTGATGCACAATAGGTGTTAAAACTTGATTTGATGACATTTAGAATTAAAAAAGTCTGATATCACAAATCTTTTATTTATCGAGAAAAAAGTCCATTCCATTTTAGCTGTCAAAGGAAATATATCTAAAAATAATATTTAACATATTCAAAGTATTAAGTTTCCTCAAGATGACACCTGATATAAAAAATAACTTATAAGCTGTGGTACTAGTGATTTTGGGAATTAAAAATTATGTCACTCTACAGTTCATAGATATAATAATCCAAACTACATCAAAATATTCTTAGCTTATGAAATTGGGAGTTATCACTGACACAAACCTGCCATCATTTCATTTTGTAGAACTGCCTATGCATTTGTTGAACTCTGTCTAAAAATGGCAGATGGTTTATCTTACCCTTATAAGATCCTTTAATGAGGAAAGCCATTGGTTTGATTCTTCTCTTTTTAGCCTGGCAGGTGTCCCAATGTAACTAAAGTTCCCTTTTGATTAAGTTTATTCTCATATTAAAATACACACACCATACAGCTTAAATTTTACTAAAATATTCTTCAGTTCTCATTTATAATATTCATTTGTTGTGCTAAAAATAGACTCCGATTTGTTAGATTTTATGTTCCAATTTTTTGGTTCAGAAGCCTGGTAAAAATTGTTAAATAATGCCAAGGAAAATGACCCACCCATTGTTTCTACTATGTCCCTCTTTCCCTTTTGGACTTACTCATATGCCACTGACTCCACAATTCCTACTCCCTATCAACTAGAAAGATCAATCTCTTGTTAAAATTTCAGTAGAAACACTATGCAATCATTAGGTGAGAGGAGGATGGCTGCCATTCAGTAAGTCAGTTGAGTCAGATTTGGTTCTTAATGGGAGTGACAGTGATTGAAGTCTGATCCTTTTCATACTGTAGCCTGAAGGGATTTTAGTGTAGAAAATAACAAGGATTTTGGGGTCATGCATAATGAAATTCATGCTTTATCTATGCCACTTGTTAGCCATATAAGTTATAAATTGGCAAGGCATTTTTAAAAAATGAAATAATAAGTTGAAATATATAAAGTACTCCATGAATTAATTGACCAGATATGAAATGTTCCTGACTTCTAAACTGTGACAACTAAAATTCTCCATAGAGTAATTCCCTATTTAGTGCCTATTTGGCCAAAAGAATCAGTCCATTAGATTGAAAATTCTTTTGGGCCATGAATCTTGTCATACTTATCTTTTTATCTGTAATGAAAAGTACCTATGGAAGAGAAAATGCTATCTTTTTGCTAAAGAAAATCTCCCTCATTTTTTTTTCAATCATCCTTATAATGGAATGTCAACTCATATGTATAAAAACAAAATGCCAGTGGATTTGATAACTTTCTTTTCACCCCCAGGCAATTCATGGCCCATGGAGACAAAGCTAAGGAATTCTTGTTCCTCACCTATACTTCCAGGCAATGATTACTACATTCAGGTATCTCCTCACTGGTTTTCTCTAAGTAATAATCTGCAGCAAAATTATGACCATGTATTAGCCATTCTCAAGTGACTTTTATCATTCTAACAACCATAGCACATGAGCAGGGTACTGAGCTGTGTTTCAGTACTCTATAGGTATCTCTCAAAGAGTTGTTTTCTTTCAACCAACAGGCACAAGGATCCACAGGGTCTGGTCCACTGTTACCTCTCTTTTCATCTTCCCCTTACCTGCTCTGCTCCAGTCATCCTGATCTCCTGGCAGTTCCTGCGCCACAAGCCTGGAAAGCAATTCCTGTGGGTCTGGACTGTGCACTTGCTCTTTTCCCTCATTTCCTTCAGGTTTTCATTCAAATGTGACAATCTCAGTGAAGACATCCCTGACTACCAATTTAAAATGTCTACCCTTACTACATTCCTCGTTTCTTCCCCTGTGTTGCTTTTCTCCTTAACACCTATCATTATCAAGTGCATCACGTGTTTTGCTTACTGATTTAGTTTGTTTGCTTGCCTGTATACCCCACCCTGTACGGATGTAAGCCCCATGAGGGCAGGAGGTAGTCCCCATTTTTGTTCACTGTAATAACTCCAGGGTTTTAGATCAAACTGTTTTCCAGCATGGCTTTGTGTCCTAATTTGTAACTGGTTTATAACATATAGTTATGTAAAGCAAAATCTTAATTTATCTAGGCACACATTAAAATCACCCTACCTTAGATGGTCAATATGTTAGTTACATTGGTCAAAGTTAGACACCCAGTAGGTGTGTTGATATTACTTCAGGTCATTTGATTATACATCCTACAAATATTTTCCAGGCTGACATGATTCTAGTTGTATTCTGAGATAAAACTTGATAATTAATTCAACTGTATATCATGGAAGAAGAAAAAATCATGAAGTTTTGGTTTTGAGCCTGAAATTCCTCAGTTTGCTTCTTTATGAAGTGGTCTTAATTCAGGTACTTTTCCTATTTGGGCCCCACATTTTTTATGTGACCATGTTCACAGCACCATACTCACTACTCAGTGGTAAGATAGTATTAGAACAAAGGTTTGTCAGGCTGTATGATGACCACAATTAAATCATTGTCAAACTTATTTGGATTTGGATGCAGGAGATTCAATATTATGGAGGTTATCCCAAGGGGATCCATGGAAAGGCTCTAGGGGCAAGAGCATCTGTGAACCCCTGAAGTATTATACAAAACTTTAAACTTTGAAGTTGAATTATTGTACATGGGTAAATCTTCTCGTATAATATTTTCTTTAACCTTTTCTTCTAAAGTCATCATATTTTCCTTTTCATCCTAAATGCCTCATTTAAATAAATTGTTTCTTTTATATATTAAAATTCACCATAGCTAAGTGAACATACAGATTCTTCAGACGATGAAAAGCAACACTGCATAGGGTAACTTTTGCTCTCCTATTTTTTTCTAGGAGTACTTGGTGGTATTAACCAGTACATAACAATTATTCTCCCAAGTCAGATAGGAGATAGTGAGATATATATATATATATATATATATATATATATATATATATATATATATATATAGGTTTTCTTAGTGTTTGTGTATCAGGAATCCTAATGTTTGGTTGCCAAAAACAAAACCAGTGTTGTAGTTATTAGTATTACTATCAATTCCATACTCAGTCCTCCCTCCATCTTCAATTTAGTTAAGGAACAGATAGAACTTAAGCAGGATCTTCAAAACATCTGAATGCATATTATCTGTCTATACTGCATGACATAGCTTAGTCATTTTGGCTCAGTCACAGACATTGTTGGCAGAAAACTAAGCAATCAATACAAAACTGCTGATGGGTCATGCTTGTATACATAAACAGAAATCAACAGAAAAGCAAACCTTGGAAACATCTGTATTGCAAAATGCTATATTTTCTCATTCTCCTATTGAAATATCCTTGAATATACAGAAAAAAATGATCAGACTTATGAATTACCTGTATACGTATCTCAGATTGCTCAAATTAATGTATGGTAACTTAGTTTTCAGGTCGAGATCTTTGAAAGAGGCCAACATGGCTGCACTCATTCTTGTCATGGTAACTGTTTTAGTCATGGTATTTTTTAAGTCAAGAACACAGACCACATAAGCTAGCTCAGGAAAAGGTTAGCACAGAGATACAAGGTATGTATTAGAATCTAAGAACAAGAGCTACGAAACAAGTGTCTTCAGAAGTAGCCAAAGGCTGAAGACCCAGCACTGATGTCAAAAAGAGGATTATATGGCATTGGCTTACCCCTCACCTACTACAAAATATCCCCAAATCTACAATTTAGGGTACAGTATGCTTACTGTGCAATCTCAGCTGCAAGAGAATATACAGAATTAAAAGCAGTCTGCATATGTTCCAAATGTTTAGAGGCACGGTTCTAACATTTTTAAATGTGTTAGGTCCATGAGTCCTAACAACAACTCTATGAAGTGGGTCCCAGGATTCTCACCATTTTACAAATGAGAGATGAGAAGAGAGAGCTTAAGTGGCTTTCCAGGGTCATACAGCTAGACAGCAGCGCTGGGATTTGAAACTAGGTGGTCAAATTACCACCAGAATGATCTGTAGGCAAAAAGCAACTGAATTTTACTGTTAAGTATCCTAGATTTTTGAAATCCTTTTGGCAATGTCTACTGTCAGTTTCAAGCTTCCTGTCCTATTTCTCAGCTATCTGAAGCTCCCTCTTCCTTCTCTGATTCTTTCCCATCTCTAATTTCTGACTCCTTTTTATTGGGAATAAAAGTAAAAAACACCCCCTAAAATGTTGTCCCAAAGTATTAGGTAGAAAAACTCAGCTTTCTCTATTTTGTACTATCAAACTTAGTTGTAAAAATCTCTGTTTTAATATTCATTAACTAGGCTGAAGCTTAAAATTAATTCTTATAAAAATACCATCCACCTATTTAAGTTTTTAGCAACATTTTCAAAGGCTATGCTTGTAAAATATTCCATTTTCTATAATCCATTTGTTCATAGACTGATTCTGCTCTTTTTCTCTCCACATTTTAGGCTTCCAGTTTCTTAGTCATGTTTTGTTTGAGTCTCATGGCTAATTAATGGAATCCCAACCCTTGAGGTTTTAAAAGCCACAGGCTTTCCTATCTACCTGCGAAAGAAATCTCACAAGATAAAAATGAGAAATTACCTCTTCTCCCCATATAGCTGCAGAAAGTTGATTTGATATCATAAAACTATTCTTGTAGAAGTTATTTCTAACAACAGTCTACTGACACACCCAAAATATAGATTGTACCTTTGTTTCATGGGTAATTTTTAATTCCTCCCAAGAAGCCTATAATTTGTCTTGGTTATCTTAGTAATATGTTTCTCTATTAAAAATTAAAATCTCTATTTCATGAGCAATTTAAGAAGTTATGAGATTTGTTTTTTTAAACCAGAAGTAGATGACTGACACTTTTTTCTTTTTCGTGGAAAGAGACAAAAACAATGAAAATTTGTGATTATGTATTTTTCATATATAAAAAGATGTTGATAGTCTAATCCTATTTATTTATTTATTTGGGAGAGAGAGAGAGAGCAAACAGGAGAGAGGGTCAGAGGGAGAGAGAGAGAATCCCAAGCAGGCTCTAAGCTCAGTGCGGAGCCTGACGGAGGGCTTGATCTCAAGACCCTGGAATCATGATCTGAACAGAAATCAAGATTCAGACACTCAACTGACTGAGTCACCCAGGCACTTTAGGCTAATCCTATTTAAATGAATCAGATATAAATATGGGTATTTGCAATACACACACACACACACACACGCACACACTCACATATACTTTCCACGTATATTTGCATTTTATATATTTATACATGTATTTTTCTAGCTACATTGGTTATTCATGTTTATAAATGACTAGTTTAACTAGTATTGACAATTTAAATGTATTTGTTCATTCACAGATGATAATCTCTCTTCCCCTGACCAAAAAAATGCAGATTCCTACGAAAACTTGATATCCATTGCTGGGCGTGTGGCAAAGCAAATTTTCTGTTAGTAGGTTACATTCTGGGTGTGGAGTTTCTTTGCTCTAACAGTTGGTTTTTATTGCTTAAGGCATTTCACTTCTCCCATTTCAAAATTGACACTTTTGGAAGCGGCTTGTAGCTTTATCCCTTTAGAAAACACTGGGCACTAGTCGTCCTGAGAGGAGAGACAGTGTCGGTCATGCCACACACAGCCTTTCATTTAATTAACTAATTGTACCACTACTCCAGTGCTCATTTCCTATCTTAGACCTTGACTTATTCTGGCCACTGTTTAGGCTGTAAACTACTTTATTCTGAGGTCTTTTCTTTGGCTGACACAGGGCTGTTAATTAATCAGTTTTATTGAATTTTACATTCAATCTGATTTCTCGAGTTTTATGCATGGAGAAATTCTCATGCCTAAAGTTCTCATAGTAATCTTCACAATTCTTTAGCACTATAGTGAATTATTAAATTTCTTTTCTAATTTAAGTCTGAAGAAGAGCACAGCTCTCTATTTAGCCAGGCATCATAAATTGGAAATGTTTATAAAACTGGAGAAAGTTGTAATAATTGTGTTTGTGAAAGGAAAGGAATATCGCTATATAAGATTCTTATGGAAAATCACTAATACAACAAAATTAAAATATAATGAATTTAGCCTACATTATGTAATTGAAATTACAAATATAAATGGACACCAGCTGCTAAAGGTAATGTTAAGGCTTTAAAAAGACAATATTAATGGGGCCGATTTCCTTTTAAATTGCTTTTATAAGATTTTGTTTTAAGTTGATATATTTATGGTTTCTGCACTTTACAAACTCAATAAACATCTTTCTAGATTATGATTTGATGTAACAATTTACTGAATAAATGTATTTCATATTCCATATTCTGAGTGCTTTCTCTCTAAGGAATCTAAATCATATTTACAGAAGTACAACTAATTTTCAAAGTGTTCCTTTGAGGAAGAGAAATAGGTAGGAAACAAAAAAAAAAAAAGGTTAGAGAAGCAAATCTCATGGCAAAGGCCTAATAGAAAAATAACATTTAAAGACATGGTTCCACATTCTACATTTATGCGACATGGGACCTAAGGGATTTCATTTTATTTTTATCTGAAATTAATAATCCATATTAATTAGTGATATCCCTGATATGCCTATTATTTAGGCATAATATAAGGATAAAAAAATATATAAAATTCTTGAGGGATCACTAGGCTTTAATTTACCAAACACATTTATAATAATTTGCTCCCTGTGTGAAATATAAATACCTGGGAATAGACTTAACTTTCTTAAGAATAAGTAATAGAATTGCAATCATTTCTGCAGATTGTAACCTATTTATTGGAGTTACATTTTGTGCTCAGCCTTGTGCATATAGCTAGGATCACAGGCATGGGGTCAAGAATCCTTGAAACTCCCTGTAAGGGGACAAAGTCTTAGATTAGGAATGACCTCCGCAGGACTGCTAAAACCTGCATAACTCTTGCATTCTTCTGGTTCACCCATCTGCAAATAACCAAGCATTCTGTGAATGTCATCAAGCTAGAGTAGAGCAGAGAATATGTTATTTCTGCCAAAGCTTTTTTGTTTTAGTGACAAAAATAATTCATTAATTACACTGCTTACTTCAGTTCAATAATAGTGGAAAGTAAAAGTTAATTGCCCAAGTGGATTTTTAATATGTAAACAAATACAATTATTCCTTATTAAGGTCACATTCTAAAAGGTGTATTTATTTTTTACTTAACAATATATAATAGAAACTACAATGTTGGTAGTGCTCCTCTGTACAAATACTTTTCAATAAAAATATGTTTTTCTCAGAGCCCTGTGAAGACGACAATGTAAGGCATATCAATAAAAACAACAAAAATGACATATGTTGAATATCAATGGGCCAGCCATATTTAGCTATTATATAATGTTATTATATAATAATAAATTATTATTACAAAAATAATAATTTGTGATACCAAGGAAACCAATATATTGAGAAAAAGAAAAAAAAAATCTAAACCAGTTAATCCAAAATATATTTTTTAAATGCTGTCATCAAGTTATTCAGAATTAACAAATGTTTTGAGAAAGGGAAAAGAGCTAAACCTTGGATGCAGGGAATGGCTTCCAGATGAAATAAGTTTATATTTCTAAATGTTAGTTTAGAAATTCATTGAGTTTGAATTCTAAAAGGAAGTTTTGATAGGTAAAAAGAAGGATGGATGTACTATGTAAAATAAAATGAACAATCACAATTCTTCTCCAGACCACTTAGATTGCTATGCTTCTAAATCTCTCATCTGGCCTCCCATCTCTCTCCCTTTATTCATTCGGTTACAATTATTTCAAGCAAATCATATTTGGGTGAGACTATCAATCCTTTTCCCCCTTTCCATGAACCTTTTTTTTCCCCAAAAATAGAAGAATTACCAGTCACCACCCTTTCTATCTCCTTTACTCTAAGACTCCTGAAAACACGTTCACAACTGCCCAGTTCTTACCCTTTGTCTTGTCTTAACTAAACCCTGGTCAGGCTACTTACTGTCCTTTCAGTTGGTATCTGTCTTTTATAAGCTTTATTTTCAAATGTGCTAAGCTGGGAGCTCATAAATATATTCCAGTCTCACAACAGACAGGATCCTATGTCTACTCTCCTTACCAACTGACACCCTGAGGAATTTAACATTTCCTAGTCTAATGTTCCTGAATATGAAAAGGTCAGTTGGAAACAAGGTAGATATTTTATCTGCCTTGATGTTACTTTGTAGTTCCCACATGGCCACTTGGCTCCCTTACCCCAAATTCATTGTTTGGTCTCTATAACATTACTAATGGTGAAAGGAAGAAACTAAATCTATTCCTCTACAACACTGGTAGGAAAAATTTCATTCTGCTTTGGAACAAGAGGTGTTGTCTTGTACCATCTGTCAAAACATAACTGGGATAAAGCTGGAAATGTGGGACAAGGAAGAGACATTTGCTTCATTGGCAATAAGATTTCCTTCATTTTTTCTTTTCAGTTTTTTTTTTTTTTTTGTCTTCTCTAAATTTTTATTTATTATTTATTTTAGTTGTTATTTTTTCCAGTGTATAATGTTATATTAGTTTCAGGCGTACAATATACTGATTCAAAAATTTCATATTACTAGTGCTCATCAAGATAAGTGTACTTTTAATCCCTTTACTCATTTCACCCATCCCTCCACCCACCTCCACTCTGGTAATCGTCAGTTTGTTGTCCATCCTTAAGGGTCTGTTTTTTGGTTTGTCTCTTTCTGTTTGTTTTCCCTTTGGTCATTTGTTTTGCTTCTTAAATTCCACATATGGGTAAAATCGTATGCTATTTGTCTTTCTCTGACTTATTCTGCTTAGCATTTTACTCATTAGATCCATCCGTACTGTTGCAAACAGCAAGATCTCATTCAGTTTTATGGCTGAAGAATACCTCACTGTATATATCTACCACATTTTCTTTATCCGTTCCTCTACCAGTGGCCACTTGGGCAGCTTCCATGGTTTGACTATTGAAAATAGTGCCACAATAAATACAGGGGTGCACCTATCACTTCAAATTAGTGGTTGTGTATTCTTTGTGTAAATACCCAGTAGTGCTATTACTGGGTGATAGGGTAGTTCTATTTTTCAATTTTTGAGGCACCTCCATACTCTCTTCCATACTGGCTGCTCCAGTTTGCATTTGGCCAACATTGCACGAGGGTTCATTTTTTTCTCCGCATCTTCGCCAACACTTCTTGTTTCTCAAGTTTTTAATTTTGGCCATTCTGGCTGGTACTCAGTGACAGGTCACTGTGCTTTATATTTGCATTTCCCTGGTGCTGAGTAATGATGAACATCTTTTCATGTGTTTGTTGACCATCTGTATGTCTTCTTTGGAGAAATGTCTGTTCATGTCTTCTGTCCAGCTTTTAATTGGCTTAATTGTTTTTTGGGTATTGAGATTTACAGGTTTTTTTATATATTTTGAATACTTACCATTCATCAGCTATGTCATTTGAAAATGCCTTCTAGGGGCGCCTGGGTGGCGCAGTCGGTTAAGCGTCTGACTTCAGCCAGGTCACGATCTCGCGGTCCGTGAGTTCGAGCCCCGCGTCAGGCTCTGGGCTGATGGCTCGGAGCCTGGAGCCTGTTTCCGATTCTGTGTCTCCCTCTCTCTCTGCCCCTCCCCCGTTCATGCTCTGTCTCTCTCTGTCCCAAAAATAAATAAAAAACGTTGAAAAAAAAAATTAAAAAAAAAAAAAAGAAAATGCCTTCTACATTCAGTAGGTTGTCTTTTAGTTGTGTTGGTTGTTTCCATTGCTGTGCAGCTTTTATTTTTACGTTGCCCCAATAGTTTATTTTTGCTTTTGTTTCCCTTGCCTTAAGAGGCATATCTAGAAAGATGTTATTATGACTGGTGTCAGAAAAATTCGTGTCTGTGTTCTTTTATAGGATTTTTATGGCTTTAGGTCTCACATTGAGGTCCATAAGCCATTTTGAATTTATTTTTATGTATGGCATAAGAAAGTGGTCCAGTTTTACTCATTGCATGTCACCATCCAGTTTTCCCAACATGATTTATTGAAGATACTGCCTTTTTTCTATTGCATATTATGGTTTTCTTTCTCAAAGATTAATTATATAATTGTGGGTTTATTGTGGGGCTTTCTATTCTGTTCTATGGATCTGAATGTCTCTTTTTGTGACCATACTGTACTGTTTTGATTACTACAGCTTTGTAATAGAACTTGAAGTCTGGAATTGTGTTGCCTACATCTTTGCCTTTCTTTTTCAAGATTGCTTTGGCCATTCATGGTCTTTTGTGGTTCCATATACATGTGAGAATTGTTTATTCTAGTTCTGTGAAAAATGCTTTTGGTATTTTGATAGGGATTGCATTGTATCTGTAGATTGCTTTGGGTAATTAGACATTTTAACAATATTTGTTCTTTCAATCCATGAGCATAGAGTGCCTTTAGTTCTTTGGTCATCTTCAATTTCTGTCATCAATATAATTTTCAGAATACAGGTATTTTAATTAAGTTTATTCCTAGCTATTTTATTATTTTGGGTGCAATTATACATGGGATCTTTTAAATTTCTCTTTCTTCTGCTTTATTATTAGTGTATAAAAATGAAATCAATTCTGTACATTTATTTTGTATCCTGTACCTTACTGAATTCATTTATCTGTTCTGGTAGTGTTTTGGTGACTTCTTCAGGGTTTTCTATCTTCCTTTTTAGGGGGGATTTCTATATATATATATATATATATATATATATATATATATACTATTAAGTCATCTGTAAATATTAAACGTTGTACTTCCTCCTTACCAGTTTGGATGCCTTTTATTCCTTTATCTTGTCTGATTTCTGTGGCTAGGACTTTTAGTACTATTTTGATTAAACATAGAGAGACTGGACATACTTGTCTGACCCTGACCTTGGGGGGAAAGTTCCCAGTTTTTTCCCCATTGAAGAAGGTATTCGCTGTGGGTTTTTCATATAAGGTCTTTATTATGTGAGTTATGTTCCCTCTAAAGAGAATTTGGTTGAGAGATTTTATCATGAATGGATGTTGTACTTTGGCAAATGCTTTTTCTGCATCTACTGAATGATCATATGTTTGTTATTTTTTAAATTCAAGTTTATTTTATTTAATTATTTTTTAATGTTTTTATTTATTTTTGAGACAGGGAGAGACAGAGCATGAGCAGGGGAGGCACAGAGAGAGAGAGAGAGGGAGACACAGAATCTGAAGTAAGCTCCAGCCTCTGAGCTGTCAGCACAGAGCCTGAGGAGGGGCTCAAACTCCCGGACTGTGAGATCATGACCTGAGCGGAAGTTGGACACTTAACTGACTGAGCCACCCAGGTGCCCCTATTTTTTTTTAATCTTGTTTTATTTTTGAGAGAGATATAGTGTGTGAGTGGGGGAGGGAGAGAGAGACAGGGAGACACAGAATCTGAAGCAGACTCCAGGCTCTGAGCTGTCAGCACAGAGACCGATGGGAGGCTCAAACCCATGAACTGTGAGATCAAAACCTGAGCTGAAGTCGGATGCTTAACTGACTGAGTCATGCAGGCACCCTGATCATATGGTTTTTATCCTTTTCTTATTGATGTGATGTATCATATTGATTGATTTATGGATATTGAACTATCCTTGCATTCTGGGAATAAATCCTCCTTGATGGTAGTGAATGATTTTTTTTAATGTATTGTTGGATTAAGTTTGCCAATATTTTTTTGAGGATTTTTACATATTTGTTCATCGGAGACATTGGCCTGTTGTTCTCCTTTTTTGTGGTACCTTTATCTGGTTTTAGTATGAGGGTAACGTTGGCCTCATAGGATGAATTTAGAAGTTTTCGTTCTTCTTCTGTTTTCTGCAAAATATTGAGAATACGTGTTAACCTTCAAATGTTTGGTAGAATTCACCCGTGACGCCATCTGGCCCTGGACTTTCATTTGTTGGAATTTTTTGATTAGTGATATAATTTCATTGCTGGTTATCAGCCTGTTCAAATTTTCTATTTCTTCCTGATTCAGTTTTGGGAAGGCATATGCTTCTAGGAATTTATCCATTTCTTTTAGGTTGTCCAATTTGTTGGCATATAATTTTATAATATTCTCCTACACTTGTTCGTATTTCTGTGGTGTTGTTGGTTTTCTTCTTTCATTTGTGATTTTGTTTATTTAAATTCTCCCTCAAGAATTCATATCCATTTGACTTAGTTTTCTTGCTGTGGTTTTGCCCTATCCTTTTATTTGATACACATTCCTCTGTCTCCTCATTTTTTCTACCTCTCTGAGTCTGTTGCTCTGTGTTAGGAAAGTCAACTTCATCTCCTGCTCTTGAAAATAATGGCCTTATGAAGAAGAGCCCCTCAGTGCCCTGCAGTGCAATGTCCCTATTCACCAGAACCTGATGCCTCAGGGGCATCTCTTGGGTGCGTTGCATGCAGCCTACTGTTGTGTCTTCACTGTTTCTTCCTTCAGTCCAGTCATCTGCAGTGATTCTCTTTGCTCATTGTGGCTATCTGTTGGTCCTCTTGTTGTTAGTGGACCATTCTGGGGTCACCCTGGGCTTGAGATTAGTCTGACTAGGCTTTTGCTGGAGATCCAGTACCACCAAATTGCAGGGTGCTTTCCTTGTGTTGTCCTTTCAGAAGTTTTAATTGGTGGGCAGGGCCTACAAGTCTACCAACTAGTCCCCAGCCCACTGCTGGGGTTTCAGTCTGACTGCTGTGTGTGCGTATCTTCCCCTCTCGCCAAGGCAGGAGTCATTCTGGAGTGGTGTTGGCCCCTGTTGGCTTCATTGCACACTGCCAGGCTTGTGGCCAGGGTTTGGATGGCCTCCAGCCAAAATTTGGAGGGGGTGGGACTTAGAGTGCCTGCAGGATCTGCACGCTGGTGAGAGGGGACATGCAGTCATTGCAGGGACCAGACTGGTCAGGACCAGTCACACAATTTTAACAAGGTGCCTGCCTCCTCTGCAAAAGGAGACCTTGTGCTGCTGCTTCCAGAATCAGGGCCAGCCAGGGCCGATCTGCAAAGTGCGTGCAGAGGGGTGTCCAGTCTTAACAAGGTGCAGGCTGGACTTCCACAGGAGGGCCCTGCCACTGATGCTTGGAATCGAGGCCCTGGAAAGCACATGGGTCAGGAGAGGTGGGTTGGCAAGGTTTATGTTGGTCTTCTGGGGAGGGGACCTGCAGGGCAAAGACTGAGGCAAGCATGACTGGAAAGGGTGACTCCACTGAAGCAGGGGGCAGTCTGGGAGCAGGGTTTGGTTTAAGTGAGTTAGGTAGTGAGGTTGGGGGCTAAGCTGGCTCCCACAGGTGGTCCTGTGTTCATGTGGTGGAAGTAGGAGAAGGAAATGGTGCCTGCTGGCTCCTTTGCTCCTAGAAGACTCTTCCAGTGATCTCTGTCCCTCTGGGATATGCTCTGAGAAGAGTAAACACCCTCCTTCCTGTATGCCTCAGGTGTTTTTCAAACTGGACTTCTGTGCTGTATCTCCTCAGGCTATTTGTTGTGCTGTCTCTTTAAGTGGGAAGACTCAGTTTCCTATCACCCTCCAGGCTTTCCCATGAAGTCTTTCCTCTTTTACCCTCTTCAGTGTGGCTTCTTCTGTACCTTTCATTGTGGAGTTTGTTCTGGCAGTCTTCAGGTCATTTTCTGGGTTATTTACGCTGATGTGAGTGTTATCTAGTTGTATCGTGGGATGAGGTAAGCTCTGAGAGTAGAGCCTAAAGTAGGTAAATCTGAGAGTAGGTAAGCTCCTACTCTGCCGTCTTCCCAGTCTCTTTTTATTTTTTTTCAGTTTTATTGAGATGTAATTTTCATACAGCATGTATAAGCTTGTGTACAGCATAATGATTTGACTTGCGTATATTATAAAATGATCACCACATTGAAATTAGCTAACAGGAATCATGTCATACGGTTCTTGTGATGAGAACTCCTAGAATATACTCTCTTTACAGCTTTCACATACTCCATACAGCAATATTAACTATAGTCATTATACGGTACATTGCATCCTTATTACTTACTGATCTTATAACTCGAATTTTGAATCTGTTGGCCACCTTCCTGTAATACCCCCATCTCCCTGCCTCTGATAACTACAAATCTGATCTTCTTGTAAGTTTTTTTTTTATATTCCACATAAAAGTGAGATAGTACAGTATTTGCCTTTCTTTATCGGTTTTATTGCACTTTGCATAAAACCTACAAGTCCCAACCATGTTGTCCCAAATGGCAGGATTTCCTTCTTCTTTTATGGCTGAAGGATATCCCATTGTACATATGAACAGCTTCTTAACCCATTCGTCCATTGATGGATGCTTATGTCGTTTCCATGTAACGACATGGATTGGCTATTGTAAATAATGCTGTGATACACATGGGGATACAGATATCTTTTCAACACAGTGTTTTCATTTCCTTTGGATATATCTCCAGAAGTGGAATTGCTGGATCATATGGTAGTTCTACAATGGCAAAACACTCTGTCTTCTATATCGTTGTTATCAGTGATTGTCACAGTGAATGTAGGTGACCAACGTAGATTTATCAAAGGTAAACCTCCACAAATTATTTTCTTTTTATTCTATGCCTGGCTCAGTTAGCGTATGAATTTTTCAATTGCTACAAAACGAAGGAGCCCAAAGCTTACTTGCTGTGAACAACAAAATTTATTGTTTCTTATTATTGTGTGTGTTGGTTGAGTGGTTTCTTTGGTTTCTTTGGTGAAGGAAATGAACCTTCACCAGGGTTCATTTATACAGGTGTATTAAGCTAGAGGATTTGCTGGACTGGAAAGTTCGATATGGCCTTGTTTCCATGTCTAGGAATAGCACACTAGCTGTCACCTGGTATGCTTCCATATTCTCTGCAAGATAATGGTTGCTTATTTTAAATAGTGCTCCCGTCAAGGCCTATTTATCTCTGACTGTTCAATTATACATCTTTATTCTTTTTTTTAAACTTTTTTTTTCATTTATTTTTTGAGACAGGGAGAGACAGAGCATGAATGGGGGAGGGTCAGAGAGAGGGAGACACAGAATCCGAAACAGGCTCCAGGCTCCCAGCTGTCAGCACAGAGCCCGACTCGGGGCTCGAACTCACGGACCGCGAGATCATGACCTGAGCCGAAGTCGGTGGCTTAACCGACTGAGCCACCCAGGCGCCCCACATCTTTATTCTTAATGCACATTGTATTCTACAGATCAAAGTTATTTCTGGGAGTCCTGGGTTAAGCAATATGACTCTTGATTTCAGCACAGGTCGTGATCTCATGGTTCGTGGGTTCGAGTCTCACATGGGGTTCTGTGCTGATGGTGTGGAGCCTGCTTGGGATTCTCTCTCTCTCCCTTTCTTTCTGCCCCTCTCTCCTCCCCTGCTGTCTTTCTTTCTCAAAATGAATTAATAAACCTAAAAAAAGTTATTCCCTTTTTTTTACATACTGTCTTTACATACTATCTTGTTTTATTTACATAGAAGGTGTTTTTATCCTGTTAGTTGGAATGAGTAGCATCATTATAAGTTTCTTACCTGAGAATATATTGCTCAACTATCCTGGGCATATTCACTTTGATTTATTTACATTGTATTTTAACCACAGTCTCCTGCTTGTCATCACCTCACCCATATCACTATTCTTAAGTTTTCCCGGTTCTCACCAAAATCCATTTATCTCTCTTTTATATATACCAGCATAGGCATGTGTGTATGCACATATTCAATCTCTCTCTCTCTCTCTCTCTCTCCTCTCTCTTTCCCATTTCCCTTTTTCCTCTCTCTAATCAATGAAAGAGAAGAAACTCATAAAATGTGGGGTCATATTCTAAAACATTATTTCTATTTGATTTTAGGTAAGTTACATAAACTCATTAAGACCTCATTCTCTTATCTTAAATAGCCATGTAGAATTATACTTATTTTACTGGGTCTTGTGAGATAAGCATTAGAAAAAGTTAAGTTTTAAAAACTTTAAAGGGCTATAGAATGCTTAATTTGATTATGTGGGCATAATTGTATGAAGTATCTACACATAATTACATTTTCAAAGTTATTCCCTTCTCAATTAAGAATAAACAGTTTTATAACTTACCTAGTTCTTTTGTTTAAAAAGTTAGGCTGCAATACATTGCAATTTCTTATTTAGTTTCTCCAGTTAAATTTAACTTCACTGTATTTGACTAGACAATTAGTAATTATAGAAGACACTAGGCATACTGTAAATCATCATGACAGGCATAGGTAGGGTTTTTATGTGTGCTTGTTTTCTTTCTTTCTCTTTTGTTGAAACAATGCAATCCTCAAAATTTGTCTGTGACACGTTTGGTAACATATTTAGAGTGAAATTCATTTTCTCCTGTGCCCTTTGTGAAACTCTATTAGTATAAAAATAGCAATTTTTAGTTTTACTGTTTACCTCTTTGCAGAATGAAAGAATAACCCGAATTGTGAAAAATGTAAATCTGTCTTCAAATGATCAGACCACATGTTACATTGCAGTGGAGGTGGTACATTAAAAATAACATTCTTCTTTCTCTTTTCCTCCTTTCTTTTTCTAATATTGTGTGTGTGTGTGTGTTAAAATATATATTATATATAGTTATCTTTTTCTAATTATATATAATCAGATATATATGTATACGTCCTCCTTTCTTTCCCTTCCTTCTTCTTTTGACTTCTAGCATGAGGTAGGAAACCTCAATGAGCTATAGCAGATGAAACTTTTTCTCAGGGCCTCTGTCCTATCCAGTGATTATCCCATCATTCAACAATTCGGTTCTACAATTGTAACTCACATAAATGCCAATTCTTCTGATTCTCAGTGCCAAACTCCAAGTGTCTGTGTCTGCACGTACATGTGTGTGTCATATTACATGTGCCTGGCTGTCAAGTTAGAGGGAGTGGCAAGGGTGATAAATCTAAAGCACAAACTTTGTATTACGCTATCCAGCTGCTAATAGATTTTAAAAATCCAACCACAAGGAGAGAAAAAAGGTTTCCCTTCAGACTAATGGTCTTATTGATTTAGAAAATTTTTGTTTTGTAAGGCATTCAAGAATTTTTTGGAGAAAACTTTGTCTTTTTCCTCTTCCTTAGCTATTACTGCTTTTATAAAACACTACTATAACACTTTAATGCCCTAATTTTCTCTCTTAAAATGGAAGGCTTATGCTTTTTTAATGAATTTCACTTCTGTTAGTGTTGTTTATTTTATCACATCAGGTGACACTTACCTACTTCACAGAATACTTTTTTTATACTGACTTTATTTGGAAGAGATGTTAGAAAGTGAGAAATCTCAATTGCTTTAGAATTCACGGAACAGGTTGTTTAAGTTTCATTTAAAATGAACTTAAGTTAATGCTCTTTCATATTAAAGACTAATAATAATCACCCAACCTTACTTATACTCACAGTATGCCGGCAAATGTCCACAGATGTTTTAAATTTAATTTTCCACTTGTAAAAATGTAAAGCCTATGATGGGATATTATGCAACATAAAGCTTCATATCGACGTTTAAAATGCTATACATTTTACAAAATAATCAGGTCTTAGCAATACAACATGAACAAAATCTGCAACTGATCAAAATAATTACTACCAAGATACTTCAAAATTTAAGTATGAGATGCATATGTAAAATAAATTATTCAATTATACTTTTTGAAATAAGTGAATATGGTGGTTGTATACCTGCCGATGCTAATACAAACTGGGAAATATTTAGGACAGCATAAATAAGAATTATGGCCATGAATTTTTGTTTTTAATGTACTTTCACATTATCTAAATGTACAATAACCACATTATATATTATGCTATTTCTTTGATTTCCAACAAAGATTTACCATTTCTACTATAATCATAAATCATAATTCCATCTAACCTGTGGGAGGTTCACATGCAATTTTTAAAGAAAAACATTTTTACTGAAAGCACACAATTCATAAGTGTACAGGTGGCTACATTTTCAAAATGTGAATATACCCAAGAAACCACAGTCCATAGTGAAAATAGAATGTGATTTTGTTACATTTACTTCAAAGTGCAAAATATTTTTTATGCTATCATAAAATAGTATTTAAAATTTTTATTTGTTATATTTCCTCTCTGGTAAAATTGACTTTTGAAAATTAACCTTATGCCTAAGAAGTCTTTGGCAAAATGACTTACTAATTGTGAGAGTTTATCTACAGATTCTATTGGATTTCCTATGTACACATTAGACCTGTAAATTTTTTAAAAATCACTTTTGGAATTACCTTATGAGGCATTTTCACAAAATGTGAGAATGTATTAATTCATTAAATCAGATTTAAGGAAATTGGAGGAACAAGATTAGAGTCATAAGAGAGAAGAGCAATTCCAAGGTGATTATATCTTCTAGAAAAAAAAAGAAACTGATAATGGACAGGGAGATGAAAATGCGCAGAGAAAACTCAAAATTATTTTCAGAAAAAAATATTTATGCCATATGAAAGATCTTCAGTTCAAATGAACAAGTATTGAGACCACAGGCATATATCATTAAGAACCTATCAAAGAAGGTATGGCATATTTAACATGTTAATACGCTTGTTTTTGTAAATAATAGTTTGAAATATTTAAGGCCTATTGTGAGGAAGTAACAAATTCTCCTCCCGCGAGTTTCCTTTTTCTTGTACCTCCTTTTTCCTCTTTCTCATTCTTTCGCGGTTACCACCTTTTCTTGTAACTGCTGGCACTTCATTTGCTTTTGCTTTGTTTCCACCATTGCAGCCTCTACTCCAGTGATTGCACAGAATGCACACTCAGCTTTCAAATGCCATGAAAACTGTGAAGAAAAATGAAGAAAATAAGCCACCACTGCTCTTGGTAAGAAGAAAAAACAATCCATATTCATTTTCATGTAGGCTTCATGGCCATTTAAATGATCTTTTTGCTTTCACAAAATTCAGCTGAGAACAAGATAGTTTGTTCATTGAGATAATTATGCCAATATGTTCTCTTTGAAAATAACTGCATTAATTGCATTGAAATAATCTCATTTTAACTATTGATGATAACTAACTGGCATAATATCTCAAAAAGCAGAGGATTTTGATTTTATAATCAATTCAATATGAAAGAAGCATGATATGTATAAAAGATACTTTTTTTTTTTTTTTTTTTTTTTTCTTGAGAAGCTGAGAACTTTACAATGAAAGGATTCTTCTTATGGTCAGAGATCACCTGGAATTGTTGACTTACCATATTTTGATGTGCTATATCATTCAGGAATAGATTTTATTTTTAGTTTCATTAGTATCAACCTGATGATAGGATATTTTTCATATATTAGGAGCATGGGAAATCGTTAGACGCTAAGACTTCATCTTCTATCATCGTCTCTCATCCTTTGGAAGAACTATTTGAAGTCATATTTCATAAAATTCCTTACAAAAGGCCTGCAATGGCTAGTTGCAGATGGCATTAATCAGCTCCATTACACATTCTTTATCAGTTTTTTATCCTTTATGCTTCACTTCCCACTCTCTCATTCTATCTTCCTGGGATCACCTCCTAAATTAATGTCCTGTCCCCAAGTCCCTGCCTCAGGCTCAGCGTTTGAGGAATCCAAATGAAGATACCTACAAACAAGATGTGTGAAAACTCATCAAATTGCTTTTCTCCATCAGTGAAAATGATCATAATTTTTTTTCTTGAATATCAGTGATGGATTTTCTGTTGCAAATCATGAATTCCAATAAATTATTTTTCTTCTATCATATAAGATTTGATTAACTGTAACTTATAATTTAAGATTTTTTAAATTATGTTTATAGGTAAAACATACTATTACTATTACTATTAAGTTACTATTGAGTTATAATAGTTTTGACTTGTTTTTGTTTTTCTATGAAACTAAAAGATTTTCAAGTATGCAAAATACAATTTAGATATAGAAAACAAAATATTATTTTTTTTCAGCACATCTCTTTGAATTTTGTTATATCAAATAGGTAAGTTTTAGATAAGGAATATAGGTGATGGGAACGTCCAACTTTGGCTTAGCTCATGAGTTCACAGCTCGAGTGTTCCAGTCCCCACATCGTGCTTTGTGCTGACAGCGCAGAGCCTGCTTGGATTTTCTGTCTTCTTCTTTCTCTGTTCCTCCCCCAGTCATGTTCTCTCTCCCTCTTTCTCTCAAACAATAAATCAATAAATAAACAAACAAACATTTAAAAAATTAAAAAAAAAGAATATAGGTGATGAACATAATACAATATCTGAATCAGCTTTGCCAAATATTACATCAATATACATTACATGACAAACCACAAAAGCCTTTTCTCTTAAAACACACAACAAAACAAACAAACAAACAAAAACTTGTCTCTGGGTCCAAAAAAACAACTCAGTAAACACATAAACATTACTATACAGTATGATAAAAAAAATTAAAGTACAAATAAAATGGTGGCTTGTTGAAAACAAAATGTTTGTAACATCTGTGACACCAAACTGACATCTGTAAATTCAGAGATTACAAATCACGGGGCGCCTGGATGGTTCAGTCGGTTAACCATCTGAATCTTGGTTTCAGCTCAAGTCACGATCTCACGGTTTCATGAGTTTGGTGTGCAGCTTGCTGGGGATTCTCTCTCTCCCTCTTGATCTGCTCCTCCCCCACTCACACTCTCTCTCTCTCTCTCTCTCTCAAAATAAATAAACTTAAAAAATGTTAAAAAAAACAAAGACAAGAACTTGCAAATCATAAAAAAGAAAGGAGAATACTCATAAAAATGTATCAACAAACTCCTGATAAGATAAAATTTTCCAATAATAAATTTAAAAATGTTAAAATTCAAAAGTGATAATTTGTTTAAAAATTAAAGTAATTATAAATTACATTTTCCTGGAGCACCTGGGTGGTTCAGTCAGTTGAGCTTCCAACTTCAGCTCAGGTCATGATCTTGTGGTTCATGGGTCGGAGCCCCACATCAGGCTCTGTGCTGACATCTCAGAGCCTAGAACCTGCTCTGGATTCTGTATCTCCCTCTCCCTCTCTCTCTCTGACCTTCCCTCCCTCTCCCTCTCTCTCTCTCTCTCAAAAATAAACATTAAATTTTTTTAAATAGATAAATTACATTTCCCTATTGAGGAAACAAAGATTATTTATCTTTCTATGTATATAATTTATAATCATACATCAAGAAATCGGCAATTGTAGGAAACCTGTAATTATACATTTTCATAAGTTTTTGAGCTTACTCTGCCAATATAAAATAAGTGATAACAACATTCATATGTTTATTAATAACTAAATTTTAGTAATTCATTCTATAAGCATAATAAATGATGACTAAAATATTTTGTACTATTTGTAAAAGTGAAAATTTGGAAATAGACATGTTAAATAGGTAACTTATAAAACTAGGAAGTAACGAATAGAGGTCAATTAAGCTATGCTTTTTGTAAGAGTTTTTGAAGATGTGAGGGAATGTTTTGTGTGTGTGTGTGTTTGTTTGTTTGTTTTTTAGAGAGCATGTACACACAGGGGAGGGGACAGAGGGAGAGAGTGAGAGAAAGAGAATCTTAAGCAGGATCCACACTCAGCATGGAGCCTGATGTGGGCCTCAACCCCATGACCACGGTATCATGACCTGAACTGAAATCAAGAGTTGGATGCTCAATGACTGAGCCAGCCAGGCACCCAAGGAAGTGATTTTTTAAATTTTTTTTTAATATTTATTTACTTTTGAGAGACAGAGTGAGAGAGAGAGAGAGAATGGGACCAGGGGAGGGGCAGAGAGAGAGAAGGGGACACAGAATCCAAAGCTGGCTCCAGGATCTGAGCTGTCAGCACAGAGCCCAACGTGGGGCCCAAACCCACGAACCATGAGATCATGACCTGAGCCGAAGTCGGATGCTTAACCGACTGAGACACCCAGGTGCCCCAGGAAAGTGATTTTTGAATAGAAAGGGAGAGACAGAAGAGAAAAGAGAAAAAAAAAAATTTCCCAATTTAATGAGACTATTTAGACTAATAGAGACTGCAGACATACAAATTTAAATGCAATTAATGTCTAATTACTTGGAATATCATAATAAGTTTAATTTTATTCTGCTTTTTTAAGATTTTTTAAAATGAAAACATATAGCATCTCATCCACAAAAATTATTATTAAAAATGAAATACAGCAAAAGAAATTCCCCTTGTTGTATTTCATTTTGTTTGATTTCTGGATTATTTTGTAACTTATGGCTTTTATTTTATCTCTATATATCCACTATAATGCAGGAAATATTTTTTAAAAAATAGAATCAAAAGCCTTTGTATCTCAAGCAAAAATAGCTCTCGGAATCAGCAAGCTGAGGTGTCTTCTTTCCAGGAAATGCATCTAGAGAAAGGAAATCTAAATAACCATAAATATACATTGATGGAAGCTTTACTTTGAAAACATGGATGGATTTCATAAGCTTCTTATGTAAATAAAGACTTTCTATTCAAGTTATTTGATTTCTTTTTTCATTTTCTTTCACTCATATAAACAAAAGCTTTTTGTCAAATAATGTCATTCATGCCAGTTTGCACTAATCAAATGAATAATTGATACTTATGTTACGCCACAGGGAGTTTCCTTCTTGGCTTGTGTTATTTTACACAAGGATGAAGGATCTTGTGAGGCAATTGAATCAGCTATTTGCTGCCTTGTCTCTCATATTAGCTATTTTACATAAATTGTATTTATTGGGGAGTTATAAATGGCACCCTGCTATCTTCATGAAAAAAAATCAACATTTTCAAACGTTTTTTACATTCCCAACAGAGAGCAGAAATCAAAACATGGATGAACAACTAAAGCAGGGTGCTTTAAAAACAATATATTAGAAATGATGTCTGTTTTGAAATTTCAATTTCAGCCTTTTTCTACCACAGAACTATATTCTTCTTTATTTACCATAATTACCTGCAAAGTAGGTAAATTATAGATAGCATCTTTAAATCCCAATGACGTTATCCATCTACAAATGATTTACTGACATTGCTTTACACTATACATCTACCCAATACCAGAAAAATATTTTTGTTTCTACATGTACCTGCTTATGAGTTCTCCATTACTTTTTGAATTTGAAAATCAAATATGTCAAAATAATTTTGGATATCTAAAAGTAGTTAATATAACATAAGTATCAAAAAGCAGTGAATGTAGGGGCACCTGGGTAACTCAGTAGGTTAAGAGTCCAACCCCTGCTCAGGTCACGATCTTAGGGTTTGTGAGTTCGAACCCCACACAGGGCTCTGTGCTGACAGCTCGGAGCCTGGAACTTGCTTCCGATTCTGTGTTTCCCTCTCTCTCTGCCCATCTGCAGCTCACATTCTGCCTCTCTCTCTCTCAAAAATAAACATTAAAAAAAAAAAAAAAGGTAAAATGGAGTCCTTTGAGCTTTTGTACCTCAACTTGAACTCAGATTGTCTTCGATACACCCAGAGCACTTGAGAGGTACAAGGCAAGTGGGAAAATTGAACAAGGAAAAGGCAACTTCTGAATATATCTCTTGGTAATTTTAGCATAAATCTATGGTGACACACTGTGAACATCATTGCTCGTTTCGTATGTCATTCCATATACAAAAGCCCATTCCTTCTTGCTCATGGCTCAGATTATATTTCTTTCTCTTCTTGTTCTTCCTTGTTAGCTTTTCTTAAAATTACTTAATCCAAGGAAACTTTTAAGATGACATTATGCACCCACAAGAGGAGCTTGTGAAATGAAGCATCATGAGGTTATATTTCTTAGTGAAAACAAGTCTTATGTAAATTCCTTCGTGCAAAAAATATATTTCAAAATATAATACCATTTTTAAAATAGTTATTAAAGAACAAAGCTTAAAAATAAATCAGGAAACAGCCAAACTCTCTTTCAAATGCCTATAATCTTTGACCTTGTCACCAACCATGTATAGCTTTCAGTTTGTCCACCTCCTTGTCAGCACTTGTTATTATCAGTTTTATCGTATTTTTTAAATATTCTAATGAGTAGGTAGGTACCAGTATCTCATTTTTCCTTCAATTTGCATTTCTTTAGTAAGACAAGATGTTAAGAATATTTTCATATGTTTATTGGCCACCCATAATGTATATCCTCTTTGTCAAAATGTCTTTTCATATTTTTTGTAATTTATCTGTTTATATCATCTTACTGTTGATTTCAACAGTTATTTACATACTCTGGATTTATAGGCTTAGTCATATATGTGATTTATATATATTTTCTCCTCGTCTTCACTTTATCTCTTCATTCTCTTAACTGTATGGTGATACAAAAGTTTTTAATTTTGATAAGATTCAAATTATCATTTTTTTTTCTTTCATGCATCATGTTTTTGGTGACATAATTAGATACTCTTTGCTAAATCTAAAGGCACACATATTTTCTTTTATGTTTCATTCTTCCACATCGAGATTCAAGCTTTGCATCTGGAGGTTCAATTGTTTCTACCCCTTTTGTTGAAAAGACTAGTATTTTCTAATTAAATCTAGCCACTTTGTGCCTTCATCGTAAATGAATAATTAAATACAATAAATTATACGATGAATATTTGCAGAGGTTTACTTTCAGCCTCTTTATTCTGATCCATTTGTCGAAATTTCTGTCCTTTCCACTAAGGGGTGGGTTGCTTCCTTTTATTATTTATTTATTTATTTATTTATTTATTTATTTATTTTTGTGAAACGGTGATCGTTACATTACCTATGTTAAAATAGAAACTGAAGCGTATTAAAAGTTTTGAGAGTTTATTTGAGCAAAAATGAATTCAAATCAGGCAGCACCAAAGCAGAAGTAGTTAGCAATGGTCCACCCCAAGGAGCTGGAGAAAGACTTTTGTAGGGAAGAGGCAAAAAGCAAAGCAAGGAAATTATTTGATTGGCTGCAGCTTAAAGCCTAGTTGGCTGATTGTCACTGGTTATCTATCCTTAGGTTTTAATTTCATAACCCAGAAACATTGACAAGTTTAGATTTTATTTGCTTCCATAAGCTGCTATGGCATTAGAGGCATCTCAGTGTAGTGATCTCCATGTTTAATTAATTTAACATGTACCTTACATTGTGAGGATCAAAGGAATTAATACATGAGAAGAACTTCTGATCAGGGGCTAGCATGTAGTGAACGCACTGTATGTGTTAGTCTCTCAAAGCATCTGACTTCAAATCAGCAGGCTGTCTCTCCATGTTTCCTTTATGCTCTGGAATTTCCAGAGGGCTGTTTTTCAGATAACTAGAGGACAAGCATAAAAGTAATCACGTATATGTTAAAAACAAATTATTAGAAAAATATGTTGCTAACATTTGTTTTAATTGGCAGGGTGGCTAGAAGCTCCTTGCAATATTTCTCAGAAAGCAAGAGTTTCTCAAAGTACACTGTGGGAAATGCTCTTCTAGCAGTTATGGTACATAAAAACAATCAGCTTCCAAAAGTTTTGCTGCACAGCATTAAAAAAGAAAGAAAGAAAGATATAGACCTCATTCCTTTTTTGTGTCTATAGAAAATGTTTCTTTGGGGATACACAGTGTTTGGCGTTCAGTTGCATCTGGAGAGAACCCAGTTCTAAACCTAACTTGAATTTTCTTTTGAATATAAAAGGGCCATTTAATTTACATTTTTTCACATTTCTGTGTTTCTCAGCACACCAGGTTTCCATTCATCAAAGTAGGACAATTTTTCATGTTGACCATAGCAGAAAACAAGTGTGGCTTCTCCTGTTGTCGTTTCTATTACCTGTCTCTAATCTCTCTTCCGCACAGCCCTCAAGCATTATCAGTGTTAGAAGAGAGTAAATTGAAAAATCAAAGAATGATTTTTAAATCTGTGCACAGCTGCACTAAAAACCAAATTCCAAAGAGGGGTCCCCCTGCACTTTTTTTTTCTCTGTCATGAGGTTTGGCGATAAAAGCATGCCTGTGAGGGACAAAGGGACTGGAGCTCTCAGCAAGGAGAGCTCTCTATTCAGATCAAACACAGACCTCTGGGTGATTGACAGGGGCTCCCACATCCCCTCTGTTCTCTGGCATCAGGCACACCCTGAAGCAAGGCCCTCTGTGGGTTTTCTGGGCAGCGTTCCCTCAGCAAGGATTTTTAGGACGCATCAGTGAGTCCACAGTTGGCTCTGCAATGCTAAAAATCTTGGTAAAAAATGATGCTGTTGGTAACTATTCCCCTTCATGATTCCAGAAAATTAATTTATGTACAGTTAACAATAAACAAGCATCATCTTCCATTATTCTTGTGAAGAATTTTCTTATTAAGTTTTCTTATTAAGAATTTACGGGGCGCCTGGGTGGCTCAGTCAGTTAAGCGGCCGACTTCGGCTCAGGTCATGATCTCAGGGTCCATGAGTTCGAGCCCCCGCGTTGGGCTCTGTGCTGACAGCTCAGAGCCTGGAGCCTGTTTCAGATTCCGTGTCTCCCTCTCTCTCTGACCCTTCCCCGTTCATGCTCTGTCTCTCCCTGTCTCAAAAATAAATAAACGTTAAAAAAAATTAAAAAAAAAAAAAAAGAATTTTCACAGGGGAGACACCCGGGTGGCTCAGTCAGTTGAGTGACCAAGAGTTGACTTCTGCTCAGGTCATGATGTCACAGTTGTGACACGGAACCTGGAGTGCGGCCCCACGCTGGACACCTGGCGCCTGGTTCACACGCACTCTGTCAGCTCTCTCTCTCAAAATACAAAAAGGGAAAATAATTAAAAGAATATTTAAAAATAACTTATCTGTGAACATTGTATTCTAATATTCATGGTTCCACTGCGGCAAATACCAGTGAGAAAAATCTCTAGAATATGGAATTAATAACTCAGGTTTCAAAAGGTTAAAAATATTTATGTAACCTCTTACAGGGCATATTGATATTTATTTATTGTGATACAGAAAAACACCTGAAGCTGTGCATGTAAACGTGCCACAGGCCACTTAGAAACTGAGAATGTGTGAAAGTAAGTGCACTACGGAGATGGGGGCGTTAAGAGCATTTTTGAAGACAAAACAATGTAACACACACAAAAAAAACCAAAAAACAAAACAGTGTTTTGGTTTTTTTTTTTACAAATTCTAGATTATTTTTTAAAGAAAACACCACATGAAAGAACGAATACCTCAAAACAATTTTTCTTTTTTATTTAAGGGAGAGAATCTCAAGTAGGCTCCACGCTGAGTGTGGAGCCCAACACAGGGCTCAATCCCATGACCCTGGGATCATGACCTGAGCTGAAATCAAGAGCTACCCAAGGGCCCCTCAAAGCAATTTTTCAAAACCCCTTTACTGAGGTATCATTAACGTACAAAAAGCTGTTTATATTTAATGTGCACTACTTGATGAGTTTAGAGCAAGGTGCTGATCTGTGAAACCATCATTGCAATCTACGTCATAAACATATCCATCAACTCCAAAAGTTTCCTCTCACCCTGAAAGCAATTTTTAGATACATGGCGGGTATTTTAGGTATACTTTTTTTCTTGCATATGAACATGTACGCACAACAGTGCACAGCCATTCCGTGTATCTATAATATAATTTACCTATCCAGTGTACCTAATATATTGATAACTTCAACACATAATAAACTGAGGGACAAAAGTCAAGATGAATGATTTCAAAAGGTGCTTTAATGGGTAAAGATATCAGTATTTACTTTTATTAATTACTCGTGTCCCATAAACTCTGAGTGTGATGATGACAGAAACAGAAGACTAACATTGCTTTTTGGGGAATAAATTACCATATAAATTACCTATATTTCTGTTATTTTGTGTGTTGAGTTGAATTGTGTCCTTCAAAATGATATGTTGAAGGGTGCCTGAATGGCTCAGTCAGTCACACATCTGACTCCCGATTTCTGCTCCGGTCATGATCTCATGGTTGGTGAGTTCCAGCCCCACCTCGGGCTTTTCACTGACAGTGATGAGCCTGCTTGGGACTCTTTCTCTCTCTCCTTCTCTTTCTGCTCCTCCCCTAGTTGTGCTCTCTCCAAATACATACATGCATACACATATAAATAAATAAAATGATATGTTGAAATCCTAATCTCTGCATCTATGAAAATGCCTTTACTTGGAAATAGGGTATTTGCAGATGTAATCAAGTTAAGATGAGGCCATGTTGCACTAGTGTGGGCCCTAAATCCAACCATAGTATCCATGTAAGAGACCCAGAGATACAGGCACACATGTGAAGGTAAACAGAGAATGTGGTGATGTGTCTTTAAGCCAAGGAATGTCAACTATTGCCAGCAACTACCAAATGCTAGGAGAAATGAAACAGATTCTCCTTCAGAGAGAACACCTTGATTGAAATTTTCTGGTCCCCAAAACTGTGCGAGAATAGATTTCTGTTGTGTGAAGCCATCTAGTTTGTGGGATATTGTTATAGAAACCCATGGAAACTAATATACTGCCTTTTAACTAATATACTATAGAAAGAGAATCTACCAAACATAATAAAGAAAATTAAAAATAACTGAAATTGCAAAATCCAGAGGGAACTGTAGCATTTATCTATCATTGTTAACATTTTCTTTAGCTTTATATATGTTTTGTATGTTTAACACATTTGTCGTAGTCAAGTTTATTAATAATTTCCTTTGCAATTTATTGATATTTGTACAATAATAAAAGGACTTTCCAATTATATATAACATATATATTATATGCCAATATATAATATATATTTCCCAATATATAATTTATATTTCCAAAAAATATAATTCAAATAATCTTAACGTTTCATTTTTATATTTAAATATGACATGTCTTTCCTCTCTGCCTTTTCTCCCTTCCTTCCTTCCTTCCCTCCTTCTTTTCTTCCTCATTTTCTGTAGTATAATGAGAAAAGTCGAGCTTTATGATTCAAACAACCAGCAAAAAGTCTCAATATTACCTACAATAGTGCATCTTTTCTCAAATGATTTAAACTGCCACATTTATTATACATTATATTATATATGCCAATAACTTCCTTTTTTTGCTTTGTATTCCATTTCATTGATCTTCCTTTCTGTTTCTGAAAGATCGTCATATTCTTCTCAATACAAATATGTAATATTTACATATTTGGAGTATTTAATTTACTCATTATCACCTTTTTTGGTTCAGATTTTGTTATTCTATTAAATGTAATATTTCAAATAAAATTTGGAATCACTTTTTTAAAAAGTCATTATTAATTTTAATAATATATTTGGCTTATATAATCAGAAAAATACCAATAACAATTATTATATTATATTCCAGCATACATGTTCTAAAATTTGTATGATCTATCTATCTGCCCACCTACATATGAATTTTTTTTTTTTTTTAGGAGAGAGTGTGAGTAGGGGGGCCCAGGGTCAGAGAGAGAGATGGAGAGAGAGAATCCCAACCAAACTACACTTTGTCAACCCAGGGCCCTATGTGCAGCTGATCTCATGAACAGTGAGATCATGACCTGAGCTGAAATCAAGAGTTGATGTTTAACTGACTGAACCACGCTCAGTTCTTAGCAAGAAAAACTTAACATGAGAAAAGTTAATTATTCATACAATCATATATAATCTCATTCCAATCTTACTCTTTAGTTAACTGAATTCATATCATATATACACTGTTTTTCTCAGTGGGTACATCATCCACCTGTACCTACTCCAATCATGTCAACACAGCCTCACATCTCTACACACAGATGAGCCATGATAATTACCAAAAATGTTTGTCTTTTCTGAAAACTATCTACATAATTGTCATCATAAATTTTCTAGAAAGTGAATAGTTTACCTTTTTTTATTCACTTACAACCACAGTTTAATGTCTGACTGGTACCAGTATTCCATTTATAGATTAACAAAATCTTTCACCATTCTTGTCGTTTTAAACATTTCAATTTGGTTTTGTTTATGTTCAGTTTTTCACTAGTATAAACAACACTGCAATAAATATCCTTGTAGATAAATCTTACTGTACATCCTTCTTTCTTTCTTTTTTTCTTTTTAAATTTTTATCTAAATTCTAGTTAGTTAACATCATTTACATTTTTTTTTTTAATTTTTTTTTTCAACGTTTTTTATTTATTTTTGGGACAGAGAGAGACAGAGCATGAACGGGGGAGGGGCAGAGAGAGAGGGAGACACAGAATCGGAAACAGGCTCCAGGCTCCGAGCCATCAGCCCAGAGCCTGACGCGGGGCTCGAACTCACGGACCGCGAGATCGTGACCTGGCTGAAGTCGGACGCTTAACCGACTGCGCCACCCAGGCGCCCCAACATCATTTACATTTTTAAATTCCTTTCCTAATTTGGCTAAGGTACCTTTTTGCAGTTTGCTTCAAATTTATTTCTCTCTTGTCTATTTTGTTTCCATTTCTTGGAACAATGTAACAATAAATATGAATTTATTTAACTACTTAGTAATTGACAAATATACAAAGTACACTACCTGAATGATCTCTACTTTTGAAATATATTTCCATTTGCAAGATATTGCAAAGTAACTCTAATTATCTTTTATTACTCTTTAAATGGAGCATCTATTCATTTCTTATCAATTTTAAAAATATTTTCTTTTGTGATATCAATTCATCTCTGTCATTTTTATTATATTCATTATTCATTTATGTTATAAGTTTCTTAAGTAATTTGGATAACATAGAAATTGTGTCTGCTATGATACAATATTTTTTTTCTGTTTTTGCTCATTGACATTATTTATATCTATTCTCATCAATATCTATTTTTTAATAGCTTCTTGATTTTTAGTCTTGATTAGAAAAGGCTTTCTATACTCAAAATAATTCACACGGTGTCTGATTTCCTTGTAAAATCTTCATGCTCTTTAAGAATATTTAAATATTTTATTCACCTGGATTTTAATTTTCACTATGATGAAGACAAGGAATTCATTTTTCTTCCTTCCTGTTGAATATCATGTATCCGCTATCATTTATGAAAATGTCCATAATCTCTGCTGAATCAAACTTGCTGTATTCCTCTATATTAATATGTCATATTTGGAAATTTAGTTCTGGCTTCTCTATTCAGTTTCATTGATTTGTATATTCCTACATGAGTCCTAAGTTAATTTGATTAGTGTCGACTCTCTATATTTTAATATTTTCTTCTTAAAAATATTTTTTATAAGTAGGCTCCAGCCCAATATGGGACTTGAACTCACAACCCTGAGATCAAGAGTCACATGCTCTACTGGCTGAGCCATCCAGGTGCTCCTATATTTAATGTCTTTTTTAAGGAAATTGTCCACTGAACGGTTTAGTAGCATTGTTGTTTAAACTTATTTAATCCCCAATTTTTGTTGTGAATACTTCTGCTACACTCTATCACTTTCCCTTGGCCCAACTTTAATTCCAGCAGCATCTACATTAGATAATCCTTGGGAATTTAAACTTACCTGTCACTGTCAGACCCTAGACAAAGTCAAGGTCTTGTCCAAGGATTTTCCATTTTCATCTCCTGGTGTTTTGCAACACCCACAGCCTATTTGACTCAAGTTCTGTGCAGTCCTGAAATTGTGTCCCTCAGATCCATCCTCAAGGATAGAGGGAATAAAGATGGTTTAATACTCAAAGAATAGGGTTTTATATAGAATAAAGATGGTTTACTCAAAGACTAAAGATGGTTTTATACTTAAAGAATAAGGAAATAGATAGTTTTATACTATCAAAATACTATCAAATACCATCAAATGCTTATATTAATTGAGAACTTACATTTTTATGATGATATCTAAGTATTTTCTATAAATAACTTTACATTTGGTTTTAGGTATTATTTTATATCTACCAATGGCTTTATAATTGTTGCATATAGATACGGTCTTATCTGAGTATCTCTTCTTAAGTATTTTCTTTGTTTTTTTTTTTTCTATAAGTTTTTTTTTTTTTTTAACATTTACTTATTTTTGAGAAACAGAGTGACAGAGCACAAGTCAGGGAGGAACAAAGAGAGGGAGACAGGATCCCAAGCAGGCTCCAAGCTCCGAGCTGTTAGCATAGACCCAGATGTGGGGCTAAAGCCCACAAGCCATGAGATCATGACCACAGCCTAAGTCAGACACTTAACCAACTGAGTCAGCCAGGCACCCTACTTCTTAAGTATTTTCAAGTATTTTATTGTATTATTTCATTGTTGCTAGTGGAATATTTTTATCCATTTCATTCCTAATATTTAGGTTAAAATTAAGACAAATTTTCTTCATTCTAGCAACCCTAACCTGGGAATTTTTTAGGTTTTCATCTTTTAATTTACCAAAACAGAAATTTTATATTTTCTGAAGTTGATATCGGTCACTTTGTTTCAACTTTTATTTGCCAAATTCTCCAAGGACCTGTTAAACCACAAAGATGATAGTAGGCATACTGGCCTGGATAATTATTTTAAACAAAGCAGTTTATTGTGTTACCATTGTGCATATTACTTCCTTTGGGCTATTGGTGCCTGTCTTCGTTATACTTGCCTAATTGCCTTCTGGTCCAGTGATATTTAGGGGTTTGTTTTAGACTGCTCTGTTGAATTTTATCACATACTCTTACGATGCAATGATTTTTTTCCTCTCCTTTATTTTTGATATAATTAATTCACTGAGAAGGAGTTGGCCTACTAAGAATATTGGTATGCTTTCTTTTCAAAGACTCCATAAAATATGAGACAGAGCCACGTATCATAAAGTTTGGGTACTTTTTTGAAGGTTATAGTTTGTATTCTAAACCAGAAAGCTATAGATGGGATTACTTACCTCATGGCCAATATGCATGGACCTGAAAGCCAAGGGACAGAAGTAGAATTGGCTCTTTTCACCATTACAGCTAATGACCCATTTCTACATTGTTTCTTCTCCTCATGAATCTTTAGACTTTGTTCATCCAGAGGCCTTTATACTGGGGAAGATGTTTAATTAGTAGACAAAACAATGGTTCCACAGAACTGAAGGTTGAGGTCTGCTCCTCCCAAATATAGATACCTCATGTCATTGAACAAACAGGGCACAATGAAGGTTACTACATTATCTGGGATAATGACTGACTATCAAGGGAAGGGGTTTTGGGAGTAGGAATATATCTGGAGTCTAGGGAACCATTTGTGATAACTCTGAGTACTGCCATAACCAGTGGTAAAAATTAATAAGTAACTACACTCAACTCAAATTGATACTCAACACTCAGATATTTCATATATAATCATTTGAGTTGCACCATCAGTTAAAAATCACTGATTGACTGAAGGAGCTATTTCAGAACTTAGGGCACATGAAATAAGCAGGAAGAGACCATTATAAATAAGATTATGACAAAATACAAAAATAAAGAATATAATAGTTATCCATATGTGTGTGTGTGTGTGTGTGTGTGTGTGTGTATTTTTACCTTGCTGTGTTTGTATATATTTTGTATATAAAGCAATTATCTTTTTCCCCTGTTATTCCTTTCACCAGTTAATTTATATAAAGATTGTTATTGGTGACTAATTATATAACTTATCTTTTAAATTATAGAATATGTAGTGGGGGGATTGTAGTTAACCAGAAGGAGAATAACCCTCACGCAGAAAGAATGACAAAGGTTGATAAAACTTTGCTCATCCATTTTGGGGAGAGATTGAGCAATTTCTTTTTCTTGAGCAAAAGATGCATTATGTTGTTTCTATTATTATTCTCATGTTAAAATTTTGGGATAAGTAGGTTAGTATATTTAAATGCTTTACTGTAATTCAAACAATCAACATTTAGTACCCATTTCTACTTCTTTCTCATAAGTTTTCATGTAGACCAGAGACTGAATAGGTAAAACAAAATGTCTCATCCTCCTTTGCAACATATTTGAATGCAAATAAATGTCCATTAAATGCATTCAGTTGCCAAATTTGTGCAACAGGCTTTGCTTAATGCTGGTTTCTCTATTTGTGTTCTTGCAAAGGTTGGGGAAACTTGTCTGTTGGGAGAACACCTTCAATGTCAAGAGCAGCCAGACCCAAAGATGGTATCACCTAAGTCAGTTGCAAAAGGCGACAGCATCATGCATAGTCTCCTGAGCCCTGCTCCTATCCAACCCTTTTCCTTAAACCTACTTCCCTGAATTAAATCCCATATCCTTAAACATGCAAAAAGTTATTTTTGTTTTTGTTTGATTGTTTGCTTTTGCAATGGTACAGACTCATGGGAGATAAATTTGGGAAAAGGAAGACTAAAAAAATAAATATTTACAAAATATTTTAATTCATTAGAGGAAGACAAGGGGGAGGAATTCAATGGTAATGGATGGAGAAAAATGTATCTTGTGAGGGAAATGGTTGAAATATTGCTTACAACAAAAATAAAACTCTATACATCTGATTACAAGTGTTAGAGAAAGGACAGAAGCTATAAATTGAATTAAAACTGGTAGATCTTGGGAAACCTGGGTGGCTCAGGCGGCTGAGCATCTGACTTCAGTTTGGGTCATGAACTCGTGGTTTGTGAGTTCAAGCCCCACATTGGAATTGCTGTGTCAACAAGCTTTGAATCTTCTGTCCCTCTCTCTCTCTCTGCCCCTCCCTAACAATGTGTGTGCACTTTTCTGCTCTCTCTCTGTCTCAAAAATAAACATTAAAAAAAAAACCTGGTAAACCTCAAATTTATTCACAGAAAAAGTGAAATAATTATTGCTCATTTTTCAGTCATTTACATTTTTGTCTTACGGTTGAGATGATTCTGGCATTTGATCTTCCAGGTCACTTTTTGAATCTTAGTAGAGACTATTTTAGATCTGGAGGTTTGCTACTAAAATATTGCATTAAGAACACATTTTTTTCTGCTTTTCAAATTATTTAATATTGGATTTATTTAAGTAAATGCATTGGAGTTGTTCGGTTTGATCCTTTCATCTCCAAGTGCGTGATAGCTAATTGAATGAAAAGTGTAGCAAAGTGAAATTTGAGTATTAAGATTGATTCACTTGTAGAAAGATGCCAGTCCATCTCATATTAATGCATAAAAGCCAGTTTATGTATTAATACACAATCTCTTTCCTTTTCTTAGAGGATTTACTTTTTAAAAAATTAATCGTAATTTTTTTTCTCTGTCCCTTTGAGATAGAAATCATTTTAAAAGCCTCCTTCCAGTTTTACAGCCCGGGATTGCCTTTCTCAAGTACTGAGAGACGTCTCTTTGAAATGTAATAAACAAAGGAGATAGTGCCCCTATCTCAGGGTCTTGATGGGAGGGTAGGATCCTAACTTCGGTGGATGCCTTGTTACAGGCTATAAACTGATTAAATTATAAAAATTAACTGATTAATTTAACTGATTAAAATTATAAATTGTGAAGTTTGCTGGTCTTTTGGGAAAGACCAATTGACAAACACAGGTGGCCTAGGATCGTCCTGCTCCAGCTATTAAAAATATCCCACAAGGCACTGGGGTGGTTCAATCAGTTGAGCATCCCACTTTTTTATTTTAAATTTATTTATTTATTTGTTTGTTTGCTTATTTATTTTTGAGTGAAAGAGAGAGCACGTGCAGGAGAGGCAGAGAGAGAGAGATAGGGAAAGAGAGAATCCCAAGCAGGCTCCACACTGTCAGCATGGGGCTTGAACTCACAGAACTGTGAGATCGTGACTCGAGCCAAAATCAAGAGTCCGAGGTTAACCGAGTCATGCAGACACCCCTGAGTGTTCCACTCTTGATTTCAGCTTAGGTCATGATCCCAGGGTCTTGGGATCAAGTCCTGTGTTGGGCTCTGCACTAAGCCTGGAGCCTGCTTGAGATTATTTCTCTCTTTCCCTCTACCCATCTCCCCTGTTCTCAATCTCTCTCTCTCTCACAAAAAAAAAAAAAAAAAAAAAAAAAAAAAATCCAGGCTTTCGTTTCAATAGAGTTCAAGTCAACTGGTATTCTGGATTCTCTGCCGTATTATAATACTTTTGAATAAAGTCTTCTTTGCTTCCATTTTGCTCTGACAGAGGATATTTATTAACAGGTATTAATGCTAATTACAGTTATAGATGTTCCATTTCTAAAACTATGGAAATGAGTTAAAAGAAAATTACTTCTTCCTTCTATGTTTTGTGTATTCCTAGAAAAATATTGAAACCTTTGTTTATTTGTGTTTTTTTGACCAATATTTACTCTATTTTTTTTAATAGTGCACTGAATAAGCTGGTCTTGATAAAATATGAGCTAAAGCAAATTTATTCAGTTTTACAGTTGATCCTTTTAACTTGCTTCTTTGACTTGCTTTTTTCCTTCTTTTTAACATCTGGATGAAATCTTGAGCTTTTGCAATAAGTCTCAAGTAATAAACAAATCCAGCTTACTCTCAAAATCGTTTACTGTCATCCCTCACCCAAGTTAATGCTACTTTGGGCTCGAAGGTTGAAGTGAGTGCAGAAGAAAGAATGGTCTCTTCTCTTGTCCTCTTTGCTTCCTTCCCTCTTGCAAGCTGCTATCTGTAGCGCCTCTGGGGTTAAGCCTAATGGGAAAGTCTCTATAAGACTAGAGGAGATGCAGACTGACAGATCATGGGCACCAAAGATGATGCTTTCTCTCACAAGGTACTGTTTTGGGTTCCTCATAAATCTCTTTTCTGAGCACTTTGGACTATACCTCCCTGATAAGGCCAATGCCTCCTCATCTTTACCTTATGATCTCTTCTTTACAGTCTCTGTCTTCTAGTGGTCTAGTGATCGCAATGCGTTTTTTTTTTTTTTTTTTTTTGAGGGTGGATCCTTGTAAAATAACTCACATCCAGATCCCTTCTTCAGTGTCTGAATCAGGTTCACATAAGGCATGCAATTGTTTTGGGACGACCAAACTTGAAACGTGCAGGTAGTTTTCAAGGTAACTCCTTTTCCTTTTCTGCCAGACAACATCTTAATTTTAGATTATTTACTTGTAAATTAATAGCAAACCCTAAATGCATATTAAACTGTAGAAAAATGGAACTGTTCCTTAGGTTTAGGCTTGCTTCCGATACTCCAAGCCAAAAGTTATAATTACTATCTTCTTATGAAGATTTTGCCAGTGTAAGTATGGATTTTGGTGAGTAAATGAGTAGATAGACGATATTCTATATATTTAAATTTTCTTATCAGTTCTATTAATTTAGCAACACGATGTAACTCTCTTCCATTACTATTTTATGTCTTCCAGTTTGTTTAAGTTTTATATATGTTACATTATTTCACTAGGAAAAACATGCACTCATGCATTTTCCATCCATCATTCAGTACCCACTATTCTCATATTTGATATAATTGGTGTTTGTAATGTTATTGAATGCTGCTTTCTCTGTATTTAACTTTAAATGAGATCACTACATTTATCTCTTCTCTGACTTTTGTATGTTTTCCTGTTAAACCTTTACCTGTTGTTTCACTTCCCAACATTATACTTCACTCTCTCGTAGTGATCCTTTAGACCCTAGGGATTCAGGATCGGGGTTTTGTTCTTATATATGTTTGTTAGCCAAGCCAAGCACATCTGAGATTGTTCTGTCGCTCATGCTCATGGACAACATTGTTGAAGCATAACTGAAACTGATTACAGTTTTTTACCATCTGCATTTAGAATCATCCTTTGGTGATTTTGCCTTGAGTGTTTACCAGAAGTCTGTTGGTCAAGTGAAGCTATTGTTTCTTTTTTCTATTTAGCCAATTTGAGTCTTCTTGGATGTTTATAGATTTTTTTTTTCCTTTGTGCTTGAACTTCAATGTCTTAATTAAAAGATGTTTTAGCATTCATTAGTGTTACTTTATTTTGGTCAACCTTTAAAAAATTCTATCTTAAATTATTTTGTATAGTGTTTTTTGTTGCCTTTTATAAACATTACATATCTAAATATTTTCTGTCTAAAGTTTGTCTCACATATTATCATTGACAGGTTCTATATTTGCTCATGTATCTTTGCTGTTTAATTTCAATGGTATTTGCAAAGTAAAACTCCAAGTTGATAATTAACTCTTTCTTTGTCTCCTCGTTGCTTTCTTTCTATGGCATTAATTTAGTTTATGAAATAAGATAGAGTTATTAGAAACTTTTCTTATATTAGGCATAAAATATCACTCATAATAGAGTATAATATATAATAAAATTCCAATTCTAAGTTTTTTAATGAGGAAAAGAAACCCAAATTACATTTTAAATTTTAAGACTTCACCCCACATGCATTTGCTATCTACATAAAATTAATCCAATAAAATATAATTTCTTACCATATCAGACTTTTTATACTCACTATTTAAAATTGATGTGGAAGTGAGAAATTAATTAGATATGTTATAATAGCTTCCTTACTTTTTCTGAATCTTTTTATAGCCCAGAACTAAATATGATATCTATTTACAGGGATTAGTTCACGGAATACATTTTATTACCTTTAACTTATATTTATCTTTCAGAAAACATTGAGATTTTCATTAAGTAAAAACTCAAGGATTATGCAAATATTGAGACCATGTAGAAGATAAACGAGAGTACTCAAGAAACTGAAAAACAAAAATCGCCTAGTTAGAATTAGAGATATATTGTAACTATTCAGCAGCACACCATTTAAATGAATCCTAGGTAAGCCTGAAGTAAAGCCAGTCGAAGATGTTTGCTGTTTCATGATTGCCATAATGTTCATAGTTTATTTAAGTCTTTTTAAAGTTCAAAAATAGGGGTGCCTGGGTGGCTTAGTATGTTGAGCATCCAACTCTTGATTTTTAGCTCAGGTCATGATCCTAAGGTTGTGGGAAAAAGCCCCATAAGATATTCTCTGTCTCTCTCTGTCTCTCTCTGTCTCTCTTTCTGCTCCTCCAGTTGGGCTCATGCTCTCTCTCTAAAATTAAAAAAAAAAAAACATAGTTGCATTCTTTTATAGTTTAGTATGAAAATCATGTGGCTTTTCTAACATACATATGAAGAATTTAGAGTGTTTGGTGACAAGACATTTTCTCCAAATGGCATGCAAATGACAGGGATACTTCATTGTCCACAATGAGCCCTGTGTGGAATATTGGGGAGTGCACTGAACCGGGTGAAAGGATTTATAAAGCAATGAGGAAGAAGAAAATGTTTTAATATGATTCAGCTTTTACCAATATGTTATATACCCAAAGCTAACATCTTTACTTTGACCTACAGGAAGAGGTTGAAAGACCTACAAATGATGGCTTGTTAGGAACTACAGCAAGAAAACATTAATTCCAAAAACTAGGAAATATATACTAACTTGTGGTTCCAAAATATTGTCTTCACATCTATTCCTATAAATTATTAGAAACTCTCTCCTCCAGGAGAAGTAGGTGTCTTATAATGTGCTTTGCAGACACAAGTCAAGTGAAACCAAGAAGTCAAATAGATCAATCAAAATTACAAAACTAATATGTGTTGTGGCTCCAAGTGGAAATTAGTTGTTGTTTTTTTTATTCTAAATGTGATGGCCCCTCCACTAAAGTATACTATCTTGCTAGTATATTTCCGATTTAATAGTTTTTTTTTAATGTTTATTTTTGAGACAGACAGAGACAGGATGCAAGTGGGTTAGGGGCAGAGAGAGGGAGACACAGAATCCGAAGCGAAGCAGGCTCCAGGCTCCAAGCTGTCAACACAGAGCCCGAGGCGGGGTTCGAACTCACGAGCTGTGAGATCATGACCTGAGCCGAAGTCGGACGCTCAACCGACTGAGCCACCCAGGCGCCCCCGATTTAATAGTTTTTAATCACTTATTTTAGATAAAATTTAACTTCTATTACAATGAAAAACATTTATCTTTGTGAATGACATATAAGTAAAGAAAGTTATGATGGATAATTTGCTCCACAGGGAATTCTGTACCTAGATATGTCTTTAAGTTCATTTAATATGAATTTAAGTTACATGAAAATTAGCCAAAAATAACTGAAACATAATTTACTAAGAGAAGATCAATAGTTTAAAACCATGGGGAAAGAAAGTCTAAGACTATGGATTTTAAAGTTAAATGCAATAAAGCCAAATTCTATTTTAAAATTTTCATGGAACCAGAACAAATTAAGTCTATAAAAAGATGCATTCTGAAAGTGATTTTTTTAATTTGGTTTTGGAAATATTCAAAAATTGAGCACCAAATTCTATATAGTTTTATTATGATTTTTATTTCATGGAAACAAGTGATTAGAGGACTATTTGATTTTATGGAGAGAAATTTTAGAGCAAATAGACAATTTTGAGAACTGTAGTCTAATGTACAAAGAAAAAGTACACGAAGATGTGCCTCAGGCCTACGTTGAGTGGTAGGCCTTTGATTTTTATTATTTATTTGTTAAAAAAATTGTTTTTAATGTTTATTTGTTTTTGAGAGAGACAGAGTGTGAGCAGGGGAGGGGCAGAGAGAGAGGGAGACACAGAATCTGAAGCAAGGCTTTGATTTTTATTACTTGTTTATTTTATTAAAAAGTAGTTTCTTGCTCTAAATTAGCCTTACAGCCAGAAAAAAGAATCAAAATGTTGTGCATTTTGTATTTGTTCTCCATCAGTATCTTCCATAAAATCTGATGGTGTTTGAAAATCTGTTTATTTGCAGTGAAAAGGGATGTAATATGCTTATGCCACACCATGGTATATGGATTAATGTGAGCCCAAGACAATCAAGACCTAGCAGATTTAAGAAAACGTTTACGTCTCCCTTAACTAGCTAAAAGAATCTAGATTGGTGATCTGGCCCAGAAAGAGAGATATTACCAGAAATAAAATTTTGGCTCAATGATCTATCTGTATGGCAAGGCAAACATTGAATGACCAAACGTGTGCTGTTCTCATTGTCCTGTAAATTATCACCTTCCCCTATCTCATTCCTTAGCTTAGGATGCCATATAAGCCTCACCTGCCTGACTTGTCCTTGGATCTCTTATTTTTATGAGGCTACCACACATAAGGAATTAAATTTGTTTTTCTCCAGTTAATCTGTCTCCTGTCATTGTAACTATTAGGCCAGCCAAAGAACTTAGAAGTGTAGGATTTTTTTCTTCACCTCTAGCCATTTAGGGTGACAAACTCAATCCAGAATGAATGTGAGACACAAACTATGTTCTTTTACTCCTTATACCACCGTCACTAATAAAGTATAGCCAAATATTTTGTTGCTGATACATGAGATCAGGTTGTTCGCTAGCCAATATCTGTGTGATCAAAATTGCTAGCTGAGGTTAAAAAATAATGTTCCTATGTAAGCATCTCTAAGTCAAGAATGTGGATTTGTGTGGAACAACTGTATTAACTTTTTCAAAAAGTGTCATACTTGCAGAAATACTTCCAAAAGAATTTCAGATGATTGTGTTTACAGCATCAGAAATAAGGAAGAGTAAATTTCCTTCCAGTTAAACTGATTCTTTCAGTCCTCTTTCATCAAAATATAGGGGAGGTGGGTTGGAGGTGTGAGCAAAATGGGTAAAAGGAAGTGGGAGGTACAGACTTTCAGTTATGAAATTAATAAGGCGCAGTTGAAAGGTACAGCATAGGGAATATAGTCACTGGTATTATTATAGTGTCATATGGTGACAGATAGTAGCTACACTTATGGTGAGCATAGCATAATATATATGCTTAATTACTGTTATACACCTAAAACTCATGTAAAATTGTGTGTCAATTATACCCTAAAAAGAGTCTATATTAAGCTTTCTTTTTTTTTTTTTTTTCTAGATAGAGAGAGAGCACATGAGCAGGGGAGAGGGGCAGAGAGAGAGAGAGAGAAGAGACAGAGAGAGAAAGGGAAGAAAATCTTAAGCAGGCTCCACACTCAGCACAGAATCCGACGTGGGGTCAATTGTAGACCCTGGTATCATGACCTGAGCTGAAATCAAGAGTCAAATGCCCAACTGAATGAAGTTTAAGCAGGTTGATGTAGTGAAAACACATACGGCAAAATGAAGAAAAGAACGAAAGTACAGTTAAGAGAGAAAAGACAAAGTGGTTAAAGAAGAAAGGTGTTTGAATGCATCATAGGTCTATTTGAATAAAAGATGATTGGCCAAGGGGTGAAGAGCAAATGTGACATCAAAAATCTCTACTGCTTAGGCAGTCTTGGAAAAATGATTTAGTCTTGAGTCTCAACTTGCATATCTATAAAATGTAGTTATAAGAGCTATCGCAGAATTGTTATCTCATTTGAGTAAATAACTCATGGGAGTTCTTTTCACAATTCCTGGCATATGGTAAATACAAAATGAAAGTTACTAGTATAGTTATCATTATTGTCTTTGTATTATCATTCCCTATCACTGTTATTTTCACTCCTATACTTAGGTAAATTTGCATTATACATATTCTGAGAGCCATCAGCATGGTATTTTTTTTACCCATAATTAGAGTTGTCTCAATATCCAAAATCACTAATCTGTGATTAGTGAAGGGAAAGAAATAACTCAGTGATAAGCCTGCCATAAAATTAAGGGTCTTTGTTTATATTTTGTTTCCCCTAAATGTTATTATTTATTTTATTCTGAATCAGAAGCAGGAAACAGGGCTCCCCTAATCTGGAAGCTTCTCACTGTGTGGCAAGCTAAGGGTTTAAAGATTACTGTTGGCAGGATACCAGGAGGCAAACCCTTAGAGAAAATTACTTTTAAGAGGTGCTGTTTTCTCTCTGCTTTGATGTGCATATTTCTTTGCCAGATGGTAGTATTCCCGTAGGGAATTACTTTAAGCAATAGGCTTCTACTTACAAAATTTCTCCCTTGGAAACCAATGGATCTTTTCTGGTTGAGTAATTCCATTGAGAAGAAAAGGATAAAAACAGTCTTGAATTTAAGTGCACTTAAACTCACATTTTGCGTGGGTGTGTGTAAGTGTGGCAGGCACTCAAATATATATGCACCTTTAATTTCTGGAAAATTGTTATTTTTTTAAATAAAATTCAAAAAGTCTATGAATTATTTTATTTGTTGATATTTGCTGATATTACTGATTATGAAAATTTACTGATTTTAAAAATTATTTCAAAAATCCATAAATGACTAAAATATAATGCAATAGTGAAACAAAGAATAGGTGATGAATCACAGAAGGAATAAAATGATGTATATATACGTGTATATATTCTTATATAATACACACACACACACACACACACACACACACACACACATAGATAGGTTTTGGAATATAGGAAAAGGGAATACATGGTTTGGGATCAAATAGTAAGAATTGTTTCAAAACTGTTTGATTTACCTCTATTAGATAGACCAGCCATAAACATTTTTTCTATTCAGTATGCAGAGGAGGAAAAATTATTTTTCCTATATGCTTTTGGGTTCTTGGCTGAAACCAATCCCTGTGAAAAGACAGATCAACAGGAGAAAAAGAAACAGAAGTTTAATAACATGTATCCCTCCTTTACATATCAGAGATGTCCAGGAAAACTGACTCCCTCAAGTAGCCCAAGTGACACTACCTTAAGGAATGTCTTTAGCTAAAGACAAAAGAATCTTCTTTCGTTGGGTTGGCGTAGGAGAGACAGTTATTGGAGGTTATTAGGCAAAGCAGAGTAAACAAAGGCATGGTTGTTATACAGATTTAAGTCCTTGCCTTCTCCACTGATAAATTACTAGATTTCATCATCTCCCTCTTCCAAACACCTGGAGAGAGACACCCTTGCAAATGGAGATTTTGCTGTAAAAGTACAGTATACACACTTTGCAGCATACACTGCTGTAAAAGTATACACATTACTAAAGGATAATTGATTTGCAGAGCTTTCTCTGTGTATGCAGTTTCTTGAAAATAACCAGCTCGAGATAATCCTTATGCCAAAGAGGCATACTTTGGGGTGGCAAATTCTGCTTCCCTAAACTGGAAAAGCTGGAAGCAGGATATCATAATGCCTCTTCTGCAATAAAGAAATCCCCTGTAGTGTACTCCACAAGGAGGGGCTAAAAGTCCCTCTCAGAGTGTCCATCAAATCTGTGTTCACTTCCTTTGTTATGGGTACCAAAGAAGGCTGCATTTCACAATCTTTTATAATTAAGTTTGGGTCATCTGACTGGGTTCTGACAAATACGATGTGGATGGAACTGGTGGGTGCTACAGAATGAGGCTGGCTGAGAAACACTTTTCATGATTTTTCCATCCCTCCCTTTCACAACTACAAAAACAATGGCAGGATGATGCCTCAATGCAAACAGAACCCGAATAGCTGAGTCACACTTAATATAGAGCTGTCTGTGAGTTAGTCTGACCCAAACTGGACCAAGATATATGCAGGATGTAAATTTAAAGAACGTCAAGTATTTGAGATTTTGAGGGTATTTCTTGTATCTGTTGGTGTTAATTACCCAGCTGAAAATAGCTCCCATCACACCCTTACCTTTCCTGTCCATCACTTTCTAAACATTTACCCCACTCCATATTTCTACCTTAGTAACTATCCTCTGACATTATATCAATTTGCTTGTTTGTTGTTTGTATCTCTTTTTAGCAGCAGGATCCATGAGAGCATTATGTTTGTCATTTGTCATGTGTCTGGAGCGGAAGGTTTCTCCCCTTTCAAGGTCTCTCTAGCTGGACTAAGAAACGAATTGACATGAGGCAGATTAACAGGAGAAAGCAAATTTAACGTCATAAATACCGGGAATCCACACAGACATGAAATTCCAAAGACAAGCAAAATGAGGTATACATGTCGCTCTGAACTAAGAAAGGGATAAGGGGCTGCAAAGGAAAGGGATGCATTTCACAGGAAAAAAATAAGAGCAGATGTTTAGTAAGTAGATGTTTGCCTGCCATGTAGATGGATCACTTGGATAAAATTTATCTCTGGTAATAACCCTTCTTCTGGGAAAGACACACAATTTAGATTCTTCTCCGTGGTTAAGGGAAGGGCAAAAGTTTCTCTTGAGCCTGCTGTGTCTCGATTGCCTTCAGCTCAAAATACTCTACAGGCAAAAGCAGCATATTTTGGGACAACCTGGTCCAAACCCCTACACACGTAAACTGCTGCTCAGGAACACCTAGAACAGCGCTAGTCTATAGCAAGAACTCAGTCAATGACTTGCTGATTACCTAAATTATTTTATTTCCCACAGAATGGAATAACTACTGTTATTAACATCTCTTTTGTACAAATAAGAAAACTAAGACTTAAGAGGTTCAAGTAAATTACCCAAGGTTATGTAAGACATAAGCAAAAGAAATTATATTAATACTCTTTAATCACTGCACTGTATTTTAGTTTGATGAAATTAAATGCAAGGACACTGAAGTAGTGAAAAGCAGTAGAATATATTTATACCATTAAGGAAGAGAGAAAAATTTTACCCCATAGAAGCAGAGAAAACCAAAGACTGGGGATTTTTGGTGTGAGGGAAGCAGTCCTACTGTTCTGAACAGTCCCTAAGAGAATTAATGCATTAGAATAGTGCTAGTAAATTATATTCATAATGAGTATACTAACTCAGAGACCTTAGATATCACAGCAATTCTAAAATGTCATTCTACAGATGAGTAAACCAAAGTCCAGTATGGTTAAGCAACTTACTAGAGGGTCATTGTAAGTTCTATGTTAGAACTGAAATCAGGTACAATTTCCAATACAGTGCTACTTGCTGTTTGAAACAACACACACACACACACACACACACACACACACACACACTTTTCTAAAGATTCTGTCAAAATTCATTGAAGAATTTAAAATTATTTGAATAATTTACTGATAGGGTATTGTTGTACAAATTGGATATGAAAATTCTCTCATTGCAGAGATTGTCAAATTAGAAAAAAGGGGACTATATGCTATGTGTTATATTCTTCATAAATTCTGTAGTATATATTACTACATATTCTATGTAATATGGAATCTCAGTAAATCAGAAAATAATCTTTCTAATTTCTGTCAAATATACAAGAAATAAAAGGATATATATATGTAAACATTTTTATATATATATATATATATATATATATATATATATATATATATAAACATTTATATGTGCTTAACATAGTCCTGTGTAAAACTGTAAAACTACGGAGATTTTAATCATTATGCACCAATGTTATCATAGAGGAAAGAACCAAGAAATGGAGATTCTGAGTAAAAGAAATTAGAAGGAGTAGTAACTAACCTTTATTGGGTACCTGTGATATGATAGGCACTAAGTACTTGTTTAACTTCTATAATTCTCTAAACAATTTAAAGTGGTAGATAATTATATTGTCTCCTAATTTTAAGAAGAAAAAGCTGAGGAATTAAGAGATTAAAAACATACAAGATCACGTTACTAAACCATGGCAAAGTGAGGCTATAAACCCACGAAGTCGTCTCTAGGGCCTATTCTTTTTCAACGTGGTTTTTTTTTTGTTTTTTTTTTTTTTTTTGGGACAGAGAGAGACAGAGCATGAACGGGGGAGGGGCAGAGAGAGAGGGAGACACAGAATCGGAAACAGGCTCCAGGCTCCGAGCCATCAGCCCAGAGCCCGACGCGGGGCTCGAACTCAGGGACCGCGAGATCGTGACCTGGCTGAAGTCGGACGCTCAACCGACTGCGCCACCCAGGCGCCCCTAGGGCCTATTCTATAAATCTATAAATCATATCTTATAAATCTATAAGTGAAGTTATACCTTCACTTAAAGGGCAATGCCATTCAAGTTGGTTTTGTTTTGGAGTACAGATTACTTTTTGCCAACTGAGTATACATTCTTTCTTCTCTCAAACTCGAATAAGTGTTCCTACTTTGTAAAGGCAATCCTTGCTAGCGATCTGAGGGATTTTGTGTTTGCCAAGTCTTAAACCTCCTGCTCTTTGTCTATGAAAGGAACGTATGTACGTACGAAGCTATGAGTATGTACATTTTTCCTTTCAGCGGTGAGCAAGATAGTCAGAACTTTGCAGTTAAACAAAACCTTATTTATATTAAGTAAAAATGAGCTCTTTATCTCACCACTCCCCCAACCCTCAGCTGTTTTCTCTAGTTTGTGTCAAAATGCTGAAGAATGATGTCTCCTTCAATCTTAGAAGGCATAGATATATCGTAGTCCATTCAGAGTCAATTTCTGTGGACACATCCCCATAAATGCTTCCAAAAGAAGGAATGATCAGATCCTTATTTTATAAAAGAAAATTTCAGACTTTTAAAAGTATAAAATCATGGTGAAGCCTATATTTTTTATTGTGACAAATTCATAAACATGTGTTTTTAATAAATCAAAATTCATGAGAAAGATCCTTTCTATGTGCAAATCACTGCGATTATTTATATTCTATTCTAATTAAATCCCTGACTTGTCTAATCTATTGTACCTTTAAAAAAATTGCTGGTCTTGACTGATTGCTCTGATTTAATGATGCACTAAAAATGATAACCTATGATTTGAAAATCACTTATCTAAATGGATGCCAGTGATAATGTCTGATTGTTTTTTTTTTCCTTTTTTCGCTTGGGTAATTGAAAGGTGGCTTCCTCTATTTTTTTTAATAGAAATATCACAATGTAGTCAACACATATAATTTCTTTGGACAGAAGAACTGGAAATATACAGATGTTTTGTTTGTTGACTTGTCTGTTTATATCAATTCATATTTATTCTTTTGTTGTAACTTGAATAATTTTCTTTCAGGGTTCAACCTTCAGAACCTTGTAATAACATTGTCAGTGTAGCTCCCGGAAGAATCAGCTTATTGAGTGGTGATTTTTACGAGCTTTTCATAATAAAGGGACTATTCATAGATATATGGGCTAGGTTATTGGAATCAGCTAAGGATGTTGAGCCACGCTGGTGATAGCAATAGCCTATATTAGCCTGAGGTTGGGGTTTCTAAGTGTGGAATTGAAGCCTCACTAAGTTTAGGGATCACACAAGTGGAGCTCCCACACAGAATCTGTCCTCACAGAGGGACAAACCTCTGTCAGAACCACTTCAGAGAAAGAAAGTTGGGAAAAACACCTAGGATTATTCTTTTCCTCATCTTTGATATCCTGCCAGCACCTTCAATAGGCCAAACCCAAGGGAAAGCCAGATGGTGATGGAGCCTGAGTAATGTGGTCCATAGATAATCTCCTGAAGAATAGTGTAGGATCAAGAAAGATGGAACATGGATCTAAGGGGCAAATGGAGAATACAATTTTATAATTTAATTTTTTAAAATGAAATAAGGATTATTAAGTTGTAAATAACAAAGGTGTCCTAAGGGTCTCCTGGAATTCCCACTTGCAGTGGGACACTTGCAGTGTTTTGTCATGATTACACGAGCATTTAAAACTAGTTTTGAATAGCTCCTGACTCATTGTACAGAGACACAAGCACACAATATTCTATTCACCTCCCTTATTTTACCATCTTTCAGAAAGAAAAGTGACTTGAGATCGTACATGTTTTCTCATGTGTGGATCCAAGCAGTCAAGACTAATCAAGGTGAAGGTGAAGTTCAAACCCCCTAGCCCACAGACACACCGTTCATCTTTAATAGGAAGCATCACATTTGCTCTATTACTAGAGACTCTGGGGAGGGAGAATAAAGGTTAACGTGTTGGCAGACTTGTCAAGTGGTTTCTGGAACAAAGAAAGGGGGGAAAATCAACCACCAGGGCTTTGTCTTTTTTTCCAAGTTAACTATTGCATCCTATACTACTCTAACTTAATGTAACTATTAAAAAATAGGTAGCATTTTATTATTTTTTTTTCACCTACCTAAGGAGCACAGGATGTATGGTACATGTAAATAAAAGCTCAAATGTAAACATTGCTGAGGTTTTGAGAATTTTTAAAAATTAGAAAATTGTGTCTTACTGTCTTTAATATTAGAACGTATAGGACATTTGAAGCATGAAATGTTTGCATAATTTTGTTATTGTGAATTTGTAGTATCTTTCTGAATTTAATTATGATGGAATTAGTTTGATTAGACACAGCTGCCCAGAAGTCCTAGGTGCGTAGTAATACTCTCTATGATTTCAATTCTATTTGTCTACGAACATCTTCAGCCTTTTTAACTGTTTCCATGATGCCCTCATTCTTCTTCCATATATGACACACCTCTAATGGAAATGACTAAAAGAAACAAAAAACAATATAGACCCTATATTCCATCACTGTCCTGGGAATTAGCTCTATCACTACATGCAAAGGTAGATAAAACCAAAGCTCTCAGAGTTACAGAACTGCTTTCACTTTTAGAATAATCAGGTTTAATTGGTGGATAAAAAATTATTTTTTCTTCTTAGAATTTAAAAAAATTGTAATGCTTATATATTTTTGAGAGAGGGGCAGGGGGCAGAGAGAGAGGGAGACAAGAATTTGAAGCAGACTCCAGGCTCTGAGTTATCAGCACAGAGCCTGATGTGGGGCTCAAACTCACAAGCTGTGAAATCAGGACCTGAGCCAAAGCCAGACACTTAACTGACTCAGTCACCTAGGTGCCCCTCGTAGTATTTTAACATTGCTTTAGCAATGTTCCCTTGAATACCTTCTCCGAAATTCTATAGCTATGAAAAATTAAATTCTACATTGGATAGTTTATAGGAATAACAGTTTGAGATTTTCTTCCTTCCTTCCTCCCTCCCTTTCTTTCTTTCTTTCTTTCTTCTTTCTTCTTTTTCTTCCATTCTTTGTTATTGGTATTTTTCTATTCCCTTTTTAAGAAAGTAATTAAGATCAGTTCTCAGTTTTAGTTCATTGCATGATGTCAGAGGAAGTAGGGGTGATATTTATTTGCCTGTGTATTTTAGGATAAATAAACAGACATTTTCAAGTACTTAGACAACAATCTTCACCCAATGGGCTTTTGTTGTTGTTAAGGAAAATGTCAAGTAAATAGAGCCACCTTAAATGGTTTGATGTTTCTAAAGATAAAGGTGTTTGGTTGTTTGGGGGCATGAAGATATGGAACATTCCCAGATGCATCTCTTCAAAAGTTGTGTGAGCTTATGGTGTATACAGTAGATCTGTGGGAGACCTGCCCTATAGTTCTTGAAAAGTATCAGGGGATTGTTACTCAGAGACAATGTAGAGTCATAGAATGAGTGTTGGTAATGACAATAATAATGAGTGGAACTGACAAAGGATATGGCTTCTCCCAGTTCTAGCTCCTTGTAAATTCCTATGGACATACATTGGAAACTTTATAAGCAACTGAATTTGTAGTTATCATCGATCATGGATAGTAGAGGATAGAAGAAGATAAAATTGTCTAAGAGAAATGAATATATATATATACGTATATATACACATATATATACATAGTCAATAATGATTTAGAAGGTCCAACAAAAATATGATCTCGATGCAGCTTCTTATTTTTGTAGCAAAATGCAAATTTTTTCTTCATGTAAATTTGGCCAGAGTTCATCTTTCTTTCCTTTTCTTTCCTTTCCTTTCCTTTTTTTCCTTTCCTTTTTTTTTTTTTTTTTTTTTGAGTATAGTTATACAATGTTACATTAGTCTAAGTTATACAACGTGGTAATTTGACAAGTTTATACATTAGGCTATGTTCATCACAAGTACAACTACTATCTGTTCCATTCCATTGCTATTATAATATCAATAACTGTATTCCTTATGCTCTGATTTTTATAACTTGAAATCCATATTTCCCTCTTCCCTTTACCCATTTTGTTCAACTCCCCACCCCTCTCTGCTTTAACAGCCATTAGTTGTTCTCAGTATTCATAGTTATGATTCTGCTTTGTGTTTATTCATTCATTTTTGAAGGTTCCATTTATGAGTAGAATCATATGGTATTTGTCTTTCTCAGTTTGACTTATTTCACTTAGCCTAATACTCTGTAGGTCCATCCTTGTTGTCTCAAATGGCATATTTAATCTTTTTTATGACTGTGTAATGTTCCATTGCATATATATACACCATATTTTCCTTATCCATTCATCTACTGATGGAAGCTTATGTTCTTTCTCTGTCTTGGCTATTGTCAATGATGCTACAACAAGCACATATCTTTTCAAGTTAGTAGTATTGTTTCCCGGGTAAATACACAGGAATTATGGAACCATATGGTATTTCTATTTTTTAAATATTTATTTATTTAATTTTGAGAAAGAGAGATAGTGAGAGCAGATGAGGGGCACAAAGAGAGGGAGACAGCCAGATCCATGCTGTCACCACAGAGCCCAACACGGGCTCAAACTCATGAACTGTGAGATCATGACCTGAGCCAAAGTCAGAAGCTTAACAGACTGAGCCACCCAGGTAAACTGGCATTTCTATGTTTAATTTTTTGAGAAACTTCCATATTGTTTTCCACAGTGGCTGTACCAGTTTACAGTCCAACCAACAGTACATGAGGGTCCCTTTACTCCACCTCTTTGTCAACACTTGTTATTCCTTGTCTTCTTGATTTTAGTCATTCTGACGGGCACAAGGTATATCAATGTGACATTGCTTTGCATTTCACTGATGATTAATGATATTGAGCATCTTTTCATTTGCCTTTTGGCCATCTGTATGCCATTTTTGGGGAATTCATGCTTTCTGCCCATTTTTTAAATTAAATCTTTTTTTTTTTTGTATTGAGTTGTAGGGGGTTCTTCATATATTTCGGATATTAACTTCTTATCAGATATATCATTCACAAATATCTTCTCCCATTCAGTAAATTGTCTTTTTTGTTTTATTCATGATTACTTTTGCTATGCAAAGCTTTTTTTTTTTTTTATTAAGTCCCAAAAGTTTATTTTGTTTCCCCCTCCCTTGCCTTAGGAGGCATATCTAGCAAAATATTGCTGTGTCTGTTGTCAGAGAAATTACTGCTTGTGTTCTCTTATAGTATATTTTTGTTTCAAGTCTCACATTTAAGACTTTAATCCATTTTGAGTTTATTTTTGTGTACAATATTACAAAGTAGTCCAGTTTCATTCATTCTTTCACATGTAGCTGTCCAGTTTTCCCAGAAAAATTTATTGAATAGACTGTCTTTTCCACATTTTATATTCTTGTCTCCTTTGTCATAGATTAACTAACGATATGTATCTCTCTGGGCTCTCTATACTGTTCTATGGGTATATATGTCTATTCTTGTGCCAGTGCTTACTGTTTTGATTACTACAGCTTTGAAGTAGAACTTGAAATCTGAAATTGTGATATCTCTAGCTTTGTTCTTTCTTTTCAGGATTGCTTTGGTGGACTCTTTAGGATTTGTCTATGTATAGTATCATGTTGTCTGAGAATAGTGACAATTTAACTTCTTTAGTATTGTGGATGTCTTTTATCTATTTTTCTTGTCTGATTACTGTGGCTATTACTTCTAGTACTATGTTGAATAAAAAGAGGTGTCTTCTTCTTTGTCTTGTTCTTGACCTTAGAGGAAAAATGCTCAGTTTTTCACCATTGGAGATAATGTTAGCAGTGGGTTATTCATACATGATCTTTATTATGTTAAGATGTGTTTCTTCTAACCCAATTTTATTGAAAGCTTTTATCAGGAATGGATGCTAAATATTTTCAAATGCTTTTCTTGCATATTGAAGCAATCATATGATTTTTATTGTTTATTTGTGGACATAGTGTCATTGATTTGCAAATATTGAACAATCTGTGCATCCCAGGAATAAATCCCACCATATCATGGTGAATGGTCTCTTAATGCATTGTTGTAGGTGCTTTGCTAATCTTTTGTTGAGGATTTTTGCATATATGTTCATTAGGTATATTGGCCTGTACTTTTCTTTTTTTGTTATGTTCTTGTCTGGTTGTGATATCAACACAATGCTGGCCTCACATGAAGTATTTGGAAGCTTTCTTTCCTCTTATATTTTATGGAATAGTTTGAGAAGGGTATGTATTAACACTTCTTTAATTGCCTAGTAGGATGAATTCACTTGTGAATCCATTTAGTCCTAGAATTTTATATTTTATTTTGGTAGTTTTTTTGATTACTGATTTAATTTTGTTACTTGTAATTGGTCTATTCAGATTTAATTTTTCTTCCTGGTTCAGTTTTGGACAAGTGCATGTTTCTAGGAATTTATCCATTTCTTGTAGGCTGTCCAGTCTGTTGGCATATAATTTTTCTTAGTATTTTCTAATAATCCTGTATATTTCTGTGGTATCTGTTGTTACTTCTCTCTGTTTCTGATTTTAATTATTTAAGTCCTTTTCTCTTTTTTTCTTGAAGAACCTGGATAAGAGTTCATATATTTTTTTAAATCTTTTCAAGAACCAGCTCTTGGTTTTATTGATTTTTCTATTGCTTTTTTGGTCTCTGCCTCATTTATTTCTGCTCTGATCATTATTATTTCCTTTCTTCTTCTCATCTGGCATTTTGTTATTCTTTTTCTTTTTCTTTTAGGCATAGGGTTAGATTGTTTATTTGAGGCTTTTTTCTTGTTTCTTGAGTAGGACAGTATTGCTATCTACTTCTCTCTTAGAATGACTTTCACTGTGTACCAGAGATTTTGGACCATTGTTTTTTTCATTTTCATTTGTCTCTATGTATTTTTTTTTACTTTTTCTTCAATTTTTTTCTTGATCTATTTGTTGTTTACTATATTGTTTAATCCCTACACGTTCATGTTTTTTTCCCCAAGTGTGTGTGTGTGTGTGTGTGTGTGTGTGTGTGTATAATTTATTTCTAGTTTCATACTGTTGTGCTTAGAAAAAATGCACAGTATGATTTCAGTCTTCTTAAATTTATTGAGACTTATGGCCTATTTTGTCATCTATTCTGGAGAATATTCCATGTGCACTTGAAAAGAATGTGTAGTCTGTTGTTTATGGACAAAATGTTCTGTACATATACCTGTTATATCCATTTGATCTGAAATGTCATTCAAAGACATTGTTTCCTTATTGATTTTCTGTCTTGATGATCTATCCATTGACGTAAATAGTGTTAAAGTCTTTTACTATTGTATTACCATCGACTTCATTCTTTATGTCTGTTAATATTTGCTTTATGTATTAAGATGATTCAGTGTTGGGTGTGTAGGTATTTTCAATTGTTATATCCTCTTGTTGAATTGATCCCTTTATCATTCTGTAATGCCCTTATTTGTCCCTTTTGGAGTCTTTGTTTCAAATATCTATTTTGTCTAAGTATTGCTACACTGGCTTTTTTTCTCTTTCTTTTATATAGGTAATGTTTTTCCATCCCTTCATTTTCATCTTTATGTGCCCAAAGGTCTGAGGTGAGTCTTTTGTAGGCAACATTTAGAAGGTTCTTAAGTTTTTTTTTTTTTTAATTGTTGTTGTTGTTTGTTTGTTTCTTTTAATTCATTCCACCACTCTATGTCTTTTGTTTGGAACACTTGGGCTATTTACATTTTACATTTAAAATAATTGTTGATAGGCATATACTTATTGCCATTTAAAAAATTACTTTCTGATTATTTTTGTAGTTCCTTGTTTCTTCTTCTCTTGTTCTCTTTCTTTGTGATTGATGCGTATCAGTAGTGTTTTGTTTGGATTTCTTTTTCATTATTTTTTATGTATCTATCATAAGTGGCTACCCTGAGGTTCATATATAGCATCCTAAGTAGATAGCAGTCCATATTAATATGATGGTCATTTAAATTAAAACTCATTAAAAACAAAAATATTTTTCTTTTTCTTTTTCCCATTATCTTCCCTTTATACTCCCTTCTCCACATTTTATTTATATGTTATCATATTTTATATCTTTTTATTCATATTTTTCTTATTTCCAATTACACCATTTCTTTTCCCCTTAGAGAATTCCTTTAACAATTCTTGTAAGGCTGATTACTGGTGATAAATTCCTTTATCTTTTGTTTGTCTAAGAAACTCATTATCTCTCCTTCAAATGTAAATGATAACCTTGCTGGGTGGAATATTCTTCATGTAGTTTTTTTTGTTGTTATTGTTGTTGTTGTTTTCTTTTAGGAATTGAATATATCATGCCACTCCCTTCTGGCTTGCAATGTTTCTATGAAAAATCAGCTGATAGTCTTATAAGTTTTCCCTTGTAGGTAACTGTTTCTCTCTCGCTGCTTTTAGGATTCTCTCTTTGATCTCAAAGCTCTAACATTTTAGTTATTATGTGCTGTTCTGTGAACCTCTTTGGGTTCATCTTGTTTGGAACTCTCTGTGCTATGTTTATTTCCTTCCTTAGGTTAGGGAAGTTTTCAGTTATTATTTCTTCAAATAAGTTTTCTACATCTCTTTCTCTCTCTTCTTCTTCTGGGACCCTACAATTTGAATGTTTGTTCACTTAATTCTGTTGAAGAATCTCTTAATCTATCCTCATTTTTGAAAATTCTTTTCTCTTTTTTTGCTGTTCAGTCTGTTTTCCATTATCCTGTCTTTCAGATCACTAATACATTTTGCATCCTCTAATCTACAGTTGATATTCTCCTGTGTGCTCTTTATTGCAGTTATTGTATCTTCAGCTCTGATTTCTTTTTAATATTTTTGTATCTCTTTATTGAAGGTCTCACTGAGTTCTTCCATTCCTTTATCCAGCCCAGTGAGAATCTTTACAATCATTATTTTAAATTCCTTACCAGGCATATGCTGATCTTTCTTTCTTTCTTTCTTTTTTTTTTTCTTTCTTTCTTTCCATCTCTGTTTCATTTAGTTATTTCACTGACTTTTTTTCTTGTTCTTCAATTTAGAGCATATTCCTCTGTCTCCTCATTTTGCTTGACTTTCTGTGTGTGTTTCTATGGATTAGGTGAAATGGCTACTTCTCCTTAAGTTGGGGAAATGGTCTTGTGATAGTGACCCCTATGTAGATTCTGTGTGCTTGATGACTTTTGCTGGCTAGCTGGAAATTGGCTATGTATGCTAGTTACTCTTATAAACTATGGCTTTTTACAGAGAGAATAAGAAAATAATAATAACAATAATGCAAGAAAAAATAAAATAAGAAAAAAAGAAAACAAAAAACGGAAAAGAAAATAAAAACAAGGAAAAAAAGAAGAGAAAAAAGATAATAAAGAAAAGAACAAAACAAAAAAGAAAAAAGAAAAGCAAAAGAAAGACATTTAAAAAAGTTAAAAAAAATAAAACAGCAATAAACACACACACACACACACACACACACACACACACACACAAAACCGCAGCTTGTTTTCTGTGCCCTAGCACCACAGTTTGGTTGATGTGGGCTTGTGGATTCTGGGATCACTGAGATCACAAACGCACTGTGAGCTGGACTTTGCTCCAGTCTGGGCTTTTAAGGTCGATGGGGAGAGAATGTTCCTGCAGTTATTTGCCCATTTTATTTTATTTTATTTTACTTTATTTTAATTTTTAATTTATTTATTTTGGGGGGTAGGGGCAGAGAATGAGGGAGAGAGAGAATCACAAGCAGTCTCCCCACTGTCAGCACAGAGCCAATGTGGGACTTGAACTCATGAACTGTGAGATCATGACCTGAACTAAAGTCAAGAGTTGGAGTCTAAGCTGACTGAGCCACCAGGCACCCCTCTTTGGGCCTTTTAAATTGTATTTTTCTGTACTCTTATATGACCAGGGCTGGAGTGGGCTTCAGGACCCTGGTCTTGCTGAGGTTGCAAGCTTCTTATGATGATCAAACCCACCAGTTATGGAGTTGAGAAACACCCTAAGGAGTTTGAGCCCCACATGGGGCTCTGTTCTGACAGCTCAGAGCCTGGAGCCTGCCTAAGATTCAGTGTGTGTCTCTCTCTCTGCCCCTCGCCACTCTCTCTCTCTCTCTCTCTCTCTCAAAAAATAAATAAATAAATTAATTAATTAATTAATTAAAAATAAATAAATAATAAATATTAAAAATGTTTAAAAGAAACAGAGGAAGGAATTTTGCAAAATATAGTAATGAATACTGAGATTAAATGATTTAATTTCAGGTGACACAGCTGATATGGAAGACTTGACTCCATTAGGATATTTCTTATTACATCATGTTTACCTTTCCATAAAGAGATGCTATACTCTATTTTAAAGCTCCTGCTCTATTTTAGTGCAAAATTGGTTTAGTTTTTCTCCCCATTCCCTTATTTGTTACTCTCCACCTCCATAAATGGGAAGATAATGGTACATATACCACAAGTTTGGATCAATATATTAAATAGCAATGATTACTCTGGGCTGTTGGTGTGGTCAGACTTAACAAAATTTGCACTGTATTTTCAGGTAAGCAGCCCAACTCCTTCATCAGTGACTCCTGGGAACATAAGACTGATAGAGCTGTGTGAATCTGACTTTCTAGAATTTGGGAAGTAAGATGTAGCTCTGTATTGTCATATCTATTACAAATGAACAGAGTTGTGGGTATAGGCAGAGGTAAAGGGATGTCAGTTCCAAGGAGGTTTCCCAAGGGAGACAATGTGTGAGCTGAGATTTGAAGGATGATTTGGAGGTAGAAAAACATGAGAAGAACACAAGAACACGTGTAATGCCATACTGCTGAAGTGCCAAGTACTAAGGGAAGGTGAATTTGGAGAGGGAAAGAAGCAGCATCTAGACAATGTTTATTATTAAACAAAATCATCCAGATGCCATCTTGTAATTCAGTTGTTAGAATGTCTGGATACACATTAGAATTATCCAAGGAGATTGTCACGATTCACATGCTCAAATATTACTTCTTACTACTCACAAAAGACTACTGGGGGTGTAGTCTAAGCATGATTATCTGTTAACATTTCCCAAGGTAATTCTGTTGTGTGACCAGTCCTGACAACTACTGTTGTATATGATGGGGGGAAATTACAGATCTTTATATCTCCTATCGGGAAAAGCAAGAGAGAAGGGGAAATCAAGTGCTGTTGGAGGCGTCGAGGTGGGGACATGTGAGGATGCTCTGTGGGCTTGCCCTTGTCTAACAGTAAGGAACAAAGTGATCCCAGATGCTTACAGGTAATAGGTACTGAAATTTGAAATGGAGGTATATAACAAAAACGTGTTGTTAATTTTATTTTGTCAAGTGTCAACCTTGGTGTTTGTGTCCTATACAAAATAGTTAAAGACAGTGTAATAAATCAATCAGTCCAGCTTAGCCAAGGGATATTTGAGGGAAAAAGAGAATATCCAAAGGGATCGACTAGGAGACAATTAGAGATTTGAAACTGGAAAACAACAAAGTTCAGGACTCAAGCAGCTTTGAGAGTCTTCAGCACAGAGGTGATGTTGAAAAACTGAAGTTGATGAATTTAGCAATGTAAGGGACAAAAAATACATATATACTAATAAAGTGAAGTTCACAGCTGAGGTGGAAAAGCTGGTAATGAGGCAATAAGAAAACTAGAAATAACAGAGGCAGTCAGAGAAATACATAGAAAAGACTATCAATAATACTCTGTAAATTTCTATTGGGGGTTTATTCACCCATCTATTCTTTCATTCATGACTTGTTCAATTAATAAATTATATTCAACTGGGTTTGATGTTCATCTTCAATGTTCTGATATTTAAATTAATATGATATCTATTCAGGAATTATTAAATCAACCAGTGGTCAATTGAATAAAGTCACTGAGCATTAGATTCAGATAAAAAATGAGTCAAGGCAAATGAATGTTGTAACAAGGAAATCCTAGAAAATTTATTAGAGTAACTTCAGCTGAGAGTGGAGAAGAGGTGTAGTGCGTGAGGATAAATGTTGAGTGACTGGACAAAAATTTAAGGCAATGGGAGTCATTATAGATTTAAAGAGATAAATAATATTTAAAAAATGAATAAATAATAGCAGAGTGAAATTACCAAATAAAATGACTGTAAATTCAAGAAGTATTTTAACAATGTCAATTACTCCAACCTGTGAACACAGGGTGTCTTTCCATTTATGTGTGTCTGTTTTAATTTGTTTCATCAGTGTTTTATATTTTTCAGTGCTTACATTTTTTTACCTCCTTGGTAAATTTTAATCTTTTTGTTTTTTTTTAATTTTTTACAGAGAGACAGTGTGAGTGAGGTACACGGGCAGAGGGAAAGAAAGAGAATATTAAGCAAAGAGACTATTTGCTCAGCATGGAACCACAAGTGGGACTGGATCCCATGATCCTGGGATCATGACCTGAGGCGAAATCAAGGGTTGGATGCTCAACAGATTTCCCTAAATTTTATTTCTGAGAATTTTATTCTATTTGCCATAATTGTAAATTTATTTATTTATTTAATTTCCTTTTCAGATAATTCAGTCCTTCTCCAAATCTTCCAAAAAAATAGAAGAGGGAACACTGAAAGTTATCCTCTGAATCAGAGTTACCCTGGTATACAAGTCAGCAAAGGGACCAAAAACAAAACAAAACAAAACACGCAAATACACACAGACACACACGTGAACACACACACACACACAACAAAACAAGGCAAAAAACTATAGGCAATATTCCTGAAGAGCATGGATAAAAAACTCTTAACAAAATATTAACAGACTGAATCTAAGGGCATATTAAGAGGATTATACACAAAGGCCAAGTGAGATTTGTTCATTGGGTGTAAGAATGGTTCAACATATATGTATCAATCAATATGATACACCACATTTACAGAATGTAGGCTAAAAATCACATTATAATCTCAATAGCTTCAGAAAAAGCATGTGACAAAGTTAAACACCTTTTTATGATAAAGGCTCTATATATTAGTTACGGAAGGAACTTAATATTAATATAGGTCATGTATACAAAGCCCACAGCAAATATCATACTAAATGGTAAAATGAAAATTGTTTCTTTAACATCTGGAGGAGGTTACCTACTTCAGCTTGTATTCAACAGAGTACTGTGAGTCCTAGCCAAAACAATTAGGTGAGAAAAGGAAATAAAGGACATCAGAATTAGAAAGCAAGAAGTAAAATTACATCCCTTTGCAGATGATGTAATCTTATATGAAGAAAATCCCAAAGACTTTACAAAAATAAATAAGTGTATAAATTTAGCATAGTTGCAAGATGAAAAATTAATGTTCAAAAATCAGTGGCATTTCTACTCACTGACATCATCTTTTAATATGATTATTTAACATACTGAAAATTTTGTCTTTTAGAAAATTGACATAATTTCCATTCTCTTCAAGTGCTTTCCTTCATATTCTCATGTATTATATGTTGTTCCAGTAAAGTATGTGTCACCATTATTTCTCAAAATACTAAAGGACTAATTGATTAACACTATTTTCTTATGATCATTATATCCATGTCTAAAATTGTTCCTTTTTCTGATGAGTTTCTCAAGTGGATGGGGATGTCCCAGAGTTTTTTTTTTTTTTTTGGCTTTGGTTTTGTTTTTTTTGTCTAAAATCTGTTCTTTTTTTTATTTTTTTATTTAAAAAAAATTAATGTTTATTTCTGAGACAGAGAGAGACAGAGCATGAGTGGGGGAGGGGCAGAGAGAGAGAGGGAGACACAGAATCGGAAGCAGGCTCCAGGCTCTGAGCTGTCAGCACAGAGCCCGACACGGGGCTTGAACTCACAAACCGTGAGATCATGACCTGAGCCAAAGTCAGTTGCTCAACTGACTGAGCCACCCAGGCGCCCCTGTCTAAAATCTGTTCTAATACAAATTAATATTTGTTAAGTATTTGTTGTTAATATTTGTTGTCTTTTACTAATATTAACTCAGATAAAGCTTTAAGCCACCTAAATAAGATAAGAATATTTATCTCATTTTAAAGATAGGAAACTGTTCTGAGAGGCTGTGATTATTCTATAAGGTACAAGATTAGTAAATAATAAACTAGGCTTCCTATCTAAGTCAGTTATGTTACAAAGCCCACTTTTATGGAACTCTGTAAAGTTTAATATTCTGCATGTGAAATATTATTATCAAAATCCTATTATTATGATTGGTGTTGTTACTCCTTAATTATGGAATTTGGGTGAGTATAGCCATTATCTAATTGGTAATATTTAAAATGAATCTCTTTTTTAAAAGAAAATCTCTAAGGAATTGTATCAATTTTAATAATTTCTGTCAAAATTATAATAAATATGCATTTTTATACAAAATGATCTTTTATGATAAGGAAACATCGAATGTGATTACATTTAAAAGAAGCCAATTCCTGTTTTCAAATAGTGGCATACAGAACACTCACCGTACACTTAGTTAAGACATTGGTTTTACAAATGTAGCATCTGCAAAACAATTAAGTCTGCATATCAATTAAAACTGTACATGCTCCTAGAGATCAAGGCTAATTAAATCATCAAAACATGGCACCCTGCAAAGCACAGGGTGTTGTCAGCTTCCCAGTGACCCAGACATTTTTAAGTTAATTCCTGAGTAATGGATGGCATTGCCCATAAAACCACAAAGCATTTAGATAACAGAGAATAAGAAAAAGACACTTGCGCCAGAGCAGCTTGGCATCCATAGGGCATGGTCATCACAGTTTCTCTATTGATTCTAAGTAGAAGAAAACCAGAGAACCTATTCAATGAAGGGTTATCATTTATATTTCAATCTATAAAGACAAATGGATAAACATTGTAAAAGCTCATTATACTTATTTAATGTAAGCAAGATAGGTTTATTTAATTGAAGCAAAACATATTGGTGGGCGGCTCATCAGGTTTATGTAATTATTATAAATTGAATAGTGACAAGATGCTTAAATAGGAAAACAATACTAAGAATTCTTCAGGCCCTCAGTTGGCTGAAGGATAATGGTGGAAATTCAGGAGCAGGTGGGGCTGAGGCCAAGAGAAAGTCCAGCTATGGCCAGCCCCAAGATTAGTAGTCATTAGACCCAAAGCTGGGACAATTTTTAGCATCCTAAGGTCAGGCATCAAATTCAAAGAAGGTAATATCTTCTGGCTGGTTATTGACAGGATTGTGTTTCATATATATATCTTTGTTGTGAGAAATTGTCTAAATTCCAGATGATGGTTCTGGTTGCAGTGTCCATTCCACTGTCTTGGAGGAGAGGATTGGTGTAGGCAAAGCAAGTGGCCACAGCCTTGTTAGACAGGGAGCTAAGAGGCCCCTGAGAATGAGAATTTCCTGAGAATGAATGAATGAATGAATGAATCCAATGAATGGATGAATCTCCTGAGAATGAGAATGAGATGAGAATTTCCTGTGACACTATGTACAGTGTGTGGTCATATGACTAACTCCTCAGTCACCCAAATGGAAGGAACAGGGACCTAGAATAAGCTGTCTGTGTTGATCAGGATTGGTTCAGGAAATTTGGCAGGATGTCCCTATGGGTGATAGGCATTGGGAATGTACTAAGCATGGCTTGGAATTCAAACAGCCTACATAAATATTTGCTAAACCCTTTTCCTCCTTGTGGTAGTGTAGTATCGGTGACAACACAGAGAATTTGAAATCAAGAATATCTAGGTTTGAGTACAGATTGCTCTGCTTGGTGCTCCTGGGTGGCTCGGTCGGTAAAGCGCCTGACTCTTTGATTTCGACTCAGGTCATGACCTCACGGTTTCATGAGATTAAGCCCCGCATCAGGCTCTGTGCTGACAGTGCAGAGCCTGCTTGGGATTCTCTCTCTCCCTCTCTCTGCCCCTCTCCCACTCACACTCTCTGCTTCTTTCAAAATAAACTTAAAACAAACAAACAAACAAAGCCCAAATTGCTCTGCTCATCTACTAACTGTGGCACCAGTTCATGATCTAGTATATGGTAAGCACACAAGAAATAGTGAATATTTTGATTTATTTTCTCTATAGCATCTTTAAGACATAATCTATATTGTATTTTTTCTTCTACACTCAGCCCTCAACATACTGCTTAGCACTTAGTGGCACTTAATGAATGTTCAATGAATGTTCCGTGGCACACCCTATGAAATTTAGAATAGAGAAATTCTTAGCACAATAAAGCAATACAGTCATCGTAAATCACTTGGAAAGTCTTTCACCGAAATCTATCATTACAGAGTATGATGAAGAGAGGTGTTATAAAATCGAATGTGCCTCAGTGTCTTCCCACATGAAGAGAATCATATCTTATTTGTGCTAGGCTGAAACCCACTCATTTCACAGATGGATGTTATTGGGTTCAGACATATGACATCACCCGGTTTAAGTCACACAACTAGTCCTTGTGATAGGTAGGATTGAATAACACGTTTCTTAAAAGCCATATCTATTTGCACTAGACATGTGATTTTTGTTGGAAGTCAAAATTACGTTACTGAGTCACAATTGGTGGGGCTTTCCCTCAGACTTGTTCCTAGGAACAGTAAAACAGCATCCCAAAGGAACATGGTTCTATTGTGGATAAATGTAGAATTAAATTTGATTTGGCTCTTGGACTCAGGACCGCCTCTTTATAAGCCACCAGTTGACCTCCTCACCATACTGAAACAATTCACCAGTGTAGACCCATGATCTCAGAAAATGTCAAGCGAGATTTAGTTTGATACCAGACCGGAATGCAGCATGAGCAAAGCAGTTCGTAAGTTTCTAAAAGTTTTTGAAGAAAAGACTTCTGCCAATGAACCACAGATACCTCCAGGCTGAAACACACCATTTTTCTTTCACGGTATTCAAAGACACAGAGGAAAAAAAACAAAACTTGAATCTGAATGAAAGTGTTGAAAGGAATGCACTTAGGACATAATTACGAAGATTAGGCAAACTATTTCTTCGGTAGTTGCTGTGTGTCTCTAGACTGTGCTTATTGTAATTTCACTCACTGTTTTGTCAGAAGGAAGAAGCATATTGTGATGGCACTGGGTAACTGGTAACGCCATTTATGTGTCTTCAGTGCTTGCAGATTTAGCCCTTTGGTTCTCATTATAGATGAAACGAATTATCCTGAAACTACTCTGTGGGGCGCGATTCATACCAGGTAATGTTTAGTGAAAATCATGCTTTGGCTCTTGATATACTTATTTACATTTCTCAGCATTTGGAGTAACCCGACTGTGGCTGTTCAAAATATTTATTTCTGTATTAAATTCTTTTACTTTAGAAATAGTTAAAACATGGGAATCGGTCAAGCAGTTCAAGTGCCATCTGTATAAGATTATACTCGTTTGGCCGAGTTATTTTAAAATAAAATTATCTTAAACCATATTCAAATTATGGGCTTTAAATGTTTCTAAACTAAAGTATTCCTTACAAAGAAAGAATCCTCCAGAGATGGTTGAGAGGTTTTCAATAATTCTCTTGAAAGTATTAAGTAGGATGACATTGAAAGAGAACAGTGGACTGGAAGCCAATTTATCTAAATTTGACTCCTGGTTCCTTCCTTATATGTGACCCTAAGCATGTATTCTCTGAATGAACATGGGGAAAATAATCCCTACTCCTTGTAAGAGTTAAACGTGCCCTTTAAAAATCCCACAGCTGATGAACAATGGTACCTCTTACTATCAGTGCAAAAAATGTGTTATTATACACTCTGCATGTGTTCTTACAATATCATGCTGCTGATAAACATACAAGATATTAAGACTCTGTTTACTTTGGTTATATTTGACTATTTTTAAAAATGGTGAAAACATTTGAGCCTGGGTGACTCAGCTAGTTAAACATCTGATTCTTGATTTCAGCTCAAGTCATGATCTCACGATCTGTGAGTTTGAGCCCCTCATCAGACTCTGTGCTGACAGTGTGAAGCCTGTTTGGGATTTTCTGTCTCCCTCTCTCTTTCTCTGCCCCACCGCTGTTCTCTCTCTCTGTCCCTCTCCCTCCCTGTCTCTCAAAAAATAAATAAATAAACAAACATTTGTTTAAAAGGAAACACTTTCTTGAAAACATAAATAAAAATTTGGGAAACATTTGGAAATTCGTTTGGATATTTCACATCCTTCAGACAACAAAAAATATCTCAGGAGATAATTTATTCATTGATTGTAGTTAGTAATGTTCTCAGTTAAATCCTTCGTTACTTCTCTTTCATTCTGAGGCAAGTGGTGTTTAAAATGATTAAACAACTTTTTAATGCTTCAGAATTAGCACTGAATAACAGTAAAACTGAATCACCTGATTCAATCCCAAAGCTAATGCATATAAATATCAAATGTCATACATGTGAAATTAAATATCTTCAGAAAATAATTTCCACTTTTAAAAAAATCTACTTTTTTTTTTTTATCTTGAAGGAAAAATACTTGTTTTACTTGGATTTCTTCAGTCTAACTAGAGAAGTTTTGATTTACACTTGACATCAGAAGACCTTGAAATGATGGTTGATTTCACTGCTCAAATTATGTAATGTTGTGTAATCTACATAAACTCCCTCATTCTCAGTTCATTACCTCTAATGTGAATAAAATAACACCTTTATTATGAAAAAAATATTGAATGCCTCAATGATTGGAGGTGAGAGGTTAGAGAAAGGGCAGGAAGAGAAGGGATGAGAAAGTGGACTGGAATCAGATTTTGCAGAATTTGGTCAAGACTAGAGTTTGGGGTTTCTCCTACTTAGCCCTTAGAAATCATAAGATATTCTCATGGCTCTGACATGTGAGTAGTGAAGGGAACTGAGAGAGGAGGGAGAGAGCAATTAGATTGAGATAACAGTTTAGGTGAAATAGCAAGATTTGAAACAGCTACGGCAGCAGATGGTAAGTCACCTTTTGATGTAGGCATGAGAGAATCAACAAGGAAATTGGAAGCACTTAATGACCAGCGGTGCATATGAGGGGCGATGGATGAATCACAGACAACTTTGGTGTATAATCTAGGGAATCGATAGAAGGAAAAAAAAAAAAAGGAAGAATAACTGGAGAATAAGAGCAAGCGTTTGATCTTGATCAAAGTTTCTGGTGGTGATGGATGTTTATGTGTTATAGTCTCCCTCTTGTTGAACATTCGGTCCTGGTCCTCAGGACTCAGGGCAGATATGGAGATACTGATTTGGGAACCATCAACATAAAAATGATACTTGAAAGTATGAGGCAGATGACATTTCTCAAAGATTCTGATAACAGGGCAAAGGGTAACAACTTGAATAATATTTACATAGATGTATACAGTCATGAAGAAGAGTTTAGCAAGGAAACTGGGCAGAAGTAACACAGAGATAAATGTAAAATCAAGATTATTTTCTTTCATAACAGAAGCCAACAAACAACAACTACGAAGCAGTTGTAAATAGTCTAGAGGAATGGAGGAGAAAGAATTGGAGAGGTCAACAGTGAGTTTCCGAAATAGTGCCATTGTGGAAGACTTCTAATGGGTAGGAAACTGGCGTCCCCCACATTTTCTTTTTTAATCATTTTATTTATGAATGTTTACAAACATTTACAAAGGTAGAGAGAGTGAGAAACTACCAACACCTTGCCACAGTTTAACCTCTTTGAAAAAGGTTGGAATCTTTAAAACAAAAACATTTTAAAAATTATATTAGTAATAGATACCCTCACTTATTACCTCTTTATTTGAACTAGGGAAACCGCTGGAAATATTACTCTTCCCTCTTTAATTCTTTTTTAGCACTATCCACATCAACAAATAAGCAAACACCCATCTTTTCATTATTGGTTGAAACCCTTATTATTCTGACCACTACTGCAAGTGGATTAGGAAGCGTCTCTTTTGATATAATACACAGTACAAATTCACAGTTATCATTTTGTAATCGTTTTGAACCAGATAATAGAAAAAAATATGTTCAGGCTATTGATTTACACATCTAATAGATCTTCATTCAGATCCTTTAAGCTTTAGCAAGAAATTACATGTGTTACAATCAGATTAAAAAAAAAAAACTATCAAGAAGCTTCATGTTTTACTTATATAAAATACTAAACTGACCTTCATGGTTCAGCTATTCTCTTTAATGGTTTTTTGCTCTGCACATTTTTAAGGCATAAATATCACATACTGTTTGTTTTGTTTTTCTTTTTTCAAAGCTAAGCAGCTTTATCAAGCATAGCTAATTCCTATGTCCTAATTCAAAAGATAATGAGAATCACCTAAAGCTACTGAGACAGTTACCCAAGAATGTGCAGTACACTGATACCCGCATTCTTCAACTTCAGTCATACATAAGAGCAATATCTACATATTCACACGGCAACCAAGCATATTATATGAATATGAAACATTTTTAAAAAGTGAAGGCTTAGATCTCACCAACCAAGCTTTAAACGATGACAGATTTTCACAGGAAATAAAAGGCTTAAAGCTGACACTTCTTGGTACTATAAAAAAAAAATCCATTGTTGAATGATATATCAGCAGACAAAAGAATGGAGTTGGACGGAAGTGTTTTGCATCTGTGCGACATTCAGTTTTTGACCAAAGAGAGTGCATGGTAGAAAGTAGGGTTGATTCTAAGGGCAGGCTCAGAGAGAGATTTCCAGAAATTATCAGAGGATAGAAATACATAATCTCAAAAAAAAAGCCATTTGTCTCCTAATGTCAAGTGACAATCATGAGCTCTTTGGACATTTAAAAATTAAAAATTCCTGGGATTTCTACATTGTAGAAAAAAAATCATTGATCAATAATACTTCTCCCACGATGACATCTGATATATTAAAGTAGGCTGTAATCTTGATTTTTGTATGCCATATATAATCCGCTTGGCTTTTCACTTGGAATCATTGTCAAATGTTATCACAGTTTCTAGATCATCTCTTCCAAACTTGTAGGAAGCCACCATTTATATGTCTCTTCCCTTCATTTAATATTCTATGACAGAAAAAAAGAATATCTTTAAAGCCAGTCTAATCTCTGTCTCAGACTATTCCCATATTGCTTACCTTATTTTATTTCAATGGCTTTTCTCCTTTAGGCCAGAACATCACTTCCAATGGATTTTCCAAAAGCCAAACTCAATGAAGCCTTGTAGGATTTTATAAGAACCACTAGTTATTTTTATGATCCAGCAGAACAAAATTGTTTATAGATCCAAAAACACACCATCACAAAGATTTCATCAATAAGATCCCCATCTCTGTATCATATACAAAATTTAATGTCCCCCTCTTTAGCTTATTTTAACAAACTTTGAAATCTTTTATGTGCCAAATCTCTGTCCTTGCACTTAGGAAAGTACCTGGTATAGAGTAGATATTTAATACATTGCAAAAAAATGCAGAAACAATGAAGTGTGTTTTTAAATAGCACAGCAGATATGTAACTTGTTGATAAACCAAGACAATGATGGTCAAACTTGAAAAGAATACCATTTGTGATTCAAAGTATTTGAATAATAAAGATTTATATTAGCTACAGATATTTATATTTTTATTTTTATACCGTAAATGAAAAATTTACCTTTTCATTCACTCTTATGTATAGAAAATTTGTATTTCTGCTTGATGAAATTTTCAACATGAATACAGTAAAAACTTGAAAAAGTTTATAAATCTTGGAAATGTAAGATAAGGCTTGATCACATGTTCACATAACAAATGGGATCTGTTAGATACATAGATTTTTTTTAATCAGGATTATATTATTTCTATTACTTATTATAAAAGTAATTTGATCTATATTATGGTACCTATAATAACTATGTGTTATATATTATATAAAGAAGGAATATCAGTAAGATAAACCTAGTATGCAATGGTGACCAAATATAATTTATATACATTTGATATAATATTTATATAATGAAATATAACAATGTTTACTTAAAGAACAGTAATCATGTACACAGACACTATTCTAAGTACCTCATATTTTTTAATATATATGATTCTCATGAATACAATGTGGAGTATATTCTAGTCCTATGATTTTACATCCCAGGAAGATAAGGTCTAGAAATATGTATAAATGCAGAGGAATAAGTAGTCCAACCAAATTTTGGCTTTGTTCTTGAACCTAGGAACTTACCTATTTAATTCTCATCATGTTAATGAATCGTTGGAATATATATTCTAGGAAAACATGGACAAATACACTTTTTATAGGGTGATAGCTAGACAATCAAGGATGCTATGAAATGATTATAAAAGACTGAATTTAGGTATTACATAATCCATAGACATGTAATCAATGCTATAATCTTTGTAGATAGCTATTGGATATGATGTTGAATATAGCAAGGTAATATGATATGAACAATTTGGAAAATAATACTTTCGATGAGATTAAGTTTCCCAGGAATTTTATTAGTCAAAATGGGTTAACAATGGGATTCCTACAGAGGAATTGAAATTGATGCTTGACATAAAATTTTACTAGAATGCAATTATTTATTTTAGTGAAGGTTAAAGAATGAAATAGCTTTCTTTGATTTAGAAAACATATAAAGGACAAATGTAGATATATTTTCAATTACATGCTATCATATTAAGAATAACTAGAATTATTTCATCAATAAACACTTAGATTACATATAACAAGAGCTGTATTTGGTATGACAGTTTAATACAGAAAACATTCACATACTCGTATTTTGAATATTTGGATTTCTGATCCAGTATGTTCTAAAAATGAATAGTAGAGGGGAGCCTGGGTGGCTCAGTTGATTAAACGTCTGACTTCGACTAGAGTCATGATCTCGTGGCTTGTGAGTTCAAGCCCCACGTCCGGCTCTGTGCTGACCTCTCACAACCTGGAGACTGCTTTGGATTCCGTGTTTCCCTCTCTTTCTCTGTGCCCCTCCCCCTTGCTGATGCTCTGTCTCTGTCTCTCAAAAATAAATATTTTCAAAAATTAAAAAAAAAATGAATAATAGAATGTTTAGTGTTGGATGAGCTGCAATTACTCAATTTTTGGAGCTCTCATGTTGGTTTAATACTTTTTTTTTTTTTTTTTTTTTTTTTTTACAAATGAGGAAACTGACCCAGAGTGGGTGAACCAAGAATATAATGGGCTTCTTCTGATTTCTTTTTTTTTTTTAATTTTTTTTTTAATGTTTATTTTTGAGAGAGGGACAGAGACCAACAGAGCATGAGCAGGGAGGGGAAGAGAGAGAGGGAGACACAGAATGTGAAGCAGGTTTCAGGCTCTGACCTGTCAGCACAGAGCCCAACACGGGGCTCGAAGTCATGCGCTATGAAATCATGACCTGACCCAAAGTCGGACACTTAACGGATGCCACCCAGATGCCCCCTGATTTCTAATGTAGTACATTCACCAACACTATGTTTAGGGACAGACTGGTTTCATGCAAAGACAGGAAAAGATTGTCTCTTGGGGACTGAAAGGCGAGAATTAATTCAGTTGTATACTACACAGTTAATAAGACCTTAGCTATAATGGATCCTGAATCAGTGACTTATACAATTTAGATTGATTAAAATAGGTGAAGAGATGAAAGAATACAATGTTAATTTTCAGTTAGTTGGATATTTATTTTGTTGAAAAATAATTTTTACTTGTATGTTACTTTCCTTTAAATACATTTTAGGGGTGCCTGGGTGGCTCAGTCGGTTAAGTGTCCGACTGCAGCTCAGGTCACGATATCGCGGTCCGTGAGTTCGAGCCCCGCGTCGGGCTCTTGGCTGATGGCTCAGAGCCTGGAGTCTGTTTCAGATTCTGTGTTTCCCTCTCTCTGCCCCTCCCCCGTTCATGCTCTGTCTCTGTCTCAAAAATAAATAAACGTTAAAAAAAAATTAAAAAAAATAAATACATTTTAAAACTGCATATATGTGAAAATCCCAAATTTGGTGTCCAATTCTTAATTGTTCATTTAATTGCACATTCTCATTTTCATTCCTTTCTGTGTAGTCATTTTAATGTAAGGGTCCTTGATAGTTGTGTTTAATAAAAGAGCTTTTACATAGGTTTTGTACATAAGGGTTGTTCTGTATTCATTTTGATGTCACTGACTTATAATAATGTTGTTATGCATGTTTTTAATAACTTTGTTATTATGCACCTGCTGTACAGCTTTCCAATTAGTTGCTTTAGACTTACTGTAGCTTTTCCACTTCTGTTTTGATTGATAACTCATGGTACAATTTCCCGGTAATAATGTACGTGTAATGTCTTAGAGTATATTATAATCCTACTTCAAATACTTTTCTTCACTATCAAATGTATTGCTGTGCTTGGAACAAGTAAGATTTATTGAGTAAATAAGCTAGCAATCAGCCCTAAAGATGCAAGTTATATATAAAATGAAGACTCTATTTGTCCAGTAATCTGTGTGAGTACATGCATATAGGCAAAACTTCTTTCCTATTATTATGAGTGAAAACTGTATTTCTATTCATAAAAGTACAACTTTATTATTTTGAAAATGACTTTATACTCTGACTTTTATACAGTTGCAGAACCAAATTTTTAAAAGTTGTATTCCACATTAGCATTTTTTAAAGTTTAAAAAGCTACTAAATATTATATATAACAACCTCTTTTGTATCACATATAATCACATGCTTTTATAATTAGTAAAGACTATTTCTTATGCCATGTTATTGATAGAATATAGTTCATGCCTGAACTTTATTACACATTGAAGTGACTAATGTTAGTTAATTAGTGACATTGAAGAGTGTTATTGTAATGGTAGTATTTTTTTTAGTGATGAATTATTCCTTCTTATGCTCTATAATAGTTCAGCAGTCTGACTTGCAGATTTTTTTTCATAAATAACAAAAGCCTCATGAAACAACATTAGGTGATATTACGCTTGTTAAAAATAACTCTTTCAAGTCCATATTTGCTCCAGGGGGACAGCATATTGAATTTTGTAAAACAGAATAATCAGGTTTTTCCCCACTATATTTCATCAATTAAATGTGCCACTAATATCACAGATTATTTTTCTTAGTACTTTCATTCATAGTTAATAACTAAACTATGCATATGGTGGGAAGTGATTAGATAAGATAGCAACAAGAATGCCCATCATCTGTCAAAAATGAAGTGCCAGGTAATCAGTGTGTTTTGTTTGGCTATGTGTAGCTGATGAAATAAATAGAAGATGTGACATGATGTCTCTTTCATCTATAAACGTATCAACTCAGAGGTTATGCTTCATTAGTTTCAAATGTAGCATGCATAATAAAGGAAGAAGGCAAAGCAGTGCTTTGATTCATTGTGAAAAAGCCAATCAGACCCACTTTCATGTGACAGTTTATTAAATACATTGAATACTGGAAAATATTCCAAGTAGAACAGAATCATAGCCCTGTGTTTGGCACCTGATTGAAAGTACAGATGACTGGGCTGTGCCCCCATTTTGTGTGATTACAAATTAAATGGCAAAAGATAGGCAGTATTCCTGCATTTAAGGACTTTTAATTTTTCTCTTTTTCTTTTTCTCTCTCTTTCTCTTTATTTCTTCCTTCCTTCCTTTCTTTCTTTCTCTCTTTCTTTCTTTTCCTTTCTTTCAATAGTTAATTGAATCTCAAAAAGTGACAGAAAAATGACTTCATTGCAAAATACATGAAGATGGTCAAGTTGAATGTGTGAGACATACCTGGAGAAAACTTGGCTCCAGCTATATTCATCTTTGATATACTTGAGGATCCTTTGCAAAGATCCTATCTTTAGGGCATGTCTCTTTTTCTATGCATCAATGATTAGTTCATCGCTTCATTCATTTATTCATCACTCCTCTCAAAACAATCAACAAATTATTTTATTATGCTATGTTTTATGATGGATTCTCTAAGCCTTAGAATCTAAAATATAAACATGTCCATTACTTTAAGGAGATTATAGTCTATAATAATGTTTAATACTTTTTGTGATTTGTAATTTCCTACTGTAAGAAAAAATGCCAAGCTCCCTTCCTCACCCACATACCTCCACTTTAAAATAAGTGAAATATATATTACTTTCTTTGACTAGGTTAGTTGCTCCTGAATTGCACTCCATTATTATCAACTATATCCTTAATTGTAAAATTTATCAGACTATGGAATAATTTCTTGTTACTTATCTATTTTTTTTTTCACTAGGTCAGACCCTAGGATAATACTCATCACCATTGTACTATCAAGGTTTGGCAGTTTAGTTAAAGTGGTTGAAAGTACAGAACTGAGTAAGGATCTTAAATCTTCTCTAGCTCTTGCTACTTTTTTGACCTTGATTGAGTTTCCTATTTCTCCAAGTCTCTTTTTTCCCTTTCTGCACGTAAATATACATCTGTATCTCATAAGGTCATGAAGATTAAATAATTTCTTGGTACCTAGTATTATATATTTTAGCTACTATTAATATTTATTTAATGATAACTAAATGACAAAATCGTATGATTTCAGCAATGTTTAAAGTGAATTGTTTTAGAAATTCAAGGGTTTAAAATTCTGGCAATAGTAGGGATGACTGGGTGACTTGGTTAGGCGTCCTACCTCAGCTCAGGTCATGATCTCACAGTTTGTGAGTTCGAACCCTGCATGGGTCTTTCTGCTGTCAGTGCAGAGCCCACTTCAGATCCTGTCTCCCTCCCTCTATGCCCCTCTTCCACTCACACTCTATCTCTTTCAAAAATTAACATTAAAATGTAAAAATAAACAAGAAATAAAATTCTGGAAATAATATGTATAATATTAGGATATTCTATAAGAATGCGCAAAGCTTATATGAATCCAAATTAAAAAAAATCAAACAAAAGAGAAAAAAAACAGGAAAAAAATTCATCCTATTCTCTCCTGCCTTGTTAATTTTAGATTCATGATTTGCAGATGCTATGGAAATTCAGAGAAGGAAGAGACAGCATTCGGCTGGAAATATCTAGAATGAATGTTTTGTGAAAGAAATCCTATTTGATCTGGTTAACTGAGTCTCTACGAGCTGAACACGAATGTGTACATTCCTACCATAAGGCAGTAAAGGGATAGCGCAAAGCATGTTTGGAAGCAGTGGCTGGTATATGTAGAGAGAAGTGAAAGCAATAAAAGAAAGGTTCGATCCAGAATATAGATAATTGTGAATGAGGTAGTATTGAGCGAGGATATTTTTAAACGGGAGATGAGTGGGGAATTCAGGAGAGGTTGAATTTTATAAGCAGGGCTATAAATTGTACCAGCTATGCTTGAAAGGAAGTAATCTGACGGTATATAGGATGGGTACTAATTGGGCTTTTAGAAAGGTGTTTAGATACTCCATTTTCCTGTCTTCTTACTCTTAGAAATAAAAGTTTTCACATTTGCTAGTGGGAAACAAGGAGTCCCCTTGATAGTGAGCATGTTTCAGTTAGTGCAGATATTCAGCCTCTTGCATAAAATCCATAATGTGCTTATTCTGAAATATGTCTGAAACAACTGGTGTGAGCAGACTTTGGGAAGTGCTGTGAACAAACTGCTAAAGAGAGTCTTCCAGATGTTTGCTATAGTTTAATATGCTCTGTTGCCACTTAATCTCTGATAAAAACATTTAGACAGTCATTAAAAAAACATAGTGCTAATGTTTCATATCAATCTCATTTACAGTTTAGCTAGAGGAGTGGCTTGAAATTTGTGTCTTCTATTTTGTGCTGTTACTCTTTTTTGAGTACAGCTTCTCACTGATTTGTGCCAGTCAATCTCAAGAGCTTCTGTCAACCCATTGCAAGGTCAAGAGTGAAGACAGTGGGTCCACTGTAGCTTCTGGTTCATCAAAGGATCCCTGCCCTGTGAACTCTTTGGTGAGTTATATTTCCTAAAACCAACAGGCTTACAAACACGAGGTATGATGGGGAATGTTGTCTTTTGTTCTTTAGCTCTTTCTGACTAAAATAAATGTCATAGCCAGTGTGAAAGTTTAATCCTGAGCATAATCACAGTGTCTGAGCCCACAAGTAAACTAGATTAAAACCTCCTGCAGTAGTGTATGCTCTTTGAATGAACAGAAGGCCATTAGGGGCAACAAGAGACAGATTCCATTGTGCATTCTGAGATCCACTTAATCATCTGGACATGGTGGCATTAGTTTCTATCATTAGAAAATGTCAATTATGCAAGTTGTCCAATTGCTTTCATCTACTTAATGAAACCTCCGTATTATGGAGGTGGAGAGTTAAGGTTTTCAATCTGTGTTTTCTATGAAGTTACATTTAAATTATCCTTTTGATTCACAATAATAAAGTAATTAATATATTTTAATATGTGAGGAAACAATATCATCACACTTCACTGAACTGAGAGCTTTGACTAATAACTAATATACTACAACTATAATAATGCATAATTATAATATCTAAGTAGAAACTCTTATGCCCCAAGAAAACATATTTTAAAATTGATCCAATCATATGCTGTAATACCAATATAGCAGGTGAGAAACACAACAATTCCCTTACTTCAATTGGCAAAAAAAAAAAAAAGTCTTGTTTTTATATTTCCAATATGTAACATTTAGATCAGTCAATAAGAAAGGAAGATTTGGCTTTAAAATATCTTATAAGGCTACATCCATGTGTATTACCAATTTCACACAACAAATGAATTCCTACCTTTTGAATTAATTTTATTTTTCAGTCTTGGTACCAATTAACAGACTATGTATCATTTCATGGGTTGGTTATTTTAGGAGACTTAAATTTGACTGTTTTAACACTTCCACTGACACTTGCTAAGAAAGTAGGAAAAATGCACTTTTTTTAAATCAAAAAGCTTTAGGAATATTCCTTTTGGAGAAAGAAGATCATTATCGAAAAGTTGCTTTCTTTGTTATCCATTCTATAGCACTGTGTGATGATAGAGATTAATGTCATCAATGACCAAATAATGATTAGAAATCAGAAAGATAGGGGCGCCTGGGTGGCTCAGTCGGTTAGACGTCCGACTTCAGCCCAGGTCACGATCTCGCGGTCCGTGAGTTCGAGCCCCGCGTCGGGCTCTGGGCTGATGGCTCAGAGCCTGGAGCCTGCTTCTGATTCTGTGTCTCCCTCTCTCTCTGCCCCTCCCTTGTTCATGCTCTGTCTCTCTCTGTCTCAAAAATAAATAAACGTTAAAAAAATTTAAAAAAAAAAAAAAAAAAAAAAAAAAAGAAATCAGAAAGATAATGTGAGTCAGGTTTTGTTTTGTTTGTTTTGTTTTTCTAAATGGACCCTGAGGGCTGAGGGCTAAGGTCCTTGGAGAGCTGAGCTTTGGCTGCTTAACTGTATGATGTTGGCCAATCCATTAACACATGCACTTAAATTCTTAATTTATAAAATGAGCTTCATGACCTGTTTGCTTTAATGGTTAAGGTTATAGGGAGAGAACATATATAAAAATACTTTGCAAATGATAATCTTTGAGATATATAGTCCATTAATACCATTTAATAATTATTACTAGCTTTTTAAATAAATATATACAGAAAATCATGCTCCTAATTTATCTTAAGTTTGTTGATCCCTATTTACAAAAGGCAGAATTAATTAAATTCATAAATGGCTAGGTCTGGAAGATAATTTAGAGAGTAGGACAATTTGCTCATTTTAAGACTAAGAAAAAAGATTATATGGCATCTTCAGGAAGATTGGACATGAGTTTCTGCTTGTCATGGTTTAGAGTTATGGGAGACATTTTGAAGTTGACATGTCCCTTTGTTTTCTAGAAATCTATTCACAAGTGAGGTTAAATTAGCCATATTATAAATTATTAAATGTTCTTTATTTGTACGACTGCTTGTTCTTGCAACATATCATCACTCCATAATTTAATCACACATTGTCAAGAAAGTGAAAAGATAAAATGACCAGTATTGCCATTATTTGGCAGTCTCTGAGTCATTTTTTTCCTGTTTTTAGTAACTGTTGATGAGACACTTCTTTGATCTTCCAGTTACCAATTTTTACCTGAATACAAGATGATCCTTTGTATATCTGACCTCTCAGCTCAGGAAATTCACCTCTTTTCCTCTTCAAATCATTATTGCCATACCCAGAACAGCCATTGTTGCTGATGTAATTGCAATTGTTGGTGTTGTAATTTTTATTTTATATATATATATATATATATATATATATATATATATATATATTTACTTTCTGTAAACTAACTGAAGGTAAATGTTAAATAGGCAGGATTAAGAACAAAAAAGGAAGGATGCCTGGGTAGCTCAGTGAAGCATCTGACTCTTGATCTCAGCTCAGGTCTTGATCTCAGGGTCATGAGTTGAAGCCCCAATTGGGCTCCAAATCTTACTTTATAAAAAGGAAAAAGGATCCAAAAAAAAAAAAGTTAGAGAGGGAGGGAGCCAAACCATAAGAGACTCTTAAAAACTGAAAAATTTCTGAGGGTTAATGGGGGGTGGGAGGGTGGGGAGGGTGGGTGATGGGTATTGAGGAGGGCACCTGTTGGGATGAGCACTGGGTGTTGTATGGAAACCAATTTGACAATAAATTTCATATTAAAATAATAAAAAGAATAAAAAGAAATGAAAAAAAGAAAAAGGAAAAGTACACCAAACAGGCATTTCTTTGTACACTTATCCTGCTATAAAATAACTAATCTAATCTCTATTCTTCCCTTTAACAGAATACTCTTTAAGCCAACATTTAACACTTTTAAAATTCTACCTTTTATGGGAGTTGGTTGTTACAAGTCTCTCCCACAAGATTATAAACACAAGTTTCTTATCAAACTGGAGATTGCATAGTACCAAGGCAAGGGTCTGGCTCATAGTCATACCCTCAGTAAACATTTGTTGAAATGAACCCCTTCTATCTTTGTATAATCCTGAGCAGTTGTAGACTAAGATATTTTGTGGAAGCAATTGAATTAAAATTAATTAAGAAAATGATGAACGCGTACTTTGTTTTCATAATTGAAAAAAAAATCTTTCAGGATTATACCAGTAAACAAAATAGGCATTGCCCTATCCTTGAAATTTTCAATCTAGCCTGAAAGACAAAAAAATTAAAATAAAAAAATATAGTGAGTACTTTTTAAAGTAAAAACCATACTTTAGCATGGATAGTACAGTTTATAGAGTCAGAAACACCATAATAACTTTTGCCCCTCTCATTTCGACCTTGAGTCAGTATTTAACCAATTTGACCTCAATTTTAATTTTTACAAAATTAGAGAAACAAATCCTGCTTGATTTGATCAACAGGGTTAAAAGAAACAATGAATAAACAAGTAGGAAATGTGGATATGTTAAAAAAAAAAAAAGACACTGGATTATGTACAGAAAGAGGAAACATATAAGACTCTTCCTTTCATTTAAGTTCTCTCTATACCTTTTATTCTGACCCTGAACAGGGTATCTGTATCCTGTCATAGGATATTAACCACAGTGCCATTAACATCTAAGCCTTTGGTTGGTACCTTTGTGGTGAGCATCCACTTAAAGTGAATCACATCTCTAATAGGGGAAGAAAAAAGCTGCTATGCAAGCTATTCTAAAATTTTTTTCTTGACTCCAAAATGTCAGTGTGAAAAAAATCTCTCACTAACTATAGTTCTTTCTAAATCATGAAGGTTGAGAAGAAAACAGCATTGAGGAAGTTTTTGAGAATCTTCCAGAGCAGATAAGTAATTCAATTTATCATATTACATTACAATAACTCTGACACACAACTAGTAAAATATTGAATATGACAGGACACAATAAACCAAATGGACATATAAACATAGAAAATATTATAAATGAAATATAAACAATTTAATATAGTATTATATTAAAAGACTTCCATGATATGGTTTAGAATTTTTTAATCTAGAACTGAAAGGATCATTGAAGATGGGAAAAACCACCTATGCATTTCTTTACATTAATAGATTAATGTAATCACCTTACACAAAGACACCTTAAAAGACAGCTACACTCATTCTTGACTAAATAACAAAACTTTTATGAATCTAAAATTAGAGAAAAACTTCTTACCATGACAAAATGATATCTGTTCGAAATAAATAACAAACATGATACCAAACACAGAAACTCTTAATTTTTTTAAATGTTTATATTTATTTTTGAGACACAGACAGAACATGAGCAGGGCAGGGGCAGAGAGAGAGAGAGGGAGACACAGAATCCAAAGCAGACTCCAGGTTCTAAGCTGTCAGCACAGAGTCTGATGAGGAGCTGGAACGCAGGAACCATGAGATCATGACCTGAGCTGAAGTCGGATGCTCAACCGACTGAACCACCCAGGTGCCCCCTAATATGGAAACTCTTAAAAATATTTCTATCTATATTAGGAACAAGATATTGAAACCTACAATCATTGGCACAATTTTAATGCTTTCTCATCATAACCAACATGATAGGGCAAAAATAGATTAAGGTGAATAAATATTAAAAGGAGATAAAATGTATTTTTTCTTTCCCTGACCCCTCTCCCATCCTACTCATCCTAAAATGTGTTACTTTTAAGCCTCAAATTCAAGGGTATATGTATTGGTGCAGTCTTTCCAGAAGGCAGTTTGTTTATGCCTATTCAAATAACAAATTTCCTTTCAGCTTTTAGGGATCTACTCCATAGATACTCATGGATTGATTAAAGAGTATATTTAAAAGTATATTCACTTATGAAAACTAAAAAAAAACATCAAACAGAACAATGACTAAATAAATTAGTGTATCTATTGTCAGGAACATTATGCAGTTTATTAAGCAATGAGTTGTATCTCTATGTATTAGATGTGACAGATTGAAAAAAAAGATGTAACAGATTGCTCATTATATGGTGTTATAATATTAAAAAATGGATATACATTTAACATATACATAAAGGGTGTATGTATATTATGCACACATATAATATATAATTGAAGATTATCATATAATATAATTTACATATATGTGTGCATATATTTAGGAATAGTACTTATTTTAAGTTTTCCACAACTCAACTCAATTTGTGATGAGTATACTGAAATCTCCATCACACCAGAATATGTTAGGGGTTCACACATTTTTAAAAATGCTTCCTTTCCAGGGAAGCCTCTTACACTATTGGTGGGAATGCAAACTGGTACAGGCACTCTGGAAAACAGTATGGAATTTCCTCAAAAAGTTAAAAAATAGAACTATCCTATGAACCAGCAATTGCACTACTAGGCATTTACCAAAAGAATGGAAAAATATTAATTCAAAGGATTACATGCATCCTGATGTTTATACCAGCATCATCAATAGCCAAATTTTAGAAAGATCCCAAATGTGCATTGAGTGATGAATGAATAAAGATGTGGCATACACACACACACACACACACACACACACACACACACAAACACAATAGCCTATTATTGAGCCATAAAAAAGAACGAAATCTTGCCATTTATAATAACATGGATGGAGCTAGAGAATATTACGCTAAGCAAAATAAGTCAGTCATAGAAAGAAAAATACCATATGATTTCACTCATGTGTGGAATTAAAGAAACAAAACAAATGATCATGGGGAAAAAGAGAGAGGCAAATCAAGATACGGACTCTTAATCAAAAGAGAACAAACTGATGGTTACCAGAGGGGAGGTGGGTCAGGGGATCGGGGAAACAGGTGACGGGGATTAGGAGTGCACTTTTGAGGTGATGTATGGAAATGTGGAATGACTATACTATACATCTGAAAACAGTATTACACTGTATGATAGCTAACTGGAATTTAAATAAAAAATTTAAAAAGAAAAGATGCTTCCTTTCTTTGAAGATCATAGTGCTTAAAAAGAGAAAATGTATCAATAATTAGCTAAATTTTTTGATGTGGAGAGGAGAGGAGACCTGGTAAAATTAGGAATATATAAATGTCATTGTCTGGATATGTTTTAATTGAGTATTAAAATAATTCTAAGGAATGATTCTTAGAATATTAATCAAAGTATCTGTGAAGTAATTTTATGGAAATCTAGTGACTTTTAGATGATGTGTTTTTGATTATCAATATCTGATAATTATCTCAATCAGGGGACAAAGCTTTTAGTGTATTTGATTCTCCTCCATAAAATAGTTTACCCCGCTTTCTCTAATTTCCAAACAACTTTCAGAAAATACAGTTGTCAAGATGGAAGAATATTCATAAAACAAAAGCTTGTTTTAATTATTTTGTTTTTATTAAGCAACCTGTACATTTTGACATGTTTTTCCAAAGGGGATTACATTCTCACAGCTCCTTGATCAATGCTAATGTATCAAATTATAAAATATAAGCTTGATTTTAGACAGTCACTAGATACTTAGTGCATTTATAAATGAAGGTTTATGTTATTTTTGTTTGTTTCCCATGCTAGCACATTTTTTTAGAATTGTTAAAAACAGCTTTAGTTTCTAAGAGAAACTAAGACACTAAATGAAAACTCCTAATATAATTCAGTAAATAAAAAGTTCAAACTCTTACAAAGTGTTAAACAGAATGGGGTAGAGAGGAGAAAAAGAGTGCACGCACTCAAGGGAGCACCTATTCCTAACATTGACTTCAGTCGTGTTTCTGCTTATCAGTCTGAGAGTGGATTTATAAATTGAAGCATGGTTTTCAAGGTTATTTTCCACCTTCATGGATTCATGTGCATTTTATAAACACATCAAGTCAAAAGAGTTACAAATTGAATGGTATTCTCATTAGAGAAACAGAATTAAGGAAGAAGGTACAGCATTTTTATTATTTATCTAACTAAATACTAGGTTCACGTAAGAATATTTTTTCTTCTGACTTCAGTAGGGCAAATCACTTATTTGATTCATCACTGACAAGAACACCACTCTGGAAATAATTCTCTTCCTCTGGATAGAAAGCAATGTGTTTTCAAACCTTTTGTACTGTTTCCCTAACAACTCAGAATTTATTCTTTTACCTGTCACTCCTAGAATGCAAGTGGCCATTTTCTATAACTATATAAGGTTTCAGAATGCCTACATGGCTCTGGCTAATGTCAATCAAACTATTTTAATGGTGCCCATATGCCCAAGGAATTATATGGATAAGAATGTTGGGAAATAATTTTTTTAAAGTAAATGATATCGTTTGTAGTAAGTTCAGCAAACTCTGAAGACAGTATGTGGTTTTATGTTTAGAACAAGTTCAGGCTATGTTCAACTTATGAAATAAAAGTTGATAGAATTTGCTTCAGATGAGAAAGGGTCAGTTTAGGCTGCTATACCAAATTTACCACCACCACCACCACCACCAACAAAACACATTTCTTTCTCACTGTTCTGGAGGCTTGGATGTTCAAGATCAAGGTGCCATCAGATCTAGTGTCTGGGAAGGACATCCTTGTAGTTTCTAGATGGCCTTTTTCTCCTTGTATCTTTACATGGCTGAAAGCAGAGAGAAGAAGCAAACCCTCTTTTGTTTCTTTTTTAGAAGAGCACTGATCTTATCAGGGGGGCTCCACCGTAATGACTGCATCTAATCCTAATTACTTTCCTCAAACCTCACCTTCTAAACCACACATTGTGTGTGTGTTGGGGGTGGGAGTTTCAAGATATGAATTTTGGGGATCACAGATATTTAGTCCACAGCATAAGCTAACATAATATTTGGAATTATCATTTGGTCCTATTTCTTCTTGCTGGCTTGCTCATGTCACTGTACTCAGAAGCATTCAGAGAGAGGAGTATTGAGTTTAATTATCACACAGTACCTGGAAGATAAATAACCTATGTAGAGATTCATCATGCTCTTCATAATGTTCATAATAACACATAATTCATGTGTTCTATTTGTATGATCATGAAGAACTATTGCAATAATGTTACAGGCTGGGTTGACATATATATAATCCATATCATATATTTCTCAGAATAGATTAATAAACTGTCTTTAGACAATTGACAATGTGTGGTGGGAAAATACAAGAATCTTGGTATATATTAGAGGTAAGCGTATTAAATGAAAAAGAATATTGAATGAATAAATGCCCTATGAAGTAGAATGAGTTCAGAAACTAGGGAGCTTGAATTTGAGTTTAAACTTTTAGATTTGTTCCCAGCGTTACTATGGACCAATTACCAAATCTATTTAACCAGCCACTAGATCAAGATATAGAATATTTTCAGTATCTTCAAAATTCTTCTATTATTCCATAAACTCACTACAGCCCAAAGCCAAATTACTACGGTGACTTTTATCATCATATATTTGCTTTTTAAAATTGTAATATCGTTGGTTCTTTTTCACTTAACATGAAGTTTTTGATGTTTGCTTTTTTTTTTCCTTTTAAGATTATTTTTTTAATTCTCCTTGCTATGTGGTATTCATTGATCATAGATTTATTTCTATAAATCACGGAATGATATATAGTAACTAGAAAATATGTTTGTGTATGTATATATTCATGTATATGTGTATATACACGTCATTTATATATTTTTCATGTATATATTATATATATAATATATATTTGCATTTTTCCATATTTATTGACAATGAGGGTTGTTGCTAGTTTGAGCTGTTATTAAGGGTATTACTGAGAATTTTCTCCATATATATTCTAATAGGAATGATTTTAGATCATAATTAAAGTTTTAGTAGAAACTACAAATGGTTTCTCAAAAAAAGTTACATCGATGCATACTCCTATCAGAATTATATGGTAGTCATAGTTGTTTCACATGAGTATCGAGAATTAATAATACTGATTTTAAAAATCGTAGTCATTCTGTTAAGAGTGTGATGGTATTTCATTGTGGGTTTGATTTTCATTTCCCTGCTGAATATTGGTGATGAAGCAATTTTTATAAGTTTATTTGACATTTCATTTTCCTCTTTTGCTACCTGGGAATTTTAGTATTTAAATATTTTTAAAATATTTTCTTTAATTATTGATATTTAGACAATACTTATTAATATTATACAATAAATGTTTTGTTTTTTTTTTTCAAAATATGGGCTAGCTGGTCATAGTGATTGAGCTGTATATTTCCATTTTTTTTTTCAATCTCTACAATCAGTGTAGGACTTGAACTCATGACCTGGAGAACAAGAGTTGCATGTTCTTCTGACAGCCAACCAGGAACCCCTATATATCCTTTTTATCTCTACTACACAAATTAAAATAAGAAATATATTTTATTATTTTAATAACTTTTAAACTAAGGGGATCATTTTGTTGTTTTATTAAAACATGTGCCTATACATTGTTATTATATACTTTAAACTATAAGAAGAAACATATTTTATAGTAGAGTCAGATTGCTTGATATGAAAAGTAAAAAAAAATGGCATTAATTGCAGCTACTTCTTGTAAGACATACTATGAAACTTGAGGTATAGAGTGTCATCAAGAAATTAAGTAATTTGAACCAGATAATTAGAGTTTTTCAAAAAGTTAGTTGCTATGTTAAAGTACAAAAAATCAATTTACTTCAAGAACTTTAGATAATTATAGATCTCAGGCCAAGTTAGGTGCAGAAATAATTTTTCTTTATAATATATAAATAGTATAAACCTGTCAGCTGGAAAGATTTGATTTCACATTAGTGAACTCTTTAAAATGTTCTCTGTTTTCACAGTAAATATCAATCTAGAAAGAAATAAGAAACCCTTTGTATATTATAAAACAGATCTTCCTAAATTCATGATTGGGATACATCCCAATAAACTTATTGTAAATTGAATATATTATAATTCATGAAAGTGTTTAATATACTTAACCTATCAAACATCATAACTTAGCCTAGCCTACCTTAAACATGCTCAGAACACTTACGTTAGCCTATAGTTGGGTAAATCATGGAACGCAAAGCCTATTTTATAATAAGATATTGAATATCACATGTAATTTATTGAATAGTGTACTGAAAGTTTAAAAAGGAATAGTTGTATGGATGGTTGTTCAATGTATCAGTTGCTTATCCTTATGATCACGTGCCTGACAGGGAGCTGAGGTTTGTTACTACCCAGGAACATGAGAGAGGATTCTAACATATATTGCTGGTCCAGGAAAATATCTAAATTCAACATTTGAAGTACAGTTTCTACTGAATGTGTATCACTTTCCCACCATTGTAAGGCCAAAACAATCTTAAGTGAAACCTTTGTAAGTTGAGGACTGTCTGGGATGGAAATCAACCGAGGGTGTTTCGGGCTAAAGAGAACTCCATGATTTTTTAGGTGAGTGGTAATTCCTAAAACTAAATCTCCTGGGGACTCATTAAAATTGATTCTGAATGATGATCTACACACTTTCATCTTCAGTGTTTGACATGTGTTGCAACATCTCTGAACTTGTCGTCGACCAAGACGCAACCTATGTTCTCTCTCTAAGCCACACCCTTCCTGTCCTTTATTAAAAATTAGTTCATCACCTTCTTTAGCAAGCTGTCAAACCATTCTCAAAAAGCATCATCAATATCAACTTATATTTATTAATTGATAATTCAGCCGAAGATTCAAATCTCTATAAAGCAAGTTAATGAGACATAACATTTAAGAGTGTCAGACTGAGAACACAAAAATGACATTTTGTGTAGTACCTGTGGTAGTTGATGACATGTATTTAGATAATAATCTTGCAAGTTTGTTGATGACAAAATTAATATAAACAGTTTCTTTGTATATATATTACATTAGAAATGTTTCCAATGTCTATTCATTATCCAAACTATAGTAGTGGTCACTTCTTTTTTCCCTTCTTTCTATTCTTCTTAATTCATTTATCTTCTCTTCTTTGTCTGAACAATTCAGACATAAACCCCTTACATGGGACAGATCAAGATAAGAATCTGTGCCAGAGACGTGGATGAGGGACCCGATGACTCAGAACAGGCAGTGAGAGCCCAAGTCGGATGAGATCACTTAGAGGACTACTCAGCATATAGAATCAGAGCATGTGTAAGAATGGTCCATAACAGGTGTCACAGCCCAAGCAGATTGAAGAGGAAATTCATGTGATGGGGTGAATGTGGCCTAAACAGGGTGATGAAGGAATGGAACTGGTAATGGAGAAGAGATATTCATGAAGACTGATCAAATGAGTACATGTATTAAGGATAATAGGATCTAGGTATATTATTTTCAAAGAAAGATGCTACAATTATAAAAGGGGAGAAAATTAGACTAACACCTATAATGCTAGACTGTAATTGGAGGTGTAGTTTCTAAAAATGGACTCATGGTGTAGCTATATACAGAAATAAATATAGATGTAAATGTCTGTGCATCTATAAATAGTTCTGTCCACTGATGGAACATAGAAGCAGCAACACCACCATAGTAATGGGAATGTCTAGCTGCTAAATCTTGGCTTATCAAGACCGTTAAAAGGGACAAAGAATTCTGAAAAAATGGCTGATTCTATGGCTGGGAAGGATAAGTATAAGATGAACCTGCAACATCTTTTTTGCCAGACAGCAATGAAGTGCTCAAAAAATAATGGGAGACATGTCAAAAAGACACCAGAATGCGTTTTTATGTGCTTTCGCTGGCCAAATCTTGGGCAGTTTGAGCAGCAAAGTAAACCTTCAAATGATTTTAACCTATTGAATAAAATGGGAACCTACAAACCATAACAGGTAAAAATAAATTAAAGAATCATTTAAATTTTAATGAGAATCTAATGGCAGTGATAATGGGAAATAACATGTTAGAGATTTGCAAAGAAGAGAGAAGATATTATGTGTTTCCATGAATGGGATAGTGACAAGAAATTCTAAACTTAATACTAAAATGTTACCGATGTATATCCTAATGCTGTATTAATACTAATATTTATGAAATGGTTTGTGACAGGAACTGTGCTTCAAGTATTTGATTTTATATAATTTTGTGCTGTCAAAAAACATAGGAGGCTAGGATTATTGGCATCTTGTGCATGTCTACATATGAGTAAAATGGGGACTAGAAATTGAAGTACCCACTTAATATAGCAGAATGATTTACTCCATTACAGACTTTGCACCCTGTGTGGTATTCTCTATTTCAAAAACACCACTTGTAGCTTTTAGTTACTACTTTGTGCTGTATGTGTAAGGAGACAAGGGCGGAGAGGTTCTTTATTTGTAAACTGCCTTTTAAAGAAAAAAAAAGTTTTTAGAATATTGAGAAATAAAAACAAGTCTGGGTAAAAACTCTCTGTGTCTCATGTTGCCATTATTATAGTAAAGCCTGGGTTGAGATTTTTACTTTACAGAGTTCCTGGCTTGACTTACTGCATAACTGGATTGGGGAATTGCAAGGTGATTTATAACATGTTTGATTGAATTTGATTCTCCATGAATAACTTAGCACAAATGTTATTTTTTGCTGATAAGAACCTTTTCCATTTTTCTATTGCCTGGTTTTTGGAAAAGGGATTTGTTGCACATATTTAAGGAAAAATACTTTGAAATCTCAAAAATATATTTTCCTATGTAAAACATGACTAAAGCTCTAATTCTTTATATATGGTGGATAACAGTAAATGACTACCAAAGGTAAATGTATGAATGTCAATAGTCTAATATTTTGGTAGGGCATAATCTCTTTTGTACTTTCTTTGCATTAAGTGAAACTATCAGAAACGTAACTTGCAAATTATTTTATTATATTTATTATATATTGGCATGTGCACTAGATTTATGCTGTGTTTATTTGTGGTTGCATGGAAAAACTAAATGCCTGGGAAAATAATATTTATTCAAAATGAAAAAAAAAGGTAATTATAGGTGTAGGAAAAATCCATCAAAATAATAATAAAGATGGAAAGAGTTCCCTCATGATTGAGGTGATAAGGTTTTAGTCACGTTGAGACTGAATGTCCTTCATGCTATTTATTTCTAACAAGCTACAACTGTGAACTTCGTGGGGAGGTGAAGCAGGCCTAAGCTGGAGGTGATGACAGTTCTGTCTTTATAACATATTCATAACCAAGAAACTGTGATGAGTGGATTTTTCGTTAATGCTGAAATATTTCACTATCCTGTAAGTATATTTACTCCTTTCATATAAAGAATACTGATTCTGTGTTTTCAAAGATGTGTTGGTAAAGCATTTGAGTATGCACTTGCAAATAAAATTTGATCTGAGAATAAATGGCTCCTATTGTGTTTAGATAAATTACTAGGCACCTGAGGACCTTCCAAATTTCAAAGACCAAAAAAACTATGACACTCAGATTTTCTTCTATATAATGAGATTTGATATCTTTTCTTCTGAATATTTTGGCATATGTGTCATATGTGAAATCAGTATGTCTTATATACATATTATATATTCATAAATATATTTATATTTAATGTAATAAGTATTAAAATATTTTTGCATTGATTAACTTCCACAGAGGGAACACCAGCACCTAGATCAAAACATGCTGGTACCAGCACCTTAGAAGTCCCCTCTTTTCTTTTCCTATGCAGTTAGTTTTTAGTTTTTAAACTTTAGTTTTTAAACAGTTTTTAGTTTAGTATAACTTATGTAGTTATACTAAAAAATGCATACTCTTTTGTGCCTGGCCTCTTTTGCTCATTAATAGGGTTTGTGAGAACCAATCATGTTTTTGTGTGTAGGAATATCAGGACCATAGGACATGTGTTTATTTAGATTCAGTGGATTTTTTTCAGACCATTTTCCAAAATGTTTTTATCAATTTATACTCACACCAGTAGTAACAAGAGTTTTGTTTGCTCCATGCCATAGTCAATATTGATATTATCTGCATTTTCTTTTTATATTAGCCAATTTGCCAAGTGAAGAGTGATATCATATTGTGGCACTAATTTGTGTTTCACTCTGCATGTCAAAATTGAGTTCCTTTCATATTTTATTGATTACTTTCATATCATCATTTCTGAAATTTCTGTCTAAGCCTTTTCTCCATCTTACTGTTGGATTAACTTATCTCTAAAATAGATTTGTAGTAGTTTTTATGTTATGGGCATGGATACTTAGAGATATGAATTTAATTACAATTAATTTAATTCCAATTAAATTCAGTATAGTCTAATATATGAAGTTTCTTTATGATTAACTAGGTCCCATATTTAAAAATAATAATAAGTCTATAGTGTTCTAAATTAAATTACATTTATATAATGGCTAGCATAGTCACTAAAAATATTACAACTTACTTTCACCTCATTTTTTAATCTATCTAAACTATACCATGGACTAGAGACTAGATTATGTCATACAACATGACCACTGATAAATTGAATATTTTCTCTTATGAATTCCCTGGCTAATGTGTGATGTAGAATGGAGTAGGGTAATTGAATTTAAAATCTAGGCCTATTGTTTTAGAGCACCTACACTGTTAAGAATGACACTTAGAGATAAAAGAAGTAAAAGCTAGTCAGAATGAAATAAAAAATGCTATAACTGAGCTGCAATCTCGAATGGATGCCATGGAAGCAAGAATGGATGAGCCAGGGCAGCAAATCAGTGATATAGAGGACAAACTTATGGAGAATAATGAAGCAGAAAAAAAGAAGGAGACTAAGGCAAAAGAGCATGGTTTAAGAATTAGAGAAATCAGTAACTCATTAAAAAGGAAAAACATCAGAATTATAGGGGTCCCAGAAGATGAAGAAAGAGAAAAAGGAGTAGAAGGGTTATGTGAGCAAATAAAAAAATTCCGCCTTAACCTGGGGAAAGACACGGGCATTAACATCCAGGAAGAACAGAGGACTCCCATAAGATTCAACAAAAACCAACCATCAACAAGGCATATCATAGTCAAATACACAAAATACTCAGGCAAGGAAAGAATCATGAAAGCAGCAAGGAGAAAAAAGTCCTTAACCTACAAGGGAAGACAGATCAGGTTTGTAGCAGATCTATCCACAAAAACTTGGCAGGCTAGAAAGGAGTGGCAGGATATATTAAATGTGCTGAATTGGGAAAAATATGTAGCCAAGAATTCTTCATCCAGCAAGGCTGTCATTCAAAGTAGAAAGAGATATTAAAAGTTTCCCAGACAAACAAAAATTAAAGGAGTTAATGACCACTAAACCAGCCATGCAAGAAATTTTAAGGGGGACTCTCTGTGGGGAGAAAAGGTGAAAAAAAAAAGACCAAAAACAACAAAGACTAGAAAGCAGCAGAGAACACCACCAGAAACTCCAACTCTACAAGAAACATAATGGCAATAAACTCATATCTTTCAATACTGACTCTAAATGTCAGTGGACTAAATGCTCCAATCAAAATACATAGGGTAACAGAATGGAAAAGAAAACAAGACCCATCTATAGGCTGTTTACAGGATACCCACTTTAGACCTAAAAACACCTTCAAATTGAAAGTAAGGAGATGGAGAACTATCTATCATGCAAATGGTCAGAAAAAAAAAGCCAGACTAGCCATATTTATATCAGACAATCTAGACTTTAAAATAAAGGCTAACAAGAGATGAAAAAGGGAATTATATTATAATTAAGTGGTCTATCCACCAAGAATACCTAACAATTGTAGACATTTATGCTCCAAATGTAGAGGCACCCAAATATATTAATCAATTAATCACAAACATAAAGAAACTCATTGATAATAATGCCATAATAGTAGGGGACTTCAACACCCACTTACACCAATGGGCAGATCGTCTAAACAGAAAATCAACAAGGACACAGTGGCTTAGAATGACTCACTGTACCAGATGGACTTAACAGATATATTCAGAACATTTCATCCTAAAACATTGGAATACACATTCTTCTCCAGAGCACATGGAATGTTTTCCAGAATAGATCACATACTGGAACACAAATCAACCTTCAACAAATACAGAAAGATCGAGATCATACTCTGAATATTTTCAGACCACAACGTTATGAAACTAGAAATCAACCACAAAAAAAAATATTTGGGAAGATAACAAATACTAGGATACTAAATAACATCCTACTAAAGAATGAATGGGCTAACCAAGAAGTTAAAAAGTTCACAGAAGCCAGTGAAAATGATAACACCACAGCCCCAAACCTCTGGGACACAGCAAAGGTGGTCATAAGAGGGAAGTATACAGCAATGCAGGCTTTCCTAAAGAAGGAAGAAAGGTCAAAGAGACACAACCTAACATTACACCTTAAGGATCTGGAAAAAGAACAGCAAATAAAAACCCAAACCAGCAGAACACAGGAAATAATAAAGATTAGAGGAGAAATCAATGCAACTGAAACCCCCCCCAGAAAAAAAGCCAAAATTAAAACCAAACAAAAAACAGTACAAATGATCAAAGAAATGAGAAGCTGGTTCTTTGGAAGAACTAACAAAGTTGATAAACCACTAGCCAATTTGATCAAAAAGAAAAAGAAAAGGACCCAGATAAATAAAATCATGAATGAAGGAGGAGAGATAACAACCAACAAAGCGAAAATACAAACAATAATAAGAAAACATTAAGAGCAATTATATACCAATAAAATGGGAAATCTGGAAGGGATGGACAAATTCCTAGAAACATATAAACTACTAAAACTGAAACAGGAAGAAATAGAAAATTTGAACTGACCCATAACCAGTAAACAAATCGAACTAGTAATCAAAAATCTCCCAAAGACAAGAGTCCAGAGACAGATGGCTTTCCAGGGGGTTCTACCAAACATTTAAGGAAGAGTTAACACCTATTCTCTTGAAGCTGTTCCAAAAAAACTGAAATGGAAACAAACGAGACAAAGACCCCACCAAGAAGGAGAACTATAGACCAATTTCCCTGATGAACATGGATGCAAAAATACTCAACAAGATATTAGCCAACTGGATTCAACAATACATTAAAAAAAAATTATTCACCATGACCAAGTGGGATTTATACTTGGGATGTAGGGCTGGTTCAATATCCACAACAGTCAATGTGATTCATCACATCAATAAAAGAAAAGACAACCACCTGATCCTCTCAATAGATGCAGAGAAGGCATTTGACAAAATATAGCCTCGTTTCTTGATAACAACCCTTAAGAAAGTAGGGATAGAAGGATCATACCGTGAGATCAAAAAAGCAATATATGAAATACCCAATGCTAATATCATCCTCAATGGGGAGAAACTGAGAGCTTTCCCCTTAAGGTCAGGAACAAGACAGGGATATCCACCCTCAACACTGTTATTCAACATAGTATTGGAAGTCTTAGCCTCAGCAATCAGACAACACAAAGAAATAAAAGGCATCCAAATCAGGCAGGAGGAGGTCAAACTTTCACTCTTCACAGATGACATGATACTCTATATGGCAAACCCAAAAGATTCCACCAAAAAACTGCTAGAACTAATTCATGAATTCAGCAAAGTTGCAGGATATAAAATCAATGCACAGAAATTGGTTGCATTTCTATAGACCAATAATGAATCAACAGAAAGAGAAATCACAGAATCGATCCCATTTACAGTTGCACAAAAAACCATAAAATACCTAGGAAAAAATCTAACCAAAGAGGTGAAAAATCTATACACTGAAAACTACAGAAAGCTTATAAAAGAAATTGAAGAAAACATAAAAAATGGAAAAGTATTCCATACTCATGGATAGGAAGAATAAATATTGTTAAAATGTCAATACTACCCAAAGAAATCTACATATTAAATGCAATCCCTATCAAAATAACACCAGCATTTTTCACAGAGCTAGAACAAACAATCCTGAAATTTTTATTGAAAACACAGAAGATCCTGAATAGCCAAAGCAATCTTGAAAAAGAAAACTAAAGCAGGAAGCATCACAATCTCACACTTCAAGCTGTATTACAAAGCTGTAATCATCAAGACAGTACGGTACTGTTACAAAAACAGACACTCAGATCAATGGAACAGAATAGAGAACCCAGAAATGGGCCCACAAACATATGGCCAACTAATCTTGACAAAGCAGGAATCCAATGGAATTTAGACAATCTCTTCAGCAAGTGGTGCTAGGAAAACTAGACAGCAACATGCAGAAAAATCAACCCGGATCACTTTCTTACACCATTTACAAAAATAAACTCAAAACAGATGAAAGACCTAAATGTAAGACAGGAAGCCATCAAAAATCCTCGAGGAGAAAGCAGGCAAAAACTTTGACCTTGGCCGCAGCAACTTCTTACTCAGCACATCTCCAGAGGCAAGGAAAACAAAGGCAAAAATGAACTATTGGGACAACATCAAAATAAAAATCTTCTGCACAGGGGCACCTGGGTGGCTCAGTTGGTTGAATGTCCGACTTCGGCTCAGGTCATGATCTCACAGTCTGTGAGTTCAAGCCCCACATCGGGCTTTGTGGTGACAGCTCAGAGCCTGGAGTCTGCTTTGGATTCTGTGTCTCCCTCTCTCTCTGCCCCTCCCCTGCTCATGCTCTGTCTCTCTCTGTCTCAAAAATAAATAAAAACATTTAAAAAAAAATCTTCTGCACAGCGAAGGAAACAATCAGCAAAACTAAAAGGCAACTGACAGAATTGGAGAAGATATTTGCAAACGACATATCAAAAAATTAAAAATAGAACTACCCAATGACCCAGCAATTGCACTACTAGGTATTTATCCAAGGGATACAGGTATGCTGTTTTGACGGGACACATGCACCCCAATGTTTATAGCAGCACTATCAACAATATCAAAGTATAGAAAGAGCCAAAATGCCCATTGATGGATAAATGAATAAAAAAGATGTGGTATGTATATACAATGGAGTATTACTCGGCAACCAAAAAGAATGAAATCTTGCCATTTGCAACTACCTGGATGGAACTATAGGGTATTATGCTAAGCAAAATCAGTCAGAGAAAGACAAATATTATGACTTCACTCATATGAGGTCTTTGAGATACGAAACAGATGAACATAATAGAAAGGAAGGAAAAATAATATAAAAACAGGGAGGGGAAGAAAACATAAGACTCTTAAATATGGAGAACAAACAAAAGTTTACAGGAGGGGTTGTGAGAGGGGGGATGGGCTAAATATGAAAGGGGCATTAAGGAATCTACTCCTGAAATCATTGTTGCACTATATGCTAACCCACTTGGATGTAAATTTAAAAAAATTAATTAAATAACAACAAAACAAAGAATGACATTTAGTCGGCATTCACACACACACATACACACACACATTTACATCATATATCTACTATATATGTATTATTCAAATTATACATTTATATTCAGGGGAGATTTTATAAAAACATTATATATTTATGATATAATCTAATAATATATTAATCTAATATATATTCTAATAATGCAATTCTGTAATTATTCATAGCATATGTGTGTGTGTGTGTGTGTGTGTGTGTGTGTGTGTGTGTGTGTATCCTCTCTTTCCTGAACTCCCACTTCTATGTATTCAACTGCTGCTAGACATCAACTTCAGCTGGATACCCAGCAGGTGACTTAAATGCAACAGAAATGTTGATGTTTTTTTCCTGCTCTTCTCTTCCTTTGTCAAATCTTTCAATATTTTCCATTTTAATACTTAGCAATTCTACCTATCCTGTTGCTTAAGACAAAACCCTATAACTCATTCCTTATTCTTCCTGACTCTTGATTTCGCCTCTAAAATTAAGTTATAGATTACCTCACCGCTCAACTTTTACACAACTACCATTGTAATCAGTATCCCCATCTCTTCCAAGGTCACAATAAAAGCTTCCTGACTAGTTTCTGATTTACTCCTACTACTCAATCTTTGCCAAGCAACCAGAGTGGTCTCCCACAAAGTAAATCACATCACATCACTTCTCTGCTTACACTCTCTAGTAATATTCCAATTCACTTAAAATATTTTCCAGATGCCTTTGTCTAACTGATCTGGGGTACCACAGGACTTGGACCTTATCTCACTTAATCTAGTCAGAGTAGGATTGGCTTACCTTTCCCCAAATGCCTGGCACTGGTTAATTTGCCACCAAAGTAGCTAGGCTGACTTCCTCTTTCCCAGGAGCCCTTCTATTTCTATCCCTTCTATCAGGAAAGCTGACCTCCCTGACCTTTTTAATCTTACCTCCCAGATTTTGAAACCCTAATCTTTCTCTTCTTGTCCTCCAAGTATATGAAATATTTTCTCACTGTTATAGAAAGTGAATACTTTTTTTCACTATTCCATTTCCAATTTTTGTGGTAGCATTTATTCTATGCTTGATTCCCCTTCTTGATCTTTTTTTGATTCCCAAGGGTTTAGTGTGGAATTCAAACTAGAAAAACTGTTATCACTTCTGTAAAAATATTCCTACATATCTCCAATCTATTTATCCTACAGCAGGTGGAGGACTATCTGTATCTTGAGCATTTCCTTAATTATTTAGCAGATTTCACTGTCTGTTAACAGCCCAAAACAACTGTAATCAGCCACGAAACCCAGTGCACAATCCAAATCTAAACATCAGATGGACCACTTCAGGGTCTATTTGAGTCAATAAAATTCTTGTTAATTAGCTCTAAAAAGAATAACTGACACTGATCTCCCACTAGTCTAATTGGTATCTTCCTTTTTTAAAAAAAAAATTAATATTTATTTATTTTTGAGAGAGACAGAGACAGAATGCCAGTGGGTCAAGGGCAGAGAGAGAGGGATGCACAGAATCCAAATCAGGCTCCAGGCTCTGAGCTGTCAGCACAGAGCCTGACACGGGGCTCGAACTCACAAGCTGTGAGATCATGACTTGAGCCGAAGCCAGACGCTCAACTGACTGAGCCACAGAGGCATCCTGGGTATCTTCCTTTAAAGGAAGTTGTGACAGTTGTGGGGCACTTGGTTGGCACAGTAGATTAAGTATCCAACTCTTGATTTCAGCTCAGTTCATGATCTCACTGTTTATGAGTTCGAGACCTGCATCAGACTCTGAGCTGATGGTGCAGAGCCTGCTTGGGATTTTCTCTCTCCTTCTCTCTAGTCCTGCCCTGCTTGTGCTCACTCTCTCTCTCTCAAAATAAATAAATAAACATTAAAAATAATAAAAATGTCTTAAAATAAAATAAAATAAAATAAAATAAAATAGTAAAATGAAAATAAAATAAAATAAAATAAAATAAAATAAAATAAAATAAAATGTAATGGTTGATCCTCAACAAATTGCCCAGGCTAGTATGGCTAATAATTGTTGGAATTGAAATCCTGGTCAATCAAGTACTACAATATACAAAAATTTAAGTAAAATTTTATTTTTAAAATATACTAGGTATATCATGTTTTTAATTTCGATGTAGAACCTTAAGTATGGAGTTTGAATAGTATAAAAATAATTTACCATATTTTATTCTAATGGTGTAGGGTATTTTTAGGAAATTTCTTATGGCTTTGTTTCTATGGAACAAGCCAATCATCTTCTTTTTTTATGTTTACTTGGTAACTATTTATCATAATCTGGAGTATGTAGATAATTCCAATTTTGTTTTATTGAAAATGAAATATGGAGGTATAGGAAGATGGCAGCGTAGGAGGACGCTGGGCTCACCGCGCATCCTGCTGATCACTTAGATTCCACCTACACCTGCCTAAAGAACCCAGAAAACCGCCAGAGGATTAGCAGAACAGAGTCTCCAGAGCCAAGCGCAGACGAGAGGCCCACTGAAGACGGTAGGAAGGGCGGTGAGGCGGTGCGCGCTCCACGGACTGGCGGGAGGGAGCCGGGGTGGAGGGGCAGCCTGCCGGCCAAGCAGAGCCCCCGAGTCTGGCTGGCAAAAGCGGAGGGGCCGGACGGACTGTGTTCCGACAGCAAGCATGACTTAGCATCTGGGAGGTCATAAGTTAACAGCTCTGCTCGGAAACCGGGAAGGCTGGAGGACAAAGGGAGGGAGAGCTGCTGAGCCCCTGGACGACAGAGCTCAGCTTGGCGGGTAACAAAGGCGCTCGCCAGCGCCATCTCCTCCGCCCATCCCCCAGCCAAAATCCCAAAGGGAACCAGCTCCTGCCAGGGAACTTGCTCGCTCCCCGCAAACACCCAACTCTGTGCTTCTGCGGAGCCAAACCTCCGGCAGCGGATCTGACTCCCTCCCGCTGCCACAGGGCCCCTCCTGAAGTGGATCACCTAAGGAGAAGCGAGCTAAGCCTGCCCCTCCTGTTCCTGTGCACCTTGCCTACCCATCCCAGCTAATACGCCAGATCCCCAGCACCACAAGCCTGGCAGTGTGCAAGTAGCCCAGACGGGCCACGCCACCCCACAGTGAATCCCGCACCTAGGAGAGGCGAAGAGAAGGCACACACCAGTCTGACTGTGGCCCCAGCGGTGGGCTGGGGGCAGACATCAGGTCGGACTGTGGCCCCGCCCACCAACTCCAGTTATACACCACAGCACGGCGGAAGTGCCCTGCAGGTCCTCACCACTCCAGGGACTATCCAAAATGATCAAACGGAAGAATTCCCCTCAGAAGAATCTCCAAGAAATAACAACAGCTAATGAACTGATCAAAAAGGATTTAAATAATATAACAGAAAGTGAATTTAGAATAATAGTCATAAAATTAATCGCTGGGCTTGAAAACAGTATAGAGGACAGCAGAGAATCTCTTGCCACAGAGATCAAGGGACTAAGGAACAGTCACGAGGAGCTGAAAAGCGCTTTAAACGAAATGCAAAACAAAATGGAAACGATGACAGCTCAGATTGAAGAGGCAGAGGAGAGAATAGGTGAACTAGAAGATAAAGTTATGGAAAAAGAGGAAGCTGAGAAAAAGAGAGATAAAAAAATCCAGGAGTATGAGGGGAAAATTAGAGAACTAAGTGATATACTAAAAAGAAATAATATACGCATAATTGGTACCCCAGAGGAGGAAGAGAGAGGGAAAGGTGCTGAAGGGGTACTTGAAGAAATAATAGCTGAGAACTTCCCTGAACTGGGGAAGGAAAAAGGCATTGAAATCCAAGAGGCACAGAGAACTCCCTTCAGACGTAACTTGAATCGATCTTCTGCATGACATATAATAGTGAAACTGGCAAAATACAAGGATAAAGAGAAAATTCTGAGAGCAGCAAGGGATAAACGTGCCCTCACATATAAAGGGAGACCTATAAGACTCGTGACTGATCTCTTTTTTGAAACTTGGCAGGCCAGAAAGGACTGGCACGATATCTTCAGTGTGCGAAACAGAAAAAATATGCAGCCAAGAATCCTTTATCCAGCAAGTCTGTCATTTAGAATAGAAGGAGAGATAAAGGTCTTCCCAAAGAAACAAAAACTGAAGGAATTTGTCACCACTAAACCAGCCCTACAAGAGATCCTAAGGGGGATCCTGTGAGACAAAGTACCAGAGACATCACTACAAGCATAAAACATACAGACATCACAATGACTCTAAACCGGTATCTTTCTATACTAACACTGAACGTAAATGGATTAAATGCGCCAACCAAAAGACATAGGGTATCAGAATGGATAAAAAAACAAGACCCATCTATCTGCTGTCTACAAGAGACTCATTTTAGACCTGAGGACACCTTTAGATTGAGAGTGAGGGGATGGAGAACTATTTATCATGCTACTGGAAGCCAAAAGAAAGCTGGTGTAGCCATACTTATATCAGACAAACTAGACTTTAAATTAAAGGCTGTAACAAGAGAAGAACAAGGGCATTATATAATAATGATAGGGTCTATCCATCAGGAAGAGCTAACAATTATAAATGTCTATGTGCCGAATACCGGAGCCCCCAAATATATAAAACAATTACTCATAAACATAAGCAACCTTATTGATAAGAATGTGGTAATTGCAGGGGACTTTAACACTCCACTTACAGAAATGGATAGATCATCTAGACACACGGTCAATAAAGAAACAAGGGCCCTGAATGATACATTGGATCAGATGGACTTGACAGATATATTTAGAACTCTGCATCCCAAAGCAACAGAATATACTTTCTTCTCGGGTGCACATGGAACATTCTCCAAGATAGATCATATACTGGGCCACAAAACAGCCCTTCATAAGTTTACAAGAATTGAAATTATACCATGCATACTTTCAGACCACAATGCTATGAAGCTTGAAATCAACCACAGGAAAAAGTCTGGAAAACCTCCAAAACCGTGGAGGTTAAAGAACACCCTACTAACGAATGAGTGGGTCAACCAGGCAATTAGAGAAGAAATTTAAAAATATATGGAAACAAACGAAAATGAAAATACAAGAATCCAAATGTTTTGGGACGCAGCGAAGGCAGTCCTGAGAGGAAAATACATTGCAATCCAGGCCTATCTCCAGAAACAAGAAAAATCCCAAATACAAAATCTAACAGCACACCTACAAGAAATAGAAGCAGAACAGCCAAGGCAGCCTAAACCCAGCAGAAGAAGAGAAATAATAAAATCAGAGCAGAAATAAACAATATAGAATCTAAAAAAACTGTAGAGCAGATCAACGAAACCAAGAGTTGGTTTTTTGAAAAAATAAACAAAATTGATAAACCTCTAGCCAGGCTTCTCAAAAAGAAAAGGGAGATGACCCAAATAGATAAAATCATGAATGAAAATGGAATTATTACAACCAATCCCTCAGAGATACAAACAATTATCAGGGAATACTATGAAAAATTATATGCCAACAAATTGGATAACCTGGAAGAAATGGACAAATTCCTAAACACCCACACTCTTCCAAAAATCAATCAGGAGGAAATAGAAAGCTTGAACAGACCCATAACCAGCGAAGAAACTGAATCAGTCATCAAAAATCTCCCAACAAATAAGAGTCCAGGACCAGATGGCTTCCCAGGGGAGTTCTACCAGACGTTTAAAGCAGAGATAATACCTATCCTTCTCAAGCTATTCCAAGAAATAGAAAGGGAAGGAAAACTTCCAGACTCATTCTATGAAGCCAGTACTACTTTGGTTCCTAAACCAGACAGAAACCCAGTAAAAAAAGAGAACTACAGGCCAATATCCCTGATGAATATAGGTGCAAAGATTCTCAATAAGATACTAGCAAATCGAATTCAACAGCTTATAAAAAGAATTATTCACCATGATCAAGTGGGATTCATTCCTGGCATGCAGGGCTGGTTCAACATTCGCAAATCGCTCAACGTGATACATCACATTAACAAAAAAAAAAGAGAAGAACCATATGATCCTGTCAATCGATGCAGAAAAGCCTTTGACAAAATCCAGCACCCTTTCTTAATGAAAACCCTTGAGAAAGTCGGGATAGAAGGAACATACTTAAAGATCATAAAAGCCATTTATGAAAAGCCCACAGCTAACATCATCCTCAACGGGGAAAAACTGAGAGCTTTTTCCCTGAGATCAGGAACACGACAGGGATGCCCACTCTCACCGCTGTTGTTTAATATAGTGTTGGAAGTTCTAGCATCAGCAATCAGACAACAAAAGGAAATCAAAGGCATCAAAATGGGCAAAGATGAAGTCAAGCTTTCACTTTTTGCAGATGACATGATACTATACATGGAAAATCCGATAGACTCCACCAAAAGTCTGCTAGAACTGATACATGAATTCAGCAAAGTTGCAGGTTACAAAATCAATGTACAGAAATCAGTTGCATTCTTATACACTAACAATGAAGTAACAGAAAGACAAATAAAGAAACTAATCCCATTCACAATTGCACCAAGAAGCATAAAATACCTAGGAATAAATCTAACCAAAGATGTAAAAGATCTGTATGCTGAAAACTATAGAAACCTTATGAAGGTAATTGAAGAAGATATAAAGAAATGGAAAGACATTCCCTGCTCATGGATTGGAAGAATAAATATTGCCAAAATGTCAATGCTACCCAAAGCTATCTACACATTCAATGCAATCCCAATCAAAATTGCACCAGCATTCTTCTCGAAACTAGAACAAGCAATCCTAAAATTCATATGGAACCACAAAAGGCCCCGAATAGCCAAAGTAATTTTGAAGAAGACCAAAGCAGGAGGCGTCACAATCCCAGACTTTAGCCTCTACTACAAAGCTGTAATCATCAAGACAGCATGGTATTGGCACAAACACAGACACATAGACCAATGGAATAGAATAGAAACCCCAGAACTAGACCCAAAAACGTATGGCCAACTAATCTTTGACAAAGCAGGAAAGAACATCCAATGGAAAAAAGACAGTCTCTTTAACAAATGGTGCTGGGAGAACTGGACAGCAACATGCAGAAGGTTGAAACTAGACCTCTTTCTCACACCATTCAGAAAAATAAACTCAAAATGGATAAAGGACCTGAATGTGAGACAGGAAACCATCAAAACCCTAGAGGAGAAAGCAGGAAAAGACATCTCTGACCTCAGCCGTAGCAATCTCTTACTCGACACATCCCCAAAGGCAAGGGAATTAAAAGCAAAAATGAATTACTGGGACCTTATGAAGATAAAAAGCTTCTGCACAGCAAAGGAAACAACCAACAAAACTAAAAGGCAACCAACGGAATGGGAAAAGATATTTGCAAATGACATATAGGACAAAGGGCTAATATCCAAAATCTATAAAGAGCTCACCAAACTCCACACCCGAAAAACAAATAACCCAGTGAAGAAATGGGCAGAAAACATGAATAGACACTTCTCTAAAGAAGACATCCGGATGGCCAACAGGCAAATGAAAAGATGCTCAACGTCGCTCCTTATCAGGGAAATACAAATCAAAACCACACTCAGATATCACCTCACGCCAGTCAGAGTGGCCAAAATGAACAAATCAGGAGACTATAGATGCTGGCGAGGATGTGGAGAAACAGGAACCCTCTTGCACTGTTGGTGGGAATGCAAATTGGTGCAGCCACTCTGGAAAGCAGTGTGGAGGTTTCTCAGAAAAGTAAAAATAGACCTACCCTATGACCCAGCAATAGCACTGCTAGGAATTTATCCAAGGGATACAGGAGTTCTGATGCATAGGGGCACTTGTACCCCAATGTTTATAGCAGCACTGTCAACAATAGCCAAATTATGGAAAGAGCCTAAATGTCCAACCACTGATGAATGGATAAAGAAATTGTGGTTTATATACACAATGGAATACTACCTGACAATGAGAAAGAATGAAATATGGCCTTTTGTAGCAACGTGGATGGAACTGGAGAGTGTGATGCTAAGTGAAATAAGCCATACAGAGAAAGACAGATACCATATGGTTTCACTCTTATGTGGATCCTGAGAAACTTAACAGAAACCCATGGGGGAGGGGAAGGAAAAAAAAAAAAAAAAGAGGTTAGAGTGGGAGAGAGCCAAAGCATAAGAGACTGTTAAAAACTGAGAACAAACTGAGGGTTGATGGGGGGTGGGAGGGTGGGGAGGGTGGGGGATGGGTATTGAGGAGGGCACCTTTTGGGATGAGCACTGGGTGTTGTATGGAAACCAATTTGACAATAAATTTCATATATTGGAAAAAAAAAACAAAAAAGAAAGAAAGAAAGAAAGAAAGAAAGAAAATGAAATATCAAAATATTCATATTTCTATTTTATAAATTATTTATAAAGAACTATGTCTGAATATGACTTTGAATGATATTCTCATCAATGCTTGGGTTTTTAACAAAACTACAATTAAATTTACCCTAGAAAAGTAGCTGTCGATGTTCTCCTTACAATGAGAAAGAATTAATTTCCTCCCTTAAAGAGTGTTATTCCTTTTTATGTCAATTAGGAAAGCTCCTGTTGATTTCTAAATTAAACTTCCTTACTTGTGTCTTACTTGTGTATTTCTTTTCTCCTCACCTCAAAAAATTTTGAAGTACTTCTAGTCATTGGTAATAGCAAATATATTTATTTTTTGATTTTATTGTTTTTTGTTCTTAAGCTTTTTTAAGCAAAGAAAATTTTCTTTCTTCTACCTTAGAAAAATATGGTTCTTGCAATTCAATTGCAGAGATCCAGTTTAAACAAGTACATTTTCACAATTCTGATATTGAATGTAAGTTTTAAGTTTATGATTCTGACCACAAGCATTGAACTAAAACAAACTAGTGTGTGACACACTACTGTGTGAGGTTCAGATCTAATGCAGCTAAAGTCCACAAGGCTAAGTAGAACTTAATGTTTAAAAAATATATAATTGTTTTTAGGAAAAAAGGAGAGAATTAGATTTGCCGTCAATTGACTTGAGCAAACATTTTCTCCCCAACATAACTTAATTACCACTTATGGTTTCCATGATTCAGTTTCATGCCTATGAAATGAGCAGAAAAAAATCCTAAACTATTGCCCAGTGTTGTGAGGATAGAAGGGATAGTGTATGTGGTGGTATTTTATGGTGCGTTGGAATCACAGACTGAAAGAAACCAAACCTCACTTCTGGCCCTTACGACAGGTGTGATCTTACCAAGACCTCAGAGCCTCATTTTCCACTGGAAAAATAAGAATAATTATAACTTTGTCATTGAAAATTGTTGTTTTATGAAACAGCATGATACATAGCAGGGATTCAATAAATTGCAGTTAGGTAAAACTATCTTATAAGCTCGTAAGTAGCTATAAAATGTAAGATTGATAACTGTTATCATTATTTTCTTCAAATAATAAGATGAAAGTTACTCTAAAAGATTTTGTTAATAAATGTGCGAAGAAATAGAAGTTATGGGTCAGTCTTGGGGTGCCTGGGTGGCTCAGTAGGTTGAGCATCCGACCTCGGCTCAGGTCATGATATCACAGTCTGTGAGTTCGAGCCCCGCATCGGGCTCTGTGCTGACGGCTCAGACAGAGCCTTGAGCCTGCCTCCGATTCTGTGTCTCCTTCTCTCTCTTCCCCTTCCCTGCTCATGCTCTGTCTCTATCTGTCTCAAAAATAAATAAAAAAATTAAGAAAAAAAATTAAAAAAAAAGAAGTTATGGGTCAGTCTAATTTTTCAGTTTATCTCATTCTTCTGATTTGGGAAAAGTTTTACATTTGTTTCATAATATGTATTACCTTTTCTTCATACAGTGCCATTAAAGCTGCCTATGACACAGTGAACTCCCTATTACAGTAAGGAATTCTATATAATTCTAATAAATCTTGCCATGAGCAGAGGTGAACAACTTAAGGAAGAACATCATTTACAATTTTTTAATTGTGATGTTTTACATATTGTTATAGTTCATGAGCAAAGTTTATGCCTTAAAGCAGTTGCCTGATTCTGCACCTTACCAAAACAATATTGCAATTGTCTTCAGTGATAGCTTTGCTTCAGAAGAACCTATAGAATTGGGTTGTATTAGGAATTTAAATCTGATTTTTGCAAGAATAGTTTTGAGATAAATTATCCCAGTGTATTTTAGTCATATTTCCATAAAAAAATTCAGGTATATATTATTTTCACTTTTCAAGAAATTATTGTGCTTTTTAAGTAGCTCTCTGTATATATTACAATTAAAATAGTTACATTTTATTTTTTAAAAATTCATTCTAGGCCTCTGATGAGATATTCCATCTTTTTATTTTCTGGAAGACAATACTGTTAATTTAAAGACATTGGCAGCTAACGCCAGATTCTATATAAAATCTAAGTGTATACCTATTGTTTGTTTTAATGTGCTGGTTTTAGTTCCAGTATTTTGGTGTTTTTAGTTTTACAAAATACTGTATTTTATATCTTAAAAATATAAATCCCCAAAAGATGTAATTTCTCCTCACAGAGTGTGCATTTTTCCTCTGGTATGCAGGAAGGCTGACAGCTAGAATGAAGTGTCTTCAAGCCAGCCCAGCTAACATCTAGAGGAGCCAAGGTTGTCTTTCCTCCTTGTGCTTGCACATAAAGATTTGTGAAGAAAATAACAATTTCCTTTGTCTTAAGCCATTTTGTTTAGGGCTTTTTGTTATGTAGAGATTAATAATAGAAACAATCAGCCACAAATAAAGTGAATATACACTCTTTAAAAGTTTTATACCCTGTACAAATATTAATGTCTAGGTATAAAGCCAAAAATATATTGACAGAAGTCCAAATTATTAAAATTGCCTCCAAAATTGAACTCCAAATCAGGGGCTCCTGGGTGGCTCAGTTGGTTAAGTGTCCAGCTTCAGCTCAGGTCATGATCTTGTGGTCCCTGGGTTCCAGCCCTGCGTCAGGCTCTGTGCTGACAGCTCAGTGCCTGGAACCTGCTTCAGATACTGTGTCTCTTTCTCTCTCTCTCTACCCCTCCCCTGCTCATGCTTTATCTCTCTCTGTCTCTCAAAAATAAACACCAAAGAAAAATTAAAAAAAAATTTGAATTCCAAATCACTAACATTGCCTACAGATCCATGTCAATTTCTATCAATATACCCAGTTGTTCTGTAGAAATTATCAATTATGGGGCACCTGGGTGACTGAGTCAGTTAAGTGTCTGACTCTTGGTTTCGGCTCAGGTCATAATCTCACAGTTTATGGGATGGAGCTCTGCCTCAGGCTCTATGCTAACAGTGAAGAACATACTTGGGATTCTCTCTTTCTCCCTCTCTCTCTTCCCCACTCACTCTCTCTTTCTCAAAGTTAAAAAAAAAACAACAAAACTTAAAAAAATGAAATTATCAACTTGATTCCAGAATATATTTATTACATAACACCAATCGTTATGGGCAAGAACAAAGTCTGAGAGTTTATAATACTAGATATCAATATTTGCACATATAAAGATAGGGAATAAGACTGGTATTTGTTATTGGTTTGATGATGGAAAAATAGATAAATGGAACATAATAGATTATCCAGAAATAAACAGTGCACACATGGTCACTTATTTACAGCTAATGTAACATCATAGTGAACTGGAATAAGGGTGGCCTTTTAAAATAATATGTGCTAATTTCATTGGATACTTTTCTGGAAAATGTTAATCTTTACCATATCTAACACCATAAATAATCATTAACACCATAAACAAACATTAATTATATTCTGAAAATGAAAGGTATTAAAGCTTCTATAGGAAAACAGATTATTTTCATAACCTTGGTGTAGGTAAAGCTTTCTTAAACAGGGTAGAGAATAATCAAGGGAAAGCTTAGATTAGATTATATTAAAATTACAAAATTCTGCTTTTTAAACAAAGAAAAGACAGAAAAGATTAATATCCCAAACTAGTCAATTATAAATATATACATATCGATATACATTGATACATACATATCAAAAGACTCAAATCCATAAAATATTTAAAAACACTTCACATCAATCAGCTAAGCAGACAACTAATAAAATAATGAACAAGAAATCTCAACAGGCACTTCACATAACAGAAAACAAAAATGATAAATAAACCTTTTGAAATGGAACTCTATTAGTTATCAGGGAAATGAAAATTAAAACTGCAATGTAAATGGTTATATACTCAACAGAATGACTAAATTTTAAAAAGCAGACAATATTAATAAGATGTGGGAAAAATTGAATTATAATTGCCAGGACGAGTAAGTTTGTACAAATAACCCAGATAAAATGTTTGGAAGAATAACCTAACAATTCCATTCTTAAACACCTAACCAGACTTCACTCAGATGATATGTATGTGTGTGTATCTATCTATCATCTATCTATCTATCTATCTATCTATCTATCTATCTATCATCTATCTATATAGTGAAAATAACCTAAAATGCCATTATTGGTAGGTATACTGTTTAACTATGGTATATTCACACCACAGAAAACTACATGTATCTCACAAAATATTGGGGAAAACTGGGCAAACACAAATAAGTACCTACAGTATGATTCCACTAATTTCAATTTCACCTTTTCTAATATGTATATTACAATTCAATAAAATTCTGAAGAAACGAAGAATATTCCTGCTTCTGATTCTGAGGTCCCATGCTCGCCATGTTATTTTATTTTTTTTTTTTAATTTTTTTTTTTTTTCAACGTTTATTTATTTTTGGGACAGAGAGAGACAGAGCATGAACGGGGGAGGGGCAGAGAGAGAGGGAGACACAGAATCTGAAACAGGCTCCAGGCTCTGAGCCATCAGCCCAGAGCCTGACGCGGGGCTCGAACTCACGGACCGTGAGATCGTGACCTGGCTGAAGTCGGACGCTTAACCGACTGCGCCACCCAGGCGCCCCTCGCCATGTTATTTTAGAGGGTCCTGACCCTAATGAGTTCATATAAAGATATTATTTTATTTTCCCATATTTGACACAAATTGACTCAATGTTTAAGTGAATTTGAGACAAGAGGTGCTGGTTGAAATTTGTCAATTAAACAATAAAGCATTCCTCTCAGTTCAGCTTATGTTTTGCTTGTATTTATTTCTGTATGACTAATTTTTTGTTTTATGCCACGTATAATATTTCATTGTTTTCAAACATTACTTAATCACAGTAGATAGATACTTTACTCACTTTATAGTTGAGCAATTTATTCTTACAGACATTAATGAACTTTCTCAATTTTACAGAGCAGAAAATGAGAGAATTTTGGATCAAACGTAGTTTTATCATTGTAAAACAAGAGTGTTTTGCCACTGACAAAGACTTTCAAATATGATGACTTTGGGGCGCCTGGGTGTTCAGTCAGTTAAGCATTTGACTCTTGATTTCAGCTCAGGTCATGCTCTCAGGCTCAACGCTGACAGTGTGGGGCCTGCTTGGGATTCTCTCTGCCCCTCCCCTGTTCTCGCTGGCACATGAGTGTGCCTGCATGTGTGCACGCATTCGTGTGCACGTGCCCTCTCTCTCAAATCAAATTAAAAAAACATTAAAAAAGCAATTATGCCTTGTAATTCATTTTTATCTTAATATTTCTATTAATACAGTATGACCACAGAATAATAATAAAAAAATAACTTCTACTTTATAAAGCACTATTGTTTAAAGAGCTACTCTCTCCCTCCCAAAGAAAAGCAATCATTTCATCTCTTTTTTTTAAAAAAAATTTTTTTTTTTCCAACGTTTTTTTTTATTTATTTTTGGGACAGAGAGAGACAGAGCATGAACGGGGGAGGGGCAGAGAGAGAGGGAGACACAGAATCGGAAACAGGCTCCAGGCTCCGAGCCATCAGCCCAGAGCCTGACGCGGGGCTCGAACTCACGGGCCGCGAGATCGTGACCTGGCTGAAGTCGGACGCTTAACCGACTGCGCCACCCAGGCGCCCCAATCATTTCATCTCTTAATTTAAAAAAAAATTTAAATTAAATTTACACTCTTCAATCACATATTTTATAGTATATGAGATATTAAAATTTCTTACTTATAGATTTGGTTGCTTATGATTGCCTGAGTTCAGGTAATTAGTAAACTGTCTGATATAATATGCAGCATAATTAATACAGCTTAATGGAAAGTAATTTTCAACCCTCATGTAATTCTCAGAATTACAGTACTGAAATTACTGTCTAAAGGTCATAATAAAATCATTTTTGGAAAACATTCAGGGCTGGATTAAACAAAGCCATATTTTCTCATGTGATTGATTACAAAAAATAAAATCAGAGCTTTTTAAAGATGATTTATATGTTAATGTTCACATTGTTGGCATTTGATTTTAGTAAATAAATTGACAGTACAGTCTCTAAAGTTGAGGAAAAATTCTTAGAAGGCAATCATTGGAATCAATTTGTGTAAAGTTATCAAAACAATAGAAATGTAGAGTTTCAATGAAGTTGTAAATTTGCTTTTATACTGAGTTAAATTGAAAGGAACTGATAATTCATATTTTATATGTTTAAAGAAGAACTTGCTAATGTGATAATGGTGATAGCAATGGACTGGAAGATCCTCATGTGCATTCTGAATATTAAATGTAACAAATCGTTTGTGTATATTTTCAATTTTAACTTCATTTTATCGTGTCCTGCATCTCCAAAAATTGTTAAACTGATTATTGCCACCCAATATTAGCAACTGATAGTTAAATATTATTTCATATTTTAAGTTTTAGGATTTAACCATAGAACTGGTAACAGTTGTTCATTTGTTTTTAACATCAATGATTTTATCAAGTCATTTTGCAACCAGCTGACTTTAGAGGATTGATAAAACTAGACAAAAATATGTAATAATGTAAAATTTCACTATCATATTATTTTATTCAATCCATTTTGGACTTCTTGAAAATTTAAACACCATATGTGCTGACATTTTTATTTCTTTTCCTTTTCTGCATTTCCATTTTTATAACTTTATGAAAGAAACATTTCTAAGAAATTTAATAACATAAAGCAAATGACAGCTGAATTTATAACAAAACAAATGTTATCACAACTAAAATACACAAAGAAAATGGCACAGTTATGATTACTACGCATCTAAATCTTTCTTGGGCCAGCCCAAAATAGGAGAAAAAATTATTAATTGATCTTTCTAGGAGAGGCTTCAACCTTTTTATTCCTGGAGTTTCTTGCCACATTATCCAAATTCCTCAGAGTTATGCAGTATCTTTCCGAGAGTAAAATATTTTTTTCCATCACGTGTTCTTAAGTATTTTATTAGTGCGACTATATACAAAGGATTTACTACCTATAAGTTATCGTCTTTTATGAAAAGGGGTTTGATACAATATGCTGCTATGTTTAGCGATTGTGTGTGTTGATTATTTGACAATAATACTGGTGGTTTCTTAATAGTCCAAATATTGATTCCATTTTATATTCCTATTAATCTATAACAATTAAGTTTTTGTATCACCCAAATGTTTCTTAACTGGGAATACAATAATAAAAATGTTTCATCAATTTATTAGAAGAAAGAAGGGAATGGGTTCTGAATTGAAATTGCGAAATCTATGAAGTTTTGTTTAAATGATTCAAATTAAAGATTTAAGTTAAGGATACATGGATTCTTGCATTTTCAAAGGGCTTATATCATTTGTGAATATAAAAATTACATTTTACTAGAGATATGCATTTCTTTTATTGTGCAGCATTAAATTTTTGTGATATTTCTATAATGAAACCAAGGTTTATGTCTAGCAATTTATTTTCAAAAGTGGAATGAGTTACTTCATTTTACAAATCTGAGTAAGAAATATGGGAAATTTGCAGTTTTAAGGACTCCAGTAAAAGATACAGTTTAATAAAATGCTAGTGCTTATCCACCTCCAGATATTACTTATCACTTTCTTTTATCATTTTTATCTATCTTTTCAGGATGGCAGATTAACATTTTAGAATAACCCTTTTGAGAAAACTGTGTTTTCTCAATAAGAAATATATCTTCTAAAGAAACATTCCTCTCTCTCTACAAAAATTCCCAAACAAGTGATTCTCCTGGTGTCTCTTAAATTCTGTTTCCATTAAAAACTCAATACAACAAAACAAGCCTCAAAAATGTGTTTGATACCCTCGTGTGGCTCCCCTTTTTTAATCTATAGATTGTCTTTCATGGAAAGCTTCTACTCTCAAACTCTTCCAGCCAATCTACCATGTTGACAGCTTTGTCTTTTTTAAATGTAAATTCCCTAACCCTCTCTTGATTAAATATCTTCGACAGAATATCACTATAAAGATCACATGTTTGAATATGGCGTGTATGATCCATTTCAATTTGGCTTTTCTTACTTTATTATCCAGTCTCCCCCCAAGTGTCATAAACATAATATCCAAATGAGCTGTTTAGTTTGCTTCTGTAAATAATGAGTAGCTTCTATTGGGCTAATGATCCTGTCAAGGGAGAGTAGAAAACACATCTCTGATGCCACTAGAGAGCTGCTGAGACAAAAAGGTTTTGGGGTCAAAATTCCAGAAAGAAAAGAATAACAGTGTGAGTTGAAATTCTGCAAGCAGACTGACTTCCTTCTTGCCATTTATCGGGAAAGATACTGAGAATTCCAGTGGTTATAGTTGTGGATCTGACAAATGAGAAGTCTTGGCAGTCTCAGAAAGCTGCAGAAGCAAAGAAAGGAATTTGGCTCTCACTGGAGGGAGTCAATAATTGTCCAGTGAAAAGGGAGATAAAGAGGAAGTGAGCCCTGCACTCAGTAGCTTTTCCCAGGAGACTTTTCCTGAATTGGGAATTCTGCCAAACTAAGCAGAATGGTGCTGAAATAGATGGTACTTTCTAACCGGCTTACAGCGATGAGGAGGCAAATATTGGAATTCAGAACCTTCCAAGGAAGAGAAGCCTCAACAAACTCCCTAGACTCTTCAGGTGGGACCCTTGGGGTACTACACAGGGATAGGCAAAGCTTAACAAAACTCCAGGCCAGCATCTTGTCAGCTCAGCCTCTAATCAGATTAAGATGTTCTAGTCCTATCCTATTTGTCTAGGAGAGAATAGGATTCAGCGTGCTTGAAAGATAATTCTAGTCTATCAAACGTTACCCTACTGAACAAGAATCAGAACCGAAACAAAGCCACTGACAGATGACCCAAATAATTGTATTTACAAGTCTTGGCTTTGATGTACTTGTGATAAATATATCAAAAGGACACAACAAGATGGAGAACTTCACCAGAGAATTGGATTACATAAAAAACCCTAAAATTTAGAAATAGACATTTAAAAATTCAGTATACAATAGTATATGGAGTCATCAGAAAAAAGAATTAGTGAATGAAAGAGAAGTCAATAGAAATATTTATTTTGAATCGTAGGGAGCAAAACAGAAAAAAGGAGAGATAAAGATTGTCAGAAACATTGGGATACAGTGAAAAGGTCTAACATACTAGGAGCTGGAGTCTCAGAGAGAGAGAGAAAACAAGATCAAAGTAATATTCAGAGAGAGTTTAATAAATTTTCCACATGCATACCCACTATGATTCCTACCCTGTTCAAATCATAAATGTTTACTTTTTTACCTGTTCTTCATAGTGCCTTGTATTCATCTACCATTGTTCTTACCACTATATATGTGTGTATATATATATATATATATATATATATATATATATCTCCACAGTACTTAGCACAAGGAGTTCTTAAAACTTACTTTTTAATGGGCTAAATAAGTGTTTAAAGAAATACTCTGTAGCACAGATTTCTTTTCCATTGTATAATTTATTTGCTGTTAAAGTTAATATTTCAGTTCAGTAATACCTATCTCTAAAGTAGTTGGGTGGAGAAAAATACAACTAAAGACTTTGTTTAGCACCAGTTAATTGAATTTAAGAAATCATTCGTAAGTACATATTTGTTGAAAAGAATTAAAGAATTAAAGTGGGAATGAAATCCCTTAGGTGCAAGAGAAATAGCTTATGTTCTGAACTTCTCTCTTTGCAGCAGGGAGAAGCACAATATTTCCCCTCCCATCCCCACCAATTGCCAGTATATAATCTTTGAGTTTATTTGATTATTACCAACTTTCATAAAAATTATGGTTTTATGTCATTAATGCAGAATGAGACAATGAAATTAAGAGTAACGTATCATTTTCTACTTTTGTCACTTAACAGTTTATAAATATTATCAATAACATGGCTTTGAACAGAAATGTCAGGGGTAGACTTTCAAAGGAAATGGAGACAATATGCCATTTGCCTTCATGGGGTCTTTAAAGCCTTAAAGAAAACATGATATAGTTAAGTCTATTTTGACTTAAATCCACTCTCAATGCAATTGAACCAGAGAATAGGAAAAAAAAAAAAATAGCCTTTGTCTTCTCTTGCAGAAAATTATCCTTATACTTTCCAGACTTGCTGGGTCAAATGTGAAGGTAAGATGATGGTGTATCTTTGGTTTATAGATGATTCTAACAAATGCAATCAATAAAGTTGTTATGAACGTGTCCTTCGAAAGAAAGGGCATTTGACACATCCTGCATAATTGATTTTAAAGCTGATTTAAAACTGCATGATTCTTCGGAATTTTGAAAATACAAAGTCATAAACAAAATATTTCCGTTAACACTAAAGATTCTAATTTGCAGTCTACTTCTCTGACACACAAAGCCGATAGTTTTGTCTTTGCTATGGCATAAATTAGAAGGAACACGAACAAAATTGATTATTAATTACCCCGAGAGCAGCAGAGCAAAATTAACAATGCATAGTCTCTAGATTGGGATCAGTAACTTCTTAAACAATACAGAAAAATTGCTTGAACTATAATCAATTTTACCTGGATTAGAAGCTATTACTAGCAATTAATGATCATGTAACTTTGATTTCAATAAAGTCTGCCAAAAGAAGTTATGGGGCCTACACCATTTTAACAATTTAGGTAATTTGGCTCAAAATTGTTATGAGGGGCATCTGGGTGGCTCAGTTGGTTGAGCGTCCGACTTCGGTTCAGGTCATAGTCTCGCGGTTGGGCTCTGTGCTAACAAACAGCACAGAGCCTGGAGCCCGCTTGGGATTCTGTGTCTCCCTCTCTCTCTCCCCTCCCCTGCTCATGCTCTGTCTCTGCCTCTCAAAAATAAATAAATGTTAAAAAAAAATAAAAAAGATTGTGACGGAAAAGGGCTTGGGTAACTGTAAGACAATGAGGAAATGACATATGAGCAAGGAACATGAATTTTTAGAATGTTGTACTTGACGTGTGACATGTATCTACTGGAAACAAATATACTTTTGCTGTATTATTAGAAATATACAACATGTAACATTGCTGTGTTTGTAGGTATTTAAAAAATAACTGATCTTAATGGGTTATAGTAATATTTCTATTTCTATTTTTTTATTTCATTGCATTTCCATCACAATATGATAGAAATGAATTTTCACTTATTAAATTTATAATAGCATCTTGTCATAATAGCATCCTTTTTACAGCATGACCATTTCCTCTGCACCAACAGCATTCATAAGAACTACTAAGGCCTTAATATAGGATTTAATATCAAAATATTTTGAACATGAAGTAATGAAGCTTTCATTCATTCTGACTTAAATACAAAATATAGGGGCGCCTGGGTGGCTCAGTTGGTTAAGCGGCCGACCTCGGCTCAGGTCATGATCTCGCGGTCCGTGAGTTGAAGCCCCGCGTCAGGCTCTGTGCTGACCACTCGGAGCCTGGAGCCTGTTTCAGCCTGTGTCTCCCTCTCTCTCTGACCCTCCCCCGTTCATGCTCTGTCTCTTTCTGTCTCAAAAATAAATAAACGTTAAAAAAAGAATATATTATATAAACACAAAATATAGATATGTATATATTTTTAAACTAAAATTTTTCCCTTTAGTTAAACATAAACATTGTTATGTTTCAGTATTTTTCTATATTTCAGATTGAAAGCCATGGTTTGAGGCTCAGCTATGTTTTATTTCTGTCATAAAGAACAGACATGCCATTAGGTTTGCCATTTGAAACTAACTTACATAGAATAGAGATTTCCTTCAGACTAGATGTCAAAATCCTGAGTCTATCTTGATTTATTACTTTCTATGTAAAACTAAATGCTTGATCCACTTATGATACTGATTTTCTTATATTCCTGACTCCCGTGAGAGATCTTATAGAACCATTTCCAAAACATATCCTTGTGAATGCAGACACGAAGTTGTTACTTCAAGTAGTCAAATAAGTAATAACATATCCATTGGGAAGGGTGATACTGAAAACCTGATTTGATTCATGGAAAAATCTGTTAACTAAGAAATCATAGAGGATATGAGACTTGGATTTGATAAAAAGAACTGCGACTTCAATTTCAAACTCTTTTTAACAGCTGATTTTTTTTTATTGAATTTGACAAGGCCAAGTAAATGAAATTAAAAAAAAAAAAAAAAGAAACAAAACTGAGCTTCACTGGTTGAAGGTGGAGTGAGGAGAAGTCCCTTTATTTTTGTTTGCACACCAAACCTCACACATTCCTGTCTTTTACAAGGATTCCAAGGTACTTCTACAGAACAAACCCTAGCCTTCTCTAAGTGTTTTAAAAATCATTGCATTTAAGACGCTAGATGTCACATTAATATATCAATTTTTCTATTGACATATTATTAATAATGGGCATTCTCGTGCTTATTCTAGAATGAAATAGCTTATTAGCTGGCTAACTGAAAAACAGAAAAAAATTAAGTGTTTCTTGATAAGATTCAGTGGTAGCAATCAGACTATTGTGAAATCCGTGGCAAAATCTGTGTTGTAAGGACAAAATTATGCAGTTATTTCCCTCGAGAAAGTACATAGACATAAAAGCCCATTGCAAGAGTAAAAACAAAATGAAGGTACGTGATAAAACACAATTATAAAATTAGCAATATGAAATTATAAAGCAGTTTTTCCGAGCTATCTCACCTATATCTTTCTGTTAGGTCAACACATTACAATATAGGGCCAAGTGCGGTAAGTGCTATAAATAAGGAAGTGCAAAATATAAAAAAAACTTTGAAATAAGTAATGGTACTTTTCTAGGTAAACTGACTGGGGCAAATTCATGGATGTAGTGGTATATAATCCGGGCTAAGTAGAACAAAAGGATATCAGAGGAAATGGAACACAGGGCAGATATACCAAGGCATCATTGATTGTTTTTTCTCTTACCTCGCATGATTCACAAACTTCCCTAACATATTGTGCCATTCACTTCAGATAATAGTATTTCTTAATATTTGCATCACCTCTGATACCAAAAGGGAAGCTTAACAATCTTATTTCCTCTGATGTTTTCTCCCCTCAATAATTCCTTAAAGTTGTTCAATTCAAGTATTCTTGGCACTCTGTTTCTTAAAGCCAAATATTTTTATGGGGGTGCAGTGTTGAAACTGATCATATGGTAAAACCTCTCAAAGTTTACCCCTGCTCCTCTAAGGTTAGGAAACCATTCCAGTCAGCAGTCTTCAGTACTGTGGCCCTTCCAGAACACACATGGAACAAAAACTGCAGATCAATTGGAATGCCTCCTCAGTCACTTGTCACTGGAGAGTCACCACTGCAGCTGCCAAATTCTCTTAAGTTGGCAAATTCATGTCATGTCTTTGATAATTAGCTTCTGAAAATCATAGTTGGGATAATCTCTTTTGCTTTAGACACTGTCTGGTTATCTGCAAAGAGAAGGAATCAGTCCTTCATGAATCATTTTGACTACAATCTGTTATTGGAAAATTTCCTGACCCTTCTCATACCTCTCTGATCAGACCTTAGCAATTTCCTTGTCACTATCTCACACATATTTACTCAACCCAGGAGATTCTAAGGTATGAATGATTGCACAGTAGTTTCACCAACATTGTCCCATACAGGACATTTCTATGATTAATTCCAAGACACTAAGCACAAAAAATAAATAATACAAGTAGCCATGAACACCTAGGGGATGAGAGCTTCCAAAAATCATTTATCCTAGTACATGCTACCACTCTGTGAACTTCTCTAAGGTAGGGAGAGTATTTTTTCCTCTGTTGGCTTTATCACCTAGCTCAGTCTCAGGAAAGCAGTGAAAAACATTACTGCTTAATGAATAAAGCTTTTTTTGTTTTTGAGTGAATAATGAAAGAAACAGCTAATTTATTACTTGCTTTGCTACCAATATATTATTTCTTATATTAAAGTTGTGTTATGGATTAAGGAATATATTTAGTCTTACTGAAAAATTATTGTAAATTATTCGAGAGCTATGCTTCTTTCAAGTTTCCAAAATGCCCAGATTGCAATGTAAAATACGCCAAGATTTTGGCTACGTTCCCTGATGGAAATTTTATGAAGTATATCATTAACTGTATTTAAAAATCATACAACCTGCTTAAAAAGAGAGAGATGAAATTTTAGGCAAAATTTGCACCTGTGTTGAGATCACGACCTTAGGAAGGTATTTGAGCTTACATAAAGGTAACTATCAATGGTTATTGCCTATTCAGATAGATGGTAGGTTGAAAAACATATATATAAAGTTTAATAGGGAGAGTATAGTAAGTTGAAAATTGTTCAGTAATTTCAACTAGAAGGATGGATGCAATCACAGGAACAAAGAAAATAAAACGTTTTGGGGGGTGAGCTAAATTTGAGAGTTTTGCATTTTTTTAGCATCTCATGTAACATGAGTCTTGCAAGACAAGGACAGAATGAGACATAGCTTTTCCCCTCCTCTTCATCTTCCTTTTCTTCTGTTTCCTTCCTCTCCTCTCTTTAGGTTCTCTTTCTTCTCTCTTAAGTTCATCTGCAATGATAATTTTTTCAACATAAGCAAGAAATCACGTAGACAAATTGGACATCAGGTTGAGAATAGTGAATAAACCATTTTAAGCAAGGGCCTGGGACTTCATAAACAAGTAAATTTAGTTACAGAACCCCGAATAAGCAAATCTGAGGGATAATTTAAAGGGCAAGAAATCTACAAATATAGCCATAATGCACATATCTTTATTCACATCTTGTTTCTTTTCTTTCTTCCTTCCTGAAGAAATCATCAGATTAGAAGAAAGTAAGCAACCATCTATAGGGGTCCAGAGGGCATACCCAGAAGCAATCAATCCAACCCTTAATTTTCCTTGAGCTTTAATAATTTCTTTATAAATTCATGTGAAATTTGCATTTCTCTGTATAATATATTGATTTACTTTAATGTAAGCAATAGTGTTTCTACATTAAAATCTGAGCTTTCTGGTCAACTGAGTAACAAGGATAATTTTTATTTTGTTTTCCTGCAGCTTTCCTAGATTCCCTACAGGTTGTCATATGAGGGGTATTTAGTAGGTCAGTTTGAGAGAAATAATGACTTTATAGGATATGTGTAAAGCACCGTAGAGGGCAGAAAATGGATGAGACTTTGGTTAATTTTGCTAAAAATTAAAATGTGAAAAGCAGCTCTTATATGAAAGTAGTTGATAACAATCTTTGGGTTCAGGCTCAAAGAATGAAAACATGAGATAGAGTCAATAATGTGAACAAAATAAATGCGAAATAATAAAGGCTATTTTCCTATAGTAAATTTATAATCATAAAATTATTCCATAAAACAAAGACAATAACATTACCTGTCCTTGAGGAGTGTTTTTTTTTATGAAATTATACTATTAAGGCATAAATGATTGGCAAAATCTGTAATAACATATATACAACATTTTATGCTTCCTCCAGCCTGTAATAATAATTAGATAAGTACATATGATTTGGAATAGTCTGTAATGGATTTTGTTGAAATGATTTTCTCCTGGTATTTTAAGTCATTAGTGGTATTAGCAAAATGGATAAGTAAAATCAAGCAAATATATGAGGATACATTCCTCTGTGCAGCATTTTTTAGTGGAAGTATGTCAACTAGTTTTTTGTATACTTATAGAGAGAAGTACAATACTTAGGCGCTTATCTTTTCACACACACAACACATTGTCTTTTTCTGAATGTATGTCTACTTACAGATAGAGAGATATTGATGTATGTGTATATACGCATGCTTTTTCCATGGGCTGTTAATCAGTTTTGGTAAAAGCCATAGCTGTTAATCAAAAAAGGTAAACATCATGTCTCAGGGGCATTTTTGTTCTCTCCCTAGACAAGTTCTGACCATATATTCCATCTATACTTAAAAAAAATTATTTCCTTATACTAAAAATTTGATCAAGTCTTATATTTTATGCTTCCTTTTGAAATTATTATCCAGCATCTTATTACTTTTATTTTAAAGCTATGAAAATTAATATATATAATGTCTCCAGCCTCACACCCAACATTTCTAATCCTAACTGTAGACTTTTCTAATCTAACCAATCTAACTGTAGACGTTTTCTATTCTACTGATATCATTTTTCAAATATTAATGTTTACCTCATGTCAAATTTTAGTCTTACTTAGTATTTTGAAACTGCTATCCATTAACCTTCTCCTAATGAAAATATTCTCTTTTTTTACTTTTCAAGCAGTGAATATATATTCTCATTGCCTTGCAAGCTGAGTGGTTTCTATTTCCTTCGCCATCTCAATTTCTGCAGCATTCCATACAAAAGAATATAGTATTTCTTAGATGTTTTTGTTGGCCTTCTATTTATTTTGTTCTCATTTCTCTGTCTTTGGTCAATTATATTTATCCCATGGCTTCAACTCTCACAAAAAGCAAACTAAAAATATTATCTCCATGACTTTTTCTGAACTTCATATCCAACAATCGTGTTATTATATACATGTCATATATGGAATCATATGTATTTTATGTACATGATATAAAATATATAACATCATAATTTATTAATAAAATAAAGTACTTATCCTGCCATTCCTATATGGAGAGTATTTGAAGATTACCAGATGTTGAGGGAAAGATCAACCTTCTAGAGGAATCACAGCTAATAAATACTAATAACTCACAGCCAGTAACCTTTGTGGGATGTTGATGTGGAGTGTTATGATAGGGAGATGAGACTAATGCACTTGAATTTTTCGTCAGTGTTAAAATTATTAAACAACAGGCTAACAAACATGATGTATTTTCTGATATGATACAATATGAGTTGAACAATACTATCAATGACATATTCTTTCCAAACACTGGGCATGAATCACACTATTAACTATATTAATTTACAGAGAAACAAGCTGAGTGATACTGGAAAGATACAATCAGCTGAACAACCTCACCCCAATATGGAAAATTCTTTTTAATATGTGATAAGTTTTCTTTTTTTTCCCTGCACCATTTTACTCCCACCAACAGTGCACAGGCATTCTAATTTCTCCAGATCTTTGCCAATACTTATTTTTTTTAATATGAAATTTGATGTCAAATTGGTTTCCATACAACACCCAGTGCTCATCTCAACAGGTGCCCTCCTCAATGCCCATCACCCACTTTCCCCTCCCTCACACCCCCCATCAACCCTCAGTTTATTCTCAGTTTTTAAGAGTCTCTTATGGTTTGGCTCCCTCCGTCTCTCTTTTTTTTTTTTAAGTTTTCTTAAATAAAGTAATACCACAGGGAAAAATGAAACAGACTAAAGAGATATAAGCCAAATACAATGTAAAGATTGTATTTGGATTTAAATCCTAAAACAAATACCTTAAATTAAATATATTTATAAAACTATCAGCAACATTAGTGGAGAATGTCTATAACTGATAAGAAATTACCACTGATTTTGTTGTTTGTGTTAATCATTTTGACACTATTTTTAAAAAACTCTACATGTCTGTGTATGTGGTATATATATATATATATATATATATATATATATACACATATATACACATACACACACATATATATGTATATATATATACACATACACTAACATGTAGAGTTTTTTATATGTGTTTTTTACATACACATATATATATACTATACATTTTTATATACTATATATTTATATATATTTTATACTATATATTTTATATACTATACATAGTATATATATTTTATATACTATATATACACACTATATATTTATATATATAGTATATAAATTGTATTTAATTTAATTAAATGAAATTTAATTTAATGAAATTAAAAAAAGGTATAATGTTGTTTTGTTGAAATTAGATACTGAGGTCATGGTGATTCATTACACTATTCTTATTTCTGTTTATTTGAACAGGAAAAGTGTTTAACAAATTTGAGCTTATTTCCTTCTCTATGTATTCCAAAGGTATTTTGTTTGTTCATCTGCATAACAGCGTGACAGTTTGTGTGTGTCATGTCTCCTTAAAAACTGACGTACAGGTGTAGAAGTATTATGATTGGTTGATTATTTTTTATCTCGTAGATATTGAAACTAGGCAAAATAGAATTTAGTTTTTATCCATGGTATAAAATTAGGAATCATTAATGTAATATTGAAAAAATTACTTATCCTGTCCAAATATATGTTAGAATATCACATTAGGTAGAATGGTGATAGACACATAAATTTAAATCATCTCCTTGTAAAGCTAGAATCTTTACATTATTAGCAGATATGTTTTTAATTTTACCACATGAAAACATTATAACTCTATATTTTTCTTTCTTTTATGTTTTCTCTTAGTTTATCCCTGGTCTTCTAGCCCTTGAATGTCAGTGTTATCAGATACAATAGAGAAAACTTAAGTTCCTACCAACCTTTCCACTTCCCCGTAGCTGTGCCTGTGCTTTTGTTTTCCTTCTGGTGACAGATTTGCCTCTTTGGATAAAGCTGAACATAGGAACTGGGATGAGACAATCATGACTATCAAAATAACTCTTGATTCCAGGCTGAGCTCATTTGCTAAGCTGGACCAACCTGAGTAATCACTTATTGTGTTTTTCTTACTAGATATGGCAAAGAAAGTGTTCTTTTTGTTTTGATGGAAAGCCTGTAATCCAGAACTGCTTTTAGCAATGTAGCAATGGATAAGCATCATGTGTGTGTATGTGTGTGTGTGTTTCCAAGTTTTTATTTAAATTCCAGTTAGTTAACATACAGTGTAATATTAGTTTCAGGTATAGAATTTACTGATTCATCACTTACATACAATACCCAGTGCTCATCACAAGGGCCCTCCTTAATACCCATCACCCTCTAACCCATCCTCCGCCTACCTCACTTCCACAATCCTCATTTTGTTTTTTGTAGTTAAGAGTCTGTTTTATAGATTTTCTCTCTTTTTGCAATGGGTGAACACAGTCTATCCAACAAAATGAAGACCTCACCCCTAAAGATGAAGTGATAATTGGTAGGGAGAGAAAGGAGAGGGAAGGAGAAAAGCAGCGTGTAAGTCTTCATATTCTTGGTTTTATTTATCCTTGGTAGGAGCCCAAATCTTTTGTTTGGAATCAAGAACAGATGGATTTTCAATTCTTACATGTTCATTTAAATTGGGGTTTTGTCACTTACAAATATATACTTAACTATTGTATAAGATTCTCAGTTGTGTTCATACTTGGATATTAGGGAAAAAATCGTTTGGGAAGAAAGTAAAATCCACCCAATATTGTATATATTTATTCATATATTTATTCATCCAGCATATATTAAGCATATTTTTATGTCTGTGACTAAGCCTTTCTGGAAACATAGTCAAACCAGATGTACAAAGAACTCTTCCTGCATAATTTTCCCAATATATGACAATTATACAAATCATTACAATGGAAGGTGGCGCATTCTTTAAGAACCACATGCAAAATGCTAAAGGAACACAGAAAATAGACAATATAACACTGTTGTTTCCAAGTCACTGTTGAAAAATTATCTCATCTTCAAATATATAATTAAATCAGTAATAAATAATGTTTGGTAAGACACTAAATGGAATAATATACACTAAATATACATTGCAGAACCTGAAAAGTTGCCTAAGTTTCATGTTGGAATCACCATGTTACTGCATAAAGACAGCAGAATCAAGTCACAACGCTGGAGTGAGTCTCAACCATTATTATAGACTTATAATACAGAGCTTTAATACTTACTTACAGAGCTTTAATTAAGTACCCTATACCTAGGACTCACCCTAAATGATTGTGTTCAATTAATCTGGAGTGTGCCTTGTATATGGCTATTATTTAAATTGCTGCAAAGTGATTTTGTTGGGCTGCCAGGATGGATAATCACTGACCTAGATTCCTAGGAGGCCCAGATAATATAAGTATTATGTTGGAAATTAGCAGAAATATGTGAAAGGAATTTTTCTTCTCTCTGTCTGCAATATCGAGAATTTCAAAGTAATGCATGGAAATTTCCAAGTATAAGAAGTCAAACATCTGACATCTACATTCCGTTCAGAGTGATCACCATAGTGGATGGCGAAAACTAATAGAAAATTGTATTTCCAAAAGATTTCTGTTGAAGGAGGTCATTGAGAGGACATGACCTACAACTGACCTGTGAGCTGGACCCTGGCAATCAGAGGCTCCTCACTCTCTCCCCTGTCCTTGGAATGTGCGCTGCACTTGCCTTCCACACGCTAGAAGCTGCCCACGAACAGCTTGAGATGGTAGTATGTTTATATCATGTGGAAGGTGTATGTGACTCAACCCAGTTAAAGCCTCTGTATGAACCTTAAGATTCTGGTGGGAGCACGCGGCAACTACTTATCTTGCGGTTGCTGGAGACAAGCCTGGTAAGTAAGTTCCCTTGCTTGATAAACTTGCCACCTAGCAACCTTGAATGGTCCGACTCTTAAGTCCCTCCCGGGCCTCCGTGTAGGAGGGCCAGTGTGTGAACCATAGTTTCAATAATGACAATAAAAACTCTAAGTAACAAAAATGTGAATAACAAAATTGCTACGGATATACTATGATATGCTATAAATTATTTTATATTGCACATATATCATGTTTTCATTTTATTAAAAAAACTTTGCTGCTCATTTAAAGGTTTATTAAAACACAAATAATCACTGTTTACATTTTAGAGATTCAAAATTCAATTGGTGATGTCCACTGGCACGTGATTTACATAAACACTAATAACTCTGTTTACATTGGCTTTGCTCTAGATGACTTGAAAAAGAGTATTAAACAAACATTTTTATAAAAATAAGCCTGAAAGTATTTCATTAAACATGTAATTCTATGTACCCAGTAACGTTATATTGCGGGGAAAAGTGAATTACGTTTTCTAAATTCTAACCTGCTGAAACAAGCCTAAAGTATAAGCTACATTAATACCTGTGCCACATCATGTAATGAAATGAAAATAGTGAAACATTCTTAAAAATACTGTATACTGTGGAATCACAAATTTCTTGAGTGCTAGATTCAAAATGAAGGTGAAAATTACTCAGATGGAAGATTACCTCCGTATGTCTTTTCAATATTCTACAACAGATGCTATAGATTATATTATGTACAGTAATGCTTATGGGAAAATGATTTAGAAACAACTGAGCCAGAGAGTAGGAACTAAGGAAAAAGAATTACTACATGCAGGTATCTATCATTTCAAACCATTTTGATTATAAATGATTACCATTAAATATTAATTATGTAAATGTATATCAAGTATTAGACACATTTCTAAGTACTTTACATGAATAAATCCATTCTTCCTCTCTGCGATGAAATACTCTTATAATTAAATGATGCTCCTGAAATTATTATCAAATGCAATTAATGGATCACATGGTAACAGCATGCTAAGCTTTGTAAGAAACTTCTAGACTGTACCCAAAGTGGTTTTGCATTAGATTCTTCATCATATTAATCATAATTATTTTAAATTCCCTGCCTGATAATTCCAACTTCTGCATCATATCTGTTTGTTCCTGATGCCTGCTTTGTGTCATCAGACTCTGTGTTTTCCTTGTCTTTTAGAATACCATTTAATTTTTTAAAAAAATTTGTTGGATGTTAGACATGATGTATCAGAAAATAGAAACTGAAGTAAATAGGCCTTACTGTGAACATTTATTTCTCCCTGAGTAGGAGTTGGGGTGTTTATAATCGGGTGTTTGCTGTGGTTGCAGGCACCGGAAGATTCAAATTCCTCTAGCAGTCTTGTGTTGGTCTTCTGTCTTGTCTTTGGACTTTCCTGAGAACTACTCTTTGTCTGAGGTCTTTACTCTAATCCCTGTCACTATACTGGGTCTCTGCTGGTGTGGTGGCTGGGTATGGGGAAGGGGAAGGGTTCTATAATATTATGATTAAATCCCAGTGTTCTAGTGGAGATGTGTCCCTCCTGTAAGCACTTCTTGGCTTTTTTTCCCTCTCAGATGAGACAGAAAGGCCAGAGACGGCTAATGTTGGGGAAATAACCTTTCCCAAGATCCAATAAGGCTTTGATGATGTCTTTTTCCTGGAGAGTCAGTCCTTGTTAGGGAGAAAGCTCTAAGCCTATTTTACAGTGGCTACTTTTCTCCTTCCTCTGACAGATTCATGAGGGGAGTTTTCCTGGCAACTCTTCACAAGAATCTGTCTGGTTTTCTGGAGGTGAAAAGCACAGAAGTTTGTGCTCTCCCCAAACTCGAGGCCCCAGGGGATTCTCACACTTACCCACACAGTCTATGTTCATCCTGTGGCAATTCACCAAAATTACCTTTTATCCATTCTCCCTACCAGCTTAGGACTCCAGCTGTTTCTTCTCCAGGTTAGAAACTGGCTCCCAGCCGTGACTCCTTGGATTTGTCTATCTCTCTGACTTTTGTTCAAAGTGGCCATTTCCCTTGTAAACTCAGTTCTTTGATGTGTCCAGGATAGGTCATTGATTTTCGGTTTGTTCAGCTGTTTCTTACTGTAAGGAGCATAAAACTTCCAAGTTCTGCACAAGTTAGCATTTAAACCAAAATCATGGTTTGTATTTCTTAAAACCTACGTTTTAATTAATATTTCCAATTTGAATACAGTATTGCAATGTTTTCCATATCTTTATTGATTTTATATTTATCCTTTCTCTAATATGGAACATTTCTTTTATTAGTAATATTAATTATTTATTTATTTGTGTTATCCTATAATATTCTCAAAAGTTTTTTCTTAATTTTTTTTAATGTTTATTTATTTTTGACAGAGAGAGAGACAGAACATGAGTGGGGGAGGGGCAGAGAGAGAGGGAGACACAGAATCCGAAGCAGGCTCCAGGCTCTGAGCTGTCAGCACAGAGCCTGACATGAGACTCGAACTCACAGACTGCGAGATCCTGACCTCAGCTCAACCAACTGAGCCACCCAGGCGCCCCTCAAAAGTTTTTTCAAGTTATAATACCACCGTTGCAGCTCAAGATTTCTTGGCAATGCTTTTGTCCTTGGAATATGTTCCACAAAGGATGTATAGTCAGAAAACTTTATTCAAGTTTATTACAAACCCTTATTGTCTCTTTGTAGCTGAGTTAAATATCTGAAATATAGTTCTGTTCACTTTTTCTTTTATTTTGTTTAATTTTAAGCTTATGTTTTTCTTAAAAATTGAAGCTTAATTTTTTACTATGTAAAATACTGACAGGTCAAAAATGAAAACTTTTAAAAATGGCATGTTCAGAGAAATATTACCTTACTGTATATCTCTTCTACAATTTCTTTCTGCCCTCCGCATAACAAATCATTTATCCTTTAACACAAGGATATATATTTTGCTTATTTCTCCTTGTATGTTATGCAATTTTAGTAAACTAAAAGTATGTATCTATAACCTGCGGGTTTAACTAACAATATGTCCTAGAAACAAATCTATGATGAACATTTTATTTCTTTTTAGTAATCATTAGTTACTAATTAGTTCTAGCCCTGTATGCATACAGTTACGGGTTGTGGTGCTAAAATTGTGGGCTGTTTCCAAATTTTGTTGAAATAAGTCACAGTATAACAATACTCTTGCGCCGTGATACTGTTTTATATTTGTAGAAGTGAATCAAGCTCCACTCAGTAGAGGTTGTGATGTTTTGAAATCCCCCACAACATATAAACATTTCTATTTTCCACAACTTTGTTAACAGAGTATATTGTCAGTCTTTCTGATTTTTTAAACCTGATAAAAGAGAAATTATAGCACTGTGTAGTTTTATGTGTTGTGGTTATTATGGTAAATGTAATTTCATGTTCATAGGGGCTACTTCCCTATTTTTCTCCCTATTCACCTTCACCTATAATTTTTTTGGTCAACTCGCTCTTTAAAGAGTTTCTGTATTTCCGAACATTTTATATAACAATCATTTTAAGGCTTTGTCTATTATATCGGCAGACAATATCTTGTTCAAGTTCTCTCCCTGGCTGTTGTCTTTTCTATAATTCAATTTTTATTATTTTTAATTTTAGGTTGCAATATTTATAAATTTCTTTAATTTCTTCTGAATTTTACATAAAAGTGAGTTCCATGAGCACACAAAAATGTAGTTGTACTTCTTAGTATCAGAGTGCACAACTGGCTATACCAATGAGAGCCTCCTGTTGATTGCTCTTGAGGTGTTTTTCCTCTTTTCTCAATATTGTGTCCATTTGATCTGAGACAAAATACTGTGCTGGAGGTTCATTAAGAAGTGCTCTTGAAATCAATACTTCTAGATAGGAATGGAAAGAGCCAGAATGGGCCAGAGGAAGTAGTTGGGATATCATGCAGTCTCCACAAAAGCTCAGCCAGCAAACTCAGAGGGACACACGGAAGCTGGGATGGCCCTTCAGAGTTGTCCCATGTTCCATTGATGGGAGCGGCCATTTATAATCTTACATTGACTGGTTTCTGGATGAAGTCTGTCAACAGAGAGGAGTCCTGTTTTTTTAAATTTTTTTAAATGTTTATTTATATGAGAAAGAGAGAGAGAGAGAGAGAGGCAGAGCCACAGAAGAGGGTCAGAGAGAGAGGGAGACAGAATCTGAAGCAGGCTCCAGGCCCTGAGCTGTCAGCACAGAGCCTGACGCAAGGCTGGAACCCATGAACCAAGAGACCACAACTTTAGCTGAAGTCAGACGCTTAACCCACTGAGCCACCCAGGTGCCCCAGAGTAGGCTTCTTGAAAGAATCACCTCCCGCTGGCAAATGACTTTTAGAGAGCAAACAGCTGGAAGTTGGCATCTGACAATACTCCAAACAGCTTGGGGAAAGGTTTTTCACGGCTGAATGAGTCTCTGGGCAGTCTCTACATCTTTCTACTTGCATGTTCTCTCGTCTCTGCCTTTTGAGGGTGGTGGCTGATTTTTTTTTTTAGTGCAGAGCAACCAATAGCTCTCATATCTTGGTTGTGAATTGTGGTTATTGTAAAATATTCTACTTTATTTTATTTATAGTTAGCTCACCTTGTCAGATTTAAAGTCTACAGTACTTGCATAAGTTTTGTTTAAATTGTCTGATCTATTTGGCTCATTCTTTAATTTTTACCCATTCCTAGTACTTTGCTCATAGTGTATTTTCACATAGAATGTAGAGTTGTGTTTTGCTTTGTGAGCTATTATGAAAATTTTTCTTCTGAATGATGAGTTAGGCCAATTACATTTGTTGATGGAATTTATATGCTTGTTGTTAGCTCTCCTATACAATTTTATGTTAAAAATACTGTATGTTATATTTACTCTGCATTTTTTACTACAGGGCCTAATTTTTTTCACTGCTTGCTAAAGGCATTTTGGTATTTAAAATGCTTCTACTTCTGTTATTAATGGTTACTTTAAAAATTTTATTTGTTTATTTTGAGAGAGAGACAGAGCATGCAGGAGGGGCAGAGAGAGGGAGAGAGAGAGAGAGAGAGAGAGAGAGAGAGAGAGAATCCCAAGCAGGCTCCACACTGCTCCACACTGTCAGTCCTGAGCCTGACATGGGACTCAAACACACAAAACATGACATCATGACCTGTGCCATAACTAAGAGTCAGACACGTAACCGACTGAGCCACACAGGTGCCCCATTAATGATTACTTTTAAACTACGATATTATCTGATGCTTAAACTGTTCCTTGCATAGACTCCCAATGCCTGGTTTATGACTTTTCTATTCTTTGGTATTCAGTGTTTTATTATTTGTCATGTGGATGTCAATGAGTTTACTTTTTGTTAGCATTTGCATGGGTGTGTGTGTGTGTGTGTGTGTGTGTGCATGCAAAATAACAATTTTGCTAGAGTCTCTAATTCATTTCCATTCTTCCCACTTCTGGATTAACCTTAAAACTATCTATCTATCTATCTATCTATCTATCTATCTATTATCTATCTATCTATCATGTATATCATATATCATATATATATAATAATATATAATATATACAATATTTATAATGTTTTAAACTATATTTTTGTTGATGTTTCCTCATTATTCTTTGGATTAATAAAGCTTTTTCTTTGGAAGGAAAAGCTCCTGGAAACAGCATATTCTGATTTGTTTAGTTCTTTCACTTTTAGTATAACTACCATAATTTGGGTTTAAATATATCAGTTTGCTCTTTATTTTCTATACATGACCTTTTATCTGTCTTTATTTAACTTCCAAGTATTTTAATTATTTCCCTTTGTTTTGATTTATGTAGGCTTTCACTCTTCATTTAATAGATCTCCTAGAAATTACATCACATGATCTTTTTAAATCTGAATTTAAAATAATACTTTTACTATTTCCTAAATAATGAGGAACCTTAGAAACATTCTAACACTAAGCACTCCTTTCTTAACTTGCATTTTATTTGTCTCCGTGTTGTAAACTCCACCAATATTTTTATTACTGTTTTATTGGTCAATATTTTATTAAATTTACTGCTGTATGAAAATTCTCTGCTTCTCAGATTTGTTCTTTCCCTACAAATATCCCTCCAGGTTACATCTCCTTCAAGTAAAGAATGTTCTTTCCCGTTCCATTTGGAGCAGGTGTGTTGCTGGTGAATTTTCTGTATTTTGCTTGGCTGAAAGTATCTTTATTTTGGCTTCATTTTATCTTGCCAGTTATTTTCTTGAAGCATAGGGAATATAATTCTATTGTGCTCTGGTTCCCATTCTTTCTTTTGAGATGCCAGCTGTCACTTTATCGATGTTCCTTTCACGTTGTTTCCAATGCCTCCACTCCCCCTCTTTTCAGATTGTGGTCTTTGTATTTTATTTCCAGCAATTGTCATATGACATTTCTCAGTGCAGTTTATTTGTGTTCATCCTGTTTGAGGTTTATAGAGCTTTTTGATTCTGTGACAAAAAGATTTTTTTAATTAGGTTTGTAGCTCCAGTACATTGTAAGATATATAATTTTCCCTACCTATTTTTAAGAGTTAACATTTATTTTCATCCAAAATTCTTGGTACGGTCTTTTTTTATTCTTGAAAATAATAAGGATCATTATTTTGGCCTGTGTCTGCTTTCTTCGTATGTCTTCATGTGAGTTATTAAGGTTTGTTTTAGGACTTTCATCTTTTTTAGGGCAGTTTTAGACTTACCAAAAAACTAAACAGTAGGTTTTGAGGTATATACCTCCTGCGCCCACACATGGATATCTTCCTCATTATTAAAATCCCCTACCAGAGTGGTACATTTGTTAAAACTGATGACCATACACTGATGCATCCTAATCACCCCAAATCCACAGTTTACCTTGGGGTTCACTCCTGGTATTACACATTCAAAAGACTTGGACAAATGTGTAATGACACGCTTCCATCATTATAGTATAATGCAGAGTATTTCCACTGTTCCAAAAATCTTTTGTGTTCTTTCCCTCCCCTCTAACTCTTGGCAAACACTGACATTTTACTGTCTTCATAGTTTTGCCTTTTCCAGCATGTCATTTAGGTGGAATCATCCAGGATTTTATTTTATCAGATTGGCTTCCTTCACTTCGTAATATGCATTCAAGGTTACTCCACTTCTTTTTGTGGCTTGATAGCTCATTTCTTTTTAGCAGTCACTGAACAATTTTCCATTCTCTGGATGTACCACAGTTTATGCACCCATTACCCACTGACAAACATGTTGGTTGTTTTCAAGTGTTAGAATGTACATAGTATCCAAAGCAATCTGCAGATTCAATGCAATCCCTATCAAAATTGTAATAGCATTAGTCACAGAAGTTAACAAATAATCGTAAAATTTGTTTGGAACCACAAAAGACCCCAAATATCTAAAGCAATCTTGGAAAAGAACAACACTGGGGGCCTCATGCTCCCTGATTTCAAATAATATTACAAATCTATAGAAACAAAACCAAAATTATACTGGCATAAAAGAACAAACACATAGATCGATAGAACTGAGTAGAGAGATCAGAAATAAACCCAAGCATATATGGTTAATTAGCTTATGGCAAAGGAACCAAAAGTATACAACAGGGAAAGAATATTCTCTTCAATAAATGGTGTTGGGGATACTGGACATCCACATGTAAAAGAATGAAACTTGACCACCATCTTGCACCATATTTAAAAAATTAACTCAAAATGAATTAAAGACTTGAATGTAAGACCTGAAACCATAAAACTCCTAGTATAAAACATAAGTGGTGAGATACTTGACATAAGTCTTGGTGATGATTTTTCATTCTGATGCCAAAAACAAAAGCAACAAACACAAAAAGTAATTAAATGAGACCACCTCAAAGTAAAAATTTCTGCACAGCAAAGCAAACCATCAACAAAATGAAAAGGAAACTTACTTACTGGGAGAAAATATTTGCAAGGATACATACAGATGGTCAACTGGTACATGAAAAGATCCTCAACAGCATTAGTCATCAGAGGAGTATAAACCAAAACCACAATGAGATGTCACCTTACACTTGTTAGAATAGCTATTACCAAAGAAGCAGTAAGAAGTCTGTGAGGATGTGGAGAGGAGGGAATCCTTGTGTGCTCTTCATGGGAATGTAAATTCGTGCAGTCATTATGGAAAACAGTATGGAAGTTCCTCAAAAAATTAGAACTAGAATTGCCACATAATTTAGCAATTTCACTTCTGGGTATTTATTCGATCCAGCAATTCCATTTTTGAGGATTTATTTAGGTATTTAACTTGCAAAGATATATGCACCTTCATGTTCATTGCAACACTAACTTGCAAAAACCAAGATGTGGAAACAACTGTGTGTCCATGAATGTATGAATGGATAAATAAATTGTGGCATGCATATAGAATGGAATATTATTCAGCCATAAAAAGAATGAAATCTTATCATTTGTGAAAACATGGATCTTGAGGGCACTGGGTGAAGAGAAGTAAATTAGGTATGACAACTACCATATGCTCTTTCATATGTGGAATCTTCAAACAAAATAAACAAATGAACTAACAAAAAATAAGCTCATAGATACAGAGAACAGATTGATGGCTACTAGAGGCAGGAAATGGGTGGGAGAAATGGGTAAATACAAAAAGATTAAAAAAGAGAAAAAAAAGAAACTTCTGAATGAAAACTCACAGTAAAATGTAAGGCAGATTGGAAAATGATAACAATATTGCTACATAACAGACTAAATGTTAACTTGTTAGGGGTGTCTAGGTAGCTCACTTGGTTAAGTGTCTGATTCTTGATTTTGGCTCAGGTCATGATCTCATGGTTTGTGAGATGGAGCCCCATGTTAGGCTCTGAGCTGGCAGAGTGGAGCCTGCTTGGGATTCTCTCTCCTTCTGCCCCTCCCCTGCTTGGTCTTTCTCTCTCTCTCTCTCTCTCTCTCTCAAAATAAATAAATAAACATGAAAAAAATGTAAATGTTACTTTGCTGAATGTATGGTCACCAAAATATTACTTGATTAGAACAGGTAGGAAAAAGTTTCATTTTGGAAGAGTGTATTTAAATGAACTTTCAAATGTACTTTTATTTGATATGATAGTGGAAAATAACATTACTATGTATATTGATATGTTAATAATATTGTATTTTTGAGGTGACACATCATTTATGGCTCAATATATTTTACTTTGAGATTTTGCCCATCAACCTGAAAGTCAAATGATATATTAGCACCTACTTTGCCTTGTTTAAGAACTAAATTCCTTATGAATAGGATACTCAAAATATTCAGTACTATTTTGCTCATTTTAAAATGTAGACACTACATATTACATATATTAATCAGATTTATGCTATTTTCATGAAATCCATTCATTTTATAGACGTAACACAAAATTTTAGGACTTTTTAGTTGTTTTGATTGGGTTGAAAAATAGCAGAAATAAGTAAACCAAGTTATAAAAATGATAAAATATTAAGATAGACCCCAGATATATGCAAAATATTTTTTCTTAGGGCACAAATGAAAAATAAGCAAGCCTGTCTACAAAATATTTTTTACTTGGTAAATGCGTTAATTTATAAATAAACATAAATATGAATAAAAAAATAGACAAGGTATGTTTTATGGTCCAGAATGTAATCTATCTTGATAAATGTTTCATACAAACTTGAGAATAACATGTTGTCTTCTGCCATTGGAAAGTAATCTATATGTTTCCATTATATCCTTTTGACTGATGGTGTGGTCGAGTTCCACTATATCCATACCAATATTGTGCGTACTGGATCTGTCCGTTTCTGATTGAGGAAAGTTAAAGTCTCCACTGTAATAATAGATACATTGCTTCCTTCCAGTTCTATGTGTCAAATTTTGGCTCATACCTTTCATCACTGTTGCTAAGCACAGATACTTCAGAAGTTATTAAATGTTTTTGGAAATTTGACTCCTTTTTTATTATGTAATGCTGCTTTTTGTCCTCTGATGATTTTTCTTCCTTTAAATTTGTTCTATTTGAAATTAAGTTAGCTACTGACACTTTCTTTTGACTAGCATTAGCATGGTACATCATTCTCCATCCACTTATTTTAATCTATGTGTCTTTATATTTAAAGTGGTTTTCTTAAAAATAAATAAATAAATAAGTAAATAAATATAAATAAATAAATAAAGTGATTTTCTTTTTTTTTTTTTTCAATATATGAAGTTTATTGTCAAATTGTTTTCCATAAAACACCCAGTGCTCATCCCAACAGGTGCCCTCCTCAATACCCATCACCCACAGTCCCCTCCCTCCCACCCCCCATCAACCCTCAGTTTGTTCTCAGTTTTTAACAGTCTCTCATACTTTGGCTCTCTTCCACTCTAACCTCTTTTTTTTTTCCTCCCCCTCCCCCATGGGTTTCTGTTAAGTTTCTCAGGATCCACATAAGAGTGAAAACATATGGTATCTGTCTTTCTCTGTACGGCTTATTTCACTTAGCATCACACTCTCCAGTTCCATCCACGTTGCTACAAAGGGCCATATTTCATTCTTTCTCATTGCCACGTAGTACTCCATTGTGTACATAAACCACAATTTCTTTATCCATTCATCAGTTGATGGACATTTAGGCTCTTTCCATAATTTGGCTATTGTTGAGAGTGCTGCTATAAACATTGGGGTACAAGTGCCCCTATGCATCAGTACTCCTGTATCCCTTGTGTAAATTCATAGCAGTGCTATTGCTGGGTCATAGGGTAGGTCTATTTTTAATTTTCTGAGAAACCTCCACACTGCTTTCCAGAGCGGCTGCACCAATTTGCATTCCCACCAACAGTGCAAGAGGGTTCCTGTTTCTCCACATCCTCTCCAGATTCTATAGTCTCCTGATTTGTTCATTTTAGCCACTCTGACAGGCGTGAGGTGATATCTGAGTGTGGTTTTGATTTGTATTTCCCTGATAAGGAGCAACGTTGAGCATCTTTTCATGTGCCTGTTGGCCATCTGGATGTCTTCTTTAGAGAAGTGTCTATTCATGTTTTCTGCCCATTTCTTCACTGGGTTATTTGTTTTTCGGGTGTGGAGTTTGGTGAGCTCTTTATAGATTTTGGATATTAGCCCTTTGTTCGATATGTCATTTGCAAATATCTTTTCCCATTCCGTTGGTTGCCTTTTAGTTTTGTCGGTTGTTTCCTTTGCTGTGCAGAAGCTTTTTATCTTCATAAGGTCCCAGTAATTCATTTTTGCTTTTAATTCCCTTGCCTTTGGGGATGTGTCGAGTAAGAGATTGCTATGGCTGAGGTCAGAGAGGTCTTTTCCTGCTTTCTCCTCTAGGGTTTCGATGGTTTCCTGTCTCACATTCAGGTCCTTTATCCATTTTGAGTTTATTTTTCTGAATGGTGTGAGAAAGAGGTCTAGTTTCAACCTTCTGCATGTTGCTGTCCAGTTCTCCCAGCACCATTTGCTAAAGACACTGTCTTTTTTCCATTGGATGTTCTTTCCTGCTTTGTCAAAGATTAGTTGGCTATACGTTTGTGGGTCTAGTTCTGGGGTTTCTATTCTATTCCATTGGTCTATGTGTCTGTGTTTGTGCCAATACCATGCTGTCTTGGTGATTACAGCTTTGTAGTACAGGCTAAAGTCTGGGATTGTGACGCCTCCTGCTTTGGTCTTCTTCAAAATTACTTTGGCTATTCGGGGCCTTTTGTGGTTCCATATGAATTTTAGGATTGCATGATCTAGTTTCGAGAAGAATGCTGGTGCAATTTTGATTGGGATTGCATTTTATGTGTAGATAGCTTTGGGTAGTATTGACATTTTGACAATATTTATTCTTCCAATCCATGAGCAGGGAATGGGTTTCCATTTCTTTATATCTTCTTCAATTACCTTCATAAGCTTTCTATAGTTTTCAGCATACAGATCTTTTACATCTTTGGTTAGATTTATTCCTAGGTATTTTATGCTTCTTGATGCAATTGTGAATGGGATCAGTTTCTTTATTTGTCTTTCTGTTGCTTCATTATTAGTGTATAAGAATGCAACTGATTTCTGTACATTGATTTTGTATCCTGCAACTTTGCTGAATTCATGTATCAGTTCTAGCAGGCTTTTGGTGGAGCCTATCGGATTTTCCATGTATAATATCATGTCATCTGCAAAAAGTGAAAGCTTAACTTCATCTCTGCCATTTTTGATGCCTTTGATTTCCTTTTGTTGTCTGATTGCTGATGCTAGCACTTCCAACACTATGTTAAACAACAGCGGTGAAAGTGGACATCCCTGTCGTGTTTCTGATCTCAGGGAAAAAGCTCTCAGTTTTTCCCCATTGAGGATGACGTTAGCTGTGGGCTTTTCATAAATGGCTTTTATGATCTTTAAGTATGTTCCTTCTATCCCGACTTTCTCAAGGGTTTTTGTTAAGAAAGGTTGCTGAATTTTGTCAAAGCCTTTTCTGCATCGATTGACAGGATCGTATGGTTCTTATCTTTGCTTTTATTAATGTGATGTATCATGTTGATTGATTTGCAAATGTTGAACCAGCCCTGCATCCCAGGAATGAATCCCACTTGATCATGGTGACTAATTCTTTTTTATATGCTGTTGAATTCGATTTGCTAGTATCTTATTGAGAATTTTTGCATCCATATTCATCAGGGATATTGGCCTGTAGTTCTCTTTTTTTAATGGGTTTCTGTCTGGTTTAGGAATCAAAGTAATACTGGCTTCATAGAATGAGTCTGGAAGTTTTCCTTCCCTTTCTATTTTTTGGAATAGCTTGAGAAGAATAGGTATTATCTCTGCTTTAAACGTCTGGTAGAACTCCCCCGGGAAGCCATCTGGTCCTGGACTCTTATTTGTTGGGAGATTTTTGATGACTGATTCAATTTCTTGGCTGGTTTATGGGTCTGTTCAAGCTTTCTATTTCCTCCTTATTGAATTTTGGAAGCATGTGGGTGTTTAGGAATTTGTCCATTTCTTCCAGGTTGTCCAGTTTGTTGGCATATAAGTGTTCATAGTATTCCCTGATAATTGGTTGTATTTCTGAGGGATTGGTTGTATTAATTCCATTTTCATTCATGATTTCATCTATTTGGGTCATATCCCTTTTCTTTTTGAGAAGCCTGGCTAGAGGTTTATCAATTTTGTTTATTTTTTCAAAAAACCAACTCTTGGTTTTGATGATCTGCTCTACAGTTTTTTTAGATTCTATATTGTTTATTTCTGCTCTGATCTTTATTATTTCTCTTCTTCTGCTGGGTTTAGGCTGTCTTTGCTGTTCTGCTTTTATTTCCTTTAGGTGTGCTGTCAGATTTTGTATTTGGGATTTTTCTTGTTTCTGGAGATAGGCCTGGATTGCAATGTATTTTCCTGTCAGGACTGCCTTCGCTGCATCCCAAAGCGTTTGGATTGTTGTATTTTCATTTTCATTTTTTTCCATATATTTTTAAATTTCTTCTCTAATTGCCTGGTTGACCCACTCATTCTTTAGTAGGGTGTTCTTTAACCTCCATGCTTTTGGAGGTTTTCCAGACTTTTTCCTGTGGTTCATTTCAAGCTTCTTAGCATTGTGGTCTGAAAGTATGCATGGTATGATCTCAATTCTTTTATAGTTATTAAGGTCTGTTTTGTGACCGAGTATGTGATCTGTCTTGGGGAATGTTCCATGTGCATTCGAGAAGAAAGTATATTCTGTTGCTTTGGGATGCAGAGTTCTAAATATATCTGTCAAGTCCATCTGATCCAATGTATCATTCAGGGCCCTTGTTTCTTTATTGATCATGCGTCTAGATGATTATCCATTTCTGTAAGTGGAGTGTTAAAGTCCCCTGCAATTACCACATTCTTATCAATAAGGTTGCTTATGTTTGTGAGTAATTGTTTTATATATTTGGGGGCTCCCATATTCGGCGCATAGACATTTATAACTGTTAGCTCTTCCTGATGGATAGACCCTGTGATTATTATGTAATGCCCTTCTTCATCTCTTGTTACAGCCTTTAATTTAAAGTCAAGTTTGTCTGATATAAGTATGGCTACTCCAGCTTTCTTTTGACTTCCAGTCGCATGATGAATAGTTCTCCATCCCTTCACTCTCAATCTAAAGGTGTCCTCAGGTCTAAAATGAGTCTCTTGTAGACAGCAAATAGATGGGTCTTGTTTTTTTATCCATTTTGATACCCTATGTCTTTTGGTTGGCACATTTAGTCCATTTACATTCAGTGTTATTATAGAAAGATATGGGTTTAGAGTCATTGTGATGGCCGTAGGTTTCACGCTTGTAACGATGTCTCTGATACTTTGTCTCACAGGATCCCCCTTAGGATCTCTTGTAGGGCTAGTTTAGTGGTGACAGATTCCTTCAGTTTTTGTTTGTTTGGGAAGACCTTTATCTCTCCTTCTATTCTAAATGACAGATAAAGGATTGCTGGATAAAGGATTCTCGGCTGCATATTTTTTCTGTTTAGCACACTGAAGATATCGTGCCAGTCCTTTCTGGCCTGCCAAGTTTCAGTAGAGAGATCCGTCACGAGCCTTATAGGTCTCCCTTTATATGTTAGAGCACGTTTATCTCTAGCTGCTTTCAGAATTTTCTCTTTATCCTTGTACTTTGCCAGTTTCACTGTGATATGTTGTGCAGAAGATCAATTCAAGTTACATCTGAAAGGAGTTCTCTGTGCCTCTTGGATTTCAATGCCTTTTTCCTTCCCCAGATCAGGGAAGTTCTCAGCTATTATTTCTTCAAGTACACCTTTAGCACCTTTCCCTCTCTCTTCCTCCTCTGGAATACCAATTATGTGTAGATTATTTCTGTCTAGTGCATCACTTAGTTCTCTAATTTTCCCCTCATACTCCTGGAATTTTTTATCTCTCTTTTTCTCAGCTTCTTATTCTTCCATAATTTTATCTTCTAGTTCACCTATTCTCTCCTCTGCCTCTTCAATCTGAGCTGTGGTTGTCTCCATTTTATTTTGCAGCTCATTGATAGCATTTTTTAGCTCCTCCTGGCTATTCCTTAGTCCTTTGATCTCTGTAACAATAGATTCTCTGCTGTCCTTTATACTGTTTTCAAGCTCAGCGATTAATTTTATAACTATTATTCTAAATTCACTTCCTGTTATATTGTTTAAATAATTTTTGATCAGTTCATTAGCTGTTGTTATTTCCTGGACATATTTATGAGGGGAAGTCTTGTCATTTTGGATAGTCCTGGAGGGGTGCGGAACTGTAGGGCACTTTCCCTGTGCTGTCTTGAATAACTTGCGTTGGTGGGCGGGGCCACAGTCAGACCTGATGTCTGCCCCCAACCCACCGCTGGGGCCACAGTCAGACTGGTGTGTACCCTCTCTTCCCATCTCCTAGGGGCAGGAATCACTGTGGGATGGTGTGGCCCGTCTGGGCTACTTGCACACTGCCAGGCTTGTGGTGCTGGGCATCTGGTGTATTATCTGTGGTGGAAAGGCAAGGTGCATGGGGGAGGGAGGGGCAGACTCAGCTCGCTTTTCCTTGGGAGATCCGCTTTGGGAGGGGCCCTAGGGCACCGGGAGGGAGTCAGACCCACCGGAGGGTTGGCTCCGCAGAAGCACAGTGTTAGGTGTTTGTGCGGTGTCAGCAAGTTCCCTGTCAGGAACTGGTTCCCTTTGGGATTTTGGCTGGGGAATGGGCGAGGGAGATGGCGCTGGTGAGCGCCTTTGTCACCACCAAGCTGAGCTCTGTCCTCAGGGGATCCACAACTCTCCCTCCCGTGTTCCTCCAGCCCTCTCGTTCTCTAGCAGAGCTGTTAGCTTATAAACTTCTAGATGTCAAGTCCCTCTTGCTGTCGGAACACACTCCGTCTGGCCCCTCCGCTTTTTCCAGCCAGACTAGGGGGCTCTGCTTTGCCGCAGGACCGCCCCTCCGCCCCCGGCTCCCTCCCGCCAGTCCATGTAGGGCGCACCGCCTCTCCGCCCTTCCTACCCTCTTCCATGGACCTTTTGTCTACGCTTGGCTCCAGAGAATCTGTTCTGGTAGTCTTCTGGCGGTTTTCTGGGTTATTTAGGCAGGTGTGGATGGAATCTAAGTGACCAGCAGGACGTGGTGAGCCCAGCGCCCTCTTACACTGCCATCTTCCCAGCTCTGTCTCCAAAGTGGTTTTCTTATAAACAACTTATAGTTGGGTTTCTTTTTTTAAATCCACTCTTAAACAATCAGTCTTTTAATTGCTGAATTCACACTATTGATGGTCAAATAAATTATTAAGATAGTTGGATTCGTATCTACAATATTTGTTATTTTTCTATTGTTGTCCTTGGTCTTTTGTCCTATATGTGTCTTCCAAGTTTTCCTGTCATGTTTGGTTTCAACTGAGCATTTAATATGATTCCATATTTGCTCTTTTCTTAACATATATTTTATACTTTTTCTACTTTTTTAATGGTTGCCCTAGAGCATGTGGCACACATTTACAACTAATCCAAATTCACTTTCAAATAACACTATATTATTTCACCAGTATTACAAATACCTTATAATAACAAAATAATCCAAATTCTTCCTTCTGGTCCCTTGCATCATTAATACCCTTCATTTCACTTACATATACACATATATAAATATATAGAAATATATACATACATACATAATTTAATATATTGTGGCTATTGTTTTGAATAAACTGTTACCTGTTAGATCAAGTAATACTAAGAAAAATAAAGTTTTTATTTCACTTCCATGTATTCATTTTCCAGTGTTCTTCCTTTAAGTATATCTATGTATGACCAATATCATTTTATTTTTTTTCTAATTTTTTTGCACATTTCCTTCAAGGCAAGACTATTGTAACAAATTCTCTAAGTTACTATTTGTCTAAAAAGTGTTTATTTTTTCTTCACTTTTGATAATTTTATAGGAGACAGAAATTTACACGCATGTTTTTTTTTTCTTCCCTTCTAAAACTTTATTTCTCTCCACTCTCTTCTTGCTTACATTTTTTTTTTTTTTCTTGAGAAGTGGGATGGAATTCTTCTTTGTTTCTCTATAAAGAAGCCAAGCCATTTCCCCTCACCTTGTGTTATTTCAAAAATTTTTTCTTTATCTTTGTTTTTCAATAATTTGAAAATTATACACTCGGCACCTGGGTGGCTCAATCTGTTGAGCATCCAACCCTTGATTTTTGGCTCAGGTCATGATTTCAGGGTTTGTGAGACAGTCCTGAATGGGGCTTTGCACTGGCAGCATGGAGACTGCTTTGGATTCTCTCCCACTCTCTCTCTGCCCCTCCTGCACTCTCTCTCTCTCTCTGTCTCTGAAAAATAAATAAACATTTTTAGAAAAGGAAATTATATACCTAGGTATAGTGTTTTTAACATTTATTCTGCTTGGTTTCCCTAACTTTCTTGGATCTTTGTTTGGTGTTTGACATTCATTTGAGGAAATTCTTAGTCATTATTGTTTTAAATATTTCTCTTTTTTTTTTCCTTTTACTCTTTCTTCTCTCAGTATTCCCACTTTGTGTATGTTGTTACCTGTAATTATCCCACTGTTTTTGGATATTCTGCTATTTTTAAATATATATGTATTTTCTCTGTTTGCTTTTCAGTTTTTGAGGTTTCTCCTGAGGATTTCTCCAGGCACCTGGGTGGCTCAGTTGGATGAGTGGCTGATTCTTGATTCCAGTTTAGGTCATGATCCCAGGGTTGTGGGATTGACCCCCACATTGGGCTCCGTGCTCAGCATGGAGCATGCTAAAGATTCTCTCTCTCTCCCTCTTCCTCTTCTTCTGCCCCTCTCCCCTGCTCACACTCTCTCTCTTTCTGAAAAAAGAAAAAAAGTTAAAAAAAAAAAAAAGAGAGGCACTCAAGATCAAGGCCAGGAATTGTTTCCTTTGCTGTGACCACTCTACTAATAAGCCCAACAAAGTCACTCTTCATTTCTGTTACAGCTCCTCAGTGCTTTTGATCTCCAATTTTTTTGTTGTTGTTGTTCATTTGTTTATTTATCTTGAAAGAGAGAGAGACTGAGAGGAGGAGGGGCAGACAGAGAGAGGGAGAGAAAGAGAGAAAGAGAGAGTTGGAGAAAGAAAATCCCAAGCAGGTTCCACACTATCAGCACAGGCCCTGATTCGGGGCTTAGACTCAGAAACCACAAGATCATGACCCAACTGGAAATCAAGAGTCTACACTTCATCGGCTGAGACACCCAGGCACCCTACCAACATTTCTTTTTGATTCTTTCTTAGGATGTCCATCTCTCTGCTTACATGCTATTTCACCCATTAAAGACTTTAGCTGATTCATCATAATTGTTTCAAATCCCAGTCCTTATGATTCTAACACCCTACTATGCCTGGTTCTGATGCTTGGCCTGTCACCCCCAATTGTGTTTTTTGCCTTTCGGTTTGCCTTACAATTTTTTTCTAACAGCTGGACGGGAGGAACCAGGTGGAGGAAAAGCTGTAAAGAGGCCATTAGTAATGTGGTGGTGGGGGAGGGGAAGCACTCACTACTCCTATGATTCGGCCTCAGTCTTTTAGCCAGTCTGTGCCTCTATACTGTGGGCTTCACATGTGCTCATCAGCTTTCCCCCTCCTTGTGGGGCAGGATGACTGGATCCGCTGGACCGGTATTTTCTTTCCTCGACCAGGAAGGCTGGCCACCTAGAGTTGCCTATTTCTTTTACCCCAAATCAGTTAAGCTCCGATAGTACTCCAGCTGATTAAGATCTGGGTAATTAGTTTCTCCTGAAGGCTGACCTCTTGAGGAAGTATAAAATGCCTGGTATGTTTCCAAATAGTCCCTTTTCCTCTCCGTGTTGGAAACAGGAGGGGATCCAGTTAGAACTCCAATTATGGGGTCCCCTCAAATTTTTTAGCTCTTTTTTAAAACTTTTTTTTTTTAACATTTATTCATTTGTGTGAGACAGAGCGAGACAGAGCACAAGAAAGGTTGGGGCAGAGAGAGGAGACCTAGAATCCAAAGCAGGCTCCAGGCTCATTGCTGTCAGCGTGGAGCAGGGCTGAAACTTACAAACCGCCAAACCATGACCTGAGCTATAAAGTCAGATGCTTAACCCAGGCGCCCCTAAATTTTGTAACTCTTAAAGTACCACTCTGAGCCTCCAGCAATTTGTCCCCTTACCTGGAATTGGTTGTGGTGAGGTTTCTTCTCCGGTAAGTTGTGATTCTCTATATGTACCTGTCCTTTTTTAGGTAGAACTTTGCTCTGTGTCCTTCCTTCTTAGAAGAGTTGTTGATCTTCAGTTTGTTCAGCTGACTTGTGAGAACAGTTTGGCAACCCCAAGCCTCTTACAGGCTGGGTTCATAAACTTTGTACATCTTATGAAAATATGTACACAAATAGCAGTGAGGGCCCAGACGACCAAGACTCAGAACTTTCTTTTTCTCCTTATTAAGCATTTGAATATGTTTGAGAGCTACATATATAGTGAGAGGTGCGAAATGATTTGATAGAAAAGGAAGATAGTGGTCCTGTCATTTTATTTCCTCTTAAGACATAACACAGTCCCGAAAGTTCAGAGTTTTGCATTTCTGGGTAATGTTCATGTATTAAAATAAGGGTCTCTTCCACATGCAATGCACATAAGGAAAAGCAAATTTGGTAGAAATGTAAATATTGCCAATCTTATTTACACAGTAGAAAAGCCGTTTCTTTGGAAATCTAAATTTCACATCCCTCTGGGCCACTTGGTCCACCTGGCCCGCTGGCCCCACTCAGAACCGGGCTCCAGGCTGAAGGCCAAAGGGAGCCAGGAGGCTGGGGCAGGTGAACACTACTAGCTTTCTGCATCTGCCTGCAGGGACCTTTCCCCCTGTCCCTGTTATGTGTGTCTCCAGCTCCTGCGTGTAGATTTGTGCTGAGAGAAGACCCCTATCCCTGTCTTTGCTCCCTCTTTGCAGACACAACGCTCTTCATTCCCTTCCCTGTGACCCTCTTTCTGCCTTGTTTCACCATCTGGTCAGAAACCTGTTTGCAAGGGAAGCAACATCGCCCTATTCTGTATATACAAGCTCTCTGGTAGTCTTTGGTGTTTTGTTTAATGGAGAAACAAATTTTCCTTACACACTTGTGAGATTTAGGCCTAACCCTAGCTCTCAATCCCGTCTTTTTATGGGCCCTGCGCTGTTGCCCTCGTGCCTCATTTCTCCTCTAATACTGAAATGCGGAATCTGACTTCCTGTACAGAAAAAATAAGTAAATAAAAGTGACTGGTTTCTAATAAGATTTTTTAAAAACTTTTTTAATGTTTATTTATTTTGAGAGACAAAGAGTGAGCAGGGGAAAGGTAGAGAGAGGGAGACACAGAATCCGAAGCAGTCTCCAGGCTCTGAGCTGTTAGCACAGAGCTCAGCACGGGGCTCAAACCCACGAACTGTGAGATCATGACCTGAGCCGAAGTCAAATGCTTAACTAAGCCACCCAGACACCCCTAAAAGTGACTGGTTTCTTAAAGACCAATGGAGATGCTAAAGTAGTAGAGGAAAATTAAACCATTGAGACAAACTTTGATTAAGTGCTTTGCTCTCCTAATACCAAACAAGATGGTTATGCAGATAATAGGACAGAAATACTGGAAAAGGGTGTTAAGGATTGGAAGGACTGTTGATGGTTTTTTCTCTGTAACAAGAGAGGGAATTTCCACTAAGATTCTATCTTGTTAACTCATGCTCCCCAAAAGAGAAGCATGTGTAAGCTGACTGATTGGAATGTGATCTTTAATAAAATGTGATCATATTTTACTAATTTGTTTCATAGAAAGATCCAGAGCATCTTATAAAAATCTCCTCCTTCATCCAAATACAGTATACTCTCTATCTACCTCTCTCGTCCTGGCCTACACACAGTCTTCTTTTCTTCTATTAATCACAACGTTCCAGAGGCACAGGGTGGAAAGTTTGATCTATTTTCCGACTAAGGGGTCTTGATAATTCAAAGGCAAGATTTATGATGAGGATTTAGGCAAGGTAGAAGTGTAATCCGCTCCATCCAATGGAGCTTTCAGCAGTGCCTTTTTAATGTGAGGTTGCTTTTTTTTTATATGGATGAACAAAGTTGGTAATTATTTCCTTTTTAAACGTATGTGCTTTTTTAGCAAAGATTTTGAGGGGTCCAGACGTGATTTCTCAGAACACCTGACATTTATAGTTGGGAGGACTCTATGAAAGAAAGAAAATGGTGTGTCATTTGCTTTTGTCTGAAAAGAAAATATGTAAGTGTATATTTGTTGCAGGTGTTATCATTAGATTTCATTTAAATAAATGGGGATATGGACTACGGAATTTGATGTCCATTTTTCAGTGCAAGGTTGACATTTATCATGGCATAAATAGAAAACTTTTTATTACTTAGTTGCAAAATTATAGTTATCAGGTTTTTCTTTTCCTTCTCCATCCTCACAGGTTTCTTAGTATTTCTATTGGAACTTTAATTATACACACCTGTTTATCGGCACTATTTGTGTAAGTTGTGTAATCACATGACACTCCATGTCAGAGTGATTGCCTTTAAGTGGGATGCACTTAGAAAAAGTCCAATAGGTCTTAAAATAAATAACCAGATACTTTAGATTTTTAAAAATTCTTGAAGTGAAATTATCACATTCCCAGTGGTCTTAAAGAGCACAGTTCAAGGACAGAGATGCTTTCAATCTTAAAATAACCTTTACCGTCCTACAAATATCATATAAATTATTTCTCCTAACAAATATACATGCTAGTGAGACATTGACATCAAAATGTTATTCCCAAGTTCCTCTGTGCCCAATGCATTTTCTGATTAAAAAATTTTAGCCTTGTACTTTTGATTTGCCAACATCTGTTATCCCCTTTGGAAGGTGATGGGAAAGAGGTCAGGCTCTCTCAGACCCATGTGTCAGGAAAACATCAGTACACATAAAAGACTTATCGATATTTTTAAATATATGTGTACATTGGTGAAGCATCTTTCATTTCAGATTTAACTCCCAAGAAACCCTGTGTCAAGGAACTCACAGAGCTCCTTAGTCAACTTTCTAGAACATGTAAGTGATATTTCTATGGTGAATCTACAGCATTCATTTCTGTGGATGAAATTTGATCCACTCATGATCTGGAAGTTTTCAATAAGACATGTCATGGTGAAGGAACCCCAGAATATTCACTGACTGAGTTAAAAAATGAACAAAATAAACTTTAACCACCTAAAGTTACTTGAGATGAGAAAATTTTAAAAATAGTTCATGCTCAGTCTTGTGATATCCAAGATATATTCTAAGGTTTTTTTGTGCTGCAAAAAAGAACAAAAATGTGAGAAGGAGGTAGGAAATGAATATATTATGTATCTTAGAGTTAAGTTAATTAAAAAGAACAGGTGTCCCATCACACGTGTGATGTATCTCTTCTGTGGTCTTCCCTTCCCCCCAAATTAATGAGTTTAGCTTTCACTGAGACTGAGATACCTGAGCTTAAAATGTTGAGTTTTGCTTGAAATCACTTAAAATGTCGTTCAGCAATATTCACACAAAAAGAGAGAAAAGGCATAGCCAAGATTAAATTCACACAGAGTAAAACCACTGAAATGAAGCCTGACATGATAAGTTTGAAAAAAAAATACTCCATAGTGAAACATGATGTGACTTTGTGTTAAAATGACGAAAGGTAATCAATATTGAGAGTCAACTGTGAAAAAGAAATGATTGCAACATATTGATGGTCCCATAAAGCTCCGTGAGCAACCGCCCGTGTTTTAAAAATGTTTGCAATCTTTGTTTTCTGATTGTTAAATGCAAAACCATGTCATAGGAAAGGGGAGACTTTTAAATAAGCCCAGGTTGAGTCTAATCTGAATAAATACACTGCACAGAAAGGGAAGGGACAGGTGCTTTCAAGTTTATCAGCCACTGATGCAAAAGAAAGGCAGACCTGATTTGTCTAGACAAAAGCTAGGGAGGTAAGGAAATCAGACTCTTTGTGTATTCTTGTTCACAGGAGAAAAAGACAGTAATGTTTTTTACTGTCACAAAGAAGATTCATTTAATAGTTGATGTGGATTTATGTCGCCTCATGTTTATTCAGTTTAACTCTTATTTGTGCCCAAATCACAAATTATTTCAGAAGCCCTCCCATTGTCCTTGTTTCCTTCCCTTCTATAGTTATTTCCCAGAGGTAGGTTTTGACCTATCACATTTGGTGTTTATCTACCTAAATCTAGATAACATTGCTATTTCACTGCTTTATATATCATATTGAAGCATTATGCAGGCACTTAATTGTGCTTAAAGATAAAAATAGAACCGCCAACACTAACTGAACCTCAGCATATATACATGTGACCTGCAATGTCATCTTATTAAAATGATCGGAATGAAGCCATAATATGCAAATCTGAGCCATATGGCATAATGCTTGGCACATAAGAAGGAATATGTGTGTGTATGTGTGTTAATTTGGTAGAAATAATAATTACATCTTTTAGGATAACATGCTAAACTCAAACTTGAACAATAATTGCAAGTTTCAAAGAATTTGAAACATCCTTTGGAAAAATTATACATGTAAGTATATTTGTGAAGTATTTGTAGGTATGGCAGATGGAATTTATCAACTTAAAAAAAACTTAGCATAGTGTTTAAATTTTTTGATATTATACTGCCATGTGAATAATTTTAACATTCTAAATACACATCTTCAGTCAACACAAATATAAAATATACACATTTTGATAGAATATATTTTTGATAGAATATATTTTTTACTAAAGATTCATAAATGTGTTGATAAATTATTTCTATCAAATGTCACGATTTAAAATTGTGTCACTTTTACTTTTTTACATTTGTCACTCTTTGTGACCTATGAAGTGATCTGAAAAATATTTTAACTGAGTTTAGAATAGCAAAACCCAAAAGTTTTTATTCTTTATAGCCAAAAACTTATAAATACATTTGTAGTAGAATTTGTATCCTAAAGATAATTGTCTGGTCTTAGCCTTCCATATAAAATTTATCTTTAGCATTTCCTTTTTAAAAGTTTTTCCCAAGAGAACCTTTCTTCCCTTGTTTTCTTATTGAATGTAATGTTTTCTCCCCATTTCTAAGGATGTGTTTGGTATTCCTTTATTTCAACGTTTGCCTCTGTAGCATTAAATCAATATTTAGCATTTTATGCAAGCATTATCTAATTAAAGTATTAAGCATTATGAACATTGCTTGTATAATTATTTTTCAGTCTTCAACAAGCCGAGGATTATAGGTGCAATTTGTAATTTAATAAATTTAGTCCAAATAATTTGGCTGTGTTCTTACTTAATCTACAATGTGTTTGGCTGTTTTATTAAGATAATTATGTTAGTTCCTTAATGAGATTAGGAAAGTTAATAGTCCTCTCTAACTGTCCAATTGTTATATGTGTAGAAAGTAAAGAACATCTCTTATTTGGGCAGTAACTCTGTATACTATCAGGACCATTGTTCATTGATATAAACAGAAAATTGTACAGACTATTATTTAATAAGTGACATATTTTATGAAGAAGTGATGATATAATAATGAACTTTTTATGCCCTATGTGTTCTCTACTGTGAGGGAAAAAATAAAGATTTTCCTTTAGGGGTGCCTGGGTGGCTCAGTAGGTTTAGCATCTTACTTCAGCTCAGGTCACGATCTCACGGTTCGTGGGTTTGAGCCCCTCATTGGGCTCTGTGCTGATGGCTCAGAGCCTATAGCCTGCTTCAGATTCTGTGTCCCCCTCTCTCTCTGCCCTTCCCTTGCTCATGCTCTGTCACTCTCTGTCTCTCAAAAGTGAATGAACATTAAAAAAAAAATTCCTTTAGAGAAGAGGTGATTATAGTAGCCTTGAAACATAAAGAATGTAAACTTGGATTAAATTTCTGGTTGACCAAAGCCTAAAACTGACCATGACGAAGTTGGCAAATTAGTAACAGGAGGGATGAATGGAACATATCCTAAAGGCTGGATGAGATTAGAGAGAGAACTAATTGTCACACAATGGAGTAAATTTTCTGTCCTTTTCCACTTGACCTCTAAAATGATATAGCTCTGATTGAATCTTGATGTAGATTTCTAATCCAGACTGCAATTTTGACATGTTCTTTTGGATTTAATGGAAAAGTCAATTGAAAATGTAATGAAAAAATATAACATACTTTATAAATGGTGTAATTCATTCAGTGATAGCTAATCTATAAATGTTTATAATTTGGCCACTGTGTTGTAGCAGAAATATCCCTTCTTTTTTGCTGATGGTGATTTTGAGGAAAATATTTGGGTAATATTGTATTCATGTTGAAAGCATCTATTAAACATAACTACATCCATAATGGTTTGAAATAGTAATACTGAAGAGTTCTTGTGATTTAAAGTAAACTATACAGGGCGCCTGGGTGGCGCAGTCGGTTAAGCGTCCGACTTCAGCCAGGTCACGATCTCGCGGTCCGTGAGTTCGAGCCCCGCGTCGGTCTCTGGGCTGACGGCTCGGAGCCTGGAGCCTGTTTCCGATTCTGTGTCTCCCTCTCTCTCTGCCCCTCCCCCGTTCATGCTCTGTCTCTCTCTGTCCCAAAAATAAATAAAAAACGTTGAAAAAAAAATTTAAAGTAAACTATACGTAAGTATAATTAGAATTAATAAGTATTATTAGGAGGCTGTTTTAGTCACATATATAAATTGTTTTTATTAGGTAGAATTTTTATTATTTTTTTTATTGATCCAGGAATCACAGTTTGGATAATGAGAGGCCCAGGATTTGGACTCTATATTTTCTCAAAAGATGCTTTGCCTGTATCTTGAACTTCCTTACCCCATTCATGAGATCTGCTCCTCCCAAGTAAGCAAAATTTTTGTAGGAAGGGTACACCTTAATTACAGGTCATTTCTGTGCTTAGAGCTAGAAAAGACATAACAAAACATTTATGGGCTCACACTAACAATTAACTTTAACTCAGCAGTTGCAGAATCATTTCTTTTTAAAATTTGAACTATGCATTTTTGATAAATACTTTAAGCAATGTAATTAGTTGCTTCTTTGTAAATGATAGCACTGACACTTATGAAATTATTTCTAATTTTTTTCCTTTCTGCCTTTCTTATTTTTTAATAACCATTTTAAAGCAAATGTGTAATTTATTACTCTTTTCAGAGAGCTAGATTTTTTCACACTCTAATTAATTTGTTTTCTATTTCATTACTTATGCTTGTTTTTAAACCATTTACTCCCCTTTTCGGTCTTCCACAGAATATAGTTTATATGATGTTTTATATGTATGCTTTTTTTGTGAAATACTAGGTGACAGCTTTACAAATATTCTACTTCCATTTGAAAATGATGATCTCCATATCGTGGTCCAAAGTTCTTTGTAGCCATTGTTTTACATTTGAAAAGCTAATTGATTTTCTTCCTGTGATCTCCATAGTGTTGTTGTTGTTTTGCCGGCAGGATCTCTCATGTTCTGATATAGACACAGTTAACATCTCCCACTATAGCCATGAATTTGCTAGTCCTTATAATCTTGCCACTTGATTTTTATATTTGAGGACTCTATCATTGACAACACACAAGGGCTGGTTTTTAATACATATATTTTTTTTTCTTTTGCTTTATCAGTGTTGTTTTTATGGTTAACTTCACGTTTCTACTTATTCTCCTCTGATATTAAAATTGCCTTATTTTTATGTCTATGTACTCATTTACATCTACTCTCAAACTTTCTACATTCTTTTATGTACTACAAGTATTTATTCAGTAGCAGTCTTCTAGGCACCTTGCTTAAAAAGAGTGAAGATGTATATATCTATGTCAGCAAAAACTGAAGTTTTATAAGCATTTTATTGAAGTAAATATATATGGAAAATGCGTATATAATAACTATATACTTTGATGAATTTTCACTAATCAAACACATCTGTGCAACCAGCACCCAGATGAAGGCACCAGATATTACCAGCTACAGAAACATAGCTCATGCTTCCTTCCAGTCAACACCAGACCCTTCCTCAAGGGGCAACCACTACCCTAACTTCTAACTGCATATATTTTCATATTTTGCATTTTATGTCAATACAATCATACAGATACTCTTTCATCTTTGGCTTCTGTTACTCAGTTTCATGTTTGTGAGATGCATCCATGTTATGGGCTGAATGTCTTCCCAAACTTCATATGATGAAGCCTTAGCTCACAATGTGACTCCATTTAAAATTGGGCCTTGAGGAGATAATGATGATTAAATTGAGGCCATGAGGCTGGGGGGTCCTTGCCAATAGGATAGCCTTCCTCTGAAAAGAGAAATCAGAGAACTTGCTCTCTCTGCAAGTGAGGACACCACAAGAAGGCAGCCATTTGCAAGCCACATAGAGCCTTCCCACCAGAAACTAAACGCTGTTATAACCTCGATCTTGGACTTAACAGCCTCCAGAAATGTAAGAAACCTTGTTTGTGTTGTTTAAGCCACAAGGCATTTTTTTCATGGAATCCCAAGCTAACTAAGACAATCTGTATTTTCATATAAAATATTGCTGTAGATTTTTTCCATTATGTGATTAGGCCTCAATTTACCTAACCCTTGATGATGAACATATCAGTAGTAGTTTCCAAAATTTAATAGTTATGAATCATGCTTCTATGAACATTCTTGTACATAAATATTGGTGAACAGACATACACATTTTTGTTTACAAGAATGGAAGTTGACTTACGCGGTTTGCATTAGTTCAGTTTTGGCAGATACTGCAAAGTAGGAGACCCTGTTTGTCCATATCCTCACCAAACTTGCTATTGTCTCTTTTTCATTTTATCTTCATTGGTTGACATGTAGTGGTATCATCATAAACATCTGCATTTTTATGACAAATGAAGCTGAATGTATTTTCATATATTTAATGACTATTTAGATTTCTTTTGTGAAGTGGCTATTCATGAGTGTCTCATATAGATGATAATAATTGTTGCATTTGCAAATACCCTCAATCGCTAAATTGGATGAATTGTCTCACCAGTTTCTGTTGATGACTAGATGTTTTTAGAGTTAATATTGCTAAGGAGGTACTTTCATTTTTAGTTTTTTAGAGAGGGACAGGGCAGAGAGAGAGAGCAAGAGACAGAATCTTAAGCAGGCTTTGCTCTCAGTGTGGAGCCTGACACAGAGCTGAATCCCATGACCCTGAGTTCATGACATGAACCAAAATCGGGTGCACAACAGACTGAGCAACCCAGGCACCCCTAAGAGGTACTTTTAAATTCATAAGACCTTTTGTGCCATTTTTAAGAAATACTTGCAAACCAAGGTATTAATATGTATTCCTGTGTTTTCTTCTACAAGCTTTACTGTTTTGTTTTGTTTTGTTTTTTATTTTTTAATGTTTGTTTTTGAGACAGAGACAGCATGAGTGGGGGGAGGAGCAGAGAGAGAGGGAGACACAGAATCTGAAGCAGGCTCTAGGCTCTGAGCTGTCAGCACAGAGCCCGACGCGGGGCTCAAACTCCCTGACCGCTAGATCATGACATGAGCCAGAAGCGGACGCTTAACTGACTGAGTCACCCAGGCGCCCCTACAAGCTTTCTGTTTTAAAATTTATATTTACATTTTTTCTTCCTTTTGAATTTATTTTCATTTAAAATGGGAGTGGGGGTCAAGAGTTTTCTTTGTCCACTGAATATCCAGGTGATAAAATACTATTGATTGAAATACACATTCTTTCTCTTCTGTATGGTAGTGCTGTCCTTCTCCTTATTAGGTGAAATGTACGTATGGTAGATTTTAGAAAGCTTTAGGATGTTCTAGTCATGAGTTTGCATAGCTCCCTGTAATGCAAACACTACATTTCCTGATTAATATGTTTTATAATGGCTCTTGGTATCGGGTAGTAGTATAAATTGTCCAGCTTTGTACTACTTCTTCAGATTTCCATGGCACTCTTACCCTTTGAATTTCCAAATTAATTTTAGAATCCGTTTCAACCCCTCTCCAAACCTTCACAAATCTGTGATCACACACACACACACACACACACACACACACACACACACCTGTGATTTAGATTGGGATTGTATTATATATACAGTTTGTCATAGGTAAAATCACAAATTTTACAATTATTTAATTTTCCAATGTCAGAATAGTGAATATCCTTTACTTTTTTAGCTCTTTAATTTTACTAAGTAATGATTTGTAGGTTACTATTGAAAAGTTCCATGTGACTTTACACTTGGTGTATCATTCACAAGTATACTATAATTTGGTTAATTTTTAAATTAATTTTGATTCATGTGTAATTTTAAAATTTTGTATGTTTCTTTAGCTTTCTTATTATTTGATTCTTGACTTATTCCCTCTCTGGCTTTGATTAGACTTAATTTTAATCCCTCTTCTTCCCTTTCTTGATTTTTAAAGTATAGATTATATTTATCACTTCATTGTTTTAGTGTTTCCCTAAGTTTCAAGTTGGAGTATATTTTTTAACAAAATCTAGAGTTATTGAGCATTGATATCTTTATTTTCACTAGAATTTAAAAATATTTGCTTGATTTTCCCATTGAACACCTCTTCAAATTGGCATTCTCTTAAGTTTTATTGTATCTACATTAACAAAATATATGTGACTACTATTATAGTAAAGAATGAAATAAATTTTAGTGTAGATTTTATAAATTTATATGCTCCTTTGTTTACTTTAGTCCCAAATGTTTCTTCTTTTTTCAGTCAATACCATGAAGAGCTATGTTGCATAATATATATTTTAAATAGACTAGTGAATGGTAACTTTTTCAGCATTTATATATAAAAGTTTATTTTTCTATCTTCCTTCATATATTATAGTTTAAATATGTACAGTGGTAATTAGTAGTCATTTGCCTTCGGCATGTGCATGGTATCTCTGTAATATACAGATATTTTTACAGTAAGAAAACTCTTCCTTTATTGTTCGTTTGAAGGTAACCGGCATCATTCCTCACCACTATATAACTCTTAAGGGTACTTCTCAGGCTTTCTGATCCTCAATTCTACTGTAATAGATCTTGGTTTGAATTTATGCTTTAGACCCATTTGGTACTTGAAGTATATATATCTACAAATCAATATTTTCTCTCAATTCAAAAAAAAATTTTCCAAAATGATCTTTTCCAATCTTGTTTTCTTTCACATTCTCCATTCTCTTTATTAGTTTTTTCCTGGGATAATTCTCAGAATAATCAACTTCTCCATGTTATATCCAAATCTTTTACTACTCTTTTATCTGTGCAACATTGCAGGTTCCTTCCTTAGTCTTATATGTAATTTACTGAAGTTTCCTCCTCAACTGATTCCTGTGTAAAGTCCTGGTTTAAATATCTATTGCATATTTTATTTCTACATTAAATAATCCAACTTTTAACAGTTTATTTCTTTTAACTATCTGTATGCTCCAAGTATACTTATACATATTTTAATTTTTCTGTATTAACCTCATATGCTCAATACTGCTAAAATCACTGGTTAGTTCCAGGAGTTTCTTTATTGATTTCTTCAGATATTCTACATAAATGACCATGTCCTTTGCAAACCAAAGCAATTTTACTCCTTTCCCTGTCTCTTTACTTTTTGTTTTCTCTTCTTATCTCATTGCATTAGCTAGGACTTCCAGTATGATGTTGAAAAGCATGGTGAGAAGGACTTTTTTTATTTGTCTTTTCTTGATCTTCATAGGAAAGATTTGAGCTTATCATTCACTATGATGTTAACTGTATGATTTTTGTAAATATTATTTATCAAATAGAGAAAATTTTCCTTTGTCATAGTGTACTGAGAATTTGCATTATGAATGAGAGTTGGATTTTTGTTAAGTTTTTGTTCTGCATTTATTGATCTGGTCATGTTTTCTTCTTTAGCCTATTGATATGATAGATCACATTAATTGATTTTCAAGTGTTAAATCAGCCTTGCATACCTGGGAAAAATCCCAGTTAGTCATGGTGTGTAATTCTTTTCATCCATTGTTAAATTTGGTTTGCTAATATTTGGGGGGTGGATTTTTTTCATCTTTGCTAATGAGAGATATTGTCTGTAGTTTTCGTATATCTCTGTTCATGTTTTATATTGCAGGATTTCCCTCCTTTTTTTTAAGTTGAATAGTATTCTATTGTAAGTATACATCACATTTGCTTTTTCTATTCATCCATCAATGGACATTTACATTTTTTGGCTATTGTGAATAGAGCTTGGATATTGTGAATACCACTGGAATAAACATTGGAGTGCTGATATCTCTTCAAGATTCTGATTTCATTTATTTTGGATACATACCCAAATGTGGGATTGCTAGATCATATGGTAGTTGTATTTTTAATTTTTGAGGAATTTTCTTGTTATTTTCTATAACAGATGCACCATTTTACATTCCCACCAGGTAAATAAGGATTCTAGTTTCTCCACATACATGTCCATACTTACTTTTTATTTTTTTTATAATTGCCATTCTAACAGGTGTGTTATCTCATTGTGGTATAGATTTGCATTTTCCTGATGATTAGTGATATTGAGCATCTTTTCATGTTCCTGGCAGCCATTTGTATGTCTTTTTTAGAGAAATGTCTATTCAAGTCTACAGATAATTTTAAATTTGTTTTTTTGTTGTTGTTTTGCTATTGAGTTGTAGCACTTCCTTATATATTTTGAAAATTAATCCTTTACCAGATAGATGGTTTGCAAATATTTTCCCCCATTCTGTACATTGTCTTTCACTCCACTGATTATTTCCTTTGCTGCACAGAATGTTTTGTTGTTTGATGTTGTTCTGCTTGTATATTTTTGCTTTTGTTTCTTGCCCTTGTTTCATTTCCATTAAACCAGTACCAATACCAATGTCAAGGAGCTTTTCCCCATGTTTTTTTTTCTAGAAAATTTATGATTTAGGTCTTACACTTGAGTCTTTAATTCATTTTTAGGTTTTTTTGTTTTGTTTTTTGTTTTTTGTGAATGATGTAAAATGAGTCCAATTTTATTTTGCTTATGCATATCCAATTCTCCCAACATCACTGGTGGAAGAGAAGCTTATTTGCCCATTGTTTTTTCTTGGCACCCTTGACAATGATCAGTTGATTATATATGAGTATTTATTATTGTTATCTATTCTGTCCTCTTCTTCTATAGATCTGTCATTATGCTACTATACACTATAGCTTCGTAATATATTTTGAAATCAAGGAATGTGATGCCTCCAGCTTTGTTTTCCTCTCTCAAGATTGATTTCCCTATTAGGGGTCTGAATCTGCATAAATTTGAGAATTGCTTTTTTTCTTTATTTTTGTAAAAAAAAAAATGTCATTGGGATTTTGGTAGAGATTTTATTGAATGTTTAATCACTCTGGGCAGTGTGGACATCTTAACAATATGAAGTATTCCAATCCATGAAAGTGTGATTTTTTTCATTGTTTGTGTTTTTAAAATTTCTTTCATTGGTGCTTTATAGATTTCAGTGTACAAGTCTTCCACCTCATTCGTTAAATTTGTTTGTAAGTACTTTATTGTTTTTGATACTACTCTGAATGGGATTGTTTCTCTAGCTTCCTTTTCAGATAATTTCATGTTAGTTTATAAAAACATAACTGATTTTTGTTAGTTGATGATTTTGTATCCTGCCATTGTACTGAATCCATTTATTTTAAGTGTGTGTGTGTGTGTGTGTGTGTGTGTGTGTGTGTGTGCGCGCGCGCACGCGCGCTCGCAGGCGTGTGTGTGTGGTCTTAAGGGTTTTCTATATAACGATTATACCATCTATAAATAGGGACAATCCAAAACATAATGTAACAAATCTTGGTCACTTTAACTGACTTTGGAAAGAATGAGAATTCAACATTCTTGGGAGAAACAAAGAGAAATGACTTTTTCAAGGATTTTTGTTTTAAAAGGAAGGAAAGTAAAACAGTGGTAAGCTGGGAGGAATGAAGTTGTACTTCTAAATAATCTTGGGTCAAAGAATGTCTCAAGACAAATTAAAAAGTTTGAAGTAAATGAACATAAAAATGGAACTGATCAAAATTTGTAAGTCATAGTGATAACTGTGTTTAGAGGGACACATAACATTGAATATATGTGTAAGGAATGAAAAACTCAATAACCAAACTTTGCATTTTAGGTAACTGATAAAAGAAGAGCAATTAAAACTGAAAGCAAGCAAAAGGGGAAAAAAGAGCAGAAATCAATAAAATTGAAAACAGGAAAACAACAGAGAAAAGTAAAACAAAACACTTTGACAGGATCAATAGTGTTGATATACATCTAGCTAGGATAATTAAGAAAAAATAGAGACACTGAGTTGTGGACATTAAAAGATAACACAGGGGTTGCCTGTGTGGCTCAGTTGGTTAAGAGTCTGACTTCACCTCAGGTTATGATCTAGTTCGTAGGTTCGTGCCCCACATCAGGCTCTGTGCTGACAGCTCAGAGCCTGGAGCCTGCTTCAGATTTTGTATCTTCCTCTCTCTCTGCTCCTTTCCCACTCACATACTGTCTGTCTCTCTCTCAAAAATAAATAAAACATTAAAAAAATAACAAAGAATAGTATGAGTAAATCTATGCCCTTAAATTTGATAACTTGAATGAAGTAGATCAACTTCTTTATTTTTAAAAAAGTTTATTTATTTATTTTTGGAGAGAGAAAGCAAGCTGGAGAAGGGCAGAGAGTGGGAGAGAGAGAATCCAAAGCACGCTCTGAGCTGTCCATGCAGCCTGAGTGGGGCTTGGTTTCACATACCATAGATCATGACCTCAGCAGAAATTGAGAGTCAGATGCTCAAGCATTGAAAGTTCAACTGACTGAGCCACCCAGGTGCCCCTGAAGTAGATCAACTTCTTAAGAGATACAAACTACCAAAAGTCATGTGAGGAAAAATAGATAAATGGATAGATCTATTAAAGAACTCAAATAATTATTTAACAACATCATAAAAAAGTGCAATGTCTAAATTATTTACTGGCAGGGTAAAAAAAAAAAATTTCCCTCATGTCTCAAAGATTTTATTAAGCCATTAATTAATGAGGTAACCAGTAGGTGTTATAAGCAGTTCAAAGGAGAATTTTAAAAACACTCATGTAAGTGGCTGTTAGGAAGGATGAAATGAATATATCAGCACCAGACTCTAACCAGCTGAGCTAGGTGGCCACCTGACAAAGAATTTATGAAACATTGTTCAATATCTGCAGGGCAATTTTTGTGTGTCTTCACCAGGCATGACTTGTATTTTTATGGACAAGAAATATTTCATTTTTCATTATTTATACAACTTTCAAAGATTTAAATGGCTAAGTCCATGAAAGACAAAGATAACCTTGGAAGGTACACTCAATGGGGCAGTAATTATTCTTGCCCATTTCTGTGTCTTCACAATTTTTCCTTACCCCTGCTACCAACGAATGGGGTAGAAACTCTTACAGAATCTCAAAGAAGTTATAGAAGTTAAATTCTTCATGTATTTTAAAAGCAATATATACATTTTGCAACTCTCAATGAAGTCAACTTTCAGGGCTGCTACTACTACTGCTAACAGTGATTTCACCATTAACAGGCATCTGATTTGTCTCACATTAATATACTGCATAACTGAATATGATTGACTTTGCCCAAATTTCTAGAACCAGAAGCATTAATGTCCGAGACCCCATGCCAGTACTGCCAGGGTCTACCAATTCCGATGAAGTAAAGAAATGCCTCTACCCAACCTGAGTTCTAACCTCATTTATGTGAGGAGACCCAATGCCACAGCTCCTTAGGTTTACAACATCTTAGAGATCTGCCTTTTGGTTTTAATGGTATTGCCTTCTCCCTAGGAATCAAATTTGAGATTGAGGATCAAGGAGGATGGGGTTTAATGCTCAAGAATGACAGTAAATGACAAATAGGTCTACTTTCCTGACAATCTTGAAAACCTCCTGTTTCTTATATTATTCCATCCATCCATCTATCCATTCATCCAGCCTTTCAATCACTAATGCTAGGATAAGTTTAGTATTAATGCTAAGTGACTGGGATAAGCTTATCATAAATTAGCAGAAAGTTCCTAAATCCTATCGTCTGATACCTTTCCAGGGAGTTCTATCTCTGATCTAGGGACTCAATATGGTGTCCTATGGGAGTAGCAGCATGGTGTCTTAAGTGTATCTTGCCTGAGTGAAAGAAACTCAAACTTGTTAGCTTTTTCGTTAAGCATGTTATCATTTGCAAAATTTGGAGACTTTGAGTACCACTACTTCATGAGATTGTTGTCATATTAGGGATGTACTTACAAATAACTTTTAATCACTGGGTGCAAATTCCTTTAGTGCACCATGTTGCCATTTGGCTACATCTCACATCCAGGCCAAATGATGGTAACACTGAACTCAGTCCCTCTTATTTATATTGTTTCCGATCAGTCATTCATGAAAAATTTTATGCCTCAGTTCACTTTGATTAGCGTGACAGATTAATACCATTCTTTTCTTAGAACTATTATAATTGTTAAAATAATTGTAGTTCTTGTGATGATTAATATTATAATAATTATAGCTATTAGATGTTATAGTCACTGCTCACATTTTTATAGCTCAGCTGCTTTGGCTTGTAGTTATCTCTTTTTCTCAACTTCTGTACATTGATCATGAATGTGTTAACCTACAGTTGTAATTAATATTTTTGAGATATCTGTACCAATCATTTAAGAAAGGATGATATTATTTCCCCACAATCTTTTCCAGATATTAGGGGGAGAGGAAACACTTCCTAATTATTTTCATGAGGCCACCACTGCCCTAAACAAAATCAGATACACATTACAGTAAAGGCAAACTGCAAACCAGTTTCTCTTATGAACATTGATTCAAAAATTCTTTAAAAAAACGTTTGCAAGTTCAATCCAAAATGGACAAATGTTGCAAAAGTCTATTCCACTCAAACTCCAAATTATCACTTGTTTTCAAAAGCATTCTTGTTTTTCCCTCTATAGGTAAACATGTTTACCTAAAATAATGTTATAAGGTTAGTAAAACAACAAAGATGACAAAATAAAAAATAAATATTGCCTCTTTGGGAATAAATTAAAATACCCAATTTTTCGGTGAGGCTTTTTAGAGGAATTAAGTAAATGTATTTGCTATTAGAATAAAGGTCAGCTAAATTAGTGCTGTTCCCTTTGGTTCCATGATAAATCAGGTGAAAAAAAATCCATGAAGATAAATTATTAGCGAACATGAGTTAGGGACAAAATACATCTAAAAAATCCTGTTAAACTTTTGATTTACATTATGTGCTTAGAAAGTAGTAAAAAGATTTTTGAAGGAGAAGCTGAATAAAGGAAATTTCAATTCCCATTATCTTCACAGGAGGTTAGCAGGAGCATTTTGCTGTAAGGAAACTGATATTTATTAAGCATCTATATGGGCCTCAAGTGATGTATTTATAATGATTGTAACTTAATCTTCCCACCAAGCCAACTAGCTAATGTTATCCCAAATGTGACAGAAGAAGAAATAGCCCAGTGTGGATTAAGTATATTTTCTAAAGTCCTACAACTAAGCATAGGGCAGAGATATTAATTTAGGAATAATAGTATCAAATAAGAGTCTGGCTCCATTCAGTGATGAAGATTTGGGATCATATTCAGTATCAAGGAATCATAACATCATTTTCCTCAGAATTCAAGCTGTTCTGATTAGGAACGTCTTCAAATCCAAGCAACAGAGTTGGCTCACAGTTACTTAAGCAAATAGCAGCTTTTCTTCTCTCTCTCTTCTCATGTTCACATGTGCACACGTGCATGCATGCACACACACACACACACACACACACACACACACAATTCATACAACAACAGAAGGAAGGTAGACCAGGACCATTTAAACTGTTGAAAAATATTTTGTGGAAATAGGCCTGTATTTTTCCATGCTGCCATCTTTATTGTGTATAATCTTCTTGCCCATTGCTCCTTGGTCCCTGCAATAGAGGGACCATTATATTATTAGACATTATATTTCCATTTGAGGGAGAGAATAGGTGCAAGGGCTTTGAAGCCAAGGTTGGAGCTGCTGCTCTGTGTTTGTTTTGTTTTAGTCAGACAAGCAAAATCTTTCTGAGAAGTTTCTCTGAGAAAGGCCACCGGCTACTTCTTAACCCATGACTATTTGGAGACAATTCTCCACGAGTCTCTAACGCTTTTGCATGTATGCAAAGGCACTGACAGTGTTTCAGTTTCTGTAATCATTTCTGTGAACAGCCTTGGAGATAGAATCTCCCTCCAGTGTAGAGGGCAAGTTTGTGTGCTGTCCAGCAAATAAATTCAAAGTAATGCCTTCTTCTAAGATAAAACATAAGCATGTTAGTTTGCAGTCATTACAAAAGGTTGGGCTTTCCTAAGGAGAGAGTCCCTCTTCTGTAATGCAACCCACTATGAGTGCAGGGTACATCTGGCTCTTACTTTATTGCCTGTGGGAACTGAGGTTCTGGGGTCTGTGGGAATGACTGCACCATGGCACCCTGGCAGCCTTGTATATTTCTACATAGACCACTTGGACAAGACTTGACTGAAGGCGATTTCAGTCTTGGCAGGATACCCCTGTGATCTTCTGGCACATGAGATCATGGGAAGTTTGTGAAGACTTGTTACCAGGTCCTTTTTCCACTCGCCTCCCACTTCGCCTGGGAAGCTGTCATAAGACATTTTTTCATAGCTTTCCAGCTTCCGATGAGCTGTGAGGCTATCTGCCTTTCTTAGGGTAGACCTTCAGTTTCTAAAATTGCTTAGCTGCAGCATGACATCAGCTCCTTAGGCACTGGGTCTACCAACACTCAGGCTGTATTGTCATGGCATCTGTCCCCGTTTGTTTCAATGCTGTCCTTAGGGACAAATGACACAGGAGCAGGCACCTTTGTTTTTCTTTCTTTTTGCTATCTTTGTAATAAACAGTCCCTTTTTTTTTTTTGAGGGGGGAGGGGCATAGGGAGAAGGAAAGAGAGAATCCCAAATAGCCTCCATGCCCAGAACTGAGCACATAGGGCTCCATTCTATGACCCTGGGATCATAACCTGAGCCAAAACAAGAGTGGGATTCTCAAACCGACTGAGCCACCCAGGTGCCCCAGTAAACAGTCTTTTTTTAATGTATATTTATTTTTGAGAGAGAGAGAGAGAGAGAGAGAGAGAGAGTGCAAGCAGGGGAGAGGCAGAGAGAGAGGCAGACACAGAATCCCAAGCAGGCTCCAGGCTCTAAACTGTCAGCACAGAACCCGACATGGGGCCCAAACCCACAAATCATGAGCTCATTACCTGAGCTGAAGTCAGATGCTTAACCAACTGAGCCACCCAGGCATCCCCAAACAGGCTTAATCTAAAAAGGGCTCACCATTTGCTGACCAAATTTTTCATCCTTGTCTTGAAAAGGAATTAGGACAAGAAAATGATACTTTAGCTACTGCTGTTGTGAGCCGTACTTTGTTATCTCTGATTCAGAAGAGTCTTGTTTCTACCAGCCTCTATGAAACTGTGATAGGCACATTTGTTAGGCTGTGGATAGTTTAAAATATCGGATCTTTTGGAGTTGTTGACAATGATATTGGCTACAATTGGGTCACATATATAACCCTATCTGGATGATAGCCAGGGAGAAATGATTGTGTATACAGCTTGAGTTTCCAACCAAGAACGTCTACCATATAAAGCTAATCCTGAAAAACCTAATAGAAGAGGTTAACATAAAAGCTTTAAAATTTTAGTATATGCTTCAGATATAGAATAAAATGTATAATGTTTACCAGAGCCTCCTTAGATAAACTACTGCTATAGTTTTACTTATCTCCTTACCTGACACTTTTTAAAATAAAGAAACCCTATTTAAATTAAATAAATAGTTTACTGTTTTCAATGAGCAGCATCTAGAGGGGATCGGGATATATGTTACATAGCATCTAAAAACATTTTGGGCTCTTTCCTCTATGCTTAGGAAGTCATTATCTTTTGAAGTCGGGAGCTCTTAAACTGTTTTGAGATTTTAAAATACAGATGTTAAAAAAGTTATTAGTTTAAAAAATGATCCTTTTAGGAGTTGAATGTACTTCAGTGCTAATTATAACTTTTAATGATTGTAAAGTGCCCTGGGAGACTGTAATGAAGAAGATTGCAAGACTACATCTCCACTGTAAATTTTCCTTTTCCCAAACACAGTGTAATGATAAAGGAAATGTGTTTGAACACCCAAAGGACACAGCTAATTGTGTAAAGTTCACTAAATGTTAACAGTTTCCTGGTGACCCAGGAGTCATGTAAGGGAATTACAGACACATGTTCTGAGACATCTTTGGCAGTATTCGTTCTCTAGAGTTAAAAAAAAAAAAAAAAAAAAAGGACTGAGAAAAATTTAAACAATGCTGTTGCTTGCTTAGCCTATAATAGATGTTACTTAAGTCAAAAAGTACCAAGAAGAGACACTATAATTTGTGAGTCTATTAGGGGAACTTCCTGTTTGTTTCTAATTGACTTGCTGAAAACTGTGTGGATTGCTGGCAATATACCTCTAAATTAAAATTGCTCACAAAATCTCAAAAGTCAGGGTCATTGGCACTGTAAGTTACGAGTTACATAATAAGTAGTCAAAGTATTGCTCCCTGAAAACATTATTTCTGGACTTGAAATACTTTATCTGAATAGCTTCATACAATGGTTGATTTGCACTCAATCATTTAACATTTCTTTCTCTAATTCTTTGCTCTCTTGAGGTTGTTGCAGTTCAAGAGGCTAAGTGGTGGCATTTCTCTTAATTGTTGTCAGATGTGAGCATCATGTTATGGATAGAATAAAGAGTTCTTCCCTTTGGAAATAAAGGCCCTTTGCAAGGTAAGTTATCTCTTCCACAGAATTAAATGGCTTGTCTAAATTAGGTAATTTATCTCAACAACTGATCGCTTCAAGTAAGTAATGTTTATTTCCTGCCCTAATTCCCCATTGATACTTAAGATTACAGATGGGGTTTTGATGTTTAAAAATATTTTTCGGATGTGGCACCTGGGTAGCTCAGTCGTTAAGCATCTAACTTCATTCAACTCAGGTCATGATCTCACAGTTCGTGAGTTTGAGTCCCACATTGGGTGAGCTTGAGCCTCACTTCAGGTGAGCTCCTGCCCCGTTTCTGGTTAAAAGAAAACAAACAACAATTTAAAAAAAACAAACAAACAAACAAAAAAAACGGAGACTGCCATTTTCTCTCTCTCTCTCTCCGTCTCTGCCATTCTCCCTCTGCCCCACCCCATACCTCTCCTTCTCTCTCTCTCTCTGCCCCTTGCTCACTTGTGGCCTCTCTCAAAAAAAAAATTACTTTTAGGATATCCTAAGAATCTCCTATGGACTCTTTCCTATATTTAATTTTAAATATGTAGAATTATACGGTATTTTGGAGGCAACGGAGAAAATAATTAATGGATGTGTCAAATAGTTTTAATGACAAGTATCTTCCATATTCACATATTAATCCATGCTGTGAATCCTAACAGAGATTGGAATCTAGACTGACCAATAACATGACCTGTAAAATCTCTAAAAGAAGTGATTTTGCCACTAATAAGGGCTGTTCTTGTGAAATTTTTTTCTGCCACATTTTCAAATCCAACCAATAATTAGAACATCTAAAGCAACAATACAATACTTGCTACAATATAATGAAGACCTGATTGGGAGTAACTTAACTTTTTTAAAGCCCATGCCAGTGATATCAAGACTCCAAGAAATGGACTTAATTTATGAATCGATGGTTATATACAGATTGCACATTTCATTTTCTGTAACTCTGACATTAATGGTAAAATATAAAAATCGAGATTTTTTTCTATGCTTCAGACAATTCATTTGATAAAATTAATTTCAAAAATGCCTAAACTATTTGTGTAGCTCTCCATGAACCCAAAAGGATAACTGCATTACAGAGTATGTGGTCTATAATAGACATTATTTTTCATAAAAACCAGAAAGCAGGCATAATAATAATTGAATGCTCTTTAATTTCTCTGTCCTATTCCTGTTTAATTTCTTTTTTTAAATTTTTCTGTTCTTATTTTTTTTGGCTTTTTTGGCTTTTTTTTTGTGAGAATAAGTATGGAGAAATTGTGGTTGCTGATTAGGGAGAAATATCTAATTTCTATTGTTATACTGATTTGTACATGATGGTATATAAAAAAAAGACAGACTAACATAAAAAGTTGTGAAAAAAACAAAAAAAATATTACTCCAACTAAATATAACTGATACAAATTATTTTGTAATTATATATTAATATATGATATTCACACAGATCAAAAAAAATCGTTTTACTCCTTGGAATTTTGATATGATTTTTTTAATGTTTATTTATTTATTTTGAGAGAGGGAGAGTGTGAGAGAGTGTGCACAAGTGGGGGAGGGGCAGAGAGGGAGGGAAAGAATCCCAAGCAGGCTCTAACCTTAATGCTGTGTGTGACACAGGGCTCCATCTCATGACTGTAAGTTCATTACCTGAGCATAAATCAAGAGTATTGCTTAACCAGCTGAGCCATCCAGGGGCCCCTGATACAGTGATTTTATACTTTGCTTTAGTTAAACCTAAATTTTATTCTAAAGGTTTTCTCATGTTAAACACGCTGCCAAACCAATCTGTTTTAGAAAGTTAAATAGTGGGTAACCATGGAAAACAAAATGAAGAAATCTGTGAAATACCATTTTTATGGCGGAAGCTTTCATACTGTCTGAAAGCTTCTGTTCAGTACTTGCTATGCTGTATTTGAAGATGAGGAATACATTGGATTTCTGGAAATTGGTATAAAATGGATACCTTCTTTTCTATTGTTTGGGTTAACTTATAAAGGTTATTCCTGATTTTCCTTCTTTCCCATAGTTTTATTCCTTTACCTTCTCGCCAGCCTCAAAGGTTGTTTTCATTTGTTTGTTTGTTGGGCTTCTTGGTGTATGTGTTTGTGTTACTGTTTTTATTGTTTCTCTTGCTAACTTTATTCCACCTAGTTGTGTTACCACGTAAAAACTAATTTTCTAAACCCCATCCTGAATGTCCAGGGAAATTCTTGCAGTCTTTTGTAGGTTTCAAGTCTTTCACATTCATTAGAAAAACAAAAAACAAAAACATGTACAAACAAATAGCTTTCCTCTTTATAATAATTACCATTTATCAGAGCATAAATTAATGTATTATTAATTTAAAAGACTTGGGTGTCTCAGTCAGAGGAGCGTCCAGCTCTTGATTTCTGCTTAGGTCATGATCTCCCACCTGTGAGATTGAGACCCACATTGTGCTCCATGCTGAGCATGGAGTCTGTTTAGGATTTTCTCTATCTCTCTGCCCCTCTCTCCCACTTGTGCTCTCTCCCTCTTTCCAAAAAAAATAAAATAAATAAATAAATAAATAAATAAATAAATAAATAAATAAAAATAAAATAAAAATAAATAAAAATAAAAGACTCCCCTTTCCTCCAGAACAGAATTAAATAAATAAAAGGGGGAGATACACAGAGGCACAGCCAGATCACACTCAGATGATTAGAAGGAAACCCTCCTCTTTGAACTCAGAATCTAAAGGTAGACAAAAGGGAATTAACATTAGCTATGTTAATCTGCATAGCTTTTTTTTTTTTAATGAACTGTATGTGATAAGCTAGCAATAAAATATATCTATATTTTATTAATTTTAAATGTGCCCTCTTGGATTTTTCTGTTCATATTCCCAAACATGTATCAGGGTGATTTCTATAATTATCAAACATTTTGTGTTTACTCATTAAAACATCCAATCCAGTCTAATATTAAAAAGAGAAAAAATCACAACCAAATCTCCCATAAGATGCCAAGAATTTTCCCTTTCCTCAACTGAGTCCTTTCCTGCAGTTCAGGAATCATCCATATCAAAGAGAAGCATGGTCCACTGCTCAGTGCTTGCTTTTTATCCCTTCTTCCCTCCCTGATATTCTAGGGTCATACATAGCTAAGAGAGGATGAAGCCCACTTGTTTGCCTCGTGCTGTTTTAACTATTTCTTGAGATATTTGCCACTATGGTTGCAGATGTTCACATGATATCTTCACTGCATTTATGTTTATTTTTTCTCTCTACATTGACACATAGCACAATGCTCTGACATGGCACACGTCCTCCTCCACAGATCTTCTGACACCACTCTCCTCACATACTGTGGCAGTATGCCACACAACTTCTTACTGCTGATGTTCCTCCTTCCTGGCAAGAGCCTTCTAGGTTGGGTTTCTCAACAATGACTCAAGCCGTCTATTCCCATGATGCTCACTTGTTCCGTAGAATGCCACACATCCAGCTCTGCTAAAAGGTGAAAGTGCAATTTATCCAAATGACAAGTCTCTTCGTCTTATGTTTGCAAACTTCTGCAGCTTGCATTTAGTCTTCATATCTTCTTACTTGGTAAGCAAGAATTGGAGTCTATGCTCACGCATGTCCCGATCTCTAAGGTCTACATATTCCCAAAAGTCACCACATGTGGTAGGTTGAATAACGACCCCCCAAAGATATCTATGTCAATACTTGTCAATGTATTGTCAATGTGTTACCTTAAGTGGCAGAAAGGGTTTTGCATATGTGATTATTTTAAGGATCTCAAATGGGAGTAGATTATCCTGGATTATCTAGGTTGGCCCCGTGTAATCACCAAGGGCAAAGCAAATGGAAACAGAAGGGCTGAGAAAGAGAAGCAGATGTGACATTGGGGACAGAGATTGGAGTGATGCGGACAAGGAATGCAGCTGCATCCAAAAGCTGAAAAAAACAAAGAACAGAATTCTCTCTAGTGCTGTAGAGGGAATATAGCTCTAATGGCACCCTGATTTTAGCCCTATAAAGACCCATTTCAGAATTCTGAACTTGAGGAGTATTAGATAATAAATGTATGTTGCTTTAAGCCACTAAGTGTGGTTGTTTGTTATAGTAACGACAGAAAACAAATACACCATACTGCATTCAAGAAGCTGTATGAAGGCGTTCAATAATTTCTGCAGCCACTGATTCTATAACTCAAGACTGAAATGCCTGGGTTTCCTTCTTATAAACACCCTATATACAGTTTAGGGAATAGAGGAGAATTATCAAAGCACTTTTAAAATTTATCAATGAATCTTTCTGAATCTCCGGTCTCCTCTTAAAAACTTGTATGAGTGATAAAAATGAAGGTTCTAAGTCTATCTGTTTTATCCCTTGGAAATTCCTGAAGATTTGTGCAGGGCTTCTCAATCATCTGGGGATATGTTTAAATCAGGTTTCTGGCAGCAACTAAATGGCATATTAAACATATTTCAAGCAGAGTTTAATAATAGTACAACTGACAAAGGCATGGACAGGGTGAAGAGAATCATAAAGGATGGGGCAGCACCCTCAGGCTATGACAATCTTATGAAACAAGAGGAGGGAGCATTTATCAGAAACTAGAGAACAGGAACACCTGAGTGACTCAGTCAGTTAAATATCCAGCTCTTGATTTTGCCTCAGGTCATGATCTCACGGTTCTTGGGTTTGAGCCCCAAGTTGGGCTCCTCTGTGCTGACAGCATGGAACCTGCTTGGGATCCTTTCTCCCCATCTCTCTGCCCATACACTGAACTCTATCTCTGTCTCTGTGTCTCTGTCTCCGTCTCTCTCTCTCTCTCTCATTAAATAAACAAACAAACTTAAACTAGACAAGAAAGTAAGTATAGAGGTTGTAGTCACTCCAAGGTTAACCACATACCTCCTTTGCTTATACTCTTTGTATCTTCCAATGTCCCTCATTGACTGAAAGTAAACGGGGGGGGGGGGGGGGGCAAGAGAATCCAATGTGTTTTATGTGGGGTAGGAAGAAGAATGGAGAAAGTTAGGGAGTAGATCTTGATGAGCAAATGAACGATAGCTCAAGGTCCTTAATAACAGTTTTTTTCTAAGCTTTAGACTTTTACTCTAAATTCTAGAGAGTAGGAAAACATAATACAACAACATGTAACAAATAATTACACAAGATGGGAAATGTTACAGAACTATAAATGAGTCACTATGGAAACACAGAGGGGGAAATTAAACTCCATTTGGAAACCCAAGGTAGGGTTTTGTGGAATAGAAGACATTTGTCATTTACAGTGATTATGAAGGATAATAGGTGTAGTTCAAATAGGTCATGAGATGGCATCATTTTATAGAAGAAAGTTTCCATTAGGTCTCATGATTAAAACAGAAAACTGAAGTAGAAGATAGCTTGACTTGTATTCCTGATGTTTCTGTCTCTAAATAAAATTGTATTCATTTTCATGTATCCATCTGGAAAGGATAGCTGGACTCAAGGTTTGACATTTGAATGCTGACCACTTCTCTCTCTTCCCTTCTTGCCCTTCATTTGGACAAATAAATAACACTGCATGCTTGCTGCTTCCCTGGTGACCATGTTTAATTCCCGGAAATCTGAGCCCACAAAACGTTCACCCCACTCCTCTGCCCATCCACAATCAGAAACATAGCCTTTACTCAAGCCATTTCAGACCAGTTTGGGTGGCTAGCTTCCTTTCCTCAGAAAACTTCAATATAGGAGTAAGAGATCTTTTTGTATCTCATTAGTACATACGTGGTATCATCAGTCTTGACACCCAAATTAATTATGGGTGGGGTAGGGATTATTCTTGTGCTCTGGGGACAACCAGTGAGACATGTTCAGCAAATATAGTAGTATAGAAAAGAACTGACTGAAAACCTTACCTTAGGGGCGCCTGGGTGGCTCAGTCGGTTAAGCATCCGACTTCAGCTCAGGTCACGATCTCACGGTCCATGAGTTCGAGCCCTGCGTCGGGATCTGGGCTGATGGCTCAGAGCCTGGAGCCTGCTTCTGATTCTGTGTCTCCCTCTCTCTCTGCCCCTCCCCGTTCATGCTCTGTCCCTCTCTGTCTCAAAAATAAATAAACGTTAAAAAATATATAAAAGAAATAAAACCTTACATTAAAAAAGACAACTGATAATCTTAAATATGCCTAAATGAAAGAACATCACTAAGAAATAATTAGGCCTTTGTTGTCATCTACATGACATTCTTCTTAAAGACATTCTTTAACCATTGTATTGAGAATCAAAACTATAATTCCATTTATTCATTCCATGTTTCCAAATATCCAGTGCGTAACCAGCCTTCTACATCTGGGATCTTGCCCGCACACCAGGTTGTCCCATTCACTCACTCCTCAGCCCTTCCCTCTTCTGATATACTGTCAAAAATTCTATCTTTTTAATCTTGCTTTCAATGAAGTGGTTAATAACTCAACCTTCTTTGCTAAGGATGCCTAAACTCCCTCTGCTAATTGCTGACTTATTTTATGATAAGGTCAGGCTCATTAAAAAAAGCAAACTTGATTCCTAAATGATATGCTGAAGCATGGGTAAAGTGTCAAGGAAGGGGTTAGGATTTTTACTCATGTAGACCTCTCTCTAAAACGAAAACGACCCCAGTTGTTTTGATAGTTACAGACTGAATCACAGTATGTTGTGTTTTTTTTCCTCTAAGTGGGAACAAATCTGAGACATCTACTTCCAACACTGACCCCTTTACCCACCCTATGCCCTTACTCCCCCAGATTCTCCTTCTGGGTCCCCTTTATGTTAACTTGTATGGACTTCTATTGCTGCAATGTTTACACTTTAGCAATCTGAAAGTTTGAGAGAAAATGATGCCTTTGAACCTTTTGCACTTAGTGCCATTGTGTAATGATTGCTTCAGTTGCCAAATCGCTTTTCAGATCCATGCGAGTCATTTATTCCTTTTTTAGTTTTTCTTCTTTTTTCTCTGTGTGCTCATGGCTAACATGGGCACAGTAGTCTTCCTTTATTACCCCAGCATTCGTGTTTAGTTTCAGGAGAAAGTATTATTAGTGTCTTGAAGCAGTTAAAGATCCTATAATATGGATGTTGATTTTTTTTATTTTATTCCACAAATATACACAATTTACATTTTTTCACAGAAGATATGTCACTGTACTATAATGTAAATTATTGCTAATTTTCCCATTTATTCCTACAATACATTATAATACTCCGTTCTCATGAATGACAAAGCAATAAGACCTGAAAAAGTGTTCCAAATGTCTTATTCATGTAACAAAATGAGCATCCTGCTCTAAGAGTACCAATGAGGGGCACCTGGGTGGCTCAGTTGGTTAAGCATCCGTCTTCGGCTCAGGTCATGATCTCACGGTGGTGAGTTCGAGCCCAGGTCAGGCTCTGTGCTGACAGCCTGAAGCCTGCTTCAGATTCTGTGTCTCCCTCTCTCTGGCCCTCCCCCACTCATGCTTTGTCTCTCATTCTCTCCCAAAAATAAACAAACATTTTAAAAATGTTAAAAAAAAAAAAAAAGGTACCAGTGAACATCACACATAAATCCCATTGCCCTACGTATAGGTCAAAAGCATAAATAATGGGATCAGGTTAATCTATTCCATGAAATCCAGAAAAAGACAATTAAGTATTGAGAAAAGTTAGCTCTACATAAGAAATATATAGGATATGCAGAAAAATAGTCATGTAATTGAAGTTCAAATATAAAAATATTTGTGAATGATGACAAAAGATTTTTTAGAACTTTTGTTCAGTAGTATGATTAAATGGGGAAAAGGAATAGAAATGTTGGTCCATTTGTGTATATCAAATTGGTGTAAGGAAAACTGTATTTTTTTAAAGTTTATTTACTTGGGAAGAGAGAAAGAGTGAGAGGGAGAGAAGGAGAGAGAAAGAGAGAAAGATGGAAGGAGAGAATCCCAAGCAGGCTCAGTGCTGTCAGCACAGAGCCCTACATTGGGCTCTATCTCAAAAAGATAGGTCATGGCCTGATCCAAGATCAAGAGTTGGACACTAAGCCACCGAGGTGCCCTGGAAAACTGTATTTTTAAAACCCTTATTTCAACAGTTCAAACAACAAATCCTAGGATTTAGGAAATTATAGCTCCTCTCTGTTTTATTGAAATACCTAATACTTTTTAAAAACTCTATTAGTTTTTTCCATTTTATAAATTGAAGTAAATAAAAATATTTCAGAAATTTACAAAGTTCCTTTCAGGTAACTATAAATATCTTGGTGGGGTTCCAATGTATGATTTGAGAATACCCAATATAAAACACTGAAAGTCTATGGATAACATTATTTCCATTTTTTTCTTTCAAGTATATATTTTTTAAGCCAACAGTGTTTTGCTTTCTTTTTCAAACTCATTTGTGCAGAAGCACACCATGAAGGTGGCTTTTATAGACAGTGGCTTCAAGCAAGTATGTCAGGAATCTTGGTAATTCAAGAGAACAGAAAACGCTCCATTAATTCTCACAGAAAAGCAAATCAACAACAAACCCAAATAAGGAAAGTTTTTCTTTTTAAGAAGCCATTTAGGGGGTTCCTGGCTAACTCAGTCAGTTAAGTGTCGGACTTCAGCTCAGGTCATGATCTCACGGTTAGTGGGTTCAAGCCCCGTGTCGGGCTCTGTGCTGACAGAGTGGAGTCTGCTTGGGATTCTGTGTCTCCCTCTCTCTGCCCCTTCCCCACTTATACTCTGTCTCTGTCTCTCTGTCTCAAAAATAAAATAAAACGTTATTTTTTTTAAAAAAGCTATTTGGAATACCTGTCTTGCTGATGAAACATTTTTTAATTCATTAGGAGTCTCCTTAAATTAGTCTAATGAAATATCTATCAAACATTTTAGAATAATAATTGCTATCATGTGATGGCAAAGAACCACCTATACAATTATAGTTTCTAGAATATTACATATATTTAGATTATAAACACATGGAGTTTTATCTTATTAATATAGACTATAAACTCAATATAGTGCCATTGCTTCTGTTTTATGATCTTTGTCATGAAACTGCCTTGCACTTCAATGAATGCCTCATATATTTGTGCAGTTAAATAGATGGGCTGCTTCATCTTGACCTTTGGAGAGTCTATATGGAGTCAGGGGCTTATTTCATTGCTTTTACCATTTACAACTCTGTCTTCCAATGGCAAGGGTGTTTCAAATGTTTTCTAATCAAGCATGTACCTTTACTGAAAGGTCAGAATACTAAAATGCCATATATCAAAGATTAAAATTATGATTCATCACTGCCATGGAAAAAATCTAATTAGAAATGCACTGCATTCATTCTCTTGGGTCAAAATTGGACACAGATATCACACAGCACTGCACCATAGCACTCACACACCCAGTAAGGAACACATCCTCCATACCTTTGTTGAATGTCATTTCTCTTAATATTTTGTACATTTTTCATGGACTTTGAAATATCCATTCAGATTGTTCTTCAGGGGGTCTCCACTGCAAGCCTCAGAAAGCAAAACCCAAAAAACATTATGCCATTTTGTGCTTCTACTCAGGAGTCCATTTCCCCAGAGGAATATGCCATTCTTCTGTTCTACTCAATTCCACAAAACAGAAACAACAAAATCTAGGCAACATATGTGCTAGAAGCAGAAATTAGCAAGTCCTCAGCACTGCCAGGAGGTTGGTCAAGACACAATCTTGGAGAAAGCTATGCGAAATATTTAGAAGGCATAATTACACAGGTGCCACACAGAAAAAGACACTTGTTCTGGAAGCAAAAGAAATAATAGATTCGTTTATTTATAGCTACTTACATTATATGAATCTAATTTTTATCACCTAGGATTATATTTTGGAGGTCATTTTATACATTGCATAATCTGCTACATTCATCATTTATAAGAGACATTATTGTGTAGCTCCAGCACAATTTCTTTAGCCTCACCTATGCTGTTGAGCATGTGTGTTGTTCCAGCCTTTTACCACTACTTTAAAAACCAAGAGTAGGGGCGCCTGGGTGGCTCAGTCGGTTGAGCGTCCGACTTCAGCTCAGGTCACGATCTCCCGGTCCGTGAGTTCGAGCCCCGCGTCAGGCTCTGGGCTGATGGCTCAGAGCCTGGAGCCTGCTTCCGATTCTGTGTCTCCCTCTCTCTCTGCCCCTCCCCCGTTCATGCTGTGTCTCTCTCTGTCTCAAAAATAAATAAACGTTAAAAAAAAAAAAATTAAAAAAAAAAAAAACAACCAAGAGTAAATGTCATGTGTGACTTTTCAACACAGTTTGCCTCTATTTGTTTGTTTGTTTATTTATTTATTTATTTATTTATTTCTGTAGAGACAGAATGAGAGCAGGAGAGCAGGGAAGGGCAGAGAGAGAGGAAAAGAGAGAGAATCTTAAGCAGGCTCCGTGCCCAGTGCGGAGTCCGACACTGGGCTCAGTCTGAAGACCACGAGATCACAACCTGAGCTGAAGTCACGAGTTGGACTTTTAATTGACCGAGCCACTCGGGTCCCCCAGTACAGTTCACTTTTATATCTGCATGTGTGATGATTTTATCCTCTTATAAAGGGTATATATTATAAAGGATAATGATTTTATCCTTTTATATCTGCATGTATAATGATTTTATCCTCTTATGAAAATTACATCTTAATAGAATATAGGTAAATACGCCATGTAGTATATGTTTGTGTGTACATTTATCATAGATATTATATCTGTATCTACTTATTGATATAATTATACATATTTTGTTATATGTGTCAGAGAAACATTGTATTGTGTGGGATTAAATGGGTAAGGAAAATTTTATTCAAGATTATCGCAGTAGGGATCAAAACTCTTCCAATAGGAAGAGAGGTTGAGCTACAATATTATGATGGATGTCAGTGGGGAGTTTGGTCATGTGACTAAGCCCATCTGTGTTTGCTAATCAGTGCTTATTGAAGTTGAGCTCCTACCCCTTCACAGAGAGCAGGGGATAGAGGCTCTAACTTTCTTGATGATTACATTTCAAAGGAATGGCTCCCATGTCCTTGAGAAAGACGTTCCTTGGATACAAAACTGGCAAGAGGCTAAAAAAAAGATTTATATCTCAGAAGGGTAGGGAAATAATTTATACTCACCAGTTTTCTAGAGCAAATACTCTCAAGGACCTAAAGTCAGGAAGAAGCCTATCCAAAGTTCAGTCAAGCTAAGGAGAACATTAAGTCCATCTAGGTCAGATGTTAAGTATCACACAACAAGCTAATAACAGAACCTTAATTTTGACATAGCCCTCTGAATATTTTTTTTAGTGCTCACTCCTGTGCTTGACATTTTTTCATTTTTTTTCACTGCCTCACATCCAACCTCCATTTCTACATCTCCTGTGTTCAAGGGTGTTAATACAGTTCTTCACTCTCCTAGCCTTGCATGTTTGTAAGACTTATTATTTTCTGAGGGCTCTTGTCAGTTATGCCTACTCATGATTGAAATCACCATTTAGGTGAACGGCAGGGGATTGACATAACCAATCTTAGAAAGCATGGCAGCAGGAGCCACACCTAATTGCAAGCGGGTATAGTAGCAGAAGTACTGAGATAAGACTAGCTCAGTGTCTAGGAGTTTAGGTTGTCCGGAGTGAATTCAAGGGTGATTTGGCATTATTGTAGCATTTGTCCTAATATGTAGCTCCCAAAGTTGGTTCTTTGATTTTTCTGAACAGTTGAGTAATTTACCTCTTTTAATATTTTCATTACCTACTTATTGATGTTTCCAATGTTGGAAACTAAAAATCCAACATCATTCTACTTAGCAACTGCTTCTACAACATTAAGATATAAGCTTTACTTTTTAAATGTTTATTTAATTTTGAGAGAGAGAGAGAGAGAGAGAGAGAGAGAGAGAGAGAGAGAGAGAACAAACAGGGGAGGGGGAGAGAGAGAGAATACCAAGCAGACTCCATACTGTCATCCCAGGGCCCAACCTGGGGCTTGAATGCACACATCCTGAGATCACGACCTGAGCTGAAATCAAGAGTCAGATGCTTAACTGACTGAGCCACCCAGGTACCCCAAGCTTAACTTTTAAGAAGGGAAAAAAAAAATGATATAGCCTATCTTATATTATATAACCCTACCTTAAGGGAGATAAATCCACACACATGCATTCTAAAATATTTTCTAACTATTTCAACACATTTAGTTTTGTGATTGTTTTCCTTTTCCAGCATGCATCTAAAAATGCTTTTACAGGTAACTCCTACAGTTATATTTAATAAGAAAATAATAAAATTCCAGTGCGACAATTTGAATGGCCTGTATTTACAAGTCTATGAGTTCCTCCACTTTGTTAATAGATTTTTGAAATACAAGGAACATGAGAATTTTATTGGAAAGTGAACTTGTTCACACTGCTGGCAATATCAAATAAATGCTTCGAGTGAAAACCTTATAAGCAAGCTTCAAAGTGGTAAATATGTGTAATCGTCCTGATGACTCAGCCATTTAGCAGTTACTTGGTTTCATAAAAAGCCAAAAGAGAGATGATTTGAAAGGAATTAACCTCTTCCTCTTCTTAATTTTATTTTAATTACCTAACTACTTGAGGAGCTTCAAAACATTGACCCCCCTGTATTACACTAGGTTGAACCCTGTGCCATTATAAGATGCTTCTTTTTGCAACATTTGATTTGTGTTGTTTGATTTTGTTTCAATTGTGGTAAAATAAGAATAACAAAATTTATAGTTTTAATCATTCGTAAGTGTACGTTTCACTGGCATGAATATATATTCACCCTGGTGGGTAACCATCTCTACCGTCCATCTTCAGGACTTGTTTTCACGTGTAACACAAACCGTATCCATTAAGCAAATCCCCCTTGCCCCCTCCCCCCAGCTCATGGTTACCATCATTCTCCTCTCCTTCCCAATGGATTTGACTACCCAGGTACCTCATGTAAATGGAATCATACAGTATTTATCTTTTGACTGGCTTGCTTCACTTAGCATAATGTCTTTAAAGTTCATCTGTGTGCTACCATGTGGCAGAATTGCATTCCTTTTCAAAGTTGAATAATTTTCCACTTGATGAGTGCACCATATTTTGTTTACACATACATCTGTCAGTGTATGCTCCAGTTGCTTCCACCTTTTGTCATTTGTGGATAATGCTGCTGTAAACATGGGTGTAAAGATAGCCATTCATGTCCCTGGCTTCAGTTAGTTTAAGTATATACCCAGAAGTGAGATTGCTGGATCATATGGTCATTCTGTTTTTAAAGCCTTTGAGGAAACAATGTACTGTTTTTTTTCGAGTGGCTGCAACACTGTTTTATATCCCCGCTACCAGTGCACAAGCATTCCAATTTCTCTACATCATCACTAACACTTGTTATTTATTACCTTTTAAAGTAGTAATTTTTCTGTGGGGCACCTGGCTGGCCCCGTTACTTGATTTTGGCTCAGGTCATGATCTCAAGGTCCTGAGACTGTGCCCCATGTAGGGCTCCACACTGGGCACAGAGCCTGCTTCATTCTCTCCCTCCCTCACCCTCTGCGTTTCCACTCTCTGCATGTGCATTCTCTCCCCCCCCCTTCTCTCTCTCTCTCTCTCAAACAAATAAATAATAAAGAAAATAATAGTTGTTCTAATGAGCATAAGGTGGTATCTCATTGTGTTGTTTTTCTTTTTCCATTGTGGTTTCAATTCGCATTTCCCTAATAATGATGTTGAGCACTTTTTCTTGCGTTGCTAACTATTTGTGTCTTTGAAGAAATGTTTGTTTATCTTTGGTTATTTATTAATTTTTTTAATTGTTGAGTTTTACTCTATTTGGGATATCACCCCTATCCAGATAGGCAACTCACAAATATTTCTACTGTTTTGTGGCTTGCCTTTTCATTCTGTTGATAGTATCCTTTAATGCACAAAAGATTTAATTTTGATAGAGTCCAATGTGTCTTTTTTGTCGCCTAGGCATTTGGCATCATATCCAAGGAATCATTGTCAAGACCAAGGTCATGATGTTTTTCCTTTGTTTTCTTCTAAGATTTTTATAGTTTTAGCTCTTAAATTTAGGTCTGTGATTATGTATGTGTGTATCTATATATGTATGTATTATTTTAGAGAGCACACAACCAGGGGAGGGGGGGAGAGAAAGGGAGAATCTTACACAGGCTCTATGCTCAGCACGGAGCCTAGTGCCTGGCTCGATTCCACAACTCTGGGAACATGACCCTAACTGAAATCAAGAGTTGGATGCACAACCAACTGAGCCAAGCAGGCATCCCAGGTGTGTGCTCATTTAAATTAATTTTGTGTATGGTGTTAGGTAAAGATCCAACTTCATTCTTTTGTTGTGGATTTTCAGCTTTCCTCAGAACCATTGTTGAAAAACTGTTCTCTTTTTCAAGATGGTTTTGACTACTTGGGGTTCCTTGAGATTCCATATAAATTTTAGAATTGGTTTTTCTTGGGATTTTGATAGGGATTACAATGAATCTGTAGATCGTTTAGAGTAGTATTGAAAATAGTACTGAGTTTTCTGACCAATGAACATGGGATGGCTTTCCACTGATTTTTGTTTTCTTTAAATTCTTTCAGCATTGTTTTGTAGTTTTCATTTTACAAATCTGTCAACACCCTGGTTAAGTTAATTTCTAAGTATGTTATTCTTTTTGTACCGTTGTAAGTGCAATTAAAAAAAAAGATATACCACTCACTTTGAGGAAAGACTTTTAAGCTTATTGAAGTTTTGTTGTAGTAAGGTGTCATGGAGTAAGTGACAAAATTGGAAACATAATTGAAATCTTGTTTTCAGGTCCAGGTTACTTTTCTGTTACATTTTAACACTAGATCCTGCAATATCATTAATTTTACATACAAGAAAGTTGTGGTTGAAATATTAGTCATTTAGCATCTACCAGGACATTAATGTTGCAAAGTGCTCTAAAATCTGTCAATTTGCTATAAAGAAACTTGATGAGAGAATTCTAATAATTATTCTACCTTGTTAAACTGTGGAAGCAGAACTCAAATGGGATACATGACCTACCCAAGTTCATGCTATATATTGTGAAACCACAGTAAATATAAAGACTAATCAAATACATTCTCTCAATGAACTCAGAGGCAGCATCTAAAAATAGAGACAGAACTTGGAAGCTAAAATCCAAGCTCAAATTTGAAACCATTAAATCCCTATTGAGAAACCCCAAACATTTTCTGAATGGTATAATTGAGTGTTATTATATTCCTGGTTTGAAATATTATTGCTGGAATGCAAACAATTAATGCTACTATACACTTGGAACATTACAATAAAATTGTTTTTATTTACCTCAATGTATAATATGCAGCTCAGTATAGCATTCTAGAAGTAACATCTTTAGGACCTTCCAGATATATTAGTGACTAATGAAATGAGTTTTAACAGTTACCCTTTAAAAAAAATAATAAATGGGATATTATCTGTCACCTACCAAATTGTCAAATATCTCTGTAACTGATCATATGCCATGTTTGCAATTGTTTTGTGAGTTTTTTTTTTTTTTTTTTTTTTTTTTTTTTTAGTAAACCTGCTTGGAAACTAAATTGGTCCAAATTTTGTGAATATTAACATGAAAATATGAGTCAAGAGCCTCCATAAAATCCATAGACTCTGATTAATTATTTTGTAAAATACAAAATGTAGAAATAAGCATAAGTGATTTCATGAATCATATATTGAAGTAAATATATTGACTGCTTTTTTATAATAGCATAAAATTGGAAACTTAAAGTTTAAGTGGACTATTATGCAATTACTTAAAACAGTGATGTTGAAAAAAATGACAAGATTAAATCCTGAAGTTCTAAAAGCTTTATTTATTTATTTATTTATTTATTTACTTATTTATTTATATTTTTAATGTTTATTTATTTTGGAGAGAGAGAGAGAGAGACAGAGCATGAGCAAGGGAGGGGCAGAGAGAGAGAGAGAGAGAGAGAGACAGAGAGAGAGGGAGACAGAGAGCCTGAAGCAGGCTCCAGGCTCCGTGCTGTCAGCACGGAGCCCAACGCGGGGCTTGAACTCACAAACTGTGAGATCATGACCTGAGCCAAAGTCAGATGCTCAACCGACTAAGACACCCAGGTGCCCCAATTTTTATATATTTTGTAAGTGAATCTTTTACATTTAAAAGTGAATCTTTCAAATTAATGTTGTCTCAGAAAAATCAGAAAATCTTTTCACATATAGCGCAGGTCACCTTTTAGAGAGTTTCACCATTGATGAATAAAATGAACTTTAAAACTGAGAACATTTATTTTCTGACAATGTATAACACAAAAAGGCAAATTTTTAATACTCTCCTTTCTTCCCTCGATTACGTCTATTCTACCTTACTGTTTTTCTTTAGTTTTCTGCATTAGCCTATTCTCATACTTTTTCCTTACATATATAATTAAGAGATAAGCAAGCATTATGCTATTTATTTTTCATATTGATACTTTTAGCAATTCACTGATGTGGTTTTTCTCTATGGAGGAAGTGTTTGGATTTCCCTGAGGGGCTTTAACAGTGGTCCCAGCATTCAGTGTTTTTTAAATTGAGGTTTTGTACCATCGATACAGAGTGGAATTCTGAATATTTAATAAGGAGAACTGATTAGCTGTGAACTGAAGTTAGCTTTCTTCTTTTCCCTAAATAGCTTTTTAAAGCTTTTATGTTTTTATGATTAATTACCCTTCCTCATGTCATATTTAAATTTAGGACCAATTTAAGAAAAAAAAATAAGTATTTTAGGCACTTCTGTGTAGGGAGAGAGGCAAGATAGAACATAGATTAATTAGAAACAATTAAGTAATTCTTTTTTTAAAAAAATACAGTCCTTGGATATTGTTGAATAGGGTGGGCTCATTCAGATGGAGCCTATCACTCAAAAAGCAAATAGAGAACTGAATGGTAAAGCAATCATTGAATTGGAATTCTGAATTAAATGGCATCCACAAAATTCCAAAGTGTCTGAAACTTTGCCATTTTGTGCTGACCAAGACATTTCACAGAAGCATAGCATGTGAGAGCTGGACAGGGGCTCAGGTATCCTGTGTTTCAAATACTTTTCTCATAAATGTGGAAACTGAGGTTCAAGAAAATAACCTGTGTTAGTTACCGTGTTAGTATTAGACTTCTAAAAGAGTTTTATTGCAACTTTGATGTTTAACCATAAATCTAGATGAGCAATTTATGAACATGGTCATGTTTGTCCCTCAGTAATTCTATCTTACTTGATGCAACTTAGATACAAGCAGTTACAGCATAGTTATTCTTTCCCAGTTCCATTGTATGTCAGCATCCTACTACAAGGCAAAGCATAAATGATTGTTTGAGAAAACAAGCCCCAATCTGAGCAGCTACAGAGAGACCAGAGAAACAAACTGACAATGGCCAACTGGATATGCAAATAGAACTCTAACCCACAATGTGCAGTAAACAGTTTTTGCGTTTATAGGCTAAAAATGGTCGGGACTCAGTTCATAATTACTATCTCCCCTAATTTTTCACCCTCCTTCCATTTTAGGGCCAGTCGGAGAAAGGGAAATTTGCTCCCCTACCCTACAACATAGGATGTCTGCTTCTGATTAACGTACCTCCAGCTTTCCCATGTGAGCAACCTCCCGTCAGAGCATTACTGAAACCCTCCTGTTTTCCACTGTAAAGCTTTTCAACTAACCTGTCTGGTTTTGCCTCTCTCCCAAAATGCAAACGGCAGAGCCTGACTCCCTTGTTATATAGCAAACTCTGAATCGTTTCTGTCTCTGCTTGTTTGATTGGTCTTCACTTATTTACACAATATATTTAAATGACCATATAATTTATTGTCCACTTCTGACCACGGGTGAGAGTAAAAGAGAATGCTGTTAATAATACCATCAGGAAGCACCTGGTTGGCTCAGCGGGTTAAGCATGGGACTTTGGCTCAGGTCATGATCTCAGGGTTCGTGGGTTCGAGACTCACATTGGGCTCTGTGCTGACAGCTCAGGGCCTGGAGTCTGCCTCGGGGTCTGTGTCTCCTTCTCTCTCTGACCCTCCCCCACTCGCACTCAGTCTCTCTCTCTCTCTCTCTCTCAAATATACATAAACATTGAAAATAATAATAATATCAGGATTCTAGATGTAATCTGGGAGTTTCTTGGTAAGTTTGGATGTTGATCTGATTCAAGAAAAACAGCCAGAGGCAGGGAGCCAATCCACATTGTACTTGATCAGATGGAATCAGATATGAAGCAGGTTAATAATTATCAGGTTTTGAGGAGTGGAGAAATGTGAGGTTGCCAAAGAGAGCTATACATTTCCTGCAACCAGCTCTCTCTGTATGTACATGGTTTTTCTACGTGGAATTCCTGTGTGTACACACATGTAAACCATTTGCGCCTCCCTCCTCTACTGAAGCACATTTAGTGCCCACACAACTTCTTCTTCTTGGAGTCTCTCTTTTCTATCTTTATCTGCTCTGTCATTTCTTAATTCTTTCCTTTCCACATCTCCCAAGCCCTCCTTTCCTTGGAGTCCTTACACATACTTTAAGAACAATTAGCTGTTTTTATGGTATAAAATTAGATACTCTGTTATGAAATTAAAATCTAGCTGTGTTGAATATTTTATTAACAGCATTCATTTTCAACAATAAATGTTTGCAGTTAACATTTTTTGTAAATACAGGGTTAGTAGAGTCCAATAAACAAATGAAACTGAGGAAAAGGGAAAGAGAAAAATGAAGAGAGAATAATTTACATCTGGGGTGTGTGTGCGTGTGTGTGTGTGTGTGTGGTGTTAAAGTCATCGATTCGCCTTCTGCACTTTGAATCCATGGTAATGGTGTATTTCTATTATTTTGCTATATTTTATTTTTCAAATTCATTTAGACAATATTGAAGATAAGGATGGGCAAATATTTGTGCACTGACTGCTTAACTAAGTGAATCTTCTTCCACTCCTTGTGGTAGTAAAATGTTTGCTATACATTATTGCTGGCTATAGCACATGCTTGAGTTAAGATAATTACAGTCTAAATAGCCCATTCCCATTAACTTCTGTAAAGTTCTCTTCGATACAGAGGTCATCAGCACATTTTGACATTCTAATTTAGTTACAGGGCTAAGGTTTCCAAAAGCATTGAGATCAGCAGAAGGGAGTGTCAGGGTTTGTCTTTTTCAGAAATAAACCCCCTTAATAAATTATCATACACCGTAGCAAGAAAACATTGGGAAATGGAGAAGTCTGAATGACCGAACAGAGTAGGGCGACATGGTGATTAAATTGAACCATGATCTGGTTTCAGTTAAATTCAGTCAAGATTTTCAGTTTATCAATTTGTAAAAGCAAGAAGTATTTACCTCTTCAAGACACTACAAGATCTTCAGAGCAAGTTATCAAGTGATGCATACAATATGGCTGTCACCAAAATCAATTCCATATATTGTGTGTCATTAATGTTTCGAAATGTCAGTAATTCCGTAGGAAATAAAAGTCAATTTTCAAATGTTTTCTTTCGATATTAAGTTATTAACTTGAAAATTCGATGTCTTCGCTGTGAATTTTCTTGTTAGTACACATAACATCAACTTTGAAGCTGTAATTGGATTATGAATGGACTAACCAAAAGGAAGTTGATTTTCACTGTTACAAGCCATACTTGAAAGAAGGAAAAATTGACACTTCACAGCTATTTATTTCTCAAAGCTTTTATAGCATTAAGGGCTCAGTTATGCACGCTTCAGCATACAGGCAGGATAATTCCTGCTTTAATGAAATGGCCAATTTATCCTAACACTAATAGTAAAATACAAAATTAAAGGTCAAATCCCCGTCAGGCACTGGTCTGGGCATGGGTGTTCTTCATAATTGTCATTGCGTTGCAAAGATCTAAATACTGATCTATTTCTCCTGCAGAAATTCTTGAGCAGTACAATGAATATCTAATCCTTTATTTATTACATTATTAAAATATACAGAAATCTGCTAGATGTTTCCCAAGTCCTTAATTACTGCAAAGATGCTATTTCTATATTTAGCACCAAGCATATCATATACAAAATCTCACTGTTAAGTCAGCCTTTCCCATAGTGTATTTTTCTCCCTATGGGCTTTCTGAAATTGTTTCCAAGTTTGGGTTGTTTTTTTTTTTTTTTTTTTTTTTTTGAAACGTCAGAAATTACAGGTTAGGGAATGTAGTGGATGCCAGACTTTTTATCTGCTTCTACAATCTGGCACAGCTCCCATAATGTGGAACTGCTTTTGCAGTCAATACTTAACGGATTTTGGAGCGCTTTCCCTTCTAAATCATACTAGAGTAAATCACATTAACTTTTCAAAACTCTTCAATTAATTCCAGGTCAGGAGCCCATGGTATTTACTGCCTCATGCACCATGATTGGGTACACTGCAAGACACATAGTCAGTATATTGTCTGAGAATCTAATGGGATTTAGCAGGTAATGTTGATATCCTGCTCCCTTCCCCACCCTACAGAGAGATTTAAACTTCTGTCATATGAGTTCGGGGGATACTAGCAGGTCTCTCAATGGAACCAGGCTACATATATTTTGTGAAGTAAGTAGTATTGATTTTTAATAAAAGAGAAGACCTTTCTTCTCTAATGTATCCGAGATGTTTCAAAAATGTTATCCTCAAAAGAGACAGATATTCTTCAAGGATATGTTAGGTTTGGCCCAGTTTAAAAATGAAAAACTGGCCCTCAAATAGATGTCCTTCTAACCCTCACTCCATGCATACACTTTTAGAGTATGTAATTTGATAAAGCTTTGTTTATGCTATTCACTGAATAGTATAAATAGCTAAAAGAGCTTCCTAAAAATATGTAGCCTTTCATAGAGTTTGGAGATGCATATTTTATTCCTCAGAACAAGAAATGAAAAAAAAAAAAATAATAGGGCTCAAAGGTGGAGTATACAAATCCACTGATTTTATTTCATAATCCAGAGTTTGAAAGAAAGACGTGTATAAACCTTCTACAAAAAAACAAACAAACAAACAAACAAACAAACAAACAAACGTGGATGCAATTTAATTTCCTATATATTTTAACCTTACATTTAGTTTATTAAAAAGTCTATTTCTGAGGCGCCTCAGTGGCTCAGTTGGTTAAGTCTCAAACTCTTGATTCTGGATCAGGTCATGATCTCCCATTGGTGAGATGGAGATCCACCGCCGCGCCCCGTCCCCCCCCCCCCCCCCCCCCGCCCCCCCACCATGTCTGGCTCCGTGCTGGCAGAGCTGAGCCTGTTTGGGATTTTCTCCCTCCCTCACCCTCTGCCTCTCCCCTGCTTGCATGTGTGTTTGTGCTCTCTCTCTCTCAAAATAAAAAGCACTGAAAAAAATCCTTAATGAAATCTATTTCTTAGAATTAAGAAATGAAAAAGATCCATGACTTAAGGGCAGCATTTAAAAAATGGAAATCACTCTTTTTAACTATTTTATTTCATGACCCGAGTCAAGAGAATATATAAGAAAATAAAAAATAGGTTATTTTATGAAATAAATCACTTATGTAATTTAATTTCATTTTCATTTAATCCTAATACGTAATTTTTTAAGTCTATTTATTTAATATATCTTTTGTAGTAACACCTTCAGGTTAAGCAGAAGAGACTTTGGGGGAAATAAGGCCCCTTGGTCTTCCCTTTGAAGGGAGACGGTTTGAGAAGGGAAGACATATGGAAGCCTTGTTTCCTAGAAATAAAAATAACTGGGGCACCCAGGTGGCTCAGTCAGTTAAGCGAACGACTGGGCTCAGGTTATAATCTCGCAGTTCGTGGGTTTAAACCCCGCATCAAGCTCTGTGCTGACATCTCAGAGCCTGGAGCCTGCTTCAGATTCTGTGTCTCCCTCACTCTCGGCCCTTCCCCCCACTCATGCGCTCTCTCTCTCTCTTTCTCAAAAATAAATAAACATTAAAAAAATTAAAGACATAAAAATAACAGCAGAAGACTAAGAAGGTCCTAATTTGCCATCCCCAAAGTATCCTGAGACTATAAAACAGATTGTTTCCACTGGATTTCTTAAGCTTTGTAACATCCACGTTTGCCACCTTTGTTCTTGAGTGTTTAGTAGAAAACAAAATAACAAAAATTTTCTAGGTGACTTTATCAGTGAAATGACAAATCTCTCATTCAGCAAATAGACTTGGATCAAAAGTAAGAAATCACTACAAGACAGTATTTCTCAAACAGCTATTCAGGCATGATCTATGAGTTTTGTTGGTGTTTTTGTTATAATTAGAACCCTTAAAATAGTGTCACATGATTATAATAATTCAAATATGCCTTTGTGCTTCTGGTTTATAGTGAAGCCTAATTGTGCTAATATATTCAGATTACTGGAGAAGGTGTGGGGGGAAATGTTAGATGAATGATGACTTTATATTAAGGAAGGAAAAAAAAATACAATCAACCATTTTTTCACTAAATTGAATAATGAGGGGCTCCTGGGTGGCTCAGTCAGTTAAACATCAGACTCTTGATTTTGGCTCAGGTCAAGATCTCCTGGTTCCTGAGATCAATCCCCGCATTGGGCTCTGTGCTGAGAGTGTGGAGCCTGCTTGGGATTTTCTCTCTCTCTCTCTGTCTCTCTCTCTCTCTCTCCTCCCCCCACACTCTTTTCCCCTCCTCCACTTGTGCTCTCTCTCCCCCTCTCAAAAATAAATAAACACTTTTAAAGAATGAATAAAGAAAAATGTGAGAGAATTAGGCATTCACACCATAGATTAATGATGGGAAAGCTGAACTCAAACTATGTCATTCCAAAGCAGTTAGTTCCATTTTTGCATTGTTTTGGCGAATTGCCCCTCAGAAACAGTGAACCAATCATGACCAAGACTGTCTATTTCGCTTCTGAAGTACCTCTCATCTGTTGCTTTCCATGTTTCCTATCAGCATCAACATCGTGCTGGCAGCGTGCCTCTCTCCTCCTGCTGGTCAACTGTAAGGACCTCTTGGCATTTCTACATCCATTCACTTTTGGACCCACAGACTTGTATCCACATTCCAGAAACGGTGACTTTTACAAAGTAGAAAACTCTTTACATGATCCCATGGAAAAGAACCTTGAATAGCTTCTCAGTGCTCTAGAGATAAACACCATAAAACTTAAGATGGCCTCTCATGCCCTTATGATCGAAGTCTTAGACTTTTCCTTCAGCTTCATTCCCACTGAGTCACAAATCTCTCCCCATGCACAGGACGTGGAAACCATCTTTATGGTCCACAAAGGTGACATGAACTTCACATCATGGCAATCTACCTAAATTCTGTATAGATAATTTACTTGATTCATCTTTTAGTTCTTACAGCAAATCTGTTGCCTTATTGCAGCCTCCAGTTCCTCAAACTCAAGTTCCTATTGTAAGTTGTTATGAAACGACGTATATTCACTTCATAGTATTTATCAAAGTTTATAATTAGATAATTATTGAGATTATTGATGACTGTTTCATCCCACTGAAAGGTAAGCTCGAAGAAGTCGGAGATCATGGCTGTTTGTGCTCATTGTTGTATCCCTAGGGAGCACACAAGTTCTGAAACAAACTTTGCTGAAGGAATGAAAAACGTGTCAAGGCATGAAGTCAATTGTGTTACCAAATTAGTTTTGTAGACTTAAAATTTCTTTATTTATATTTTTCCTTTAACTTGCAGATTTGAGGGCACCTGGGTGGGTCAGTTGGTTAAGCATCTGAATTCAGGTTAGGCCATGATCTCAAGGTTCATGAGTGGGAGCCCCGCGTCTGGCTGTGTGCTGACAGCTCAGAGCCTACAGCCTGCTTCAGATTCTGTGTCTCCCCTTGTCTCTGCCTGCACCCCCCACCACTCGTGTTCTGTCTCTGTCTCAAAAATAAACATTAAAAAAAAACCAAAATAGGGGCGCCTGGGTGGCTCAGTCAGTTAAGTGTCCAACTTCAGCTCCGGTCATGATCTGACTGTTTGTGGGTTTGAGCCCCACATTGGGCTCTGTGCTGTCAGCTCAGAGCCTGGAGCCTGCTTCGGATTCCATGTCTCCCTCTCTCTCTGCACCCACCTCCCACATTCTGTCTCTCTCTCTTCCTCAAAAATAAATAAACATTAAAAAGTTTAAAAAATAATTTTCAGATTTGTTTTAATTTTACCGTTCTTAATGATTTATAATGTAAATTTGTTTTAGTTTAGTTTTTACATATAGAAGTTACAATATGATACACCAATATAATAAATTGGAATTTTTTTCCTTCTGAATTGAATGTGCTACTGAACTACACTGAATGATTTATGGATCAGAAACAAACACTTAGCTATCAAAGGAGAAAGCAAGTTGAATTCTCAGGCCCTTTATAAAGATGTAAGAGCATGTGAAATTTACTTAATCTTTAGAGGGACCTATACTGGAAGATATAATCACATTATTTTTGAAAACCAATTTAAGTAATATATGTTCTATTTCTTAGCACTTTTTATTTTCCTTTTTTTAAACTAAAAATGAAGGTAAATTGTTCATTGGGGATCTTAAAAATTGTGGAGAATAAAATTCTCAGCACATCGATGTCAGAAAATCATAATGATCCTCTGAAAAAAAAGGTCAGTAATGGATAGAATTTCAGGAGAATCTGAAATAAAGACAAACTTCAAGAAGTTATTTGAGGCTCATGCTCAGTTCCCATCACCTCCTATTTTATCTTGTTTCAATCTTCAATTACTTTTGAAATAAACTACTTGGGGTTAGGTTAAACTTCGCAGGTTAGGGGTACACTCCCCTCTCAAGGCAGACTTCAGACACCAGCTGAAAGTTTGCATGTCCTCACGCCCTCTCACATATAACCATCAGTCTATATAAATTCAGGAATTCCCACTACCTGTGCAGGTTTGACAATTCACTAGAAAAACTCACCACACACACAAAAAAACATTATACGTAGTATCAAAATTTAAAAATAGAGTTATTTTTAAAGCAATTTCAAGTTTACAGCAAAATTGAATCAAAGGCATACAGATTTTTCATATACTCCCAATTCCAACATATGAAAAGCCTCCTCACTTTAATATCCCGCATTGGAGTGGTATATTTGTTAGAATTGTTGAACCTACATTGATACAATATTAACATCCAAACTCCTTACTTTATGTTAGAGTACACACTTGGTATTGTATATTATATGGCTCTTAAAATGTATAGTGATATGTATTCACCCTTACAGTATCGTACAGAGTAGTTTCACTGCCCTAAAAATTCTGCCCTCTGCTTATTCATCTCTCACTGTCTGCTTACCTCTGGAAACCCTGATCCTTTTTTAATGACTTTGTTGTTTTAACACAGTTAGAGTCTTATTATAAAATTGAGATTAAGGGACAGAGATATGCCATATGGCCTCTGCGCCCACACATGCACACCCTCCTTCATTATCAAATCACTCAGTAGAACGGTATATTCTTTTTATCAAGGATAAACTACATTGAGACATCATAATTGCCCAACATCCATAGTTTACCTTAAGGTTGACTCTTGGTGTTGTAATTCAAAAGGCTGGGACAAATGTATAATGGCATGTATCCATCATTACAGTGTCATTTAGAGTGTTTTCACCATTCTAAAAATCTTCTGTGTTTCACTTATTCATCCTTTTCTCCACGCTAACCTCTGGCAAACGCTGACGTTTTTACTGTGCCGACTGTTTTGCATTTTTCAGAATGTTGTGGAGTCAGCATCATACATGCAGTATGCAGCTTTCTCAGATTAGCTTTTTCACGTAGTAATATACATTTAAGTTTCTTCCATTGTTTTCATGACTTCATAGGTCATTTCTTTTTAGCACTGAATAATATTCCATTATCTGGATACACCACCGTTTATTTATTGGTTCATATACAGAAAGACATCTTGGTTGCTAACAAGTATTGGTGATTATGGAGTAAGCTTCTATAAATACCCATGCCCAGGCTTTTATATGGAAATAAGTTTTCAGTCATTTTAAGTAAATATCAGTAGGAGTGATTGCTGGATCATATGGTGAACATACGTTGATTTTTGTGAGAAACTGCCAAACAGCTTTTCAAAGTGTCTATACATTTTGCGTTCCCACCAGCAAGGAGTGAGAATTCCTGTCGTTCCATATCCTCACCTGTCTTTCGCATTGTTCATGTTTTGGATTTTGGCTAATCTAATAGGTGTGTAGTGATATTTGTTTTAATTTTTTTTCCCGTATATTACACGTAGTAGACTATCTTTTTATTTGTTTGTCATTTATATTATCTTCTTTGGCTAGATGTCCTTTCAGTTATTTGGCACATTTTTTTAAATTGTTTTCTTATTCTTCATGTATTTTGAATAATAGTCCTTTATCAGATGTCTTTTGTAACTATATATTTCCAGTCTGTGGCTTTTCTTTTTATTTCTTTCACAGTGCTTTTTCAGAGCAGAGACTTTTCACCTTAATGGAATCTATCACTTAATGGAATCTTATCAATTCTTTCTTTCATAGATCTTGCCTTTGGTGTTGTATCTAAAAAGGCAACACCAAACGTTATCAATCTGGAATTATTTCCTCTTTGTTATCTTCTAGGAATTTTATAGTTTTACATTTTAAATTTAAATCTGGGATCCATTTTGAATTGTTTTGGTGAAGGATATAATTTCTGTGTTCAGACTGATTTTTTTGCACATGCATGTCTAGTTGTCCCAGCACCATTTGTTGAAGAGACTATTTTTGTTTTATTGTATTGCCTATGCTCCTTGGTCAAAGATCCATTAACTACATTTATGTCAGTCTGTTTCTTGGCTGTCTGTATTATTCCATTTATCTATTTGTCTATTCTTTTGCCAATAACACACTGTTTTGATGACTGTAGTAGTGTTACACTAAGTCTTGAATTTGGGCAGTTTTAGTCCCCCCACTTTGCTCTATTTTATATTGTGTTAGCTATTTATGGGTCTCTTGGCCTCCCTATAGAATTTGTAATTAGTTTGTCAATACTAATAAAATAACTGGCTGGAATTTTGATTGAAGTTACATTGAATCTGTACATCAATTTGGGAAGTATTGAAATCTTGGCAATATTGTCTTCCTATCCATTAATGTGTAATATTTCTCAATATATTTTTATTCTTTTCATCAGTCTTTGGAATTTTTCTCCTATAGGTTTTGCACATATGTTTCTTTTACGTTTATAGTAAGAATTTCATTTTTAGAATGACATTTTGAATAGTATTGTGGGATTTTCTAATTGAGGTAGGGTTGATACACAATGCTATATTAGTTTCAAATGTACAACATAATGATTCAGCAAGACTATACATTATTCTATGCTTACCATGAGAGTAGCTACCATCTGTCAACATACAACACTATTATAATACTATTGAATAATGACCTATGCTGTACCTTTTATCCTTAGGACTTACTCATTCCATAAATGGAAGCCTTTATCTCCAACTCTCCTTGTCTCATTTTTCCATTCCCCTATGCTATGCCTCTGGCAGCCATCAATTTGCTCTCTGCATTTATGGGTCTGATTCCATTGGCTGCGTGTTTGGTTTTGTTTTTTAGATTCCACATATAAATGGAATAATATGGAATTTGTCTTTCTCTGTCGATTATTTTACTTAGAATGATGCCATCTGAGTCTATCCATGTTGTCACAAATGGCAAGAGCTTACTCCCATTTTTGGCTGATTAATACTCCATTGTGTGAATGTGTGTGTGTGTGTGTGTGTGTGTGTGCATGTGTGTATCACATTGTTCTTATTCATTCATCTATTGATAGATACTTGAGTTGCTTACATGTCTTGGCTATTGTAATTAATACTGTAATAAACTTAGGGGCACATGTGTATTTTCCAATAGTGTTTTCATTTTTATGAGTAAGTACTCAGAAGAAAATTTAGTGGATCATATGATATTTCTATTTTTAATTTTTTGAGAAACTTCCATACTGTTTTCTATAGTAGCTATATCATTTACATTTCCAATAGTGCACGAGGGTTCTTTTGTCTCCACATCTTTGCCAACACTTGTTATTTCATGTCTTTTTGATTCTAGCCATTCTGACAGGAGTGAAATATCTCATTGTGGTTTTGATTTTTATATCCTTGGTGATTAGGGATGTTGAGCATTTTTTCATGTATCCGTGGGCTATCTGGATGTCTTCTTGGAAAAATGCTGATTCAGGGCTTCTGCCTGTTTATTAATTGTTTTGTTTTGTTTTGGGGTTGGGTTTTATGAGTTCCTTTTTGGATGTTAATCCCTTATTATATATATCACATGCAAATATCTTATCCCAATCAGTAGCTTACCTGTTCATTTTGCTGTGCAAAACCTTTTTATTCTGGTGTAGTGACAATACTTTGTTCTTGTTTTTGTTTCTCTGGCCAGAGGAAACATATCCAGAAAATATAATTTCAGGTCTCACATTTGCATCTTTAATCCATTTTGAGTTTATTTTTGTGTATGTAGGTGTAAGACAGTGGTTCAGTTTCTTTCTTTCTTTCTTTCTTTCTTTCTTCTTTTTTTTTTTTTTTTTGCATATAACTGACCATTTATTCTAGCGCCATTTATTGAAGAGATTATTTTTCCCCATTGTATATTCTTGCCTGCCTTGTTGTGAACTAATTGACCATAAATATGTAGGTTTATATCTGGGCTCTCTATTCTGTTCCATTGATCTACATTTCTATTTTTTGTTCTAGTGTAATACTGTTTTGATTGACACAGCTTTGTAGTATGTCTTGAAATCTGGGATTTTGATCCCTCCAGTTTTGTTCTTTCTCAAGATTGGCTCTCCAGGTCTTTTGTGATCTGTACAAATTTTAGTATTATTGTTCTAATTCTGTGGAAAATGCTCTTGGTATTTTGTTAGAGATTGCACTGAATCTGTAGATTGCTTTGTTAATATGAACATTTTTTTATAATATTAATTCTCCTAATTGTTTGTGTCATCTTCAACTTTTCTCATCAGTGTCTTATAGTTTGTAGAGTATAGATTTACCACATCCTGGATTGAGTTTATTCATAGGTATCTTGTTCTTTTTTGGTGTAATTGTAAATGGATTTATTGTCTTAACTTCTCTTTCTGCTACGTTGTTATTAGTTTATAGAAATGCAGCATATTTATGCGTATTAAGTTGGTATCATGTAACTTTACTGAAATCCTTTATTATTTCTAAGAGTTTTTGGTAGAGTATTTGGGGTGTCCCATGTACGTTATCATGTTATCTGCAAATAGTAACAGTATAACTACTTCCTTAGTAATCTGGTGATTTCTTGTATGATTGCTACACCTAGGATTTCTACTACTAGTTTGAATAGAAGTGGTGAAGGTGGACATCCTTGTCTTGTTCCTGATCTTAAAGGAAACCTCTCAGGTATTCACTATTGAGTATGATGTTACCTGTGGGTTTTTCATAGATGGTCCTTATTAGGCTGAGGTATGTTCCCTCTCCACCCACAATGTGGAGAATTTTTACCATGAATGGATGTTGCATTTTGTCAAATGCTTTCCCTGCATCATTGAGATGATCACAATTTTTTTTTAATGTTTATTGATTTAAGAGAGATAGAGAGTATGAGCAGGGGAGGGAGAGAGAGAGAGAGAGAGAGAGAGAGAGAGCGAGCGGGGGGAGAATCCCAAGCAGGTTCTGCACTGTCAGTGCAGAGCCTAACATGGGGCTTGATCTCATGAACAGTGAGATCAAGACCTGAGCTTAAATCAAGAGCTTGACACTTAACTGACTGAGCCACGCAGGTGTCTGATCACATGTATATTTTTTTTATCCTCTGTTTATTAACATCGTATATCACATTGATTGATTTGTGACTACTCAACCATCCTTGCATCCATCCCTGGAATAAAACTCATTTGATCACAGTGAATCATCTTTCAATGTATTATTGATATAGTTTGCTAATATTTTGTTGAGGATTTTTGCATCTATGTTCAGCAGGGTTATTGGCCTGTAGTCTTTTCTTGTAGTGTCTTTGTCCAGTTTTGGTATCACGATAATGCTGGCCTTGAGAATATATTTGGAAGCTTTCCTTCTATTTCTTAGAATAGTTTGGAAAAAAAATGTATTAACTCTTCTTTAAATGCTTAGAGATTTCACCTGGTTTGGTGAATCCATCTGGTCCTAGACTTTTGTTAGTGGGGTGTTTTTTGATTACCAATTCAATTTCATTACTAGTAATGGGTCTGTTTCAATTTTCTATTTCTTCCAGATTCAGTTTTGTAATATAGTATGTTTCTAGGAATTTATCCATTTCTTCTAGGTTGTCCACTTTGTTGTCATTATATTATTATTATTATTATTATTATTGTTGTTATTATTATATAATATTATATTATATATTATATTATTATAATTTCTTGCAATAGTCCTTATAATTCTTTGCATTTCTGTGCTGTCAGTTGTACTTCTTTCACTTTTGCTTTTATTGATTTGAATCCTCTCTCTTTTTGCTTGATGAGTCTGGCTACAGATTTATCAGGTTTGTTTTTTTTCACAGAACCAGTTCTTGGTTTCATTGATCTTATTTATTTATTTATATATTTTTTAATCTCCAATTTATTTCTGCTCTGATATTTATTATTTATTTCCTTCTACTAACTTTGGGATTTGCTTGTTCTTTTTGTTGTTTCTTAGATTATAAGATTAGATGGTTTGAGATTCTTCTTGCTTGAGGTAGACCTATGTTGCTATCAATTTCCCTCTAGAACTTCTTTTGCTATGTTTCAAGATTTTGGATTATTTATATTTTCATTTGTCTCCATGTATTTTCATAATCCCCCTTTGGTATCTTTATTGGCCCATTGGTTTCTTAGTAGCAAGTTGTTCAATTTCTATGTGTTGTGTTTTTTCCCCCAGGGTTTTTCTTGTGATTAACCTCTAGTTTCATACTATTGTGGTCAGAAACGACAAATGATATGACTTTAATCTTCCTAAATTTATTGATATTTGTTTTATAATTGCACATGTGATCTATCCTGGAAAATGTTTCATGTGTGCTTAAAAAGAATGCATATTCTATTGTTTTGGGATGGAATATTCTCAATATATCTGTTAAGTTCATCTGGTCCAATGTATTATTTAAAAATACTGTTTCTTCATGATTTTCCTTCTGGATGATCTACCCATTGATGTAAGTGCAGTGTTAAAGTCCCCTACTAATATTTTATTACTGACAGTTTTTCTTTTATGTTTGTTAATATCTATGTTATAAATTTAGATGCTCCAATGTTAAGTACACAGATATTTACAACTGCTATGTCCTCTTGTTGGATCGATCCTTTATCATTAGACAATGCCATTCTTGTATCTTTTATGGTCTTTGTTTTAAAGTCTATTTTATGTGTTACAAGTATTGCTACCCCAGCTTTTTTTCACTTCTATTTTCATGGTAACTTTTTTCTATCCTTTCACTTTCAGTCTATGTATGTCTTTAGGTATGAAACGATGCTGTTGTAAGCAGTATATAGATGGGTCTTGATTTGTATCCATTCTCTCATCCTATGTCTTTTGATTGGAACATTTAGATGATTTTCATTTTAAGTAATTATTGATAGGTATGCACTAATTGCCATTTTGTTAAATGTTTTCTGGTTGATTTTGTAGTTCTCTGTTCTTTTCTTTCCTTGCTCTATCATTGTTTGATGGCTCTCTTTAATGTTATGATTGGAATACTTTGTTTTTATTTTTCATGTATCTATTATAGTTTTTTTTTATTATTATTACCATAAGGTTTGTTTACAACATCCTAATATATAGCAATTTAGATTAAGTTGAGAGTCACTTAAATTTGGACACGTTCTACAAGAATTTCTTTTTTTACTCTTCCTTTCTCTTTTTACGTAAATATTGTCATATTTTACATCTTTTCATTCATAATTTTATTATTTTGGATTATGGCCTTTTCATACTCCCTTTAACATTTCCTTTTTTTTTTTAATTTTTTTTTCAACGTTTTTAATTTATTTTTGGGACAGAGAGAGACAGAGCATGAACGGGGGAGGGGCAGAGAGAGAGGGAGACACAGAATCGGAAACAGGCTCCAGGCTCCGAGCCATCAGGCCACAGCCTGACGCGGGGCTCGAACTCACGGACCACGAGATCGTGACCTGGCTGAAGTCGGACGCTTAACCGACTGCGCCACCCAGGCGCCCCCTCCCTTTAACATTTCTTGTAAGCCTGGGTTAGTAGTGATGAACTTCTTTTTAAGTTTTGTTTGTCTAGGAAGCCCTTTATCTCCCCTTCATTCTGAAAGATAACCTTGACAAGTAGTGTATTCTTGGTTGTAGTTTTTTTTTTTCCTTTCAGCATTTTGAATATATCATGACACTCCGTTCTGTCCTGCAAAATTTCTCCTGAAGAATCGGCTGAGAGTCTTATGCAGTTTCCATTGTTTGTCACTATTTTCTTCTTTCTTGCTGCTTTTAAACTTCTCTTTATTGTTAATCTTTGACATTTTAATTATAGTGTGTTGTAGTATGGAACTCCTTGGATCATTCTGTTTGTGATCTTCTGTCATTCTTGAACATGAATGTTTGTTTCCTTTTTCAGGTTAGGGACATTTGCAACTATTATTTCTTCAAATAATTGTCTGTCCCTTTTTCTTTCTCTTCTCTTCTGGGATCTCTATAATGAGAATGTTTTTTTTGCTTGATATTGCCCAAGACATCCCTTAATTTATCCTCTTTTTTAAATTTTCACTTTGTTGCTCTTCAGTTTGTGTGCTTTCCATTTCCCTGTCTTCAGATACCTGATCCATTCTTCTGCTTCCTCTAATCTCCTCTAATCTCTCAGTATCTCTAATATACTATACCTCTACTGTATTTTTTTATTTCAGTTCTTATATTCTTTAACTGTCATTGGTTCTTTTTATATATTCTATTACTTTGTTGAAGTTCTCACTGAGTTCTTCTCCTCTTCTCTCCAGTCTGGTGAGCATCTTTATGACCATTACTTTAAACTCTTTATGAATAATCATTATTTTTCTGAGCATTTGTCTTGCTTTTTTATGGAGCCTTTTCTTCTTTCTTCTCATTTTGCTTGACTTTCTATATTTGTTTTGATTAACTAGGCAGAACAGCTACTTTTCCTTGAGTTGAAGGAATGGTCTTATGTATGGTCATCTCCTGTGTGGACCTTGCATGCCTGGTGACTTTGGCTGGATGGATCAAGCCAAGACTGGTATGAGATGGGAGTTTGGGGCATTATGTACTATGCTGCCTTGGTGGGATGGCCAGAACTGAAGTGGGTATGAGTCAGGGTGGTACCAGGGCTCTCCATGCAGAGAGTACCCAGGTAGGATTGCTAAAGCTGAAGTGGGAGCAAGCCTGGTGGTACCAGGGTTCTGTGCACAGAGGGCACACTGGCAGGACAGCTAAAGCTAAAGTGGAAGAGGTCCAGGGTAATCCTAGGGTTCTCTGTGCAGAAAGTGCCATGGCAGGATAGCTGAAGATAAAGTTGGTACAAGACAGTGGGGGGTCCTGGGTCTCTCCACACAGAGAGCACCCTAAGAAGGTAGATGAAGCTTAAGTGGGGGAAAGCTGGGGTGTCCCAGATCTTCTCATGCAGGGGGTACCTCAGTGTGGTGGCTCTAACCAAGGTGGGTTGTGAGCTGGTGGTCCTGGGTTCTCCATGCAGGGCACACCCTGGCAAGACAGTTACAGGTGAAGTGGGTGCTAGCTAAGGGTTCCTGGGGATCTCCACAAAGAGGACACCGTGGGAAGACAGCTGAAGCTGAAGTTGGTGCTTGTCAAGATGTCCTGCAGTTCTCAGTACAGAGGGTGCCCTGGCAGGGTGGCTGTAGCTGAGGTGGGATGTGAGCCAGGATATTATGTGTCACTCTGCACAGAAGGTGACTGGCAGGATGGCTGAAGCCAAGGCCAGAATGGGCTGGGGGTTACTGGGGGTACTCTATGCAAGGGGTCCCCTGTGGGTCTTCTGGAACCAATGCAGGCTCATGCAGAAAAGTCCTGGATTACTCTTGATGTGAGTGTCCTAGCAAGTCATCTGGAGCCATACTAGTATGGGCCTGGAGCGTTATGGAGTGTTTTGTGCCTGTGGCACCTTGGCAAGGTGGCTGAAACTATAATAAGCACTGACCAAGGGTGTACCATTTTGTGCTGTGCTGGGGCTGCCTTGGTTGGATGGCTGGTGCTCATGGCTGGCTATTACATTTGGACCCTGCTCCCATCTATGCTTTCAAGATGGAGGGGGAACATAAACTGTAGTACTCAATAGCATCTCCAACCCAGAGAGAATTCTAGGTGCTCCTCTGCCATTTGGTGGAGTTCTAGGGCTGGATCTGTATACTTTAGCTGCTCTTTTGAACCATAGATTTTTTTTTTTTCTGTGACCCAGTGCATCCAAGGCTGGGTGGGCTAAAGGCCCAGGGCTCACTGAGGCAACAGGCCACCCCTGGCATCTAGACCCTGCTCCTGTCTGTGCTGTCAATGTGCAGAGAGAACATAAACTGTGGAACAGTCACTTTGACCATAAGTTCCAGCAACCCTCCCAACATTTGGCAGGGTTCTAGAACTGGTTCCTTTACATTGTAGTTGCCCTTTTAAACAACGGCTTTTTTTCTGTGACCCAGAGAGTCAAGTCTGCTCACAATCCCTCAATACTACCACTCCCCACCACAGTTCCCAGCATTAGGGTTGGGTTTCCCTTGTTACAATGTCTGTCCTCTTGCTTTTCTCTCTGTGGTCTCTCTATCTTTTGTCGTGCAGAAGCTGTTCATTGAGTCCTCAGTTCTTCAGTAGGGACAGCTCTATAAATAGGTATTGATTTGGTGTGTCTGTGGAGGATGTGAGTTAGGGTTTTCCAACATAGCCATCTTGGACCAAAATCTTGTATTTTTTATTTCGAATCCTATTTTTTTTTTTTATTGCTAGTGTATAGGAAAGCAATTGACTTTTGTAAATTAACTCTGTATCCTACAACCTCTTCATAAATGCTTTGTCAGTTATAGAAGTTTGTCTTCTTTTGTTTTTCCTTTTAATTAATTTTCCATTGAAGTACAGCTTATATACAATATTATTTTGGTTTCAGGTGTACAACATTGTGACTCAACATTTATATACAGTTTTGAAATGCTCACCTTGATAAGTATAGTCACCATACAAACTTATTATAATATCATTGACTATATTCCCTATGTTGTGCTTTACATCCCTGTGACTTATTTATTTTATAACTTGAAGCTTATAAACTTAATCTTAATCCCCATCATCTATTTCACTCATACCCCCACCATCCTGGCAACTACCAGTTTGTTCTCTGTACTTATGACTTTGTTTCTATTTCATTTTTTTCCACAAATCCATTAAATCATCTGGTATTTTTTCCTTTTCTGTTTGATTTCATTCATTTAACAAAATACTCTCTACATCCATCCATGTCAAATGGCAAGATTGAACTCTTTTGTGTGGCTAATAATCCATAGTGTACACACATGTGTGCAGACACACGCACACACACACTTCACCACATACTCTTTATCCATTTGTCTATCAGTGGGCAATTTTGTTGCTTCCATATCTTGACTATGGTAAATAGTGCTTCAGTGAACAAGGGGGTACATATCTGTTTTCAAATTAGTGTTTTTGTTTTCTTCAGATAAATATCCAATGTAACATTACTGGATGGTATGAAATTTCTAGTTTTAATTTTTTTTCCACAGTGGCTGCACCAATTTACATTCCCACCAACATTGTGTGAGGGTCCCCTTTTCTTCAGATTCTCACTAATACTTGTTAATCTCTTGTCTTTTTGATAATAGCCATTCTGACAGGTGTGAGGTAATTTCTTATTGTGGTTTTGATTTACATTTCTTTGATGAGTAGTGAGGATCTTTTCACGTGCCTATTTTTCATCATTATGTATTTTTTATAAAAAAAATATTCAGGTCACCTCACACCTCTTATTTGGATTTGGGGGGGTTGATGTTGAGTTGTAGGAGTTCTTTATATATTTTGATATTAACAACTTATTGGATACATTCTCCCATTCAGAAGATTGCATTTTCTTTCTTTTGATGGTTTGCTTTGTTTTGCAAAAATTTTTTTAGTTTAGTTCCAATTGTTTATTTTTACTTTTGTTGCCCTTGCCTGAGGAAATATATCTAAAAATATTGGTAAGACTAATGTTCAAGAACTTATTGCCTATGTTTTCTTTTAGGAGTTTTATGGTTTCACATCTCACATTTAGGTCTTTAATCCATTTTGAATTTATTTATGGCATAAGTGCTCCAGTTTTATTCTTTTTTATGTGGTTTTCCAGTTTTCCCAACACCATCTGTTGGAAGAGACTCTTTTTCCCATTGTATATTCTTGCCTCATTGTCATAGATTAATTGACCATATAAACATGGGTTTCTTTCTGGGCTTTCTATTCTTTTCTATTGACCTATGTGCCTATTTTTGTCCCTGGACCATACTTTTTTTATTATTAAAGTTTTGTAGTATAGTTCAAAATCAGGGAGAGTGATCCTCCACCTTTATTCTTTATCAAGATTGTTTTGGGTGTTCAGGGTCTTTGCCATACAAATTTTACGGTTATTTGTTCTAGTTTTGCAAAAAATGCTATTGGTATTTGAATAGTTCTAACAGTTTTTTGTTTGAGTCTTTAGAAGTTTCTATATGTAGTATCATGTCATCTGCTAATGGTGATAGTTTTACTCCTTGCTTTCCAATTTGAATGCCTATTGTTTCTTTTCCTTCTCTCATCAATATGGTTAAGATTTCCAGTAATGTGTTGATAAAACTGGGAAAGGGGAAATCCTTGTCTTATTCCTGATGTTAGCTATAGGTTTGTAATATATGGCCTTTATATGTTGAGGTCTGTTCCCTTTGTATGCACTTTGTTGAAAGTTTTTAACATAAATGGGTGTTGAGTTTTGTCAAATGTTTTTTCTGCATCTATTGAAATGATCATATGATTTTTTTTTAATTTTTTTTAATGTTTATTTATTTTTGAGACAGAGAGAGACAGAGCATGAATGGGGGAGGGGCAGAGAGAGAGGGAGACACAGAATCGGAAGCAGGCTCCAGGCTCTGAGCCATCAGCCCAGAGCCTGACGCGGGGCTCGAACTCACGAACGGCGAGATCGTGACCTGAGCTGAAGTCAGACGCTCAACCGACTGAGCCACCCAGGCGCCCCGATCATATGATTTTTAATCCTACATCTTGTTAATGTGGTGTATCATGTTGAATGATTTGTGAATATTGAAACATACTTCCATCCCTAGAGTAAATCCCATTTGATCATAGCAATTAATCCTTTTAATGTATTGTTGAATTAGTTTTGTTAGTATTTTGTTGAGGATTTTTGCATTTATGCAAAGGGAGATTGGCCTGTCATTTTCTTTCTCTTCCTTTCTTTCTTTTCTTTCTTTCTTTCTTTCTTTCTTTCTTTCTTTCTTTCTTTCTTTCTTTCTTTTTTGTAGCGTTATTGGTTTTGGTATTGGGGTTATGTTGGCCTCGTAGAGTGAATTTGGAAACATTCTTTCCCTTCCTGTTTGTGGACTAGTGTGAAGAGAATATGTATTAACTCTTCTTTAAATGCTTGGTAGAATTCACCTTGTTCAGAGAATCCATTTGGTCCTGGACTTTTGTTTATTGGTAGTTTTTGATTATGTACTGGTACAATTCTGTTGCTAGTAATCTATCTGTCCAGATTTTTTATTTTTTCCTGATTCAGTCCTGGAAGATTGTATGCTTCTAGGAACTTATCTATTTTTTCTAGGTTTTCCAATTTGTTTACATATAGTGTTTTGTAGTAGTCCCCTGTTATTCTTAGTATATCTGTGGTATTTGTTGTAATTTCTCTTCTGTTTCTGATTTTATTTATTTGAGTCCTCTCTCTTTTATTCTTCATGAGTCTGGCTAAAGGTTTATCAATTCTGTTTATCTTTTCAAGGAGTCAACTATTCAGTTGCATTTATCTTTTCTATTTTTTTGTTCTCTATTTCATTTATTTTCAATTATATCTTTATTATTTTTTCCTCCAATAAATTATGTTTTGTTTCTTCTCTTTCTAGTTCCTTTGGATATAAGGTTATATTGTTTGCTTGAGGTGTTTTGTTTTGTTTTGAGGTAGACATTGATCATTATAAATGTCCTTCTTAGGGCTGTTTTTGCCACATCCCACAGATTTTGGAATATTGTGTTTTAATTTAATTTGCCTCAAGATATTTTTTTTATTTTGTTTTGATTTCTTTATTGGCCCATTGGTTATTTAGTAGCATGTTGGTTAGCCTCCACGTGTTTATGTCTTTCCCAGTTTTTTTTTTAATTGTAGTTGATTTCTAGCTTTATAACTGTTGTCTCAAAAAAAAGATGCTTGATACAATTGCAGTTTTCTTATATTTATTCAGACATTTTTTGTGGTCTAATATGTAATTTGTTCTGGAGAATGTTCCATGTGCACTTTGTTGCATGTGCCCTTGTCCTACTGTTTGGGGATGTAATATTCTGTATATGTCTGTTAAATTCATTTACTCTCATATGTCATTGAAATTCACTGTTTACTTATTGATTTTCTGTCTAGATAATATATCCATTGATCTAAGTGGGGTTTTAAAATCCTCTATTATTACTGTGTTACTCTCTTTCCTCTTTTTGTATCCATTAACATTTGCTTTATATATTTAGGTGTTCTATGTTGGGTTCAGAGATATTTACAATGATTCCATTCACTTTTGGATTGATCCTTTTATCATTATGCAATGCCCTTCTTTCTCTCTTGTACAGCCTTTATTTTTAAAGTCTATTTTGTCTGAAATAAGTACTGTTACTCCTGCTTTTTGTTTGTTTACTTTTTTATATTTGCATGGTATATTTTTTTCTATCCTTTCACTCTCAGTTTATATGTATTTTAGGTCTGAAGTAATTCTCTTGTAAGCAGCATATAAATGGTTCTTTTTTTTTTTTTTTTTACATTTATTTATTTTTGAGAGACAAAGAGACAGTGTAATCAGGGGAGGGGCAGAGAGAGAGGGAGACCCAGAATCTGAAGCAGGCTCCAGGCTCTGAGCTGTCAGTACAGAGCCTGATGCGGGGCTCTAACCCACGAACCGTGAGATCATGACTTGAGCCAAAGTCGGACACTTAACCGACTGAGCCACCCAGGTGCCCCTAAATGGTTCTTTTTTTATCCACTCAGTTACCCTTGTCTTTTAATTGTATCATTGAATCCATTTATCCTTAAAGTAATTATTGATATTTAAAGTACTTATTTAAAGTTTAAAGTACTTATTGCCATTTTGTTCATTGTTTCCTTGTTTTTGTAGTTCTTTTCTGTTTCCTTTTGCTCTTTCTTTGTAATATGGTGACTTTAGTGTTATGTTCAAATTATTTTCTCTTTATTTTTTCATGTATCAATTATAGGTTTTTGGTTTGTGGTTACCATGAGATTCATATATAACATTATATGTATATTGCATCTATTTTAAGTTGGTGGTTGTTTAACTTGAACACATTCTAAAAGCACTACATTGTTTATTCCCTGCTTCCCTTGTTTTATGGACTTCACCTCATATTTTACATCTTTTTACTTTATTAATCCCTTAACTACTTATTGTAAATATAATTGATTTTACTACTTTTGATTTTTAACATTTATATTAGCTTTATAAGTGATTGATCTAAAATTTTTACTCTGTTTGTCCTTATCAGTGAAGCTTTTTTTTTCTTTCCTTTTTGTCTTTTAGTTATGGTATTTTCTGTTTGAGGAAGCCCCCTTTAACATTTCTTAAGGCTAGTTTACTGGTGATGAACTCCTATAACTTTTGTTTTGGAAACTTTTTATTCCAGGCAGAGTGTTCTTGATTGTAGGCTTGTTTGTTTGTTTTCTTTCTTTCAGCACATTGAATATATCATGACTGCCTTCTGGACTGAAATGTTTCTGCTGAAAAATAAGCTCATAACCTTATGGGTGTTCCCCTATATGTTACTAGCTGCTTTTCTCTTGCTGTTATTAAGAATCTCTCTTTAATTTTTTTTCAGATTTTAATTATTATGTGTTTTGGTATGAATATCTTTTGGTTCATCTTGTTTGGGGTTCTCTTTGCTTTCTGGACCTAGATGTGTTTTCCTTCCACAGGTTAGGGAAGTTTTCAGATATTATTTCATCAAGTAGTTTTCTGCCACTTTTTCTCTCTCTCCTCCTTCTATTATTCCTGTATTGTGAGTTTTAGTATGTTTCATGGTGTCTCAGAACTCTTTCAACCCATCCTCATTTTATAAAATTCATTTGTAGGTGTGTGCTATTCTGCTTGAATAATTTCCACTACCCTGTCTTTTAAATAGTTAATCCATTCTTTTGAATTTTCTAATCTACTATTGATTCCCTCTGGTGTATTTTTTCATTTCAGCTTTTGTATTCTTTAGCTCCATTGGTTCTTTTTCATAGTTTCTATCTCTTTTTTGAAGTTATAACTGAGTTTGCCCACTCTTCCACCAAATCCAGTGAATATCTTTATGACCATTGCTTTGAACTCTTTATCAGGAAGATTAGTTTTCTGTTTTGTTTAATCCTTTTTCTGAGGTTTTGTCTTGTTCTTTCATTGGAACATATTTTTAATTTTGTCATTTTGTCTGATTCTCTAGGTTCGTTTCTACATAGGTTAACTATGTCTCCTGATCTTGAAAATAGTGGCCTTATGTAGAAGGCATCCTATTGGCCCAGTAGCACAATCCCACCTGCTTACCAGGACCGAGTGCTCCAGGAGTGTCCCTTATGCAAGCTGCTTGTGCCATCCTGTTGTGGCTGGGTTGTAACTGCTATGGGAATGCTGTTTGGTGGGGCTCGCCCCTGTGTGGCTGGCTGTGAGGCTGGCTACAACTATTGCAATCATGCTGGTGGATGAGTTTAGCCCTAGTGTTGCAGACTTTGAGGTTCAGCCACAACTATTAGGCATATTGGTGAGTAGGGCTGCCCGCACCCCCCCTTCCGGGGTGCAAGAGTTGCTTTAGAGAGGTTCCAGTTTGTGCTGAGGCTTCCCACAGGGTATGATGAGGTTGTAGTTACTTGGGTGTGGGGGGGACTGGTTCCAACCAAGGCTACCTTTTGAGCATGAATGATTGGGAACCATTTTGGAAGCACGCCTTCCAAGGATAGCAGATTGGGAGAGGCAGGTCTTTGGGGAAACACTAGTGTGGCGAGCCATGCTGACAAGGTAGATGGTGAGTGTCAGAACTGGTGCCCACAAGCACCCAGCAGGGAAGCCTGAAGGACGGTGATTAAAATGGCACCTGTCAGTGCTTTAATTCCTGGAGAATGTTTCTACAGGTCCCTGCCCCACCAGCACACACTCTAAACTCAGTCAATAAATCTTCACATATGGCTCAGGTGCTTTTTGAACTTCTGTCACTGTTCTGGGTCTCAGAGTGAGTGATATTGGGAGCTGGACCTTCAAGAGAAGAATCTCAATATCCTATAGCTATCTGGTTCTTCCTGAGTTAAGCCCCACTGATTTTCAAAGTCAGGTATTAAGGGGGCTTGTTTTCCCAGGGCAGATCCCTAAAGCAAAAGCCATCCAATGAAGGACCTGTTTCTTACTTCTCAGGATGACTTTCGACTCTGTGACATCCATCCTACTTATGGGTTACCATTCTAGGGGGTTCATTCCTAACCACATTTCTGCCCACAGAGAGAGAGTGAGCATATCAAAAAGTGTGTGTGTGTGTGTGTATTGGTAGTCTTCTTCAGGTTGCTTTCACAGTGAGTTGTACTATATGTGGTTACAGCCTTGGTGTGTCCATAGAAGATGAACTCAAATCTTTCTTCTCTGCTGTCTTCACTTCTATCATTTCATAGAAGTTTCATGGCAGGTTTTTTTTTTTGTCAATTTTTGTGAATTTTATAGATAGATGATCGTGTCTTCTATGAACAAAGAGAGTTTTATGTATTGCTTCTCAATCACTGTTTTATTTCTTCTTCTTGTCATAATGAATTAGTTATGACATCTAGTACTATGTTGAAAATAAGTGGTGGAAAGTGACGTGTTTGCCTTGTACATAATCTCAATAGGAATTTTTAAGTTTCTCAGCAATAAGAATGATATTATTGATAGATTTCATTTATATATTCTTTATCAGTTTGATAAATTTCCCTCTCTAAGTTTACTGAGAGTTTTTACCATGAGTAAATATTAGATTTTTGTCAAGTGCATAGCTGCTTCCATTGATATCATCATGATTCTTCTTTAACTTATTAATATGATGGATTACATTAATTTTTTCAAATGTTGAAAATGCTTTGCATACCTGTGAGAAATCCCACTTGGTCATAGTGTGTAGTTCTTTTTACACATTATTGAATTTGATTTGCTAATGTGTTGTTGAGGATTTTTAAAAATCCCTTTGTTCATGAGAGATACTGGTCTGTTGTTTCCCTTTCTTGACATGTCTTTGTCTTCTTTTCATCTTAGAGTAATGCTGGACTCACTGAATGATTTAGGGAGTATTCCCTCCACTTCTATCTTCTAAAAGAGGTTGTAGATGATTGATTTATTTTCTTCCTTAAATATTTGGGAGGATTTACCAGTGAAACCATCTGAGGTTGATACTTTATATTTTGGAAAATTATTAATTATCTATTCAATTTATTTAAAAGGTAGAGGCCTAATAAACCTCTATTTCTTTTTGTGTGGGTTTTGGTAAATATGTCTTTCAAGGAATTGCTCCATTTATCTAGCCTATCAGATTTGTGTTTATAGAATTGTACACGATATTCCTTTAATATCCTTTTAAAGTGTAGTGGGATCTGCAGTGATATTCTCCTCTTTCATTCCTCATGTCAGTAATTTGTGTCTTTTTTCTTCTCTTAGGTTGACTAGAGGTTTATCAATATTATTGATCTTTTCAAGCAATCAGCTTTTACTTTTGTGGATTTTCTCTTGATTTCCTATTTTCAAGTTTATTGATTTCTCTTCTAATTTTTATTACTTATTTTCTTGATCTTACTTTGGGACTAAATTTACTCTACTGTTTCTAATTTCCTATGGTAAACGCTTATGTTACTGATTTTAGATTTTTCTTTTCTAACATATACATTAAATTCTGTACACCTTTTTTGCTATATCCCACAAATTTTAAGTTGTATTTTTATTTTCACTTAATTAAAAGTATGTTTTGGGTGCATCTTTGTGGCTCAGTTGGTTAAGCATCTGACTTCAGCTCAGGTCATGATCTCACAGTTTGTGAGTTCAACCCCCCATCAGACAGCTTGGAGCCTGGAGCCTGCTTCAGAATCTGTGTCTCCCTCTCTGTTCTTCCCCTGCTTGCACTCTGTCTCTCAAAAATAAAGACTTAAAAAAATAAATAAATAAAAGTATTTGTTAAATTGAGATTTTTTTTCTTTGACCCATGTGTTACTGAGAAGTGTCATGTTTAATCTCCACATATTTTGGAACTTTCCATTAATCTTTTTGTTATTGATTTCTAGTTTAATTCAATTGTGATCTACATTGTGTGATTTCTATATTTAAATTTTTTAAGGTATACTTTATGGCCAAAAATTAAGTTTAGTTTAGTGAATGTTTCATACAAACTTGAGTAGAAAGTGTATTCTGCCATAGTTGGATCAAGTGATAAATACATTTAATTGTAAGCAGTCGATTTATGGTGCTATTGTGTTCAAATCCTTGGAAGTTAGGCTGTTACCCTGTGGCTCAAAGTCCCCATCCTCTAATTACACTGTTGGCCTCTGGCATGGTAATGCCCCGTATGAGTCTTCTAGTCATCATAAACTATCATGGCTCATTGTGAATAACATAGATACTTCTATTACTTGGGAAATTTCAAGAACTTAGAGTTTATTTGCCAGGGACCAAGACAAGGATAAAAAAAAAAAATCTGATTACACAAGAGCTATAAGACCACTGTAAAAAGTAAGACCTATACTCCTTATCACAAAAGAAAAATAATAAGTAAGGAACAGAAGCAATAGTAGTATTGAAACAAAGAAAACATCTCAAGAGGAAGTTCTGATCCTTAGGTTCATGATCTTATTAAAGAAGCAGAATGGATCATAGAAAAGATAAAAAATAACAATCAAATGAGTCTATGAAATGTCTGATTATAGGAAAATGAAGAATAGAACAACAGCAAGTATAGAACAATGCAGGTACTTCATACTGGTTTACTGTGTTTGAAAATTTGATTAGAATTTTATTGAATGTTAATCATAAAAGATACGACGGAATAAATCTGATTGTTTATTTTCCTGTTTCTTCCTCTGACTGTATATGCTATATCTTTCTTTGTTTTTTTTCTTTTTTTCCCCTTCTTTCTTTGTAGAAGTGGTAAATAAAATTTAAAAAAGTACAAAACATTCTATTTTATACTTTAAAGTATATAGTAACTTAGAAATTATGATTACTGTATTGAAAATTATCACATATGTATTTATAAATGGTCACATTGTCAACTTTAGGATTTACAGGTCACTTATAGCTTGTTCGATTTTCATTATCCTCTTCTCTTTCTCAATATTATTCCAGTTTAAAAAATATATGCTTTCATAAAATATAAAAACATTTTTAACTTGAGGCTACACAAAAATATATCACAGGTAAGAATTTGGCACATGGTCTATAGTCTAACAATTCCTGAACTATTGCATATAATCAGGGATAAAAAGACATGTAGTATTTCCAATTTCTTATACTTTATATGAAGTAATACAAAAGTTAATGGTTAATATTTCAATTTCAGCAAACTCTAAAAACATAATGCAAGGAGTTAATAGCTAAATGTCAATACATAAAATACCTGTAGCTAGGGCCTTTAAAATGACTGAAGTTATATTGTGTATGTTCTCGGAATCCAATGAAATGTAACTAGAGACCAAAACTTTAAGACATTCAGAAAAAAAAATATTTGGGGGCACCTGGCCGTCTCAGTTGGTAGAGCATGTGACTCTGGATCTGACTCGAGCTCGAGCCCCATGTTGGGCATGGAGTGTACCTAAAAAAAATAAATAAATAAAATAAACAGACTTAAAAGGCACATCTACAAAACATAATGTAGGGTCATGTTTGTACCCTAATTCAAACAAGCAGGATATTAAAAAAAAATTAAATATTTGGCCACATACATGTAAATGATCAATTGTGCCAAAATAGCAATAACAAGTTTAATTAGAAAATGACACGAAATAAAATAATAATATCAGTTTTGGGATTTAGCTAATAAAACAATTCTCAGGATTTGAGAGGCTTAAATATATGCATGAAAAAAGAAGTCCCCCAAATCAATGAAACAGTTGGAAATTTTTAAGAGATATTTAAAATTATTGAAGTCTGATAAAGTATATTTTAATGATTACTAACTCACGTTTGCATTAAGCTCAACTTCTGGGATATCCAATTTTTCCACTTCTATGTACATGATTAGTTTGAAATTACATCACCTTTCATAACACACAGAAAAACTTCGAAAGTCTGCCATTATGAGTTTGATAGTCCAAAATTGGACAGATTTTTCTTAGTGAAGGTAAAATTGGTTTTCTTTATGGTTAAAATCAAATCTTTTAAAATTTGCATGTGAGTTATTATTTAAAAACACCATGACTAGGAAATAATATGATTTAAATGAATTGTTAATTTCTCCTCACATAGTTTATGTGGTAGTAGTTGTCTATTCTCTAGTCTTGGGAAAAAAATCTAGGAAAAATAAATTGTATGTATATTATAGATTATAAAAAATGTTTCTTTTTTAAATTGTTTACATTTATTTATTTATTTGAGAGAGACAGAGCACAAGTGGGGGAGGGGCAGAGAGAGAGAGGGAGACACAGAATCTGAGGCAGGCTCCAGGCTCTGAGCTGTCAGCACAGACCTGAGGCTGGGTTCGAACTCACAAACCGTGAGATCATGACCTGAGCCGAAGTCGGACGCTTAACTGACAGAGTCACCCAGGTGCTCCCCAAAATAATGTTTCTTTTATGTATAACATATAAAAGGCATGATTTCTCAGGGAACAGAAAAATCAAGTTTGTGTAGTGATTATTTTACAGTGCAATCTTAAAAAATAAGTACAATTGACCCTTGAACAACACAGGGTTTGAGCTGCACAGGTCCACTTATATGCAGATTGTTTTCTTTTTTAAAAAATATTTTTGTGAGGTAAATTTGTAATGTTTTAAATATTTTGTAATGTTTTATTTGTTTTTTGAGGGAGAAAGAGAGCTTGAGCAGAGGAGGGGGCAGAGAGAGACACACACACAGAATCCGAAGAAGGCCCCAGGCTCTGAGCTGTCAGCACAGAGCCTGACGCAGGGCTTGAACTCATGGACCGCGAGATCATAACCTGGGCAGAAGTCAGATGCTTAACCGACTGAGCCACCCAGGGCCCCCTGATTGCTTTCAGTAAACACAGTGCAGTACTGCAAATGCATTTTCTTTTCCTTTTGAGTTTCTTAATAACATTTTTTTTCTCTAGCTTACTTTATTGTAAAACTAAAGTATACAATACATGTAACATTCAAAATTTGTGTTATTGACTGCTTATGTTATTGGTAAGACTTCTAGTCAACATTGGGCTATTAGTAGTTTTGAGAGTATCAAAGGTATTCATGGACTTGTGGCTATATAATGATCAGGACCCCTGACCCCTTCACTGCCCAAGGGTCAACTGTAATTTATAAGAAAGGCTACAGTTGTCATTCTCCTCTAATTCATGTTGTCTAGCCATCCTGGCCTTTTTCAGGTTTCTGTCCAATCATATTGTCTAGGCCAACAGTCCCAAGCCCTAAAGGAGGCCGACTGGAGGACTAGAAATATCATGAATGCAAAACCTTAGGTTTTGTTTGTTTTTTTGTTTGTTTTTTATTTTGTCAAAAAAATTTTGAGGCAATCTTTCCTCCTAAAATTTTCCTTAAGGATACAACTTGTTAACCTAGTAAATAATTTTGAGGTGTTATGTTCTACTAGACCCTGCTCTGTGGCTCTAGGGCTGTAACTGCAAACTACAGATGGATGTGGTATAGTTCACACTCTGATTTCAGTCTTTTAAATCTAAATTCTGTTGCTATTTTTCAGTATATATATGCAAGCTTTGTATTCCTGATACTTGAAGAGATTTATGCCAAGTTCTTACCATTATGGTATTTTCAAGCTGGGTCCTGTTAACAGTCTACTTGTGTTCAATCTAACTAAATCCACTTTTGACAAATAGTCTCCACATTATACCGAAAGGATGTTGATAAACCATATCCCAACAAAGCCAGTCCAAAATTGTCCTTTCAATATTAACATCGTCCCAAATCGAATCAAAATGTAGGTCTGTCCACAGACTCTGGACTTGATAGACATCATGCTCCTCTTCTGGGAAAAGAGATTTCTTCTGTCCTTAAAAAAATGTTCTTTGTCCTCATTTGCATCACTTTATTAAAGCTATTCTGAATAAACTTCATCATTCATGATTGTGATACCACACTGCATCGATAAATGATCTACACCAGGTATTCTTAAGTATTTTGGTCTAAGAAGTCCTTGGCTTCCCTAAAAATTGAGGAATGCCAAAGAGTTTTATGTTGATTATATTAAAATTTAATACACTATAAAATTAAAATTATTAATATCTAAAATATTTACTAATTGATATAAAATGGCAAAATAATCCTGTTATATCTTAAAATAAATAATATATTTCATAAATGAGAACCATTTTCTCATAATGAAACCAAAATGAGAAGAGTCATGTTATATTTTTATCCAGATCCCTTCAATGTCAGGCTTATCTATTTCCACATGCAATCTCTTGCAATATGCTATTCTGTTTGGGGTTATTGGAAATAAGGTGCCTACAGAGATATGTAATTGGAAAGAGAAGTATTTTATCAACCTTTTAGGTAATTGTGGGTTTCATTCCCTGATACCATACCTAAACTTGCCAAATAGTAATATTTTAATATAAACTTATTTTATTGAGGTACAATTGGTGTGCAACATTATATCAGTTTCATATGTACAACATAATGATTTAATTTTTGTATATGTTGTAAATAATCGCCATAATAAGTCTAGTTAATATCTGACACCATACATAATAACAATTTTTTTTCTTGTGATAAAAAGACTTCAGTTCTATTACCTTAGCAACCTTCAAATGTGTAATGCAGTATTATCAACTATAGTCACTATGCTATATTTTATATCCCCATGACTTATTTATTTTTATACCTGAAAATATGTAAATTGTGACCTCCTTTCCCCCACATGTAGCATCACCAAACTGTTCCCTGTATATATGTTTGTTTTTTTTTAATTCCATATCATAATGAGATGTGATAATTCTCCGCCTGACTTATATCACTTAGGCCAGTGCCTCAGAGTCCATCCATGTAATAGCAGATGGCAAGATTTTATTCTTTTTTATGACCAAATAATAGTCCGGTGTGTGTGTGTGTGCGTGTGTGTGTGTGCGTGTGCATGTGTGTGTGCGTGTGTGTGACAATTTTTTTATCCATTCATATTTGAGTTTTTTCTATGTGTTGGCTCATGTAAATAATACTTCAGTCAATAAGGGGGTACATATATCTTTTTGAATTAGTGTTTTCATTTTCTTTAGATAAATACCCAGAAGTAGAATTTCTAAATCATATGGTACTTCCCCTTTTAATTTCTTGAAGAACCTCCATATGGCTCTACCATACTGGCTACACCAAGTTACATTTCTAACAGTTCTCTTTTCCGCATTCTCACTGACACTTGTTATCTTGGCTCATTTTGATAATAGCCATTGTAAAAGATGTTTTTACTTGTAAGACAAATACCTAAATCTGCTTAGCAAAGTTTGCGTCTCAATTGTTCTTTCAAGTGAAAATGGTGTTTTATAAAAATTGTGGCTAATTCAACCCACAACTCAATACTTGTTTAAAATCTCATCATGTTTAGTGCTTCTGTTAGACTTCCGCTCTTGCTAAACATCATAATATATCATTTGCAAAATTCAACCACCTATCATGTTGTTTTTAAATTTTTGAAGTTAATCAATTTATTCTGTGTATTTCACTGTATTTTTCTTCTGTTTGATTTTTGTGACTGAAAACTAAAATCAGTCATCATTTGTTATTATAAATATAATTTTCATTGCTTTAATAGATAATTTGCTGCTGAGAAAAGAATATTATGAATGCATTCCCTTTCTAAAGATGCAAGGTTCTTATAATTTCATTGTTTTTTCTCTTATACTCTACCCATTCTTAATACCATGTTATGTGTTAGTTCTCTTTGTACTTTAAAGATAGCTTTCTTTTACTATTTTATGGTTTTCCTGAATATTCTAATCTTGTTCTCATTTCTTATTGAGTGTAATTAATATTTCTTCATGTTATGCAAAAATTTAACCCATCTTTTCAAAAAAAGCTATAAGTTTCATACATCTTCTTTGTATTTCCCAAGGTGACTTTCCTGTAGTTTTCCAACTTATTTCTCAGGATTGAACTGGTGGTTTTACAGACCTCATTGGGAATTCAGTTCTATTATATTTTTCTGTTTCAAAACAAATTTTTTTAACATTTATTCATTTTTGAGAGATGGAGAAAGACAGAGCATGAGCGGGGAAGGGGCAGACAGAGAGGGAGACACAGAATCTGAAGCAGGCTCCAGGCTCTGAGCTGTCAGCACAGAGCCCTATACCGGGCTCGAACCCACAGACTGGGAGATCATGACCTGAGCTGAAGTCAGACGCTTAACCACCTGGGCCACCCAGCGGGCCCATGGTTCTATTATATTTTTCTGACATAGATAAAACAATTCATAGTTCAAAATTCCTAATCATTCTCATTTTCCTTTTTTTTTAAATTTAATTCAAGCAACTTTACTGGAAAGACTGCAAAGTATTTTTTTTTAAATATCTTTGCAATTATGAAAATGTTATAATTTTACCTTCACAGTTGTATGAGAGTTTGAATGGTAGCAATATCTTGATTCTATTTTTTTTTTTTTTTTCAGAATTAATAATCTCTTGTACTGTCTTCTAATTTCCAGTGTGGTAGGTGAAAAGGCTGATTTCAATAATTCCTTTTGTGATATAGGTATATATTAGTCTATTTATTCATCTGTCTGTCTGTCTGTCTTTGCTTTTAAAATCTCCTCTTTAAGGGCGCCTGGGTGGCTCAGTCGGTTAGGCGTCCGACTTCAGCTCAGGTCACGATCTCACAGTCCCTGAGTTCGAGCCCCGCGTCGTGCTCTGGGCTGATGGCTCAGAGCCTGGAGCCTGTTTCCGATTCTGTGTCTCCCTCTCTCTCTGCCCCTCCCCCGTTCATGCTCTGTCTCTCTCTGTCTCAAAAATAAATAAACATTAAAAAAATGAAATAAAAAAAATAAAATCTCCTCTTTACCTGTGATAACCCGGCAATTCAGTGGGATGTCTACATGTGAGTCTTCGTTCATGTTTATCAACACTTGATGAGACAATTTAAAATAACGACTTACCTATTTGTTCAACTATTGCAAATAATTTTCATTCTTTACTTTTCCTGATCTTTTTTGCTGGAACTTCTTTTGTCCACATATTAGATCTCCTGGATTGATTGATTTTTCCTTTTATTTTTACTTCTTTCTGCAAGACATTCCTATGTCGGACCGACTCAGAGCTAGTGACACAAAAATACGGTTAATTGAGATGAGTCTGTATCTAGTGGAAACAGTTATTGGAACAAAATTATATTTCTGATTACAACAGTAACAATTTTTCTGGTGGCTGTGGCAATATAATTTGTGACACTATCAAGTTCCCAGAGCAAATGCGCTAATAAAACAAGCTGTTATATCTACTGGTTTCCTCCAAGGACTAGTTACACAACCAGATTCTGTACTTTGTTGCTGTGGAGCTCACTGTCTGATTCGACAGCCTATCTGAAAGTTCTGTCAGCTAACCAACATCCTCTTCAATACATTTACTTTTCTGACAAAATCAGTGAGAAATCGTTTCTATTGTTTACAGACATGAATCCTGACCTATTCAGATACCGACACCTAGCCTAGTCCTAATAGGACATAGCATAGGTTTCTGCAGGTGCTTCGGTGAAAATTAGTGTAAGTATCCATGACACAGCTGCTGAGTAGACCTTCAACGAATTTCCTTTCAGCAACTTTTTCATTCTTAACTTTGTATGGAACACCAGGCTTAATGCCTCTGGGGTTCCACTGATAATATCAGCCCCACTTCTTTGGAGGTCACTGATGGATGTGAGCAGTAGCTTTTTTCTTCTTGCTGTTTGCTCAATTGATGCATATATACCAGTTTCTAATATACAGAAATATGTGGACTCTCTTGTGCAAGTAACCTTCTCTATGTTTCTCTGAAATTATAGGCATTCTTTTATTTCTAAATATTATTGCAGTGATGTTTCAGATGGGTTAGGCAGTGCTCACTCCACCATCAAGAACCAGATGTCAAGCCAGTTATGTTGGAAATAACCCACAGTTCAATGTTTTTTTTAAAATCTCATGTTTAGTGCTTATGTTAGACTTCTTCTCTTGCTAAACATCACAATATATCATATGCAAAATTCAATCACCTATAATGTTGTTTTTAAATGTTTGAAGTTAATCACAATTTATTCTGTATATTTAGCTGTATTTTTCTTCTGTTTGATTTTTGTGACTGAGAACTAAAGTCAGTCATCATTTGTTATTAAATAAATATATTTTTTACTGCTTTAATAGATAATTTGCTGCTGAGCAAAGAATATTATGAATACACTCCCTTTCTAAGGATACAAGGTTCTTCTAATTTCTTTGGTTGCCACCAATGCCACAAACTCTAGCTAACCCACGTTCACAAACAAGATAGGAAGACTAAGGAACCAATTTCATAGAAGATCCAGGAGGCTAAAAGATTATTTATTCGAGAACAAAGCCGAGGTTAGACCACATGGATAGTCTCAATAGAGAGAATAGCTTTGGTTCTGCCACTGGTAAAGGAATGCCTCCATGGACAGCACCCTCAACTGGTTTACTTACCACTGCAGACGGTCTTTTCTCATTCCTGATCATAAGTGGAAGGCATTCAGCCCTTCAACAGTCTGATGTTAGCTATTGGTGTCTCATCGATTTCCTTCATTAAACTGAAGTGATTATCTTCTATTCCTATTTTATAAAGACTTGCTTGGAATTGTTGGTGTAGTTTTTCAAATGCTTTTTCTTACTTTAATGAGTATAATACATGGATTCAAATGTTCAGTATTAACATGGTGAATGACATTGATTTATTTTAATATTAAATGCACAGATATATTTTTGGTATAAACCTCACTTGATTACGATGTATTATCCTTTATATGTGGTGCTAGATTCAATTTTCTACAATTTTGCATAGAATCTATGCATTTATAAATATTAGTGTGTAGTTTTCTCTACTTGGAGTATATTTTCTAAAATTGTTATCAAGGCAAATCTTACCTCAGAGAATCTCTTGGTAAGTATTCTTTCTGATTCAATTTTTCTGGAAGAAAAATAGTGTAGAATTCCTTCCATAATTTTTCAAAGAATTCATCAGCAAAGCATTCAGAACCTTCAGTTTATTTCATGGGAATGTTTTTGTTGTATATTTTCATGATTTGAAATTTATGGTTATTCAGATTACATATTTATTCTTAAATAAACTGGTAATTTTTGTCTTCTAAGGATCTTCTTTCCTATTTCATCTAAGGATTCGATTTATAGACATAATGTTGCTCATAGTGTTTCTTAATTTTCCTTTTACTGTCTCTAGAATCTGCAGTGATGCCACATTTCTTATTTTGCTACTTATATTTTGAATCTTCTTTTTTATCAGTACACATAAAAGCTTATCTATTGTTCATATCAAAAAATAATCTTTTTTTATTTTCGCTATCACTTTCTATTAAACTTTTTTTAAAATTTTGTTCTTGGTATTATTTTCATGCTCAATTAAATTTCAGCTTGTCTTTCTGTTTTAGTTTTTTAAGGTGGATTCTGAGGTTATTGATTTAAGACATTTCTTCTTTTCCAACATATATTTAATACGCTGTCTTCCCAAATACTGCATAAGGGATACCCAGAGATATCTCTATAATTTGATATGCTGTTGAGAACCCAAACTGCTGGCTAAAATCCTGATGTCATTTATACATGGAATCTAAAAAAGTTGAGCCCCTATAGCCAAAGAGGAGAACAGTGGTTTCAAGGGGCTGAGGGTCGGGGAAATGGGGACATATTGGTCAAAGTGTACAGATTTTCTGTTATGCTATGAACAACGTCTAGGAATCTAATGCACAGCATGGTGAATATATTTAATAATAGTGTATTGTGTACTTGAAACTTGCTAAGAGAGTAGATCTTCCATTTCCTCACTACAAACACAAAAAATTATAGCTAAGTGAGGAGATGGAGGTGTTAATTAACTTGATTTTGGTGATCGTTTCACAATGTATATGTATCACATTGCATACCTTAAAAAATTGTCTCATATACCTAAATGTATACAGTTTTTATTTATCAATCATACCAAAATAAAGACGAAAAAAAACCCAAAAACTGTGTGTGATATTTCAGGCCCAACCACAGGCAATTACAAAGGCTGTACCTGGCAAGTCTCACAGAGGAAAGCTGCCCTCCCTACACTAGATTTGATGTACACCCAGTGTATTACAGTCTCAGAAGGGAATTGCAGTCAAAGTTGAAGTTCCTTCCCCTGACGAAACATGCCATATCCCTAGCCAGGCAGGCACCTTCACTTTGGTCTTTTTTTTTTTTTTTTTTTTAACATTCATTTATTTTTGAGAGACAGAGAGAGGCAGAGTATGAGCAGGAGAAGGGCAGAGAGAGAGGGAGACACAGAATTCGAAGCAGGCTGCAGGCTCTGAGCTGTCAGCACAGAGCCCCACACGGGGCCTGAACTCACAAACCGTGAGATTGTGACCTGAGCCGAAGTCAGACGCTCAACCAACTGAGCCATCCAGGCACCCCTACTCTTGGTCCTTTTATCTGAGGCATTGGGTTGAACTCTCCTTTAGTTACCTCCCAAGGTATCCTTATGAGGAAATCTTGACACTTTTACCCACTATAATCCATTCCTAACCATTCCCCTATCCCTGCCTAACCCCTGAATACATAAAACTGGTAGAGCCTTTGTTCAGGGCTCCCTCCATCATAAGATGACCCACCCCCCACATCTACTTTGATTACTTGACCCTTAAGAAGTGCACCATTCCATGGTGAAAAATAGATCAGGGAGACTCAGTGCTTCCTCTGGCTTTAGACTCTGCTTATAACATCACAGTGATTAAGGATTAATTCTTTCATCTATAATTTGTTGCTTTAATCTGCTACTCTAACACACCTAGAAGCTCAGTTCTCTCTCCCAGCTCAGCTGAGCACCTGATAGTCATATTTTTATTTCTATTTAGTTCAAAATACTTTCTAACTTGCTTTGTGATTCGTTCTTTGACCCATGAGTTATTCAGAATTGTATGACATAGTTCTCAAATTTTGGGAAATCACCTAGTTATGTGTCTTTTATTGACTTCTAATTTAAATGCATGTGGCCTGAGAAGATATTTTGTATCAACTGAGTTATTTGAAATGTACTGAGGCTTGTTTTATGGCTCAGTGTATTGTCTATTTTAGGAAATGTCTCAAGTGCTCTTTAGAAGAATGTCTATCCTTCTGTTGCTGGGTGGGCTTGTCCATAAATGCCGTGTAAGTTACGTTGGTTGGATACTGGAGTTCAAGTCTACTGTACCTTTGCTGATGCTATGTTACTTATTCTGTCATTTATTGAGAGAGGGCTATGGGAATATCCAGCTAAAATTATAGAATTTTCTATTTATCCTTGCAGTCCCTATCAGTTTTTCCTGATAGATTCTATTTCTGTTGCCAACCCCAGAACACCTTTTTGTTAGTTTTGCTTAAGCAGTTATCTTTTATAGAGATATACATAATAATAAAGTCTTCCTCACTTACTCATTAGGTTATTGTTTCCAATGCTCTTCGTTCCTTTGTGTGGATCCATGCTTCCATCTGTTCTCATTTTACTTCTTCCTGAAGGACATCCTTAAATATTTTTCAAGTGCGGATTTGTAGGAAATTATTTCTTTCCGATATTCTATATGCTAAAATGTCTTTCAGTTTTGTTTTTGAAGATATTTTCCCTGGGTATTGTAGATTGAATATTATTCTCCCATAGTACATCAAAGCTGTGGCTGCACTATCTTATTGATCTCATACTTTCCGGGGGGGGGGGGGATGGGGGTGGAAGAGAGGAATCTGTCATCCTTATTTTTGCTCTTCTATACATACTATGTTTTCTCTATAACTGAGTTTAATATTGTTCTCTTTATCCCCCTTTAAGCAATTTGATTTTGATGTGTCTTTTTTTCTAAATTCTATTAATGTTTATTCATTTTTGAGAGACAGAGCATGAGTGGGGAAGGGGCAGAGAGAGGGAGACACAGAATCTGAAACAGGCTCCAGGCTCTAAGTTGTCAGCACAGAACCCAATGCGGGGCGAACTCACAAACCGCGAGATCCTGACCTGAGCCGAAGTCGGGACCTCAACTGACTGAGCCACCCAGGCGCCCCTGATTTTGATGTGTCTTGATGTTGTCTTCATATTTGTTGTGTTTGCGATGTGTTGATCTGTGGATTGATAAGACTACAGTTTTCATTCAACTTGGAAATTATTTTGTCAGTAGTTTTTCTCCTCTCTCCTTGAGGATTTCTGCTTGATGTTTTTCCACATCTCACTGATTTTTTTTGGTCATTTTAAAATTTTTCTTTTTTTTAATTTCCCATTTAAAAAATTCTCCTTTTTACCAGTGTTTGTCTTTTGGTATTTTTATTATTATATTTTCAACTTTACTAATACATTCCTCTAATTTGCTATTAATTCTATCTAACATAATGTTCATTTCAGACCTTCCAGTTCTTATCACTGGAAATTTTAATCTTTGTTTTATATCAACACTGTTCCTACTTAATTTTTTGATATATGGAATTTAATTATAATAACTCTATGTCTTTTATTGCCAATTCTATCATCTAGATTAATGCTATGGTAGTTTTAGTTCATAGATTTTTCTCCTTATAAAAGGCCATATTTCCTTGCTTTGTTGAAATCCTATAAAGCTTCATTGACATAATCAACATTGTGAATTTTACCTAGTTGGGTAATGGATATTTCTGTACTCTTATAAAATTCTTCAACCTTTTTCTTTTTTTTTTCTTTATTTTATTCTTTTTTTCTTTTTTTAATTTAAATTTTGGTTGATATACAGTGCAATATTGGTTTCAGTAGCAGAATTCAGTAATTTAAAACTTACATATAAGACTCAGTGCTCATCACAACAAGTGCCCTCTTTAGAAACCATCACCCATCTAATCCATCTCCCACTCACCTCCCTCTGTCAACTCATAGTTTGTTCTCTTATCATTAAGAGTCTATTGTGGTTTGTTTCCCTCTCTTCTCTTGTTCTGTCATATCCTTTGTGTTCATTTGTTTGTTTCTTAAATTCCACATATGAATGAAATCATATAGTATTTTTCTTTCTCTGATTAATATATTTTTCTTAGCATAATATATTGTAGCTCATCCATGTTATTGAAAATGGCAAGGTTTCATTCTTTTTGATGACTAAGTATCATTCCATTATATATATATATATATATATATATATATATATATATATATATATATATATATATATAATTATATATATATATATATATAAAGAAGATATTATATATATATAATATCTTCTTTATATATATATCTTCTTTATTCATTCATATATATATATATATATATATATATATATATATAATATCTTCTTTATATATATCCAGCTAAAATTATAGAATATATATTATATATATATATATATATATATATATAATATCTTCCTTATTCATTCATCATCAATGGCTAAGTATCATTCCATTGTGTGTGGGTGTATGTATCTTTTTTATCCATTCATCAGTCGATGGACATTTGGGCTCTCTCCATAGCTTAGCTATTGTTGATAATGCTGCTATAAATATTGGGGTGTACATACCCATTAGAATCTGGAATTTTGTATCTTTTGGGTAAATATCTACTAGTGCAATTTCTGGATCATATGATAGTTCTATTTTCAGTTTCTTGAAGAACGTCCATACTGTTCTCCAGAGTGGCTACACCAGTATGCTTTTCCACCAACAGTGCAAGTGGGTTCCCCTTTCTCCGCATCCTTGCCAACAACTATTGTTCTTGTGTTGTTAATTTGAGCCATTCTGACAGGTGTGAGGTGATATCTCAGCAAAGTTTTGATTGGTATTTCCCTGTTGATGAGTGCTGTTGAGAATCTTTTCATGTATCTATTGGTCATCTGTATGTCTTTTTTGGGAAAAGCTGTTGGTGTCTTCTGCCCATTTATTAACAGGATAATTTATTTTTTGGGTGTTGAGTTTGATAAGTTCTTAATAGATTTTAGATACAAACCCTTTATTGGAAATTTCATTTGCAAATATCTTCTCCCATTCCTTCAGTTGCATTTTAGTTCTGTTGATTGTTTCCTTTGCTGTGCAAAAGCTTTGTATCTTGATGAAGTCCCAATAGTTCATGTTTGTTTTTGTTTTCCTTGCCTTCTGTGACATGTCAAGTAAAAAGTTGCACCAGCTGAGGTCAAAGAGGTTACAGCCTGTGTTCTCCTCTAGGATTTTCCTTGTTTCCTGTCTCACATTTTAAATCCATTTTGAATTTATTTTTGTGTATGGTGTAAGAGAGGATCCAGTTTTACTCTTCTTCATGTCGTCGTCCAGATTTCCCAACCCCATTTTTTTAAAGAGACTGTCCATTTTCCATTGAATATTCTTTCCTGCTTTGACAAAAATTAGTTGAACAAATAGTTGAGTGTCCATTCTGGGTTTTCTAACTGTTCCATTGATCTACGTCTCTGTTTTTGTGTCAGTACAGTACTATCTTGATGACTACAGCTTTGTAACACAGCTTGAAATCTGGAATAATGAAGCTTCCAGTTTTGTTTTTATCTTTCAAGATTGTTTTGGCTATTCGGGATCTTTTGTGTTTCCATACAAATTTTAGGATTATTTGTTTGAGCTTTGTGAAAATGTTGCTGATAATTTGGTAGGGATTGCATTAAATATGTAGATTTCTTTGGGTGTATAGACATTTGCACAATGTTTGTTCTTCCAATGCATGAACATGGAATGCTTTTTCATTACTTTGTGTCCTTTTCAATATCTTTCATAAGAAAGGAGATCTTTTGTTTCCTCACTAAAAAATTAGTTTTTATTTATTTTTGAGCGACAGAGAGAGAGAGCATGAGCAGGGGAGGGGCAGAGAAAGAGGGAGAAACAAGATCTGAAGCAGGCTCCAGGTTCTGAGCTGGCAGCACAAAGACCGATGTGGGGCTCAAACCCACAAACCATGAGACCTGAGCTGAAGTTGGGTATTCAACCGACAGAGCCACCCAGGTGCCCCAAGAAAGGAGATCTTTTACCTCTTTAATTTATTTTTATTACTAAATATCTTATTATTTTAGGTGCAATTGCAAATGGGATCATCCTTGATTTCTTTTTCTGCTACTTTGTTATTGGTATATAAAAATGCAACAAATTTCTTCATGTTGATTTTATATTCTGCAACTTTGCTGAATTCATGTATTAGTTCTAGCAGGTTTTTTTTTTTTTGTTTTTTTTTATGGAGTCTTTCAGTTTTTGTACATACAGTGTCATGTCACCTGCAAATAGTGAATGTTTGGCTTCTTCTTTGCCAAGTTGGATGCCTTTTATTTCTTTTTGCTGTGTGATTGCTGTGACTAGGACTTCTAGTGCTATGTTAAATAACAGTGTTGAGAGTGGACATCCTTGTCTTGTTCCTGACCATAGGGGAAAGACTATTGGTTTTTCCCCATTAAGGATGATATTAGCTGTGGGTCTTTCCTATATGGCCCTTAGGATGTTGAGGAATGTTCCATCTATCCCTACTGTGTTGAGGGTTTTTATCAAGCATGGGTGCTGTTTTTTTTGTCAAATGCTTTTTCTGCATCTTGCTTTTAGAATCAAGGTAATGCTGACTTCAGAAAATGAGTTTGGATGCTTTCCTTCCATTTCTGGTTTTTGGTTTTTTGTTTTTGTTTTTGTTTTTGTTTTTGTTTTTTGTTTTTGTTTTTGTTTTTGTTTTTTTGTTTTTTTTTTGTTTTTTGGAACAGTTTGAGAAGAATAGATATTAACTCTTCTTTAAATGTCTAGTAGAATTTCCCTAGGTAGCAATCTGGCCCAGGACTCTAATTTGTTGGGAGAGTTTTGATTATTGATACAATTTCTTTGCTGGTCATGGGTCTGTTCAAATTTTCTATTTCTTCCTGTTTCAGTTTGGTAGTTTGTAAGCTTCTATGCATTTGTTCATTCCTTCCAGATTTCCCAGTTTGTTGGCATATAATTTTCCATTGCATTCTCTTATAATTGTTTGTATTTCTGTGGTGTTGGTTGTGATCTCTCCTCTTTCATTCATGATTTTATCTATTTGGATGCTCTCTTTTATTTTTAATAAGTCTGGCTGTTTATCAATTTTGTTAATTCTTTCAAAGAACCAGGTCTTTGTTTTATTAACTTGTTGTATTGGGGTTTTTGTTTGTCTGTTTGTTTCTATATTACTTATTTGTGCCCTAATATTTATTATTTCCCTTGTGCTGGCTTTAGGCTTTTTTGCTGTTCCTTTTCCAGCTCCTTTAGTTGTAAGGTTAGGTTGTATATTTGGGGCCTTTACTTGCTTCTTGAGATAGGCCTGAATTGTAATATACTTCCCTTTTAGGACTGCCTTTGCTGCATCCCAAAGGATTTGGACTGTTGTGTTTTCATTTTCATTTGCTTCCATGTATTTTTTTTAAATTTCTTCTTTAATTTCCTGTTTAACCCATTATTCTTTAGTAGGATGTTCTTTAACCTCCATGAATTTGAGGGCTTTCAAAATGTTTTCTTGTGGTTGACTTCAATTTCCATAGCTTTGTGATCTGAAAATATGCATGGTATGATCTCAATCTTTTTGTACTTGTTGAGGGCTGATTTGTGTTCCAGTATGTGATCGATTCTGGAGAATGTTCCATGTGCACTTGAGAAGAATGTGTATCTGCTGCTTTAGGATGAAATGTTCAGAATGTATGTGTTAAGTTCATCTGGTCCAGTGTGTCATTAATAGCCATTGTTTCCTTGTTGATTTTCTACTTAGATGATCTGTCCATTCCTGTACTTGGGGTGTTGAATTCCCCTACTTTTATGGATCACTATTCATTATTGTCTGATGTTAAGTATCTTTAAAACTATTGTTTATATATCCTATCTGTTTTTCCCCTTTTTTTTTAGTTATTTCAGGCATAAGCAAGTCCTGTTTTTATTACATCTTTGGAAAAAAGAATTACCATCTAAGTGGTTTTAATTCTAAAGATTTACAAGGATATGGCACATTCAGTCATTTCAAATTCTCACCGTGAATTAAGTGAAATTTTATCCATATTATAAAACTTGCCAAGTACAGTTTATGTATATCCAAGTTTAACCTGCATATTTACTTTCTACCATCTATGAGTATATACAAAGATTTAGGTACAGAAATAAAATATCAAAGCTCATATTAGGCAATGGTGTTAGTGTTATTAGATCAGTGGGCAAAACATTTTTTAAGCTAATAGGATAGTTTTGAAAGTATATTGTCATGATCCAGAACTGATTAAATTAAAAATACTGAGTAATTCATTATGCAAATATTGCTCAAACTGTACTTTCCAAATTGGTAGGTGAGTTTGAGACTGGTTAAGGAAAGAAATCAAAGAGCTCCAGGTGTTATGTAATTATACCTTTTATTAAGATACATGCCATTCTTTATTAGAAGATACACAAAATTTCAGGAGGTATTTGATGGGATGTTGGATATTTAATTATTCATTATTTGGGCTTGCTTTGATGGTTAGACCCTGGACAACCAATTTAAAAGATAACAATTACTAAGAGTTAAATTGTTATAAGAACACTGCTTAGCTCTTTTGGTTAGGTTAGGGGTTAATAATTAGGCCCTTGAATAGAAGTTACTAATTTATAAATATCTGATCATTTTCTGCGTTGAGGCATATACAAGTATACACTTACTTGAACACTTGTAGTTTTACGTGGGCCTCTGACTAGCTCTTGACAATATGACAAGTGGAAGTGATATGTTTTCCTTCTCCACAATATTTAATATTCAGTACGAGGCTCTTTACCTCACTCATGTGCTAGCATAGAAATTATGAAGAAATCTTTGATTTAAAATGGTAAAGTCAAATCTTGAAGCATTCTGAATTACTGAGTACCTGCATGATAATACTTCACTTAGAGAATTTCTTAGACCTACAGTGGATTTTGCATGGAAGAAACATTTTTATTTTGTTGTTTATTTTGTTAAGCCACTGAATTATTTAATTTTTAGTAACACCTAGGCAATTGTAATAATATAGTCTCCTCTGCCTTAGATATATGATATGGTCACAGATAAAATATTAGTAGTACATAAATATGTTGTAATTAGTGTAAATTAAACATTCATAATTTTAATTAATAACTTAAATAGTATATAAAAGTGGAAATTCTGTTTCCATTTCTACATAATGGAGAAACAAGAAATACATAGTATAATTAACATCTTTTGTGTACACTTTTTCTGATACTTAACATACACAATCCTATAACATTACTTACATTTTTAGTGAATGCGTAAATGCAGATGTTTATCTGACACAGGGTTCTGCTAAGTGTTATGCACACAATTCATGTTTTTAGGAAGGTGAAGATGTTACTACTACAGAGAGAAGTTTTAATTCCCTAGTAAAGTAATACTAAAATTTGTCTTTTCTTCAATTTGGGTTAGATTTAGCTGTATGTGACAGAAAACCTTACTTAAAGTGATTAAAAATAGAAATTATCCAATATGTTCTTACATATACAAAGAAGTTTGTGAATAATCAGTTTCAGTAGACTTATTGATGACTGGATTGATGTTTCTGTGATTCTATTATCCCTTCTATTTTTATCAGTAAAATTCTGCTACAACTCTGAAAAATAAGACATCATTTAACATAGGAAGAATGAAGATAAGTGTGTGGGGAGAAGGAAGGAGAGAGTGAGCAAGCATGAGAGGGATGGGGGTGCGGAGAGAGAGAGAGAGAGAGAGAGAGAGAGAGAGAGAGAGAGAGAGAGACTCTTAAGCAGGCTCCATGCTAAGTGTGGAGCCCAACATGCGGCTTGATCCACAACCTTGGGGTCATGACCTGAGCTGAAGTCAAGAGTTGGATGCTTAACCGACTGAGCCACACAGGAGCCCCTTGTAAATTTGTTTCCTTACATTATCTGTCTGGCTTTAGTATCAGGGTGGTAATGGTCTCATAAAATTGGTTTGAGGGTATCCCCTCCATTTTGACTTTTTGGAAAAGTTTGTGAACTGGTGTTAATTCTTTAAAAGTTTGTAGAATTCTCTGCATCCCTACCAGCACTTGCCAACACTTCTTATTTCTTGTATTTTCAATAAAAGCCATCCTAAGATCTATGAAGTGATATCTCATTGCAGTTTCCATATCCATTTCCCTGATAATTAGTGATCTTGAGCATATTTAATGTCCTGTTGGCCATCTGTGTGTCTTCTTTAGAAAAAAAAAAGGTTCCTCTGCCTATTTTTATTATTATTATTTTAAACATTTTTAACATTTATTTATTTTTCAGAGATGAGAGAGAGATAACATGCATGGGGGAGGAACAGAGGAAGAGGGAGACACAGAATACCAATCAGGCTCCAGGCTCTGAGCTGTTAGTATAGAGCCTGATGCAGGGCTTGAAACCATGAACCATGAGATCATGACCTGAGCTGAAGTCAGATGCCTAAGTGACTGAGCCACCCAAGTGCCCCCTAGTTTTAAATCATATTGTTTATTTGTTTTGTTTGTGGCTATTGAGTTGTAGAAGTTTTTTATATATTGTTGATATGAATCCCTTATTAGGTATATAATTTCCAAATATTTTCATTCATTTGGTAGATTGCCTTTTAATTTCATTGATATTTTTCTTTGTTTTATAGAAGCATGTTAGTTTGATATAGTGCCACTGGTTATTTCTGTTTTGATACCTCTGCTTTGGTGTCAGATCAAAAAAAAAAAAGAGAAAAAAAAAAGAAAGTCATTGGTAAGACCGATGTCAAGAACCTTACTTCCCATGGTTCCTTCTAGAAGTTTTATAGCTTCAAGACTTACATTCAAGTCACTAATTCCTTTTGAGTTAATTTTTCTGTATGGTATTAGATAGTGGTCCAGTTTCAATTTTCTGCATGTGGCTGTTCATTTTTCATAGCATCATTTATTTAAGAGACTGTCTTTTCCCCATTATATATTCTTGGCTCTTTTGTAGTAAATTAGTTGACCATACATGCATGGGTTTATTTCTGGGCTCTATTTCATTAATCTGTGTGTCTGTTTTTATGTCAATACCATAGTGTTTTCATTACTATCCCTTTGTAATATAGCTTGAAATCAGATATTGTGATGCCTGCAATTTGTTCTTTCTCAGAATTGCTTTGGCATTGCATTTTTGTGGTTCAAATTTTAGTGTAGTTTTTTGTTTGTTTGTTTTTATTCTTGTAAAAGAGGTCATTGAAATTTTTAGTGGAAATGCATTAAACCTGTAGATCAGTTTGAGTAGTATGGGAATATTCACAACATTAATTATTCCAATCCAGGAACATGGGATATCTTTCCATTTATTTGTTTCTTCTTCAGTTCCTTTCATTAAGGTCCTATAGATTCAACATATAAGTCCTTTACCTCCTTACTTAAAATTATTGCTAGGTATTTTGTTCTATTGATACAATTGAAAGTGGGATTGTTTTCTTAATTTCTCTTTCTGATAGTTTGTTATTAGTAGAAGGAAAATCAACAGAGGGGCACCTGGGGGGCTCAGTTGGTTAAGCGTCCGAATTCAGCTCAAGTCATGATCTAGTGGTTTGTGAGTTCAAGCCCTGTTTTGGGCTCTGGGTGACAGCTCAGAGCCTGGAGTCTGCTTCAGATTCTGTGTCTGCCTCTCTCTCTGACCCCCCCTGCTCGCATTCTGTCTGTCAAAAATAAACAAACATTTTAAAAGAAATTAAAAAAAAAAAAGAAAATCAACAGTATGCAAAAGCATATTTGTTTTGCATTCTTCAAGTTTATTGAATTTATTAGTTCTAACAGTTTTTAGTAGATCATTTAAGCTTTTCTGTATATAAGATCATGTCATCTGCAAACAGGGATAATTTTGCTTCTTCCTTTCCAGTATGGATGCCTTTTTTTTTTTTTTTTTTTCTTCCTAACTCTGCTGGCTAGGACTCCCAGTATTATTCTGAGAATAAATGATGAGGTTGGGCAGCTTTGTTGTGTTTTCGATCTTAAAGGAAATTATTTTAACTTTTTACCATTAAGTATGATGTTAGCTACAGACTTGTTGTAGATGGCCTTTTTTATGCTGAGGAGCATTCCTTCTGTGTGCATTTTGGTGAGTGTTTTTATTATGCAAGCATATTATATTTTATCAAATGCTTTTTCTGCAACTACTGAGACAGTCATATGATTTTTATATTTTATTCTATTAATGAGGATATCATATTTATTGATTTGTATATATTGAATTATTCTTGCACACTAGGAATAAATCCTACTTGATCATATTAAATGATCTTTTTAGTGTGTGTGAGATTTCAAGTTGGTAATTATTGAGACTATTTGCAAATATATTCATCAAGGATATTAGTCTGTAACTTTCTTTTCTTACATTATCTTTGTTTGGCTTTAGCATCAGAGTAATAATGGCCTAATAAAATGAGTTTTCTGTATTGTGACGTTTTTGATTACTGATCCAATCCCCTTACTCATTATTGGCTTAACTTTTTCTTAACATTTATTTATTTTGGGGAGACAGAGAGAGACAGATCATGAGTTGGGAAGGGGTAGAAAGAGAGGGAGACACAGAATCCGAAGCAGGCTCCAGACTCTGAGCTGTCCACACAGACCCAATGTGGGGCGTGAACTCATGAACCACAAAATCATGACCTGAGTCAAAATTAAGTGCTTAACCAACTGAGCCACCCAGGCGCCCCACTCATTATAAGTTTAGATTTTATTTTTCTTCATGATTCACTCCTGGTAGGTTGTATGTTTCTAGGAATTTACCTATTTATTCTAGGTTACCCAGTTTGCATATAATTGTTCATAGTAATTCTCTCGTGATTATTTGTATTTCAGTGATATCAATTGTAATGTTTTTCTCTTTTATACCTGATTTTATTTGGATCCTTTCTCTTCTTTTCTTAGTAAATATGACCAAAGATTTGTCAATTCTATTTGTCTTTTCAAAGAATCAGCTCTTAGTGTCATTGACTTTTTCTACTTATTTTCTGATCTCTCACATATTTCTACTCTGATCTTTGTTATTTCCTTCCTTCTAATTTTGGGCTTAGTTTCTTGAAGTTTATGTTGAGTTTATTTCAGATTTTTCCTATTTCTTAATGTAGGTGTTTATCAGTTTAAACTTTTCTCTAAAAACTGCTTTTGTTGGGGCGCCTGGGTGGCTCAGTCGGTTAAGCCTCCGACTTCAGCTCAGGTCACGATCTCACAATCCATGAGTTCGAGCCCCGTGTCGGGCTCTGGGCTGATGGCTCAGAGCCTGGAGCCTGCTTCTGATTCTGTGTCTCCCTCTCTCTCTCTGACCCTCCCCTGTTCATGCTCTGTCTCTGTCTGTCTCAAAAATAAGTAAACTTTAAAAAAAAATTAAAAAAAAAAAACTGCTTTTGCAACATCCCCTAAATTTTGATATGTTGTACTTCCATTTTTGTGTGTTCAAAAATATTTCTTGAATTAATTTCACCTTTGAATTATTGATTGTTCAGGTTCATGTTGCTTAATATCCACATATTATTGATTTATTTGTGGTTTTATTCATGAATTGGATTTCTAGTATTATATCACTCTGACCAGAAAAGACTTGGGCTCATTTCAATCTTATTAACTTTATTAAGACTTGTTTTGTGGCTTAACATAATCAATCCTGAAAACTGTTCCATGTTTTTTTTGTGAAGAAAGTGCATTTTGCTGCTGTTGTATGGAATAATATATAGATAGATAGATATAGATAGATATAGATCTAGATAGATAGACAGATAGATAGATAGATATAGATATATCTGTTACATGTATTCGGTCTAACGTATCATTCAAATCCATTATTTCTTTATTGATTTTTCTGTCTGGATGATCTATCCATTATTGAAAGTGGGTTATCAATGTTACCTACTATTATTGTGTTGTTGTTTATTTCTCCCTTAATACCTGTTAATAATATATATCTTCCAATATAAATATGTATACTTTATAATTGTTATATCCTCTCCATGAATTGACCCCTTTATCATTATATAATAATGGTCTTTTTTGACATTTTTTTTTAATTTAGTCTAACTTGTCCGATATAAATAGAGCTATCCTGTTCTCTGTTGCTTTTCATTTGTCTCAAATTATCTTTTTCCATCCTTCTACTTGCAGCCTATGAGTGCTGTTAAAATTTGTGTCTTTTGTAGACAACATGTATATTGATCTTGTATCTTTATCCATTCAGCTACTCTGTAACTTTTAATTACAGAATTTAAATCATTTACATTTAAAGTAATTATTGATAGACAAGGACTTACTATCATTTTTTGTTAATTGCTTTTCTAAAGTTTTGTAGTTCCTTAGTTTCTTTCTTCCTCTCTTGCTTTCTTTGTAAGTGGTAGATACTTTGATGTGTTTTGTTTTGATTGTTTTCCCTGTAAGTTGTTTCTCTACTATGTTTTTGCTTGGTAGTTACCATGAGTCTTTCATAACATATCTTATAGTTAAAACCATTAATTTTAAGGTGATAACAATTTCAATTGCTTAAAAATTTTTACCCTTTTATTTAGTTCTGTCACAATATATGTTTAACCCTAATTTTGATCTTTTTATTTACTATATATGATATATAATAAGATTAATATATATATTACTGTATACTTCCAAAACTTTTGTCTTAATCTAGATGGTCAATTTCATTTTTTTTTAACGTATTTACTTTTGAGACAGAGAGAGAGAGAGCATGAACAGGGGAGGGTCAGAGAAAGAGGGAGACACAGAATCCGAAACAGGCTCCAGGCTTTGAGCTGTCAGCACAGAACCCAATGCGGGGCTCGAACCAACGGACCGCGAGATCATGACCTGAGCTGAAGTCGGAGGCTTAACTGACTGAGCCACCCAGGCACCCCTAGATGGTCAATTTCAAAGACATTTAGACAACACCATGGCAGTTTGATACTACTTTTAACTTGGCTACATGTTAACCTTTACCAATAATTTTATACTTTCATAAGTTTTTATGTTATATATATTTTCATATTAGCATATTTTTGTTTCAGATTGAAGAACTCCCTTTAGCATTTCTTGTAAGGTAGGTCCAGTGCTATAAATTCCCTCAGCTTTTGGTGTTGTATCTCTCCTTCATATCTAAGTGAGTGCTTTTCTGGGTAATGTTGACAGTTTGACATTTGGTGGACTGTTTTTTTCTTTTCTTTCTTTCTTTCTTTCTTTCTTTCTTTCTTAGCACTTTGAATATATCACTTTCTCGTGGCTTGAAATGTTTCTGCGAAGAAATCTGCCTATAGCTTTACCAGGAGTTTCTTGAATGTGAAGACTGTTTTATCTCTTGCTGTTTTCAAGATTATTTCTTTTTGATGGGGTGCCTAGGTGGCTCAGTAGGTTAAGCATCCTGTGTCTCCTCCTCTCTCTGTCCCTCTCCCACTTGTACTCTGTGTCTCTCAAAATTTAAAAAAAAAAGTAAAAAAAAAAATTTCTTTTTAAATTTTGAGAGCTTGATTATAATGTGTCTTAGTTCCTTTCCCTTTGGATTGAATATGTTTGGGAATGTTTGAGCTTGCTCTACCTGGAAGGCTATATCTTTCCAGCTTTGGGAAGTTTTCAGCCATTATTTCTTTAAATAAGTTTTCTTTCCCTTTATCCTTCTCTTCTCCTTTCAGATTTCCTAATGTTGATATTATTTCTTTCGGTCTAGTCCCACAGTTCATGTAGACTTTCTTCTCTCTATTTCATACTAATATCTTAGTTCTCCATTGACTGGATAATATCAAGAAATCTGTCTTCAAGTTCACAGGTTTTATTCTTCTGCCCGATTGAGACTATTTTTGAAACTCTCCATTGCATTTTTTATTTTATTCACTGTATTCTTTATCTCAAGAATGTTTATTCTTTTCATGAATTTTCTTTCTTTGTTGAATCCATTTATTTCCCTAATTCACTCATGTGTCTACTTGTGTTATCTTGGATCTTAATAAATGTCTTTAAAATTATTTTCAATTCTTTTCCAGATAACTCATAGATCTCCATATTTTGGGGGTCAGTTACTGTAGTATTATTGTGGTTCTTTGGTGTTGTCACATGTCCTTGCTTTTTCAGGTTTGTAGTGGTTTAAATAAAATCTGTACATTTTTAGGCACAGCCACTTCATTCAGCATTTTAAAACTGACTATAGCAGGGAAAGACATTTATACCTGGAGGGGAGTATAAGGGCACTCTCTGGGTGGGATGCAGTGCTTTGGCTCCTGGGAAGGCTCAGTGGCAGAGTCTCTGTGCTGCTCAATTGAATCTGTGATCAAGACTCCAGAAGACATGGAAGTGATAATGGCAGGTATGGTTATTCAGATCTTGGGGGACTGAAGTTGCTGGGACCTTCCTATTCTTTTTGTTTTGCTTTGTTTTTGCCTATGGAAGGAAGCTCTAGCCAAGGAGATCCTTTTGGGTGCCTGGTCTAGGTTGCTAACACTCAAAGCCCACAAAATAGTATTGGAGCCTAGATTCTAAGATCATGTACATGTAGAATTCCCATAGTACCTGAGTCCTTGGGTACAGGCATACTTGCTGCAATGTGGCACTGGTATCTAGTGTGTGAATGTGTGCAGAAATCCCATGGTACATGGGTCTCAGGGACTTACTGATGTGACTCCAGTGGGTAGTGGTGCAGGGGAATATAGCAATGGGGTGAGGTGCAGTAGTAGCACAGCATGAGGATGGTAGATCAATGTCTCAACTCCAGCCTCACGAGGCAGTGATAGTAGAGTAGCAACACGATTCAAGTTATGGCCTGTTAAAGCCATGTGTCAAGACCTAGGGAGCTGGGCCCAAAGGAGTGACAAATTAGCACTGGCAATGACAGCTCAGAGCCACGACCTGGGACTTGAGGAGTCAGGTTCAGGATAATAACAGCACGATCTCAACAATAATGGGTCAGACATGGCCTGGGACCAGGGACTTATGGCTGTGGCTTGTGGTCCCAGCAATGATGGGTTAGAGCCTCAACGTGCTATGGGGGGTGGAGTTCAGGGTAATGGCAGCACCACTAGCAAGAGTTTAGCACAGCAAGTACCTTTCTCAGTAGAGACAGCTCAGAGTCTTGAACTGGGATGGAGGGTAGGGTTCAAGGTAGCAGCAGTGTCCCTGTCAATGGCTCCTCAGAGCTGTGACCTGGAACCTGGTAGGTGGCGATGCACAACCCTGATAATGGGTCATGATAATGATGGTCTGAGTAGAGCTTAGGGTGGTTATAGCACCCCTTGCAGTAAAGATTCAGCACTGCAACCTGAAATGTAGTGGATAAGGCTGAATAGATTGGCATCTCTGTGATTCTACTATGCCTTGTGTTTTAATCAAATTCTGCCACGACTCTGAGATATAAGGATATAATTCAACATAGGTAAAATGGATATGTGAGGGGTAGGGGAGAGGAGGAGTGACATAAACCACTTCTGATCCTTCTCATTAGAGATTTTCTGGAACGCTTTGCCTTTGTCCATCCCCCAAAACTCTTGTATATATTATTGTCCAGAGCAGTATCAAATATTTATTCCTAGCTATAGTAATGCTAGAAATAACAACATGTACATTTCTCAGCCTCTGTTTTTAAAATCAGATAAAGAAAAATTTGTTTGATCATGTTTTCTGATTAACCAAAGTAGAGTATCTGCTGTAGCTATAATTTAAATATGCATATGTATCAGTTTCTGTACTACATCCCTTTTAATCTGCTGGAAGCCATGCAATGTTAGAAGTATTATCCAGGTTTCACAAATATATACAGAGGCTTAAAGAATTTCAGGTATTTGTTCAAAGTGTCACAAAGTATGATGTGTATGGATGAAGAGACACTGACTTCCACTGCTAAAATTCTATTTCAAAATTTGGCTTCGAAGTTTCAACCTTTAGTCGCATTGGAATAAAGAGTACTTCCGTTTAACAGGATTTTTTGTATGCACATACCGACTAAAACTTAGTGAAGTATTGAACTATATTTTTCTCAATGTACTGTGCTAATTGAAGTGAACTGCTCATGATCAAAACAAAAAAGTATTATTATTAACACAAAAACATTATTAACATTATTAACACAAAAACATCAGACTCTCTTGATATGGTACTCATGAGAACTTAATTCCTTGACCTTTAGCCATAGTAATACATAATGTCTTCATAGTTTTTCACTATCCATCAGGATCCAAACATAGCCACATTTCCTAGCTATTCCATCTCGTATTGCCAGCCTTTCATGGACCTATTTGTTTGTGTATTAATTTTCCTGCAAACTCGATTATTCTTACATTCTCAAGGTTATACTTCTAACACTGTTAAGTATTTCTTCTTCTTCATGAAACAGCTGCTGTGTGCTTGTGTTACTTAGGCTTTCCCTGAAATCTAACCCAGAAGAGATGCATTTTAATGATCTTGGATTTTACAGTATTTGAACAAAAGCCACTTCCTGTGAGCAATCTAAACTCAAGAAGATAGTCAACTTAGGTTGCCACTTCCTCATTGGGTAACAGTTAAGATAGAAATAATGTGAATCCTACACAACATGATCTAGTAAGAATAAGAAATGTACCATAATCAATCGAATATCTCTTATTTTTGATGTTTTTTTTTTTTTTTTTCTGTAGACTGATCGATACTTATAAAGAGATGTTTAGTCTTTTTTTGTTGTAGGCTGGCTGATTCTGTTTATAAGTCTATGAAAGGATCACTTGATGTTCATCTCAAACTCCTTTATTATTACATTTTTCTGAGATTTCCACACATCAATTAATACATTTACAATAGGTTTATAGAACTGGATAATAGCAATGCAATTTTGACATCGTCCTGAATATGAAAGTTTCCAACAGATGTACATGACCTGACCTAAGCTGCAATTATAAATTTAGTTTCCAGATCTTAATTTCCTTTTCTGTCCAGCTTCCTTACTTAATTCACACATTTTGGCACTATTCACTTCCCTTCTATTATCCTTTCCATATGTTCATTGAAATTCTCTCTTCCTTATGCATTACCAACATTTACTGAACATATACAATGTGCCAGTTACTGGGATTAATATTTAAGTATAGATAAATGCCTTAAGCAGGAAAACTCCCACAAAGGAGGATGGGGTTTTAGGTTTTCTTAACTATTACGAAAGTTATTATAGAAGTTTTCATGAGCTTCCAAGGGGGCAAAAGAAAGTAGTACTCAAATAGTTTTGGAGAATAGATGAGGTTGTATAATGATAACACAGGACTTATGATTTATTATTTTTAATGTTTTTCAGCTTTATTGAGATATAATTTTTTATGTTTCATTTTTGAGAGTGGAAATGTGAGTGGGGTGAGGGGAAGAGAAAGAGGGGGACAGAGGATCTGAAGTGGGCTCTGTGCTGACAGCGGTGAGCCCAGTGTGGGACTTGAAGTCACAGATCATGAGATCATGACCTGAGCTGAAGTCAGATATTCAACTGACTGAACCACCCTGGAGCCCCAAGATATAACTGACATTGTGTAAGCTCAAGGTGTACAATAAATTGATTTGATACACATATCACAAAATGATTACTGTACTAGCGTTAGTTAATGTCTTTATGTCCCACATAGTTACATTTCTATTTTGTGGGGAGGGCATATAAGATTTTAATTTTTTGCAATTTTCAAGTATTATAGTATTATAAATTAAAATCACCATGCTTTTTATTAGACCTCCAATCTTATTTGTCTTATAACTGAAAGTTTGTATCCTTTAATATCTCTCTTTATCTCCACCCCTACCTAAACACGATTTTAAGCTGTTTTTATGGGTTCTATTTTTTAAGATTCTTATAACACAATATAAGTGATATTATATTTGTCTTTCTCTGTTGGATATTTCACTTAGCATAAGGCGCTCAAGGTCGATCCATGCTATCAAAAATAGGATCTCCTTTTTTATATATGAATAATATTCTGTTACGTATTTACACCATATCTTTTTTTTATTCATTCATCCATTGACAGGCAGATTGTTTCCATATCTCAGCTACTGTGAGATATTACAACACACACGGAAGTATGGATAACTCTTTGATATCGTGTTTTCATTTCCTTTGGATACATATGCAGAGTAAGATTGCTGGATCATATGGTAATTCTTTATTTTTTAATTTTTTTTTTAAAACCATCATATTTAAAATAGTTGCTGTACCAATATACATTCCCACCATCCATGCATACAGATCCATTTTCTCCACATCCTCCTAACACTAATTATGTCATCTTTTTGATGCTAGCCATTCTAACAGGTGTGGGTTGGAATCATCTTATTTCTCTGATGATTAGAGATGTTGAGCATGACCTGTTTGTCATTTGCATGTCTTATTAAGGAAATATCTATTTACTTCCTCTATTTTTAAATTGTATTCTTTATTTTTTTTACTATTGAGTTTTATGAGTTATTTATATATTTTAGATATTATCAAATAAGTGATTTTCAATATTTTCATCCATTCCATAGGTTGACTTCATTTTATTGGTTATTTCTTTTGCTATGCACAGGCTTTTTAATTTGTTATAGTCCCATTTAACACTTTTTGGTTTTATTACTTGTTCTTTTTGCATCGTGTCCAAAAATCAGTTCCAATACCAATGTCACAAATCATTTTTGCTATGTTTTCTTCTAGGATTTTTATGGCTTCAGGTCTTATGTTTAAGTCTTTAATCCATTTCAAGTCAGATTTGGGAGTGGAATAAGATAGAGGTCCAATTCATGTTTATTCAGATTTCCTAATATCATTTATTAAAGAGATTATCTTTCCCCCTTTTGTATTCTTGGCTCCCTTGTAAAATGTTAGTCAATTGTATATACATGGCTTTATTTCTGGGCTCTTGATTCTGTTCTATTGGTTTGTTTCTATTTTTATTATAGACAGCACTCTTTTTATTACTATAGCTTTGTCCTATGGTTTGAACTAAGTGTGATACCTCCTGCTTTGTTCTTTCTCAGGACTGCTTTGGCTGTTTGGAATCTTGTAATTCCATACAAATTTTAGGATATTTTTATTTTTATGAAAAATACCATTGAAATTTTAATGTTTATTTTTGGGAGAGAGGGAGAGAGAGTGCAAGAAGGGGAGGAGCAGAGAGAGAAATAGAGAGAGAGAGGGAGAGAGAGAGAGAGAGAGAGAATCTGAAGCAGGCTCTGCACTGACAGGATAAAGCCTGATGTGGGGCTCGAGCTCACAAACCACGAGATCATGACCTAAGCCAAAGTTGGATGGTTAGCCCACTGAGCCACCCAGGTGTCCCAATACTGTAATTTTAATAGGATTGAACTGAATCTATAGCTGGCTGTGGGTAATACAGATATTTAAACAATGTTGTTGTTGTTGTTGTTGTTATTTTCTGATCCATGAACATGGGCTATCTTTCCATTCATTTGTGTGTTCTTTAATTTCTTTCATCAAAGTCATCTAGTTTTCAGTGTGAACATCTTTCATTTTCTTAATAAAATTTGTTCTGAAGGATTTTTATTGATTTTGATGCTATTGTGAAGGACAATCTTTATTTCTTTTTGAATGTTTCTTTCCTGGTGTGTAGGAATGCAATCGAGTTTTGTATATTGATTTTGTATTTTGCCATTTTACTGAATTGGTTCATCAGTTCTAATAGTTTTTTTTTTTTTTTTTTTTTTTTTTGAGGAGTGTTTGGTATTTTCTATATATGTCATATGCAAACAAATACAATTTTGTTTCTTCTTTTTTGATTTCAATTTTTGAAACTTTTTCTTGCCTAATTGCTCTGGGTAGCATTTCTAGTACTATTTATACTTACAGGAGTGGTAAGACTGGGCATACTTATCTTGTTCCTGATCTTAGAGGAGAAGCTTTCAACCTTTAACTGTTAAGTTTGATGCTAGCTGTGGGCTTGTCATATACGACCTGTATAGTGCTTAGGTATGTTGATTCTATACCGTTTCTTGATTTATCATAAAATTATGGGTCTAAAATTATCAATTTAATTTTTCTTTTGAAAAAACAGGTCTTGGGCGCCTGGGTGGCTCAGTCGGTTGAGCATCCGACCTCGGCTCAGGTCATGATCTCACAGTTTGGGAGTTTGAGCCCCACGTCGGGCTCTGTGCTGACAGCTCGGAGCCTGGAGCCTGCCCCCGATTCTGTGTCTCCCTCTCTCTCTCTCTGCCCCTCCCATGCTCGTGCTCTGTCTCTCTCTTAAAAATAAACATTAAAAACAATAAAAATAAATAAATAGGTCTTAATTTTGATGATCTTTTATATCATTTTTATGATCTCTTTTTCATTCATTTATTATCTCTTTTTTTAATGTTTATTCTTTATTTTGAGAAAGAGAGAGTGGTGGAGGGGCAGATAGAGAGGGAGAAAAATCAACCACCCAGGCACCCCCATTTCTTCTCTGATCTTTATTTCCTTCCTTCTACTTATGTTTAGTTTGTTCTTGTGTTTCTAGTTCCTTGAGCTGTAAAGTTAGCTTGTTCATTTAAGATCTTTCTTTTCTCTGTGAATTGCTTTAACTTTCTCTCTTAGAGCTCCTTTGCAGTATCTCATAATTTTTCATATGTAGTGTTTCCATTTTTATTTGATTTGATATTTTTGATTTCCTTTTCATTACTTCCTTATTCAACCCACTGGTGTCGTAGACTCTAAGTCTAAAGTTCTCTCTTGGCCAACAAGAGAGCAGATGCAGGATTAAAAGCGAGAGATGGCTAATGTCTGGGAAAAGACAAGAGCCCTGAATAAGAGTCCTTGCTCTGTATTTATTAAGATCAGAAGGCTTACAAAGGTAGTGAGCATGCACAAAGAGACAATGAATCTGTGAACATTAACTCACGGGCATGAGGGAAAAGTGGGTTTTGAAAATATATGGTGTTTGGGGTTTGGGTCAATATAAAACAAAATCCTGGCACTGGGCAGATGGGGAGATGGTTGTTTAAGGAAGACATGAGGCACCATGTCTGTTTATTTTAGCTAGCCTAGGAGATAAAACAGGGCAAATAACCTCAGGGTTAACAAGGAATATTTTGCTAATTAGCTGTTCCATGGGCAGCTTCGCCCTGCAGGCAGTGGTCTAAAACCCTATTTACCAGTTTACCTAACTTCGTCCTTCCTTCCAGTGAAAAAAGTTTTCTGCTATAGTACCAATTAGGGATCATTTTCACCCTGAATGCCTAATCTTGCTTACCTCATATACCTTTGTATTGGGGGGGTCCTCTCTATTCAGGAGCCTTGGCTCCTCCCTATTTTTTTGGGGGGGGTCTTATCTTGTTTACCCAAGCTTGGGTGAGAGCATCCTATGGCTTTGTAATTCTTTCTGCCTTGTTAACCCATTGGTGCAAGCCCGGGGAATTCCTAAATTCGTTCCCTACACACTGGTTGTTCAGAAGTGTGTTGCCTTCCAACCAACGGAATGGGAAAAGATATTTGCAAATGACATATCGGACAAAGGGCTAGTACCCAAAATCTATAAAGAGCTCATCAAACTCCACACCCGAAAAACAAATAACCCAGTGAAGAAATGGGCAGAAAACATGAATAGACACTTCTCTAAAGAAGACATCCGGATGGCCAACAGGCACATGAAAAGATGTTCAACGTTGCTCCTTATCAGGGAAATACAAATCAAAACCACACTCAGATATCACCTCACGCCAGTCAGAGTGGCCAAAATGAACAAATCAGGAGACTATAGATGCTGGAGAGGATGTGGAGAAATGGGAACCCTCTTGCACTGTTGGTGGGAATGCAAATTGGTGCAGCTGCTCTGGAAAGCAGTGTGGAGGTTTCTCAGAAAATTAAAAATAGACCTACCCTATGACCCAGCAATAGCACTGCTAGGAATTTACCCAAGGGATACCAGAGTACTGATGCATAGGGGCACTTGTACCCCAATGTTTATAGCAGCACTCTCAACAATAGCCAAATTATGGAAAGAGCCTAAATGTCCATCAACTGATGAATGGATAAAGAAATTGTGGTTTATATACACAATGGAGTACTATGTGGCAATGAGAAAAAATGAAATATGGCCTTTTGTAGCAACGTGGATGGAACTGGAGAGTGTGATGCTAAGTGAAATAAGCCATACAGAGAAAGACAGATACCATATGGTTTCACTCTTTTATGTGGATCCTGAGAAACGTAACAGAAACCCATGGGGGAGGGGAAGGAAAAAAAAAAAAAGAGGTTAGAGTGGGAGAGAGCCAAAGCATAAGAGACTGTTAAAAACTGAGAACAAACTGAGGGTTGATGGGGGGTGGGAGGGAGGGGAGGGTGGGTGATGGGTATTGAGGAGGGCACCTTTTGGGATGAGCACTGGGTGTTGTATGGAAACCAATTTGACAGTAAATTTCATATATTAAAAAATAAATTTAAAAAAATGAAAAAAAAATAAAAAAATAAATAAAAAAAAAAAGAAGCGTGTTGCCTTCCACATATTTGTAATTGATTTCTAGTTTCATACGACTGTGACAGAAAAAGATACTCGGTATAACTTTAATCATTTTATATTTGCTAATACTTGTTTTGTGAACTATCTTGAGATCTGTCCTGGGTAATATTCCATGTATGCTCAAGAAAAATGTGTATTCTGCTGTTGGATGGAATGTTCTGTATATATCTGTTAATTCCATTTGGTAAAGTGTATTTCAAGTATAACATTCTTCGTTGATTTTCTATTTGGGTGGTTTATCTATGTTGGAAGTGGTATGTTAAAATTTCCTATTATTCTATTTGTTGTTTCTATCTCCCTAAGATCTGATTGTTTGTTTAATATATTTACATGCTCTAATGTTGGGTATATATGATATCTATGGTTGTCATATCCTCTTGCTGAATTGGCCCCTTTATCATTATATAGTAACCTTATCATTTGTTATGATTCTTTATTTAAACTCATTTTGTCTTGTGTAAGTATAGGTCCTCCTACTCTCTTTGGGTTTACATTGCATGAAGTATCTTTTCACTTGGGGTCTATATGTTTTAAGCCTTAAAACTGAAGTGAGTCTCTTGTAGACAGCATATGATAGGGCCATATTTTTTTTTTAATTCATCCAGACAATCTATATATTTTGCTTGGAGATTTCACTCCATTCGTATTTAAAGTAATTATTGATAGGTAAAGCCTTAAAATGGTATCTTATTATTTATTGATTGACAGGTAAAGCCTTAAAATGGTATCTCATTGGCTCTTTATACATCCCTTGTTTCTTCCTCTCTTTCTGCCTTATTTTATAAATTAATAATTTTCTGATGTTGTATTCTTCTGTTGCCTTCACCATATCACATATATCTCCTTATTTAAGTTCATGAACCTTACATAAAATATCTTCTAGATATAACACTGTATTTTATCCTGGTAATTTAACTTCAATCGCATCAAAATTCAACATTTTTATTCCCTCATTTAAAGTTTTGTGTGTCATAATTGACATGCTTTTATATTGCACATTCATTAATGAATCCATATTAAAAAACTAGCAATTTTTATTTGAATATATTTGTCATATAACTGTAAATTTAAGGTGTACAATATTAATTTGATACATTTATGTTGTAATATGATTGCCATCATTGGGATATGTAGCACTTCTATTACATTACATAATTATCCTTTCTTTTTAGTGGTTGGAATAATTAAATTCTAAAAATTTATAATTAAGTTCTAGTCTTTCAAAATTTTTGATGATTATGGTACAATATTGTTATCTATATTCATTATCCAGTTGACCCTTGAACACTGCAAGGGCTAGGGGCACTGACTCCATGCGCAGTCAGAAATCCATTTATAACATGCAATTCCCCCAAAACTTAAGTGCCAAGAGCCTACTGTTGACCAGAAGCCCTACTACTACCATAAACAATTAACACATATTTTATATGTATTCATTTTCTTATTAATTATTCTTCTGTTGCCTTCACCTTATCTCATATATCTGATATAATCTTACATCTAAGAAAATCATAAGGAAGAGAAAATACAATTATAGTACTGTATTATATTTATCAAAAAAAATTCCACATAAGTGGTCCCATGCAGGTCAAATCTTTGTTGATTAGATCCCTGTGGCTTATTTACTATCCATTGCACATTTGTACTCTTAAACAGCATCTCTCTTACCCTTTATCCCCCATCCCATGTTAACTATTATTGTCTTTATAAGACTCCGCATGTAACTTTTATCATACAGTACTTGTCTTTGTCTGACTTATCTCATCTGTCATTATGTGCTCAGGGTCCAAGTATGGTCTTGTAAATAACAGGATGTACTCCTTTGTCATGGCTGAATAATATTCTTTATTATAATAGTGTGTGTGTATAATACACACACTATCTTCTTTATCCTTCATCCAATGGTGTTGATGGGCATTTAGGTTGATTCCATATCTCCACTATTGTTAATGATTCCATAAACATGGTTGTACATGTGTCTCTTTAAAATCCTGGTTTCATTTTCTTTGTGAAATTGTCATATAGTAGATCTATTTTTAATTTCTATTTTTTTTGAAGAGCCTGAATATTGTTTTCCACAGTGGTTGGACCAATTTACATTTTTACCAAAAGTGTGCAAGGGTTTCCTTTTCACCACATCCATGTCAGCACCTGTTGTATCCTATTTTTTTTGATGACAGCCTTTGATGATAGGTGATATTAAACACCATTTCATGTGTCTGCTGACCATATGGATGTGATTCTTGAAAAAATATCTCTTTACTTCCACCATTTTAATTATATTTTATATTTTTATTGTTACTGAGTATATGGATTATTTATGTTTTTGAAATTAACACCTTATGAAAATATGGCTTACAAAAAAACTCTATAGATTTGTAGGTAGTATTTTCTTTTTGCTGTTCCTTCTGCTTTGTAGAAGCATCTAAGTTTGATGAAATCCCATTTATTGCTTTTTTTCTATTATTTGTATTTTTGGAGTCATATTCAAAAATCCTTACTGATACTCACATCAAGGAGCTCCTTCCACACATTTTCTTCAAGGAGTTTTATTTTACTTCATTTGTTATTGTTGTCTCAAGTTTTTATTTAAATTCTAGTTAGTTAACATTTAGGGTGATATTGGTTTTAGGAGTAGAATTTAGTGATTAATTACTTACATATAACATCTGTTGCTCATCACAAGTGCCCTCCTTAATACTCATCACCCATTTAGCCCTTTTTCTGCCCACCTCCCCTCCATAAACCCTCAGTGTTTTTTTTTCTCTATACTTGAGTCTCTTATGTTTGGCTTCCCTGTTTTTCTTTTTTCCCTTCCCCTATATTCATCTGTTTTGTTTCTTATATTCCACATATGAGTGAAATCATGGTATTTGTCTTTCTCTGACTTACTTTGCTTAGCATAATGCTCTCTACTTCCATCTATGTCACTGTAATGGCAAGATTTCATTCTTTTTTATGGCTGAATAATATTTCATTGTATATATGGAATATATATTCATCAGTCAATGGAAATTTGGGCTCTTCCCATAATTTGTTGACAATGCTGCTATAAATATCAGGGTCTGTATGCCCCTTAGGATGACTATTTTTATATATTTTGGATAAATACCTAGTAGTGCAGTTGCTGGGTCATAGGGTAGTTCTATTTTTAACTCTTTAAGGAAACTCCTTGGTACTTTCCAGAGTGGCTGTACCATTTGCATTCCCACCAACTGTGTGAGAGGGTTCTCCTTTCTCCACATCCTCAGCAGCACCTGCTGTTTTGTGTAGTTTGCTGTTTTGTTTGATTTTGGCCATTCTGAAAAGTATGAGGTAATATTTCATTGTAGTTTTGATGTGTATTTTCCTGTTGATGAATGATGTTGAGCATCTTTTCATGTATCTATTGGTCATCTATATGTCTTTTTGGAAAAGGCTGTTCTTGTCTTCTTCCCATTTATTAATGGGATAATTTATTTTTTGGATGAGTGACCACTTTGTCTTCTACCAAACACAGTGTCTTTCAATAACTTTCACAGATTTTGAACTGGGTTGGTGGGCAAACAGAAGTACAGTAGAACCATTGATGTTTCTTCATCAACCAAAGAGAGAAAAGTCAGTTAGAACAAAGTGAGCACAACCCTAAAGAATTAGAGCTAATGCAGGACAAAACTGGTAAAGATAATAGAGTAATTAGGAAATATAAGTAGCTCAAACAAAGTTTCTAAGGATTAAAAAAAGGTCCCAAAAACAATGCAGTAGATGAATTGAAGGGGCTAAGTATTCTACAAACCTGTATGTACAGAATGAAAGATCAAATACAGAAAATATCTTAAAGCAGTAGAGAAAAATATAAACATTGGAAAATTGCAAGGAATAGGGGAAAAAAAAAACAAAAACAAAAACAAAATTGGAGGATAGCTCCAGAGGATCTAACACTTGTATAGTAAGGAGAAAATCAATCAAGTGGAAGATGCAAAAAGTAAAAATGTATCAATATAATCTATTCTTAAGATGAAAAAAATCCCAAATCTATATATTCAAAGGCCTATAAGGGGAAAATAGAAGATAGATAGGTAGATAGATAGACAGACAGATAGATAATAGAGATAAATGCAAAGAAAGAAAGAGTAAAAGAGAGCTTGCTTGATTAAAAATACAATTTAATTGGAATTATTATATAAATAATTGTCTCACAGAAATGGATCAAATCAGTAGACAAAAATATAATGACAAAGAGGACCTAAATAATAATATTAATAAACTCAAAACATTGATTCTATGTGTGTTTGTGTTGAAAGAGAGCATAAAGTGTCAGATTAGAGACATTATCAGCCGTTTTCTCTACTCATATTCAAATAAAATTAGAAAACATAACAAAAATTGGCCCTTTAAAAATCTAACCTTGGAAATTAAGAAATACAAAATGAACTAAAACTTGAATGGATATATACGTTTAAATAGAAATTACAAAATAACATGAAAGAAACTGGATTTTTGATGACAGGAGATAATCCTTTGGTCGGACAAATGATACCTTTTAACAAACAGGTGTTTCACTTATCCATACCAGCTAAACAGCTAAACAAAACAGCTAAACAAACCAGCTAAAGTTGTCCTTCAGAAAAATTACACATTTCTCTATATCATGAGCCTTTGCAATTGCTAACAGGGTCAATACCAATTTTTAAATCCTCAATGCCTAGGATCTAATGGATGCCCCTGTATTTACATACACCTCAGTATGTGAGTGAAGAGAAGGCCTGATTATGATCCATGGTACTCCTTATTCCAACACCACCCTTATCTTTACTTTCTGTATTGTGCCTCATAGTGGACCTTTGCTAGGTGATAAATCATGTAAGTCACCAGCATTCATTCCACAGGTACTGCTCATGTGTTGTTGGTTAATATGTGCTAATATATAAATGGATTTATATATTAATTTCAAGTTAGTATGCCTGTATTTTAATAAAGAGCTTACTCAAAGAAGTAGGAATAAAACATAAAAACTTCAGACAATGCTGACCAAAGAGATCTATTGCTTATAAGGATACATTTAGAAAACTTCAAATTAATGTTAGTGGGCAGAGGCTCAATCTGTTGCCAGAGCATTAGAAGAGCTAAAATGGTAAAATGTTGAAGGAGCTGAAAGATCATCAGAGGAATGTGGTTGTAAATATACACTCTTTCTGTGATGCAAATTAGAAATGGAGGAAAATATTAAGTAGTTATTAAAATTGGTGCTGAGTCTTGGTCCTGATTTTAGTAAGTGTTTTAGTGAAGTTCCCTAATGCTTTCTTGATAATAGTCTCATGCTTTGGTTACTCTATATTGTCTCAGAGGCAAAGCATGGAAAATAGCGAAGGACAAAAGAGAAAATGAGTCACTGAGTAAGTTGACACCTCATTAGCTTTAAAAAATTCATTCTGCTTTTCCATGAATACCATTAAATCCCTGAAAAGACTAAAAGGTCCTATCAAATTGCAGGCAGTGAAAGCAAATGAAATAGCTCAACTAGTTCAAAAATGCATATCCTACCAGAACTGCATCAAGATTAATTTAACAACCTCTAGTAAGAAACTATAGGCCCATCTGATTTTTTTAAAAGGGAAATTGTTTTTTTTTCATATCTTTAAGTGCTTTAATTCATGAAAATGTTCCAAAAAAAAAAAAAAACTGTTTAAGCATAAAACTAATCAGATAAATCCAGCAAGCCTCTATTGGATACCTAGTATATGCAGAACAATGTTAGAAGTAAACCAGGAAATACACACATATATACAAAGAGAAATTGTCCCTATTTACAGGATACTTAATTTTGATTAAAAACATAAATTGTATGTACACAACATAGCCAGAATATATAAGAAAGTATAAGACAAAAGAAAATATTTTAAGCAAATAGAATTCAAAACCAGAATATGCAATTAATAAAGTAGCAAAACAAGAAATGCAATTAATATAGTAGCAAAGGAAAAGGTCTTGAACTTAACAAACAATATTTAATTTAATTAGCTTCTACTTACTTAGTGGATAACCTTGGTCAAGCCAAGCATCTTTCAATCCCAGTCATTCACAAACTAACAGTAAGTAATAAAGTCTACCTCATAGGTTTGGTTTAGGTATTTAATGAGACAATGAATATGAATATGCTTTCACAATTGTAAGTTACCAATAAAGTGAAAAGTTTTGTCAGGAAAAATATTTTACTCAGGGGTGGATATTGCTTCTCTGCTCACATACATAGTTCTGAAACATAACTGGGCAGTCTTTTACATCATCTATTTCTGAAGATTCATTGTACAGATAATTACCATGTGGCTTGCAAAAGTTGAAACAAATTTTATGCCACATTAAAAAAAAAGAGACTCCTGGATCATAGTAAGATGTAAAAACATGTTGCTGTTATTATTTATCAAATTTACTTAGCAGGGTTTGTTTGTTTGTTTTTTGAAAATCAACACTTCATTCTCTGTGACATTAGAGAAATACAAATGGAAAATGTATGGCCCTACCCCTCAAGAAACTCAAATTGTAAAGGAAAGTCAACTATTAATATACCTCCCTCCCAAATGTATATAATATTAACAAGTATACTTTAAGTTTATTCATTTTATTATTTTAGAGAGAGAGTGTGTGTATGTGTGTGTGTGTGTGCATGAGCCAGGGAGGGGCAGAGAAAGAGGTTAGAGAGAGAATCTCAAGCATGATCCATGCTGCCAGTGGAGAGCCCCACATCGGGCTTGATCTCACAAACTGTGAGATCATGACCTGAGCCAAGATCAAGAATCAGTTGCTTAAGCAACTGAGCCACCCGGGTGCTCCAATAACAAATATACTTTAATGTTTATAGGGCTAGAAATATGAAATAAAATTTACCTAATTTAGAAATGCATGCCACTATATCGTAAACATACTAAGTTTAGATACATATTCTAATTTTCAGTTAGATAAAATCTTAGTCTTAACGTATAAGCTAGAAATTTCTTTTGCCACAAATGATAGCCTTCTATTTTGTTTTAACTGCTTACTCCTGGGTAGAAACCACTTATAGCAAATTACATTATGGAAAAATAATGTTCATGATTTGATTCTAATTTGCTGATAGTCGCTCTAAAGATCACACCTGTCTATTATTATTAATAATAACCAGGCTCTAATGGTCATAGATTGCTTGTAATTACGGAACTTGCAAATCTTGAAAACTGTATTTGAAAAGGTTTTCATATTTAGTTAATCATTTCAGTTTTGCCTTAGCTAAAGTTTACAAATCTTATTAATTCTATCCAAAATGCCAGGAATTTTTTAAGACTATATATGAGTTGCTACAACTTTTTTCTTATTGAACACAAGATATTTTTATATGTAAATACGTTATTAAAGTCAGCTTTGGTAGTTTGTATGTTTCAGTAATACTAGACTCTTATAACCCTTTGTATTTTTGTGGTATCAGTTGTAATGCCTCCTTTTTCACTTACAAATTTATTTATTTTATTTATTTACAACTGAGTCCTCTCAGTTCTTGGTAAATCTAGTAAAAGGTCTATTTTTTATTTACATAAAAAAACAGTGTCAGTTTCATTGATTTTTTCTATAGCCTTTTTTTTATTTTAAAAATTTTTTTACATTTATTTATTTTTGAGAGACAGAGAGAGACAGCGTGAGCAGGGGAGGGGCAGAGAGAGAAGGAGACACAGAATCAGAAGCAGGCTCCAGGTTCTAGGTTCCAGGCTCCAAGCTGTCAGCGCAGAGCCTGATGTGGGGCTTGAACCCACAAACCATGAGATCATGACCTGAGCCAAAGTTGGACGCTTAACCAACTGAGCCACCCAGATGCCCCTTCTGTAGCCTTTTTAGCCTTTATTCAGTTTTGCTCTGATATTTGTTGTTTTCTTCCTACTACTAACTTTTTTTTTATTTTTTTTTTATTCCGTTTATTTATTTTTGATAGAGACAGAGCACAAGTGGGGGAGAGGCAGAGAGAGAAGGAGACACAGAATCAGAAGCAGTCTCCAGGCTCCGAGCTGTCTGTGCAGAACCCAACGTGGGGCTCAAACCCACAAACCGTGAGATCATGACCCCAACCGAAGTTGGATGCTTAACCGACTGAGCCACCTAGGGGCACCTTCCTACTAGTAACTTTTGGCTTCATTTATTATTGTTTTTCTAGCTCTCTGATGTGTAAAGTTAGGTTATTTATGTGAGATTTCTCTTGTTTATTGATGTAGGTATTTATGACTAAACTGCTTTTGCTGCATCTCATAAGATTTAGCATGGTGTGTCTCCACTTTCATTTTTGTTAATGTATTATTTTATTTCTCCTTTGACTTATTTTTTGACTCAAGGTCTGTTCAGGAGCAAGCTGTTTAATCTCCATATACTTGTGAATGTTTCTCTTTTCTTTATTAAATTACTTTTTTTTTATTTTAGAGAGAGAGTGTGTGTTCAGAGAGAAGAGCAGAGGGAGAGAGAATCTTAAGCAGGCTCCATGGTCAGAGTGGAGCCCAATGTAGGGCTTGATCCCACAAACCTGGGATCATGACCTGAGCCAAAATCAGGAGTCAGATGCTTAATCAAGCCACCTGGGCAACCCCATGAAATTGAATTCTAGTGTCATACTGTTATGATTGGAAAATATGCTTGGAATGATTTCAATCTTTCTAAATTTATTAAGTAAGACTTGTTTGGTGGTTTAACATGATCTGTCCTGGAGAATGTTCCATGTGTTTTTTGAAAATAATGTGCATTCTTCTGCTGTTGGATAGAATGTTCTATATCTATTAGGTACATCTGGTCTAAAGTATAGTGTAAATACAATGTTATCTTGTTGGTTTTGCTTCTGGATGATCTATCAGTGAAGTTGGAGTATTGAAGTCTGCTACTATTGTATTGCTATTTCTCCCTTCAGGTCTATTAATATTTGCACATTATACCCTCTTGATGAATTAACCTCTTTATCACTAATAATTACAATGCTTCCTGTCATATTCTTTGGCATAAAGTCTATTTTGTCTAATATAAGTACAGGAACCCCTTCTTTCTATTTGCATGAAGTATCGTTTCAACATTTTCACTTTCGGTCTACTTGTATCCTTAAAGTTTAAGTAAGTCTCTTTTATCCTTTCAGCCACTCTGATTGGAGGAATTAGTGTATTTACATTTAAAGTAGTTAATGGTAGATATGTACTTACTATTGCCATTTTGTTAATTGTTTTCCAGTTGTTTCTATAGTTGTATTGTTCTTTACTTTCTGTATTGCTTTCTTCCTTTGTGATGTGATGATTTTCTCTAGTGGTATGCTTGGATTCTTCTTTTTATCTTTTGTTAATCCACTATAGATTCTACTTTGTAGTTACCATGGGGCTTACATAAAACATATTATGGATATAACTGTATTTTAGCTGTTAACAAATTAACCTTGAACACATACTAAAGCTGTACATATTCTCATTTTAGGTTTTTGATGTCACAATCTACCTCTTTTTCAAATGGTGTATCTATTAACAAATTATTGAAATTATAGTTAATACTTTTGTCTTTTGAACTTAGTACTATATTTATAAGAGATTTATCACTTTACCAGTGAGTTTCATACTTTTATACATGTTATATTACTAATGAGAACCTTTTGGTTTTCACTTGAAGAGGTGACATTAACATTTCTTGTAGGTCTTGGCTCATGGTGATAAACTCTTATAACTGTTGTTTTTCTGGAAAACTTTTCCTTTCTTTAATTCTGAAGGACAGTATTGCTTATTAGAGTTCCTGGTTGGCTCCGCATTTTGAATAAACAATTCTACTCTCTTCTGGCCTGCAAGGTTTCTCCTGAAAAAGCTGCAGATGGCCTTATTAGGATTCACTTGAATGTGATCATGATTTTTTCTCTTGCTGCCTTTAAGAGTCTCTCTTTAACTTTTAACAATTTAATTATAGTGTATTTTGGTTGTATCTCTTTGGATTCATCTTTTCTGGAAGTCTTTTTTTGCTTCCTGGACATAGATGCCTGTTTTTTCCCTAGGTTAGGAAAGTTTTTAGCTACTATTTCTTGGAATGGGTTTTCTGGCTCTTTTTCTTTCTCTTCTCTTTTTGTAACCTTTTTAAAATGTATGTTGAATCAGTTGACAGTGTTCCATAAAACTCTTATGCTATCTTTACTCTTTTTCATTCTTTGTTTTTTTGTTGTTATGACTGAATGAATTCTACTGCCCTGTCTTCAAGTTCATATATCTTTTGATCTAAACTGTTGTTGAATCTATTATATTTTTAATCCAGTTGTTGTATTCTTCTTCTCTGTGATTTCTCTTTGGTACTTTTAAATATTTTCTCTCTGTTGATATTATCAATTTGCTCATGCATGGCTTTGCTGGCCTTGGTGAACATCTTTATGATCATTAATTTGAAATCCCTCTCAAGTGAATCATTTATCTGTTTTATTAAAATCTGCTTTGGAATTTTCTCTTGTTCTTTGCTTGGATCTTATTCTTCTGTTTCTTCATTTTCCATAAAAATCTGCTTTGGTTTCTGTGTAGTAGATAAAACATCCATTTCTTCCAGTCTTGAAAGAATGGTCTTGAGTTGGAGATAAAACTTATCAGTCTGCCTAGCTTTTACCTCCTAGTTCTCTCAAACTTTTGTGATTGTTCAATCTGACTTCTTTGTTCTTAGAGGTTCCTAGGTTGTAAGGGTTTGTTAAGAGCTGTCAGTATGCATTAGGGAAGAATTACAGTCAGCACCTTATTGTAAGCTAATTAGAGGCTGGACTATCATGTAGCTGCTAGAAAAGTATGTAGCTAATCCCCTCCCTGAAAGAAATTTTGCCTGCTCAAATATAAGTCCACATAAATGGTTCTCCTGCACCAATTAGAACTTCTTCTTGGTTTTGTACAGTACTATGGGACTTGTGAATACAAACCCTGTTGGCTATCAAAGCCAGTGATTTGGGGGTCCCACAGATGGTAGTGAGAAAAATTTTGGTGGCAGACATATGTATAAGCTCCTTCCACACATGCTGGCTGGAGAGAAAAGGATGTCATCCGGTATTCAGGGAAGATTGTGGCTAGCCTTTCAGTCAGCAACTTTTAAAATATGCAGATAAACCACTTCCAGGGAAATAGTGAGAGATGGATATTTTTATCTGCTCCTTCTGCACTGAACCCTGAGCAGATAACCAAATAAATACCACCTTTTTCTGCTACAGCTGTGTTGTGTAATACTGATTTGTACATATGCAAATTATCTACTTATTCTAAAGATTAAGAAAACTGTTAGAACCCATAAACTAATTCAATAAAGTTGTAGGATAAAAAATCAATAAACTTATCAGAAAGAAAAAGAAGCTACAAATAAGGAGAAAAATAATCTATGGTCATAGAGTATGGAATTAATGTTGATAAAGTGTGATAAACAAAGCCATTTACAGATTCAGTGCAATCCTTATCAAAATGCCAATAGCATTTTGCACAGAAATAGAAAAATCATCCTGAAATTTGTCTTTTGTACAAAAGACACTGAATAGCCAAGGCAATCATGAGAAAGAAGAATTAATCTGTAAGAGTTACCCTTCCTATTTCAAATCATATCAAAACAGTAATCAAAACAGTGGTATTGGCAAGATGGACAGCCACTTGCAAAATAATGAAAATGAACCACTATTTTATATTATACATGAAACTTAACCCAAAAAATGGACTAAAGACTTACATGACATAAATTATATAAATCCTAAAAGAAAAAAAAAAAAATAGGCAGCTCCTTGCTATTGGTCTTGTGGTGACTTTTTGTATCTGACACCAAAAGCACAGGCAACTAAAGCAAACAAGTGGGACTACATTAGACTAAAAAGCTGTGCAGCAAAGGAAACCATCAACATAATAAAAGGCAAAGTATGGAATGGGACAAAGTATTTCCAAATCATGTATCTGGAAAGGCACTAATACCCAAATATATAATGAACTTATATAACTTCATAGCAAAACTAAACAATTAGATTTTAAAAATGGGCAAAGGATCTAAATACACATTTTTCCAAGAAGTAATACAGGTGGCCCACAGGTACATGAAAAAATGTTTAACATTACTAATCATCAGAGAAATATAAATCAAAAGCATAATGGGATACCACCTCAAACCTTTTAGAATAGCTACTATGAAGAAGACAAGAAACAACAAGTGTTGGTGAAAATGTGGAGGAGAAAGAACACTTTTGGGGGGGGCGGTGGGATCTAAATTGGTACAGGCACTGTAAAAAATAGTATGGAGGTTCTTCAAAAAATTAAAAACAGAAATACCATATGATCCAATAATTCCACTATTGGGTGTTTACATAGGAAAAATAAAAACCCTAACTCCAAAAGATATAGGCACTTCTATGTTTATTGAAGTATTGTTTACAATGTCCAAGACATGGAAGCAACTTAAGTGTTCATCAATAGATGAATGGATAGGGGCACTTGGATGGCTCAGTTGGTTAAATGTCCACCTTTGGCTCAGATCATGATCTCGCCATTCATGAGTTTGAGCCTGGTGTCAGGCTCTGTGCTGACAGCTCTGAGCCTGGAGACTGTTTCAGATTCTTTGTCTCCCTCTCTCTGCCATACCCCTGCTTGTACTCTGTCTCTCTCGAAATGAATAAACATTAAAAAATGTTTAAAAAAATAGGTGAATGGATAAAGAAAATGTGTGTGTGTGCAGTGCTGGAATATAACATAGTCAGAAACAAGGATAAAATCATGTCATTTGAGATAACATGAAAGACCTAGAGGGTATTATGCTATGTGAAATAAATCAGAATAAGACAAATACCATATGATTCCACTCATAAGTGGAATCTAAAAAAAGTGAATAAACAAAAAGCATAACCAGAACTATAAATACAGAGAACAAACTGATGGTTCCCAGATGGGAGGGAGGTAGGGGGTTGGCAAAATGAATGAGGGAGAAGGAGAGACACAGGCTTCCAGTTATGGAATGAGTAACTCATGAGATTAAAAAGCAGAACATAAAGAATACAGTCAATAAGAGTGTAATAACAAAGTAATAGGATAGATAGCTATACTTGTGAACATAGCATAAGATGTAAATTGTCAAATTACTAAGTTGTACACCTGAAACTAATGTGACATTATGTATCAATTGCACTCAAAAAATAAAAATAACAAATAAAAAAATAAGTTAAAAAAAAAGACAAGGGATAACAAGTGTTGAAAAGGGAACCCTTGTGCACTGTTGGCAAGAAAGTCAAGGAGTGTAACTTGGAAATTCTTAAAAGATTTCAAAATAGTACTACATATGAACTAGAAATTATACCTCTGGTTATTTACCAGAAGGAAACAAAATCATGATTTCAAAAAGATATGTCTGCACTTCCATGTCATTCCCAGTATTATTAACAATAGCCAAGACATGGAAATATGATAAAGTGTCTATCAATCAATGGATGAATGGACACAGAAGATGTGGTATATATATTTATATACAATGGATATTATTTGGCCAAGAAAAAGGAAATGCTGCCATTTTACCACCATGGGTAGAACTTAAGTCCATTATGCTAAATAAAATAAACCAGACAGAGAAAGATAAATACTGTATGATTTCACTTTTGTGTACAGTGTTAAAAAAAAAAAAAACTCATGGGGGCGCCTGGGTGGCTCAGTCGGTTAAGCGTCCGACTTCAGCTCAGGTCACGATCTTGAGGTCCGTGAGTTCGAGCCCCGCGTCGGGCTCTGGGCTGATGGCTCAGAGCCTGGAGCCTGCTTCCGATTCTGTGTCTCCCTCTCTCTCTGCCCCTCTCCCGTCCATGCTCTGTCTCTCTCTGTCTCAAAAATAAACAAAACGTTAAAAAAATTTTTTTTTTAAATAAATAAATAAATAAAAACTCATGGATACAAAAAAATATATATTAGTGGTTCCCAGAGATGGGGATTAGAGGGTGGGAAAAATGGGTGAAGGTGGCCAAATGGTACTAACTTTAAACATAAGATACGTAAGTCTTGGGGATATAATGTACAGCATAATGAGTACAGTTAATATGATATTTTTGAAAGATGCTAAGAGTATAGACCTTAAAAGTTCTCATCACAAGAAAAAAAATGTGTGATAATAGATATTAACTTACGAGGTTAATCATTTCGCAATATATACGGTTGACTCCTGTACAATGTGAAGGGGTTGGAAAGCTGGCCCTGAATGTGGTAAAAAATGCATGTATAACTTATCACTTCCCCAGAACACAACTACTAATAGACTACTGTTGACCAGAAGCCTTACCAATAACAGTTGATTAAGACACATTGTTATGTTTTATGTTATATATTATATTCTTTAAATTTTTTTTTTTTACTCTTTATTTTTGAGAGAGAGAGAGAGAAATATAGAGAGCAAGTGTGGGAGGGGCAGAGAGAAAGGGAGACACAGAATCCTAAGCAGGCTCCAGGCTCTGAGCTATCAGTACAGAGCCCGATGTGGGGCTTGAACCCATGAACCATGAGATCATGACCTTAGCTGAAGCCAGATGCTTAACTGACCCAGCCACCCAGGTGCCCCTATATTATATTCTTATAGTAAAGTAAGCTAGAGGAAAATGGTTATAAAAATCATAAGGAAGAAAAATACATTTAGAGTACTGTATTTATTTTTTTAATATATGTAAGTGGTCCCATGTATTTCAAACCCATGTAGTTCAATGGTCAACTATACATATATCAAATTATGTTGTACACCTAAACTTAATCCAGTGTTATATGTTGGTTAAAAAAAGAATGAAAGAATGAAAAGGTATATATATATATATATATATATATATATATATATGTGTATATATATATATATATAATATGCATAGATATGTATGTGAATATATGCATATATTTACCAGGTACACACACACACACATACACACACACACACACACACATATATACACACACATATACTTATGAAACATTTAAAGAAATTGCTTTCAAAGTAAAAAAAAAAAAACTTCATTGAGAGAATAATATTGTAATTTGATACCTAGAGAAGTATCTTGCTCAAAACCATAGAAGTAATTTAACTGATAGAGTTATAACTCAAAACAGGATTTTATATCACAATGCTAGAGCAGCATTTCCCAACCTGTGATCCAAGCAGCAGTTGTTTCTGAAGCTACAAAGAGGAATTCCATAAAATAAAAAAAATGGAGAGGAATATTCATAGGTAATGAATTTGAAGGGTTGAAAATAAAATGTAACTGAGTTACATGAAGAACAGTTCCCAGAATCTTTAAAAAGACTTATGTGTGTCATGAAAATACGTGTGGATATAAATTTGTAAACTTGTTTGCCCAGAGAATTTGCCATTTATTATTAATGTTGTAGGAATCCCAGGTTCTACTAAACTCAGTTTTAGAAATGCTGTTTTATGAAAACATTTGTGTCCCCTAAATTGGAAATATTTCTATTTGCATGAGATTCTCAAAGAAAACACCCAAAGTTACTTTCCTGGTGCATGTTGTATGCCATATTTTCTGTTAAAAATAAGCAACTGGGGTGCTTTGGTGGCTCAATTGGTCAAGCCTCTTTCAGTTTGGCTCAAGTCATGATCCCATGGAACAGCACAGAGCCTACTTGGGATTCTCTCTCTTCCTTTGCCTCTCCACCACTATCGCTCTTTCTCTCTCTCTCAAAATAGATATACTTGAATAAAATAAAATAAAATAAAATAAAATAAAAAAATAAAATGAATAAAAATAAGCAAATTATGTTTAAGAATCCTTGCAATATCAAAGGGTACAAACAATGGAATGCTATCAATGTCAAAATAGTGCTTCAAAAGAGGGATAATTGGAGAGCATTAGAGCTGTTGCCCAACCATAGCCCACATTCTGTAGGTTGATAAAGAACATCCTGAGATTTATGATAGTCATAGTTGTCATACACAGTAGGTGGGTCAATTTTCTATATACCATATACAACTTGAACCCATGTCTGGGCTCTCAATGTTTTGTTCATGAGATCTAGCTGAATGAACCAGAATCTAGGAAAAAAGGAATTTTGATGATAAAATTTCATTTTCTACTCTAGCAAGGATTAACTCCATTATTTCTCTTACTGTACTAGGAGTATCTTAAGGAATATCATGTATTGTCTTTCCTAGTGGTGAAGAAACGAGTTGAATTACCTCTCACATATATAAGCAACCACTGCATCCTGTTTACATTACTTATTTATTTTAAAAAAAGTTACCTTATGGACTCTTTATAATAGAAAGAATAATCAAGACTTTAGTGATATAGAAAGGAAAACAACCCTCCCTTAAAGTCACAAGACTCAGCTTTGTGTTCTAAATAAGGTATGCAATGGTTACACGTCAACTTCTCTATGTTTTGTTGGTTTCCTCATTGATGAAATGGTGAAAATAAAACCTGCCCTGAAGTACCAAAGAGATGTTTTGGAAATTAAATGCAACATACTTCAGGAAAAGTATAAAGTACTAAAACATTTCCAATACCACTAAATATGCTTCTAACTTAAATTTTCTTTCATGATGTCACGATTGAGGAATTTTAACTTACCTCAAGTGAGCAAAATATACTTTATATATTCTGTATCCATTCCTATCCACTTAGTGACATTAAAGTTCATAAAATAGAAAACGAATCTTGATTAGAATAAATCTACTTGAAATAGTTGTAAAACACTTTTTATAGATGTATTTTAGCATAAACATGGATTGCTTTGCTTTTCTGTTTCATTTTCTTTAATTCCAGTCCAATGATATTTTTATCATTTAACAAATCTGATGGCAAAGTTTTGTCTTTCTCGCCTGAACAGCTATCCATCTGGAAAAAAAAATAGTTTTTAAATCACTGTTTAATCCTGAATCGCACAACAGTGGGTTCCAAATTACAGACATCTTATGTGGAGTGAGTTATTTTCTAGGTATTGGAATTTCCTTTCAAAGTACAATTTTCATGACAAATTCAAAATCCAATCTACTGAAAAAAAAATCCATTGCCAACAAACAAAACAAGACATTTCTGTAAAGCCACGCCTTATTTTCATACTATATTTGAAGTTGAATAACCTGTAGGCAACATTTCCTCAACACCAGCTATGTGTAATATATACATTTAAAAATATATCAGATTTTCCCAATAGGGAGTTTGTGTGTGTGTGTGTGTGTGTGTGTAACCAGAACACTTGTATTATAGAATCATGACTATATTAATTCATTTTAATGTCTAATAGAAACAATATTACAACTAAATTTAATTAGTAAATTTTTGTATAGAATTTCTGAAATATGTAATTAAAAAAGGCAATTTTGAATGAATTTATATAAACAACACCCATAACTAAAATTTCCTAATCCAATTATATGGTTGGTGGGCATCAATACAGTTTTAAGAGTTAAAGATAATACATTTACCATGATTAGTTGTTTCTGATTTTCTTTAAATTAAGTAATCTATTTAGATTTTAAAACATTTTTTAATGTATGATATTGGGAAATTATTAGAAATACAAATAGAAACCTGATTTTATAACTCCTACAACCAGAAGCAATATCACATTTACACACCCTTAAACACACTTAACAAATTTGAAATAATACCAAATAAATCACTTTATCTTGCATTTAATTTTGTTTTCCTACAATTAAATTTTATAGACAGTTTGCAATGTCTATACTTTTTTGAATATGTCAAATCTTAATTATTAATTTATTATGACATTTATTATATTTTAATTTTCCCTTTCATAATTATTACTGGTATGGGTGATCAAGGTGAAATATCTTCTTATTCTTCTGAAACAGATGTATGTTTGCATACAGAGTTTATATTTTCAGATAAATATTTTTTACTGTAGAGCATATATATAAGCTTTTCATACCAACAACAGTTGAAAAAAATTATGAAATGTGAACTGGAAATGCCCTCAAAGCATTGAGAGAGTATGCATTTTCTTCTGTCATCTCACCTCAAACTATAAGGTTCCCAGTCTGGTGGGGCAGAATAAAGTCATTGTGACAAACTGCAAAGCAGGGATTGTAAAGGATTTAGGTAAAATTGTTGCTTTTACAATGTATCTTTCAAATGAATTACCTCTCTTAGAAGAGTGATACAGATGAGAATAAAACATGAGGACCAGTAGGTAGGAATGACTTATGATTCATGACTAATGACATCATGCCATGTGGGGACTTAGGAAAGGGAGTGAACCTCCATTTAACCTCCTCTCTGGCTCTTGTGTGTCTTAAAAAAAAAAGTGCCAAGGTAGTTTAGTTTAACTAGCTGATTTCAAATTGTTCCTTGGGGCTGATTTTATAAAATTTCTCTGATATTTTATGGTTGTACAGTTTTATGAGCACCAAAAATGCCACAAACCTCAGAAATGGCATATCATTTCACAGGAACATCTTTTCTTAGGATCAAGATGAAGCTAAGTTACTGACTCCTGAACTCTTTTATAACAGTCTCACTCTGGTTTAAATTTCACCAGACTACCTAACATGACCATTAGTTCCGTGTAATATTATCCTGAGTACTTTTATTATAGATCTTCATTATTTAAATGTTTCTCTTTTTCTGAGCAAATAATCTATGACCTATATGTAATACAGAACCTTCAGGTGTCTGTCTACTAAATTAAATGCTTAGCAATTTCATCTCTAAGCACCGTGAAGTTACCCTTCAGAAGGCACTAATCATACAGGCATTGGGAATTGATACTCCAACAAGAGAACATTATTTTTATACCAGGATACTAAGCAATTTTAAAAAAATCTAAAATCTTACTATTGTATGAGAAAGTTCAGTAACTGCACAATTACCACCAGATAATATTGGCAGAGTAGAATAAACACTAGTGTGCCTGATGTATTCTGGTACATTTAATATGTTCCATACCAAAAACCACACAGGACATGATATTAGAAAAGGCCTAATTTTCATTTTGATCCTTGAAAAAGTAATAGGGATGCTGATGTTTTCCAGGTATTAAAATATTTCCTTTAGAATCAAGTCCATTTTTCCACATTCTATATTTAAAAAAAAAAAAATTCAGCAGAGCATGTGATATCCACAATGGATGCAATTTCCTTTATTATAAGTAAAATCACTCCTGTTGAGATCTTAAGGACACTTGAGCACTTTTGCTTTCCATGAGAGAGCAATAATTGCTCATCTTAAACCTTACCACTGCCATTGATGACAAAAAAGACAATCTCTAGATACGACCCACAATGCTTTCACCAAGTTGAGTTTTCCAAAAGATGATATGAATTGCACAAACATATTATTGTGGTTCGCGTTGAGAAGCAACAAGCTCACACAAAAGGCTGCAGAGGGAATCATTTTAACTTTAAGTAGAAAACTATTATTATCTCTATACAGGATTCCAATTAAGGAATATCCAAGAGAAAAGAAGACTGGTAGAGACGGTAATAAACATTTCAGATTAGTTTTGTATATTGAGCTACATGTTGAACAAGTAAAAATAATGAGCCTGAACCATATCCCATAAATTTCATAAAGATTATTTTCCTAGTTAGTCAATTTAAGTAAAATGGAGCTATGAAAATCAAGTGACTTTAAGCTGATAACACCAAATTATTTTGTCTTTAAGTACATGAGGAAAATGTGTATCTTTGCATTTTACATTAGTGAAGCGGGGTGAAGAAAAAAGCACAAGACGGTGGAAATTGCCTAACCTTTATCTACTGACCTGGGAAGATATGAATGAAGTGATATTCCTAGCCAATTATCATATAGTAGGTACATAAACTAAGGCACTGTAAACAGTCTTTATAGGTGGGTAATAACAGTATCAGCAACTATAATTATAAACAATTATAACAATGTACCTCTTCATTAAGAGGCAGACCTTTACTAAGTATTAGTCATCTCATTTAATCCTCTGTGTAACCCAGCAAGAACATATAATTAACCACATTTTACAAATAAAATCATTCGGTTTAATATGTGCTCACATTGAGGTAACAAGTAAGTGACTGAAGTCAGGATTAGACCCTGAGCCAGTTTTACTATGATTTGTTTTTTTATCCAAGTATAGCAAGCTGATTTTCAGAAAGAATAACATGTGTATCAAAGCACACAATGATTTTCTTAATTAAGTTGATAGTTATGCAACCCTGTGAGGTAAATTATAATTATTATTCCTTTTTAGAAATAATACAAGAGAGATTTGAAGAGGTTGAGCTGGTTTCCAAAGCCACAAATCTGGCAGTAGCTGAGGCAGGATTTGTATTTAGGCGCTCCAGTTTCAAATATAACATTGTTTCAAATATTCTACCATGGGGAATGCTTCAGAACAGTGGTTCTCAACTTTTCTTTAATACAGCTATTACTCTTTCAAAAATCTGTGGCCTACCATGGTGGAGGTAAAAGATACAAGTTTTCCAAGAATAGAATTTATATACTTGCTGACATTTTAATAATATATTTAATACTTATGATAGGATTTTATGATTTACAAATCATAATAATGTTGGAATGTAGTTGACTGTTATAACTTTTAAGTCTAAGCAAATATACAGTTCACTCTTTGTTCAGCTATGTAATAATACTATTGAGTTTGCATTTTTAACTATGTTAATATAAATAACAGAAAAATGGTATTTGAAATCCTACCTGCATTTATTATAGTAATATAGTTCCCAGTAATTGCATGTTACAAAAATTAGTCACTATAGTACATATATTCTGTATTTATTATTTGATCCTATAAATAACTTAGCATTCTAAGGTATTGATAACCCCATATTCACAAGAGGAAAGTGCTACTAAAATAAATTATCTTTGTTGTTGAATGTCAGATAAGTGACAGAACCAATTTGAATGGGTTCTTTTGTTTGTTTATATATATATATATATATATATATATACACGCACACATATATACATATATATGTGTGCGTGTATATATATACACATATATATGTATATATATATATATACACGCACACATATATACATATATATGTATATATGTGTGCGTGTATATATATATATATATATTTGAGAGAGAGAGAACACTCGGGGAGAGACAGAGAGGGAGAGAGAAATCTCAAGCAGGCTCTATGATGTTTAGCATAGAGCCTGATGTGGGGCTCAATCCCAGGAACTGTGAGTTCATGACCTGAGCCAAAAGCAAGATTCAGATGCTTAACTGACTGAGCCACCTAAGTGCCCCTGAACTGATGATACTATGCTATCTGGGCCAAAATAGAAATTATCTCTATTAGACAATATTTCACTAGGACATATTTGAAAGTATAATAACTGAAACAAAGAGTGTAAATTTCAAAGGAAAAGTAGTGAAGAGTGAGAATTTTAGCCTTGCTGAATAGAGATAAGCAGAGGAAACAGTGGAAAATCATGTAGCTTGACAATCCATTCATGAAATCTGACTGACAACTCAGTCCATGCTTGTCTGCAGAATGTGACTCTGATCATGAGGCTCTCAAACCCAGTGTGTTTGACTCTTCATTCATTCTTAGCTAACAGTCTCATTTTCCTTCCAAGATCATATTCCCCAGTATTCTCCATATGAAAGTAATTTTACCTTTTTTGATATATTTTCTAGCAGCTATTTTTCGAGCAAATATCATTTCATCACATAGACATTTTGGACTAGAAAATATTTTTCCCTTTACAGTATGCTTCCCATGATGCTAAGAAAATCAAATGGTAAAATATGAATGAATTAATAGAAATATGCTTTGCAGCTCACTTTGTTATTAAGTCGCTATACAAAACATACCTGAAATTTAAATTTTCAGAATTTTCACACACATAAATCATCGTTCATGAATAGTATTTTTCCTATTTTCCAATTATGTAAATATCAAGCCTCTATATCAGTGCCATGTTGTTATCCCTTATTTATTTTTTAAAAGGATTCTGATACTCAAATGAGATATTAACCAAATCACATCACATATTTTCAAGTGATACAGGAACTTCATACTTAACATTTTTAAAAGCTACATATTCATTTTACTGAGTACTATGAGCTATATAAAATGTGGTCTTTTTATATTTTGAACTAAAGTTTGAGTTTCCAAATTTCTTCATGTTTTGTCCTAAATCTACATTTTGCAGTTACTCCAACTACTGGACTCCGGTAATATAAACTCTACCATTAGTTGTGCATTAAAGATGGCTAATAACATGACTATCGTCAACTGATAGTGGATGCCCAGAGTGCTATGTTGAGAAAGACTGAAGTTGTATCCAATTAAGAAGATTGCTGTGATAGGTGAGTGATACTGTCTAAAAGCAAGGAATAAGGAAAGTATAACATTTGTAACTCATTCCTGAAAATGAATTTGTGGAAATTTTTGGTCTGCAAACTTTATTTTCATACCACTTCTGTTGGGTGATCAAAACAAGTTAACCATATAAAAAAGATCAATTTAAATTAAGTGCCCCATGATGAGACATATTTTGATCAGGAATTACTTCAGCCTGTGAAACTTGACTTTTTGCTATTATTTGTTATGTTTGTTTGTTTAACCAACAATAAACATGCTTCCACATTTGGCCTATTCAAGGAACCCAAAGAGGCCAGTATAGTTGAGTAATTAAGAGATAGAAAGGAAGAAACTCTAATGCGACCGAGAGGTAGATAGGAGCATAATTTAAAGTATCAGAGACTAATATAAAGCTTCAACTAGATTTATGTTGATAAGGGCCATGACCTGACTTATATTAAAAAAAAAAATACTGCTAGTCACTTTGAACAAAGTGGGGTATATTGCCTCAAGCACAAATCAAGAGTCTATAACCATATTTAGGTATTCTAATTAAAAATAACTCTGGTTCCAAACATTTAAGGAAACTGTCAAAACACTAGAACATCATTAAGTTATTGGAACATATACTTCGGTGGCTACGTACAAAAAGGAACACATACATTTCTTTTTTTTTTTTTTCTGAACACATACATTTCAAAAGCAGTTAAGAAACAGTCAAAACACAGTCAACAACCACCAAATATTTAGTTTTTCAACAAAAATTGAGACAAAAAGTACAGCTTATATACAAGAAAAATAAATTTAGTAGATATTATCCTTGAAGAAATCTAGGTGTTGGAATCAATAAATAAGGACTTTAAATACACTATCTTAAATATACTGTAATTGGTAAAGTAGCCCCCAAACAGCTATATGGAACAAGGAGAATAATCTTTCACTAAACAGAGAATATCAAAAAGGAGACATAAAAAGAAATTAAATTGAAGTTCTGGAGCTAAAAAATACAATAACTAAAGGAAAAAAGTTACTAGAAATGTTGATCAACAGATATGGAGGGGCAGGAGAAAGAATAAGAAAACTTTAAGATAGGTCAAGTTAGACTGAGTCTGAGGAATAGAAAAGGAAAATAATGAAAAAAAAAAACCACAACAGAATCTAAGAGTTCTTGGGACACCATAAAGTATACCAACATATGCTTGATGGGAGTCTTGGAGGCAGAGAAGAAAAAGGGATTAAATTTTTTTTTTTGTATAAATAAGGTCTTAAAACTTCCCAAATTTGATGTAAGATATGAATCTACACCTACAAGAATATCAATAAACTTCAAAAATAAATGCAACCCAAAGAATGGGAGAAGACATTTGCAAGTGACATATCTGATAAAGGATTAGTATCCAGTATCTATAAAGAATTTATCAAACTCAGGGCACCTGGTGGCTCAGTTGGTTAAGCATCCAACTCTTGACTTTGGCTCAGGTCATGATATCATGGTTTGTGGGTTCTAGCCCCATGTTGAGCCCTGTGCTGACTGTACAGAGCTTGCTTGGGATTCTCTCTCTCTCTCTCTCTCTCTCTCTCTCTCTCTCTCTCTCTCTCATGCTCTCTCTCTAAATAAAGAAATAAACTTAAAAAAATAACATCAAACTCAACACCGAAAAACAAACAAACAAACAACAACAAAAACCCACAAAAAACAAATAATCCAGTTAAGAAATGGGCAGAAGTCATGAATAGACATTTTTCCAAGGAAGGCATCCAGATGGTGAACAGACACATGAAACGATGTTCAACATCACTCATCATCAGGGAAATACGGATCAAAACCATGACACAATACCATCTCACACCTGTCAGAATGGCTAAAATTAACAACACAAGAAACAGCAGATATTGATGAAGATGTGGAGAAAGGGGAACCCACTTACACTGTTGGTTGGAATGCAAACTGATGCAGCTGCTCTGGAGAAGAGTGTAGAGGTTCCTCAAAAAATTAAAAATAAATTACACTATGACTCAGCAACAGCACTACCAGGTATTTACCCAAAGAATATAAAAATGTTGATTTGAAGGGGCACATGAGCCTCAATGTTTGTAGCAGCATTATCAACAATAGCCATATTGAAATATATAATAGAATAGAATATTACTAGGCCATCAGAAAGAATGAAATCTGGCCATTTGCAATGATGACAATGGAGCTAGAGTATATTATGCTAGGCAAAATAAGTCAGTCAAAGAAAGACCTATATATGATTTCACTCATATGTGGAATTTAAGAAACAAAACAGATGAACATAAGGGAAGGGAAAAAAAGAGAAGGAAGCAAACCGAAGAGACTCTTAACTGGTTGCTGGAGGGGAGGAAAGTGGGGGATGGGCTAAATGGGTGATGGGTATTAAAGAGGACACTTGTGTTGACCACTGGGTATTATAGGTAAGTAATAAATCACTAAATTCTCCTGAAACCAATATCACACTATATGTTACCTAACTGGAATTTAAATACCAATTTGAAAAAAAAAATTCAAAAATAAAATATTCAAAGGGATTCACATCTGGAAGCCAAGAAGAATGAGAAAAATCTTGAAAGCAGAAAGAAAGAAGCGATTTGTTACATATAAATGATGTTTATGAATATTAACAGCAAATTTCTCTTCAGAAAACATGGAGGAACAGCAGGAAGATGGGAGAGTGGTGATATATTTAAGGTGCTGGAATGAATACTAATAATCAATACATCTATATATGACAAAACTCTTCAAAAATCAAGGAAAAATTGAGATGTTATCATTAAAAATAAAAGAGCTAGTCATCAGTATCCCTACCCAATAAGAAAAGTTAAAGGGAGTAGTGCAGGATGAAATAAAGGATACTGTGTAGCAAGTAGAATCCACACAAAGAAATAAAGAGCAGGATAATGTAACTACATAGCAAAAAATAAAAGCTAACTGTCTTGCACTTTGGAGCTCCTTTCCTTATCCCTACATGATTTAAAACATAAATATACATTAATGGGCATAAAAGCGACAAAATTTATATTTTTACAATAAGAAAATAAAAGGAACTGAGAGGTAAAGAAGCTTAGATTTTATACACTAATGTAATTAAGGTGATATTAGTTAAACTTGGTAGGTATAAAATTAAGTTGCTAATTATAATCTCCAATGTAGCCACTAAAAAATAAGTAAAAATAAATACAGAAAAAGCAATCATAAGGGAATCAAAATGGTACATTAGAAAATAGAAATTAATCCTAAAATAAGGCAGTGATGGAGGAATTAAAGAAAAAAAATAATAAGATATATAGAAAAAGCAAAACAGTAGGGGTAATTACTTTCTTATCAATAGTTGCTTAATATAAATAGATTAAGCCATTCAATCAAAAGGCAATTGGATGAATAGAGCTAAGGATTCAACTACATGCTGTCTACAACAGACTGACTTGATTAAGACATAAAATGTAAAAATATGGAAAATGATATTTCATGCAAATAATATAAAAAGAGAGTGAGGTGAATATAATATTTTCAAAAACACTAAACTTTTAAAAGTTGTATTAGAAGGCAAAGATGAACATTATGTATTGTTAAAAGGGTCAGTTAAGAAGCTATAAGTACACACACACACACACACACACACACACACACTGCCCCCCAATATGTATAAAGCAAAACATCCCAGAATTGAAGGGAGAAATAGTTCTACAATAATAGCTTGACACTTCAATATGACACTTTTCAATAATGGGTAGAACAAATAGGCAGAAATTTAATAAAGATATGGAAAACCTTAACACCACTATAAACCAATTAGACCTAACAGACCTATAGAACATTCGACTTGACAACAGCAGGATATGCATTCATCTCAGATGCACATAGAATACCATCAGCAATAGAGCATAATGTAAATCTTGATATATTTAAAAATATTGAAATCAAATTATCTTATCCACTGTGAGATCCCATTTGAAATGATAACAGAAGAAAAACTGAAAAACTAATAAAGATGTGGAAATTAAACATCATACTCTTAAACAATGTGCCAAAGAAGGAATTATAGTCGAAGGACATTCCAGTCCTTATCCTCCCATAAAAATGAACAGAATCCTGAGAGAAGCCTAGATTAAAATTAAGAAGCTGCAGCCACCCAGTGGAGCACAAAACCCAAGGATAGCTGCTTAAAAAAAAAACAAATAGCCCAGTACATTACATGTGTCATCCTGTTCACCATCCCAGAACAGCTCAGCTCAAGAAGAATACCCTCAGCTATGATCTTATTCGTGGGAAAATGTAGAGAAGGAGAATCCCTGCCATTTCATCCATGCTGACCACAGCAGACAGAATTGCCCAGCCATTCTATATTGCTACATCTTTTAAGAACAGCAGCCATTGTTGCTCACCTCTCTCCCCTCCAAGACCTTACTACTAAGAGGAATCCTTCAGGCAATGATGTTACCAAATGGGAGAAAGTGAGAATAGAAGGACCCCAACATCGATCAGCACTAAAAAAAACAGAAGTGCTGCCATCACTGCAGATACCCGTAACTTTAGTAAACAAGAATCTCTGAAATATTTATGGACACTGACCTGTGATGGAGCTGTTCAGAATCCATGCAACTGTGCATTCATGGAAATGGAGCTGCTGCACAGCACACAACCAGTACCCTTGCACCAAGCCACAGTCCATAAAATCTGGAAGAGGCAACTACTTATTCATATAAGCAGAAATCAATTCCAAGGTACAAGTAACATGAAAAACAAGGAAACATGACATGACTGAAGGAACACAATAAATTTCCAGCAAGTGACTGCAAATAAGGATCTACAAATTATCTTACAAATAATTCAAGATAATGATTTTAAAGGATCTAAGCAAGCTAGATAAACAATTCAATGACATTAGAAAATTAAACCCTGAACAAAAAGAGAAATTCAACAAAGAGATAGAAACAGTTAATAAAAAAAGATATTCTGGAGCTGAATTATGCAAGGAATAAAATGAAAAGTGTTATGTAGAGCTTCAGCAGTATGTGTGGTCAACCAGAAGAAAGAATATGAACTCAGACATGTCACGTGAAATTATTCACTTAGAGGTAGGTAAAACTAAAAAGAATAAAATAGTGAAGAAAGCCTACATCAATACTGAGAAACTCACAGATGAAGCAATATTCATATCATAGGAATCTCATTTGGAGCAGAGAGAGAGAGAGAGAGAGAGAGGGAGAGAGAGAGAGAGAAAAGGGCAGAAATCTTGCTTAATTAAATCATGGCTAAAAATTTACTAATCTTGGGGTGTCTGGGTGGTTCAGTCAGTTGAGCATCCAACTCTTGATTTTAGCTCAGGTCATGATCCCAGGGTCATGGATCCAGCCTGCATTGGGCTCTGCACCAAGCGTGGAGCCTGCTTAAAGTTTTCTTTTTCTCTCTCTCTGCACCTCTCCCTCTGTGCTTGCTCTCTGTCTGTCTGTCTCTCTATATAATTAAATGTAAACTAAATTAAATTAAATTATTAAATTAAACTTACAAATCTTGAAAGGGAAATGAATTCCAGATTCAGGAAGTTCATAAAACTCCAAATAGGATCAGTCCAAAAGAGGAAACACCTGGACACATTATAATAAAACTGTCAAAAATCATGGACCAAAAACTTTTCTGAAAGCATCAAGAGAAAAATGACTCATCACATACAAGGCCCTCTTCCCTACCACCTCCATAAGACTATGTTTGGATTTCTCAGCCAATTGGAAACTTATGCAGGCCAGGAAAGATTGAGATTATATATTTCAAATAATAATTGGGGAAAAAACACTGCAAACCAAGAATATTATATCTACCCAAATTATCTTTTAAAAATGAGGATGAAATAGTCTTTTTCAGACAACTAAAAACAGGGATTTCAACATCAATATACCTGTCTTACAATAAATGCTTAAGAAATATCTTCAATTGAAAAGAAAACAAACTAAATACCAATGCAAAAAGAATCTGAAAGCATGTCACTCTACTAAGGTAAACACATAGAAAAATACAAAATAATGAAACATTGTAATGGTAGTGAATAAATTACTTTTGATCTTAGTATACAAGTTAAAGGACAAACATTTGCTAGTGGATACACAATATTCAAATAAGCAATATTTACTAGAAAGTGGAAAGGGAGACTACAAAAGTAGAGTGTTTATAAGCTATTAAAATTAAGATGCTATTGCTTTATTGGTGAGTGACATCAGCATCAAGGTGATGCACCATTCCTCTTCTCTCTCTGCTTTAACAACTAAATGGCCATCTATAACTGAAAAAAAAGTGTCTATACACATTGCATAAGACATCCAGGAGGTTTGTACCAACTTGTGTATCTGAAAGTGTGCCGATAGGACCTCAGTGGGGGCTATGAGTATTAAGAAGTCAGTGAGCCTGCCCCACCCTCATCTGCCACGATCAGGAAAAATAGAAACTGAAGAGTGAAAAACTGCATGAATACCCATGGGTGAGACTTTGAGGAGCTCTAATCTGCCTGAGGGAAGAATCTGGAACACCATCTGCATGAGATAGAGATGTGTGTAGACACAGAGGAGAGAGAAAACTTGCCAAGGTGGCCCACTTACTAGGGCAACATTGCAAGGGGTTTTATTTTGCTGGCAGTAGCAGCAACTCTCCCATGTCATAGTTGGAAAGCAAAAGTGATAAGTGTCTGTCTGGCTGTACCAGTTGTATGGGCCATGGCAGCAGACCCCAGTTTCTCTCCAGCAGACCTACATAACTTGGGTCAGGAAGAGGACAATGAAGGAGGCAGATAAGAATACAAGAGGGCATTGACAAGAAGATGTGGTATCTGTTTATATTATACAATGGAATACTAATCAGTGATCCAAAAGAATGAAATCTTACCATTTGCAACAACATGGAAGGAACTAGAGTGTATTATCCTAGGTGAAATAAGTCAGTCAGAGAAAGACAAATATGATTTCATTCACATGTAGAATTTAAGAAATACAACATATGAACATAGGGGAAGGGAAGGAAAAATAAGATCTAAAAAAAGGGAGGCAAACCATTAGAGACTGGAGGGAAGGTAGGTAGGGAGATGGGCTGAACAGGTGATGGCCATTAAGGAGGGCACTTGTTGGGATGAGCTGTGGGCTCTACCATTCCTGCCCCCCTTGGCCCCAGTCCACAACAACCACTTCTCCATCTTCTCTTCCCTGGTCCCCCCCACACCCTCCTATCTGGTTGCTTCCTTGGAGATCCCCCACTCCCTCTCCTTCAGATCCAGGCCCTCAGCTCACCATGGGTGGTTCTCCCTCCAGGGAAGGGGGAAGAGAGACCCAGACGTGAGATGCATAGCGACTACCCGGATGGGCTTAGGAGCCTATTTGAGGGAACTCCCTGCCCCTTTCCTGGGGCTTTGATACTTTTCCAAGCCCCTTGGACCTCTTGACCTTCCCCTACCACACCATCAGGATATCTGAATATAAAGGACCACCTGGCTATCATGTATGAGAGACTGAGACAAGAGCTCCCCAATCTCTTCCTTCACTCCCATGACTATACTCTCTATTCATCGGTGTGGAATTCATCAATGAGATCCTGAACATATATACCAAGGGCTGGACATGGTACATTCTGTCACTGACCATCTGCCGCTTCCTGGCTTGGAACTATTTTGCACAGCTTCAGTTGGAGGTTCTACATCTGACCTGCAACCCAGGTGGCTTGTGGGGCTGCCCATCCACATAGTCTTTCTGCATTTCTATAAGTGTGACAAGGAAGAGCTTTACCAGACCTATGTTGCCATTGCCTAGACAAACTGTTGGTGTTGTTTTGAGTTCTTTATATATTTTGGACATTAAACGCTTATTGGATATATCATTTGCATATATCTTTTCCCACTCAGTGGGCAGCCATTTTCTTTTGTTGATGGTTACCTTTGTTGCACAAAAACTTTTTTTTTTTTTGGTGTAGTCCCACTAATTTACTTTTGCCTTTTCTTCTCTTGCCTGAGGACACATGTCTAGAAAAATGTTGGTAAGTCTTACGTCAAAGGGATTACTACCTATATTTTCTTCTAGAGTATCAGAAAACTGTAATACTATGTTAGAATGATGTGTTAATCACTTGACTATAATATAAAGGTGAAAAGAAAAGAGTATTGAAAAAATATAACAATTATAATTTGTTAATGTAAATTGTGACATCAAAAATATAAAGAGGATGAGCAAAAGGGTGCAGACGTTGTAGACATTACAGAAGGTAAGTGATATTGGCTTAAAATGGACAGTTTTATCTATGAGAAGTTTTATGTAAGAATCACAGTAACCACAAAGTAAAAAATTAGATTAAGATTATGACATACAGGGGTGCCTGGGTGGCTCAGTCGGTTGAGCATCTGACTTTGGCTCAGGTAGTGATCTCGCGGTCTGTGAGTTCGAGCCCCGCATCAGGCTCTGTGCTGACAGCTCGGAGCCTGGAGCCTGCTTTGGATTCTGTGTGTGTGTGTCTCTCTCTCTGCCCCTCCCCTGCTCATGCTCTGTCTCTCTCTCTCTGTCAAAAATAAATAAACATTAAAAAATAAATAAATACAAAATATGACATACAAAAAAAGGGGAGACAGAGCATACCACTATGTAAACCTATAAGTTGAAACTAAAAAGAAATTCCTCAACCAAATATTAATAAACTGAAGCCAACGATATATCAAAACACTCACACACCACAATCAAGTGGGATTTGTTCCAGGGATGCAATAATGGCTAAACAATGTGAACATGATATATAACATTAATAAAATGAAAGACAAAAATCATATGATCATTTTAATAGATGTATAGAAAGCATTTGAGAAAACCTAACATCCATTTATGGTAAAAATATCAACAGAGAGTATATAAAGGGTTGCACATCAACATAATAACTGTCATATATGAAAATTCTACAGCTAACATCATACTCAGTGGTGCAAATCTGAAAGCTTTTCCTCTAACAGTAGCAACAAGACAAGGATGTCCGATCTTGCCACATTTATTCAACATAGTACCGGAAGTCCTTTCCACAGCAATGAGGAAAGTAAAAGAAAGAAAAGACATCCAAATCAGAAAGGAGGAACTAAAACTATGACTATTTACAGATAACATACTATATAGAAAGCCTGAAAAATCCACCCAAAACTGTTAATAGATGAATTTAATAAAGTTGTGAGAACTTCAACAAAGATGAAGAAAACAGGGAAAAAAATTACCTAACTGAAATCACAAGGTTGAAGAATGCAAGAATTGAACTAAAAATGCACTAGAAAGATTCAACAACAGACTCAATCAAGCAGAAAAAAGAATCAGTAAACCCAAAGACAAAACCGTAAATTCACCCAATCAGAGGAGTAAATAAAAAAACAAATGATAAAAAATAAAGATAGCTTAAGGCACTTATGAGACAACATCAAGCAGACTAACATTCCCATTATAGATGTCCCCCGAAGAGAGAGAGAAAGAGATAGAAAACTTATTTGAAGACATAAAGGTTGAAAATTTTCCTAACCATGGTAAGGAAACAGGCATCTAGATCCAGGAATCCCAGAAAGCACAAATTTGATAAACCATAGAGACCCACACCAAGACAGATTATTAAAATATCAAAATTTAAAGATAAGAGAACATTAAAAACACCATAAGGAATATAGTCAATGGTATTATAATAATTGTATAGTTACAGGTCATAGTTACCATAAGCATACCATAGCAAATAAGATTGTCAAATCACTATGTTGTATACCTGAAACTAATATAACATTGTGTGCCAACTATACTTTAATTAAAAAACAGCAAGAGAGGGAGGTGCCTGGGTGGCTTAGTAGGTTGAGCACCAGACTCCAGATTATTTCTCAGGTCATGATCTCACACTCATGAGACTGAGACTCATGTTGGGCTCCACACTGTGTTTGGAGCCTGCTTAAGATTTTCCCTCCCTCTCTCCTTCTTTCCCTCCCCCAATTCTCTCTTTATTTCTCTCCTTCTGCCCCTCTTTCACACATGATCTCTCTCTCTAAAATAAAAAATAAAAAGCAGCAAGAGAAAAACAACTTGTTACATCCAAAGAAACTTTATACAACAATCAGAAGATTTTTCAGCAGAAATTTTGCAGAATGAATTGGCATACTATATACAAAGTGCTGAAAAGCAAAAAAAAAAAAAAAAAAAAAAAAAAAAAAGACTTTCTACTAAAAATACTCTACCCTGCAAAGTTATTCAGAATTAAAGGAGAGGTAAACTTTTCCAGACAAGCAAAAGGTAAAGGAGCTCATCATCAATAAGCCAGTCTTGTAAGGATTAAAGTGATTTCTTTAAGCTGAAAATAAAGGGTGCTAATTAGTGACAACAACAACAACAAACATATGGAAGAATGAATCTCACTAGAAAGGTAAATATATAATAAAAGTCATGTATTACACTTATAAAATTATTATGAAGGTTAAAAGACAAAAATAGTAAAAACAACTATTACCACAATTAGGTAAGACATTTATAAGATAAAAAGATGTAACATGTAATATCAAAATTTAAAACATGGGGCAGAGAAGTAAATATGTAGATCTTTAGAATACAATCAAACTTAAGATTTTATCAACTTAAAACAGACTCTTATACCTTGTTATGGTATGCTCATGGTAATCACAAAGCAAAATCCTAAAGTAGATACACAAAGAGAGAGGAATCTAAGCATACCACTAAAGAAAGTCGTCATAGCACAAAGGAAGAGAATCAGAAAGAAGAAAAATAGAAATTACAAAACAGCTGGAAAACAATTAACAAATGTGTATACATACCTATCAAATATTACCTCAAATGTAAGTGGACTCAATTCTCCAATCAAAAGGCAGAGAGTGGCTGAATGGATTAAGAAAAAAAAGAAAGACCTATCTATATACTGCCTACAAAAGATTCATGTTAGCTGTGATGCCCCACAAATAATGAAAGTGAAAGTGGAAAAAGAGATTCCATGTAAACAGAAATCCAAAGAGTGCTGGGACAGCCATACTTGTATCAGACAAAATAAGTTTAAAATAAAGGCTGCAATAAGAAACAAAGCAGGAAATTACATAATAATAAAGCGGTCAATCCGACAAGAGGATATAACATTTGTATATATTTATGCACCTAAAATAGGAGAATATATATATATATATATGTGTCTGTGTGTGTGTGTGTGTGTGTGTGTGTGTATAAAGCAAATATTAATAGACCCAAAGGTGAATAGAAATACACTAATAGTAACGGACTTTATTTTGTTTAATGTTTTATTTTATTTATTTTGTGAGAAAGAGAGACAGAGACAGAGAGAGAGAGAGATCTGAGGAGGGATAGAGAAATAAAGAGAGGGAGAGAGTATCCTAAGCAGGCTCTAGACTGTCAGTGCAGAGCCCGACCATGAGACCATGACTTGAGCCAAAGTTGGATGCTCAACCTACTGAGCTACCCAGGTGCCCTGATAATAAGGGACTTTAATACCACACTTACATCAATTGATATATCATCTAGACTGAATCTAGATAAGGCAACTTCAGCCTTATATGATCCCTTAGACCAGTTTGACTTTATACAGAATGTTGCATCCAAAGGAAACAATGTACATTTGTAACTGGCTATAGAACATTCTACAGAACAGATAATATGTCAGGCCACAAAACAAGTCTTAAAAATTTTAAGAGGGCTGAAATGATATCTGGTATCTTTTATCACTATAATGGCATGAAAATAAAAATCAGTTTTGAGAAGGAAACTCAAAAATTAACAAGTGTGTACAGATTAAACAATATGCTTCTGAACAACCATGGGCTAAAGAAGAAATAAAAAAATATTTTGAGAGAAATGAAAGTGGTAATACAATATATCAAATTTTGTGGCATGCAGCGAAATCATTTCTAAGAGGGAAGTTTTTAACAGTAAATGCCTACCTCAAGAAATAAGAAAAAATCTCAAATACACAACCTAACCTAACCTCAAGTAGAAAAGGAACAAATGAAACCCAAAGTTAGTAGGAAGAAGGCAATAACAAAGATACAATCAGGAAAAAATGAAATTAGAGACTAAAAACATAATAGGAAAGATCAGTAAAACTAAGAGCTTTTTCTTTGAAAAGACAAACAAAAGGATGAGACTTTAGTTAGATGCACCAAGAAAATAGAGGGCTCTAGTAAATAAAACCAGAAATAAAAGACATTACAATGATATCACACAGATAAAGGATTATTTTTTTATTCAATATAATTTATTGTCAAATTGGTTTCCAAACAACATCCAGTGCTCTTCCCAACAGGTGCCCTCCACAATGCTCATCACCCACTTTCCCTTCTCCCCCACCTCCCCGTCAACCGTCAGTTTGTTCTCAGTATTTAAGAGTCTCTTGTGGTTTGCCTCCCTCCCTCTCTGTGACTTTTTTTTTCCCCTTCCCCTCCTCCATGGTCTTCTGTTAAGTTTCTCAGTATCCACACGAGTGAAAACATATGGTATCTGTCTTTCTCTGCCTGAATTATTTCACTTAGCACAATACCCTCCAGTTCAATCCATGTTGCTGCAAAGAGCCAGATTTCATTGTTTCTCATGGCCAAGTAGTATTCCATTGTATTTATAAACCACGATTTCTTTATCCATTCATCAGTTTATGGACATTTAGGCTCTTTCTATAATTTGTCTATTGTTGAAAGTGCTGCTATAAACATTGGGGTACAAGTGCCCCTATGCATCAATACTCCTGTATCCCTTGGGTAAATTCCTAGCAGTGCTATTGCTGGGTCATAGGGTAGATCTATTTTTAATTTTTTGAGGAAGCTCCAGTTTTCCAGAGCGACTGCACCGGTTTGCATTCCCACCAACAGTGCAAGAGGGTTCCCGTTTCTCCACATCCTCTCCAGCATCTATAGTCTCCTGATTTGTTCATTTTAGCCATTTTGACTGGTGTGAGGTGTTATCTCAGTGTGGTTTTGATTTGTTTTTCCCTGATGAGGAGTGACATCGAGCATCTTTTCATGTGCCTGTTGGCCATCTGGATGTCTTCTTTAGAGAAGTGTCTATTCATGTCTTCTGCCCATTTCTTCACTGAATTATTTGTTTTTCAGATGTGGAGTTTGGTGAGTTCTTTATAGATTTTGGATACTAATCCTTTGTCCAATATGTCATTTGCAAATATCTTTTCCCATTCTGTCGGTTGCCTTTTAGTTTTGTTGATTGTTTCCTTTGCAGTGCAGAAGCTTTTTTCTTGATGAGGTCTCAATAGTTCATTTTTGCTTTTAATTCCCTTGCCTTTGTAGATGTGTCAAGTGAGAAATTGCTGCAGCTGAGGTCAGAGAGGTATTTTCCTGCTTTCTCCTCTAGGGTTTTGATGGTTTCCTGTCTCACATTCAGTTTCCTCGTCCATTTTGAGTTTTTTTTTTGTTTGTTTTTTTTTGTTTTTTGTATGCTGTAAGAAAGTGGTCTAGTTCATTCTTCTGCATGTTGCTGTCCAGTTCTCCCAGCACCATTTGTTAAAGGGACTATCTTTTTTCTATTTGATATTGTTTCTTGCTTTGTCAAAGATTAGTTGACCATACATTTGTGGGTCCAATTCTGGGGTCTCTATTCCATTGGCCTATGTGTCTGTTTTTGTGCCAATACCATACTGTCTTGATGATTACAGCTTTGTAGTAGAGGCTAAAGTCTGGGATTGTGATGCCTTCCTCTTTGGTTTTCTCCTTCAGTATCACTTTGGCTATTCGGGGTCTTTTGTGGTTCCATACAAATTTTAGGATTGCTTGTTCTAGCTTTGAGAAGAATGCTGGTGCAATTTTGATTGGGATTTCATTGAATGCGTAGATTGCTTTGGGTAGTATTAACATTTTAACAATATTTATTCTTCGAATCCATGAGCATAGAATATTTTTCCATTTCTTTGTGTGTTCTTCAATTTCCTTCATAAGCTTTCTATAGTTTTCAGCATACAGATCTTTTACATCTTTGGTTAGGTTTATTCCAAGGTATTTTATGGTTCTTGGTGCAATTCTGAATGGGATCAATTTGTTTATTTCTCTTTCTGTTGCCTCATTATTGGTGTATAAAAATGCAACCAATTTCTGTATATTGATTTTATACCCTGAGACTTTGCTGAATTCATGTATCAGTTCTAGCAGACTTTAGGTGGAGTCTGTTGGGTTTTTCATGTAAAGTATTATGTCATCTGTGAAAAGTGAAAGTTTGACTTCATCTTTGCCAATTTTGATGCCTTTTATTTCATTTTGTCTGATTGCTGATGCTAGGACTTCCAACACTATCTTAAACAACAGTGATGAGAGTGGACATCCCTGTCATGTTCCTGATCTTTGGGGAAAAGCCAGAGATAGAAAGGATTATAAGAGACCACAAGAACAGCTATATGGCAAAATATTTGAAAACCTTAAGAAATGTATAAATTCTTAGAAACATACAGCCTACCAATACTGAATCATAAATAAACAGAAAATTGAACAGACTGATTATTAGTAAGGGTATTGAATCAGTAATCAAAATATGCCAACAAATAAAATCCAGGAACAGATGGCTACTGATAAATTCTACGAAACATTCAAAGAAGAATTAATACCATTCCTTCTCATACTCATAAAGACAAGAAAAAAAGGAGGAGCACTTCCAAACTCATTTTATGATGCCAGCATTACCCTGAAATCAAAATCAGACATAGATATTACAAGAAGAAAATTATAGGCCAATATCTCTGGTGAACATAGATGTAAAAATCCTCCACAAAACATTAGCAAACAAATCCAACTAGATATAAAAAAATCATACACCATAATCAAGTGGGATTTACTTCAGTGATGCAAAGATGATTCATTATCTGCAAGTCAATCAATGTGATATAACTTGTTAACAAAATGAGAAATAAAAATCATATGGTCATCTCAGTAGATGTAGAAAATCATTTGACAAAATTCAACATTCATCTATGATAAAAACTCTGAATAAAGTGGTTATAGAGGAAAAATAGCTTAGCATAATAAAGGCCATATATGACAAGCCCACAGCAAACATCATACTCAACAGTGAAAACCTGAGAGCTTTTCCTCTAAGATCAGAAAGAACACAAGGATGTTTGCTCTCCTCATTTTACATAGTATTGGAAGTCCTAGCCAGAGAAATTAGGCAAGAAAAAGAAATGAAAGGCATCCAAATTGGAAAAGAAGAAATAAAATGGTTACCATTGCATATGACATATTATATATAGAAAACCCTCAAGATTCCACAAAAAAAAAAACTGTCAGAACTAATCAACAGATTCCATAAAATCAATATATATAAATCAGTTGCATTTTCATACACTAATAATATAACATTTTAAAAGTAAATGAAAGAAATATCTCATTCACAATAGCATCAAAAATAATAAATTTAATGAAGGAAAAGTCTCTACAACAAAACTATAATATTTCATTGAAGGAAAGCAAAGACCTAAACACTATCCTCAAATTTGTATGGAACCACTAAAAACCCTGAAAAACCAAAACAATAATGAGAATAGAGAACAAAACTGGAGGTTCCATGCTCCCTGATTTCACTCTACATTATAAAACTATTGTTATTCAAACAGCATGGTATTGGCATAAAAAATGACACCAGCATCAATAGAACAGAATAATAAGCCTAGAAATAAACCCATTAATATACAGTCAATTAATTTACAATAAAGGAGCCAAGAATATACGATGGGGAAAGGACAGTCTCTTTAGTAAATGGTGTGGGTAAATTGGATGACTATATAACATTTTACACACACAAAAATTAAGCCAAATTGACTTAAGACTTGAACAAAAAGACCTAAAACCATAAAAATCTTAGAAGAAAATATAGACAGTAAACTTTCTGACATAGATCCTGATGAAGATTTATTGAATCTGACACCTAAATAAAACGAAAGCAAAAATATATAAATGAGACCACATCAAACTAAAAATCTGCAAAGCAACATCATCTACAAAATGCAATGGCAACATACTAAATGGAAAAAAAATGTAAAACATATATCTGATAAGGAGTTAATGTCAAAATTTATAAAACACTTATAAACTCAATAGCAAACAATCTGATTTATAAATGGTCAGAGAATCATAATAGACAATTTTCTGGAACTCATGTGTATATGGCCAACAGGCATATAACAAGATGTTCAACATTGCTCGTCATCAGGAAAAACTAAATCAAAACCACAATGAGATATCACATCACAACTGTTAGAATGTCTACTACAAAAAATAAAAATAAAAACAAGACATAACAAGTGTTGGTGAGGATGGGGAGAAAAGGGGAAGCTTTGCACGCTGTGCACTATGGTGGGAATGTAAATTGGTGCATCCATTATGGAAAAAAAAAATTATGTTTCTTCAAAATTTAAAAATAGAACTACCATATGACCCACCAATACACTTCTGGAAATCTGTCAAAGAAAGAAAAAAAGAAAAAGAAAAAGAGAAAGAGAAAGAGAAAGGAAAAAGAAAAAGAAAGAAAGAAAGAAAGAAAGAAAGAAAGAAAAGGAAAGGAAGGAAGGAAGGAAGGAAGGGAGAAAGAAACAAAACAAAATAGTAACTCAAAAACTCTATGAACCCTTTGCTTATTGCAGCATTATTTACAACAGCCAACATATAGAAAAACCTTAAGTGTCCACTGATGGATGAAAGATGTGGTGTGTGTATATATATATATATATATATATAATTATATAATATTTGTGGGGCTCCTGGGAGCCTCAGTTGATTAAGTGTTTGACTTTAGCTCAGGTCATGATCTTGCGGTTTGTAAGTTTGAGCCCCATGTCAGGCTCTGTGCTGACAGCTCAGAACCTGGAGCCTATTCCAGATTCTGTGTATCCCTGTGTCTCTGCCCCTCTCCCACCTGCACTCTGTATCTTTCTCTATTAAAAATAAATAAACATTAAAAAATTAAAAAACAAATATAATAATTGTACATATACACACACAATGTAATATTATTTAGTCATAAAGTAGATTGAAATCTTGATATTTATGATGAGAATGGCCAAATACAAATGGACAACAAGTATAAAACTGTTCAATATCTCTATTCATCAGGGAAATCCAAACAATGTTGGGAAAAGTGGATAACTACATGTAAACGAATGAACCACCTCACTTCACATTCAAAAATTAACTAAAAATTAATCAAAAGTATAAATATGAGAAAGCTAGAAGTATAATATTTCTAGAGGAAAGGAGTAATTCTTCATGATCTTGGATTTGGCAATGATTTCCTAAGCTATATCACCAAAAGCACAATAACAACATTAAAAAGAGATCAATTACTATGAAGAGTGAAAAGACAACCTACAGGACAGTAGAGAACATTTGCAAATCATGTATCTAATAGTGGTTTAGTATTCAGACTCCATAAAGCACTATTCCACTCAGTAACAAAATGAAAACCCAAGTAAAAAAATGGAGAAAGACTTGAAATGACATTTCTCCAAAGAAGATATACAAATGGCCAATAAGCACATGAAAATATGCTAAAAATGGTTTGTCATTTGGGAAATGCAAATTCAAACCACAATTAGATATAAGTTAACACTCACTAGGATAACCATAATTAAAAACCCAGAAAATAACAAGTCTTGGCAAGGAGAAATTGGAACCCTCATATATTGCTAGTAGGAATATAAAATGGTAATCCTTCTGTGGAAATCACTTCTGTGATTTTTAAATAATTAAAAAAAAAAACCCACCAGATCCAACAGTTCCACTTTTACATATCTAAAATAATTTTTAAAATATATTTAAACAAAACCTGGTACACAAATGTTTATAGTAGATTTTCTTTGTCATATGGCTGCTAATTGTCAGAATCACAATTCAAACTCAGTTTTCCGCTATTGCCTGTACTGTTTCCATATTGGCACTCTGCTTCTTGTCACCTATTCATAAACAAACTATATAGGCTGTTCCAGTCTCTGGATGTAAAATGATATTGTATTTGATAGCTACATTAAACAAAATTCTGTAATTCAGTCATTCTTCCTGGCTTTCAAACATTTCTGGTGGTAGTTGAGTCTGGGAATTAACAGCAGCAAATAATATTTCATAGGCTTGAAAAATGGATACTTTATAGTGGCGCCAAGATTTGTGCTGCACTGTAGCTGAGTGTTAAGAAAGCCTATTTACTCCAAATGGCAGAGAAAGAGCAGGCTAGTAAAAATATAACTACTGGAGGCAATAAATACAGTTTTCTATGAAATGTGATGTTGTTGACACTGGGCAATTTAAAAGTCTAATGTTAAGATATTTTACTTTCTGACATCAGTTCAGATGTTAGGATAAAGTTTATTCAAACTATTATGAGTTTTACTGTATGTAAAATTATAAACTGATAGTCGTGTTTATTATTATGGCATATATTTATCCACTAGAGGTGTTATACACTATGTTAGTAGTTTCAGAGGTGATCTTTGAGTAAGTCTCAAACCTTAAATAATATTTTGCTGATTTACAGTTTAAGAAGTAGCATAGGAGATGCTATTATATGTATCTACTTTCCCCATTTTTGAGTGAAAATGACAATATAAGGAAATAAAATGTTAACAATTAAAATTCATATAATTGAATATAAAAATGAAGGCTAGATCATATATTGAAAAATTAATAGAGTTTTAACTAATGAAAATTAGTTGTTCCCAAACTGAAAAGCTACCTGTGTCAAACAGTACCTCCATGTATTTATTTGAAGATAACTTTGCGTGTTAAACCTAAAACAAAACATTTTAGTGCAGAAGAAAAAAACAACATTTTATTTGGAGCATAAGCTAACATGATCAGAATTCTACAGCAGAGAAATTATTTGCCTATTTCTTGTGATTGCCTGTATATTTTCACCATCGCCATTTGTGGTATTGGGTGAGATTAATGATCTTGTGATTCTGATTTAACAACTTCATATTTTATGAACTTAAAGATGGATGTCTATGAAGCTGTCTAGTTTTAATATTGCTTTCTTCTTAGAGGAACACTATATACCGTAAATAAATCAAAACAAATAAAGATTATAGGCAAATAATGCTTGTATACTCTCTTTTGATCATTTACTTAAAATATTAAAATATTTATTGCAATATAATTCATCTCTAACATTTTTTTCTCATGCCTACTTTGACTTTTCTTAATGTCACAATTTTGGCAATTCTGTGTGCCACTTGTGTTACTTTTCATGGATTTGTATTTTACTTAAGATTAAATGATGTGCTCTGTGTGTATGTGTGTGTGTAGAGAGAGAGGAACATGCATGCATACAGGAATGGAAAAATAGTCTAAAAATGATGTATTTCAGTATGACATAGTTCTACTCTAGGAGATAAGTACTATAATCTGATTAATTTATACCATTTGGATAACTAGCTATGTGTATATGTACAAATATTAACATAATTTACATATTATTCTACAGTTTACATTTACTCATTCATACAATATCATGGGTATGATTCAATATCAGTGATTAAGGAACTCGCCATAGACTCTAGGTCTAAAGTTCTCTTTTGTCTAGCAAAAGAGAGGGATGCAGGATTGAAAGTAAGAGATGGCTAATGTCCGGGAAAAGATAAGAGTCCCGAATAAGGGTCCTTGCCCTGTTTTTATTAGGATCAGAAGGCTCACAAACATGGCTATGGACATGTGCAAAGAGACAATGAATCTGTGAACACTAACTTGTGGATGTGAGAAAAGGGGGTCTTGAGGATATTTGTGGTTAGGGGTTTGGGTTAATACAAAACAAACTCCAGGCACCAGGCAGTCGGGAGGAAGGTTGTTTCCAGCAAACATGAAGCAGCACTTTCTTTTAACTTAGCTAGCCTAGGGGATGAGACAGATAGGGGGAGTAAACTCAGGGTCCAAAAGGTACCTTTTCTTTTGATAACCATCTCCACTCTGGGCTGCTTTGCCTGCAGCGCAGCAGTCCATAGTCCAATTCACCAATTTACCTAACCTGGCCTATGAAAGCAGCTTTTCTGCTATAGTACTAAACTGGGGGTGTTTCTGCCCTGAATATCTAATCTTGTTTATTTCATATACAAATGTATTGGGCACCTTTGCACCGTTTCTATTTTAGTCCTTTACCTCTCCCTATCTATTCTGGGGGTCTGCACCACTCTCTATTTTGGGGTGCCTTTGTTCCTCCCTAATCCTGGCACCTTTGTGCCTCCCTATTCTCAGGGTGTCTTTGCACCCCCCTCTTCTTGGTGGGCCAATCTGGTTTACCCAAACTCGGGTGTGAGCATTTTATGACTTTGTATTTCTTTAGGCCTTGTTAACCCATTAGTGTAAGCCCAGGGGATTCCTAAGCTTATCCCCCACAGGAACTTAGTTTCATAACATTTTTATATTACTTTATGAATATACTATACTTTATATAAGCATTGATAATCATTTCACTTATTCCAGTCTCTTAGTACTACAGATGCTGCTTCCATAAACGCTCAACGTTTTACCCATATAAAAGGAATACATCCTAGAAATTAAATTTTGTAGTCAACACTTATACAAATTCTATGGTTTGAAAGATTATGGCCAAATGCCTTCAAAGGGGCTATTTATTTAATTTTCTTCTTAGAATTATTCATTAATATTTAAATTAACTCTTGTACATAGAGATATACAATTCATTAGAATGCGGTACTGAATCTTTCTAATTTTTTTTCATGCTTATTTATTTTTGAGAGAGAGAGAGAGAGACAGAGCATGAGTGCGAGAGATGCAGAGAGACAGGGAGACACAGAATCTGAAGCAGGCTCCAGGCCCCAAGCTGTCAGCACAGAGCCCAATGCGGGGCTCGAACCCACGAACCGTGAGATCATGACCTGCGCCAAAGTCAGATGCCCAACCAATTGAGCCACCCAGGTGCCCCGGGGTACTGAATCTTATAGAGGACTCTATTAAATTGTTATCCTGACCTCACTCTTTGTAAAAAAATACAGAATTTAAAAGTAAGAATCATATAGGGAGAACAGGTTACTTACTATCCACAAAACCAGAAGCCATGATGAAGAGGAGATACATTTTATAGTTTTTGAATCCCTAAATATCACAAACTAAGGCAAACTGGTAGTCAATATTGGTAATAAATATAAACTTACAAGCAAGTTTTTATAATTATAAAATATTCCTAACATATGCCTGAGTATTACTAAATAAATTCAAAACTAAGCAGACATATACAACTGTAAACTCATGATCTCATGCCTCAGCTGGGCCTTCAACACTGCTATTATTATTATCTAGTAACATCAGCTTAATCCTCCCCTTGTCACCTAAGCTCTGCTCCATGCTGCATGCTTCTGATTCCATTTTCTTATCTCCTCAACTCCCCTTGCTTACCTCATAATTCCCAGAAAAAAAACAGAAGCCATTATATTGGAAAATCATTCATCCTCCAATCAACAAATTGTAAACCTACTGCACTTGTATATCCTTTTTTTCTTTATTGCTTCTTAATGCGGTAAGTGTTCTTCTGCCTAAGAACAGACATAACTGAAATCCAGCCACACCTGCCTTCTCATGGATTTGCTCCAACAAATGCTATTTTCTCTCTTCTGCATCTTCAGGATCTCCTTCTCCATGGGATCTTTACATTCAATTGTATTCTCACATTATCAAATCATACAAAAACAAATAAGTCCACACAAATCTCTGAGCCAAATATTTGCAATAGTTACTTCATATACCATCACATCTGCCTCACCTCTTGTATAGTTTTTCATTCTTTACTATTAACATAAAATAGGCTTTGCTAGAGCCCTCACTAACCTTCATATGTTAACATCATTTGAAAAGTTATAGTCCTAATCTCACTTGACCAGCATTTATTACTTTTTAAATTTTATTTTATATTTTGTGTGTGTGTGTGTGTGTGTGTGAGAGAGAGAGAGAGAGAGAGAGAGCACATTACTGGGGGAGAGGGGCAAGAGGAGAAGGAGGGGGAGAGAGGGAGGGGAGAGAGGGAGAGAGGGAGAGAGAGAGAGAGAATGAATGCCAAGCAGGCTCCGCACTCAGCACAGAGCCTGATGTGGGGTTCAAGTTGAAATCAAGAATCAGATGTTCAACGGAATGCACCATCCAGACGTCCCTGTTACTTTTTAATAACTGCTTTCCTTTGAGTCAATACAACTGCTCTCTTCCCATTTCCCACTTACTTCCCTTGGCTCCCTTTTTCAGTCTTTTTAAATTCAACTTTGTTGAATCTAAATTCTTCAAATACTTATATTGAAAAAGTCTTAATATTGTAAATCTCCCTCAAGAATTTTCCAATCCAATACAGCAGCTGCTAGCCAGCCATATGTAGCAATTGAATACATGACCATGGCTAGCTTGAATTGAGATGTACCAAAGGGTTAAATATACATCAGATTTTAGAGATTGTGAAAAAATTCAAAAAATATCCTTAATATTTTATATTTCTTACATATGTAAATGATATTTTGAGTACAATATTAAATCTTTTATTAAAATTATTTTTACTTTTTTGTGTTTATTACTGTGGTTACTAGGAAATTTAAAATTATGTATATGAGTCACATTTGTAGTTCACATTATATTTTTAATAGACTGTACTGTTCCAGACCATGAAATGCAACATGGACTATGAGGTGTAGAGATTCTCATCCTCCATTCATATGCAAACAGTTCTGGAATAAATTACTTGCTGTCCCATTTGTAAAGGGTGTATATTCTCCAGTTTGACATAAGCTAATTGACCCTTACTCTTTCTCTGATTACTTTCTTGGACTTTGTAAATATATCAGCTTGTAATGTCCTCGAACCATGTCATAGAGGTTTATCTTCCAATCTAAAATATTCCATAATTTATTTTCTTATAAAAGAGCTTGTCCTTCCCTTAAAAGAAATTCCTCCACCAGTTTCTAAAGTAATGCATTTTTACCTATCTACTTAACATTTATTAAAGATTATCTTTTAATTAGCTGATTGACTCATATTTTAGAATTAAATTCGTTCACTCTCAAGTGAACAGATACTTATACTATTTAAACGGAAAATATGCAAAAATATGTAAACCTATGTAAAGCTGATTTAATCTTAATTCTAAATTATATATATTCATTAGGATATAACATACTATAATTTCAAATTTCCCCCAAAGATATTGAAAGAGTCAAACATAAAACAAATGTATACATTATCTCGCTAACAGTCACATATACATATTTCTTGTCAACAGATGATCTTCCTCTAAAAGGACCAAAGGACCTGGGTGCCTTCCATGTTTTGGATCTATTACCAGTCACCATTTGCACTCAGCTGGAAGAAAGGCAAAGTGAGTGTGGAGGAGGCACAGCCAATTACTAAAAGGCTTGATCATTAAGTTGCTTACATGGCATCCTGAAATTCTAGCAGCTACAATTCAGATACATTGATATACCAAATTTTAAGAAGAAATGTAATGAAGATGTATGCACAGAAGGAGGTACAGATTTTGTTGAGTATTTAGCAGTCTCTGCTATAAGTAGGATAGAATTATACATGAGCTGTCTCATAAATGTATATCAGAACAAAAATCATAGGTAAATTCTACCAAGTAAATTTCATTAAGAAATCCAGAATATAAAGAGTATGCTCAAATAGTATATTTAATTTATTGTATTATTTTAGACTTTATAACAGCCACATAAAAATAACTTCATTTATAAAATAATGCATTCTTACACATATCAGACAGACAAAAAGAGAAAAATACCATCCCTTCAAAAAGACAGAAAAATAGCCACTCTGGAAAATAGTATGGGGGTTCCTTAAAAAATTAAAAATAGAACTACCCTATGGCCCAGCAATTGCACTACTAGGTATTCATCCAAGCGATACAGCTGTGCTGTTTTGAAGGGGCACATGTACCCTAATGCTTATAGCAGCATTATCAACAATAACCAAAGTATGGAAAGGGCCCAAATGTCCATCGACTGACAAATGGATAAAGAAGATGTGGTATGTATATACAATGGAATATCACTCAGCAATCAAAAGGAATGAATTCTTGCCATTTGCAATAATATGATGGAACTAGAGTCTATTACACTGAGCAAAGTAAGTCAGAGAAAGACAAATATATGATTTCACTCATATGTGGAATTTAAGAAACAAAGTAGATGAACGTAGGGGAAGGGAAGAAAAAATAAGATAAAAACGGAGAGGAAGACACACCATTAGAGACTCTTAAATACAGAAGACAAACAGAGGGTTGTTGAAGGGGTGTTGAATGGTGGGGTGGACTAAATGGGTGATAGGCATTAAGGAGGGCACATGTTGTGATGAGCACTGGTTGTTATATGGAAGTGATGAATCACTAAATTCTATTGCTGAAAAGAAAAAAAAAAGTTTAACAAAATAAATCTTCCCCCAAAAAAAGACAGAAAAAAATTCATATATAATTAATATCTTATTTTTTACACAGAAAATCACTTGCAAACTAGGAGTTATAAAAAATTTTATTTCAAAAATATTTTATTTTTTTAATTATTTTTATTTTTTTCCTTTTTGAAAACAAAATTTAAATCCAAGCTATTTAGTATATAATGCAGTAATGATTTCAGGAATAGAATTTAGTGAGTCGTCACTTCCACGTAACTCCCAGTGCTCATTCCAACAAATGCCCTCCTTAATATCCATCACCCATTTAGCACCCCACCAACACCCCTACAGAAACCCTTATTTTGTTCTCTGCATTTAAGAGTCCATGGTTTGCCTTACTTTCTGTTTTAATCTTATTTTTCATTCCCTTCCTCTATGTTCATCTTATTTTTTTTAAGTTTATTTATTTATTCTGAGAAAGAGAGAGAGAAAAGAGAGAGTACATGAGGAGCAGAAAGAGAGGGAGAGAGAATCCCAAGGCTCTACAGACTGCGCTGAGCCCAACATGGGGCTCAGTTTCATGAACCATGACATCATGACCTGAGCCAAAGTCAAGAATTGGATGCTTAATAGACTGAGTCACCCAGGCACCCTCTGAAAAAAAAAAAAAAAAAAAAAAAAAACATTTTAAACCAAACCCAACCTTTGCTGCAAAGAGAAAAAAATCAAAATAAGCATATATATCAAAGTCTTGAAGGTGCTAGAATGACAGTGATTTTACCCCTATGGACAATGATCTGATTATTTAACATAAAAAGCCACATAAATAGAAGGTCTCCTTTTTCAAAAAGTTAAAGTGGAGTTATCATATAATGAGAATGTATGATGATGATCAACTTAGAAAATCTAAAAGATTCACTTGTAAAGTCATAAAGACTAAGAAGAGTTTTAAGTTACATTTAGGCTATGAAATATATATATACATAAAAATAGTTGTCCCACTTAAAAATATGGAGAGTTAAAATTATACATACATATGCATGCCTTCAATAATTAAAACACTTTTACTGGAAACACGAAGTATGAAGATTATTCATGACAGAAATTTACTAGGCCGCATCAACTTCTTACTCAACACGTCTCTGGAGGCAAGGGAAACAAAAGCAAAAATGAACTACTGGGACCTCATCAAAATAAAAAGCTTCTGCACAATGAAGGAAACAATCAGCAAAACTAAAAGGCAACTGAAGGAATGGGAGAAGATATTTGCAAATGACATATCAGATAAAGGGTTAGTATGCAAAATCTATAAGGAACTTATAAAACTCAACACCCAGAAAAGAAATAATCCAGTGAAGAAATGGGCAAAGGCATGAATCGACACTTCTCCAAAGAAGACATCCAATGGCCAACTGACACATGAAAAACCATTCAACATCACTCATCAGGGAAATACAAATCAGAAACACAATGAGATACCAACTCACACCTGTCAGAATGGCTGACATTAACAACTCAGGCAACAACAGATGTTGGCGAGGACGTGGAGAAAGATGATCTCTTTTGCACTGCTGGTGGAAATGAAAACTAGTGAAGCCACTCTGGAAAACAGTATGGAGTTTCTTCAAAAAATTAAAAATAGAACTATCCTATGATCCAGTAATTGCACTACTAGGTATTTATCCAAGACATACAGGTATGCTGTTTCGAAGGGGCACATGCACCCCAATGTTTATAGCAGCACTATCAACAATAGCCAAAATATGGAAAGAGCCCAAATGTCTATCAATGGATGAATGGGTAAAGAAGATATGGTATATATACATAATGGAATATTACTCAGCAATCAAAAAGAATGAAATCTTGCTGTTTGCAACTATGTGGATGGAACTAGAGGGTATTAGGCTCAGTGAAATTAGTCAGTCAGAGAAAGAGAAGTGTCATATGACTTCACTCATATGAGGACTATAAGACACAGAAGAGATGAACACGAGAAAGGAAGCAAAAATAATATAAAAACAGGGAGGGGAACGAAGCATAAGAGACTCTTAAATATGGAGAATAAACTGAGGGTCACTGGAGGGGTTGTGGGAGGAAGGATGGGCTAAATGGGTAAGGGACATTTAAGGATTCTACCCCTGAAATCATTGTTACACTATACGCTAACTAAATTGGATGTAAATAAAAAAAAATTAAATTAAATTTGAGAAATTAAATTAAAAAAATAAATAAAATTATTAAAAAAATCCTCAAAACCACAGGATATAAAAAATGATTTTTTTCTTTAAAATATAGTGTCCCAATTTTATTAAAATGGGCAGAAAATACAAAAAGACATTTCTCCAAAGGAGATATACAGATGGCCAACAGACACATGAAACTATGATCAACATCACTGATCATCAGGGATATGCAAATCAAAAACACAATATCACTTCACACTTGTCAGAATGGCTAAAATAAAAAACACAGAAACAACAGTGTTAGTGAGTACATAGAGAACAAAGAACACTTGTGCACTGTTAATGGGAATGCAAACTGATAGAGCCACAGGGGAAAACAGTATGAAGATTTCTCAAAAAGTTAAAAATAGAGTTACCCTATGATCCAGTAATTGTGCTGTGTATTTACCCCCAAAATACAAAAATACTAATTCAAGGGGATACATGAACCTCTACTTTCATAGCAGCATCATTTAAAATAGCCAAATTAAGGAAGCAGTCCAAGTTTCCATTGATTGATGAATGTATAAAGAAGATGTGGTGTGTGTATATATATATATATATATATATATATATATATATATATATATACTGGAATATTATTCCACTATAAAAAATAATAAAATATTGCCTTTGCAAGGACATGGATGGAATTAGAGTATAATCCTAAATAAAATAAGTCAGTCAGAAAGACAAATTGCATATGATTTCACTCCTATGAGGACTTTAAAAATCAAAACAAATGAGCAAAAATTTAAAGAGAGAGAGAGAAACCAAGAAAGAGACTCCTAACTATAGAGAACAAAATGATGGTTACCAGAAGGGAGGTGGTTGGGGAAATGGTTTGATAGGTGATGGGGATTAAGACGTGCACTTGTGGTGATGAGTTCTGGGTGATGTATGGAAGTGTTGAATCACTATGTTGCACATCTGAAGCTAATAAAACAATGCATGCTAACTATACTGGAATTACAATAAATACAATTATTTAGTAATACTAGAAATAAAAGAGGGAATATCAGTAAATATCCCTCAGACCAAATGTAAACACACACACACACACACACACACTTAGTATAAATAATGCTATGAACAAACATCTTTTTGGCTGCAAATTTTATAACCTATGTGTAAGGGAACAATTCCTTGAAAGACAAATGTTCTAAAACTCACTCAAGAAGAAATCAACAATCTGAATAGTCCTATCTATTAAAAGAATTTAATCAATAGTTAATAGTCTTCCCAAAAAGAAAGAACCAGGCCCAGATTGGTTTCCTGTAAATTCTACCAAACATTTAAGGAAGAAATTTTATCAATTACTAGAATCTCTTTCAGAAGATAAAAGCAGAATACTTCCTAATTCATTCTATAAGGCCAACATGACTCTCATATGAAAAACAGATGAAAACATTACAAGAAAACTCTACAGACTAATATCTCTCATAAGCATACATGCAAAAATCCTCAACAAGGTATTAACCAAAAATCTAACAATGTATAAAAAGAATTATACACCACAACCAAGTGGAATTTGTCCTGGGTATGTCAGGGAGTTTCAACATTTAAAATACAATGTAATCTGGGCTTCTGGGTGGCTCAGCCAGATGAGCATCTGACTTCAGCTCAGGTCATGGTCTCGTGGTTCCTGAGTTCAAGCCCCACGTTGGACTCTGTGCTGACAGCTCAGAGCCAGGAACCTCTTTTGGAATCTGTGTCTCCTGCTCCCTCTGCCCTTCCTCCACTCACGTTCTGTCTCTCTCTCAAAAATAAATTTAAAAAAATGTAATCTATGACATAAACAGACTTAAAAAGAAAAGCCATATGATCACATTGGTATATTTAGGAAAAAACATTTGATAAAAATATGTTTATAAGAAAAACTTTCAGTCAATTAAGATTAGATGGAAACTCCCTCAATAGCATGAAGAATATCTTTAAAAACCCATATCTTAACATTCTACATAATGGTAACAAACTAGAAACTTTCTACTAACATCAGCTACAACAAGAATATCTTCTCTAATACTCCTTTTAAATATTGTACTGGATAATTTAGGTAATGCAATAAGAAAAAGAAATAAAAAGTACATTGATTGGGTAGTAATGTATCAAGCTGTATTAACAGAAGACATGATGATCTGTGTAGAAAAATCCATAAAAATTAACAAAAAATTCCTGTAACTAAGAAGTGATTACAGTAAGGTTATAGGATGTGAGTTTAATTATCAAAGTCAATCATTTTTCCATACATAATCAATAAACAGTTGAAACTGAAGTTAAAAACATAGTCCCATTTATATTAGCACACTAAAAAATAAAATAATTTGTGTATATCTAATAAATTACGTCCAAAATCTATATGAAGAAAACTAAAATACATTGATGAAAGAACACAAGTAAGAAATACATATATGGGAGGATATTGCGTGTGTATCAATAGAATAAGAATGTTGTCAGGATGTCAGTCATTCCCAACTTGGCCCATAGATTCAGTGAAATCTTATTCAAAATATCATTAATTTGTGAATAATGCTCAATTAAATATAAAGATTATAAGGAAAGGCAAAAGACCAGAACAGTCATCATAATACTGAAGCAGTTGAGTCAAGTCAGATGACTGACAGACTGACAGTTCCTGCCTTCAGGACTTGTTATAAACCCCACAGTAATAAAGCCAGTGTGGTATTGACAAAAGATGGATCAAAATAGAGAAATAGACTCTCATAAATATAGTCAACTGATTTTTGACCAGGGAGCAAAGATAATGCAATGTAGACCAAATAGTCTTTTCAATAAATTGTACTGGAACAATTAGACATCCACATTCAAAGACCTGCATCTAGACACAGGCCTTATACATAGGAAAAATTAATTCAAAGTAGATTACAGGGGCACCTGGGTGGCTCAGTTGGTTAGGTCTCCGACACTTGATTTTGGCTCAGGTCATGATCTCGAGGCTCCTGAGAGTTTGAGCCTCACGTGGGGCTCCCTGCTGACAGTGCAGAACATATGTGGAATTCTCTCTCTCTCCCCCTCTGTCACATCCTGCACTCACACACACACAGACACTCTCTCTCTACATAATAAACTTAAAAGAATTGATTATGCACCTCCATGTAAAACATAAAACTATAAAGCTCCTATAAGATAACATAAGAGAGACTCTAGTTGGCTTTGAGTTTGGTGATAACCCTTTAGATATAATACCAAAGGCACAATTCATTAAAGAAACACTTGCTAAGAATGACTTCATTAAATTAAAGTTTTCTGCTTTGCAATAGACAATGTCAAGAGAATGAGAAGACAAGTCACAGACTAGGAGAGTATATTAACAAAAGAAATATCTGATAAAAGATTTACCCCAAATATCATTAATGAGAAAACAAACAATCCAAGTAAAAAAATGGGCTAAATACCTGAATAGACACCTCACCGCATAAGACCTAAAAGGGCCAAGAAGCATATGAAAAGATTCTCCGCATTATATGTCACCAGGGAAATGCAAATTAAATTACCAATGAAATATCACTACATACCTATGAAACATACCAAAATCCAAACACTGCACTACGAAATCTGAAGAGGATGTGGAACAGTAGGTGGTGGAATCGATTTACTTACTGCTGGTTGAAAGGCAACATGGTACCACCACTGCAGAAAAGAGTCTGGCAGTTTCTCAAGAAAGTGAACATATTCTTAAAATTTGTTTCAGCAATTGCATTTCTTATTATTTACCCTAAGGATATGAAGACTTATGTCCACAGGTATATATATATATATATATATATATATATATATATATATGTGTGTGTGTGTATACATATATATATATATATATATCATCAATTACTGATTCAATAATCTCTTACTTTTTCAGATATGAAGCCATGATAAAAATATACTTGTAGTTACTACACAGAGTTCAAACAATTTGAGAAAAGTTGGTGCTATGCCATGAATAAGTCCTATAAGTTTCCTAAGAGTAAATTTTTCTTAGGGAAAAAAAATGTATGTGATAATCCCTGATAAATAAACAAGAAGGGTTACATGTTTATTTAATCGAGACATAAAGATTTGACCTGACCTCTTCAATCAAGAGATTAGAAGTTCTGGTGCACTACACTAACCATGTGGTAGATAGAAAGTAATGTACATGTACAATTGCACAAAAGTGACTGTGCAATGACAGCACAATGCCCTTTTATCTGTGAAATGTCAGTCTTCATAAAGACAACATTTAGCTGCCAATACTTTAGCATTTATCTTCCTTAATGTAAAATCAATATTTCCATGGAAGCTAATTACACTCGGTATTAACTAACAAAAACATCTTGTCTTTTCAAGTGCCTTGGAAATAAAAGGATGCTCCAGCTATGAATTAATCCTAATTGGCCTGCTGGAAATTTATTTATATGTGACATGGAAAAGGCGATTTATCTTTAAAATGATACAATTTTAATATTCTGCTCCGAAATTGGCAGAAGCCTCTTTATGTTCAGCTACTCTAACTGGTGAGTGGAGTACCTAGTTTTGAATATGTGGAGAAATGAGGATTCACATACTTCCTAAAAAAATGAAGACAGGATGTCCTCCACAGATAAGGAACCCTCTAGACTCAAGTGGAAAAGGCCAAAAGAAAATGACTCTGTGTTGTTTTCTCCAAGATTCTTCATTTATCCTTTATGCTTCCTTTTTAAGACCTCTCCCATTAACCTCTGGTCACCTATCCACATATTTTGGCATACTGACAGACACGGGGAGATTATAAAATATCATGTTTCCAATATCAGAACACCCACTAGACTAAGAATCACACTTATACACAATTAAAGTGAATATTTAAACAATATGTAATTTTGCCATTCCTTAAAACTTTATAATATCCATTTCTACCCAGAATGTGGAAAATCACCTTTGTGTACTACAGCTGCTGTAACAAATCACCACAAATTCAATGACTTAAAAATGCAAATTTGTAGTTTCACAGTTCTGAAAGTCAAAAGTCCAAAACAGGGTTTTCTTCAGGCTGACATATCAACAGGGTGCATTCCTTTCAGGAGACCCTAAGAGACAATCTGCTTCTTTGCTGAGGCTGCCTGCATGCCTTGGGTCATGGCCTCCTTCCTGCATCTCAAAGCCATTAGTGTTGCATCTCTGACTTTTCTTTCATATTTGCATCTCCCTCTGACCACCCAGGGAAGTTTCTCAGCTTTTAAAGGCTAGCATGGTTAGGCTGAGCCCTCCTGGATAATCCAGGATTATCTCGAATCTTAATTTCCTTAGTCTTAATCACAACTGTAGAATCTTCTTTGTCACAGGTTTCAGGGATTACAGTATGGACCTTTTTTGTTGTTGTTGTTAGTGGGATGGTAGTCGTTAATCTGCCTCTCATAATTAAGTTTCTTCAAAAGAATTTTTACTGCTCATTAATCAGGAACTTTCAGGAAACCTCTGCATATATCACTTACTATCTCTCTCTAAAGTGTATACATGACAAAGAAAGCACGTTAGAAAAGACTGACCCTGAGAAATCCACATAATTGCCATCCCTGCTGATTGGAAAGAAAAATTGATACTGATTCCCTTCCAAATCTCAAGCTAATTCATCTCAAGGGCAGAACATAAATCATGTAGAAAACTTTGGATGCAAATAACTCTGGGAAATGTAGTTCTTAAGCTTCCAACATTTGTTAAAAGAGACACACACACAGACACATACAGAGAGAGAGAGAGAGAGAGTGAGAGAGAGAGAGAAAGAGAGAGAGAGAGAAAAATAGAAGAATAAATATTGGTACTAAGAGAAAACATAACCCTTGACAGTTGGATTAAATTCAAATCATTAATGTAGGTATGTCATAAGTCAGAATACTAGAGTTTGCTAGAAAAATTGTTTTCAGTTATGTTTGTACTAAAATATGCTTTAGGTGTTAAGTGGTTAATGTGCCTCAAATTATTAAATTACCAATGTATATTTATCTCTGTGTGTGTTTACCAATTTGTTTTAAATAATCTCTGTGAACTTTATTTTTGAGAACCGTATTTCTCAGAATTGTTAACAATGCTATGAGTTTACCAAATGAGTTTACTTTCCTAGTGATAAAGCAAAGCTATATTTTTGAACCACTTTGCATCTCACCGGGCTCGTGTCTTATCTCAATTGCATCTAGTAAATGAAAGGGAGTTCTTTTTGTTTTTCAGCTTTCATGACAAGTTATAGACCCATGTGTTCAAAATAAGCCAGTTTCAAAAGGGAGGAAGACCGATCAGCATGCATGTGTCTTTTACTTCATTTTTCTTTTGATTGTTTTAAATTTTTATATTTGGGTGTAGTTGACACACAGTTTCAGGTGACACATTAGTTTCAGGTGTACAACACAGTGATTCAACCTCACAATACATTATGCTGTGCTCATGACAAGTGTTGCTACCATCTGTCACCAAACACAAGCATGAATATGACTTTAAATGAAGGAATAATAAGAGGTTATACTGTTAATCCATAAAGGTTTGGGGACTTTGCTTAATACCATAATATAGCTTACCCTCTCCTGACTCCTATAGAAATATTCTCTGATTTTTAAAATTATTGATGAGTATAGGACATGTTGAGAGAAAATAATAAATGTAACTAATACTTATCATTTCACATGCTTCCTACATTTTTTCCTTTATTTTATATCTGTGCATGGCATTGTGCTAATCATAGGCGGGCCATATTACGAACTGACCTCAATGTAAAATAAAATGTTTTAAGTATCTAAAAAACTTATTGTGACACTGTGACATGTTTTATATATATGTCACTTCACATTCATAGACTACTTCTTATATATTTCATATATATTAGCTAAGATGTTCATTGTGGAAACCTCAAATAATTTCAGAAAAGTTTAGTAACTTCTTTGATACAAATATGAGAGTGGCAAACTCTTCTCATTTTATAGATAGTTATACAGACACATCTAAAGACTAAAAGACTAATCCAATAATGTAATAGAAAATCTAAGTCCTTTTTTTCTAACCCATACATGTTTTCTATTTTTTAACATGTATCAACTTATTCTCTGGTATACATTTGTCATTTGGGAAATGAGAGAAAATTATCTCTCTTGGGAGCAAAATGACATTGATAAACTTTGCAGAGACTTGACTGTCATTTCCCCAATTTAAAAGACTTCCTTTCTGACACAGAAAATTGAGTAGCTATGAAAGAAAAAGAAAATAAAAAATTAAAACAAAATTTCTTCAAAGAAATAGTTTATATTAAAAAAAACAAGAAGAATAACAAGAAATATAATTACTCAGAAAAAACAGAGGATTTTCTTTTTTATTTTTTACAAACAAACCTGAGTTGTCTCTAAAGGTATAATTAACTGAGATGGAAAAGAGAACACTGCACCAAACTACAAGTAGGTCAGCTCATTTGAGGTTCTCGGCTGCATAGGCTCTGACAGCTGATGGAATATTTCTATATATATATATGTATAGATAGAAGATATACAGCTTCCAGTGATTTATTGGTCTTTCTTTCCCTAATGCCTGTTATATATAAAAAAATGGAAAAGAAAACCTATAGTTTTCCTTTTTGCTTAGGAAAAAACCTGCACTGGGGACTTGAGTGTAATTATGAAATGGAGTTAGCTGTACCCAGGTGCATGAAACACATTTCTAATTACATTTAAACACAAAGGAACAGTGATTGATGAAAGAGAGTTTGGTATTTTTCTGGCCCTATAGATATTTAGCTTAAACTTTACTTCATATAATAATTAATTTCTCACATTTTAAATATTAAAGCTACCTCCCCTCCTCACTAAACATCCATAGACAAATAAACACAGATATATTGGCTTTCCTCCCCTTAAACAGGCTTAAATTTTGTGAGTAATAACATTCTGGAAAAGTCAAAGTGACCTGTTTTCAAACACGAGCAAATCCCACCATGTTTGATTCATGAGACTCATTTGTCCCATTTCAAGGACATTCCCAACAAAATATCACACATGCCTCCCTAAGTAGCCCATTATTGGCAATATTCCACTGGGGAAAGCATGCTTAATTTTATCCTCATTTTGGAAACTAAATCCTGTGCTCTGAGCATATTTGAAATATTTTATCTCTGAATCTTGGCTCTGAAGTTTTGAATATTTTGCACTATTCCTATTATCCCATTCTTGTCACTCTTCCTCCAAGAAATTTTCCAATCCACTTTTGCTCAGTAGACCGTGTTCTTCAACACATTTCATGTAACCCTTTTCAGACCCAGCTCAAGTGAAACTGCTACACTCTCCTTACTACCTCAAATCTCTGCAAATGGGCTTCTGGTCCCCTCCATCTACTGATGACATAGATGATATTATTGCTAAAGGCAGTGGAAAATATGGCCCATGTATTATCTAAAATTTACCAGAGTTGAGGCTATTATACTCTGTATCTCATTTATTACTTTTTTCCCTTATATGGCTTCCAAGAAATTATAAGTCTACCTCTCTCTTTTTTCAGAGCTCTTATTCTCTAGCCAGAGTCTCCAGAAATGCTACAGATAATCTCTGCTCCACATTTCTTAATTCGTTTTGAAATATTTGTGCAACAACTATAGGCTGATGACTATAACGTTTATACATTCAACAAAAACACACGTTTATTGGTACTTCATCATTATCTCATGTGCATATCAAACACAACATATTTGAAGCTAAGCTAATATTCAGAAAGTACTTAGACCCTGGCCCATTATAAACAAATATTTGGTATACAGAAATAAATTTTCCATAGTGAAGTGTTTAAAAGTATGAGCTTTATAGTCAGTCATGCCAGATTTGAATACTAGCTTTAATAAAAAAAAAAATACTTGCTTCATGCTGTTACAGTCTTTATGAAGATTACGTAAAATAGTTACCATACTGGGCAGCAAACATAAATGTTTACATAGGTTATTATCATTGTTAAGAGCACTTTAAAATAGACTGTATATCCTATTTAATTTTCCTTCTACACATCCATGAAATCTATCCCCATTTTATCATTCTTACTAACAATGCTTTAGATCAAGTCCTTATCACTTGTTGCTAGTATTGCTGAAATATCCTTCTAATAAGATCCTAACTATTCAACCTCAATTCTCAAAAATTCCATGAAAATATTTTTCTAAAAATCAAGGTCATAATACTTCTCTTTTTAAAGTTTATTCATGGTTTTGCATATATTTACTGAATACTTTTAAACTCCTGAGTAAAGCATTCAGGATTTTCTTCTACTTCTCTCGGTTTACCTCTCACCACTACTGCTCTTACTTTCTATGTTATAACCATACTCAATCATTTTTAGTACCCCTGATGGACCATGTTCACTGTCATGTTTGGGCCTTTTGACATGAAGTACATTCTATCTTGCCTCAAGTTTCACTTGGTTTGCATCGCACATTATTTTCCTTCCCTCAACATTTTTCTGATCCTTCAATCTCATTTCTTAACCCTCTACTGTTACATAGTACTCTGAGTATTTCCCTACTGTAGCACATAATAACCTATATTTTAACTCTAAGTTCAGTTGTCAGAGTGCAGGGAATATGACGGTCTTTGTATTTTTCATGTCCAGACCAGTATCTGATGCATTGTAGAGTAGTAAAATTTATGACAGAATATAATTAAAGTGATATAGAATCAAGGCATCATCAATTTCAATCTAAGATTTTGAGGGCAAGGATTATATATTAGACTTCTTTGTATTCTTTATGGCTTGTATTTCAATAATAATTTATTAATATTTGCAACTTTTCTCTGCTACGTTTAAATCATTTATTATTCCTTTGTCCTTTCCAGGGTAATAAGGTCTCGCAGGTTGAAACATGTATAGACTTGTGATGGCATTACAGACTTAGAAAGTGGACTCGGTGGGAAAGTTCAGTCCATTTCTCTCAAGAATGCTATAATAATGCCTTCCAATATTTGTCTTACTATAATTTATTCCCCCAACCACAAATAGTGACATAGTGAACAGTACCCCCAAAAAAGTTTCTGAAAAGTTTCTGAAAATAATTGTTGCTCCTTGAGGAAGTAAGTAAATAGATAAATAACACATCCACAAATTTAAATACCAGATAAATTTGATTAGGTTTTTCAGAAAGCTTGCTCTAATATCCTATCTAATTAATAGTTAACAGTTTTCAATTATGAGTATTAAAGGTGTTCAAGAAAATATCTGAGATATCCTAAAAAGTTTCAATAAATTTTATAAGTCAGTTTAACCATAGTAATTTACTTGCCAAAAAAACAAATTTTAAATTGTCCAACAGCCTTTGTTCTTTAAAGGAAGAAATTCCCTTATAATTATCCAAAGGTCTCAGAGGTGGCATTAAAAGGGCTCCAAATATTACTTTGTTCCTTCCCTCACTACAGAAAATAAAATAATTTTGAACAACACTTTAAGAAAACATGTATCTATATGAATTTAAACCTCCAAAATATTTACTATCTCTAAGGGCCAGGAAAATTATTCTGTCCATTATAAATATTCAAGACATTCTCTATTGCAGGTGTTAGCAAACTATGATCCACATGTCAAATATGGCCCATTTCTTGTTTTGTTTTTTTTTTTTTTATAAAGTTTACTATACCACAGTCATACACATTTCTTTGTATTATCAATGGCTGATTTCTCACTAGCTTGGGAGAGTTCATGCAAACTTCAAAGCCTAAAATATTTACCATCTGACGCTTAGAAAAAAAATTTGCTGACCACTGCTGAAACTCTTCCAATAAATTATATCTGATGAAATCGTAACAAAGTCTTCCCAGACAATATTCAGCTAAAATAGATGTCCAAATATTTTGACATGGACACACATGTGGGTGCACACACACACATACACACACATATATGTAATTGTATGCATAGTATTTTTTTTAATCTGGACACAATGAAAAAATTTTACCATGAAAAAACAAATTGTCGTTGTCCTTCAACAGCACTGCATAAGAGCCACATGAAATAATCAGGGACTGACCCATCTTTGGATAAGTGACATGGTAGGGCTGCCTTAGCTTATAAAAATATGAAACTCATATTTGATTAGTGAAAAAAAATAGATAATTCAGCCCAAGAGCATGTTTTCAAAATAGAGGTTTGGTCACTTTAGAAAGAGTAATAAAATGGAAAATGAAATAAAGGGAAACAGTAGACCAGGATGCAGTAACATAGCCTGAAACCTAAATAGCAACAGTGGCTTTCAGCTTGAAAAACTTTTAGAACATGGATAATATCTCTGCAATATTGGGTCTCAATAAACTTTATATCAGAAAAAAAGGAATACAATCCTTAAAAGGTAAGAAACAAAGGAGGTGAGTCCAACAATTTTTGCAGCTTCCCTGCAAAGTTTTGTTTTTGTTTTTTTCTTTTCCTAAATTCTTGCACAGGAAAGGCAAACAGACTAGCCCAGCAGATTGCATGAGTTATGAAATGGGACTGGGCTTTTATGAAGGCTAAGGCAACTAGAGTTCCCAAGGAAGAGTACTGACAGGGAGAGAACTGCAGAAAGAGAGAACTCTAAAGACTTTGAAGAGTCCTATCTTAGTATTTAGCTGAATATGTCATCAGCTCCTGTGTATAAAGCAACTGCCCAAGACTTAGAGGAAAACAAAAATAAACAAACAGAAAGATTAGAGAAAAAACTCCTTGAATTTACCAAAAACAGTGGCTGGGGGCTGTTCCTAGTAGCCAGAGTAGAAACTCTCAAAACTTGTTAACATTGGGTAAAGTATTCAGAAGGGTTTAGTTTAATAAAAGACAATTAGCCCTATACCAAACACTGCTCTGGTCTTACCTAAAAAGGCTTAAAGGAAAGTTTCTAAAGGATCAGCAACCGTATCCCGGAACAAATTTCAAAAACAGTTAAACAAATACAACAATATTCACAATTCAAGAATGTAGAATTCACAATATGTAACAACTAAATAAAAAAAAAGAAACAACAACAACAACAAAACTATTAGCATGCACCATAAAAGCAAAACTATCAAGCCATGAGGAGAAAAAATATAAATCATTTTTTAAAAATATCAATCATTTGAAAATGGACCAGCAATGAACATTTTAGAATTAGTAGACGTAGACATTAAGTAGTTGTTAAAACTGATTAACTCATTGGAAAAATAGAGGGAAGATTGCCCATGTTAAATAAAGGCATGGTAAACATGAATAAAAACCAAAACAATATTTTAAAGATGAAAATTATAATGTCTGAGATGAAAAATACTTTAGACAGATTAATGCTGTTTAAAAATTGCAGAAGCCAATTATCAATAAACTAGAAGGAAACTAGAATAGAAACTACAAAAAATGAAAAAAACAACTGAAAAATTAGAGAAACAAAGTGAGAGAGATGTAAAGAAGTACTGCAATAAATAATGACAAAATTTTTTCCAAGTTTTATGAAAAGTAAAAACCTAATGAGTCAAAAGTTAAATGAATCACAAGCATAAGAACAATGAAGAAGACTAAACAATGGAACATCATAATCCAACTACTTAAAATCAGTGATAAAGAGAAAAGCTTACAGTTTTCAGGATACAGGTCTTTCACCTGCTTGGATAAATTCATTCCTAGGTATTTTATTCTTTTTGATGCAACTGTAAATGGGTTTGTTTTCTTAATGTTTGTTTATGATAGTTTGTTGTTTGTGTTTAGAAATGCAACAGATTTCTGTACATTGACTGCATGCTACAACTTTACTGTATTTGTTTAGTTCTAACACTTCTTTTCTTGGGTCTTTAGGGTTTTCTGCATATAATATCATGTCATCTGCAAATAGTGACAGTTTTACTTTTTCCTTTCCATTATGTAGGCCTTTTATTTTGTTTTCTTGCCTAATTGCTCTGGCTAGAATTTCCAACACTATGCTGAATAAAAGTGTTGAGTGTAGGCATTGTTGTCTTGTTCCTGATCTTAGAAGAAAACTTTCATCCTTTTACTGTTGAGTATTATGTTAGGTGTAGGTTCATCCATATTGTCTTTATAATGTCGAGGTATGTTCATTTTATATCTACTTTGTCAAGGGTTGTTAACCAAAATGGATGCTGAATTTTGTCAAATGTTTTTTTTTTTGAACCTGTTGAGATGATCATGTCATTTTTTATCCTTTTGTTAATGTGGTGTATTACATTGATGATTTGCAGATGTTGAACTATTTTTGTTTTCCTGGAATAACTCCCACTTGATTATGGTACATGATCCTTCTAAGGTATTGTTGAAATTGGTCTGCTAATATTTTGTTGAGGGTATTTTTCTTCTGTGATCATCAGGGATATTGACCTGTAATTATTTTTTTCTTGTGTTACTGTTGTATGTTTCTGGTGTCAGTTGTGAAGTGAGTTTATAAGTGCTTTTTCTTTTTCTATTTTTTGTAAGAATTTGAGGATTGGTATTTATTCTCTGAATGTTGAGTAGAATTTATCAGTGAGGCTTTCTGGTCCTGGACTTTTTCTGGTTGGGAGATTTTGATCAGTGATTCAACCTCCTTGCTACTAAGTAAAGTCTGTTCAGATTTTCTGTTTCTTCATGATTAAATATTGAAACGTTGTGAGTTTCTAGGAATTTATCAACTTCTTCTAAGCTATCTAATTTGTTGGCATGTAATTGTTCATAGAAGTCTCTTATGGTCCTTTGCATTTCTGTGGTATCACTTTGAACACCCCCTCTTTCATTTCTGATTTTATTTATTTGAATTCTTCTTTCTTTATGAGTTTAACTAAAGGTTTGTCATTTTTTTTTTAACTTTAGAAGAAATAGCTCTTGGTTTTATTGATCTTTCCTACAGTTTTCTTAGTATCTATTTTATATATTTCTACTTTGAATCTTGTTATTCCTTTTCTTCAACTAGTTCTAGATCTTGTTTTTCTTTTCTTTTCTTTTCTTTTCTTTTCTTTTTTTCCTAGTACTATAAAGTGTAAAGTTAAGTTGTTTGAGATTTGTTTGTTTCTTGTGGTAGGCACTTATTTCTATGAGCTTCCTTCTTAGAACTGCATTTGCTGCATTTTATAAGCTTTGGTATGTTGTATTTTAAGACTACATGACATTGATGAAAGAAATTAAAGAAGATACAAATAAATGGAAAGATATTGTGTACTCATGTATTAAAATAATGTTTTTAATTTTTTAATGTTTATTTATTTTTGAGAGAGATAAAGAGACAGACAGTGAGCAGGGGAGGGGCAGAGAGAGAAGGAGACACAGAATCCGAAGCAGGCTCCAGGCTCTGAGCTTTCAGCACAGAGCGCAACATGGGGTTCAAACTCACAAACCATGAGATCAGGACATGAGCTGAAGTCAGATGCTTAACCGACTGAACCACTCTGGCACACCTTAAAAGAATGTTTTCAAAATGTCCACAGGCCCAAAACAATCTACAGATTCAATGCAATCCCAATCAAAATGCCAATGGCATATTTCAGAGAAATGGAACAAACTAGTCCACCAAAGATCAGATACTAGGTAGCAAGTATCTATGTAACTTAGATCTAAGATTTGATAGATTCTTACATAAAACATTAAAGTATGATCCAAAAGAAATTAAGTTGGCTGAATTTATCAAATTTAATAAATTTTTGTTTGAGGAAGACGCTGCTAAAAAATTAAAAAGACTAGCACAGACTGGGAGAAAATATTTGCAAATCACATATGTGAAAAAGCCTTGCATCCAGACCATATAAAGAAAAAAATCTCTCACAACTCAACAAGAAAACAAGTAAACCAAATAGACAAGTAAAATTGACAAACACCTTATACACACATTCACCATACAGAATATATAGATAGTACAGAAGTGCACAAAAAAAATATTCAACATCATTGTGCATTAAGGAAATCTAAATATGAGCAACAATTAAATATCGCTACAAACCAATTTAAAATAAATAAATGAAAAAATTTTGACAAACCAGGTCCTTATGAAAATATGGAACAACTGAAATTGTCATATTTCTGGTATAAATGGTAAATTATATAATAACCTAGATTATCCTTCTCCTAGATATTTCTCCAAGAAAAATGGAAGCATATAATCAATGGGGAAAAATCTGTCTGTATAAGAATGATCATAGCTGCTGAAATTTAATAAACAAAAACTTAAAGAAAATTCAAACGGTTGAAAAAAAATAGTGGTACACATACAATAGAATATTACTCAGGACTAAAAAAAAAATAAACTATTGATACATGCAACAACTTAGATGGATATCAACAGCATAATGCTTGGTGGAAAAAGCTAACCCCAATATGTTACATACTGTATTATTCCATTTTTAAAATGACAAAACTATACTAATGAACAGATGAATATTTGTTAAGAGTTAAGGTTGAGGACAGAACTGGATTATAAAAAAGAAATCCAAGCAATCTAAATTTCTCTCTGGTGACAGAACAATAATGGATCCTGATTGTGGTGGTGATTACCTGTGATATAATTTCATAGCACCCTAAACTGAATTAAAAATAAATAAATGCATTTAGGGGTGCCTGGGTGGATCAATTGTTTGAGCATCCCACTCTTGGTTTCAGCTCAGGTCATGGTCTCACGGTACATGGATTTGAGCCCTGAGCTTTCTGCCCCTCCCTCTCTCTCTCAAAATAAATAAATAAACTTAAAAATGCATTAAAAAACTGATAAAATATGAATGTATGCACAATATCATACCAAATTCAATTTCCTGGTTATGATAAATGTATTATGGTTACATACGTTATCATTATGGAAGGTTGGCTAATGGATACACGGGAACTCTACTGTTTTTAGCTTCTAGTCAGTCTAAAATGGTTTCAAAACATTAACTTGACTACAGATCTATACTTAACAATTCTCTCACTATAGTGCTCCGTTTATTTACAATATAGCGCAAGTATGTTATTTTAAATCAGAAGCTCTATTGCTGACTTTTTCTTTTTAAGTATTTTTGTTTTTCACCACATAAGGCAAAACATGCTATTTCTCGCAGACTTCTATTCAACAAAAACCTTGGTCTAGCATATTGCATTATTTATTTTTCTTCCACACAGTGGTTTTAGATTTCCCTGAATTGTTGCTACAAACACATTTTCATCATTCTTGGTTAAATTTGAACATTTCTGACAGTTCTACTCTTTTAAAGTCATACTGATTTAAACTCCAAGGCACATAAACCATAGGATTCTATGACATCTCTAGAGTTTAAGACTTATCATTCTTTATTTACATTGACTCCCTGTAGTTCAGTAGATTCCCTTGCTGGAAGTCTAGGCCTAAGATGTCTTTGGCAGTAATTGATTCTAGAATCAAGTGGCGGATTTATATTGATTATTACCATGAAACCAGTCATGATGATTGCGACTCCTATAACATGTTGGTTAATTTCACATGGCATATCATTCTAACCCAGAATAATGAGAACTGACAGACTGTCTGGCTCAAAGTGATTGTTTGATCTCCCAATAAAGTGAAAAATAACAGTTTTCACCACTGTAGCAAATTAGGTAATATGACAGAACCAAGGAGTTTGGATTAAACCATGGCTATAGGTCAAAGTTAGAAATGGATGGGAGTATCGTATATCATATGTTTTGACTTATTAAATCTTAAGTAAAAATTCATTAGCAAATAACTATTTATTATGAATTACCAGGAAAATGCATCTCATTGATTTTTTTCAATGTTATTTCATGCCTGTATCCAAAGTTTTGCAGGTAGCTGAAATGGTGATTATCAGACTAGGTGTTTTAATTTATGTCCAACAAAGATAATGAACCAGTCTTTAAGTGTAGGATGATTATTTTTAAAACAGATTGATAACATTAGGCATAAAATAAACCAATGACTAATCCCAACAAATGCATCTTGGAGTTTAGTCACTGATTGTAGTATAAAATAAAACTTCAAAGGCTGACATTCTAACTCTTGAGAGATGCCAACATAACTAAGTTCAGGCATAATGTCTTCTGTGTAGGGCTATGTCCTCGAACAAAAAGAAAACTCTTGACTCTCTGCCTGCCTACCACACTTTTAGCATATGTTAAGTTGTTTTGAAACTGTTTGTCTCTTACAGTTATTTGAGATTCCCTGAGAAAAAGGATTTTGTGCTGTTTTGTTCAATGTTCACAGCATTTAACACAATTTCTGGGACAAAGCAAGTGCTGATAAAATTTTCCTCTGAAGTAAGTAAATATATATCCAAACCTGCCAATGGGAAGAAAAAGAGAAAAGAATTGTGAAGAGTAGAAAACATAGCACTAAAATATATGTAATGCTAAAATAATCATTCCATGAGTAATTGAGAACCATTGGAAGAGGGGTACTAAGGGTATTTACTAATTAGCACATGTAATCTGGGTAGTCAGATTGTATAAATTGATACTATATATATATATATATATATATATATATATATATTGGAATTATGTATAAAAATAAGGGAAATAAAAAGAAACAGAAGTCAAAATATGAAAAGGATTTTTACTTAAATATAAATTCAGTAATACATGTTATTTTTTTTAGGATTTTTACTTAAATTCCAGTTAGTGGACATGCAGTGCACAACATAGTGATTCAACACGTCCATGCAATACCTGGTACTCATCACAACAGGTTCACTCTTTAATCCCCATCAACTATTTACCCATCACCTTCACTCTTTTCCCCTCTAGTAAGCATCAGTTTGTTCCCTACAGTTAAGAGTCCATTTCTTGGTTTGTCTCTCTCCTTTTTTTTCTCCATTGTTCATTTGTTTTGCTTCTTAAATTCCACATATGGTTGAAATAATACAGTATTTGTCTTTGTCTGTCTTATTTCACTCAGCATAATGTTCTCTGATGTTTACAGCAGCATTATCTACAATAGCCACATTATGGAAACAACCCATGGAATATTACTCAACCACAAAAAAGAATGAAATCTTGCCATTAGCAATTACATGAATGGAGCTAGAGGATATTATGCTAATCAAAATAAGTCAGTCAGAGGAATACACCTTCTTTAAGATATAAAAAAAAAACTGCAAGAGAATGCCTTTCACTCTGATAATAAGCTAAATAATCTAAAAAATATCATAAGTTTTCAGTCCCTCAGACATCTGAGGTCATAGGATAACCATGCTTACTGAACTCCAAAGGTTGATAAACCCATCCATGAACACTGGGCATGGAATGAACTAGTATGACATTTTTTACTCACTGGAAGCCTCGATGATGATATGTGGGGACAAGAAAGCATTCTGTAATATTTTAATTTAATCTCATTATTTTAATGGATCTCTGTCTCTTAGCTGTGACCTTCACAAGTATTATAGCTTCCCATCTACAAGGCTACATGGAACTAGAATGGGGAAAAATGTTCTCTTCCCCAGTGGAATAAGGTCTTCTACCCTGAAGAACAGGCCTTTGTTATGAAGAAGGTACTTAGAAGTACCCCATAAGTATTATTCTTCCCCTTGTTGTAACAGAAGAAATGCTTTTTTTATTTTTGTATTGTTTAGATTTGTTGTTGTTGTTTTAAGGACTGAATTGACCATTTCTAAGCTTGTTACATGTTGGAGCTAAAACTGGAAGTATTTTCTTTTTTCTTTATTTATGGAACACAGTCATTGTGGGTAAAAGAACAATAGAATAATATTGTAAATTATACTTAAAGATTATACATAACCTTTATGCCAAGAATTGGATATACATTTTGTTTTTTTTGTTTTTTGTTTTTTTTCTTTTTGCCAGGCCATTACTGTAGAGTTTAAGTCCATCTCAACTATAGGCGATCTTAGTTTGAGTATTGTTGCTATAATTACCTTAAGTGCAAAATAGGCCTCAAAGCCCTACAGAGATGGATGGTCATTGTCTTAGGTTTAGTGTGAGAACTAAATGCCAGACCTCTATATACCTGATCCTCAGATTTAAGCATGCTTGAATCATAGGGGTGACTCATCCACCATTCTTGTTCTTCCCTTTGCAATAGATTACAATTGCTTGTCACCTCATTGTAGGAAATGGATAATCTTGATTCTTCTACTTCGTTCTTAGTCATAGACAGGCCCTGTGCATCTGTACCTCAGAGACAGGACTTTCTCTTTTTTTCTCATAATGGCAATTAATTTATGTTCTTCTACTTATTGCCAGGTTTAGCACAGTAGACATCCTTTTCCTCCCATAATGGCAGCCTACATCTCCCTGCTTCAGTGAGTGTTCAGAGATCCAAGCTGCTTTCCCACCCTTGTGCCACCAACAGCTATCCTTTGCTTGGTAGCAGAGAAAGATCAGTTCACTGGTAACTTTTCCTGCCTAGCAGTAACCAGTACTAATACTAATATAAGGTCTAAAGTGCTTCTAGTGATCTTAAAATTCTCCAGTTTCCCTTCAAATCTTGGCAGGCCCTGCATTCATGCAGGATGGGAGGCAGGAGCCTATCAAGTCTCTAGTCCAACTCCTAATTAGACTTACATAAAACCTCATGCTAAAGGCCTAATTACCTCAGTTTTTATTACTTGGTAATCATGTCTCACTTTTAACCAAATTTTTAAGGCACGCTGAAAGACAAGAATAGCCAATGCAAACATTAGCAACATACTCTGACATTATGGGTATAAGAATTATTGTAAAAGTAATTTGCAATATCAACCATTAATATGTTAAAAGTCTTAATGAAAAAAAATACCCCATACAGAAATATGTAGGTAATCCAAAGAAAAAGATGTGAACTCTTAAAAGCCAAAAAAGTGCAATAAAGCAAAACTAGATATATAATTTTTTAAAGGTTTATTTATTTATTTTGAGAGAGAGAGAGAGAGAGAGACAGACTGGGGGAAGTTCAGAGAGAGAAGGAGAGAAAGAATCCCAAGCAGGCTCCAAGCTCAGTGTGGAAGCTGACATGGGATTTGATGTGGAATCTGACATGGGATTTGATCCCATGACCACGAGACCAGGACCTGAGCTGAAATCAAGAGCCAGACCTTCAACTGGCCTAGTCACCCAGGCAACCCTAGATAAATAATATTCTTAAGGAATCATTGTAACAGAAAGGAAGAATGAATTTGATGGAGTCATAAATAAACTGGACATGGCCAAGGAAGCAATCAGAGAGCTTGGAGACAGGTTAATAAAAGCTTCTCAAACTGAAATTCAAAAAGAAAAAAAAAAAGCAAAAAACAAAAAACAGAAGAAAACATCCAAAAACTGAGGTACAGTTTCAAAAGCTTAGCATACACATAATTTGAATTCCAGGAAAGAGAATGGAGAAGAAATAATAGAAGTAATAACCGGTGAGAGTTTTCCAAAGTTAATGATAAGTATCAAATTACAGGTGTACTAAGTTCAAAGGACACTGAGTAGAGTAAGTACCAGGAAACACACACACAGACACACAGACACACACACACACACACACACAAAACAAAAAACCTTCATGAGGCATATCATAATCAAACTGCAGAAAACCAAAGACAAAGGGAAAGTCTTGAAAAAAAGCCAGAGAGGTGAAAAAAAAACACTATATACACAGAAAAAAGGATAAGACTCATAGACTTTGTGTCAAGAGCCCATGCAAGCAAGAAGAGAGTAGAATGAAATGTTTTAAGTGTTTAAAGAAAGAATCCACCAATTTAGAATTTGATGTTCAGAAAAATTATTTTTCAGAAATAAAGAATATTTATTTTCAGTAAGGGGGTAGGAGAAACTTGATATTCAAGTCCAGAAGGCCTGTTCTGAAAGATTTTTTTTTTAATTTCCATGGAGAAGGAAAATGATATATATCAGATTTGTATCTAAATAAAAAAAACAAAAACAAGGGTGACTAGTGACTCATTCAGTGAAGCATCCAACTCTTGATTTCTGCTCAGGTCATGATTTCACAGTTCATGAGATTGAGCCCTGCATTGGGATCCATGCTGAGGGTGGAGGCTGCTTAAGATTCTCTCTTTCCCTCTCTCTCTACCCCCTTCTCACTCATACTCTCTCTGTCTTAAAATAAATAATTTTAAAAAATAAAGAAAAAAATTATTGAGGAATAAAGATAAATATTTTATTTCTCTTACTCTTTTTATCTAAATATAACTGTTTAGGAAGAAATAATAAAATATATTGGGTGCTTATAGTAAATATGTAATGTTTATAGGTAAATAAATGAAATAAATGATGGCAATGTCACAAGGGACATTAGGGTGAAATTACAAATGCTTTGTTACAGAGTACTTCCACTACATGTGAAGTAGCACTGTGTTATTTTAGGATAAACTTAGATACGTTAAAAATGTATATTGCAAAATATATATCAACATTTATAAGTAGTAAAACATATACGTAATTGATATGCTCATAGAAGAGATCATTGGAATCATAAATTCTTAAATTAAAGCCAAAGCAAGGAGACAAAGAGTAGAAGTGAAAGAAACTGGGAAATTAACAAAAAGAAAGTAGTTACAAACGTAGTAGATATTAATCCAAATATAGTAATTATCACTTTAAATGTGAATGATATAGATACATTGACCAAATTCATAGATTGTCAAAGAGAATAAAAATCAAACCTGACTATATCTGTTGTGTAAAAAAAAAATCCCCTTTAATTATAAAGACTCAGGTATAGAAAAAAGTAAAAGGATGGAGAAAGACATAAAATGTTAACACTAATCAAAGAAAAGCTAAAGTTTCTTTGATTTCAGAGCAAAAACAATTATGGGGATTAACATAATTACATTAGGATGAAGGGATCAGTTCTTCAAAAAGTAATAACTATTGTAAACACACATGCACCTAACAACATAATTTTAAAATTCATGAGACAAAACTGATAGAACTACAAAGAGAAAAGACAAATCTGCTATTATACTTGGAAATTTCAACACTCTAGTTTCAATAATTGATAAATTAAGGCGTCAGAAACTTGTTTAGAATATAGTTGACTTGAATAGCCCTACCAGAATAAAATTAATCTAACAGATATTTATAGAATACCCCAAACAATTGTAAAATACATATTCTTCTAAAGCTTATATATAACATCCATCAGATAGAATGTATTTGGGGCCAATAACATACTTAATAAGTTTAAAATAAATCATACAAAATCTTTTCTCTGGTCTCAATGAATTCAACTAGAATCAAGAATAGATGACTGGAAAATCCTCAAATATCTAGATATTAAACAATACACTTGTAATGACACATAGATTAAAGAAGAAATCATAAAGGAAATAAAGTATAAAGTAAATTGAAACGAATATGCAACTGATAAAATTTTCTGGGATGCAGTGATTACAGTACTCCAAGGGAGATTTATTGAATTGAATGAATATATTAAAAAAATTAAAAATCAATAATCAGGATTCTAGCTTAGGAAACTATAGAAAAAAACGCAATTTAGGTCTAAGCAAGTAGGAGAAAAGAAACAATAAAAATGGAGCTCAAATTAATGAAATTAAAAGCAGAAAACAATAGGCATAATGAACGACATTATCACATATCTCTCTGAAAAAATCAGAGATCAGTAAAATTGATAAAATCAGCCAGGCTCATTAAGAGAGAGATACAGGAAATAAGTAATCCTTGTGAGAAATTAAAGACAGTTTATCTATAGTGATGATCCCATGGACATTAAAGGAATAATAACACCTTGCTGTAAACAACTCAATGTCCACAAATTTGACAACTTAAATAATTGAATCTAAAGACATAACTTATCAGCACTCAAATTAGGAGAAATAAATGATCAAAATAGGCATTTATCTATTAAAAATTATGTTATTAATAACTGTCAAAATGAAGTCATAATTCCCTTCTAGAACACAGAAGTAGAAATAATAGTTCTCACTTCCAAATACATTCTATAAGTTTTATATGACTCAAATACCAAAATCTGACACAAAAAGTACATGAAAATAAAATACAGATAATATCTCTCACAAATATATGGAAAACTCCTCAGAAAGCCTAGGGAAATAAAATCCAACAATGAAATCTAAATAATTATAGAGCTCAGGAGCACCTGGATGGTTCAGTTTGTTGAGCATTCAACTCTTGATTTCAGCTCATGTCCTGATCCCAGGGTCATGGGATCAAGCCCCGTGTTGGGCTCCACACTGAGTGTGGAACCTGCTTCTGATACTCTATCTTCCTCTCCTTCTGTCCCTCCCTTCTTTCTAAAATAAAATTAAATTAAAATTTAAAAAAATACACAGCTCAATAAGGTGGAATCTATTCTAGGTATGTATGAGTAGATCAACATTTGAAAATCAGTATTATTTATCACATTACCAGCTAAATATGAAAGGCATATCAATTCATGAAGAAAATACATTTGACGAAAACCCAACATCCATTCTTCATAAAAATTCAGCAAACTAGGAATAAAGAAGAACTTTCTCCAGAGTGCCTGCATGGCTCAATTAGTTAAGCATCTAACTTCAGCTCAGGCCATGATATTATGGTTTGTGAGTTTGAGTTCAGCACCAGGCTGTCTGCTGTCAGCAATGGAACCTGCTTCATATCCTCTGCCTCCCTCTCTCTCTGCCCCTCCCCAGTTCATGCTCTCTCTTCTCTCTCAAAAATAAACATTATTTTTTTTAATATAAAAAAGGAACTTTCTCAACATGATAAAGTACATTAACAAAAACCTACACCTAACAGGGCACCTGGGTGGATCAGTCAGTTAAGTGTCTGACTTTGGCTCAGGTCATGAGCTCAAAGTTTATGGGTTCGAGCCCCGACTTGGGCTCTGTGCCAACAGCTTGGAGCCTGGAGCCTGCTTCAGATTCTGTGTCTCCCTCTCTCTCTGCCCCTCCCCTGCTCACACTCCGTCGCTCCCTCTCTCTCAAAAAATAAATAGTAAACATTTAAATAAACCTTACACCTAACAATATACTTAATATTATGAAACTAGAAACTTTACTCCTACCATCAGAAAGAAGGCAAGAATATAATCTCTTATGAATTTTTTTGACATCATAGTGGATATCGTAGTTATTCAACAAAACAAAATAAAATATAGCATACACCAACTGGAAAAGAAATAAAATTGTCTTTATTTGTATATGACATGATTGTCTATGTAAAAAAATCATAAAAATATTATGGTACTAGTGAAAGAATAGACCTATAGGTCAATAGGACAGAATACAGAGACCAGAAAAAGACCTACACAATCATAGTTAACATATTTTTGACACAGGAATAAAGACAATAAAGTGGAGAAATGATAGACATTTCAATAAGTCATCTCCAGACAAGGATGTTCATAAGCAAACAATAATAAATAAATAAAAATAAAGAACAAAGGTACAAAAGGAAAAATGACCTGGATACAGTCCCTACAACTTTCATAAAAACTAACTCAAAATGTATTACAGACTGAAATATACAACATAAAACATAAAATTCTACAACATAAGAGGCAGTCTATGTGACCTTGAGTCTAATAATCAATTTTTAGATATAACACAAAACCATGATCTCTAAAAGACAAAAAAATGTTAATTTCAGCTTGAATAGAATTTAAGACCCATAAGGCTAATTGCAGATCTCTCAACAGAAACTCGGCAAGCCAGAAGGAGGGGTATGATATATTCAATGTGTTGAACTGGAAAAATCTCAGCCAAGAATATTCTGACAAGCCTGTCATTCAGGATAGAAGGAGAGATAAAGAGTTTCCCAGATAAATCAAAAGAAGTTCATGACCAACTAAACCAGCCCTACAAGAAATATTAAAGGGGACTCTGAGTGGAAAGGAGAGACCAAAAGTGACAAAGACAAGAAAGAAACAGAGAAAATCTCCAGAAACTATGACAAAATAAGTAATGGCAATAATGACATATTTATCAATAATTACTTTGAATGTAAATGGACTAAACACTCCCATCAAAAGACATAGGGTGTCAGAATAGATCAAACAAACAAACAACAACAACAAACTCAAGATCTGTCTCTATGCAGCAACAAGAGATAGCTTTTAGACCTAAAGACACCTGCAGATTAAAAGTGAGGGAATGGAGAAATGTTTATCATGCAATGGACATCAAAAGAAAGCCAGAGAAGCAATACTTATATCAGACATACTAGATTTTAAACCAAAAACTGTAACAAGAGTTGGAAAAGGGCACTATATCATAATTAAGGAGACTATCCAACAAGATCTAATTGTAAATATTTATGCTCCCAACATGTAAGCACAAAAATATAAAAAAAAAAAAAACAGTTAATAACAAATATAAAGGATTTCATTGATAATAACAAAGTAGTAATAGGGGTCTTTAATACCCCACTTGCATCAATAGACAGATCTTCTAAGCAGAAAATCAAGAAGGAAACAATGGCTTTGAATGATACACTAGATGGACTTAATAGATGTATTCAGAAAATTTCATACTAATGCAGAAAATATACATTCTTTTCAAGAATGTCTGGCACATTCTCCAGAATTGATCACATACTAGGTCACACAACAGTCCTCAGCAAGTATAAAAAAGATTGAGATCCTAGCATGCACATTTCATGACAACTTCCTGAAATCAACCACAAGAAAACATTTGGAAAGACCACAAATACATGGAGATTAAACAACATGCTACTAAAGAATGAATGGATAAGCAAGGAAGCCAAAGAAAAAAAAGAAAAAAAAGAAATGGAAACAAATGAAAATACTATGATTTAAAACCTTTGGGATGCAGCAAAAGTGGTCTGAAGAGAGATATATATATATATAGCAATGCAGGCCTACCTCAAGAAACATCTAAAGCAACTAGAGAAAGAACAAACTAAGCCTAAATCCAATGGAAGAAGGGAAATAATAACGATTAGAGCAGAAATAAATGATATAGAAACTATAAAGAAAAACAAATAGAAGAAATCAATGAAACCAGGAGCTGGTTTTTAAAATTTTTTTTTAATGTTTTTTATTTATTTTTGAGACAGAGAGAGACAGAGCATGAACGGGGGAGGGACAGAGAGAGGGAGACACAGAATCGGAAGCAGGCTCCAGGCTCTGAGCCATCAGCCCAGAGCCCTACGTGGGGCTCGAACTCACGGACCGCGAGATCGTGACCTGAGCCGAAGTAGGATTGTTAACTGACTGAGCCACCAGGCGCCCCAGGAGCTGGTTCTTTCAAAAAGTAGTAAAATTGATAAAACCTTAGCCAGACTCATCAAAAAAGAAAAGAAAAACGACCCAAATAAATAAAATAAAAAACGACAGAGGAGAAATACATACCAACAGCAAAGAAATGCAAACAATTATAAGAGATTATGAAAAGCTATATGCCAACAAATTGGACAACTGAGAAGACATGAATAAATTCCTAGAAACAAATAAACTACCAAAACTGAAACAGGAAGAAATAGAAAACTTGAACAGTCAGACTGATAACCAGAAAAGAAATTGAATCACTAATCAAAAATCTTCCAACAAACAGAAGTCCAGAGTCAGATGGCTTCACAGGGGAATTATACCTAACATGTAAAGAAGATGAATGCATATTCTTCTCAAACTATTACCCCCAAAAATGGAAATGAAATGAAAATTTCCAAATTCATTCTATGAGGTCAGCATCACCAAGATACACAAATCAGACAAAGACTCCACTAAAAAGAACTATAGGCCAATATGCCTGACGAATATGGATGCAAAAATTCTGAAAAAAAATACTACAAATAGAAGCAAACAGTACATTAAATGGATCATTCACCACCATCAAGTTGGATTTATTCCTGGGCTGCAAGTGTGATTCAATATTTGCAAATCAAGCAACATGATGTACCACATTAATAAAAGAAAGGATATGAGCCATATGATCCTTTCAATAGATGGAGAAAAAACTTTTAACACAGTACAAACAATGTCTATTCTTAATAAAACTCTCAGCAAAGTAGGGCTAGAGGGAACAGATCTCAACATAATAAACCCACAGCTAATATCGCCCTCAATTGGGAAAAACAAGAGCTTTTCCTCTTTGGTAAGGAAAAGACAGGGATGTCCACTCTCACCATCGTTATTTAACATAGTACTGGAAGTCCTAACTGCAGCAATCAAACAAAGAGAAATAAAAGGCATCCAAATTAGCAAGGAAGAAGTCAAACTTTCACTATTTGCAGATGACATGATATTCTATACAGAAAACCCAAAAGATCACACCAATTTTTTTTTTTTTTTATTTAGAATTGTTACATGAACTCAGTAAATTCACAGGTTACAAAATCAACATACAGGAATCTGTTGCATTTCTTCACATCCATAATGAAACAGCAGGAAGAAAAGTCAGGGAATCAATCCCATGTACAATTGCACCAGAAAACATAAGATACCTAGGAATAAACCTAATCTAAGAGTACTCTTAAAACTATAAAACACTGATAAAAGAAACTGAAGATTACACAAAGAAATAGAAAAACATTCCATGCTCATAGATTGGAAGAACAAACATTGTTAAAATGTCTATATTACCCAAAGCAATCTAGCCATTTAATACAATCCCCATCAAAATACCACTAGAATTTTTCACAGAGCTAGAGCAAACAATCCTCAAATTTGTATGGAACCACAAAAGACCCTAAATAGCCAAAACAACCTTGAAAAAGAAAAGCAAACCTGGAGACATAACAATTCCAGACTTTATATTACAAAGCTGTAGTAGTCAAGACCCTATGGTACTGGCACAAAAACAGACACATAGAACAATGGAACAGACTAGAAAACCCAGAAGGGAACTATAACTATATGGTCAACTAATCTTTAACAAATAAAGAAAGATTATCTAAATGACAAAAGACAGTGTATTGAAAAAATGGTGTTGGGAAAACTGGATAATGACATGCAGAAGAATGAAACTAGACCACTTTCTTACATTATACACAAAAATAAATTCGAAAAGGGTGAAAGATCTAAATGTGAGATGGGAAACTATTAAAATCCTAGAAGAGAACACAGGCAGTAACCTTCTTGACATTGGCCATAGGGAACTCTTACTTGATATGTCTCCTGAGGCAAGAGAAACGAAAGCAAAAATAAACAATTTGGACTTCATCAAGATAGAAATCTTTTGCACAATGAAGGAGACAATCAACAAAACTAAAAGGTAAACTTCGGAAGGTGAGAAACTATTGGAAAATGACATATCTGGTAAAGGGTTAGTATCCAAAATCTATAAAGAACTTATCAAACTTGACACTCAAAAAACAAATAATCCAGTAAGAAATGGGCAGAAGACATGGAGACACTTTTCCAAAGAAAGCATCTAGAAAGCCAACACACACATGAAAAGATGTTCAATATAACTGAAATAAAAATCAAAACCACCATGGGATGCCACCTTATATCTATCAGAATGGCTAAGATTAACAACACAGGAAACAACTGGTATCGGTGAGGATGAGGAGAAAGGGGAATCCTCTTGCACTGTTGGTGGGAATTCAACAGTATGGAGGTTCCTTGAAAAGTTAAAAATAGAACTTCCCTATGACCCAGAAATGGCACTACTAGGAATGTATCCAGAGGATACAAAAATACTGAATTGAAGGGGCACATGAACCGTGATGTTTATAGTAACATTATCAATAATAGCCAAATTATAGAAAGAGCCCAAATGTCCATTAACTGATGAATGAATAAAGAAGACACGGTGTATAAATACAAAATGAAATATTACTCAGCCATGAAAAGAATGAAATCTAGGGGTACCTGGGTGGCTCAGTGAGTTAAGCCTCTGACTTCAGCTTAGGTCATGATCTCACAGTTCGTGAGTTCAAGCCCCACATAGGGCTCTCTGCTGTCAGCACAGAGCCCACTTGGGATCCTTTGTCCTCCTCTCTTCTTCTCCACAAACTGCTCTCTTGCTCTCTCTCAAAAATAAACAAACATTTTTTGTTTTAAAAAAAGAATGAAATCGCCATTTGCAACACCATGGATGGAGCCACAAGCAAAATTAGTCAGAGTAAGAAATATACCATAGGATTTCACTCAATATGTGGAATTTAAGAAGCAAAACAAATGAACATGGGGGGAAATAAGAAAGGAAAACTAGAAAATAGACTCTTAACTACAGAGAACAAACTGATGGTTCCTGCAAATGAGTAATGTATATTAAGGAGGGCACTTGTGATGAGCATGAATCGCAAGTGATGAATCACTAAATTATACAACCTGAAACTCTATTTACACTATATGTTAACTAGCTGGAATTTAAATAAAAACTTGGAAAGGAAAAAAAAAATAATTAAAATCTGCTCTGTATAGGGCACCTGGGTGGCTCAGTTGGTTAAGTGTCTGACTTTGGCTTCAAGCCATGATCTTGCAGTTCCGGAGTCCGAGGCCCGTGTCAGGCTCTGTGCTCAAAACTCAGAGCCTGAAAATGCTTCAGATTCTGTCTTCCTCTCTCTCTTCCCCTCCCTTGCTCATGCTGTATCTCTCCCTCCCTCTCTCTCTCTCTCTCAAAAATAAACATTAAAAACAAAGAAATGTTGGAACCAATGCTATTAATAAGTAAATTTTAAAAAACCTGCTCTGTGAGAAACACTATTAAGAGACTCAAAGAAGAATCTACTTACATGGTGTCATTTATTTTACACTTGTAAAATACACAAATATATACAAAACATATTTTTTCTAATTTCCAGAAAACTGTAATTTCCATTCCCCTTAGCCCAGTTTTCCCAGTCTCCCACTTCCTACCCTCTTGCAACCATTAGTTTGTTTTCTGTATTTTTAGATCTGATTCTGCTTTTTGTGTTTATTCATTTTTTTCAGATTCCACACGTAAGTGAAATCATATGGTATTTGTATTTCTCTGTTTGACTTATATCATTTAGCGTTATACATCAGTGTCACAGATTACAAGATCTCATCCTTTTTATGGCTGCAAATATTCAATTGCAAATACACACACACACACACACACACACACACACACACACACAGACTCTCAAACATACATACCACACCTTTTTTATCCATTCATCTATCAGTAGGGATACTTAGGGTGCTTCATCAGTGGACACTCATGTTGCTCCCATACCTTGGCTATAATAAATAATGTGGCAATAAACATGTATCTTCTCAAATAAGTGTTTTCACAAAGAATTCAATAAAGTCAGTAATAAAATCAGTACATTTAAAGCATGGACAAAGTACCTGAATAGATATCTCACCAAAGATTATATACAACATATATAGTATATGCACCTACGCATATGAAAGGATGTTCAACATCATATGGTGTTAGGAAATTTCAAATAAGAACAATGAGATATCACTACATAGCTATTGAAATGGCTACAATGCATAACAGTGGTAACACTCATAGATGGTGTGGATGAGAAACAACAGAAATTCTCATTTGTTGCTGCTGAAAATGTAAAATGTTACAGGTACTATGGAAGACAGCTTGGCAGTTTCTTAATAGTTAAATATAGCTTTATTATGTGACAGACAATAGCACTCCTACATTTTTTACCCAAATAATAGGATAAATTATGTCCGTATAAAAACGTGCATACAATTCTTTATGGCAATTTTGTAATTACCAAAAAACAAACAAACAAACAACCAAAACCTGGAAGTACCTAAGATGAACTTCAACAGGTGAAGAGATAAAATAACAATGGTGTAGTAATGCAATCAAAAACTATTTAGCAATAAAAACATATATGCTAATAAGCCATGCAAAGACGGTCAAATCTTAACTGCATATTGATGAGCCAAATAAGTCAATCTCAAGAAGCTACCTACTATGATCCCAATTATATGGTAATCTGGAAAAGTCACAGCTGTAGACACAATAAATCAATAGATAAGTGGTTTCCAGGTGTTTGGGGAATGGGAGAGATAGGGTTGAATATATAAAATATGGGACAATTGGGTGGTAAAATTTTTCTGTACAATACATGATGGTACATGCGTTATGCTATTTTACACTTGTTAAAACCCATATAACTTACAACACAGAGTGAACTTTATGTGTGAAAATTAAAACAAAAAACTCACTTAGGATATTGGAAGATCCCATGAAAGTATATAGACTATTACAAAACAGTTTAACTATATTACAAATGTATGATGTGGGTACAGGAGAAAGCTACTGACCTAAGAAATTTTGAAAATGAATGAAATATGCAAGACTAAAGGCTGCAGAAACTATACATAAGAATCGATAACATTCCAGCTGATAACTTTTCTCATCTTTGGAGGAATAGGTGAATGTTTCTGATACCAGTATATCACTATTGGAGTAGAAGTTTATAGACAAGCTAGAAGAAGAGGCTAGAAATGATCCACATATAAGTGGAATACAATTAGAGATATTAGTCAGAATGCATGTATATCTTAGTAGAGCTATAGATGGTTGTATATGTATATGCATATATGTATGTATGTATGTATGTATGTATGTATGTATGTATATACATATACATATTTACAGCAAAGGACACACCTAGTCTGGAAAAATTCATAATTCTAGCACTAAACAGGAAAGCTACCAGGTAATCCTGGAATATCTTGCAGTGCCAGAGAGTGCCAAAAAACAAAGCCAAACAAAAGTGAAACAAAAGAAATGCATGATGATAGGAGTAAATAAAGAGTGATAGAGGAATCAATTGAAAGAGCTTCCAATGGCAAAAAGCTGGAAAATTTTGAACCACAAAATCAATAAGATAGTATTAGAGTCTAACCCAAAGTATAAAATAAATATCTATGACTCCATACCAATGCAATTAGATAATTGAATAAATAAATGGGGCAAGAGATGAGAGACTAATTATCCCAGGCAGAAAGATTCCAAATAATTTATGTGGCTACTTCATTATCAAGGAGGTAGAGCATAATTCCCTATTGTTTTGATGTGGGCTATACATAGTGAACTCATTTCAGACAGTATAGTATGAAAATTGGGGCTGAAGAACATCTTTACAGCAAAGGAACTTGAAAACATTATCTCAGGCAGTGATGAAGGTCAACATCAGCAGTGAACAGTCATGTTGATAGCGTGTATTCTTGATACCACATGCTAAAAAATGGCACTTTATATCTGTGGTCTTTCTTGCATAGCTATAGTCTAATCTTGAGATAAATATTCAATTATAGTTGAGGGACTTTCTGCAAAATATTTGGCCAGTATTCTTCAAGACTTTCAAGTTTTCTGAAAATAAGAATGTCTGGGAAACTGTCACAGCCTCAAATTGTCTAAAGATATGTGTTGATTAAATGCAATATGGTATCTTGGATGGGATCCTGGAATAGAAAAATGACATTTAAGTGAATGTTAAGAAAATATGCATAAGATATGAACTTTATTTAATTACAAATATTGTTTTTTTAATATAACAAGTGTATCATACCATTGTAAAAAATTAAGTATAAGGGAAACAGTACAGAATTTATGGAAACTGTCTCTACTCTTTCTGTAATTTTTTGTACATTTAATTTATAGTAAAAGTTACTAAAAAATGAAGTTGAAGTATATATTTCAGATGTAAGCAAAGATAATTTGTTTCTAGTACACCTGTACTGTGTGAGACTTTAAGACTTCTGAAGGTTTATAACAGGTCTATAACAGGTTTATAACAGGGTATAACAGGTTTATAACAGGTAAAATATTTACCATCAAGACAAAAAGAGGATTTTTAAATTGGAATATTGCTGTAAGATTTTTATATTATAAGTGAAGTTATATATATTAGAAAGTGATAAACTAAAGTTGCATATCCCTAAAGAAATCCTTAAAAATAACAAAAAACAATATAGCTAAAATTCAATAGAGGAGATAGAATAGCTTAATAACAATGACTTTTAACTTTTTAAGTTTTTAACTTTTTTTAACTTAACTTTTTCATTTAAAAATTGTTTTATGTTTATTTATTTCTGAGAGAGATAGAGTGCGAGAGGGGGGAGGGGCAGAGAGAGAGAGGGAGACACAGAATCCGAAGCAGGTCAGGCTCTCAGCTGTCAGCACAGAGCCCAACGTGGGGCTTGAACTCACAAACCGTGAGATCATGACCTGAGCCAAAGTTGGATGCTCAACCAACTGAGCCACCCAGGTGCCCCAGAAATTCCTTCATTTGAAAGAAGACAAAAGAAAAAGAAAATGGAAGGATAGAAAATGAAGCATATACTATAATGGCAAACATAAAACCAACCTTACTAAGAATTATGTTAAATACAAATGGAATAAAACATGGAAAGAAAAGCAGAGATCACATAACAAGATTAAAAAAGCAAAATGAAGCTGTAAGCAATGTAGAAGAGATGCAATTTAAGTATATAGAGTATGTAGTATATAAAGTATATAGCAGGTTGAAAAGAATAGATTGAGGGAAAAGTGTAACATCTGTTTACATTTATACTAAGTACAAGATAGCTGGTATGGCTATGTTAATTACAGACAAACCAGAATTCAAAATAAGCAATATTAACAGCCATAAAAGATGATAAAACGGTCAACCCATCAAGAGTTCTTAATATCTTTAAATGTAAATGTATCTAATTAAAAGTAATTCAAAATGCATCTAATCAATCCCTACAATCCAGAAGAAACTACTTTCTATTTTCTGTATCCTTAGATATGACTGATATTAGAGAAATCATATAAATGGCATCATCCAGTTATCTCAGTATAAATGTTGTTTTAATATTAAGTAATTATCCATTATAATGTATCAAGTTTATATGATTAAATTGGACTTATTGAGGTATAATTTATTCACCAATTTTAAATGTATAACTTGATGACTTTGATAAAATCTGTATGCCCACAATATGAGTATAAACATACCACTCATTGTTCTTAAACTATGTCATATCCAATCAATATTTTGATATTAAAATGTACATATTTATAACTATTAAGTCACATTGTCTTTTACAAATCTTAAATTATGGAAGCATATAAAGTAAAAGTATACCTCATTCCACTCCCGTTTCTGTTCCCCAAAGTTATCTCTTGAAAACTACTGGTAAGTCTTTACACATTCTTAAGGTAAGCAGTATTGTATTACACACACACACACACACACACACACACACACACACACACACAGACACACACACACACACACAGAAACATTGTACTTTTCTCTATTGGCACTAAATATATGCGTATTCCTAAAGAGTGACATTGAATCTCTCATGTATGTCTTTTTTATACTCTCATAGACTGGAAACATATTTTCCCTTATCTTTCTCTGTCCAAAACAAAACCCAGTTTGGTTTAGTTTTCATTTCTATACACTAAGCAGAGTGTACTTAACTACATGATAATATTTAATGATTTTCTTGTATTTGTCTCTTTACTTTCTAAATTACTCTGCTTTCTATAATTTTCTTTTCAGGGAGTAATTCATAATTGTTTGTATTCCCCAAGCCTACAACTATTGGCAAAGTAAAAGCGTGTTAAGTAAATGTTAACTAACACGTAAGATCATGTTCTATTTATTTGCTATAACAAGAGATTGGACCTCATAGCTGAGAGCTCCTAAAAGCATGACTAATTTACCATTCTTTACTTTGTAGAAATAAATATCACAAAGATGCTAGCATACCCTCAAATAAATTAATGAATACTTACAAATAAACTTATTTATATCTCAATTCCACAAATGCATATATATGGAGTATTTCCAACCAAAGTTTTAAAACATGAAAAAATTACATGAGATAATCCCACAAAAAGGGCTTATTTTGCTGGTTATTAAACATTAGCCTATTATAAAAAAGGCAGTGCATTTTAGAGAAGTTACATGGAAATATATGGGGAAAAAAAGATTACTGACTATGTCAGGTAAAACCTAGGTGGGAAAAAATTATGGGAAGAAAGTTGAGTGGGGTATAAACATGTAAGAAGTCACAAGAATATTTCAAAAAAGCTGCACAGTGGAAAGGGAGAAAGAGCTTATTTGTAAAGGTGTCAATAGTGGGTAACTTATATGTCACTAAAGAAAATAGTCTATAATTTTTTTGGAGAAATGAGAAACACATGATATGTGGAAGATTAAAAACTGGTTTCAGAATTAACACTGAGGACCTGTGATATGATTCTAGGGAAAACATTTTTATTTATTTATTTATTTTTTTATTTTTAAATTTTTTTTAACATTTTATTTATTTTTGAGACAGGGAGAGACAGAGCATGAACGGGGGAGGGTCAGAGAGAGAGGGAGACACAGAATCTGAAACAGGCTCCAGGCTCTGAGCTGTCAGCACAGAGCCCGACGCGGGGCTCGAACTCATGGACCGCGAGATCATGACCTGAGCTGAAGTCGGCCGCTTAACCGACTGAGCCACCCAGGTGCCCCAAGGGAAAACATTTTTATGTGTTGAAGGGTGGTTTTGCCAGGGTAAAACATTAAAAAAAAAACCACACACCTGAGAATTAGAGAAGTTATGAATTCTTTGCCCCTATCTTAAAATACTGTACATTGGCTAATACTAAAAAAAGAAAAGAAAACAAAACAAAACAAAAAAACCCCACTATTTGTTTTTGAGAAAGGGCCATTGCAAATAGAGATTCACAAGATTTAATCCCGTATACTGAAGCTTTGTTAAGAGAAAGGGTCTATTAAATAGATTGAGCAGTCTCATTATTAGTCAATGTATTTGCAATTGGGTGGAAAAAAATGACCTATTTGTAGTGAAAGTAGCAGGAATTAAACCTGTAAACAATCTAGAGATAAGCACCAAATGAACAGAAAGAAGTAATCAATCATTTTAACATTATTTCTCTTCCTCAGCTACAGCAATTCAGAATGAGTTTATAGTACATGCTATAGTTATACTGACAAAAGCAAAGTATGAGACAAGAGGATAAATTTGATAGAAGAAAGTCTGTTAGAAATACAGATTTCCTTCCATGTTGTAGTTCTACAGTCCATTAAGTTTAAAAACAGAACAAATTCCGGATTTTAATATAAACATTACTTCTGCACATAGTCCTTTTAAGCTAAATCACACATTACATTTAGAATGCTTTCAATTTGGCTGTAATTGGTTTACTTAAACATAGATGAGCATATAAGATTGTAAGTTTCATTTCAATTAGTTGATGAAGGTTCTGTTCTCATTTCTCTGTATTACACAGCTGGGTTGCAGTTTGACTTAAATTTTTAAACTTACTTGCACAGGACATAATTACAACTTGAATGAGAATCTAGCAATCTTACCAATTTAACCAGTTGTGTAGGTTTTCTTATAATTTAGCACTAGAAATATTTAGAAAAATATTCCTTTTGGTGGCAAAATATGTTTAATCTATAAAGTACATTGTACAGCAAACAGCTGTCTTTGGATTCCAGATATTAGTAAATTCCAGATATAAGTAAATAAGTAAATTCCAGATATTTTACATGATAATTTCTTACACAAGAGAGGCTGAATGGGTTCTCAGGAATTTAATTTACAGACTTCAGAGAACAGAGAATTTGAGCTCTCTTTCAAATTTCCCATCTTCCTAAAGTAAAAGTTAATTTACTGTTGCAACTGACTCTCAATCAAGGAGTAAAGATGAAAGCAGTTGCTGTCTTTCCGATGCTTACTTCTAGCAGATCTAGTCGAAAATATGAAGAACTTTCCTCTGCCTAACATATATATCCCATATTATAAGATGAAGCAATTTTAGAAAGGGGATGGAATTTGAAAAAACAGAATTTATTACAAAACACAACAATAATAAATACCAGTAAATAAATGAACACAGACTGCTCACACACTTAGATTTGGAAAATAAAAGGCTCTCAGAATGGTCTGTGTTTGTGGTCTGGTTTCCGAGTTTACTTCTTTCATGTGTTAACGTTAATACCAATTATATGGATATAAATTTTATCATTCCCTTTGCAGTTCATCTACTTCAACACTCAGACTAACTGCATCAAAGATTTCCCCATCACAGGAAACTATGCATTAGTGAATCAAACCATTTTCTTAATGAGGCTTTAATTTTTTTTTTTCCTATTTGGTAATCTACTATCAGTTGCAAAAGAATGAGCAATCTTGGGGCGCCTGGGTGGCGCAGTCGGTTAAGCGTCCGACTTCAGCCAGGTCACGATCTCGCGGTCCGTGAGTTCGAGCCCCGCGTCAGGCTCTGGGCTGATGGCTCGGAGCCTGGAGCCTGTTTCCGATTCTGTGTCTCCCTCTCTCTCTGCCCCTCCCCCATTCATGCTCTGTCTCTCTCTGTCCCAAAAATAAATAAAAAACGTTGAAAAAAAAATTAAAAAAAAAAAAAAAAAGAATGAGCAATCTTAAAATGTTGCTTTAGAATAATAAGCTGAAGCAATTATTCATTGTATCAAAATTATAATTCTGAAAATGAATGTGCTGATATCTCATCTCTGTCATCTGGATCACTGATGTCTCAAATTCTTAGCTAGATGAATAATCTCCCACCTACACTAATTACCACAATTTTGCTCTCTAGAATACCAATTTATTAGATTTTACCAATTCTTATGTGCTTTGTATGCACATCTAAATGTGAAATGTAGGACACGTGTTTGCCAGCCTGTGACAAATGTCCAGCATTGTATAACAGCTTGCAATTTGATGGTAAAGTTTGTATCCGAGGTGGTACACTGTCAAAACCTCTTTGACCTTGCTCCCTTCACTAGCAGAAGACCAAGACCTCAGATGTGAGAGTGGAGACACTGTCAAAAGTGATCCTCATTTTGCTTTGCATTCAGATTGAGATGTGATAATGAAACATGGAGTAAGAGATTCTTACATACTTGTGCTCACAATCCATTAGATTTCTAAATTATTAGCCTCCGGGTAGAAGAGGCTGAACAAAATATTGTTTTGCACTTCATGATATGTGGTTGACTAACTGCTTACCTAAGTTATAATCCAACCATATTTATTCCATTATGAAACAGTCTCAAAGTTATAAGGATCAAAAGAAAATAGAAAAATAACATCAAAAGAGAAATAAAATATGATTCTCACTGTGGATGTTTTCCTTTTGTTGAAACCATGTGATGAAAATTTTAAATATAAACTTATATTGGAAATAACTTGATTTAATAGTAAACTTGATTTAAAAAATTATGATGTAATCATATATTATCATGAATTTTATCTTAAAAGCATGAGGTAAAATAATTATTTTGATATGGAAAACAATATTAAGTGACAATATTTAAAAAAAGTTTTGTAATGTTTTTATTTATCTTTGAGAGACAGAGAGAGACAGAGTACGAGTCAGGGAGGGACAGAGAGAGAGGGAGACACAATCTAGCAGGCTACAGGCTCCGAGCTGTCAGCACAGAGCCCGACATGGGGATTGAATTCACAAACCGTGAGATCATGACCTGAGCCGGAAGTCAGATGCTTAACCCACTCAGCCACCCAGGCGTCCCAGTGACAATTTTAATGTAAGCATTAAAATACTTTTAAATCATGAATTCATGGAACTTAACAGGTTTACATTTGAAGAGAGACACTTGGTAATGGGAAAGGAAGATGTTTTTCCTCTTTCTCTTTTAAGCATGACTTTTCTGCTTTAAATATTAAAACATATTCATATATTAAGAACTTGATATTATATATAAGAAGTGAGATGAGAGAAATGTTTATATTTATCTCAATTTTTCTAAATTTAATATTCTAATTTAATATTCTATACTTAATTTTCAAATCTAAATATCAGCACGTAACATAGTAAATTATAAATTGAAAAACATTATCTAATAACCTATTTTTTATTTTATCATGGGAAAACTAAAATTTTGTACCATAACATTGCCACCCAAAATGGTATTCCAGTTTACTAACATTTATTATTATTTTTAATGAGGAAGCTTGACTTTAAAAATAAATTATAAAGGAATAGTTTTCTATAAAACCTATTATAGATATAACAAGCAAAACAATTAGACAATTCTCAGTGGACTGTGGATTTTTTATCCTCTTCATAGTTTTTGCTATGTGAATGAAATGAAAGGAAATATTTTATATAAAAAATTACATTTGAAAACGGTTAAATAAATTATAATGTAAATAGGAGTTTCCTTAATGTAAAGGTTATTTTAAATTAGGGTAATTTTAGTAGGAATGTGCATTTTTGAATAGAATATTGAAAACAAAACTTTCAAAATCTAAAATAAGAATTTTAATAATGGGGTTTTAAATACTATGACATATAATGTGCTCAAAATCCCTCATATCAAAGCATGTAGACCCATACTCCTTTGAGATTGCTTGGCTCCTTGTTTCAAATTTCCAGTGAAATTTCCAATGACTGTGAGCATTAGGTGTCAATTTCAATTCAATATATTTTTGTTCCTATAAATCAACAGTTGACTTCGTTTGAAGGATATTTCATTATCCATACAGATCAAAGTAAATTGTTGGACCACATCCAAATATAACTTTCTATCACTCAGAAATTGTTTTGGGATGGTCACAGTTGTTTCATGGATGTTTTGATTTATGACTGGCTAGACATGCATATTGTAATAAACTATAGTCTGTGAAAATTTTCACCTCAAGATATACATAGATGAGTTCTTACTCTCAGCATGTGTTCCATAAATGGTTGCCTTACAGATTAATGAATATGGGGAACTCTCCATATACTGTTTGCCTTTGCATAGATTCTAAAACTGCCACATGATATTCTACATACCTAGTTAACATGATAAATGTCTTTGGGAATTTACCGTAATATTTAAATTTTTTTGTAAACATTTGCCTTTGATAGTAATGAAAGAAAATAAGCGGTAAATTTGTTAATAAACCACAAGAATTGTAAATTACAGATTGGTAAGAAAGCCAAGGCACAGAAATGTTTTATCTCTGTTAACTAACTTCATCTTCTAAGTAAAATAAACAATTCAGTGATATTAAGTATGCCACTTGCTGCAGCTACCAATGAGTAGGATTTAGTAATAAATAATCCAATTAATTTTTTGTCCATGCTTATAAAGTCCTTGAGAAGGATCGATGAAGAACAGGTTCATGTCTGATTATAAAATCAATGACAAGAAAATAAGCCCAGGAAGCTATGGTGTATGGTCTGTTAATTCAGATGCTCTATTTAAGTCTTGGAATTGGTAGCAGTAAAATAGGAATCAGAGAAGAAACATATCATCTCTAATCTCATCCAACTCAAGAGAGAACTCCTGGGTATTGAATATTGAGCATCTAATGTGGTGAAGGCAATTAAGGGTGAAAGTGGGTTGTAACATAATTCAATTTTTACACAATGTGCCCAAATCAGTGTTTTATATTATTATTATTATTATTATTATTATTATTATTATTATTATTATTTTATGTAAAATCTTATGTATACGGGGTCCTAGGTGGCTCAGTCAGTTAAACGTCTGACTTCAGCTTAGGTCATGATCTCATGGTCATGGGTTCAGGCCCCACTTTGGGATCTGTGCTGACAGCTCAGAGCCTGGAGCCAGCTTCAGATTCTGTGTTTCCCTCTCTCTCTCTGCCCCTCCCTTGCTCATGTTCTGTCTCTCTCTACTTCAAAAATAAATGAACATTTTTTTTTTATTTTAAAGATTGTGCAAAATGTTCAAAGTTGATGGGCCATACTGGGGTGTCAGGTACAATGTTTATAAACAGCTTTCCCTGAAATTAAATTCTCTACTCATTCAGGATAAACTGAAGGAACAAAAATATAATTTCCTTTAATGCAATAATAATATTTAATATGAATTACTTCAATATGCCAAGATCTGTTCTAAGTGTTGTTTGTGCATTAATCCATTTATTTTCACAAACTCAGCCCAGTTCTGGGAGTCAGACAACACTTTTATTATCAGGCCCTTCTTAAAATTAGTTTCCTGATCTGTTATTTATTTTGTTGGTGCAAGATACCATAACAATTTATAAAGTATTGTATAACTTGTTATATTATCTTGGAAAGCATTTTAACTACTCTGGATATTATTTTTTATCTGCCAAAATATTATTGTTACAATCATAATTTGAACAGTCAGTATGGTTCCTAAATCCATGTCCTTACCCAAACTCCACTCTTAAAATAAAAATAATATAAATCATACTGCATTTTCAAAAATAAAATCTATAAAATTTAACTTAAATGTGGTGCATTTTATTGCTCCTCAATCCCATTCTCCTCTCTTCCTATTTCTGTAATATCCACATTTTATAAATCTTTTATTGTGGGTCAACGTGAAATTATTTTCTTCATGTAAATTAACTTAGAATAATCTATCCCAAATAAACATCACAAATAATTGTTTTCTTCTTCTTACAATTAATAACACTACTGTTTAATTTTCCATTATATTAGATTGGCATTTAAAAAGCTTTCACTGTTATTTCAGGAATTTTTGGATAGGACAAGACAGAGGAAGGGAGTCCACTAGTAAGGCTATTGTGGTAATTAAAGATAGCTGATAGTGCCATAAACGATGTTAGTGTGCTGGCATAGCACAAGAGATGCCACCGTAAAAGAAGGTATGGATGACCTGATTGGGGTGTCATACATGGGTCAGCGCACAATGGAATTGAAACAGGTGATAGGACCACAGGCAGATGATAAATACTGTTTTGTGTTTGTGTGAAGCATCCGTGAACAGGTGATCACTCTGAAGGTGATACAACATGGGAGGCTTGGAATGAGATTATGGATATATTTAGGATTAATAAAAGAAGTGGGTGACATATGAAGCTATACACGTGCATTCTATTGGCAAGCAGATGGCCTCAAGAAGAAGAAAAAGGTGGTTTTCGAAAACTATGTGAGTGGCAGCAATACTTAAAATGTAGATAGAGGAGGAGATCTTAACTAGAGACACAGTACAGAAGGAAAAAGATAAAACCCTGTGACTAAATGCAACCAAGTTCTTTCTTGAGATAGGTAAACAGTAGCAAATATTGAGGAGAGGTCAGAGTAAGAAATGTAAAATCTTATGTCTACTTAATAAATACACAGATGACTTTATAAGCAATGTTATATTCTGTTTTATCATTATCAGGACAACAGAGTTATTTATCTGCTGTCTATTAATGTATCATGAAAGGGGAACTGAAAAGATTCTCACTAACTTGGAAAATTATTTTGAATGGACTCATTTCAAATAAACGATAATTATGGAAGGGTAATTGATTAAAGGACGTTTCAAATTGCTATAAAGTCATGTATCAGGACAGGCAATGCTAAAATGTGAGAGGCAAATGATCCCAATTAACAAAAGTAAACAGAATAGGTCTCAAATATAAATAAAAAGAGAAAAACACTAGTGTTGTCACAAACTTGCATACTGAGTGGCTTTTTCAATAGACAACACTATGAGGCATGTGGCAAGACACGTAAAATTACAATATCTCCAAGTCATGGTTGAAAATTGTCTTGACTGCGTGATTATTTGAACTACATGGAGGAAGTCTGATCTTTAAAAATATTGTGCAATGTACAATAGATTTGTCTCTTTATATAATATATATAATAAATATATCGTTAGATCTTTTCTTTATGGTGGAATTTATGAGAATTTATAAACTGAAATTTGAAGGAAAACTTTAAAATGTTGATTGATGAGTCCATCACAAGATTCCCAATTATAGCAATCATAAAAGTAATTTGTTGATAGAGGATTTACTTCAGTATAAATCTATTCCAAGAGTTGTAAATCAACATGATGTTTTAGGAAACAGCTATATTTGAGACTAAACAATTTGCAAAATGTCAAAATCTACTCTGTAGAATTGCTTGTGATAAGTTTATTTACAGATGCTGTATGGAGCTATATACAATGGATTGGGCAAGTGGAATAGAGTAATTTTCTTTTTAAATAAATACTGATATAAATTGTTAAAACATATATTAAACAAAAGTTCTATTTTCAACATTTTAAAGAAAAATAAGCTTAAATACTGCAGATAATTTAAAATAAAGATAAAAAGAAAACAATTAAAAACAAGACCAGAAGAAATAATTAAAAATCTTAAATTAATATTTTTAAATTATTTTTTTCATCTTCAAGTAGAATTCTTGGACCGATTACTTAAAAGCAGAGAGGGAAATATATTTACATCTTTGCATATGCAAATATAAACTATGCTAAATCCCAACTTTAACTTTCTTTCAAGTCCAAGTTTGAATTTATCTCAAATCTCATAGTATGATTACTATCTTTTTGAATCTGATGAAACTTGTTTTGTGGTCTAATATGTGATATATTCTGGAGAATGCTTCATGTGCACTTGAAAAGAATGTATATTCTGCTGTTTTAGGATGGAATGTTTCGAACATATCTGTTAAAACCATCTAGTCCAGTGTATCATTCAAAGCCACTGTTTTCTTGTTGATTTTCTGTTTGGATAATCTGTCCATTGTTGTAAATGGAACATTTAAGTCCCCTACTATTATTGTTTTGCTACTGATTAGTTCCTTTATGTTTGTTATTGTTTTATGTTTTTGGGTCTTACATGTTGGGGGCATAAATGTTTATAATTGTTAGACTTTTTGGAGTTTTCCCTTTTTTATTATATACCGTCCTTCTTTGTCTCTTTTGACAGAATTTGTTTTAAAGTTTATTTTGTCTGATATAAGTATTGCTACCCTGGCTTTCTTTTGACATCCATTTGAATGATAAATGTTTCTCCATCCCCTCACTTTCAATCTGCAGGTGTCTTTAGGTCTAAAATGCTTCTCTTGTAGGCATATAGATGGGTGTTGTTTTTAAATTTTTTTTTTAACGTGTTATTTATTTTTGAGACAGGGAGAGACAGAGCATGAACAGGGGAGGGTCAGAGAGAGAGGGAGACACAGAATCTGAAACAGGCTCCAGGTTCTGAGCAGTCAGCACAGAGCCCGACGCGGGGCTGGAACTCATGGACAGTGAGATCGTGACCTGAGCCGAAGTCGGACGCTTAACCGACTGAGCCACCCAGGCGCCCCAGATGGGTGTTGTTTTGTATCCACTCTGTCACCCTATATCTTTTGATTGGAACATTTAGTCCATTTATATGCAGAATAATTATTGGTAGGTGTGTATTTATTGTTATTTTGTTCCTAGTTTTGTGGTTGTTCTTGTAGTTTTTGCTCTGATCCTTCTCTTTATTTCTTTCATAGTCTGCTGGCTTTCTTGGGTGATATAATTGGATTTTGTTATCTTCATTCTTTGCATATATATTATGGTTTTTGGTTTGTGGTTTGTATATATAGCATTATATATGAAATTGATGGTTGCTTAAGTTTGAACCCATTCTTTACTCCTCCACCCCATATTTTAGGGATATGGTGTCATATTTTACATGCTTTTATTCTTTGAATCCCTTGACTAATTTTTACAGATATATATATTTTTTTTGTAATGCTTTTGTGATTCCTACTCTTCATACTCTCACTTATGGCCTTTCTTTTCCACTCAAAGGGTCCCTTTTAATATTTCTTATAGGGCTGATTTTAGTAGTCATGAGTTCCTTTAGTTTTTGTTTGAGAAACTCTTTATCTCTTTCTTTCTGAATGATAGCTTTACCGGATAGAGTATTCTGGGCTGCGGATTTTTCTCTCTCAGCACTTTGAATATATCATGCAAATTTTCTACTGAAAAATCAGCCCGTAGCCTTATGGTGTTTCCCTTTTCTCTTGCTGCTTTAAATTTTTTTTTCTTTATCATTAATTTTTGTCATTTTAATTACTATGTGTTGTGGTGTGGACCTCCTTGGTTGATTTCGTTGTGTATTCTCTGTACCTCCTGGATCTTCATATCTGTTTCCTTCCCCATATTAGGGGAGTTTTCACTTTTATTTCCTCAATACATTTTCTGCTCCCTTTTCTCTCTTACTCTTCTATGATCTCTATAATGTTGATAATATTATGCTTGATGGAGCCACTAAGATCCTTAAGTCTATTATCAATTTGTATATTTTTTCTCTCACTTGGTCAGCTTTTTACATTTTTTTAAATGTTTATTTGGTTTTGAGAGAGAGAGAGAGAGAGAGCGGATACGAGTTGGAGAGGAGCAGAGAGAGAGAGAGAGAGAGAGAGAGATACACAGAATCTGAAGCAGGATCCAAGCTCTGAGCTGTCAACACAGAGCCTGACGCGGGGCTCAACCCCATGAACCGTGAGATCATGACCTGAGCCGAATTGGACACTTATCCAACTGAGCCACCCAGGTGCCTCATCCCTTGGTCAGCTTGATTGCTTTCTATTACTTTGTCTTTTAGGTCATTAATTCATTCCCCTGGTTCATTTAGCCTGTTATTTTTTTTTTTCATCAATTGTATTTTTAACTTCATTTATTATGTTCTTCATCTCTGATGGGTTCTTTTATTATTTCTTTGTTAAGGGTCTCTACTTAACATCTGTTAAGATGTCCTCTACTCTTTTCTCAAGCCCAGTGAGTATCTTTATGATCATTACTTTAAATTCTGTTTTACTTAGGTCTCTAGCTGAGGTTTTTCCCTATTCTTTCATTTGGGACATATTCTTCTGTTTCCTCATTGTTTTTTTTCTACCTCTCTGTGTCTGCTTCTGTGTGTTAGGAAAGTCAGCCACCTGTCTTGATCTTGAAAGTAATCGTCTATGAAGATGAAATCCTGAAGTATCCTCCAGTGATGTGAGTCTGTTTTCCAGGACCTGGCACTTCAGGGACTATCTCATATGTGTGTTGCCTATGAGCTGCTATTATGTCCTGGTAGCTTTATCCTTCAGGCCAGTCCTCTGCAGAGTTTCTCTTTGCCTGTTGTGAGCAATGTTTGTTTTTAGTCAGGGTGGGGTGCATTTTAACAAGGTGTGTGCTGGTCTGCTTGCAAAATGAGACCCGCTGCCTCTACTGCCAGAATGGAAGCCTCTTCAAACATATGGGTCTGGAGTTGTGTTGGTGGGGTCTGTGCCAGCCTTCTGGGGAAGGGACCCATAGCACCAGGACTAAGACAAGCATGACTGGGAAGGGAAGATCCACCAACATATGGGGGGGCTTATTGTAAGAAACTTAGGTAGCAACTGCTGGTGCTGCTCTGGTTCCTGCGGGCAGCTGTTTGTTTATGCTGGGGGTAGAGGGAGGAAATGGTGCCTTCTAGCTCCTTTGCTCTTGGAGGGGTCTCCCTGCAATCCCTGCCTCTCTAAGACATGCTCTTAGATGAGCTAATAACTCTCTTTCCTGTATGCTCCAGATGTTTTTCAAACTACTGCTTCTATGCTATATCCACTTGAGTTATTTGTCTGTTATCTTTAAGGGTGGGGTCTCAGCTTCCAAATGCCTTCCAGATTTCCCAGAGCAAAGCCTTCTGATTTTTAAAATTCCAAGTTTTAAGTCATGTTGGCTGTAAGAACTCATGAAATTCAGCCCCTACCACTTTCAAAGCCAGATATTATGGGGATTTGTCTTCCTTGTGTGGACTTCCCAGTGTGATAGTCTGTTTCTTCCCCTCTCTGTGCCACTGACTCCTTACTGACCACAGCCAGCCATGGTTCATGTATATGTTGTCTACAAGAAACCTACTTTTAAATTTACTTTATAAAGTAAATGGATGAAAAAATATATACCATGCTAATAGTAAACAAAATAAAGTAGGTATAGCTATATTAATTTCAGACAAAGCAAACTCTAAGGAGAGTTGCCAGTAAAAAAGAGGGACACTACATAATGGTATGGGGGTCAATTCTCTAATAAGAAATTAAAATTCTTAATGTGTATGTGTCTAGCAATAGAGCAAAAAAACTACAGGTGGCAACAACTGATAGAATTACAAGGAGAAATAGGTGATTTCACTCTCATAGTTAGAGAATTGAAGAGCCCTCTCTTAGAAATGAGGAGATCCAGTGGGCAGAAAATCAATAAGGACATAGTTGAACACAGCACCATAATCAAATAATATCATAAGTATCTATAGACTACCTCATCCATTGAGAACATTCACCAGGATAGAACACATCCTGGGCCAAAACATACACCTAAAGAAATTTAAAAAAATAGAAGTTATACAATGTCTGTTTTAAGACAACCATGGTATTAGAGTAGAAAGAAATAATAGAAAGATAACTGAAAAATCTTAAAATAGATGGAAATTAAGTAACATACTTCTAAATGTGGGTCAAAGAAGTCTCCAAAGAAATTGAAAATATATGAACTGAGAGAAAATGAATGTATAATTTGTCAAAGTTTGTAGAATTCTGCAAAACCAGTGCTTACAGGGAAATGTGTGGCATTTAATGCATACATTAGAAAAGAAATATATAAAAACAATAATCTAATTTTTTACCTCAGAACTAGAATAAGAAAAGCAAATTAAATCCCAGGTAAGCACAAGAAATTAAATGACAAAATTTAAAGCAGAAATCAATGAAATTGAAAACAGAAAATCAATAGAATAAATCAATGAATCAAATGCTGGCTCTTTAAAAAAGATCAATAAGATGAAAGACTTATGGGTGCCTGGCTGGCTCAGTTGGTTAGCCTCCACCTCTTGATCTCAGCTCAGGTATTGATCTCATGGTCATGAGTTTAAGCCTCACATTGAGCTCTGCAGTAGGTATGAAGCCTACTTAAGAAAAAAAAAATGAGGGGCACCTGGGTGGCTCAGTTAGTTAAGCATCTGACTCTGGATTTCAGCTCAGGTCATGATCTCATGGTTCATAATATCAAGCCCGTCACTGTCAGCACAGAGCCTGCTTGGGCTTCTCTCTCTCTCTGACCCACTCCTGCTCGATCTCTCTGTCTCAAAATAAATAAACTCTTTAAAAAATGAAAGACTTTATACCAAGATGAAAAAATAAAGACAAAAAAAAAGGAAAAGAGAGAGAGAGAATACAAATTACCAATATCAGAAATTAAAAAGAGGGCATGAGTACAGGTCCTAAGGAAAGTTAAAGTATAACAAAGGAATATTATGAATGCCAGCAAAATTGACTTGAGATGAAATGGACCAATTAATTGAAATATATATATCTGCCAAAATTCTCAGAAAAAATAGGCAATCTGAATAGGACTATTTCTACTAAAGTGATTTAATCGGTAATTAATGACTTCCCCAAACAGAAAGCACCAAAAGGGTTCACTGATGAATTCCACCCAACACTTAAAGAAGAAATTATGCCAATTCTCCACAATCTCTTTCAGAAAATGGATGCAGAGGGAATACTTCCTATCTTATTCAATGAGGTCAATACTATCCTAATACACACACACACACACACGCAAAGATAGTAAAAGAAAACTACAGATTATTATCTCTCATAAACATAGATGCAAAAAATCCTTAACAAGGTATTAGCAAACCAAATCTAAAAAAGGTAAAAAAAAATATTAAAAAAGGTAAAAAGAAGGCTAAAAAAGCCACATGGGATTTATCCCAGGTATGCAAGACTGATTCAACATTAAAAAAAATCAATTAATATAATTCATTACACATCAACAGACCAGAAAATAATCACATGATCATATTAAAAGATGCTGGGGTGCCTGGGTGGCTCAGTTGGTTAAGCGTCCAACTTTGGCTCGGGTCACGATCTCACAGTTCATGGGTTTGAGCCCCATGTCGGGCCCTGTGATGACAGTTCAGAGCCTAGAGCCTCCTTCAGATTCTGTGTTTCCCTCTCTCTCTGCCCCTCCCCTGCTTGCTCTCTCTGTCTCTCAAAAATAAACATTAAAAATTTAAAAAAAGAGATACAAAAAAAGCATTTGACAAAATTCCAACATTCACTCATAATAAAAAACTTTTAGAAAAATAGGAATTCAGTGCACCATCCACAACTTCATAAAGATTATCCTAAAAAAAAAAAAAAACAAAACCTGGAGCTAACATTATACTTATTGGTGGGAAACTCAAAACTTTTTGATTTAGATCAGTTACAAGATAAGAATCCTTCCTTGTCACTCCTTTTCAACATCATGCTGAAAGTCTTTGATAATACAAAAGGCAGGAAAAGCCGGGGGAGGGAGTTGTATACAGATTGGGAAGGAAGATGTAAAACCGTCTTTGTTTGCAGGTGACATGATTATCTCCTACAAAATATGTAAGAATCAACAAAGAAGATCCTGGAATGAATTGCTTATTAGCGATTGGCAAGTTGCAGGGTAAAAGATTAATATACAAGCATCAATACTTTCCTATATGCCAAGTAGAATTTGAAATTATAAACAATTATTATTTTTTTTTTTTTAATTTTTTTTTTCCAACATTTTTTATTTATTTTTGGGACAGAGAGAGACAGAGCATGAACGGGGGAGGGGCAGAGAGAGAGGGAGACACAGAATCGGAAACAGGCTCCAGGCTCCGAGCCATCAGCCCAGAGCCTGACGCGGGGCTCGAACTCACGGACCGCGAGATCGTGACCTGGCTGAAGTCGGACGCTTAACCGACTGCGCCACCCAGGCGCCCCTATAAACAATTATTTTTATATTAGCACCCACCAAAAATGTAATACTTAGGTATAAAACTAACAAAATGTGTACAAGTTCCATATAAGGAAAACTACATGAGAACAAATGAAATCAGAGAATAAATAAATCAACATTCCACATTTAAAAATATTAATATGCAATATTGTCAAGATACAAGTACTTCCCCTTTGCAACCTTTCCCTTTGCAATCTTTGCAACCTCAGTCAAAATCACTGCAACTTATTTTATTCGTATCAACAAACCATTTAAAGTTTATGGAGAGTCTGAAGAATAACTAAGACAGTATTGAAGAAATAGAACAAAATTAGAGGACTGACACTACCCAACATCAAGACTTACCAAAAAGCTGATCAAGACAGTGTGGCATTCCTAAAAGGAATAGACCAATAGGTCGATAAAACAGAATAGATGGCTCATAAATAGACTCACAGACATATAGTCAAGTGATATTTGACAAGTGAGCAAAGGAAATATATAGGAGAAAAGAGGATAGTTTTTTCAACAAGTGAAATAACTGAATATCCACATTCCAAAAAAAATCAATCTAGATGCAAAACTTACACTTTAAAAAAACTAACTCATAATGGATCATAGAGAAATGTAAAACTATACAATCCTGGATGGTAACATAGGAGAAAACTAGGGAATTCTGAGTATAATAATGCTTCTTTAGATACACCACCAAAGATATGATCTGTGACAGAAATAGTAAGCTGGACTTCATTATAGTCAAACGCTTCATCATAATTAAAAAAAAAAAAAAACAGGAAGACAAGACACAGACTGGTAGAAAATATTTGAAAAGGACAGATCTGATGAAGAAGTCTTACCCCAAATATACAAAGAACTCTTAAAGGTCAATAATAAGAAAACAAACAACCCAATTAAAACACGCGTTAAACCTTAACAGACACTTCACCAAAGATGTGAAGATGGCAATAAACATATGAAAAGATGCTGCACATATGACATCTGGAAATGTAAATTAAAACAATAATGAGATACCATACCAAAGATTTGTGAGAATATGAAGTAACAGGGTCTCATTCATTGGTGGTGGGAATTCAAAATGGTACAACCACTTGGAAGACAGTTTCACAGTTTCTTACAAAACTAAACATAATCCTGCTATATAGTATAGCCAATAGTGCTCCTTGGTATTTACCCAAAGGAGGTGAAATATTATGTCCATGCAAAAGCCTACAAAAAGAATGTTTATGATCAGCTTTTTCTCATAATTGCACACACTGTGAAGCAAACAAAGTGTGCTTCTGTAGGCATATGAATAAATAAACTACAGTACATCTAGACAATGGATTGTTATTCAGCACTAAATAGTAAGGAGTTATTAAGCCATGAAAATAAGTTTAGGAACATTAAATTCATGTTAAGTGAAAGAAACCAATATGAGAACACTACATATTTTTATGAGTCTAACTATATGGCATTCTGAAAAAGGCAAAACTATAGAGACAATAAAAGGACCAAGGGCTGCCAGGGGGAGGGGAAAATGAATTGGCAGGTTAGAGAGGATTTTAGGGCAGTGCAAATACTCTAGATAATTTTATGATAATGAATGTGTATCATTATTTTTTGGCCAAGCCCACTGAATGTACAACAGCAGAAGTGAACCATTATGTAAACTATGAGCTCTGGGTGATTATTGTGTAGCAATCTAAGTTAATTCTTGATTAAAAAAATGTGCGATTCTGGTGAGTTACCTTGATAACGGGGGAGCCTATGTAAGTGCAGGAGCAGTGAATACATGGGAAACCTGCATATGTTCCCCTCATTTTATTATCAACTTAAAACTGCTCTATAAATGAAGTATAAAAGAAAAGCTGGTTATTATATTGGATAATTTTTGTTGATGAGAGATGCATATAAAACATAAGAGGTACAACAACGAGATTTACAATATCTACACCCAAAACTTCATATATATGAAATAGATATATAAATATATAGAAGAAATATATGCAAAACATATATAGGAAATATACCTAAACATTAAAAAAAAAAACAAGGTAAATGATATATGTAGATATACCAGCCATAAAGCAGTCAATATGAATCCAGTACAGCTATACTACTATGAACCCAATACACTGTGAGGCAAAACAAAAACAAAATAAAGAACTTTTATAAAGACAATTGCTATGTAATAAGCTTTTATGAAATGAAAATACATAACAATTTCAAAATAGTAGATCATTAAAGTCTCATATAAAATTAAAATGTGTATAGAACTATAAGGAAAATGGCAACTCTATAGTTAACATTAGTCGACTAATGAGAAAAATATATATAACAAGATAGAAAACATAAAAGCAAATGAGCAATAAGTTTTAGACAAACTCTTCGTGGGGAAACTTTAAAAGATAATGAAATATCCTGAAGAATATATAAATAAGTGAAATCTAAAAATAAATATCATGTTCTTGGATTAAAGAATAAACTCCATAAAATGATTATTTCTTTGTAAAGATCTATAGATTCAATTCACTTTCAACAAAATTTGTAAACTTTTATAATAGTCTCACAGAATGAAAGTAATAATTACAGGTTTAGGGAGGAGGAGAGATACACATTCCTTATGAAAAGTAACCAGGCACATCTTAGGGCTCATGAGCCCTCCTTTCTTTTCCCCAAAATAGCTAGAGAGCAGTAGCTCCAAACAGCTTTTATATGACTTGAATCTAAATTAGGAACCAAGTGGCCTGGATAGAGACAAGTTCAAAGCAGGGGAGGGGAGGGAGTGAAAACGAAAACAAAAAAGGTAAAAGAATAAAGCTTTTTAGAGTAAAACACAGAAATAATATAATACCTTGAGGTTAGCAAAGATTTCTTAAATATTACACAGAAAGTATTAATCAGTTTAAAATTATCTTTTAAACTGTATCAAAGCTAAAAATGTCTATTTATCAAAAGAAACATGGGTAAAAAATGAACTTACACAGCAATAAAAATATTTGAAAATGCAACAAATAACATCTAGAATAAGTAAGAAACTCAAAAGGAGATGAAGCATTGAATAGTCACTTCACAAAAAAGAATATCTAGTCATTAAATACATGAAACTATATTTAACATCATTTGTTATCAAGAAAATGCAAATTTTCATGATACTACAAAATGGCAACCAACAAGGATAACATGAAAAAGCAATACAAATTTAGTTAAGATAAACAAATCCTCTGCTTTGCAGTATCTACTAAAGCAGAACTAATGTATACCTAGCTCCCGTTCCTGGATATATGAGGAAAATGTCTACATATGTTCATCCATACATATATACAAGAATGTTCATAGAAACATGATTCATACTTAGTAAAATCTGGAAATTATAAAAATGTGCATGAAAACATAAGAGGATAAATTGTGGCTAATTTACATAATAGAATGATCTACAGCAATAACAAACTTTAAATTTATACAACAATATGGATTGTATTCTATCACTCTGCTTAAACTACCATACATAACAAAACACTATAGACTGTTGTGGCTTAAACAACAAAAATTAACTTTCTTACATTTCTGGTGGCTGGCAAGTCCAAGATCGAATTTCTGGCAAGGTTCTGTTTCTGGTGATTGTACTCCACTTGGCTTGCATATGGTTGCCTTCTTGCTGTGTCCTTATATAGCAGAGAGAAGACATATGAGAGAGTGAGCTAGTGAGTAACCTTTGTGGTCTTTCTTTCTTTCTTTCTTTCTTTCTTTCTTTCTTTCTTTCTTTCTTCTTTCTTTCTATTTTTGGGTGTAATTGACACAAAATATTACATTAGTTTCAGGTATACAACAGTGATTCAAAAGTTTCTACATTATGCTATGCTCACCACAAGTGTAGCTACCCTCTGTCACCGTACAGTGCTATTACAATTTCATTGACTATATTCCCTACACTGTTCCTTTTATTCTCATGACCAATGCATTTGTAATTTCTCTTTAGTAAGTAGACTGATGCTACTGGATAAGAGCCCCACACTCCTAACCTCACTTGATCTCAATTAGTTCCCAAAGGTTCTATTTCCAGACCCAGTCACATTGTAGGCTAGGCTTCAACATATGACTTTGGAGAGAAATATAAATACTCAGTTTGCCACATGGATGCATCTTACAAGTTTAATAGTGAGTAACAGAATTCAAGGTCAAGATATACACTGTACACAAATTCTACTGATATATACAAAATACATATATGTCCAAAATACAGCAAGAGAAATCTACGCTGTTAGAAATTAGGATAGTGTTTGCCCTTGAGGAAGGGGCTGCTATTGACTGAATGGGAGTATGAGCTGTTTCTCCAGCTGGTAATATTTGATTTCTAAATCTGGGTGCTGATTGTACAGGTGTGGTTGGCCAGTGCAAGTTCATCAAGGTTACAATTATGATTATGCATTTTCTATATGTATTTACTTCAATAATATGTTTATAAACCTTATTTCAGCTGTTTAGTGACATAAATAATATATATTTTAACTCATTTTATTTTTAAACCAGGTACGTAGAAGACTGTCTTCAATAAACACAATATTTTAAAAATATGCAAAATGTAAAAATTGAGAATAGAAGCAAAGGAGTAGATAAATACAAAAATGACTAATAATAATTTTAATATCATACAAAATAAAAGGTTTTCAGTAGTAAATAACCATAAAGATAACCATAACCATAAATAAGACAGTAAGCAAAATGTATGACAAAATAGTCCTTATATATTGTCAGTGAGAGTAATTTCCAATATAAAACTCAAGAAGTGACAGAATTGCTAAGAGAAACCTGCAAATTCATGGTTATAATAGAAATGCTAATATGCCCATATCAGAACATGAGGCATCTTGATAAAAAAAAGAGGGGAAAATATGTCAATATATTAGAAACTTGAATAAGAAACTCAGATTTTTAAAGTAAATATATGGTTAGAAAGAACTCTGCCACCAAGAAAGACAGAACATAAGTGTCTTTTTATTTAACTTTCTTTTTTGTAAGTTCATTTATTTATTTTTGAGGTGGGGGGGGAGAGAGTGAGGGAGGAGGCAAATGGCAGAGAGACAGGGAAAGAGAAAATCCCAAGCAGGCTCCGCACTGTCAGCATGGAGCCAGATGCGGGGATCAAACTCACAAAACATGAGATAATGACCTGAGCAGAAATCAAAAGTTGGATGCTTAACCAACTGAGCTACCTAGGTGTGCCAAGAACATAATTTTCAAATGTAAGAATATTTTTTAAAAAATTGTCACCTACTAGCTTACAAATAAAGCTAAAAATATAAAGAAAAATATCACATAAACTGTATTCTGTGAAAGACAATAAAAGGAAGAAAATAGTTTAAAAACCACAAATAAGTAAAGAAAGGGGAAACAAATTAGAGAATAGAAAAAAAAAGAAACCCAGAAAACATAGTTTGATGAAAAAGGGCTAATGAAAAAACACCCTTTGCTTTAATGTAATTATTACAATACAGACAGCCGAGAGATACATGAAAGGATGCTCAACATCACTGATCATTAGGAAAATACAAATCAAAACTACAATGAGATATTACTTTACAACTTTCAGAATGGCTAAAATCAACAACACAAGAAAAAACAGGTGTTGGCTAGGATGTGGAAAAAAAAGAACCCTTTTACACTTCTGGTAGGAATGCAAACTCGTGCAGCCACTCTGGAAAACAGTATGGACCTTCCTCAAAAAGTTAAAACTAAAACTACCCTACCATCCAGCAATTTAACTACTAGGCATTTACCCAAAGAATACAAAAAAAAAAAAAAAAAAAGAAAAAAAAAGCTAATTCAAAGGGATATATGTAGCTCGATTTTTATTGTAGCATTATCTACAATAGCCAAATTATGGAAACAGCCCAACTGTCCATCAAATAATGAATGGATAAAGAAGATGTCATGTGTATACAATGGAATATTAGTCAGACATAAAAAGAATGAAATCTTGTCATTGCAATGACATGGAAGGAGCTAGAGAGTATTATGCTAAGGAAAATAAGTCAGTCAGAGAAAGACAAATACCATATGATGTCAGTCATATGTGGAATTTGAGAAACAAATGGGCAAAGGGAAAAAAAGGGAGAGTGGTAAACCAAGAAATAGGTGCTTAACTTACAGAGAGCAAACTGATGGTTACTAAATGTGGGTTTTAGCTTTCAGCTTTGTCCAGCAAGCCGAAGATGGCAGAAAAGATTACTCAAGACTCCATGCAAGTCAAGAAAGGTGACAGAGAAACTAAGGGAAGTCTCCCTGAGCTGCTCTCAAGTTCCTGTATTTATTAAGCATACATTTAAGGAAACATTGCACAATACATCAGTGGGCTATGTGCCTGTAAGAACGTATAGGAAGTGTGCAGAAAAACAAGTTAAGGCATTCCCAGGACTACAAAAGAGCAGATGCAGAAAGCAGGGTGGAAAACAAGATAAAATATTCCATGGATAATATGGTCTAAGAAATTAATGAGCAAAGGCAGGACCCAAACCCTAAATATAAATTAACTAGGTAAGCAAAGCACAGCCTGCTGTTTTCAGCAAGACTAGAAAGCAATGTTATGCTATCCAATGCATTCCCTATAATCTCCTAACCCAGGACATAGCTATTTGATTTCCCACAAACAGAGGGGAGGTACATGGGGGGAATGGCTAAAACAGGTGATGGGGATTAAGAAGTGCACTTAGTGTGATGAGCTCCGTTTGTTGTATGGCAGTGTCGAATCACTATATTCTATACCTGAAAGTAATATTACACTGTATGTTAACTAATTGGAATTTAAATAAAAACTTTAAAAACTCTACATCTGAATGCCAATTTATGAGAAATAGGAGATAGCCAAACATATAAAACAGCACCCTGGAGATGTATTAATAATTCTAAATTGAGGAAATCTTCATAGTTCACATAATTTAATTTCTTTGCCAAATAAATTACAAAGAACAAAAAGAGGAAAATTCTATGGATAAAAGATTTTTCAAGATTCAAATTGTCCAAATACAATACATGGACCTCATTTGTATATTGAAGCAAGAAAATAAATTAGGAAAAGTAACACTTATGAAACAATTGGAAATGTGAATATGAACACTGAGAATATGATATGAAAGCATTATTGTCCATTTTTTACATGTAGTATGTTTAAACTTTTTTTCTCTTTCTAAAAACACTAAAATGTTTGTGGGTAAAATTTTATAATGCCATATCTCTTTTTTTATGATCAATATATATTACTTTTTTACCCCAGCTTTACTGAGGTATATGAAAAATCTTGTATATATTTAAAAAATAATAACATAAAATAACTATTTAAGAAATCAGGAAAGGCACAAAGGGAAAAATCAGGAACAGTTTTATTAGTATTGATGTTATCTCTTTCAAAGAAGCAACTAATTACATTAGTTAAAGTGTTTATGAAAACGTGTAGTTAAAATTTATAAAAGGAAAGAAAAATTATTTTTTAAGTTTTTTTAATGTTTATTCATTGTTTAGAAAGAGAGAGAGACAAAGAGAGAGAGAGACAGAGAGAGAGAGAGAGTGACAGAGCGCAAGTTGGAGTGAGGCAGGAAAGAAGGAGTCACAAATCTGAAGCAGGCTCCAGGCTCTGAGCTGTCAGCACAGAGCCCAATGCAGGGCTCGAACCCATGAACCACAAGATAATGACCTGAGCGAAGTTGGATGCTTAACTTACTGAGCCACCCAGGGACCCCATAAAGAAAGAAATTATTATTGATAAAATAAATTGTTAGTGTGGGCCCATGATTTTTTAAAAATATCTTTTCTAGTCTAATCACAAAAATAAACCAGATTTAAGTTTTGACATTTACCCTCATTGTGCAAATTTTACTTGCTTTGGAACAGATCAAAAATATGGGACAAGAATGTAAAAATATGTTTCCAAATCTTTTAAGAAGACACAATCTTTTAAGGGTCTTACATAGCATGGGCCCCCTTTGCCTACACTTTGACTCTCTGATCAAATAAAAATAAATACAATATTTAACAAGCAATACAAGTTATATCTAGGACTAAAACATTATTTCCTAATAATATTGATACTAATGCCTAAGAATATTTTCCTGCACATAGTAAGAATTACATTCATTACTTCTTATTTTAAAACTGAAATAGTTACATTTCATTAATCAATGTCCTCAAAATGAGCAATATTTTACCCAAATATTTACATCAAAATCTCTGTTAGCACAAAGAAGTAAGATTTCTATTACAACACAGTGGCCAGTAAGCAAACTTCTATAAACTAGACATATATTAAATTTTATAATTACAGGTTCAAGTGAGTTTTCCATCCATCCAAATAAACATATTAAAGTCTGCAGCCTGGATTAGAATCTCCATAAAGTTCAATCAGAGTTAAATAATTTAGATGTTAAGTGCAAAACTTAAAAGAACAGAAAAACTTATTTCACTCTGTCACAGTTTGCGTTCTCTATAATCTCACCAGGGTGTAGAGTACACTCTATTCATTCCTCAGATTACTCCCCTCCCAACTTTCTCATTAAGCAGGTTTGGGTTTGGACTGTCTTTGTTCTGAGAGGCTGTTAATCTGCACTCCTTCTCTAAGAGAAAATACTAATTTGTTTCCCTCATATTGGAGGATATATTGGGCATAAAAAGTTCATTATATCATAAAATATGTTACTCATTGGATAATTGTGTATATAATTTCTTATGCACATTAATGAATGATGTCTCTAATAGATGATAGAACAAGTTACTGCCCAAATACTTTCTTCACTGTGTACACCTGAAATAATTGAACAGCTAGGGAGAAATATTAATTTTCAAAATCTCCCTATAGAACCAACAAATCTTAGTAAAACACCCAAGCCCACTGTAGATAAACAAGAAGATAACCAAGGTATTTGATTAAATATTAAATTACAGGTTGTATCTATAATTCTTGGCTGGTTGAAGACTGAAAAACAATTACACAAGTTACTTTTCTAACACTATTAATAAGACTATGCTTGCTTGAAATACTAAATGTTGATTTTATGATGCAGAGGCCTAAAAATGAAAAATCATATTAAAAACATTTTTAGAAGTGGGAAAACTACATTTAATAAAGATACAGGAGAAACTATGAGAAAAGTTTCTTTGGAAAAATTCTAAAGGAAGAAATACTAAAAAAAACTTGGATATGAGAAACTAAAATCAGATAATTGTCTTGAGAAGGTAATTTTATTTCAAATAGATTAATAAAATTAATTTTTTGTTTTTAAGAATAAACATTTTATTGTTTGCTATTTTCAAATCACTCAAAATATTTTTTCAGATGATTATGTAGATCACAAAAAATTACAAATGTAAAAAAGTAGCATTTAAAGTTGTACTATTTGATGGAAAAGATTAATCAGTAAGTATTTAAGATCCTTTACTAACTGAATAAAAAATGTATACATTTTATATTTGTGTTGATTGGTTAAAGATGAATATTTGAAATTACTATTCTAGTAGGAGTTTAGAAATTCAGGGATTATGTAATGTTTTTCTATTTGATAAACTTAATGTATCATACATCTAAATACCTTATTAATATACTTGCACATATAATTTCTCCAAATGACATTTAAAATTATTTAAAACTTACAATTATTTATGTTTCTAGTTTGAGTTTAGCATTTTTTGCATAAGATGAAATTATTATTTTTACCAACCGTACACGCACTCAGTATATGACTTAGCTGTACCTATTACAGTTTCATTCCTCATTATTTTAACAGTACAGCAGTCATGTGTATCTATGTTGAGATTTTGTTAAAGAAGATAGTTACATTTTCAACTTTAGCAATGGCAAGTGCCAGGATAATGCCTAAATCTAAAATATAAATCAATAAAAGTACCAGTGTGCTATCAAGAGATGAGATAAATATCAAAAGAAGTGGCTATAATCAACCTCCAGGATATAGGTGTACACGCGAGGGAAGCAAGACCAATGGAAAGACTTATGTCTGTATAATTTTGGTACAATAAAAAGTTAAAGTGAAGAAACAAGGGGTATATAGATCTATATCAATAATGAAATGGATGTTATATCTTCTTTGCTTTGTGATAGTATAAATCTTATCAATGTTTCCTCATTCTAGCACTGATAAACAAAACAACAAATGTAAAGAGGTTTTCTTCTATTACCTCAAAACACCCTCTATGAATACCATAAGTAGTTTCAAGTTTTTTCAAGTTTGTATGTTTTGCTCTTTATTATTTTATGGTCATCATAGTTTATAGTACTGAATCATATATTTGAAAGTTGCTGGGGCGCTCAGGTGACCCCATCGGTTAAGCGGCCGACTTGGGCTCAGGTCATGATCTCACAGTTCAGGAGTCTGAGCCCCGCATCAGGCTCTGGGCTGACAGCTCAGAGCCTGGAGCCTGCTTCAGATTCTATGTTTCCATCTCTCTCTGCCCGTCCCCTGCTGATGCTCTGTCTCTTTGTATAAACAAACAAATTAATTAATTAATTAATTAATTAATAACATTAAAAAGAAAGTTGCTAAGAAAGTAGATGTCAAATGCCCATCTCCCACAAAGTTGCATGTCAATTTTATCTCAATAAACCCGGAAAAAAGAAGTTATTAGACTGGAAAAAATGTCAGCAGCTTGTTCTTGTATATGTGTTGATGCTGATTAGATCATGGGACACATCTTTATGCATTCTTCAGTCCATGGATATTTGTGCTCTTTCCATACTTGGCCAGTGTCGATAGCGCTGCTATAACAGTGCAAAAGTGTTCCTCTTTCTCCACATCCTTACCAACATCTGTTGTCTCCTGGGTTTTTAATTTTAGTTTCAGTTTTTGATGAAAGAATTCAACATTTTCATACAACACCTGGTATTCATCACAGTAAGTGCAGTTCTTAATAACCATCCCCCCCACCCACTTCCCCTCTTCTAACCATCAGTTTCTTTATAAGTTAAGAGCCTGTTTCTTGGTTTGCCTTTTATTTCCCCATGCTCATTTGTTTTGTTTCTTAAATTCCACATATGAGTGACATCATATGGTATTTGTCTTTCTCTGACTGATTTTGCTTAGCATAATACTTTCTAGCTCCTTCCATGTCATTTCAATGGCAAGATTTCATTATTTTCTAAGTCTGTCTAATATTCATTGTACACACATGACATCTTCTTTATCCATTCATTATTTGATGGATACTTGGGCTATTTCCATAATTTGGCTATTGTAGATAATGCTACAATAAACATCGAGCTACATATATCCCTTTGAATTAGTAGTTTTAATATATTTGGGTAAATTCCTAGTAGTTAAATTGCTGGATGGTAGGGTCGTTCTATTTTTAACTTTTTGAGGAAGTTCCATACTGTTTTCCAGAGTGGCTGCAAGGGTTCCTTTTTCTCCACATCCTCGCCAACCCCTGTTGTTTCTTGTGTTGTTGATTTTAGCCATTCTGCCAAGTGTGAGGTGGTATCTCATTGTAGTTTTGGTTTGATTTCCTGATGATCAGTGATGTTGAGCATCTTTTCATGTGTCTGTTGGCTATCCAATGTCTTCTTTGGAAAAATATCTATTCATGCCTACTGCCCATTTTTCGATTATTCATTTTTTTGTGTGTTGAGTTTGTAAGTTCTTTATATATTTCAGATACTACCCCTTTATAAGATGTCATTTACAACTATCTTCTTCCATTCAGTAGTTTGCTTTTCAGTATATTTGATTGTTTCCTTTGCTATGCCAAAGATTTTATTTTGATGATGTCCCAATAGTTTCTTTTTGCTTTTGTTTACCTTGCCTCGGGAGAATATCTAGAAAGCAGTTGCTACAGTGATATCAAAGAGGTTTGTCCCTGTGTTCTCCTCTAGGATTTTTATATTTTCAAGCCTCACATTTAGTCTTTAATCCATTTTGAGGTTTTTTTGAGTGGTGTAAAAGAGTGATCCAATTTCATCCTTTTTCATGTTGCTGTCCAGTTTTCACAACTCGATTTGTTGAGGAGACTATCTTTTCTCTATTGGGTATTCTTTCCTGGTTTATCAAAGATTAATTGACCATATAGTGTGGGTTCAGTACTGGGCTCTCTGCTCTATTCCATTGATCTGTGTGTCTATTTTTGTGCTTGGACCATACTCTTTTGATTACTACAGCTTTGTAATATAAGTTGAAGTATGGAATTGTGACACCTCCAAATTTGCTTTCCTTTTTCAAGGTTGCTTTGGCTATTCATGGTCTTATGTGTTTCCATATAAGTTTTACAATTGTTTGTTCTGTCTGACAAATGCTGTTGGTATTTTGATAGGGATTACATTAAATATGTGGACTACTTTGGGCAGTATATATTTTTAACAATATTTGTTCTCCCAATCCATGAACATGGCATGTTTTTATATTTGAGTCTTCTTCAATTCTTTCATCAGTGTTTTATAGTTTTCAGACTACAGGTGTTTCATCTCTTTGGTTAGATTTTTCTCCTAGGTATCTTATTGTTTTCAGTGCAACTGTATGTGGAACTGATCCCCTGATTTCTCTTTCTGCTGTTTCATTTTTGATGTATAGAAATGCAACAGATTTCTGTACATTGATTTTGTATCCTATGACTTTAGTCAATTTATCAGTTCTAGAAGTTTAGGGTTGAGTCTTTTGGGTTCTCTATATAAAGTATCATGTCATCTGCAAATAGTGAGATTTATTCCTTCCTTGCTGATTTGATGTCTTTTATTTCTTTCTATTATCTGATTGTTGTGGCTAGGACTGCCAATGCTATGTTAAATAACAGCGGTGAGAGTGGACATCCTTGTCTTATTTCTGAAAAATTCTCAGTTTTTCCCCATTGAGGAGGATATTAGCTGTGGACTCTTCATAGATTGCCTTTATTACGTTGAGATATGTTCCCTCCAACCCTACTTTGTTGAGGGTTTTTTTTTTTTCCATGAATGGATGTTTTATTTTGTCAAATGCTTTTTTTGCATCTATTGAAAGGGTCATACTGCTCTTATCCTTTCTTTTATTAATGTGGTATATCATGTTGATTGATTTGCAAATATTGAATCACACTTGCAGCCCCAAATCCCACATGATTGTGGTGAATGATCCTTTTAATTTAGTTGGATTCTATTTGCTAGAATTTTTTTTTGAGAATTTTTTCTCATGTTCATCAAGGATATAGTTCTTTTTTCTGGTGGATTCTTTATCTGGCTTTGGTATCGGGTAATAATGGCCTCATGGAATGAATTTGCAAGTTTTCCTTCCATTTCTATTCTTTAGAATAGTTTGATAAAAAATATGTATTAATTCTTGGGGCGCCTGGGTGACGCAGTCGGTTAAGCGTCCGACTTCAACCAGGTCACGATCTCGCGGTCCGTGAGTTCGAGCCCCGCGGTCAGGCTCTGGGCTGATGGCTCGGAGCCTGGAGCCTGTTTCCGATTCTGTGTCTCCCTCTCTCTCTGCCCCTCCCCCGTTCATGCTCTGTCTCTCTCTGTCCCAAAAATAAATAAAAAACGTTGAAAAAAAAATTTAAAAAAATATGTATTAATTCTTCATTAAATGTTAGGTAGACTTTTCCTGGAAAGCCATCTGGCCCTGGATTTTTGTTTGTTGGGATGTTTTTGAGTACTGATTCAATTTCTTTGGTGCTTATTAGTCTGTTCAAGTTTTTTTATTTCTTCCTGTTTCAGTTTTTGTAATTTACATGGGTCTAGAAATTTCTTCATTTATTCCAGGTTGTCCCATTTCTTGGCATATAGTTTTTCATAAAATTCTTTTATAATTGTACTTCTGTGGTGTTGGCTGTTATTTCACATCTTTCATTTGTGATTTTATTTATTTAGGTCCTTTGCTTTTCTTTTAATTCTGGTTAATGGTTTATCAATTTTATTTTTTCAGAGAACCAACTCCTGGTTTAATGGATCTAGTCTATTGTTTTTTTTTTTAATTTTCTGTATCACTTATTTCTGCTCTAATCTTTATGTTTCCTTACTTCTGCCGCTTTATACTTCCTTTATTTTTCTTTTTCTAGCTGCTTTATGTGTAAGATTAGGTTGTTTGAGATTTTTCTTGCTTCTTGATATAGGCCTGTATTGCTATATACTTCCCTCCTAGGACCACTTTTGCTGCATGCCAAAGGATTTGGATAGCTATGCTTTCATTTTCATATGTTTTCATTTATTTTTTTAATTTCTTCTTTGGTTTCCTGGTTGGCCCATTCATTCTTTAGTAGCATGTCGTTTATCTCCAGGTATTTGTAGTCTTTCCAAATTTTTTCTTGTGGTTGACTTCTAGTTTTATAGCATTGTAGTCAGATAAAGTGCATGGTAAGAGTGCTTTGGTGGCTCAGTTGGTTAAGCTGAGTTGGTTAGGCTGAGTTGGTTAAGCATCTGATTTTGGCTCAGGTCATGATCTCAAGGCTTGTGAGTTCAAGCTCCACTCCAGGCTCTGTGCTGACAGCTCAGAACCTGGGGCCTGCTTCAGATTCTTTGTCTCCCTCAATCTCTGCCCCTCTCCTGCTTATTCTGTCTTTCTCTCTATCCTTCTCTCTCTCTGTCAAAAATAAATAAACATAATATAAAAACAGGGAGGGGGACAAAACATAAGAGACTCTTAAATATAGAGAACAGAGGGTTGCTGGAGGGGTTGTGGGAGAGGGAATAGGCTAAATGTGTAAGGGGCATTAAGGAAGACACTTGTTGGGATTAACACTGGGTGTTATACATAGCAGACAAATCATTGTTGCACTATATGCTAACTAATTTGGATGTAAATTAAAAATAAATTAGTTAATTAAAAATACATAAACATTAAAAATGTTTTAAAAATAAGAAAAGGTGCATGCTATGATTTTAATCTTTTTGTATTTATTGACTTTTGTTTTGTGACCTACTATGTGATCTATTCTGCAGAATATCCCATGTGCACTTGAAAACAATGTGTATTCTGTTGTTTTGGGATACAATGTTCTTAATATATCTGTAAAGTCCATCTGGCCCAGTGTGTCATTCAAAGCCCTTGTTTTCTTGTTGATGTTCTGTTTGGATAATCCGTCCTTTGATGTATGTGGGGTGTTAAATTCCCCTACTATTTGTGTATTATTATCAATGAGTTCTTTTATATTTGTTTTATATATTTGGATGTTCCACGTTGGGGGCATAAACTTTTAAAAGTTTTACATCTGCTTCTTGGATGGTCTCCTTTATGACTATATAATGCTCTTCTTTGTCTCTTTTTAGAGTCTTTATTTTAAAGACTAATTTGTCTGGTATCAGTATTGCTACTCCAGCTTTCTTTCGACATCCATTTGTGTGACAAATAATTCTCCACCCACCCCCTCACTTTTAATCTGCAGGTGACTTTAGGTCTAAAATTAGTCTCCTGCAGGTAGCATATAGATGAGTCTTATTTTCCTTTCCCTTCTGACACCCTGTCTTTTGATTAGAGTGTTTAGTCCATTTACATTCAAGTAATTATTGATAGATATCTATGTATTACCATTTTATTACTTGTGTTGTTTTTGTTTTGGGAGGTTTTTCTCATCCTTTCTTTTCTTTGTCAGTTTTGAGCTTTCCTTTGCACTCAAAGAGGCTCTAATATTTCTTGAAGGGTTGGTTTAGTAATGAACTCCTTCGGTTCTGAATGACATTCTATTCTGAATGACAGACTTGTTGGTTGTGGATTTTTCCCATTCAGCATGTTAAATATATCATTCCTCTCCCTTTTGTGTTGATAAGTTTCTGTGGAGAAATCTCCAGCTAGCCTTATGGGTTTTCCCTTGTAATTTAAGAACTTATTTTGCCTCACTGCTTTGAAAAACAAACAACAAACAAAAGCCTGCTCATACATGGCTCCTATTTAAGTGGTTTAATCTTTAGGCATTTAATGTTTCCTATGCATTTTCTCTCTTTTTGTATGAGTATTTCTGAATAGCATTTTAAGCAATTTCAAGAAAATCTCAAAACAATATTGTCAGTTTAGGTCTCTAAGTCTCATTGAAAAATAAAGCTCATAAATTTATAGGGGGGTAGAAAACATAGGAATAGTTACAACACACTTGATGTGGCACCTGTTCTTGTTTCATTAAATCAACCCTGATAGACATCATAGATTCATTTCCTGCCTCTTTTTCTCATTTTTGTTCCTTCCTGTAACATAAAACTTCAAAAATATCTTAAGTAATCACAAGACCCTGTATGAACTATTTTTTGAATTTTCTCATCTCAAGTTATTTTAGGTTGATAGAGTCTATTATGTTCACTTAAAAAATTCAAATATCAAGTAATGTGTGAATTTGTTTTGTTATTGACATACTATCATGAATATTTGGAATAAGAAATAATTTACACAATTTCTCTGTAGCTTGAACTGTGATCTTTGAGATGGCTTGAACTATGACAAAAAAGGAAATATCACTTAAGGAATATAAATGGATGCTAAGTATTTGGAGATAGCTCTTAAGACATATTTGACATTTTCTACATGTATCCCACTTGTAAGTAATCAGACTGGAGTGGAGACATAGGGTGTGTTAAGATAAATGCTGCTGATAAACACATATGCATAATTAAATTTCTAAAAGAAATACAAAGAAACTTGTGAACACTAAGGAGGAATAAAGTCAAATGCAAACTTGAATGTAATTTTTAATTAAACTATTAAAATTGTTCTATTTTGCCATAAATAAAATCAACTTGGCATTGAAAAACAAACCTATGAACTATAGTAGCATAACCTCAATATTATATTTAGATGAAATCTATTTAAAACTAACAATTTTAATAAATATACATATAAATATTTTCTTATAAAAGAAATTCAAGGGGCTCTTGCATGGCTCAGCTGGTCAAGTGTCCAACTTTGGCTCAGCTCATGATCTCATGGTTTGTGATTTCAAGCTCCACATGGGGCTCTCTACTGTCAGCATAGAGCCTGCTTTGTATCTTCTGTCTCCCTCTCTCTATACCCCCTTCTCATACATGCACTCTTTCTCTCAAAAATAAATAAAACTTAAAAAAAGGAAATTCGATGTACCATTTCCCTAGTTTCATTCATAGAGTCCTCCTAACTCGAAATATAAAATGTTCTGAAAATCATCAGTTATTCCTCAAATTTTTTGCCAATGAAGCACAGATATTCCAAATGGGAAACAATTATCAGCTCTATTAATCTATGTACAAAACATTTATATTTATATGAAAGACATACTACTAAAAGCTCATCTGGATGAGGCAGATTAAGTATTTCACTTTGCCTAAATCCTCATCATAAGTTTGCCTTTGAATTATCAAGAACTCTTACAAAATAGATCAAATTTGCCACCTTATGCCTATGGAATGTTGTGATTAATATGGGCAGAGGAAGATTGTGTCTCATCAGAAAGAAAGAAGAAGATAGAATATTGTATTTGAGTGAAAGAAATTATAAAGCTTTTCTGGATCTTTCTTTGAAACAAATTAATAAAAGGTGATCATATTTTATTAAAGATCATGTTCCAATTAGTCCAGTTACACACTCTTTTCCTTTGGGAAAGATAAGTTAACAAGATAGAGCCTTAATAGAAATCTCTTCTCATAAGCCTTCTCTTTAAATTTAATGTATAAAGGTAGAATATGAAGAGATATCATCAATTGTCCTTCCAACTCTGAAAACACTTTTCTAGTATTATTGTCCTTTTAACCTATATGTATTAAAATTTAAGTTGGTTTCAGAAAAGCAGGCATATATTCAAAGTTTCTATTTCAACGGTAAAATTCTCTTCTGCTGCCACTTTAACAATCTGCATTGGTCTTTAAGAATATCAGTTAATTTTGGGTGTCTGGATGGCTAAGTTGGTTAAGCATTGGACTCTTGATTTTGGCTCAGATCATCATCTCATGGCCATAAGATTGAGCCCTGTGTCAGGTCTCCACACTGGTTGTGAAGCCTGTTTAAGATTTTCTCACTCCCTTTCCCTCTGCCCCTCCCCCAATAACTTACATGCACTCACTCTCAAAAAAAAATTAAAAAGAATATCAGTAATTTTACTGATTTTCATAAATGAGAATTTTAATTTTAATAAATGGAAATTTTAATAAAAGGGAAATTTTAATAAATTTTATAAATGGGAAAATTAGACTTCCAAAGCCTTTCTACTTTTTAAGATTTTTCAATGTTTATATCTCTACCATACTTGCATGTTCTTGTGTGTGCACATGTGTGAGACTCTAATTTTGATATACAAACAAGTCCCAGATTCCAAAACTCTGATCTTCTTGTATTTATGTTCTATATCTAAAACATGAAAAAGGGGATTCCAGAGAAGTGGCGGCATCGGAGGATGCTGGGCTCACTGCGTCCTGCTGATCACTTAGATTCCACCCACATCTGACTAAATAACCCAGAAAACCACCAGAAGACTAGCAGAACAGATTCTTTGGAGCCAAGCATAGACAAGAAGCCCATGGAAGAGGGTAGGAAGGGTGGAGAGGTGGTATGCACTACACGACTGGCAAGAGGGAGCCGGGCGATGGAGGGGCAGCCCTCCCGGCAAGGCAGAGCCCCCGAGTCTGGTTTGCAAAAGCGGAGGGGACTGACAGAGTTTGTTCTGACAGCCAGCAGACTTAACATCTGGAATGTTATAAGTCAACAGCTGTTGTTGGAGAGGGGGAGGGTGAGAGGACAATGGGAGGGAGAGTTGGTGAGCCCCAGAATACAGAGCTCAGCTTGGTGGGGTAACAAAGGTGCTGGCCAGCGCCATCTCTCTGGCCCATCCCCCAGCTGAAATCCCAAAGGGAACCAGTTTCTGTCACTGAACTTGCTTGCACCACACAAACACCCAACACTGTGCTTCTGCAGATCCATCCCTCTGACTGGTCTGCCTCCCTCCTGGTGCCACAGAGCCCCTCCCAAGGCAGACCACCCAAGGCAAAGTGAGCTGAGTCTGCCCCTCCTGCCCCTGTGCACCTTACAGATCCACCCTAGCTAATATGCCAGATCCCATAGAAGCAGCACCACAAGCCTGGAAGTGTGCAAGTAGCCCAGACAGGGGCCACACCACTCCACAGTAAGTCCTGCCCCTGGCAGAGGGGAAGATAAGGTACACATCAGTCTGACTGTGGCCCCAGCAGTGGACTGGGGACAGACGTTGGGTATGACTGTGGCCTCACGCACCAACACAAGTTACTCCAGACAGCACAGGGGAATGCGCCGCAGTTCCATGCCACTCCAGGGACTATCCAAAATGATGAAACGGAAGAATTCTCCTCAAAAGAAACTCCAGGAGTAGCGACAGCTAACGAATTGATAAAAAATTATTTAAGCAATATAACGGAAAATGAATTTAGAATAATAGTCATAAAATTAATCACTGGGCTTGAAAAAAGTATAGAGGACAGCAGAGAATCTATTGCTACAGAGATCAAGGGACTAAGGAATAGCCAGGAGGAGCTAAAAAATGCTATAAATGAGGTGCAAAATAAAATGGAGGCGCCCATAGCACGGACTGAAGAGGCAGAAGAGAGAATAGGTGATTTAGAAGATAAAATTATGGAAAAAGAGGAGGCTGAGAAAAAGAGAGATAAAAAAATCCTGGAGTAGGAGCGGAGAATTAGAGAACTAAGTGATGCATTCAAGCATAACAATATCTGTATAACAGGGATTCCAGAGGAGGAAGAGAGAGAGAAAGGTGCTGAAGGTGTACTTGAACGAATCATAGCTGATAATTTCCCTGATCTGGTGAAGGAAAAAAGGCATTGAAATCCAAGAGGCAGAAAACTCCCTTCAGACGTAACTTGAGGCAATCTTCTGTAAGACATATCATAGTGAAACTAGCAAAATACAAGGATAAACAGAAAAATCTGAAAGCAGCTAGGGTTAAACGTGCTCTAACATATAAAGGGAGACTGATAAGACTAGTGACGGGTCTGTCTACTGAAATTTGACAGACCAGAAAGGAATGGCAGGAAATCTTCAATGTGATGAACATAAAGAATATGCAGCCGAGAATCCTTTATCCAGCAAGTCTGTCATTTAGAATAGAAGGAGATATAAAGGTCTTCCCAAAGAAACAAAAACTGAAGGAATTTGTCACCACTAAACCAGCCCTACAAGAGATCCTAAGGGGGATCCTGTGAGACAAAGTACCAGAGACATCACTAGAAGCATGAAACCTACAGACATCACAATGACTCTAAACCCATATTTTTCAATAGTAACACTGAATGTAAATGGCCTAAATGCTCCAAAAAAAGACACAGGGTAACATAATGGATAAAAAAACAAGACCCATGTATTTGCTGTCTACAAGAGACTCATTTTAGACCTGAGGACACATTCAGATTGAAAGTGAGGGGATGGAGAACTATGTATCATGCTACTGGAAGTCAAAAGAAAACTGGAGTAGCCATACTTATATCAGACAAACTAGACTTTAAATTAAAGGTTGTAACAAGAGAGGAAGAAAGGCATTTACAATAATTACAGGGTCTATCCATCAGGAAGAGCTAACAATTATAAATATCTATGCATCGAATATAGGAGCCCCCAAATATATAAAACAATTACTCACAAACATAAGCAACCTTATTGATAAGAATGTGGTCATTGCAGGGGACTTTAATACCCCACTTACAACAATGGATAGATAATCTAGACACAGGATCAATAAAAAAACAAGGGCCCTGTATGATACATTGGATCAGATGGACTTGTCGGATATATTTAGAACTCTGTATCCCAAAGCAATAGAATATTCTTTCTCCTCAAGTGCACATGGAACATTCTCCAAGATAGATCACATACTGGGTCACAAAACAGCCCTTCATAAGTATACAAGAATTGAGATCATACCATGCATACTTTCGGACCACAATGCTATGAAGCTTAAAATCAACCACAGGAAAAAGTCTGGAAAACCTCCAAAAGCATGCAGGTTAAAGAACATCTACTAAAGAATGAATGGGTCAACCAGGCAATTAGAGAAGAAATTAAAAAATATATAAAAACAAACGAAAATGAAAATACAACAATCCAAATGCTTTGGGATGCATCCAGGGCAGTCTGAGAGGAAAATACATTGCAATCCAGGCCTATCTCAAGAAAAAAGAAAAATCCCAATAAAAAATCTAACAGCACACCTAAAGGAAATAGAAGCAGAACAGCAAAGACACACTAAACCCAGCAGAAGAAGAGAAATAATAAAGATCAGAGCAGAAATAAACAATACAGAATCTAAAAAAACTGTAGAGCAGATCAATGAAACCAAGGGTTGTTTTTTTGAAAAATTAAACAAAATTGATAAATCTCTAACCAGGCTTCTCAAAGAGAAAAGGGAGATGACCCAAATAGATAAAATCATGAATGAAAATGGAATTATTACAACCAATCCCTCAGAAATACAAGCAATTATCAGGGAATACTATGAAAACTTATATGCCAACAAACTGGACAACCTGGGAGAAATGGACAAATTCCTAAACACCCATACACTTCCAAAACTCAAACAGGAAGAAATAGAAAACTTGAACAGACCCATAACCAGTGAAGAAATTGAATCAGTTATCAAAAATCTCCCAACAAATAAGAGTCTAGGACCAGATGGCTTCCCAGGGGAATTCTACCAGACATTTAAAGCAGAAATAATACCTATCCTTCTCAAGCTGTTTCAAAAACTAGAAAGGGAAGGAAAACTTCTAGACTCAGTCTATAAAGCCATCATTACTTTGATTCCTCAATCATACAAAGACCCAGTAAAAAAGAGAACTACAGGCCAATATCCCTAATGAATATGCATGCAAAAATTCTCAATAAGATACTAGCAAATTGAATTCAACAGCATATAAAAAGAATTATACACCATGATCAAGTGGGATTCATTCCTGGGCTGCAGGGCTGGTTCAACATTCGCAAATCAATGTGATACATCACATTAATAAAAGAAAAGATAAGATGTTGTCAATCGATGCAGAAAAGGCCTTTGACAAAATTCAGCATCCTTTCTTAATAAAAACCCTCAACAAAGTTGGGATAGAAGGAACAAAATTCAACATCATAAAAGCCATTTATGAAAAGCCCACAGGTAATCTCATCCTCAATGGGGAAAACGGAGAGCTTTCCCCCTGAGATCAGGAACATGACAGGGTTGTCCACTCTCACTGCTCTTGTTTAAAATAGTGTTGGAAGTTCTAGCATCAGGAATGAGATAACAAAAGGAAATCAAAGCCATCAAAATTGGCAATGATGAAGTAAAATTTTCATTTTTTGCAGATGACATGATATTATACATGGAAAACCCAATAGACTACACCAAAAGTCTGGTAGAACTGATACATGAATTCAGCAAAGTTTCAGGATACAAAATCAATGTACAGAAATCAGTTGCATTCTTATACACTATTTATGAAGCAACAGAAAGACAAATAAAGAAACTGATCCCATTCACAATTGCACCAAGAAGTATAAAATACCTAGGAATTAACCTAGCCAAAGATATAAAAGATCTCTATGCTGAAAACTATAGAAAGCAAATGAAGGAAATTGAAGAAGATACAAAGAAATGGGAAAAACATTCCATGCTCATGGATTGGAAGAATAAATATTGTTAAAATGTCAATAATACCCAAAGCAATCTACACATTCAATGCAATCCCAAACAAAATTGCACCAGCATTCTTCTCAAAGTTAGAACAAGCAATCCTAAAATTTGTATGGAACCACAAAAGTCCCCAAATAGCCAAAGTAATTTTGAAAAAGAAGACCTAGCAGGAGGCATCACAATCCCAGACTTTAACCTCTACTACAAAGCTGTATTCATCAAGACAGCATGGTATTGGCACAAAAACAGACACATAGACCAATGAAATAGAATAGAATAGAAACCCCAGAATTAGACCCTCAAAAGTATGGCCAACTAATCTTTGACAAAGCAGGAAAGAATATCCAATGGAAAAAAGACAGTCTCTTTAACAAAAGGTGCTGGGAAAACTGGACAGCTACATGCGGAAGGATGAAACTACACTACTTTCTTACATCATTCACAAAAACAAACTCAAAATGGATAAAGAACCTGAATGTGAGACAGGAAACCATCAAAACCCTAGAGGAGAAAGCAGGAAAAAAACTCTCTGTCCTCAGCCGCCGCAATTTCTTACTTGACACATCCCTAAACGCAAAGGAATTAAAAGCAAAAATGAGCTATTGGGACCTCATCAAGATAAAAAGCTTCTGCACTGCAAAGGAAACAATCAACAATGCTAAAAGGCACCCAATGGAATGGGAGAAGATATTTGCAGATGACATATCGGACAAAGGGTTAGTATCCAAAATCTATAAAGAACTCACCAAACTCCATACCCAAAAACAAATAACCCAGTGAAGAAATGGGCAGAAAACATGAATAGACACTTCTCTAAAGAAGACATCCAGATGGCCAACAGGCACATGAGAAGATGTTCAACGTCGCTCCTCATCAGGGGAATACAAACGAAAACCACACTCAGATATCACCTCATGCCAGATTTCAAATGAACAAATCAGGAGACTATAGATGCTGGAGAGGATGTGGAGAAGTGGGAACCCTCTTGCACTGTTGGTGGGAATGCAAATTGGTGCAGCTGCTTTGGAAAACAGTGTGGAGGTCCCTCAAAAAATTAAAAATAGATCTACCCTATGACCCAGCAATAGCACTGCTAGGAATTTATCCAAGGGATACAAGAGTACTGATGCATAGGGGCACTTGTACCCCAATGTTTATAGCAGCACTCTCAACAATAGCCAAATTATGGAAAGAACCTAAATGCCCATCAACTGATGAATGGATAAAGAAATTGTGGTTTATATACACAATGGGATACTACATGGCAATGAGAAAGAATGAAATATATCCTTTTGTAGCAACGTAGATCGAACTGGAGAGAGTTATGCTAAGTGAAATAAGTCATACAGAGAAAGACAGATACCATATGTGTTCACTCTATGTGGATCCTGAGAAACTTAACAGAAGACCATGCGGGAGGGGAAGAAAAAAAAAGTGGTTAGAATGGGAGGGAGCCAAAACATAATAGACTCTTAAAAACTGAGAACCAACTGAGGGTTGATGGGGTGTGGGAGGGCAGGGAGGGTGGGTGATGGGTATTGAGGAGGGCACCTTTTGGGATGAGCACTGGGTGTTGTATGGAAACCAATTTGACAATAAATTTCATATTAAAAAAAATAAAACATGAAAGAGAATAAAATGTTATGACAATGATCCTCTATCAAATCCTTTCTCACCTTTCAAAGTATATGCAACTCTCAAATATATTCAAAGTTCTAAACAAGAAGAAAAAGAGAATTCTGTGTTTTGGTCCATTTTGGACCTCAGTTGTTATTGGACCTCATTGTTATTTATACAGTTATTTTAATGAAATTTATCCATTTAAAATGATTATAAACCAGGTGTTTAAAAATGCTTAGAAGTTGCCAAGCTGTCTAACAACAAAAATGAACCTGAACAAATTAAAAATCATTAACTCTTCTTAGATCCTTAAGAAGGGAGTTCACAGAGCAAACACTTGCCTATATAATTGGAGAGATGAACAGGCAAATATAGATAATCATAACTTACCAGCGAAGAAACATCCCTTAACCAATGCTACGGGGGGAAACCAGACTATAACTGACCAATTGCTAGGGGTCAGTATGGATTCAATTGATGTAAAAAACCCACAAAAAACCAAAACCAAAAACATAGGGACCCAGTCATTGGGGAACTTCCGTACTCCTCATGGAACTCTAACCAGTTTTTACAGTTGATATATGAGAAAAATTCCCTCATGTTTCCAACACATGGAGGGGAGAATGAACCATTTAAAATGTTCAATCATTCTGTTCTCGATAAGGTCAACCTTTACAAGAAACTAATTAACCTATGCCTTCTGGGTTATTATCAGAGCCTAACTGATCAGGGAAAGGGAATTATCCAACTACATGTGGCTACCCTTCTACATAGAAAAAAGGAAATAGCCAATTTTCAGCTCCCTTCTAGCCTTCACATCAGGGAAGGGAAATGCCCAACTCTGGCGTATTCTAGCCCCCCTGTCCCACTGAGTCAACGAGGGGAACAAAAAACCTTATATGTGAATCTTAAAGTACACAACACAGGTTCACTTAAAGACTAACACCTAATCATAGGAATACAGAAAATTTCCCACTCTGACACCTAATATCCACATTATAAAGGACTATTTATAGCAATTCCTTTTATACAGCACATCATGTCTGGCTATTTTAAATTGGAGTTGGATAAACTGTAAACATATATTGATAACTCTAGGGTAACCACTGAAAAAAGTTTAAAAAAAAGTGTAACATATGTTAATAAAAGGGAGGAAATGGACTCATATTAAATGCTTGATTATAACCACAAAAGGCAGAATAAAATGTAATACTATTATCAGAACAAAGAACAATGGCAGCAAATAAAAAAATGTAACAGATACTATAGTTATTGATCGAGCTATACCAATAATTGATTTGAACATCAATGATCTAAATGCACAACTCAAAGACAGAGACTATTAGAGTGGATGTAAAATCGAGGCCCAAGTATATATTGTTTACAAAAAACAATTATAGTGAAATATAGGGGCACCTGGGTGTCTCAGTCAGTTAAGCTTCGACTCTGGATTTAAGCTCAGGTCATGATCTCATGGTTGTGAGATCGAGCCCCATGTCAAGCTCAACATGGAGTATGGAGCCTGCTTGGGATTCTCTTTCTTCCTCTCTTTCTTCCTCTCCTCTGATCATGCTCTCTCTCTTTCAAAATAAATAAACTTCAAAAAATAAATATAAGGTAAAACTGAATAGAAGGAGAAAAATATACCATTCTAACACTAAACAAAAGAAGTGGGAGTAGTTATATTAATTTCAGATAGAACAACTTCAAAGAAAAAAAGAGTTATCAGGAAAAAATAGGAGCATCACATAATGTTAAAGGGGTCAAATCTCCAAAAAGATATTGAAGTATATGCATCTAACAAGAGAGTATCAAAATATGTAAGGCAAAAACTGGACACACAGAACTTCAAGAAGAAATAGATGAATCTACTATTTTAGTGGAGGTTTAACACCAGCCAATCAGAAATGGACAGATCCAGCAGGCAGAGAATCAACAAGGACATAGTTAAGCTCAATAACAGCATCAATTAATCAGATATAATGGACATCTATAGAGTAATCCATCCAACAATAGCAGATAACACATTCTTCTCAAGTTCATATGGCATACTCATGAAGAACACATTTTGGGCCATAAAACACATATTAACAAATTTAAAAGAAAAGAAATTGTACAAACTCTGCTCCTAGATAACCACAGAATTAAACTAGGTCAAAACCAAAAGAATAACTTGAAAATCTCAAAATACTTGAAAAGTAAACAACATACTTCTAAGTAACACACAGGTCAAAGAAGAAATATTAAGAGAAATTTAAAAAATGCTTTTTAAATGAAAATGAAAATACAACTTATCAAAATTTGTGGAATACAGTGAAAGCAGTACTTAGACATGTTTAAAATTGAATGCATACATTAGATAAGAAGAAAGTTTAAAATCAAACATCTAAGTCTCTACCCTAGAACTAGAAAAAGAAAACATTAAATCCAAAATAAGCACAAGAAATAAATAGAATTGGAGCAAAAACTAATAAAATTAAAAACATGAAATCATTAGAGAAAATAAACAAAACAAATGCTGGTTTTTAAAAGAAAAAAGCAAAATGAAGAACTCTAGACTAACTAAAAAACGGGGGTTGGGAGAAGGAGATACAAAATACAAATATCAGAAACAAAAAAGGGAACATGACTACATCCCATGAAATTAAAAGTTTAATACAGGAATGCTATGAACAACTCCATGCCCACAAATTTGATAACCTAGATCAAATGGACAAATTTTTTTGAATTTTTTAAATGTTTATTCATTTTTTGATAGAGACAGAGTGTGAGTAGGGGAGGGGCAGAGAGAGAGGGAGACACAGAATCTGAAGCAAGCTCCAGTCTCTGAACTGACAGTACAGAGCCTGAGGCAGGTCTCAAACCAACAGACCATGAGATCATGACCTGAGCTGAAGTCTGATGCATAACTGGCTGAAACACCCAGGTGCCCATAAATGGACCAATTTTTTTAAAGACACATCTGCCTAAACTCACAGAAGAAATGGTTAATATGAACAGTGCTATATCTACTTAAAAAATTCAATCAGTAATTAATGACCTCCCAGAACAGAAAGCACTAGGCCTAGATCGATTCACTGATGAATTATACCAAATATTTAAGGAAGAAATTATACCAATTCTCTACAATATCTTTCAAAGATAGAAGCAGAAAGAATTCTTCTTATTTAATGAAGTCAGCATTATCCTAATAAAACAACAACAACAACACCAGCATAACAAGAAAAGAAAGTACAGACCAATACCTAGCATGAACATAGATGCAGAAATTCTCAACAAAATATTAGCAAATCAAATCTAAGAAAGTATAAACAGTTATATACCACAACCAAGTAGGATTTATCCCAGGTATGCAAGGCTGGTTCTATGTTCAAAACTCAATTAATTCTTTATACTGACCGGATAAAGAAAAGAACATTATCACATCAGTAGATACAGAAAAGGCATCTGACAAAATCCCATGCCCATTCAAAATACAAATTCTTAGCAAATTGGGAACAGGGGGGAACTTTCTAAACTTGATAAGAATATTTACAAAGTATGTCAGCTAACATCGTAGTCAATGTTGATAAGCTCAAAACTTTCCTACTAACATTGGAAATAAGACAAAGAAAATTCCTCTCACCACCACTTTTCAATATCATTCTGGAGTCTAACTAATGCAATAAGGCAAGAAAAGAACATCAGGTACAAAGATTGGAAAGAAGAAATAAAACTTTTTGTCCACAGAGAACATGGTCATTTATATAGGATATGTGACAGAATCAACAAAGAAACTACTGGAATAAACAATTATAACAGGTTGGGAAGATACAAGGATAATACACAAAAAAAATCCATCACTTCCACTCACCAGCAATGGTCAAGTGGAATTACAAATTAAATACACATGCCATTTATATTAGCAACCCACAAACGAAACATTTAGGAATAATATGTAGAGGATCTATACCATAAGAAGTACAAAAGTCTGTTGAAAGAAACTAAAGAACTAAGTAAATCAAGAGATATTCCATGTTCATGGATAGAAAGACTCAGTATTATCAAGATATTGATAGCTCCCAACTTTATCTATAAATTTAATCCCAACCAAATTCGCAGCAAGTTACTTCATGGATATCAACAAACTGATTCTAAATAAATAATAAAAATAATCAGGTTTAAAAAAATGGGACAAACACCAGAAAAAGAAAATAGCAAATAAGCATCTGAAAAGATGCTTCACATCATACATATGTCATCAGGGACATGTAAATTAAAACAATGAGATACCACTACACATTCATTAAAATGGCCAAAATCCAGAACACCGGCAACACCAAATGCTAGCAAGGATATGGAGCAACAGAAATTCTCATTAACTGCTAAAAAGCATACAGAATGGTACAGTCACTTTGGAAGAAAATTTGGCAGATTTTTAAAAAAACTAAAACATCCCCTTATTTATGATCCCACAATTATGCTCCTTGGCATTTTCTCCAAAGAGTCAAAAGTTTATATCCACACAAAAACATGCATGTGAATGTTTATCGAAGCTTTATGCACAATTGCCGAAACTTGGAAGTAACCAAGACGTCCTTTAAGAGGTAAAGTGATAAACTGTAGTGCATCCAGAAAATGGAATATTACTCAGTGCCAAAAGGAAATGGGTTATAAAGCCATGAAAGACATGGAAGAACCTTAACTGCATATTAGTTAACTGCAAGAAGCTGATCTGAAACAGCTACCCTACTATATGATTCCAACTATATGCCTTTCTGAAAAAGATAAAGTTGTGGAGACCAAAAAGAAAAAAAAAAAAGAAAAAATATCAGTGCTTTCCAGAGTTTGGAAGTGGGAAAGAATGAGTAAGCTAAGCACAGAAATTTTAGGTTACTTAAACAACTGTGGAAGATATTATAATGGTGAAATCATGCTATTACACTTTTGTCCAATCCCATAAAATATACAACACCAAGAATGAACCCTGACTCTTAGGAGTCAACTAAGACTCCAGGTGATAATGATGTGTAATAGATGTTCATTAAAAGTAAGAAATGTATGACTTTGGGGCTCCTGGGTGTCTCAATAGATTGAGAACCCAGCTCTTGATTTAAACTCAGGTCATGATCTCATGGTTTGTGGGTTCAAGCCCTGCATTGGGCTCTGCACTAACAGCACAGGGACTGCTTGTGATACTCTCTCTTCCTCTCCCTCTGCACCTTCCTGACTCATGCTATCTCTCTTTCTCTCAAAATAAATAAATTAATAAAAAAGAGAAATGTACAACTTCGATAAGGGATATTGATAATGGAGGAAGCTATGCATATGTGGGAGCAGAGGATATGTGAGCAATCTGTATCTTCCACTCATTTTTGCTGTGAACCTAAAAAAGCTCTACAAAATAAATTCTACTTTTTAAGTGTGTGATTATTTGTATATAAGAATAGACAATTTTGTGCAGTTGAAGATACTAGCATAGCAAAAATATGTAGAATTATACCTCAAGAACTATAATAATAAAAAAAGAAAAGTAACCTCTTTTTGCTTTTGTCTCACCTCCCATGATGATTAATCTATACAGAACATAAACCAGAATTTATTGACCATCTATTGCATTTGGAATTTAACAATGTTTGCAAATGTCTTATTTTTTCTCAGAAAGGCTTGACGAACAGAAAATACTTTATCAACTATATATTAGTTGCAGCACCAGTGTGGCAAATTATGAGGATTTACCATGATTTCTGATATTCAATCTATCATCACTATTATCATAATTGTCACGAAGTTTTTACAGCAATGTGTCTGGCCTCTGTATTACCTTACTTAACCCTTGCCTTCAAGAATGGGAGATACCTATGGATTAGACTAGTTCAAATATGCCATGAAGCAAGGAATATTATGAGGATTACTGAACTCATTTGTTATTTAGTGTGTAGGTGTTAGTTGAATGTTGTAAGCCTTACTAGTAAGAAGACAATGTGATTGTGAGAAACTATAAATGATAGGGGAAAAATAGGCTCAAGTTGGTCTTACATTCAAAGGTTTATCTACAAAGGGTAATGATAACTTTTGCCATGCTTAAATCAGTATAATACTGTAACGTAATATGTTACGTGGTTTACTTTCATGTCTTTTAAACAAAAATGAGTCAAGCAAAAAAGGGAAATTATAAAAGAAGATTATCAGAGCATGAACAGTAAGGACTAAAATTTTTCTGAAACTCTGAATTATAGAGTTCTGTGTGTATTTTAGTATTTGCATACAGAGAAACATGCATTTTAAAAAGCTATGGAAACAGAACTTTTTAAAAAAAGTTTGCCTTGTAAAAGGTATGTCCAATGAGTTAGAACTGAAAAAAAAATGAGGTTTATTGCAGGTCAACCCCCAATATCTCATAACCTTAGATGTCATGTAATCACTGGGTTGCAATTTTCATTATTTCTAATATTAAGATATAACCTCATTTATCTCTGAGAGTTGCAAAGTGGATCAAATGAGACGACTGTGAAAGTATGATTAAAGTAAATAACATGTGGGGTGCCTGGGTGGCTCAGTTGTGTAAGTGTCAGACTCTTGATTTCGGCTCAGGTAACCTCTCATGTTCTTGAGCTCACGCCCCTGTAGGGCTCTGCGCTGCGTGTGGAGCCTGGTTAAGATTCTCTCCCTCTCCTTCTGCCCCTCCCCTGCTCTTACAAGTGCTCTCTCTTTCTCTTTTAAATGAATGAATGAATGAATGAATGAAATAGAAGCAAATAACATATATAGATCCATGATCCCATGCATAATGTTAGTTATTTCTATAGTAGATTCAAATGCATAATTTGGTCTTATTTAAGTTCATAGTGTTGATGAGGTACCAAGAAAAATCCTCACAATATTTGCAAAAAATATCTCCTTCTCTAATGAGTTTTAACCTTGCTCCAGTTCGTTTCTAATTGATCTTCCTATTTAGGAGAAATCCCTTTATTAGTGATCCCTTCAAGCATCTTATAAAATATGAGGAAATTCACCTCATGTAGGCTTTTCAAGTGTGAGCATTATGTAGTCTTAATGAGCAACTTTCTTCTAGGTTTCCTTTTGATTTTACCAGAGACTTAACACTCCTCTAAGTTAACAAGACATATGACAGTGTGCAACCTGATGCTTTGTTTAGCATCATTAAATTGGTAACTTTCCTGTATTATCGATCTTTGTTTAAACACATTTAAGTTAGGATAGCCATTCCGGTTCAGACAAAGTTTTGTAAAACCTTTTTTTGCTTCAAAAACAACAAATACAATTACGATGATGTTTTACTTTTCCATTATTTGTTTAGGATTTGGATCTTTTACAAACCACACATGCACACAGAACTAAAAATTAGCTTGAATCAACCTATTTAAAATATAAGTAGATGAATAATAAAATGAAGACTCTTTATCTTAAAGCCATTGACTAAAGGGCGAAATGCAAAACTAAATCATAAAAGTGGGAGTATGGCAGGAAGCAGAGAACTATTTCTACTTGCAATTTTAACTTTTGGGTGCAGTGTCTACATGTTCAGTTATGTGTTAACTTTAGTTTTTCTTATAATGCGTGGATCCTGGTCTATATTTGTTGGAGAAATGATGTTACGGGAACTTTAAATAAACATAAAATTTAGATTTGTTTGATAGGCATGGAAAAACTGAAACAGGGTGAATATGTGTGCTACTTTTACAGGAAATAAGGAAAAAATATAACCTGATTTTTAGTTCATATAAATAGAGTTGTCTGAGTGTCAGAGAAGTCAGCATTGTGGGCTAGTCTTATTTTAGTGTTTGTGGAAATACTATACCAGCAACATTGACTGAACTGTTTTTCTATCTTGTTTTGGCTTCTAGGGCAACTAACAAAACTTCATTTGTAGTTGAATTAACTAAATCAAGAAGATAATGGTTTGACCATCTTACCTGAATACATAGTCAATATGTGTCTTAATATAGTCAACTGGTGTCAAGAAAGGGATTATCATGTTAAGTGACAAAATGATTAAAGGGAAATTAGAAATCTGCACCATTCATGCTTTGATTTATGTTTCCCAAAAGAAAGATAAAAGTGTCTTAAAGAATGAGATCTGCTCTAAGTTGATTCTGCTTCCTAATTTGAACTTGTATTTCCTAACATCATATTAAGTGGTCATTGCAACTGCTGATGACTAATGCATAACCTGGGAAAAAACATTTCCACTTCATTAAATTCCTATCTGGTGATAAACTAATTTAACCTAACGTAATTCACATACTTCCTGGACCTAATTACCTTACCAATACATTCTGTAGATGTAAACACCTGCAGTACTATAATTAGAAGAAATATCACCAACTAATTCAATAAAAGTAATTTTCCCCTTCATTACACAGTAACTGTCTTTGTTAACTAATCATAGTGTGGCTTAAAGCACTACTAAAAATATTAATAGCATTAAATTTTTCCTATTCTTGTGATTTGGACATAGAACAACAGGTCTCTGAGTCTTATGTTGCTTAGGAGGTACCCTGTACCTGTGAGCTGGGGAATAAATGGAAACAAAGATAGCTAACACTCCAAACCCCTTATCTTTTATGATTAGTGCAACCATTTAAAAGGAATACCTGAATAGGCAGCAAAGCAGGGTTATTAGGGAAGCATGTTTTATTCTTCAAATGAAAGCATAATGATATTTTGTTTATTCTGACATCAACATCAGTGGTGCTGTTTTAGTTAAGACATTACTCAGGTAAGGTTAGCTAACAGTTCTCAAAAGGTATTTTTAGAAAACTCGGTCTTCTTAGCACTATAGAGTGAAAGCATTTTCCTATTGGACATGCTTTGCTCTGTGTTTCATTTTCATCCAGATGTCTGCTTGTTAGAGCGGACTATAAATTGGAGTCTGGTTTGCCTTATGAATAAGAGCTACCACCTATTGTGCCAGAGGCTCCTTGGTATGTTCTATGAGCAGTACCAAACAGGAGAGGGAAGCAAGATGTATTATCCTGTTCTTATTAACATGGTATCTTACCATAACATTTTCCTCTGAATACTTTTTTGGAATCTGTGGAATCTCTCATTCTGGATTCTAAAAACAAACAAACAAACAACAACAACAACAACAAAGGACTTATTTTGCTCTATTTTGAGCAAAGATAATACTCTGAGTGAGAACATTGTTACAACTTAATCATCAACTGGTAATAATAAGGTTCCAGAAATGGTACCCACAATTCTAAGTGCTTTTATGATCCCAAATAGCTTATTCTTATGGAGCACCTATAAAGACACATTGTGATATTTGGAGTGATAATATTGACAAAATATTCTATCTCTTTACCATCTACCTACTTACCTACCTACCACCTACTAATTCCTCATCTATGTACCTAAATTGATGGCTTCCACTCAAACCGCTAAACTTGCTATTTGTGCAGATTTCATCAATTATTTATAAGCCAAGCACTCAAAAGTTTAAAAAGCTTCTGTCACCCTGCCAGGAGGATGTAAAAAAAAGGTTTACTCTTCTTATTGTAGATCAATTCTTTCTAGTTTAAAGCCTTCCCATATAAAATACAGGTATAACAAACTACTTGGACACTAACTTTGCCTGCTGGCTAGCCTTTGGAGGCAATCAAAAGGATGTGACTGCAAGTTGACCCTTGAGCTGGACCCAGACAACCAGAGGCTCCTCATCCCCTCCCCTGTCCTCAAATCCTATGCTCTGCTTACTATTCCCTCAGTGGGAGCTGTTCCAAGGGCATAACCTTGAGAAAGTAAGGTGTTGTCAAGACAATCAGGATGGTATAAGTTTCTATAGAAACTTTAAAGGTTTGGTACTGAGTGCCAAGGGTTGGGAAGGGGGCAGTGGAGATCTGCTCATCTTGCTGTCACCCAAAACTAACCCTGTAAGTGAGTTCCCTTACTTGTTAAAACTGCCATCTACCAATCCACAGTGGTCTGATTCTTTTGTCTATTTCTCATCGCCCTCTGTGTAAGGGGCCAGTTTGCAGTCTAACAGCTAGAGAATAATTTATCCATATATAGAATAGCTGTGCCAGCATTCTACTCTGAAAAATTGCACAGTCAGGAAATGGGTTAAAAAGTATAAGTTTTTAGGAAAACATAACCATGTTACAAATATTATTCAGGATCAGTAACTTTTATATCAAAGTACCTTATTTGACATGTAATACAATTTGCATATAATATTTCATTTGATTTTTACAGCAATACTCTAAAGAAGATATGGCTCAGCAGTGTAACTCACTAGAATTTTATTGGTAGTAAATTAGGGAATTATGGCTTTTAAGTAAATTCCAAAAATCCATGCTTTTCCCCTTGCATCCTTTGGTAAGATTTTATAATATGTGTATGTACATTTATCTTCTTATAAATACTGTATATGCTTACAGTTATATAAATAAGCACATATACATACACACTCATGCATGTGTTCACACAGATTTACTAACTTTCAAACTAACTGAGGTATGAAGTTAAGTTCATCAGTATCTAACGATATAGTCTTCTCAGAAGAAACTAGGACAGGTTTTTACACTAGTTGGTAAATTGATAACTTAATTATTCATACTGCTAAACCTGTTATTTTAAATCAGTGGAAAAATGAGGCTAATTTTGCCTTTCTTCATTAGATATTAAAACATGGTTGCACGCATCAAAACTGCTTTTTAAAAAATTTATTTAAATTCAAGTTAGTTAACATACAGTGTAGTATTGGTTTCAGGAGGAGAACTCAGTGATTCATCACTTACATATAACACAGTGCTTAAACTGGTGCAATACGATTTTCTGGCAAATTGTATTGTATTATTTGTACTTACATGGAAAATTTTAAATAATGCAATTCAATGAGACTATGTTCTGTCTTTACCCATAAAATTGATGATGCTTGGTTTAAATAGAGAAAAGAAAAAAAAAAACATATACAGGGCTCTGGGGTAAATCTGCAAAGCAGTTGTGAACATCAATGAGAATAGTCCTTTTGGGGACCTAGGGACATTTTACTGCTGTTGATATCGATAGCTAATGCTTCTCAGAGTACACTTATTTTCCAACATGTAAATATAGATATATAGATATAGATATAGATATACAGATGGATATAGATATAGATATTACATTCTGTCTAAAGGCAACATAGTATTCTCAACACACCAAGCTAACATTTTCTCTCATTTTGCTTGCAATTCTTTGTTTCCCTTTAGTCTCATGTTTTTAAATAGTCCAAGAAGAACCCAGATATTGGATCTAGAAAGACTTGTACCCAAATCAAAATCCTGCCCCTTCAATCGCAAGGCCAAATTCTGATGCAATAGTTAAGCACTTCCGTCTTTATTTCCTTCATCTTATGCAAGGGGTAATGGTTTACATGACAATGTACACTTGTTCAGTTTGGGAATCCAGGACACCTGAGGGCAATTTAGTATTACTGAAAGAGCCGTAACTCTAAACCAAGGGAAAAATTGCTGCATTCTATTGTTTATGGGTCAGAACGTTGTACCTTATATCCTTCTGATCTTGTGGATTAGCAAGAATCTGATAGTGCATTCAGTTTATCTTATAAGAATTAATTAAGCATTTACTATGAAACGGGAAAGTTAACTATTTTGTGTGTGATTGCATGATGTACTAGTTTATAGCAGGAAGGATAGTGCTCAAGCATTACAACAGGAAAGATTTTTAGAGCAAGACAAACCTGTCTTGTCTTGAAAACTACAATTTATTAGCTATTTGCCATTGGGCAAACTACTGAAAATACCTTAGAATGAATATCTTCAAATATTAAATGATCTACATACCATCTCATTTCACTACAGTGTGCTTACAAACATTAAATTATGATTGATAATGTTAGTATTTTCTATGTAACCTACACATGCACACACAAATATACATGCAACTTAAGCCTCTGTCAATAGCACAGATATTGGTGGTTATATTTAGTAAAATGAGACATGATTGGTTGTGGAAGCTCTATGGAATTAGATGAAAACCATCACTGTCAGTCATTTATCTAAACCTTTCTACATACATTTTGTGAGGTCATTAAAAAAAATGTTTTGATTGATGACAAGACACTTCATCTTTCCTAATCATCTAACTTTCCTTATCCTAAAGTAAAAGCATCTTTCATTTCTCCTTTATTTTTATTTCTGTTGAAATAGAATTAAAGACTTTTGAGATAAGTTATAGATTTAATCTATCCTTAAAATGCCTACTATTTATACTTCCAGTAACACTTTCACTGAGCTTAAATTAACTGTCTACCCTATTCTTTCTATTATCTCTAACCCAAAATGACATTCAAGATCCCCAACTGCTAAAAACAAATGTATAATTTATTATCTTCCTATCTTTCAGCTAAAAAAAAAAAAAAAAACTCAGGGTGCCTGGGCAGCTCAGTTGACTAAGCGTCCAACTTGATTTCAGCTCAGGTCATGACCTCACAGTTTGTGAGATCGAACCCTGTGTCAGGTGCTACACTGAAAGCTTGGAGTCTGCTTGGGATTCTCTCATTCTCTCTCTGCTTCCTCCCCACTCGTGTTCAGTCTCTCTAACAAAATAATAAACACTTTTTTTTTAAACAGCTAATCTTTGAATGCTACTTAAATGACATCATGTTAAACCAGCCATCTAATGCTTGAATTTCTATTTTATCAACCAGAGGTTAAAATGATGTGGTTGAACAACTACAAACAGGACAAATCAACCCAAGATGAGATTTATTTCAGTTAAAAAATATCCTTGATTATTAGATAGAAATGGGATGGACAGAATCTGAAAAATGTATTTTTCCTCCATAGAATGGTATTTAACATTTACCTACATTATTTTTCTTTTTTTACAAATGTTTTTAATGTTTGTTTCTTTTTGAGACAGAGAGAGACAGAACATGAACGGGGGTGGTTCAGAGAGAGGGAGACACAGAATCTGAAGCAGGCTCCAGGCTCCAAGCTGTCAGCACAGAGCCCGACATGGGGCTCGAACTAGTGGACTGCGAGATCATGACCTGAGGCGAAGTTGGATGATTAATCGACTGAGCCACTTAGGCACCCCTACCTACATTATTTTTCAAACTTAATTCAAAATTATATTTTTGCTTTTCCATGAAACAATGTTTGTTGTCATACAGACGTGTCCAATGCCTCACAATTTTACACCTGTCTTCATTTCTAAAACATGGAAACTTTATGGCCATCAATTTGACAACAGATTTTTTAAAACTTAAAAATAAAACATATCAGAAATAGAAAGGAAATAAATATTTGAATAGTGTCATATTAGTTAAAGTTGTAGTGTGGTGCAATTTTAAAAATACTTCCCCAAGAAAACTCCTGATGCACATGGCTTAAATGATGAATTCTTTCTATACGTTAAGGAGAAAATCAGGAAAACTTTACACACACATACACACACAAGGGAAAACTTTACACAAACTTTTTCAGAAACGGAGAAAGATGAATGGCTTAGAGATTCACAGGCCTGTTTTTATGTAAATGTTTTTAGGGCAAAAGTTCCGAAATAAACTTTTATATATTTAACCACCTACGTTGTATCACTGAATCAAAGGATTTATAGACGATGATAATTTTGGATCCTAATTATGCTACCCATATACAGTTGACCCTTGAAAAACACAGGATTGAACTGCATGGGTCCCCCCTTTATACATGATTTTTTTATATATATACTATGGTACTGGAATGCATTTTCTCTTATCATTTTCTTCACATTCATTTCTCTAGTTTAATTTTTGTAAGAATACAGTATATGATACATATAAAAATTATGTATTAATCAACTGTTTATGTTACCAATAAAGCTTCTGGTGAACAGTAGTCTATTAATAGTTAAGTTTGAGGGGGGAATCAAAAGTTATACACAGATTGTCAGCTGCATAAGGGTCAGAGCCCCTAACCCCTGCATTATTCAAGAGAACTATACTTGTTTTCCTTCCCCGTTATGTATCTTCCTTGTATTTAATGCGATATGTATTTCTTGTCAATGTATTTTATAAACTTGAAAAAGGCAGCACTAAAGGTAGAATTCCCTGTAGATTTACCCCAAAAAGTTGACCGTAATTCATTGGTATTTTAAAATTATATTTATTCAACTGATTGTTAGACCATCCATGTAACTGTTCTTAATAGTCCCATTTTGTCCTAATTTACTCAAAGCTGTGATGAAAGACCACATGTCTACTGAGTTTACATGACCTGCTATTTCCTACAATGAATATGTGATTAATCTAATGTGACTCCTATTAAGGAAACTCATGCTAAGATACAGTGAACACTGTTTCCTGTCTTGGTTCTCAAATTCTATCTTTCTAGCAATCACTAAGTCTGCCTTCCCCATGAGTCTCAATGCTTTGTCCATTTTACTAGTTCACCTAAGCTTATCTATCCTTAGAGGATGAGGGTATTAATTTGATAGGATTCTCCATTTAAATGCAGAAAGTATCAGTTTATTAGCAGTTTAGATAAAAGGTCTACCTTTTTATCAACTTATTGATTCTCATTTCTAGTTAAGTCTTTGTCACACTTCATGATAAATCTAAACCCACTGCTCAATTTCAAGGAATTAAGTCCTTCATAGGTGGTTAAGTTTGTTATCATCAGACAGTGAAATTTATCTTCAATAATATATTTTTCTATCTAGTAAATTTTTGCTAGATTTGTATTAAGTCAGTGCTCATAAATGACTTCCCTAGATTTTTGTGAGAATTTGATGAAATCAGAGTTCAACTTTTAACACAAAATCTCCCTACTACGATTCAATAAAGAATTTGTTTACTTTCTGTGGGCCAACAACCAATATGTTTTATTTTTATTTATTTTTTTATGTTTTATTTATTTTTGAGAGAGAGAAACAGCACGAGCAGGGGAGGGGCAGAGAGAGGAGACACAGAATCCGGAGACAGGCTCCAGGCTCTGAGCTAGCTGTGAGCACAGAGCCCGATGCGGGGCTCAAACTGACGAACCGTGAGATCATGACCCGAGCCAAGGTTGGATGCTTAACCGATGGAGCCACCCAGGTACCCCCACAACTAATATGTTTTTAAAAGGCAAACATAATTGTATTCTAAGAAATAAAAAGTAAAATCATTCTATACCCTATCAACAAACAATATCTTGTAAAATATACCTCTCAAGTTATTTTGCTCATATTTCTATTAACTTAACATAGTGAAACTGGCTTCATGTCAGTTCTTGGGAAAATGTCTCAGTGAAATTAGAGTTGACATATAAAATCATATCTATCCTGAAGTGTTTTTAGTTTGTCATTTACCTGGTCTTAGAGATTCATGAGGTGACACGTTAGGAGGAAAAACAAAAAAATCAGTGTACGAAAAACGCCAAAAGTTGAAAAACCTTTAGTTGGAGCATAATGGTAATTCTTCAACCTTTTATAATCTAATAGAAGACTCTTCAAAGATATTTAACAATTAGCTGAAAAAAAAAAAAAAAACCTTCCTATGCTATTCCTTTAATGTCATTGCCTCCATTACCTTTAACCCCTGGCAACCAGTCAGTTACTCTACATCCTAATCATTTGACCTTTTAAAGAAAGTCATATAAATGGAATTATGTAGCATTTAACTTTTTGAGATTATTTTTATTATTTTTTCCTGTCAGCATATTTTTGGGATTTTTATCCAAATTGTTGCAAGAATCAGAAGTCCACGTCTTTATATTGCTGAGTACTAGTCAATGTGTGGATTCAACATTATTTCCCATTTACCTGCTGAAAAATATGTGATTTGTTTCCATCTTGTGGCAATTATAAACATGCCTGCTATAAATATTTTGTACAGGTTCATATGTAGATGTACATTTTCATTTCTCGAGGGTAAATATGTAGGTGTATTTACTAGGTCATAAGTGTAAGTTGCAGCATAATTTAGAGTAGCCAAGATATGGAATCAATCTAAGTGTTCATCAACGGATAAATGGACAAAGAAGATGTACACACACATGCACACACACCAGAATATCACTCAGTCACAACAAAGGATGAGATCTTGCCATTTATGACAACATGGATGGACCTACAGAATTTAATGCTAAGCGAAGTAAGTCAGACAGAGGAAGATAAATGCCTTATGATTTCACTTGTATGTGGAATCCAAAACAAGCAAAAAAACCAAACAAATGAACAGAAAAACAAACAAACAAACAAACAAACATCAAACAAAAAACAGTATCAGACTCAAATACAGAGAACAAAGAGGTGATTGCCAGAGGGGAGGAAGGAGAGGTAAGATAGAGGAAAGGGATTGTGAGGTGCAAATTTCCAGCTATAAAAGAAGCCATAGAAATTCAAAGTACAACATAGGGAATGTAGTCAATAATATCAGAATAGCATTGTATGATGACAAATGGTAACTACACTTCACCATGATGGGCATTGCATAACATGTAGAATTATTTAATCACTATGTTGTACACTTGAAACTAATATAGTCGTGTATTTCAGTTATACTTCAATTAAATATATGTATACACACATACTACCAATTGCAGACAAGGATATGTAAGAACTAAAACTCTCATGCATTGCTGGTGGGGGTGCAAGATGTTTTGTTCAGCCTACTGATTTAAGTTATAGTAATTTGACTAAATTGCCTTCACAGTCATTTACAGTTAAGTATTTTAGTTTCTCAAGATGTCGAACAACTGTAAAAACAGTATGAACATCTGTGTCTACAACACATGTTCTATAATAGAGTCAAATATGAAAGGATCAATTACGTATAGAGTATACTCATGAATTGTAAAAAGCCACCTGAAGAATCTGTAAAGGATCAAAATACCCATAGACATTCAGATAGTATTTGGAATTCATGTTTTGTTATAGATTAAAGGTAATGAAGTTAAGCAAACTATCTACAAAATTATCATTTATTACCCATTGACCGTTCATATTGTAATACATCTTATTAGATATATTGGATACATTGCACTATCTCCTTGAAACACTGTAAATATCTTTAAGAAGAAATTACACTTAAGAAGTACATGAGCTCATGAAGCTAAATTTGGTGGTTTTGTATAATACAGGTTAAATGAGAGAATTTATCTTGCTTATGTAATTAGTTCTGGCTCATTACATCATGATAAGCTTCCTCAGGAAGCCTAAATAACGGAGATGCAATATCATCTAAGGGCACAGATACATAAAATATGCATTTCTACGTGCATCCCGGTTAATTTTAAAATCTACGCTTCAGATATTAAAACAGACAGACAGAAATAACTGGGGTTTTATAGACTATATAATTTTGCTTTACTAGTTATAAAACTATCCCATATTTTTCCAAATTTTGAAGGAGCATAAACTCAAATAAGTGCCTATTATTACCAAAATGATACATAATATATTGCCTACAGTGGCTCTCCTTCCCTTAGCATTTTCCTTCCCTGAGGAGCAATATATCTATTTTTAAGGCAAAAAAAAAAAAAAAAAATGACCAGGTGAACTAGTTAGATTGATGTACCTTGAACTAAATACTTCCCCCTTTACATCCCTCTCTCTCTTTCTCTCTCTCTCTGTTTCTCTTTTCTTTGCAGATTAATTTTTTAAGTTTTTATTTTAATTCCAGTGTTAACATGCCGTGTTATATTGGTTTCATGTGTACGATATAGTGATTCAGCAATTCCATACATAACCTGGTACTTATCGTAAGTGCACCCCTTAAACCTCATCACCTATTTAACCCATTCAATCTCTTCTTAATTCTTATGGATAATATGTAGCAGTTTTGCTGACGACATTCTGAATTACATCACTAGTCTATATGGATTTGGAACAAAGGTCCTACAAGACAGATTCAGTCCTAGCTATCATTGTGATGTATTCTCATAAAACTTTCTCCAATAGTTCTGGAGAGAGATCTGCAATGATCACAGTGGCAGCACTTAGTTATGTGGATACAAAAGACTAGGATTCCCCAAATGTAAATGTGCAAGAATCGAATGCATTCAACTGTTTGCTACAACATTCAATAATCAAGTTGACATTTATTGAGCACAACCTATTTACTGCTATGAAATCTGAGTTGTAAGTACAGAGTGAATTAAGAAATCATACAGACCTGTACTTTCATAGTTGCCTAAGAATACTGAAATACTCATTAGCAGGATAGAAAATAAGTATCCTTCATTATAGAATTCAATAAAACATTTTTTTTGAAAATCACTAAATTATCTAAATTATGTTTTGTCTCACTGTCTCTTCCCAGGGAACTTTGGAATTTTACAGAGAGGCTTCCCAAAATAAGTTAGTGATTGTGACAGGTAAATTTGAGGTTTGAAGTGTTAAAGTGAATAAATGCCAATCCAGGCTCATGTTTTTAACACATTTGTTAAGACTTGTTCTGTAACCTAATATGCGATGTAGCATGGAGAATGTTCTATGTGATTGTGCAGAATTATTCTGTTGTTGGGTGGAAAGTTCTGCATATGTCTGTTAGGTCCATTTGGTTTATAGTGTTGTTAAAGTCTGCTGTTTGTAGATTTTCTGTCTGTATATTCTATCTATAATAGAAAGTAGGGTATTTAGTCTCCTGCTATTATTATATTGCTATCTATTTTTCATTCCAGATTTGTTAATATTTGCTTTATATATTCAGGTGATCTGATGTTGGGTGCATATATATTTAACAATGGATAAAATAAATGAGATTTTCCCTCCTTATGTCTTTAGAATTTGCATAAAAACAATAAAAGATGTATTTTCCACCTGAAAATATAATTTCCTTTTTTATTTGCAGATGGATAAACTGACATTTTAAGGTTAAATCCAGAGAAATATTAGCAAATTTATATGTTTCAACATAATCCAAAAATAAAATGGTTATGCATTGGCTTTCCTGCCTCCCTTCAGGAAAAAAAATGTCAAAAATTCAAAATATAGGGGAAAAGAAAGTAACATTTTCATTTTTTTTCCACACAGAGTAAAGTCCACTGAAAATGAGATCAAATTCATGCTTACTTACCAATTTTTCTTGTTAACCTATTATTAATGCTCACATTATTCTGTTCCCATTACTGTTCAAAATGTAAGCTAATAAGTAAGAAACAGTATATCAACAAATGAAACATGCTTTGGAAAAAAAATGAGTAATTGGGAGGCAGGAGAGAAGACATTCTAAAGACTTAAACAGAAATATATATATACATATATGTATATACATATATGTATATATATATACATATATGTATATACATATATATATACGTATATATACATATATGTATATATATATACATATATGTATATATTCATATATATTCAGGATTGAGATACACGACAATTTATTCTATAGGTTGCTGGAGGCTTGCTGTGAAATTGCAGTAGCAAAGGCTATAGAGGGATTAAGAATATTCTTTCTGGTTCATTAGATCATGATAACTTCCTTCTGGAAACACAAATAACAAAGATACAAGATCATCTAAGGGTACAAATGCATAAACTATTTTATACACATATCCCAGTTAATTTTAAAATATATTCTTGAGACATGAAACATATATAACACTTTTTAATATACTACTTAAGACTAGGAAAGGTTTTAAATTACTTCATAGTTTTGAAGAATTATAAACTGAGTAACAATAACATGAATACTCATGTAACCCACAGGGGCTTTGTAATTCAATAAGTTAGGCTAAAATATTAAGTAAACTCAAAAAGAAGTAAATTATTCTGGTGAATTATGAGGCTGGAAAGGTCTTTTAATTCATTTTACACATCACTGCTCCCACTTGTTTTAGGTTCTTGAATGGTCTACTTTAAGAAGTGAACCTTGCTATTTTTCTTTTTTTTTTTTTTTTTTTTTTTTTTTGGTAAAGTACTTAGATATAACAAAAGGAAATTTAAAAAGGAGTAAAACACAAGTTACATCTTATGAAGACCATTAAAAACCTTAGTACTGACATCTTTCATTAACTGACAAGGCTATGGTAATGTGACATGAGGGAAATTTGTGTGCGAGACATAATTGTTTTTAGATGTAAACAATTAATTCCTATAGTGAGTGTCATCAAAAGCAGACAACTCTTAATTTCACTTTACTCCAGCACAATGTGATGACACTTTCTCGCAGAATGAGTGTAAATAACTGTTTAAAATTCCAAAAGCTCCAAATGATAGATCTCCAATTCCTCCATGTTTTCCAAAAGTAAATACAGACTATGCTTTCCTCCTGCATTAGAGAATTATTTCACAAATATAATACACGGTCATAAACATGACATGGAGCAAAATATTAAGCTTTTGAATGAAAACATCCGTTATGTTTTTGTTATTACATCAGTCCTAAGTAAATGTTTCTTCCACTTATTCTTCCTCTCTCCTTTCGTCCTTCAATTAAAAGACAGGATAATTCTATATTCTAGTGATATTTCCACTAAAACATACTGTGAAATATAGAAGCAGGAAGAAACATGTAAATATCAATTCATCATTTTATATTTTCTTTGTTCTTTACCACTCTCTCCATGGATATTAGACTTCATTTATTAAAGACATCCATCTTTTAATAATACATTTAAAGTGCGTAATGAGATGTTTGGTTTAATGCATAAATATACTCTCAGGAAACCTTGTCAATTAGAATGTTGGGAAATGGTGGTTCCTTAAGGATACTGAGAGCATGATTTTAAATGGAGTGTGACAACAGCCCAAATATGGGATACTGAAAGCTCTCAATAAGAATTCATCATTTAAAACTTAATATGTCGCTAGAAGAATGGTGTTATTTAAATAGAAGTTATTTAACTAAAAAGCAAAGGCATAGGCAGCAAGCTCAATATTTAACTTCCCAGAGCAGTATTTGCGTGTTTTTGTGTCTAATGCCATCACTATATACAACTGTATAGGTTTCAATGTTGATTTTTAGAGTTTTTATTGGGGAATAAAATTTTTTTCCAAAAATTTCTAGAAAACTCTACTGAAGTTTTCATATTCAGTGTAGAATTGGACTTTAGTAACATATGTGAAAGTCTGGGCTGAGATTGGAATAATAATTAAAGATGTTGCTTAGGAAGGTGGGAAGTAGTACTGTTTTTTGTTCAAAGGAATTGAGTGGTTTCCAAAGTTCCCATATGAACTGTGGTCAGACATAGCAAGTTGGCATATGGGAAAGTTAGATAAGTAATTTCTAGACTAGGGCAGTTAAGAACCAAAAGGGAGGGAGGGATGAAATGAAGATGAAAGAATGTTGGGAAAAGCACTAAAGATATTCTATTCCTCTAATCTTTAGGAACTTCAGCAAAAGGTTTAAGCATAGAACCAGTCAATACTAGTAGAACCTAGGTCATTTAAAAGTGGAGTAAATTTGCCGTGCTCTACAATTTGCATCATTATTTCAAAACTAACACTAATTTATTTATGGTTTATGTATAGCTTATAGAGCCCATGAATTGAATGGGTTGGAATCAACCAGATGTGTTTCTTCCCAAAGAAGAAAATTCAAAATATAACCACACTGTCATAATCATATTCTCAAGATCACATGTGATGAATATTTATCATTTCAGAGTGGTAGCTATTATGAGAAATTTAAACATGATTTAAATTTATGACAACGTGACTGCTTTTATTTAACTCTATAAGACCTGAGAATTTTTATGACAATTTATGTAATCATTTTAACCTCATTGAGAACAAAATGTTAATACTAATCATCTTTGTTAAGTAATGATATAATGGAGATTTTTTTTTTAAATTTATGGTTATTAATTATGTAGCCCACTCAACCAGAAAACAATATTTGTCTATTAAAACAAAATTGACTCAACAAAATATTAGCAAATCAAATAAAAAAGTACATTAAGAATTATATTATGTAACCAAGTCAGATTTATCCCAAGTATGTAAGGATGGTTAAATACTCAAAAATCAATTAATATAATCTATCATACCAACAAACTAAAGAGAAAAATTACACGATCATATTAATAAATGTAGGAAAAAAAAAAAAAAACAAGACAAAATCCAAGCCCTATTCATGATAAACTTTCAGTTAACTAGAAATAGAAGGGAATTTTCTCGTTTGATAAGTGTATCTACAAAAAACCTACAGTTAATATTAAATTGATGGTAAGAAACTTTAAAGCTTTACTATTAATATTAAGTATAAGGCAAAGATATCCTCTCTCACGACTCCTATTCAACATTATAGTGGAAATCCTTGCTAATACAGGATGTTTAAAAAAAGAAAAGGAGGAGTGGGAGAAAAAGATGTATAGACAGGAAAGAGAGAAAGAAAACTTCTTTTGCGGATGATATGACTGTCTCTACAAGAAGTTAAAAATAAAAACAAACAAAAAACTCAAATTTAGAAGCAATACATGATTGCTAAATGCAAGGTTAATATATAAAAGTAAATTTTTCCCCAAACACCAGTAATAAACAAGTAGAAATTGAAATAAAAAACAATATGATTTATATTAGCATGCAAAAATAAATAAATAAATAGATAGATAGATAAATAAATAAATAAATAAATAAATAAATAAATAAATAAATAAATAGATGCTGGGGTGTCTGAGTGGCTCAGTCAGTTAAGCATCGGACTTCATCCGACTTCGGCTCAGGTCATGATCTGTGGTTCACAGGTTCGAGCCCCGCATTGGGCTCTGTGATGACAGCTCAGAGCCTGGAGCCTGCTTCGTGAATTCTGTCTCCCTCTCTCTCTGGTCTTCCCCTTCTCATTCTCTCTCTCTCTCTCTCTCTCTCTCTCACTCAAAAATAAATTTAAAAACATTAAAAATTTAAAAAAAATATTAAATTCTTAGCTTTAAATCTAACAAAATCTATACAGGATCTGTATAAGGAAAGCTACAAAACTCTGATGAACTGAAAAAGAAAGAGAACTAGATAAATGGATATTCCATGCTTATGCATAGAAGGGGTCAATACTAGGGTGCCTGGGTGGCTCATTTGGTTGAGCGCGACTTCAGCTCAGGTCATTATCTCACGGTTTGTGAGTTCAAGCCCTGCATCAGGCTCTGTGCTGACAGCTCAGAGCCTGCAGCCCGCTTCGGATCCTGTGCCTCCCTCTCTCTCTACTCCTCCCCTGCTCATGTTCTCTCTCTCTCTCTCTCTCTCTCTCTCTCAAAAATAAAATAAACATAAAGAAAATTTTAAAAAATTCTCAATACTGTGAAGTGTTACTTTCCCCCAATTTTATCTATAGATTCAATGTAATCCCAATTAAAATCCAAGAAAATAATTTTATGAGATATTGAGAAACTTGATTTCTAAAGTTTATGTGGTAAGGCAAGAGTCCCAGTATAGCCAGCACACTGTTGAAGAAGAATAAAGGACTGACACTACAGGACTTCAAGTCTTACTCCAAAGATACTATAGTAAGCAAGACAGTGTGGTACTGGTGTAAGAATATACAAATAGCACAACGAAACAATAGAGATTCCAGAATTGAATCCACATCGTCAACTGATCTTTGACAAAGGAGCAAAGGCAGTACTATAGAGCAAAATAGTCTTCTCAACAAATGGTGCCAAAACAGCTGGATATTCGCATGCCAAAAAAACCAACCAAACAAAAAACAAAAACAAAAAACAAACAAACAAGGGTCTATAGATAGATCTTACCCATTTCATGAAACTTAACTCAGAATGCTCAAAATGGATTTTAGATTTACGTATAAGTTTCAAAACTATAATATTAACTTCTAAATAATAACATTGGAGAAAACAATCTTGAGTACCATGATGCACTTTTAGGCATACAGTAAAACTAAAACCCATAAAGGAAATAATGGCAAACTGAATTTCTTTAAAAATACGTTATCAGCATAAGGAGAATACAAGCCCATGAGTAGAAGAAAATATTTGCAAAACAAACACCTAATAAAGTACTGTTACCCAAAATATGCAAAGATCTCTGAAAACTCATCAGTAAAAATCAGCTTAATTAAAAAACAGGATAAGGACTTTAACAGACACCTCATCGAAAAAAGACATGTGGTTGGCAAATAAGAATATGAAAACATGTTTCACATCATGTATTAGCTGATGGTGCAAATTACAATTATAAGATAAAATGACACAACTATTAGAATGACTAAAACCCCAAACCACAAATATCAAATGCTGACGAGCACGTGGAACAACAGGAACACTTATTGCTGGTGGAAATGTAAGATGGCTCATCGCTTTGTATGACAGTTTGGTAGTTTCTTTCAAAGCTAAACAATCTTTTACATATAATCCAGCAATCCTGGTCCTTGGCATTTACTAAAAGGAGTTGAAAATTCATATCCATACAAAACCTGCACATGGATGTTCATAGTAGTGTTATTTATAACTTGTCAAAACTGTGAAGCAATCAAGAAGTGGTTCAGGAGGTAAATGAATAAACTGTAATCCATCCAAAAATGGACTATTACTCAGTGCGTGCGCACACACACACAGACACACACACACACACACACACACACACAAATGAATTTCTAGCCTTGAAATGACATGAGAATCTTAAAAGTATTGCTAAATGAAAGAAGCCAATTAGAAAAGGCTACAGATTATAGAGTTCCAATTCTATGATGTTCTGGAAATGGTAGAACTAAGGAGACCATAAAAAGATCAATATTTTCCAGGTGTGAAGAAGGGGGAGACATGAATGGGCAGATCACAGAGTATTTTTAGAGCAGTGAAAATACTCTATGACAGTAAAATTATGTATATATTTCATTGTACATTTCTCTAAAACCATAGAATACATAAAACCCAAAGTGAACAGCCCTAAGGTAAATTATAGACATTGGGCAACTTGGATGTATTAACGCAGGTTCATACTTGGTAAAAATTGATGTTGACAATGGGGGGATCTATGTATGTGTGTCGGCAGGGGGCATGTGGGAAAGCTCTATATCTTCCTCTCAATTTTTTCATAAACCTAAAACCGCTCTATAAAAAGTCTCAAATGAAGTAAATACAGTTCAAACTTACTTTTACTACTTCACTATAAAACATTTCTTCTCATTTTGATTTTTGAGTTGTTTTTACTACTTTTATAATGGGAACAAAAGACTCGATTCAAATGTGATGGAAATGGTTTCTTATTGTGTCTATTTTCCTGTTAGTTCTCCCATGTAGGACTCTTGCAATTTTAAATACCATTCTCTACTTTCTCCTTTAATATCCACTATATTTTACAAGTACACATATTCCCTTCATATCCACTATTCTGCTGAATCTTCAAGCATTCCTTCTCCTCTTTCCTGAAACTCTTTTACTCACTCCATAAACATAACTACTCATTCTTCAGATGTTAGGTTGAGGTTCACCTCTAATAAAGATTTCCTGTGACTATAAAAATTAGGTTAACACATTCTGTATTTTTGTATCTCTATTTAAGTCTCTTTTATCAACTATTTTACTTATGCTTTGCTCTTTACCAGCCTTTTAACCATATGCCTCACCAGAACAGAGACTTTTATCTTACCAGCAATATTTCTCCATACCTTATACAATGCCTGGCCCATAAAGGATACCAATCAATATGGGTTAAATAACAAATAATAATGTATTCATTTACAGAATCCTTAGGTAAGCATTTCCATGTACAAAACTTTCAAATATATATGCTTCTGGCCTAGAAGCACAGTAGGTATGATTTGCTATGGGTCTTAAAAGTACTGTAAAGATGTTTGTTCCTTTATAGCTAATTTTTCTTAAAAAAAACTCCTTAATAGTTTTTAAAAAAAGATCACAAAAATATGTATTTTAAGACGACTAAATATCTGACATAATTGTTTTCAAGAACCAACATCAAGTTATGAACTTTTGGGAGGAGAGGATATGAATACGCACTGTCCCAAAAAGACATACAGATGGCAAAAAGAAACATGGAAAGATGCTCAACATCACTGATATCAAGGAAATTAAAATCAAAACAACAGTGAGATATCACGTTACACATGTCAGAATGGCTATTATCTAAAAGATAAGAGGTAACCAGTGTTGGTGGGGATGTGGAGAAAAAGGAACCCTTACGCAATATTGGTGGGAATGTAAATTGGTGCAGCCACTGTGGAAAACAATATGTAATTTCCTCAAAAAATTAAAAATTAGAAATACCATATGATCCAGTAATTTCCACTACTGAGTATTTACCCAAAGAAAATGAAACACAAATTCAAAAAGATATGAACCCTTATGTTTAATGCAGCATTATTTAAAATAGCTAAGATACAGAAGCAACCTGTGTCCTTTAGATGAATGGATAAAGAATATGTGATTGATGCACATACACATGTGCACAAACACACACACATGCAACACACACACACACACACACACACACACACACACACACACAAAAAGAATATTACTCAGCTATAAAAAAGGATGATATTTTGCCATGTCTGACAACATAAATGGACCTAAAGGGATTATGTTAAGTGAAAGAAGTCAAACAGTAAAATACAAATACCACGTGATTTCACTTCTGTGTGGAATCTAAAAACAAACAAATGAATCAACAAATAAACAAAAAGCAGAAACAGACTCAAATACAGAAAACAAACTGGTGACTGCCAGAGGAGAGGGAGAGATACAGGCTTCCAGTTATGGAATAAGTCACACAAATAAAAGGCACAGCACAGGGGATGGTCTTGTAATAGCATTTGTAGGATCACAGATATAAACTACACTTGTGGTAAGCATAAAGTATAGATTTGTTGAATTACTATGTTGTACATCTGAAACTAAAGTAAAAGTGTGTGTCAACTATAGTTCAATTTACCAAAAAGAAAAAAAAAAAGCCCAAAGCAAAAAGTGACAGCCTATGTCAAAATAAATAACACATTGCCTGATTAAAAGATATTATGTAATTATGAAAACATCCCCAGGATGCCTGGGTGGCTCAGTCGGTAAAGTGTCCAACTTCAGCTCAGGTCATAATCTCGTGGTCCATGGGTTCGAGCCCTGCATCGGGCTCTGTGCTGACAGCTCAGAGTCTATGTTTCCCTGTCTCTGCTCTCCCCTCCTTGCACTCTCTCTCTCTCTCTCTCTCTGTCTCTCTATCAAAAATAAGCATTAAAATTTTAATAAAATAAAAAAAAACATTCCACTTCATTACATTTACTCTGTTCTTTTAGATATAATAACCTAATTTTTTGTTATCAATTTTTCTTTTTATTCATTCCACAACTGATACTAAGCCCAGGTTGAAAACTAATATGTCTTAAATACCTATATTAATAACTATATTAATTCTCTATTGAGACTAAATATAATTATCCCATAGATTTTTGTAAACAAAAGATGAAGACCTATGGAACGTAAGGAAAAAGAGTAGTTGTTACAAATTAAATTAAACTGTGAAATATATTCTCATTTTTTTTAACTTTTATGGTACATGTTTTTCTATGTTTCTACATTCTTAAGTTGAATGTATTTTTTATCAATTTTTATTGTAGTAAATTAACACATATTAGTTTCAGATGTCAAACATAATGATATCATCTTTGTATAAACTGTGAAATGAGAATAACAGTAAATGTAGTTAACAACTATCACCATATATAGTTAAAAATTCCATAGTGAAAAAATTTCTTGTAATGTGAGCTTTTAAGATCTTCTCTCATAACTTTCAAATATGGAATACAGTATTATTATCTTTAGTCACCATGCTGTACATTAGATCCCTGTACTTATTTTATAACTGGAAATGTCGACTTTTACCTCTTCCCCACCCCCAAATTTTATTGAGAAATAATTGATATACATCACTGTATAAAGATAAGGTATACAGCATAATGGATTAATTTATATATATTGTGAGATGACTACTACAGTAGGATCAGCCAATATTCATCATCTCATATGGATTCAATTTAATAGAAAGAAGAAAAAAAGGGAAAAAATTAAAAAGCTCTCCTTGTGATGGGAAATCTTGGTATTTAGTCTCTTAACAACTTTCATGTATATCATCCAAATCAAGCAATTACATTTTTTGTTCTAATCATTTTTTTTAACTTTTTATTTAAAGTCTAGCTAACATATACTATAATATTGGTTTCAGGAGAATTTAGTGATCTATCACTTATATATAACACCCAGTGCTTACTCATCACAACAAGTGCCGTCCTTAATGCTTATCACCCATTTACCCCAGCCCCCCTATCCTCCAGTAAGCCTCAGTTTGTTTCTCTATAGTTTGGAATCTCTTACGGTTTGCCCTCTTTTTTTTTTTTTTTAACCCTTCTCATATGTTCACTGTTTTGTTTCTGTTTCTGAAATTACACATGAGTTAAATGCTATGGTATTTGTCTTTCTTTGACTTGACTTGTTTTGCTTAAAAGAATACACTATAGCTCCAACCATATTGTTGCAAATGTCAAGATTTCATTCTTTTTGATGGCTGAGTATTATTTCATTATAGATAGATGATAGATAGACCACATCTTCTTTATTCAGCAGTTGATGGGAACTTGGGCTCTATCCATAATTTGGCTATTGTTAATAATGTTTATATAAATATCAGGGTGCATGTGCCCCTTCAAATCAATATTTTTTTTATTTTTGTAGTACAATTGCTGGATCATAGAGTAGTTCTATTTTTAACTTTTTGAGAAAACTCCATACTGTTTTCCAGAGTGCACCAGTTTGCATTCCCACCAACAGTACAAGAGAGTTCCCCTTTCTTCACATTCTCACCAATACCTGTTGTTGCCTGAGTTGTTAATTTTTGCCATTCTGACAGGTGTGAGGTGGTATCTTATTATGTTTTTGATTTGTATTTCCTGATGATGACTGATGAGCATCTTTTCATGTGTCTGTCATCTGGATGTTTTCTTTGGAAGAAATGTCTATTCATGTCTTCTGCCTATTTCTTAACTAGATTATCTACATTTTGGACATTGAGTTCGATAAGGGTTAATATCCAAAATCCATAAAGAACTTATCAGGTAATTTTCTGATTCCATTGATTGCCTTTTAGTTTTGTAATTGTTTCCTTCACTGTTCAGAAGCATTTATCTTGAGGAAGTCCAAATAGTTCATTTTAGGTCTTGTTTCCATTGACTCTGGAGATATGTCTAGTGGACCCCTTTTACCCATTTCACTTACCCTTCACCCTTGATCTCTGGAAACTATCAATTTGTTCTCTGTATCAAGGAGATTTTATT